>NW_027150573.1:0-1221067 GCF_001643675.1 Monocercomonoides exilis
ATCTCAGGAACTCTTCTTTGAAGTTATCCTTATATTCAAAAATAGATGAGGGCTGAGAGTCATCATCCTCATCATAGCTGGCAGATGTCACAAGTTGATGCCCAGATGGATGAAACATCCGAATCATCGTCAGAAGAGCAGTCGGAGTGCATCATAATGCAGATCATCATGTGCATTGAGAACAGCACAACAAGCGAACTAAGATTGTTCAATGACTGAAGCTCATTCGTCATTTCGTCAAATGAGTGAATTGTAACATTCGCCACCCAGTACAGAATCTGTGCAGCTGTCAGTTCTCGCTCCTTCAAAGAGCCAATCGCCATTTCTTTCTTTTCATTCCTTCAATGAAGCAGTCTGAACATCAAAATACTGAAATCAACAATCAACTTCATAAAAATCAACGAACAAGATCCCACATCTTCAAGGCTTATCAATGAAAAAATTGCTGGATGCAAAGTCTCGATGTGAGTAATAATTTGTTCTTAATCAAAGTATTTCAAGCAGTGTATCTCATCTGAAATATTAAAAAAAATTACCAAATATCCGCAATTCGCAAGCTAGGTTAAAAAAGTCAAAACAAACATTTTGTTTTTAATCAATCATTAATATTTTGTAAAGATGATATCTTTCAATTTTCCTCATAACTCTTCTCATTTGAACGAAAGATAATTCAACAAATGTTAAAATTTCACACATAACACGTTCTTTTCGCATACAATTTCACAGTTTCCTTATGCTTTTCTGGGATCCTCATATATGTTTTATTCAACATTTTAATTGGTTTTTATTAATCAAATATTCAATGAAAATAATTAAATAACAATTGCAAACATTGGTTAAATGATTTTTTTAGCTTTTGTTTCCTTCATTAATCCTCCCATCCACCAAGTTTGATTCATGGTTTTGTTTTTCGAAAAGTTTCCTTTGAACCTTTGAATATTGCGAGTGTGAAGAACGAAATGACATTCGTAAATTTTCTTTTTCTTTTTCCAATTGTTTTTGCGCGTTATTATTCTTGAATTGAATATAACACATCTTCAAAAAATCATTCAATTGAAAGACAGAATAATATTCATTATTTCAAAATTTTGTTTTCTAAGGTTAAAGATAATAATATAATAATGTCTTTAAAAAAATTTTTTTCTTGATAATCAAGAAGCAAATGATAATAACAAAAAATACATTCAAAATATTTGTGAAACGTGCTGTTGACAACATTTTCCAAATGAAGTGCTATCTTCAAGACAATATTCAAAATTGATCTGACTCATAATTTATTTTTTCAATGAATAATTATTTACGAAATTAAAGAAGTTTTATTTTGAAATGATATAACAACATTAATAAGATAATATTCATATAGAAAAAGCCATTGAATTTTTATCAGTTTTTTAAAAAAGAACTATTTATAAAAAAAACCTACACAAATTTTGTGTTTCGACCGACATTCATCGCCTTGACTTTTCTTGTTGCGAAGGCCTAATAATAACTGTGAAATTTGTTTAAGTGATTTGTTGGTTTTTATGGAAATGACACATTTCGGAAAAATTGAAAAATATCAAAATTGAAATTGATAAAGAAAAAGATAATAAACACATTGAGTCACAAACACGGAACAAGCATAAATTTTTGCTTTTATTAAGCTTTTCTGTTCTTTCACAATAGGTGGACATAACCTTAAATAAATATAATTTTCTATGAAAATCATAATAATTGTGAATTGATAATTTGTTTTATACCTCTGTGACATGACAGGAGAAAATTGAAAAAATGACAAAATAACTGACAAGATATTTAGGACTTGTCAAAAAGGGTTATATATAATGATTTCATAATTCTTAATTACTATAATAATTTATTTGAAAATCTTCATGAAATAATTCTTATTATTTTGTAAAAATTAAAATTAAAATAAAATGATCAGGTTCCCAATATTTATTTTATTTGACACGAAATGTCAGTTGAGGAATATTTTTGTTACAATTTGTCATTGACAATCACTGACAGTCACTGACATAAAAGAAAAACGACAAGATATTACAGATGCTATCAATAAATCTTTTCCATAGTGCTTTGAAAAGTCTTTTGAAGTTTTTGCAATAGTTTATTTTATATTAATTTTTAAAAAAATACATACATACATACATATATATATTTATTTATTTGTGACAGACGAGGCTTCAAGTTATTTGTCAGGACACAGAGGTATAATTTGTTTAAAAACTTCTTAACGTCTTGTGAAAAACCCTAATAATAATTTTGTCAATAATTTTTTGAAGTATATGGGTGATTTTTTTGATATCATAAAAAAGATCAAAAATCGAAAAAATAAAATATATTGTGGTATTCATTGATCAAAGAGTTAATTTGATTTTTAGCAAGTGTGAAGCTTTTATTCTGTGATAAATATTTGTTTTATTTATAAGACCAAAAACATACCTATTTAACATTTTTTACGAAAAACGATTTTTGATCAAGTTTAATAAAAATGAACCTAAAAATTAATAAAGTTTAATCAACAAAACAAATTTAAAAGTGAAAAAAGATACTTAACCTGTTAAACAAAGCTGATAAAATGGAAAAAATATTTAAAGAACTTAAAAAATGCAACAAATTTGTGAATTTTTATTTTTCTGTGGAAAAGAAATGTGCTTTTCATCAATCTAGCTGAAATCTCTTCAAAAATTTCTATATCTGCTGATCTGCTCAACAGATTCTGCAAACGAAGATTGTATTATTCAGGAAACTACAGTTAATAAAAATAATTGACTCTGTCCTTCACTTCTCTTTTTATTCTTTATTTAAAAATACAGGTTTTATTTTTCTCGATTCACTACATGGTTTCCTATCATTTCAACTCGACATTTTAAAATTCTCCCTTCGTTAACTTCGTGCTTTTCCTAAGTTCCTGCTCTTGTTGCTTTGTGAAGAAATCAACATTGAATTCGCCTGAGCCATCATTCGTTTTTTGTTTATGCCATTTCTTTCCCTTTTCATCATCATCTTCCTCTTTCTCTTGATCATCCTTTTCTTTCGTTTTTGCTTCCTCCTCATTTCACTCTCTCTCCATCATCGCTCTCATCTCTCCCTATGGCAACGATATCTTTCACTAAACAAGCTACTCGCTTTGATGATCAAAATTGATGGCCTTCCGCTCTTCTTCCAAACCTTCTATCTTCTCTTTCTCTTCCTTCGGCTCTCAGCATCAGCAGCAATTAAACACTGGCATGCTTAGTTCTTCCCTCCCTTGTGGAGTTTGACACGTTCTGAATACTTTTCCCTTTCCCTTCTGATCCCACTGCTCTCTCCCATGCTCGCTCTCAGAGTCGTTTAGCAGCGCTTCATCGAAGCTTCCTGGATCGTTCATAATATGTATTTAATTGGCTAGTCTGTGGCGTTATCAATCAGCAAAAATTCAGATTGTGGAATAAGTTGCAGCTTGGGAAAAGAAGAAGAGGAAGGGAATGAAGGAGAAGGAGCAAATGGTTGAGGAATTGATTATTCCCTCTTTCAAATACGATTCTGAAAGAAGAAAGTTATACTGAAGATTGAGGAGAGCGTTTGGTAGCACAGAAATAACTGCTCTGCTGTGCTCGCTGGAATATGTTGTGACGTGGCTGTTTTGCGCTGCATTCTACTGAGGTGGAGAAGCTGTGTGCGTTCTTCAGGCAGTGGGTGGAGCATGTAATGGTGGGACCGGTATGGCAATTGAATTGGTACTGAGGCAATCGATGGAATATGCAGCAAAGGTGAGCACAGGAAAGAACGCAGTCGATACAAAGTGGGCGAATGACCTTGTGTGCGAGGAGAAGACGGACATGAACACCAATCTTCTTCTTCTTTTTTCATCTCTTTCGTTACACTCTCCTTTTCTTCATCCTCATCATCATCATCCTCCTCCGTATTTTCTCCTGTTCTTCTTTTTCCCAACAGGTGCATACAGATTAAGCAAAGCACAAGCAGTCATTATTTTCGCTATGTCAGTCGTTGTTGGTGAAGCCGGTAATCCTGCAAGATTCGACCCAACACCTCAGCTCAGCAAACAACGCAGCAGCTCTTCCATCGTAACTGTTGGTTCATTGTTCGCTTCATTATCCTTCTCGTTTCTCTTCTTCTTCTTCTTCTTCATCCAGCCCTCTTCCTTCAGCAAGCGCCTCTATGATTTCCGACGCTGTTGTTCCGCACAATTGCCTGTGGCGAGAACATCAGCTCGACAAGCTCGTTAAACAGCGCCTTGTCGAGTGAATTGGCAAACAGCTTGAACGACTTGGTGGTCAGCGAGAGAAGAATAGAAGAGGCCTTGTCGATGAATTCAGTGCATGGTGAGTACAGCAAGCGGAGGATGAGCTGGAGAATGCCTTTGCGCAGGAACACAGAGTGGAACACAGCACCGTTGGTGATGAACTTGTTGGTTACACGAAGAGAAGAAGAGACAAGGGGGTACCAGTGGAAACTGGATGTGAATATATTTGTGTATTTGTGAATAATGAAACGAACGAGCGAAAAAGTGGGTGTAAAAAGGAAGAAAGAAAAAGAATTCGAAAAGAAAGAAAGAAAATTTTGTGAAATGAAATTTCAATTAATAGTTTCTGGCAAACCTCATGAAACTGATCAATTGCTTTGCAACAGCGTCATTCAGCAAATAACCTTTATTCACTTAGCAAGACAATTGAAAAATCATAGATATTATTCCACAATCATAACTATTCATCATTTGAGAGTGAACAAAAAATTGTGATTAAGATAAATATATGAAAAGCAAAGTCCAGATTAACAAATATAAATGAATCAATTAATCAAATATATTTTATTTTATAGAAAAATTCAAAATTTCCATACAATTCTGGTTCGCTATGTGGGTCATTGCGTTTAGTCCCCTCAGCCTGTGGATGTCGTCGAAGCCGCAGACCATTAACTGTTAAATAGAAAACGCACAGCGCAGCGAAGGTGGAACATCCATCGACAGAAAAGCGCTGCAAACGACACTGGCACATAGATTAATCACATTCTATTGCTTCACTTTGAACGAACGCCCTAAGCTGTGCTTGATGGATGGCAGGTTGGCTGGGAAAAGAGAAAAGGAAGAAGAAGAAGAAGAAGGTAGTGGTGATGATGGTGATGAAATGGGAAAAGAAGAAGAAGTGAATGAAGATGATTTGTTAGTAGATGCAAACGTTGAGAAAGTGATCGCGTTTCGATAAGTTGCTGCTGAATACTTCTTGGATTTTTGATTTCTAGCTGAAAAGCTGAGAAAAGCGTGGTTTCAATCGACACGGGCTTATTCTTCCTCTGATCCCATTCTATTTTTCTTTTGAGCCCCTTTCTTTATGAGTCTTTATAATATCTCTGCCAAATCCATCTTCTTTCCCTTCTCCTCTTTCTCCTCCTTCTCCCCACCCACCAAAATCCCCTAGCCAGCCACATACGCTCCATAGTTCAGAAAGATGCTCTGTGGCTCAAACACATCCCTCGTCGCTGACACGCTGCTGCTTGCAAACACACCTGCATTACCCAATCTGCTCTTCCCGAGAATCGCACGAGGGATCGGCACAGTCACAAGCGGAGGCAGCGAGAAGGATGAAATAGAAGAAGAAAGAGAGGAAGAAGACATGTTTGATAAAGAGGCAGCGCTTGTGCAAGATTTGTAGAGGGAATTCTGTGTGAGAGAAGAGGGGTCTGTGGAAGGAGATGAAGGCTTGAAGAGATACAGCGGAGTTCCAACAAGACAGAAGGGCAGACAATTGTGTGTGGCAAGCGGAAAAAAAGGAGCAGCAAATTTCTCAGAGGCTGTGACGTTTTGAGTGAACAGTGGGAAGATGAGAGTGTGCTGCCGAACGAGTAAAATGTCTGCTGATGTTCATCCATCATCGCTTCCTTCTTCTCTTCCCCAATCCCTCCTCTTCCTTTCTGTTGCGATCTGCGCAAGTCTTGTTTCGAAAGCGTCAATTTGCGATGTGCAAAACTCGTCTTTCTCATTTGTCTTCATCTTTGCTTCGGTTCTTCACGTGATTCCCTTTCCTCTGCTCTTCGCTCAACTTGCTTTTGAATATCTCTTTTTGTCTCTTCCATTTGAACATGCAGTGCTTTCTCTTCGCTTCTTGGAGGTGTCATAAAGCGAGCTGATGAACGCAATGTGCCTTGAAGCTCCTTCCCTCTTCCACCGCCATTTCTCATTCGATGCCCATTTGCTTCATTCACCCTGTTCAGCACAGCCGGAGCGCGGAAGCCGTACGAAGTGCTGAAGCAGAGCGGAATGCGCCTCTGGGGAAGAGGAAAACAGTTCAAATGCACATTCAGCGAAGCTGCAGAATGCATTGATAGCGATGATGTTGTTGAAGATAGCCTAACCAAATGAGATAATTTTTTGTATGGATTATTCAGTTATTGATTGAAAATCTTGCTCACATTCGAATGTTGCGGATCTGATCCAATGTTAAGAGAGGACACGTCAAAGAAGAAGAAGAATGTGATGAAGAAGTGGGAAAAGAAGAAGAAGAGGAAGAGGACAAAGAGGAAGAGAATAAAGCATTCTCAAGAGACAGTTCAGGAAATGCATCAGAAAGAAAGGATGGTTGTGCTTCTCTTTTCAAATCGCGTTGCCTTCTTGCATGCCTTCTCTCTCTGCCTGCACAGCTGTCTGAATGCATTCCATTCCTCTTGCAAAAACTGCCTTTGCTGGTGTCTGCACAACTGTCTGTCTCTTTGAAAATATATTTTGGCTGTCCTGCTCCTTTCTGATCTTTCTCCTAATCGCAGCAACGGTTGGCCAGATGACAACATAATGCAAATGTTTTTAATTGCTCCATTAACTTTTTCTTCCACTGCTCAATGACGTGAAAACTGCTGTATCATCAGAAGAATGAGAAGAACAACAAGTCAACGAAGAAGAAGATGAAATATCCGATTAATTGTGATGTGCACAATAAAAATGTGTTGTATCAGAGGAAATGGAAGATAACATTAATAATTCCTCTTCGCTTTCACCTTCTCTCTCCTTCCTCTTTCTCTCCCCTTCTTCATCTTATCTCCATCTTGATTTCCATCACTTCCCTTCTCTCTGTGCACGCCTACTCCAAAACCCCTCTTCCATCAGCGCTTCTGTCTCTTCGCTCTGTACAACCCACTCCTCACACAGCTACCTGCTTTCCACATGATACTTCGGTGAGGCCTCTGCTTCCACTTCGTTCAAAAATTTCATTCAAACAGACAATACAATACGATTACATTTGTACTCCGCTCCTCCTCTTCTGCAATTGCTCCATTTCCAGTGCTCTTCCGTTCTTTGATGTTACAACATCTCTTCTTCTCGTTCTTCTTTGGAATCTTCATTTCAATCAGTCATTCTATTGCCTCATTTTCATCTCTCTTCCATCTTCTTTATCATCATCTCCACAATATGCTCTTTTCAGTAGTGGAAGCGCAATCGACAGAATTCCCCTGAACTTCATCAGCATCTCATAGAGCGAGTTGACACACGTCACCGCCACGAAATACGCTGCCAGCGCTAACAAAACACATGGCAGCACAACATTCGGTAACTACATCACATTCACAAAAAAATAGAGCAGACAATATTATGTACTTCAGCCTCCAGATGCTCTGCTGCCACATGCGCTCAAAAGATCGTGGTGCAATGTAATTGACCAGATGCTGCAGGGTGCAGCGCCTCTCCACACGCGCCCCATCAGCACCACTGCAACAAACGAAGATATCATTATTCCTGCTGGCGCATTCAGTTGCATCGACAGCGGCTGGAACACATGCTTCACAACCAGACACGAGTACACACTCCGCGGCTCAGTCCCGCATGCCTGCAGCCCAACATCAGTCGGTATATCTTCCTGTGGTAGTGCCTTTAGCTGTGCTGTGTCGTCTGTCCCAATGACTATCCCTGTAGAAAACACAAACGAAGAAGTCGAAGAAGAGGCAGAAGTGTGCGCAAATGTTTCTATTCGTCGGGCTTCGATAATGACTAAAAGAAAAGAAGATGCATAATTTCACAATAAAATCAAAAGAAAATACTAAAAAAATTATTGAAAATATATTAATTCATGCCTTTGAATTCTTCAGATCCGACGTTTTGAATTGAAACAAATTAATCATCATCGATTCAATTTTCTTTCTTCGCTTCCTCTTTCTATTCGGTTGAGTCACAATCATTAAATCCCAAGACAACCTCCCTGATCAACTTCCTTCCTTCATTCCCCCTCCTCCTCCTCTCTCTCTCTCTCATTCACACTTCTCACTCTTCCCAATGAGCTGCAACAAATATCTGCTTGTGAATACATTCACAAAATGAAAAGAAAGCAGCTGCTTCGAGGCAAGCTGTCACAATACAAAGTGGAAGAACATGCAATCAATGAGGGGAAAAATGTGAGAAGGAAGAGAGAAGGAAGGATGAATGAGGAGCGATGACAGAAGAGAAACATGCTGAACGTGCTATGATTCCATGCAGCAGCCTCAAATGAAAAGAATGGAGGCATCTCATTCGCCAGGCAGTGCAGCTCGAAACTGCAATTGAAGAGATGGGCAAACAACAGAGAAGATGCAGATATCCGGAAAGAAGAAGAGGAGGAGGAATTGCAGCAGAAGATGTGCTTGATAGCCATATGTGTGCTACACAAACAGAAACACCAAATTGTCAATGCAAAGTTTGCTGTTTGCAACAATTACAAGTTCTTTCAGCAGTAAAATCCAGTTGCAGTTGGGCAGAATGTTGTTCGACTGCCAACAAATATTTGATAATTGGATGTCTCGTCGTTGGCTGTTCTACACTCTTTTGAAGCAAAAGCGGAATCAGAAATAGAATTTCGCAGCCTTCCACGTCTGCCTGGCACAGTCCGAGAAACAGGAAAACCTTATTAATATAATTGACATCTTGAAATTCTCCTTTTTCCAATGAATTGTTGCCTTTTTGTGATAAATATCCTTCCCTTGATATTGCAAGCCACTTTTTTTTGCCAAAAACTGCTCCCACTGCCTTATATTCCAAATTCTATAAAACTTTGTGCAGATTTTGTCCTTCACAGAATTCTATCCTTATATCGACATTCAATAAAACATCATTTGAATTTGTTTTAATCTTTTGTTCCAATCAAAAATCATGAATCTTGCGTAACTTCATTTGTTTCCCAATGGCTATATAATATTATGTTCTATTCTCATCGTAATGCTCTCCAACGTGAAGATTTGCTATTTGACAGACAAGAAAAGTTCCTTTTCTTTGAAAAGGAAGCAAACAGAGCAGTTTTCCAATATAATGAAAAATTGTAATATTACAATAAAAACTAAATTATAAAAAGTATTAGCAAACTGGTAAAAAGTTGGAAAAGTTAGTGGTTTTAAAAAATGAAAGAAACAAAACTCCAGCTTTAATCAGAACCATATCTTTTTGAATTTTTGAATATTTATTAAAAAAAAACAAATATCAGAAAAATTTTGATTTTTTGTTTAATAGTTATGTATGTGATAAGAGTTAGAAAAATGTTTTTCTGAATTTTAAAAACTTGTATTCATGGAAAAACTTCTGTTTTCCGCTTCAAACAATGAAGATGACAGAAGGATCAGAATCTCGATGCCACTTTTTTGTTCAAAATGGTTTATTTCATCGATTTAACTTCATATATTACTAAAAACTGCTTTTTGAAATCTGCAATTTTCGCCCTTTAGCGCGTAATTTTTTGATCTTTTTGCCCTCGAAAAAATTAAAATATAGGGTCGGATCCTTTTTTCATTCAAAAATGTTGATGTGTATGAGTCATATTTTTCATTTTTCATGCATTTCTGAATGATTAGATGAGTGATCGTTACAAAAATGTGTTTATTTTATGTTATTGAGTTTTTCTGAAAATCGTAGAAAAATGAGTGAAATGAAAAAAATACGTCAAAAAATAACAATCATCCACCAATCAAAAATGACATAAAAAAAACAAAAAAGTACTTCATGATATTAATCATTTAAAAAATTGAAAACAGTTAGAAATTTTCTAATCAAATTCAATAACTTTCAAAAACACAATTCTGTCACATAATCATAAAACAATCACCAAATATCAACTAAATATCAACAATTTTGAACAATGAAAAATATAAGAAGAAATAGCACTATTTCAACAAATTCATGGTATCAAAGACAATTCCAAACAAAAAAGAATACTTATATAAAAAGTTCAAAAACTAACTTGTCTATTTTCCCTCTGTTTTCCATCCACTCACCCCTTTCTGATATTTCTCTCTCTTTGACTCAAAAAGATCAAATCCAACAAAGAAAAAGACAGACACAATGATAAAACAACATTTCACACTCTCAACAACTCTCCCTTCCAAAAACCTCACTCAAAGATCAATGAATTCCTTCACAACTCTATCTATTAATGAATCTCGATATATACATGTATAAGCGGGACAATAACCAAGAAATAAATAGTGACATATCAGGGACAATAACCAAAAGAAAACAATCGGATTCTAACTGTTGTGCACCTGGGAGGCTGTTCGTCGTATCCAGGTCCGGATATTGCAGCCCGAAGGCTGCAATATCTAATACGAACAGTCATGTCCAGCACCCTTCCGATAGAGTGCCAGCTAAGCATGCACAACAACTAGTTTCTTAATAGGGGACACCAAAAGAACAATTTTGAGATTCATTAAAAGAAGAAGAGTCAAGAAGAAGCTCAAATCTCCTTGAAAGAAGATCTTGAGAAGATTGAGAAAGAAGAGAAGAGTTAGATGATGTGATATCAGAGTGAAATGACTTTCTTGATCTTTGAACTTTTTCTTTCATTGTTGAAGATTCGAGGGCAACCAGAGAGCGTTGAGGAAGATATCCAACAGCTGAAGCAGAGACAAATGAGCCTTTGCGCTCAAAATACAAGTAGTCCTTCATGTGAGGGACTGACAGAGATGGCCATGAAATTTGCTGAGATGGTACATATTCTTCAAAGTACCTCTCATGCTCAAAGTTATTGACAGATGTTGAAGATGGTGAAGAGTTCGATGATGATGTTGAGAAAATGTTTGATTGTGAAGTTGAAGAAGCTGATGTCGAAGTGTTCATATTGTTTTCGAAGAAGTTGATCAAATCATGAAGTGTGGTGATGTGTTCATTCGAAAGATTGTTGTCGATTGCATTCACTAACGCACCAAATTCACTATCACAGATATTTTTTCCATGATGCTCAGCGAAGAAGTTGAGTTGAGTATTTTTCTTTTTAAGAAGTTTTGATTGTTTTGAAAGGATGAAGTGAAGAAGGAAGCGATTACGGTTGTGTGGACCTGAATCGCAGAAGAACTTAAAAGTGTGAGTGTCTGCGAAGAAGTGTCTTTTGATCACAGATTCCAGACACTCAATAAGAAATCTGTGATCATTTGAGAGGCAGTCGGAGAAGAAGTCGAATGTTCGTTTTATTTGTTGATTATTAATTTTTGAAGAGAGATGATTGTGAATTGAGAAACTTGTTGATAATTGAAGAATTCCTGTTGAAGTTGATTTTTCTGATAGGGAGTTTCCACTTCTCTTTGAAGTCGAAGACGAAGACTGCTTCTCCCTCTTTCAGATTATCAACAGTTGATTGATAATGTTTTCGTTGCATTTCTGCAACAAGACGATGTTGTCGAAGAAGTTTGAGTGTATGAAATTCGGCAGAAGAAAGTCCATTTTTATTTTGTGAAGACTTCAGTTTGTTTTCGAGATAGTTGAGTTTCTCGCACATTCCACAAAGATCTGTACGTCTTTTCGCTTTGGAAAAGTTGGTAGTGAGTTTGTAGAAATGTGACAGAGAAACTTTGATGTTTGTTTCTTCTGTGAACTCACTCCATAATTTTGTCTTGGGCTTGAAGATTAATCTTTTCTCATTGGGAGAAAAGATGCCCATTCTCTTTTCTTTTTTTCTTTCAAAGCTTCCAATCCATAAGAAGATGGAATTGATGATGGTAGTTGTGGAATGGAAGTTGTTGGATGAAGTGGAGTGATGAATGAGGATGAGGATGATGATGATGATGATGATGAAATGTTATTTAAAGTGTTTAAATTTGATGTTTCTGAAGAAGAAGAAGAACCACCAAATTGAATAGTAGATAGTGTTGGTTTTGTTTTTTCTTTTGTGTAAAATGAAAGGGAAGGAGTGAAACCTTGTGAGTGAAGATTATTCCATGAAGAACTCCATTTGTCACTATCGAATTCAGAAACACTTTCATCATTGCAAATACTCCAAAAACTATTGATTCCACTTTTTCTTTTCACAATTGCGATGTAATGTCCGTTTTGTTGATCCAGACGTTTCAATAGTATTTGTCCAGAAAAATGATATATGATGGTTTCTTGATTATCTTTTTGAAGATGTTGAATATCTTTAGAAGAAAACCCTTTGCAAAACGTGCGTTGATTGACTCTGTCTGTTTCCATTAGTAATGTTCTCGAAGGTGCTGAACTAGCAGAATCAGTTCATTCATGACAGAGGGCTAGCACCTCTGGAAATGCAGCCATTTCCTCCCATCTCGCAGCACAGCATTTTTCCTTGCATGCATCACAATAGACACTATTCTTTCCTTCCAAAACTTCAGTTGCAAAGAGAGAAGATAATCCATGTTGCGTTGATGAAGAATTGATAACAATATTGCTACAAAATTCATTGAAATGTAATGTGATTTGTTGGCATTTTTGGCATTTGAAATGAGTGATTAAAACAGGATTGAAGGTGTCCTTATTTATCAACTCATCTTTTGAAGAAGTTGGTGAAGATTGTCAAATGCCTCAGCCACATTTTGCTGCTGTCTGCTTCCATAGTTGCAGAAATTTTCCCATTTGTCAATAAGAGATGGGACCCATGAACGCACTGCCGTTCCATCTTTAGCCAATTGATGACAAACACTTACAACACGCGAAGATGTGTTCTTCAAAAATGTTTGTTTTTGAATAAAGATGGTTTTTGAATAGTTATTGAAGAGAAACATTGAAGAAGAGAAGCCAAATAGCATGTGTTGCCTAAGTTAGGCAATCCTTTTGCTATTTGTGATGATTTATTTGAAGAATTTAATGAATTTGAGAAAGATTGAGAATGAGAATGATTTTTATTGAATTTTCTTTTGCATTCTTTTTTGAAATATTTTTGAAGAATTATTTTGAATAGATATTTCATTATTTGAAGATTGAATGCTTTGTTGTTGAAGTATTGAAGTGTCATTCTCTTTTGAAAATGAAGAAAAGAGATTTTGAAATGCTTGAGGTGGAATTAATGTGGGTGAAGTGGCATAATCTACTAATTGCTCACTTACAAACACATTATCATTTTGAAATGATGAAGTATTTATTTTTCTTTCAATTTTTTGTAATTGAAATTTGTGAAGAAGAAGTTTTTGATTTGAATATTTTGTGAATTGGTATTGGAGATGGAGAAGAATGACGCTTGTGATATGAATTTTTATTTTGGTTTTTTGTTGACCCCCTTTCTCTCCTTATTGGAGTGTTGATTGGAGCATCAACAGCTTGAGAAGAAGAAGAATTTGAAGAAGGAGAATTTTTTTATGAAATGGTTTTTGAATTTTTATTGAGTTGAGATGATGTCGAAGAAGAAGAAGATTGTTTTTTATTTGTAGAAGAATTTTCTGTAATAATTTCTTCATCCCAAGCTGCTTCGTCAATAAATCTGGCGTAATCTGGCTCAGCTCGCTGCTTTTTCTTTGCTGACTGAAGCGAAGTTGAGGCTTCAGTTGAATGAGCCAACATCCAGTTATTGCCCTTTTCCCATTCCTGTTCATTTAAGCCTATAATAAACAGAGAAAATTATTCAAAAAAAATTAAAATAAATACAAACCACTTTTGCAAGACGGAAGGTGAGGTTTTTGTGGCGGAATGATAAAACCTTGATTCTTCTTCAGCGTTTGCTTCGCGTAAATAAATTTTCCCTCTGTGACATCATATCCATAGTCCTGTAAATCGGATAATGATGTGTTGCGGGAAAGCGCTTGTAGCATTGTTGTCTGAGTGTGCAACGGAGCGTTGTTGTACACCACAGACAGGTCTTCCAGCAACTTTATGTGATATTCTGTTTCAAAAAAAAAATAAATAATTAACAAATCAAAAAGAAAAAAATAACAGAGAGTAATAATATTATTTATAACACACAATACAAAAAAATAAAAAACCAAACCATTCAAAGACTTCAGTAAATCATCAATTACTGAAGATGATTGCCTGTAGGTGTAAAACAAATAGGCAAGCAACGAATCCACGTCATTTCCGCCGATTCTCTTTATTTCTTGCCATAGAACATTGCAACGAGAATTTAATGTCGATTCGCGTTTTGAAATGGACATTTTTCTCTAATAAATATTTTCTTATGGAAAATCACAATTATTCTAAAATAATTTTTTTTTATTTAAAAAAATATGTATTGTTATTTTTTCATTATTTGACTATTTCCAAAATTGTTAAAAATTTTTTTAACGTGATTTGAATTATAGAAAAAAATTTTAAAAATTTCTTATCAGAAAAAAATTGGAAAAATTAAAGAATTCTTAAATTGAAGGTTTATTGAAAAATTCATCACATAAATGAACTTGTCTGATGAAAAATATCATTCTCATATATAAAGTTCTTAAAAATATATATAATATTGTTCTTCAATGAAAAAAGAATCAGATCCATAATTCAAAATTCGAAGGAGTCAAAAAGATCAAAAAAAAAAGTGCTAAAGGGGGGAAAGTGCAAGGAGCAGAAAACAGTTTTTTTCCAATAAATAAAGTACATATGTCGTTATTTATCATTTCCGGCATAAATCAGACACATGATAATATTGTCATTTTGTGATCGTCATTGTTTTTAATTTTCAAACAGAAAAAATTGAATTTATTTTTTTCTCGATGAATGAAAGGATTTTGGATTTTTTACCAAAGCCAGAGAGTTTATAATTTTTTTTATTATAAATGTGAATTAAATATTTCAAATTGAAATTTTTAGTGAAAATCTGATGAAACCCAATAAAAGGAAATTCATAATGTCAAGTGGGAGGTTGTCTGGTTCTCGATTTTCCCGTGCGCACACAAGCATGAGAAAGCAAAGCATAATGAACGATGTGGATATGCTATCGAACTTTTTCAGAAATATGTCAGTTGATCATGCAAATAAAGTCCTCTTCGAATTTTTTATCAAATCGATCCCCGGAAACTCGCTAATGAATAATCTGATGAAAAATTATGGATGTTTGCTTTTTGTTTTTCCTTTATTTTCTTTGTTTTTTGTAATTAAATATTTTTTATTTTGATATTTATTATGTTTTTATTTTTTTATTATTTGTTTATAAAAAAGCACCATTACATAAGATCGTCCAAAAATTGAAGCTCCCGTTCAATGAATCGAACCCGTATATCCAAGAAAAAATGCTGCTGTGTCTGACTGAGTGGTTTTCTCAGCAAGAACTGATACAAGATTTCAATTACAAGATCAACTGTTTGGGTGAATGTTTGAAGGATTAAAAGGAAGAGAATTCAATTCAATCAATTTTTCGGAAGCAATCTTCTTCATCAAGTTACAGTGTAATATCTTCAGACGAAGATGAAGCGGTTGATCAAATGTCTGAAGAAGAAGAAAGCGACGATGAAGAAACGGAGATCGATGAATGTTTAAAAATGAGCAAAGATAAAAAATGTTCAGATATTAAAGGAGGAGGAATGAAAATGGAAATAGAGGTTTGGTTTTTATTTTTTTCAAAAATTGCCTGATTCAATTTGACAGGCAAATCAATAATTATTTGTTTATTTTTTTGTTTGTTGCTTTGAAGCAACAGTCTTCAATGGAAGCATTAGGAAATCCTTATTCTGTTCTTTCAACAGTTCCACAAATGAGTAGCTTTTTTCAATTTCCTCATTCGTTTCTATTTCCAGCTCATCCTTTACCAAAAGAATCACGTTCATATGTTCAGGTGTTGGTGAATTGTGGGAGGGAGTTGATAAATTTTGGATCATCATGTGCTTTAGCTTCTATTTGTCAATGTCTGGCATCGTTTGGAGTGCAATGTGATATCAAAAAAAGACGTGGAGGAGTGTATATTTTCCGAAGACTTTTCAGTGCAATCAGAGGGAGAACTGTGACAAGCAAAGTGTGGGGAACTCCAGCATTTATGAATTTTGTGCAAAAACATGGTGGGAGCAAATCTGATCCATTAGGGATCACAACAGCATATGAAGCAATTCTGAACGATGCATTTTTGGAGGGGTGCAATATCAAGAAAGACTTCACAGTGAAGCAATCTTCATTCAAACTGTGTGCGAAGTGTTCTCATGTTCGTGTTCATAACCAAAATCCTTCGTTTTATTTCACCATCATGCATCCATCGATTGTGAAGGGGTTGAATTTGTCATTGTCTGTAACCGATCAGTTATCAACTGAGGAACCGTGTATTGATGCTTATTGTGGGTGCAAGACTTCATTTTTGTATTGGACACAAATTGACAGGTTCCCAAAAATCCTTGCAATTTATCATAGCTCAAAGGAAAACTCCCCTGTTATGCAACCGCCCAAAACTATCACATTTCATGGAAGTGGATCCACTCCGAAATCGATGGTGGTGACGTCACATGCAACAAATCAACTGAAACATGAGTTTTCTTTCTTTCCGAGGATTGATTACAATTTCATTGGATATGTCCTTCATTCGATGAAACCTATGCCTATTGGTCATTTTATAGCAGTTGTTGTTGATGGAAGAGATGAATCGACTGGGGAGCTTAGTCTACTGGAGTGCAATGATGGAGTTATATCTCAGGTGAATTCCCATTTCAATGAAGCATATTGGAAAGCAATGGCAAATGAAGGATGGAATGGTGCAATTTGTTTTTATAGAATAAACCAAATGATTGAATGATTTTGTTCTTTGTCTATTTTTGCTTTAATTTTTACTTTTTTTTTCCTTGCGATTTTTACTTTCGAATTTTTCTTTTTTCAATTTTCTCACTTCCTCTCTTGATGTTTTCAGTTTGATTTTTAACAGTTTTCTCAAGAAATCATTTATAATGAATGAAATATTTTTTATTTGAATAATGAATTTCTTCTGAAATGACAAATCCTTCAAAATTACAAAAAAACATATCATAATTAAAAATAAAAATAAAAAATGAAAAATATGAAAACATCAATAACATTAATATTGCTGTTAAAAAAACAAATAAAATTTATTTTCAGAAAATTTATATGATACCTGTCCTTATACGATTTTTAAATCACAAATTTTAAAAATTCGACTATACTCAACATTTTCAATTTTGAATGAAAAAAAGGATCCGACCCTATATTTTAATTTTTTCGAGGGCAAAAAGATCAAAAAATTACGCGCTAAAGGGCGAAAATTGCAGATTTCAAAAAGCAGTTTTTTAGTAATATATGAAGTTAAATCGATGAAATAAACCATTTTGAACAAAAAAAAGTGGCATCGAGATTCTGATCCTTCTGTCATCTTCATTGTTTGAAGCGGAAAACAGAAGTTTTTTCCATGAATACAAGTTTTTAAAATTCAGAAAAAACATTTTTCTAACTCTTATCACATACATAACTATTAAACAAAAAATCAAAATTTTTCTGATATTTGTTTTTTTTTTAATAAATATTCAAAAATTCAAAAAGATATGGTTCTGATTAAAGCTGGAGTTTTGTTTCTTTCATTTTTTTAAAACCACTAACTTTTCCAACTTTTTACCAGTTTGCTAATACTTTCTTTTTTTTAATGTTTGTAGTAATGCTATTATTTCTCAAATATATTTTTTATTTACCACTTTTTTTAAAAAATATGTCATAATATATTCAAAATCTTTATATTTTATGTTTATTTGTCAGTAATATCTGATTCTTAAACTGTTGGCCTGTATTTATCTTGCGTTGCGGCTTTTATGAGAAATGGTTTTTTATAAAAAAAATGGAGAATTTTATCAGATTCTGCTTTCAACCGAACATGTTTTCTGGCGCTGATTGAGTTCACTCTGCTGCTCGTGCGCCAACAAGAAGAATGAAATATCATGCATTCATTCATCTTCTTGGCGAGTTGCAATAATTATTGAAGCAGTGGCATTTTTTTATTTATGAAATGCTTTTACAGCGCATTGTTGCTAATTCAATGAGACGGGGAATTCAATTGTTTGTCGACTGGAGACAGCAGCGGAAGAGCAAGAAATGTAAAAGAATGCTCATGTTTTATGCAGGACAAGGGAGATTTGTTTTGCAGAAACAGAACTGCAGAGAAAGGAAACGAACGAGAACAAAAGATGGAGGTAAGATAAAGGAATGAGAAGCAAGAGAGGTAGAATGGAAAATTAGAAAGGTTATTTTGTTCAATCTATTTAATTCAATCTTCTTTTTTTTTTTAAATTTTGAACTTAATAATTATAATTTCAAGATCCTTGCATGATTTTTTATTATTTTTTCTCTGATTCAGATACAGATAACATTAAAACATGGCTTATTTTGACGAAGCAGACGCGTCTGTTGAATATGCTAGTCTCAGAATTGCGAGCAGAAAACAGATGGTGCGGCGTTGGTGTGCGTCCATTTGGTTGGTGATGGGCTGAAACATGGCGTGCCGAGAGTTGACAGTCGAAGAACAAAATGCAGGAGTTGATTTGGCCGTTTGAGTGGAAGATGCAGGAGCATCGGTAGAACCTGGCGCGAATGCGGGAGTTTGATAAGCCACGAAAGACATAGCGGACAGCTGGAGCAGAAGAAGTGGTGTCGCCGACGCTGCCACTGCTGAAGCCGCGGGGGGAGTTCTATAAGGAATCGGAGCTTTCGTGCGTGACTGCGGTGCATAAGAAGAAAATTGTCTGGGAAGATAACAAAGTGTTTGTGAAGCTGCTTGAGTGCAAGAAGTGTGAGCCTTGTGAAGTTGTGTTAAAGATACGGGAGACATGACGGGAGCTGAACTGAAAGATGGGAGACAAGAATGTGAAGAGGATGGAGGTGGAGATGAGCAAGAAGATGCTTGCGAGTTAGCAGATGGAAGAGAGAAAGTGGAAGAGAGAGAAGAAAAAGAAGGAGATGAAGACAATGAGAACTGCAAAAAGATGGAGGATGAGAGAGAAGAACGAAATTTTGTTCAGCGGAGATAACATAGAAGGGAAATTGACGTCGCCAATTGAGAGAGAAAGAGAAAGAGGAAATAGAGTTGAGCACGAGGGTTCTTTATAGACAGAGAAAGATGGCATTTCCAAAAGCAAAGTCGATAGAATGATGCATTTGGAGTTATTTGATCAAGGCAGAACATCTCTTGTTATTCCTTCCTGCGAAGAATGGCTGCTGTCAGGAAAATTAGTGGAACACAAAGACTACTTGGGTTTTATTTCGCAATGAAGATAAGCAGAGGTGGGCAATACGAACTCAATGAGAAGGTGCTAAAGAGGAGATGGACTATTTTCTGTGGAGGACGAAGAGAACGAAGAGAGAAGGAAAAGCGAGCTGAGAGTGCTATATGGCAGCTCGTCAGAAGCATCGAAGTCTGCTTCGAAGAAAAGCAGACGTGCTTGTGATACGTCTTCAGTGATTTTATCATCATCATCATCATCTTCTTCTTCTTCTTCTTCAAAGCCTCACTCACACTCTCATTCCTTAAATTCGTCCCATTCAAAATCCAGCTCGTCAACAACAACCTTATCTCCTTCCTCAACAGCTGTTCCAACTGCATCATTATCATCACCTTCTTCTTCAACTTCTTCTATTTCATCTTCTTCATCAGCCTCTCAAAATACATCTGTTATCAAACAATTTTGTCATCCTCTCCAGCCACTTGCACAGACACACAAGAAGCACAGCTATCGCACACTCAAACCGATCTCAATTGCGCATCCACGCTCAACACTCTCGCAAAATGCAGCTGAAATCAAAAGGCAGAAGAGGAAGACAGCAGCAAGTCAGAAGCGGAACTCGTCTCTATCACCTTTTTCTTTGATGTTATCTTCTTCCATTGCTTCTTCCTTTTCCTCTGCATCTTCATTGATTTCTTCTCCATCTTCAAATCTGCTCTCTTATTCTATTTCTTCCAAAAAGAAAACTGAGAATGGAAATGAAAAAGAAAAGAAAAGAAAAGCGAAAATGAAGCCAAAATTGCAACAACTCACAGCTCTCCTGAAACGACACATGAGGAAAACGAAGATGATGCAGAAAATCAGCCAAATGGTATTATCACTTCTCATCTAAATGCCTCTTCGAAACCAGATAGAAAAGTATTTCCATCTTCTTCAATATAAATTCGACTGACTATTTCGACGTCGTCTCCATATTCAGACTTAGTTATATATTCTTCTTCTTCTTCGTTTTCTTCATCATCCTCTTCTTCTTCTGTTCTTCAAGAAATACAGTGCTCGCTCCATTTCACACTTCCTTCTCTTCTCCACCACTGGGTCTGCTGTGCTGAGACTTGCGGGCAGAGAAGCACGATGGAAGACAGTGTGTTGCTGCTGCCTGTTGATGGATGGGACATAGAGAAGCTTGTGTGCGACGGAGAAGAGGGGATTTTGGCTCGCATACTGAAATATCCGCAGGAGCTGAGGTTTGCTGAGAAAGGAATGAAGGCACTGGAAGACAGAGAGGATGAGATCTGGGCAAGGAGGATGAGAGAAAAGGAGAAAAGGAAGAAGGAAAGAAAGAGAAAAGATGGAGAAGGAAAAGAGAGGAAGGATAGAGAAAGAAAAGAAGAAGAGGATGATAAATCCATAAATAAGCTCAATACAAACATAAAAGCAAATGATGTTGAAATTAACTCACAATCGTTGCCTTCATCTTCTCTTTCGTCGTCATCATCTTCTTCTTCATATTCTTCAACAGAAAGTATTAAAGAACAGAATGTGAATGCACACACAACAAATGCAGCTGATGATGCTTTTCTTCAACCTCCTCTGAATATTCCTCCTCCTCCTCCTCTTTCCGCTCAAGCTCAATTCAATGCCTCTGCTCTCTTCTCAACTACTTCTTCCATACTCCCCTATGCACCTCCTCCAACCTTTCCTTCCTTTCCTTTTTTTCCTTTTTTTCCCCCTCCTCCTCCTCCTTCTTCTTCTTCTTCTTATCCTTCCTCTTCCTCTTCTTCGTATTCCCTTTTTCCACTTTCTCTTCCCCATCATCTTATTATATCTTCGCAACTCGATTCATCTTCATCTTCTCCTTTTCCTTCTTCCCCTTCTTCAATTCCCCCATATCCCCTTCTTATCTTTTCTTTCTCTCAGAGCAAGGAATGACAGATTTCGAGGAGTGTCATTTCATCTGTTTCTTCCTTAACACGAAAGCCTGAAAGCATCGATACGAAAGGCAGAGGAGAGAGATGATTCTTTATGCAGCGCAGAGTGAATTAACAGTTGAGGAGCCACCAAGATGCGCCTGGAAAGATGCCGCCACCTCCTCATTTGAACGAGGCGATATTGAGTGCTCTGACATATCAAGCAGATGAGATTGCAGTTGGTTGTATGGAAAAATATACAAATGGAATGCCTTTTGCCGGTGAGCTGGAAGTTGTCGGCATGCACACTCCAACAGAGCTTGTTGAGCGAGATGGTGGTGAAGATGGAACACATCACACTGAATGAACTTTATGAATGATTTAACACAGTGAGATTAGAATAACAACGCTGAAACCTCCGATGAAGAGATCCGTGGTGATGAGATGCTCAACAAAGTTGCTGATGCCATCGCCAAGCAGGAGCAGAGGCTGTCGGCACTGAGGGTGGAAAGGTTGTCGTGAGAGAGGAAGAGGGAGGAAGTGGTGAGAGCATGATGAGCAGGGCAGGTGAGGGGGAAGGGAATGGACAGATATGTTGGAGAGGAAAAGGGTGCCTCGGCAAGAACAAATGAGCGAAAAGATGAGGTGGACAGACTTGTTGGCTGCGGAAAAGAGGGTGGAGAACACAGCGATGGATCCGTCGAGGAGAGAGAAGAGGGAAGAGTGGGCAGATCCAGAGGAAGTTTTCAATTGAGCGGCAGATGTGCAACACAGTTGTGAAGATGGAATCGCAGGAGGCAAGCAGATAGCTGACCTGGCGGGCAGAGGAGCCGGTGTCTTGGTCGACGAATATCTGGTGGACGCGGAAGAATGTGATGAAGGGGAGGAGGTCGACATCGAGGTTGGGGTCGGTGGGAGGAGTGGGAGGCGATGGAGGGGGGTGAAGGAAAGGATGCGAAGTGGAGGTTGAGAATGGAGAGGGGGAGGTCGGCGCCGGCTGTGTCCAGCACGAATTCGCTGAGCTCATCGATGGCAAACACCACGCTCTCGAGGGAAAACTGTCAAATAGCGTCTGCCTCCCCCAAGAACACCCAGCTGCTCAATCCATGGGTCTGTGCCTGGTCTCGCTAGCCTCCTCATGCATCGCTGCGATCTTTATGCATCCCCCGTCTTAGCTCCCCCTTCTCCCCTCCACCAATCATACACTCGCTGCACTCCACCACGCTGCTGCTCCCAGTGCACTTGATCTGTGAAAACGCTGTGCTCGCAATTTTGCACAGTGTTTCGAACTCTCATGGCACCAGCCTCCAAGAGCTGATTGTTATCAGCCTGAAAACCATCATCTCCACTTTCAAAAGTTACTCTAACATCCTCATTCAAGGTCGAAACTGAATTAAGCAAGACTGCAGAAGAATTCAAGCAAACTTATTCACATATCTGTCCAGCTTTCAAAGTGATTTTCGAAGAGGAAGAAATAGCGCAAAGAAGAATATTCAAAAAATTGTTGAATGGAATGTTCATCAAACAACTTAGGCAATGCTTAAAAGAAAAACAGATGATGAAAAAGATGTATTCATAATAGTTGTGAGCTTTTTTAGTGAAAAAAGTGAAATTTTTCTTATTTCTTTTTAATTTTTTTTGATTCTAACTTTGCAATTTTTAAAAATAACTTTGATCAATCTATTTAAATAACTTCTTTGAAGTATTATTTATTTCCAAGCAAATATCAACGACAAATTGTTGTATATTTGATAAATATCTTGAGTTTCTATTCTCTTTTTCAATGTTTATTATTGAATATCGATTGTTTTTAACGAAAGTTTTAAGATCTTCAATATTTATATATAAATTTCTTTCCAATAACATCATAAAACTTATTATAATATAAAAAATTATTGATTTCATATAGTTATTATTGTTATCATGTTATATTAATGATTAAAAAAATGTTTTGTTGCGTTTATTGAATTATCGATGTTTTCCAATAAAATTTTTATATTTTTTTCAAAATTTGAAATAAAAACAATTGTAAACAATTTTAAACGAACAAATAAATTATATTAACAATATATGAATGCAGATTTTTGCATTATTTTACAAAAATTTTTTCTTATCAACCCCACCCTTAATGAAAATTTTTTCTGATCAAACGTCGGAATTTTTTATGATATCAAAAAAAATCACCCATATCAATCATGTGATCTTAAAAATGAATATATCTTAGGGATTGAGTTAATGAAAATTCAGCTGAAGAACGAGAATATTTGTTCGTGTTAATATTAAGCTGTTTCATTAGGTCTATTTTGGTATTAAGGGTTTTTATAAAGATAATAATAACTCCAAAAATAACTATTAAAGGTTATGTGCAAATTTTAGTTTTTTTTGAACTTTTCTCCCTTCTATTTGTTTCAAATTGAAGGGAGAAAAGGTTAACAAAAATTGAAGTTTATGGTCGTTCCGGATTCGTGACACGCAATACTTCAAAAATTATAATAAAAATACTTAGAAATTATTAGTGCGGTTTTTTTAAAACCTGACATTTTTGTGCCTTGGAAAAAATAAAAAATTCAAATATCTCAACAAATAAACAATATTTATTTACAGAAATCTGCATAGTTGTGTACTAACATTTATGAGATCTATTAACATACAAAATCCAAATAGCAGTGTTGAATAATTTTTGAAATAAATAATTTCTATTTTTGAAAATCTGACTTTTGATGAATATTTCTATTTTAATAATACGATTCAATTCATTTTTTGCACACACAACTTATTTTTTCTATGTCATAAACAATTCTTGTTATTTTTTATTTTCTGCGATTTGCTCGTTTTGACTGAACGAAAAGCTATCATTTTTGAAAAATCATTGTCAATGGGACAACTTAAATAATGTTATTCATTAAATGCAGAAAAATCGAACTGAAACGAACTGTCGTATTAATTAATGTAAAAATGATATTATATCACTACTACGAAGTTATTTAGAATGAAAAACAATCCATTAAATAAGATCAACAAAATTCACATTTAAATGAAAATTTCCATTAAAGTCTTTTGAAAATGAAAACAAATAATTTTTATGAAATAAACGCTTCGTCATTTTAAATAATGATTTTTTTAAAACATTCTATAACTATTCTTTTTGACAGTGCAAGTGGAGGTTTCAGTTCGTTTTTTCTGCATTTAATGAATAACATTATTTAAGTTGTCCCATTGACAATGATTTTTCAAAAATGATAGCTTTTCGTTCAGTCAAAACGAGCAAATCGCAGAAAATAAAAAATAACAAGAATTGTTTATGACATAGAAAAAATAAGTTGTGTGTGCAAAAAATGAATTGAATCGTATTATTAAAATAGAAATATTCATCAAAAGTCAGATTTTCAAAAATAGAAATTATTTATTTCAAAAATTATTCAACACTGCTATTTGGATTTTGTATGTTAATAGATCTCATAAATGTTAGTACACAACTATGCAGATTTCTGTAAATAAATTGGTGATTATTTTTGAAATCTTGTTTTTTCTTTCAAAATTTTCGGTTCGAATATTTCACTTGAACATCAAAAAATACACTAAAAAATGAAAGGACTCGCAAATGACATCATCATCTTTATTCGAGCAAAAACATTTGTCCTTCATACACTTGTGATGAATTCAGCATTCGAATACAATATATTTGCGAAAGGCAAACAATCTATGAAAAATGAACACACCGAAAAAAGTTATGATTTCAAAAATAATCACCCAAATATTATATATTTGTTGAGATATTTCAATTTTTAATTTTTGTCCGGATAAAAAAAAATCCGGTTAAAAAAAACCGCACTGTCTTTTGCAAAATTCGTCCAACAACTAAAAATAAACATTTGGAATTATCTTTCATTCATATGATCTTTTCGAGG
Source organism: Monocercomonoides exilis (assembly GCF_001643675.1). Taxonomy (NCBI): domain Eukaryota; phylum Preaxostyla; order Oxymonadida; family Polymastigidae; genus Monocercomonoides; species Monocercomonoides exilis. The sequence continues at coordinate 25,097 of NW_027150573.1, forward strand.
AACATATAAGTTTTTTGATTTTACAACATGATGATGTTCAATTTGATATGCTTTTTGAACTTTGATTTTTAACCGAAAAATTGGTTTTAAAATGTCAATCACCAAAACATAAACAATTTAGAATTGAAATAGAAAATTTGACGTATCGTTTTACAAATATTTTTTTCTCTCTAAATTATCGGCATGAAAAGTTGCGTTTTATATACAAAAATAAAATTGGAGACTGAAAAGTGAAAACCCAATTTACTGAAAATAAGGAACACAGTTGCATTCGAACATTGACTTTTGAAACAATTGAGACAAATTCATTATCAGAATAAAAATCTTCTTGATGAAAACAAAATACAATTCAAGAAACAATTTACAGACCAAAGGAAAATTTTCATTAATATTCACCCTTCTTTCAACATGAATTATCTATGAAAAAAAAAATATCGTTCTTTTCTTCTCGTTAAAAAATTTTTTGAGAAATACATTATAAATACTGTACAATGAAATCACTCATCATTATGAATAGTGTTCTTTTGAAATATATATTATATAATGTTCTGTTGCGAGAAAATGCTTTTTTCGAATTAATGAATATGATTTGCGCTTGATTCATTTTCTATTTCAATCTTCTATTTAATCTTTATTCATTTATGTTCAAATCATATTTTATTTCCAACTGACTTTTTTTCCCTTCACTATCAAACTTCGTTTATATTCGAGAGAAATGAGTAAAGAATCAAAAAATTTGTTGTAACCATTATAATTACATAATTATTCAAAAACATGTTTTTGGATGCGAAACTACCAACAGCTGCCGGAAGAACTGGTAGAGCTGCTTCGTCGAAGAAAAAAGAAAAAAAAGGAAAAGCAGGAGCAGTAACAAAAGAAGCAAAGCCAAAACCCAAGTGGAATGTTTGTATCAATTTTGTAAAACAATTTCAAAAAATTTTCAAATGACATTTTCATTTTTTCATAATTAAGTCTGATCTTCACGATATGTCAGTTTACAAACTAAGTGAAAGAGAATTGGTTTGAATGATACTATTTAAGCATTGATTTTTTTCACTAAAATTTTGGATTAGAAACGCAGACAAGAAATGTATTCGCCGAAGCCTAGACCAGGACTATTGGAACATGTATTACAACGTTCATCAAGTTTAGAACGCATTAAAACATCCAGCACTTTTGATTCATCCAAAGAGTTTAAGGATGTCAAACATTCATCTCCTGAAGTTGAATCAAGACAACTACACAGTTCACCTGCGAAAAGCAAACAGGATGGACCACCTATGTCAATGCCACCTTTTGTCACTTCGCCAGCAACGACTAATGAACAAGCTACATTATCATCTGATGAAAAGGTGAAACGAAAAAGTCAACATTTATCACCTTCAAATTCTTTGGCACGTCGTGCAACATCTGCACCACGTGTAGCTTCAAAGCAACATTCTGCACCATCACAACAAAAGGTTCAAAAACAAAGTGATATTAAAAAAGAGAAACAAAGCGATACTTCTAAAGGTCACGGATCAAGAATTTCTTCGAATCGAGTAGTCAAAAAAAGAAAGTCCTTATCACCATCATCTGAATCCAGTTCAAATTCTGTTTCTGATTCGTCTGAAGATTCGTCATATTCTTATTCTCAGGAGGAAAATGAGAAAGACAAGATTCGCTCAGAAAAGAAAGCATACAGAGAAGCAAAAAGCTCACAAATTCAACCAAAAAAAGAGAGAAAAGAAGAAGTCATTAAAAGCAATAGATCCGAAAGTCGTCAAGGGCATTCATCATTGCAAAGGAAACGAGATAAAGAAACATCAGAACAACCATCCATTGCAGAACAGTTTCCTCAAGCTTCAGCTGATGGATCGACTGAGCCTAAATACTCCGAAGAAAATAAATTGAGGAAGAAGAAGAAGAAGAAGAAGCTTGCAACAAATTCAACTCCTTCGTCTGATATGCCATCTCAGCTTCCTTTTGCTCAGATTCCATCTACTGCCACATCACAAACATCTCCATTTCCATCTTCTGCATTCTCAAATCCTCCATCTTTTGGCTATCCTTCACAACAGACAATTCGCATTCCCCCTTCTCCCTTTGCAGGGCAGCTTCCCCCTCGTCCGTCTCCTCCAGTTAGCTTGGGAGCTATGCCGGCGACATCCCCAGGAAGTTCTTCTACCACCTCCACTCCACTTCCAACTTCCACATTTCCGTTCTCTCTTTTGCCTCCTCCTTCTCAGCCTTCAGCAACTCTGACATCAACTCCTGCGAGCATCCCACCAATGTTTCCATCTCAATCTCCTCAAAGCCTAGGCCGCGGAGTGCATGTACCTCAGCAATTCCCAGCGGCTCCGCAACTGTCGTCAACTGTTGCTTCTTCTTCTTCTCTGACTTCTTCTGTCGCATCTACCACATCATCGGCCACACTCTCCACAAACAACACGCTGCACCAGCTGGTGGAAGCCAACATCCATCTCATCCGGCGCATTACAGCGTTGGATGAAACACTAGCGAAGGAGAGGAAGGAAAGAGAGTCGCAAAACGAGCAGCTGACAAACACTTTGTCTTTGTTTGCACGCGAAATAAACGAAATGAAGAGAGAAAATGAGAGAGAGAGGAAGGAAAACGAGAGGTTGAGCAGAGAATTGGAAGTGATTCAGCGGAATGACCGTGCAAATGATAGACTTCTGAAAGATTTGAGCAGCGTTCTCAGAGAATTGGGAGAGAAAATGAGAAGGAACGAAGAGAAGTCCGAAAAAGAAAACCAGAGAAAAGAGGAGGAAGAAGCGAAACGGAGGCAAAGCGAAGAGATGAGAGCAAAATTGGAAGAGGAGCAGATTGAAAAACGGAAGAAGCAAGTTGAAGAAGAGCGTGCATATTTTGAAGAGAAGTTGCATGAATTTGAGGATATGTTTGAGAAAGAAAAGGAGCGACTGAGAAAACAAGAGTTTGAAAACCAGAAAAAGGAAATGGCAAGAGAGAAAAAGACAGCGGAAGAGCGACTGAAGGAAATAAACGAGCGAATGGAAATTGAGCGAAAGTGGGACGAAGAGAAAGAAACGTGGAGAAGGAACGAGGAAAAAAGAGAGAAGGACTACAAGATGCTGATGGACCGTTGGATGGAAATTGAACAGTTTCATTTGTCTTCCACACTTTCTGCGCAGACTGCAACGCCAGTTCAACGCGATCGTCCTTTTGCTTATGAAACTGCTTCGACATCAGCCTCATCAGCGAAGAGAAGTTCGCTCAAAGCACGTCCAACTGAATATTCTGCTTTGCCATCATCGTCGTCTTCTGAGCAGAATCTTGTTTCTTCTCCTTTTGCTTCTTCGTTTGTCTCGCAATCACCCTCATCAACACCAGTCACCTACCAACCATCCGACTCACTTCAAAATCCTTCTTTCTTGTCATCTTCACAACACATTGACCATTCACCTGCTATTCGCACTGGCTACCCACAAGAAACAACCAAGCAAGCGCAAAGTACGAGCGTTTCTTCGCCTCAGAGCCAGCCCATTCCACCAATTTCGGTTGTGTCATCAGCTTCATTCACTCCTTCATCCATGGGCCTTGGCCAATATTCTCCATCGACCGATGCATCGTCTACGAGTCAAAAGCAAGCGTCAGCTAACCCGCTATATGCTTCTGCTCCCGTTGGACAAAATTCGTTTTATGGTGCATCTTCCACATCACCGACGAATCCTCAATTTTCCGCAGATCGAATTGCAGAGCTGATGAAAAGCTTGTCGATGCCTTCGACTTCGTCGCCTCAGCAAAATCAGTCAAATTCTCCTGCTTCTCTTGCAAATGATAGATCAGACGATTCAGCAACACAGCCAAATCTTTCATCAACATTGTCGTCTTCCATCATTTCCAATAACAATCTCAAGCAAAATGATTCCCAACGTGGTGAAAGCGATTTCAATGAAGTGAAGATGGACAATCCATTGCTGTTCAGTAAAAGTCGATTGAATTCTTCACTTGGTAGAAGTCCAAATAAATACAGCGTTAGCGATGAAAAAAGAAGAGAAGAAGAAAAAGAAGATGCTGATGAAAACAAAGACGAAGACAGAGATGAAGATAACAGTGACGAAGGCGAATCTGAAGATGAAGAGCTTTCAGAAGAAGCAAGTGAGGAGGAATCAGAGGAATCAGAGGAAGAGGAAGAGGAAGAAGATGACGATGACGATGAAGACGAAGAAGAGGAAGTGTCTGAAGAAGAAGACGAAGGAGAACGAATATCGCAACTGGAGACAGACAGAGACGGAGAAGCGGACGATGACACACACAACGAAACTGCAAATAACAAACAAAATGAACCAAATGAAACAAGTGCTCAATCAATGGCTCCTCTTTCTTCAACCCAGACGGAGAAGGCGAAAGAAAAAGAAGACAATCGCTTTGCTGATGACTCTTTTTCTTCATTCACACCGTCTTTCCGCCTTCAACAGCGCTTCCAGCCAACTGAAGAGGAGTCACAGAATCAAACATCTTCAACGATGACTGCTCCGTCTGAACAGAATTCTCTTCCACATTCCGTGGAAAGCGACCCAACACCAAGAAACGTGACTTTTCAATTCTCAGCGATTCCAACGATTGGAGCAAAGTCTTCAAACAACACCGAAGATTCTCAAAAGTACTCTCCTCATTCTTCTATTGCTCCAAGCGAGAGCCATCGCTTAACATCATCGTCTCCATCTTCTGCATCAACATCTTCTCCATCATCAGTTTCAGCTTATCGCACACAATCGCCGAAGTCTGAGATGAAAGTTGAACCATCATCAGGAATGAAACCAGATTCACAAGTAAATACTGAGACAGAAACTCCACCACATCCACTCGACAAGCCAGCATCACCACATTACGAAGAATATGCTGAACCAAAGTCCACTCAAGCATCTGCACCAGAAGGCTCACAGCCAACACCATCGCACGCATTTCTGGCAACAGAAGAGTCTTCACTCACATTCTCACCAGAAGAAACGCCTCTTCCGCGACAGCCGCTGTTTTCTTCGCCTCTTTCGTCGACTCTCCAGTCAACATTTTCTGCCACTCAAACGCCATCGCCCTCAGCAAGCGACGCTTTGCCGCTTTCTTCATCTACCACATTTGTTCCTCCTGCTGCTGCATCGTCTGTTGCAACGCCTCCGCCTGCTGTATCCATCCGCAACCCGTTCTCTTGGCATGCGTCTCCGCCTTCCACAGTTCAGCCTCAGCTCTCAGAAAAGGATGATCTGCACAAATCATCTTTGCCCGAGACATCACCCACTTCTTCGGCTCTCACTTCAGATTCTATCTCTAAGGAGCCCCAAGTGGAAAAGGAAAGCACAAGTGCAAGAAGAGATTTTCAGCCAAAACGTAAGCAGCGTTTTGAAGATGAGACAAGTATGGACACAGAGAATCGAAGTGAATTGCCAGAAGACTCTGAACTGGAAAAACAAGCAGATGATAAAAAGTATAATGAAGAAAACAAAAATGACAAAGAATTTCAATCAGAACAAAGCATTTCTGTTGATGCTGAGTCAGGGCATGATGATAATACTCATGCTTATCCTTATCAGCAAACAGCTTCTTTGCCTTCTGCATCGCGAATTTCGTCTATTCCATTCGCAACTTCTGTGCTACCAACAACTGGTTATTCATCTTTTGCCTCGGAACGTGTTGAAAGAAGCCAGCCTACAGACAATATGCCTGCAAGCAGTAACATAGGTTCATATGAAACAAGCAGTTCACTTGAAGACGAAGAACAGAGGCAAAAAGATCTTGCGAGGAAAGAAGAAATTGAACGGTTGCTGCAACAATTGCGTGGAAGTGGATGGATGAGTGATCAATCTGATGATAATGACGATGAGAAAGATGAGAAAGATGAAAGTGTAAGCAACAAAGAAAAAGGAATGGACAAACAGCAAAAGGCAGAGCAAGAAGAGGAAGACGATTACGATAGCGAAGAGGAAGATGATGACGAAGAATATGTGGGAGAAAGTGAAGAAGATGATGGAGAGGAAGAATCAGAATCGGAAGTTGGAGAAGGTGTCTCAGGTGAAGTTGAGGAAGCAGACGACGAAATGGACGACGAAGATAAATGGATAGATGATATTCCTGTGGATGGGAAAAGCTCATTTCAAGATTAATACTTGGACATGCAATAAGAAAAATTACTTACTCTTTATCTACTTGTACTTTTTTATCTCAATTTTTTTGATATTCCGCGAAATTTTTTCATATCACGATTATTTTATTTTCGCACTACACATTATTGTTAAAAATATATATCATTAACTTTTGGTTTTTTATTCAAAAAAGAAGTTTGAAAACCATGAAATATTCTTATGGTACATTTTTGATCTAACTTTTTTCGTTTTATTTATTTCTTCTTTTTTGGAAACTTATTTGAAATGAAGCTTGTAAAATCTGGAGACTTTGTTATTGTTTATGAGGGTCCATCGAAAATGAATCTTATTCGAGTATCTGAAGGGAAATCTTTCAACAACAAATATGGTTTGTTTTTGCACGATAGTATCATTGGAAGTCCTTTTGGAAGCAAGGTTTGCATTGGACATAAATCAACAAATTTCTTGAAACAAAATATTCATTTGCTCTATCATGGTTAAACCCGTCCATTCAGCTGATGAATAAAGCAAAAAATGGATTTGTTTACATACTCAAACCAACTCCACCACTTATTGCTCAATGCCAACGCAGAAGAACCCAGGTTCTTTATCAAATGGATATTTCAATGGTAATTTTGAGATTGGATATAAAACCAGGAAGTGTTGTTGTTGAATCAGGTTTGCTCTAAATAATTTTAAACAGCAAATTTACGTTATCACTGATGTTAAATTACAGGAACTGGAAGTGGAGTTTTGTCCACTGCTATAATTCAAGCCCTTGCACCAACTGGGCATTTGTACACATTTGAGTTTAACAAAGTGAGAGCAGACGCTGCGAAGGAAGAATTCGATGAGCGTGGCCTTGGAGAATTTGTAACAGTCACTCATAGAGATGTTGTAACATTTGGGCTTGGAAAGCCATTTTCTCCTTCGCAACAGTATCCACCATTGCAACCATCTCTCTCAACAACACCATCTGATGAAGTTTCACCTCCATGTTCTCCATTTCCACCTATTAAAAAAGGCATTCTTCCTCCAACTTTCTCTCCTTTGCCTTCTCCAACAATAGAAATTCCTGCTTCAATGCTGCCATTTCTCGACACAACACGCACCAATTCTTTGGAATCATCAGTTTCATTTGGAACTGAGACATATTCATTGGTAAATGCATCTCAACAGTCTCAGGAGCCAGCCACTTCAATCACCCCACCACTTTTTCAATCAACACAAGAATCAAATGCTCCGAATAGTCCCATTTTGTCTCCACCTCCTCTTTCTTTTATATCTCCACATTCCCATCAGTCTACAACTGTTCCTTTATGCATTACTTCTTCTGATGATTCCGCTTCCTCTGAGAAAAGCAATACACCACCTATGAATTCATCTTTATCTCCTCCTCCTCCTTCTTCTTCTTCCTCCACGTTCACTCTTCTCCCTCCTGCTTACCCATATGCTCATTCTGTATTTTTAGATCTACCAAATCCGTGGGAAGTGGTTTAGTTCTTTGTTATTTTATTGCAAATCAACGATTCTTTCTTTCTTTAATTGTCTTTTTTTAACATTTAGATCCCTTCTGCTCATTCTATTTTACTTTCTGGAGGTCTGATATGTTGCTTCTCTCCGTGCGTTGAACAAGTGCACAGAAATTGTCTTCAACTAAAGAAAAGTGGATTTGAAGGTTTGAATATGAATTCTCTTTTTTGTTAGTTTTTATGAAATAATTTATACTCAACATTTTTATTTATTTATTTATTTATTTTTAAAATTAATAATTCAAATTCTTTTTCCGTTTTCTTAAACTCAGACATTGAAACAATTGAATGTCTTCTTCTTCCGTATGAAGTGCGCACGCGGCTCAAAGATTATGAATGCGGATGGTACAAACCACCTCCAGCTGCAAAAGAAGGCGCGGAGCAGCAAGACCAGTCAGCTGATGCAAAAGAAGACGAACTTCTGTCTCCAAAAAGGAAGCAAAAAGAAGATAGTTGTCAAACAAACTCCGCTTCTGCTTCTTCTTCTTCTTCTGCTTCTTCTACTTCTTCTAAAACATCTGCTTCTGCCATGCTTGCATTGTCAGGCCGCACTCACACTTCATTTCTCACTTTTGCCCGTAAAAAGATAGATTAATCAATTGTATTCCTTTTGTAATAAATTTGAAGCAGTATAAATTCCTAAAGTTGAGTTTTGTTTTTGTTCCTTTTGTGCAATATATCCCGAAAGTCATTGCGATGCTCCAAGAAATGCATTGTGTAGCAGATAAAGCATTCTTGAGTAAACTTTATGTAACTAACTTTTCCCATTCACGATCTTTTAGTCTCTTTTTCATTGCCTTCCTCTGATGGCTGCTTATCTTTTGATGTTTTAAAAGGAATTTTCAATTCTGTAAGTGAAGAGATAACCTTTGCAATGAATTGGTCCTTTTCGTTGGCTGTCGGGAAGTGAATCATTGGTGGAAGGGTACGAAGAAATGTTGCGGGTGATGGCGGTGTTGGAGGAGCGTCATCAGAGGTGTATATAGAAGGTGCCGAAGAAAGAGATGTTGGCCCTTTTTTCTTTGGATTATACAGATAAAATCCATCAGCTAAAGCAGGTTGAGATCCATAACTTTCTTGATTCGCAATAGGACGCCCATAACTGCTTTGTAAAGAAGCATCTTTCCTCGCTTGAAGCATTGCCATTGATGGTTCTGGATTTTGAGTTGCCAATTGCGAATGAGGCGGAGCCAACGAAGGTTGCAAAGATCCTGATTCGTCAAATGAAATCTGCCTAAACGGAAATGTAGCATTTTCCGATGGGGACAGCATTATAAAGAGTTCTCGTGTTGTTGACATTGGCCATGTGCTTTCATAAAGAATTGCTTGTGGATTTTTTGTTGGTTGCATTTGTCTTATTTTTTCGATTGTGTCTTCATCAGGATTGTCAAGCCAATTTCCGATTGTGGATGGTCCCATCCATCCTATATCTCCTCGTTGTATAACCTTTTTAGAAAGAAAATATTCGAATAATTTTTTACTGCCTTTTTGTTTAACAACAAAGAACATACAAGTGCAGTATCTTCGAGAATTGGCTCGTCTCCCATGACTGTAAAATCAACAAATGATCCAAGTGCAATCAAATTTGCTTGAAGTTTCATCAGATGCCTTTTATAAAATCAAAATATTTTGTTATATTGCGAAATCGCAGAAAAAACACTTCAAACGCATAAGCATGGTCAAATCTTGCTGCTTCTGTTGTTTCGCTGATGCAATTCAAAAGCAAATCGTTTTCTTGAAAAAGTTGCAAGATTTGCAAGGGAATAATATACTCATCAGCTGTTGCCATTTTAATTATAAAATAAATATTTAGTGAAAAGAAATTATTATGGAAATATTTCGGTTTTTTATTATCATAAAAAAGTCATAAAGATGAATAATAAAATACTTATCAATGTTATTTTTATTCATTGTTAAATCGTAAGCTTGCAAAAGCTTTCGCTATATCCGAATCAGTATTTATGAATTGTGGATGAGAAGATGTATTGTTACCAAAGAATGATTGATTAAGTGGATTATAAGTTTTTCCAAATGGTGATGAATCTGTTCCATCAGAAGTGGTTTTATGAATTGAAGAGGCGAAAACGGAAGATTTTTTAGTCGAAGGCTGCTGGCCAGGGAACGGGAAACTTGATGGGAAAGCAGAAGATGACTGCTCCAAAGAAGAGGTTGGGGGAGGAGGTAAAGAAGAAGAAGAAGAAGAAGAAGAAGAAGGAAAAGAAGAAGAAGAAAGAGAAGATAATTTGGCGAAGGGATTTGATGAGTCAGAGGCAGGCGCTGATGAGAAGGGGCCACTTGCAGGCTGACTCAATGAGCTCAGAGAAGCAAATGGATTGGCTGAAGGAAGGGAAGAAGAAGAAGATGATGATGATGAAGTAGAAGAAGAAGGCATCGAACCAGAAGAAGCAGCAACTGATGATGATGATGATGCTGTTGATTCTTTCTTCTTTTCTTCTTCTTCTTCTTCTTTCTCTTCTGTTTTCTTTGCACTTGCTTCTTCTTTGCCAGATGGTATTTCAGCAGGCTTCGTTTCAGTCTGATTGAAAGGAGAAGAGGAAGAGGAAGAGGAAGAAGAAGTCGAAGAAGAAGACGAAAACGTAGAATAAGTAGAATAAGACAAAGAAGAAGAATCAGAAGAAGAATCAGAAGAAGAGGAAGAATCAGAAGGCAACGATGAAGATGCTGTTGAGCTGCCATTTTCTCTGATTTGCTGGTTGATCGACTGAAACGCCATTGCCAGCTCAGAGCTTGGTGAAATGGACATGTTGGTTGTCTTTGTGGCTGTTGGGAACGACGAAGCAAATGACTTGCTCAGAAGAGAAAAGGGGTTGGAAGCAGAAGAGGAGGAGGAAGAAGAAGAAGAGGATGATGAATCAGAAGAATCAGAAGAACTGGAAGAGCGCCCAATGCCTGAAGCAAACAGAGAAGATGATTTGGCTGCTGGCTTCTGCTCGGCAGCGGATGCAGATGAAGGGAATCGTGTTTGTGGCTGGCTACCGAAGAAAGTTGCGAAGATGTTTGAATTTCCTTCTGAACTTTGAGGCGAAGAAGAAGAAGAGGAGGAGGAGGAGGAGGAAGAAGAGGAAGAAGAGGAAGAAGAGGAAGAAGGAGGAGGAGGAAGATTTGAAGAAGAAGCAGTAGAAGAAGAAGAAGCATCCACTTTCTGAGGCTCTGAGTGTGTTGATAGAGTTGCCAGCGATGCAAATGGATTGTTTGAAGCGCCAGTCGATGCAATCTGTGATGAACTGGCAGATGGAACAGGAAGAAGAGAAGATGCTGCTTTGTTGCTGTTGGACAAGGCGCCATCTGAATGTGATGATGAAGGATTGCTTGATGAAGAAGGGTTGGAAGAAGGGCTGGTAGAAGAAGAAGATGATGATGATGATGATGATGATGATGATGATGAAGAAGACCAAGATGAATAATAAATTTGCTCGTTCTTCTGATTCCCATCGTTGTCATATTCTTCATCATATTCTCCATCACCGTAATATTCGTCGTCTTCTCCATAATATTCTCCGTCGTCTTCTGGATATTGCTCATACTCATCGTATCCTCCACCTTCTTCCTCGTTGCATGAATCGTAATCAGTTCTGGATTTCCCTTCTTTCTTGTCTTTTTTAGCTTCTTTTTCTTTTTCTTCTTTCTTTTCTTTCTTTGCCTTTTCTTTCCCTTCTCCTTCCTCTTCTCCTCCAATATTCTTCATCATCTTATTTCCTTCCACTTTATCTGTCTTGTTCTGCTGATTGTCTTGAGAAAACGCAACTTGTTTATTCTCTTCTCCTTTCTGCACATTTGAAAATGGCATCTGGAACTGCTGGAAAATGTTGCTTTCTTCCTTCTTTTGTGCTGGCAACTGAGTATTTTGCAATGAATTGCTCGAATTCTGCTTTTCTTTTTCTTTTTCTTTTTCTCTTTCTTTTTCTTCTTCCTCATTCTTCTTCATCTTCATCTTATTCTCTTCCTCTTTTTGAGCATCATTGGGTAAATGGAAGATATCAATAGGTTTGTAGTTTGTTGGAAAAGGAAGCGGAGCAATGGTTAAAGGTGCTGATGGAGAAGGAAATGAGGAAGGGAACGAAACGGGAGGAGGAGGAGGTAGAAGAGAAGAAGAAGATGATGAGAAAGGTGATGATGATGATGAAGGAGCGGTTGATGAGGGTGTTGAGTAAGATGATGCAGAAGTAGTAGTAGAAGAAGAAGCCGATGTTGCTGTTGAAGTTGTTGAAGTATCTGGAATATCAGAAAATATCTTTAAAGGTGTGTAATTCTTCGGTGGCGCCAGCACAAAAGGAGACGCCGGCTTTTGTGCTGCTGCTTCTGAGCCAAACGGACTGCCAAATGATAAGTTCTTCGCCCAGTCTGGTGTCTCAGTTGAGAAAACATTCGACGAAATGAAGGCAATCTTTGGAACTTTATTTTCTTCGTCCTCTTCTTCGTCTTCGTCTTCGTCTTCACCTTCGCCTTCATCTTCTCCTTCGTCATAGCCATAATCATCTTCTTCGTTCCCAGCATCAATTTCTTCTTCTTCTTCTTCCTTCGCTGCTGTTATTTTTTCTTTTTCTATTTCTTCATCTTTCTTAAAATTAATAAATTCAACCGCTTTTTTCTCTTCTATTTCATTCTTGTCTGTCGTCTTTGTATTTTTTTGATAAGCATTCGACGGGAAGAACCCATCATACTTCACGCCATTGTGACTTTCTGACTGCTGCCCATTTGATGACAATTGTAAGGATGATGTTTCCGGCAATGCATTTTCTTTCTTTGTGGAAGATGTTGACAAAATATGTGAAAAAGACGGAACGTACTTAGGGAGTGAATCGGGAGTAGAAGCAGAAGGGAAAACGGGAATTTGCTGGCTTTCATGCTTCGATGAATACCGTTCCACAATTTTGTTTCTGCTTATCTTCAACTGAAGATCGTCCCTTTGTCTTTTTCTTTCAGCAAAAGTATTACCATAATGATCCTCCTCAATTTGGTTCAAATGACGTTTTTCTTCATTCAATGCTTCTATTTCCGCTTTTTTCCTCTTTAAAAATTCAGTTTCCTCGTTCTCAAGAGATAATTCCTCTTCGGTAAGTTGATCTTCCTGAGTTTTCAATTCATTTTCATTCATCATTTTTATTTTATTCAATGACTCCAAATTTTTCAAATGTTCCCTTTCTTGAAAAGACAATTGTTCTGACAAAATTTTTGATTCATTAGAATAACTTTGTTCTGCTTCTTGTTGATCCATCCTAACTTGCGCTAATGAATTTTGATAAAACGAATGATGATCTGCGACTCTTTGGCAAAGATTTTTCTCGTATAGTGAAATTTCTTCTTTTAGTTGAATTTCTTCTTTTTTCCATTTTTCTCGATCTTCAATCAGATGTCTGAATATTTGTGTAAATTGGTTCATTTCTAATTGTTCTTCTTGTTCTTGTTGTGTGGTTTCTTCTTGAACAGATGCATAAAGATCTCGAAGTAAAGATTCTATCTGACATATTTCTTTTCGTAATAACTCCTCTTTTTTATATGCCGCAAGCGCCTCTGAAGCTTCTTTGTTCTCTTTTAATTCTTCTTTCAATTGATCAATAGACACTTTAATATCTCTCTGACTTGTCATAATCTGTTAAGAAATATGAAAGGCTTTATAGGAAAAACATTTAAAAAGCAAATCACACATTTTGAAAGACAAAATTGAATAATTCCAATTTTGATCTTATTTCCCATCATTATATATAGAAATTTGTTTTGAAGCAATTATTTTTTATTATCTTTTTACGTTTTTTAATTGTCTTGTCTTTTATTGTAAAATTTGCAAAATAAGAAAAAAGACATAATTTGAAATATTTTGAAAAAATTAGGAGAAATGAGTACGAAAGCTCATAATTCTGCTGCATTTTTTGTCACAATTTGTGCAGGAATGAGCTATGGAATCACTCAGTCAATAACTTCCGGAATTATAGAAGGCGTGAATGTCATATTTCTGATTTATTCGAATAATTGCCAAAATTGTTGGATTATTGCAGAAGAACCTTGGTGCAATCTTAGCGATACGACAAAAGGCCTATTATCTTCTTCGGTTTTATTTGGTGCTGCAGTTGGGTTTCAAACCTTTTTCTTTTCTATTAAAATTCTTTTTATTGTCTTTGAAATAGCTGTCTTCTATCAGGATTTTTGTCAGATAAATTTGGACCAAAAAAAGTTATAATGCTTTCAGGACTTATTGTTGCTTTTTGCTCGTTAGGATTAGCACTTCAATCTCATGTTGCACTTTTTATTCTCCTTAGAATTGTCAGTGGACTGTCTATCGGTGCACTGAGTTCTATTGGACCTCTGTATGTTTCTGAGCAGTCGAGCACAGAGCGTAGAGGATCGCTTGTTTCAATGTTTCAACTTTCCATTACTGTGGGAATTTTGATTGATTATGTTCTCAATCTCATATTTTTCTCAGTGAGAAACGGATGGAAGTGTGATCGTTTTTATTGCATATTTTAATAATTAAAAATTATCTATTATAAACAAAGATGGGAGCTGGGACTTGTGGGGGTTTTACCTTTGCTAATGTTTGTAGGGTGCTGTTTCTGCTCTGAATCAGAACCTTGGCTTCAAAAGCATAGACGACAGCAGAAGGCATACAAACGAGAGCATGAACTCGATGAGGACAAACTTATAAGTGAATCTAATTCGAGTCAATTGTTTAGTTTTGATGAGGAAAAAAAAGATGACGTCCAGGATGATGACATTGACATCAACGAAATTGAAAGGATAACAGATGATAGTCCACTATCAAGCTTATATCGCAGGATTCTTGATTCGCTTTCCGAGGCAAAGAAAGCACTTCTTTCATCAAAACGAGCCTTTATAGTGGGAGTTGTACTTTCAATGTCTGTTCAGCTTACAGGAATCAATGCAATCATCATGTACTCTCCATCAATCTTCGCAACAGTAGGAGTAGTTGATCACAAAAGCAAGCTTATTGCTACAATATGTGTGGGGTTGTGGAATTTTGTAAGTACATTTTTCTCGGTGTTTTTGGTATGTTTTCTTTCCTTTTTCTTTTTTTAACCTTTTTTAAAATATATTTTAATAAATTATGTGAATAAAGGTTGATCGAGTTGGAAGACGACCTCTGATGATCGTTGGCTATTTGTTGATGGCTTTGGGGCATCTTTTTATTGTTCTATCGAAATTGTTGGGTTCTGTTGCAGATAAGCAATTTTTACTTGCAATTCCAGGAATTGCAATCTTCATCTTAGGATTTGAGGTGGGGCCAGGTCCAACGTTTCAGGTGCTGGTGTCCGAGCTATATCCGGCAGCTGCGCGTGGAAGAGCGATGTCTGTTATTCTTACAATCAATTGGTGCTCCTGCATCCTTCTTGTGTTTACATTTCTTCCGCTATCGCGTGCTCTTTCAGATTTGTGGTTGTTTGCGATCTTTCTGATTTTGTGTGTGCTGACACTTCTGTTTGTGGTAATTGCTATGCCTGAGACAAAAGGAAAATCGTTGGAAGAGATTGAAAGAGAACGCTGAATGACAATGTCAGTCAGCATTTTAAGAAAATTTTGTTTTATTAACCTTATTTATACCAAAATTCGCTAATGGAATTTGAATTTTTAAATGAATTTAAAGTTTTAAGTTTATTACAATAATGTAGAGTATTATATATACCCGAATATTATTTTGAAAAACTGAACAGAAAATTAAAGCTCATTTTTATCTGAATGCATGTTTCAGTTTGTTGAAAAGATAAAATATTAAAATGTTAATTTCAAATTCTCGAAAATGATTATTTTAATCGTTCTCTAATAGTTTTTTCTCTTTCAAAGGAAATGAAAACAAATAACGGTGAGTGAAAAAAAGTTACCTTGGAAAAAACCTTTACACATGCGTTTTCATCCAAAAATTTTCAATTTCGCAAATATTGCAGCTGTTTGTGTTTTCTTTTTTTCAAAATTAAATATGAACAGCAAATGTAATTTAATAATTATTGTATTCTTATTCTTTGAATAAAAAGACATGGGATAAAATAATTCACTTTGTGAATTTAGTTCTTCGCAGCACTTTCAAAGATTTTTCTCAACATTTAAATGTTTTCATATTTTTTTTGCACGATAATGTCAGAATTATTATTATGAAATTGCAGAGAAAGTTTGCAAGAAATCTCAGTTTTTTTTTTTTTTTCCATTATTGCGTTAATTTTTTCTCCGCATTCTTGTTATTTCACTCTGACCTGTTTGTGAAATCTATCTTTTTACTTTTTTTTTTTTTTTTTTTTTTTTTTTTTTTTTTTTTTTTTTTTTTTTTTTGACAATGAAGATGCAACTTCTGACTTCAAAAAAGAAGAATGATCATTCAAAATATATATAAACATGAAAATGAAAATGGATATAGACAAAATGTGAAGAACAAATAATCACAAAAAAGAGTTGCTGCCTGAAAACAAAATGAAAGAAAAATAGTTAATAAAAAAATATATATATACAAATTAATTGCAAAAGAGAGTTACAAAGAAATAAAATATGAAAGAAAAATATCCCCAAGCGATAAATGAAAGAATAATAAATTTATGAAAGGTGTTGTAAATTACACAAAAATTTTTAAAACAAATATTCATCAAATATTTAAGGAAAAAGAAAGGATTAATATCATGTTTCGAAAATCATTGAAAAATTTTTAAAAAAAAAATGAAGTTGTTGTGAAAATTCAAGTCATCGCCCTCCATGCAGAAGCGGAAAAACTGAAAAAAATGAATTTGAACGAACATTGAAGCATTATTTGTTAATTTTCCATACTCTCTTTTCACTATTCTTTCCTCAAAATAACTGTTAGCAAAAAGACATTCAAGAATCTTATCCAATGCATTGACAAATAAAAATTATGAAAAGAAGTTCCGTCAATTGCTTTGATGAAACAAGAACAATTGCTCCTCAAAGCATAAGCCAGATTCATGGACTGTTCGAGATGAGCGAGGCACAAACAATTTTTGTTTCTTCAGTGTAATCGATTGCATCTGACACAGTCACTATCGTTGCTCCAGGCGGAAAGCGTTGGAAAAACTCGCGCTTCATCCCAAACAGCGATGGGCGATCGTCTTTGTTCTGTGCCACTGATGATCTCACCAGACGGTTGTATGTCGTTCCATCCGTTTGTGACATATCCGGTCTCTCCCCATTCACAATCTTCTGCCCAGCTACCTCTGCCTCAAACTCCCCAAATGGGATCTGAAGTGTCAAGCACTCCCATAGCATCATTCCGATCGAGAATGCAACTGATTCCTTTGTTGCTCCCATCTTCTTGTTGATCAACAGTTCTGGAGCCTTCCATCTCAGGCACTCTTTTTTGAAGTCATCTTCATCCTCAAAGGCAGACGAGGGAAGAGAATCTTCATCGTCGTCATTATCACTGGCAGAAGTCACAACAGTCGACGAGGAGATCGACGATGAGTCTGAATCATCAGATGAAAGGAAATCAGAGTGCATCACAACGCAGATCACCATGTGCTCTGAGAACAGCACAATGTGCGGACTCAGACTGCTCAGCGACTGAAGCGGAATTTCCGTTTCGTCGAAAGAATGGAGCGCAAGATTAGCCACCCAGAACAGGATCTGGGCTGCTGTCAGCTCCCTCTCCTCCAAAGAGCCAATCGCCATTTCCTTCTTCTCATTCCTTCCATGAAGCAACATGAACAGCGAATCCCTCAGATCCACAATCAATTTTTCATGTGGAGACGAGCATGCCATTGCATCCACCAGATTCGACATAGATGAGGTTGTTGGACACAGATCCTCCCCTCGAACAAATGTTGATTCTGTGTCTGAAGTATCTGTGGTAGAAGTGGATGAAATGGAAGGTGATGGTGTTCGCTTTCTTGTCTCTTCCTCAACTTCTTTCTCATCCACCTTCTCCAGCATCCACTCTGGGATCTTGTCTGAGTCTCTTCCCAAAATGTATTCAGTGGAGCCACTTTCAGACAGAAGATGCTCAGATGACTCCGAATGCCCCAAGCTTTTCTCATACACCCTCTTCTTTATCCTCTCTTCGTTCTTCTTTTCAGCTTCCCTCTCGGCTCTCCTCCACTGCTCCTCTGGTGACATCTCCATCGTCACCATCTCAAATGCCTTCGGGTCTTTTCTGATGTTGTCATTCACAATCTCTCTCAGATCTTCTGCTTCATTCTTCGCCTTCCTCCATCGGACAGCCAAAGCAACAATGACTACAAGCAGGATAGCACAAACAACGCACACAATAATCACGATAATCGTCCATTTCGATTTTCCTTCTTTTCCTCCTTCAACAATCCTTTCATCTCCTTTTGATTCTGGCGCACTTGCATTCTTAAGAATGAATGACCGAGTTGATGAAGGAGACTCTCCATTTCCAAACAAAATGCATACGCTCACTTCTGTCTCCTCTTTCGCTTTCTCCAATTCTGAAGACGAAATAATTGAATGAATCTCATTCTCCGAAATATAACCTTCTTCATCAATTTCCTCTCTCACAATTTCCTCTTCATCTCCATTTTTCATGCAAATCTTCAGCGACAAGTTGCACGGAAGAAGCAGCTTCCCGCGAATGTTCAAGTCCACGCTCCCACTCGCCTGTGTTGTGTTCTTCACTTCTTCCAGAACCGGCACAAAATACGACGATCCTCTTTCTGAAGCTATCCCTCCCAATTGGCATCCTTCGTCCAATATCCACAGCGATGAGTTATCTTTCAGTCCATCTCCCCCTTTCACGCTCGCAACATTCAGCTCCCCATTCCCTGTGCAAATCGTATTCCTTCGAGCTGATGGATATCCTTCAATCTCAGGATTGTTGTTTTCAAATTCTCCTTTTTCAATCTTCACACCCCCTCCACTCACCCACAATCCGCCTGTCTTGCTCCTCATAATTGTTGTTTCTTTCATCTCCACACAGCCGTTTTCAATATCAACCAAGGACCCATTCCATTTGCATAATCCTTCTATTCTCTTTTTTATTTCATTGAAATTTTCTTTTTCTTTTTCTCCATCAAACAGGCATGCCTCAATCCTCACATTTTTGGATTGCCTTATCTGCATCATGCTTCCCTTGTCCACAGAATTCACACACTTTCCAAATGAGCTGTTCAGCACACTCACCTTTTGCTCATGATCTTCCAAAGCAACAACACATCTTTCTGATGCTAGAGTCACATTCTCAATCATCATCTCTTTCATCTCCACCTTCGCTTTTCCTCCAACGCTCACAACATCTTTCTCACATTCGATATTCGATATTCTTGCTTCATCAATTATCACATCTGATTCTTCACAAAATGAAAGCACTGATCTTGTTGAATGAATATCTCTGAATGTTGTTTCTGAAATCTTCAACTCTCCACTTTCCATACTCACAATTGAACTGTTCATCTTCAGTTCAATTGCTGAAGAGAAGAACTCACATTTTTGAATCTTAGTTGATCCATTCTTCACTTTCATAAGGTAACTGTGAGTTGATTCTAATCCATCTTCAAACTGGAATGAACACCTCTCCACTGAGCATTCATTCACAAACTCCATGATGCAATCCTTCTCTGTTGATTTCTCAATCTTGGATTTAAATTTCACAATCGCCTGCGTCTTTTTGAATGAATTCACAACCAGGTTTCCAATCACACATTCACCATAAACGCCCCCTTCCTCGTCAATCAGAATCGCATTCATTACTCCTTCCTGAATGTGATCAACCCCACAGTTGATACTCACACACGGACTGCTCTGTGCCCCGCATCGTCTGCCATCCTCCCCTCCAACATTCAAAAACACTTGCAGACCTTTAAAGTATGTGATCAGCGGAATCAGATCCTTGATTCCCTCGATTTCTGAATCGCATCCGCAGATGGAGTTGTCTGAGTTCAATGACTCCTGGTTGTAGTTCAAAGTGAACAGCGTTTCGTTTATTTGGTGCTCAATCGAGTAACATTTGATGAATATATCGTTCCCAACAAAAGCCTCATTCATATAAAACATGATATTCACAATGTTAATCCTCAGGCGTGGTATCTGAGTTTCATCAGCATAGTTAACATTTGGATCGGCTCCATTGATAAACAGTCCTCCGCCGCGCCCTGTATCAGTCGAGCATCTGCACATCGAAAGCGTGCTCCCATTCACTTTCAAAACAGATTCTTCGCTCTTCAGAGTCGCTCTCATCCCCCCTCCTTCTGTGCTCAAATCACTCTTGCAATTTGATATCGAACACTCATCGATCACACACTCCACTCCATGCTCAAATGATCCAACTTCAATGACACTCGCCCCAATCCCTTCATTCGTGATGTTGACAAATGAACACCCAACAACCCTCAGAACTGGTCTGTTGTCATTTGCATATGAATGAGTGTTTTCTTTTTCATTCATCTGGCTTTCTTCCTCCATCATCGATATCAGACTTCTTTCTGTCACAGCAGCAAATGAAATGTTCACATTCTGAATAATCACCTCACCTGCACTTGGGCTGAAAGCAATCAACCCTTTCAACTCTGAAATCAAACTCAACGAACACCTCTCAATCACAACACTCCCCCCATTCACTCTCATCACACAATATCCAAAACTTTCTGCCACTCCCCTCCCTGGGCCAAATGAACAGTCAGAGACAGACAATAATGTGTTTGTTCCAGATGATTCAATCAATACTTCATGATGGGTTGTGATGGATGGCTTGGTGAATGACACATTCACAAATGACAGACTCACATTCGAGGATATCATTGAATCATTATCCAGATCATTCTCATCTTCATCACTGATCGTCACCCCTGTCCCTTTCTTTGTTCCTTCAATCACCACTTTTGGTGACTCTGAAATTGATGATGAAAAAGACAAAAATGAAGATGAAAATGATATGGAATGGCTCAGGAACCCTGATCCCACAATGGCAATATGTGTTTCCCCTTCTCCAAGTGTTGGATATCGAAGTGATATCAAGTGGTCAATCGATGTGCATGGTGCTTCTGAATATCCACACCAACTGAAGTCTCCTCCTTTCTCTCTCGAAACAAACCCATCCCCACTCCAGTTCCTCCACAAAAACACAACCAGTGGAATCACATATCCCTCCTCCCCTGTCGTCTTCCTCTCCCATCCACACAACTCATCCAACAATCTCAGCTCCTCTGAACTCATTTCCCATTTCAAATGCTCCTTGTTCACGATCTCACTCAGATCCCATCCTGAAACAAACATGTTCTTCCCTTTCCAGGCATTGCATCCTTCAAATTCCATTCCTTCAAGCACAAATAATCCAATCTCTTCAGGAAGCTCAACAAACATCCCTCCTCCAATTCCTCTTCCCACTTCATCAATATCCTCTGATGGCACAGCACACCCTGATAAGTTCACATTTTTCATCTCCAAACTCCCTCCCTTCCCAACTGAAACCATCGTCCCTCCTCCTTTCATCCCACTACCGCCTGAACATACTGATGACAAATTGCATTCTTCAATATTTGCAACCCCATTGACACCCATCTCCACATTCAAACATCCTCCTCCAATTCCACCTGTCACTTTCACTCCCCTCATTCTGCTGTTATTCATCTCCAATTCAACTCCATTCGAAATGACAATTGGAGATTTCTCATTCATTCTCAATCCCACTTCTATCACAAATCCATTCACAATCAACCCTCCTCCCTCAATACAAATTACGTTATATCCAATCAATTCATTATTTGCAAATAAAACAGAACAGCTGGTCATTGAAATGGTTGATGATGATGAGTGGATAAATGTTCTTCTCTTCCCATTCATTTCTTCATTCAACATGAATGCCAAATTCATCATATCAAATGATTTTGTGCACTCAATAAGGTTGTTTTGGGTTATCGAACCTTCATCCCTCGCAACCACCTTCGTCCCTTCTTCTTTCCCAGATATACACACCCCAAATGAAGCCACTTTCATCTCATTCTTTATCAACGATTCTGAGATAATTTCAATCTCATTCACATTGATGCTCGCTCTCTTCTCAACACAATAGTCAATCGTCTCACACCCAAACTTCTCAAATCCACATCGGCTGTGATCCAATGCCACCTCTCCGCTCCCATCCACTGTCAATTTTGAGCCAATTGAACACAAATACACAAACAGCGGAATTACTTCCTCTTCTCTCCCATTCTCACTCCCACACAACTCCAAAACATCAGAGCGAATAAAACTTGAGTCAAAAAATGAAAATGAAGTTGAATTTATTTTTGACTCCAACAACACACTTCTCCCACAATGAACAAACAAATTCTTCCCATATCTCGCTTTGTTATTCTCTCCAAACAAACCCTCTCTTCCTGATTCAATTTTCAATGAGCTGTCTCTGCTCTCCATCACAATCATTATTCCTCCTCCTCTTCCTTCACATCTTCCTTCACTTCCACCTTCTCTTTCCCCTGAACTCTTCGCCTCACGTCCATTAATCGCACAACTCCCATTCACAACAACACCTCCTTCCCCTTTCACAACAACACGAATCCCACCTCCTCTTCCATTGCAGCTACACCCCTTTACAATACACGATTCAATCACAATTATCCCATTAACCCCGTCATCTCTTTCTGCACCAACCACTCCACTCAACCATCCCCCATCTCCATTTCTCTTCTCAATGTCGTTCACATCACATCCACAAAACACAACTGATTTCACTCCTTCAGTAAACTCGATCAGTGAATGCTCTCCAAATGTCAATGTCTCTGTGATCACCAATCCCTCCACTTTCACTTTTCCCCCAACCACATTCACAAAACAATATCCAATGGAATTCTCAGAGGGACAAACAACAGAACAGTCAGTGAATATGATGAGAATGGAATTGGATGAAATCAGCGATGATGCACCAGATAGAGCAAATGGAATGCTAAACCTGATGTTTCTCATTGAACATTTGCTCAAAACCTCAATCAGACAAGATGACTCAAAAATCTCTGGTGCTTTCACACCCACTTCCTTCTCATTTGTGCTTGAAAAAATGTCCCATTCAAAGGAACCATTTACCGTAACCTCTTCAGCAAGCTCAAATCCTGAATCCAATTCGATCTTCTTGTTTGTGTCTGGATGTCGTGTTTGAGCTGCATGGGTGATGGTGGCACACGGATAATAGTCAAATCCACAGAACCACGAGTCGTATCCACCCAGCCCATCCTTCACCTTCCCCACATGTGACTCACTTGGATATGAATCCAGAAACACATTCAGTGGGAATAGCCCCATTGTTGTGTCACTCCGATCATATCCCACAATCTCATTGTATTTTGAATTGTTATGTTGGACATTCAGCTTTTCAGTTGTAATTGTCCATCTCTCTGAATCGCTCCCATTCACAAACACATAATTCCCTCCCGATGAAGCAGAACACCCTGAAAAGTCAACTGACACAATCGAGAAGTCAATCGAGTTGTCAGCCAGATACAGCATCATCCCTCCTCCATATTTGCCACTTGCGCATCTCTTGATTGTTGTTGTTCTTTCAACCCGCAACTTGCTTGTGTCTGTTTCCAACTCAACCTTGATTCCTCCACCACTGCCATTCTTGCTCTCACAATCTTCGATTGTTACATTCTGAACAACAAATGTCTCCCCCTCCTTCACACTCTTTTCCACAACCACCCCATCTCCACTTGTTAACTTCACATTCTGAACTGTCACATTTGCCAGTGTGCTCTCTCCCGATGTTGCAGACGTTAAGTACAATATAGATGAAGAGAATGAAGAAGGAGAAGATAGATCCGGCTCAGAGAACAATGATTTTGAGACATTCATATTTATGATCTCCACACCAACCATCGATAGCTGTGACAGCGGCACCACAAACACTGACGACGAAATTGCATTCGTTCTCCTTCCAAAAATGCTCGTGGTGATTACAACATCTTCCAGCGAGAGTGATCCATTCCTATCAGAAACCACAACCACGCTCGGTGAATGACTTGAATTTGAGTTACAATCAACCTTCATATGCAATAAACCAAGATGACCTGTCGACACACTGAACAGCGGTCCAGATGAAAAAAGTGCTCCTGTTCCAATCGAACTTTCCATCCTCCCTTTCCCGATGACTGAAATCTTCTTTTCCCCAATATCAATAGTTGTTGTCTCGCTTTGATGATTTCCTTCCAACAGGTTAATCGCTAAGCTAATTTGTACCTCACACATTTTTAAAGCTTTCTTTACTGTTAGACACGCATGTGTCGTATTTTCCCCACAAAATTGAGATGCATCACTCCCATTCACTGACACATATATCGTTTTGTCCTTCAGCCAAACCTTCTTTTCCGTGTGCTGAAATGTCCAACTCTCAGGACTCGAATAGTTATATCCGTAACATACTCTCCTGTCATCTGTATTCGTTGTGTAGCATTCAAAGAATGGATTATCCGAAGACAAATATAGGCTGTGTTCATCTTCGTAATATATGTCATGACCACATGGAGTATTTTCCAGACACTTGCAATCATAAAAAAAGAAGAAATAACAATAATGCCCATCACTTGGTATTGTTGCTTGATTTGGATGTAATCTCAAACCACCTCCATATGATGCTGCTGAACATGAGAAAAACTGAATGTTCCACATTTTGAATGGTGTGGCAGGAACAGTTGCACAATACATTCCTCCACCATAATAATTTGTGACGAAGCACGAAGTGAAACTGCAGTTGAACACGCATGCGCTCTCCCCTTCTCCTTTTTCTTCCCCAATGCATCCTTGCACTGAAACATGAAAAGAATGAAGATAAAGCCCTCCTCCATAACTATTTGCTTTGCAATTCTGGAATTTACATTTACTGATTCGAGTACATGATAAAATGGTGTGAGAATACAATCCTCCTCCATATTGATTTTGAGCAGTACATATATCAAAAGTGTTGTTCTCGATTTGAATTGACTTAATAATGTAACATATAATTCCCCCGCCCCGGCTAAATGCAAAACAATTATTAAACAAACAATTCGAAACAACAAGTTCTCCAGAATTGAGATTGTTCATACATATAGCCCCTCCACTAGATTTTCCATCGGAATATGAATCGCTTGTTCCTGTTGTTTTCGATCCGTTCCACTCGCACCAAATGAATGTATTTGGTCCATCATCTGTTTTATTTTGTCTCGCTGGATGTTTCCTTTCATTTTCTGTTCCGATGTGTTCAACATTTCTTGTTCGACAGCATCCAATAAACGTGGTGTTTGAGGCAGTTAAAGAGGCCAAGGGGTTGTTGAGCGAGGGAACAATTCCTCCATCATACACGTCACAAACCGATGAAAATGAGCAACTGCTCATCAGACATGTAGTTTGGGAAAAGGAAGTTGTTGGAGATGAACAATCTGAAGATGCTGTTGAGATGTTGAAAAATATCAGATGAGAAAGTGAAACATGAGGAATAGAGAGTGAAGAGAGGAACGGGGCTGATGTGACGCAAAAAGAAGAGAAACAAGAAGAATAAACAGAAACAGAACATTTTTCTGAAAACTCTCCTTTTCGTGTTTTTGAAGAAAAAAGAGATGGAAATGATTGCAAAATTTCAGTTGAAGATGATCTCAGTGAAATGTTGGTGAAATATCCATATCCTCCAGTCAACAAAAATGGAGATGTTTCACTCTTTACCATTATGCTACAACCATCCATTTCGGAAAAACTTCCATCCCCAACTTCAAAAATATTTCTTTCATCGTTTTGGATCAGTCCCAATGATATGAGCTTCATTGAAGAATTTATCAGAATAAAATATCCGTCAATATCACTTTCTTTCCGTTTTCTTCCCGTTTTCTTCGTTTCTCCTTCATTTAAAAAATGTGATTCGTTCATTATCTCTTCCCTACTGTCTTCCTCAATTTGGTTGTTTCTTTTATCTGGTTGCTTTTGATATTTCTTCCTAATTATTTTATGTTTTTCACATTCATTCATTCCATCTTGATTCTCTTCGATTAATATTTCTAATATGTTTGCATCTCCATTTATGTCCTTTTGAGAACTTCCCAACAAAGTGTGGTTCAATATTTCCATTTTTCTTTCGTTTGTTGATTTCTCCACAAGTTCTACCTCAGCGCCAGTGGCACCATGATTCATGCACTTCATACACATTATGCAAACATAACAACATATTTCTAACAGCATGGAACTTATCCACACGAAGAAAATACTTTTCTTTTCTTAACGGTTTTCTCTTTTTTAGTATGGGAAAAATATTATGAAAAAATCATCTGAATATTTGAGATATAAATATAATTAAAAAATATAAATTATGATGATGTGTTCAAAATGGTGAAATTATTTTTGGAAATGTTCAATTGTTAAACAATGAGTTAATTATTCATGTGTTTTTTTTTCGACATAATTATTGTCACAGAGACTATAGTTACGAAAAAAATTTATCATGGAATAGAATTTTTTCATAACTCCCAATGAAATGAAGAATTAAGTTTGTTTCATCCGCCACCTGTGTTCAAAAACATAAAAAAAAAAAAAAAAAAAAAAAAAAAAAAAAAAAAAAAAAAAAAGAAAAGAAAAGAAAAGATAATATATTTTGTTGAATTACTCAAAAGTAAATAAATGTGACATTTTTGTTAAAAATTAGACGTCAATAAAACTTCCAAAAAACATGGGTGATTATTTTTGCAATAATATTTCTTTTATCAAAATTTTCGGTTTGAAAATTTTCATTGAAGAGAGAGAAATAAACACTGATTAGAAATGACTCCTTTCAAAAATATTTTTTTGTTAATTTTTTCTCTGATATAGTCTTATGAAAGAATAAAACCTCTCCAAATAAAAGAAACATTTGAAGAATGAACACCCCGTTATAAATTATGGTTTCATAATTAATCTCACATAAATGTCTTTTTTCTTCAAAAATTCAAATGGGATGAAATTTTTTGCTTTATGAATTTTTTCCCACACTGTATTTTCAAATAATTGTTCAAATATAATTTTTTTTAGAAATAATTTTGATTCGTCATGTTTTATTTAATATTATGTGAGTGTTAATAATAGTTGACACTTTAAATAGTTGTGGACAGTGGAATTATCTCAACTACTATTGATCGTTGCATTTTGACAAAAACCAAACTATTTCCTCATTGAACATAAACAAATGATACTAATGTCAATGAAACAACTTGCTTCCTCGAATGAAAAGAATGAAATTATTTTTCGGAGAAACTCGGAGAATCTTATTTCTCCAGTTTCTCCGAAAAGAAAAAATAATAATGATGAAACATCACTGTGTTGGATAAATCATTCAAACAATTCATATCAGTTCATATTCAATGAGGAAATAGTTGGGTTTTTGTCAAAATGCAACGATCAACGGTTGTTGAGATTTCTTTACTGTCCGCAGTTATTGAAAGTGTCCATTAATATAATAGTTAGGGAAAAAACCCTGTTCAGGGAAAAAACCTTTGCACAGCAGCAAAACAGATAGATTTTTAAACATGGACTAAAGAGATAGTGTTCTTACGTTAAAAGACGTTATTCTTTAAGGTGATTTTATGTGTTTTTTCGAAAAAACAACACAAAAATGGAAAAAATGATCAGGATGTTTTTCACTCACATGACAACGCATTTTCACTTTTCATATTGACATTTTTTATTTGATTTGATTGTAATTTTATTCATTGACAATTGATCACATTTAATTCTTCAATTATTGTAATTAATAAAAGCTGCAATTGAAGTGTCAAAACATGTTATGAAGTGAAACACGAGATGAAAAACATAAATGAATTGGGATTTCTTTTCATTATTGTTCAAAAAAATGAAAATTACCATAGAAAAACATTAAAGTGACATGATAATGAAGAAGAATTTCAAAAAGTCACGATCATGAATAAACACAATTGAAAACTTCTAAATAAAAGTACCATCAAATTCACAGAAACAAATACAAACCATTTTCCAATTGCGAAAGACGAATATCTTTTTTTGTAAAGAAACTGAAAATCGTGAACATGAAACAAGTTACAGACACATTTTATGGTTCCTTTTCCCATAATAAGAAACTCAATACACAAAAATTCACAGAATTCATTGATTATTTAAGCAACAATATTCAGTACTTCGAAAACAACTTCAATCAATAGATATGTGTGTTTATATCAAAAAACGAACTCATTGAAGGTTTTATTATTTTCTTTTATTTTCAAATATTATTTTTGCGTTCCTTGAAACGTAGTGTTCTGCATTCGAAAATGCACCGATCGCTATGTGAAAACAAAGCAAAAAAGGCATTGTTTGACAAAGAAATGAAAAGGCTGTTATCTAAAGATAGATATTCAGATTTTTGCTTAACGGAGAAATGAAGGAGCGACTTGATTCATGTGAGTGTTCATTCATGTTTTCTATGAGAACATTGTGCCATCTGTGAAGACAAATAATTTTAATGCAAAATGAGCGAAGTGAGCAACATTGGTGCATTAACAATTTCCAGAAGTTAAATCCTAGCTGCTGTGATGTCAACAACATCATTCGTTTTATCTCACCGGTTTTCTTGGAAAGAGTTTGAAGCTATTCATTCAACAATGTTTTTAATAGGAGAGTGAGGAGGCAAGTTAAATGAAGTGCATATTTTGACCGAGAAATATCGTAATCGACGAATCACATCGAAAGAGAGGACAAAGCAATTTCCGAATTCACGAAGTCTATTTTACGGAACTCCAGCAAATGAAATGTTCGCTCATGGCAACAAAATATTCCATCCTTGTTTGTGAAAGCTATTGAATTGTTTATTGAATAATCAATTTGCTTTTCAATAATTGTGTATGGGGCAATCTTCACCAAAAAAGAGAGCCGAAGAGATATAAATGAATTGCAAGTGGTAGAAATGCTCTTTTAGAAGAAGCAAGAATAGATGGGGTCTTCTGTAAGACAAATACAGCTTCATATTAAAGAAAACAATACAAATTTGAATAATGCCAATCAACGAAAATATTTGGAGGAGTGATAGCTACTATGAAAGTCAAAGCTATATGTGTTCATTAAAGTGAAAATTTCAGTTAATTCGTGCATTCTGTGTGGTGAAATAATGAGAATCATAATCATCAAATAATTGCAGTTGAATATCACATGTGAAACTTCAAGGAATACAAAAGGTTTTTCAAAGGAGGAAGTATTTATTTGGATAACAAAGGATGTAGATTTAGTCAAGCAAAGTGATTTGTATATTCTTTAATTCAACGATATAGCAATTCTCGAGTGTCAATTATTGAGAACGACATATGAAAATTTCCGATTCTTCAATGAACACTCTCTTAATTTTTTATGTGAAAATTTTAGAGTCAGTCCATTTTTGACATAAAACAGTAATATCCTTTCGAGTGAAATGATGTTTGTTAAGTGCAAGGTCAAGGAAAAAGAGGAAACAGCACGAACGATACTTTCGAAAACCAAAGATCTGTATTTTTAAATAAGATTGAGAGCATCGATGCAACTTTCGACTTATGATTGGATAATTTATCCACTTTAGATGCTCATATCAATCAGCATGTATTTCACCTTCATATAAATTAACAAAAAGAACAACAAACCATGGACTCGACAAAATAAATGAAGATCCATCAAAGTTCAATTTAGCCTGCTGGGTTGAAAAAGTTATTTCCTGTATTGTTGGTAATAATATTTTTTTATTGCCAGAGTTCAGAACTTTCATCGGATTCATCAGAAAAGTTGTACTCGAAATCTTCACTTTTTTTCTTCATTTCAACAATCGAACGAGTACAATAAATCTTCACGTTATCGCAAGACTCGTCTGTGGCTTCAGTGTTTGTTTCATCAATTGTTTCGTTATACTCACTATCAGTGTAATGTTTTTTCTTCCATTTCGTAATTCTTTTTTTCCTGCTTTCAATCTTTTTTCTGTTTTTCTTTTTTTCAGATTTTTCGCTATTATCTGATATTCTGGATTCTTTTTCATCACTAATATTATCATCTTTCTTCTTTATTTCTTCAACTTCGTTCAAACTTTCATCTCCATTTTTTTCATTGTTGAATAATGGAATGGTGACAACATAATCCTCACCATCTTGTGAATCTGTTTCTTCATCCTCACTGTCAGATTGCGTGGAATCACCGATTTCTGTTGCGCAATCTATATTTCCTTCATGAGAAAAATAAGAGGTTTGCATTCTGTTTTCAGTTTTTGATTGCTTATAACAATTTGACTTTTTATTGCACTGTTTGCAATTTTTCTTTGTTATCTTTTTTCTTCTATTCACTCTTTCAGATAATTCTGCCTCAAGCTTTTTCTCACCAAATTGCTTCCATTCTTCCAAAATATTCGGAGAAGTTATGCATTTCCCGGAAATGGACCATCGGTTTGTTTTTTTTGTTGGCTTAATGTTTGGAGGAAGTTCCTTTATTGTTTTTGACAGAACATGTTGTATTGAAGGCGAAGTGATTCCCGCTTCTGAAAACCCGTGTCGAATTGTTCTTGGAGCCAAAGCAGGATAAGTGCAATCAGCAATGGATTTGACAAACGTTAAAAAGTCTGTTTGAATGTTTTTTATCGATGGTTCTTTGCATACGTGTTTTAATTCTTTTTTTAAAACTCCGTTGGGGCCTAGGTCCAAAGGTTGCAGTAGATGCGATGTATGCGATGGGAGAACAACCACATCCACACCTTCCTCCGATAGCTTTTCCCAGAGATGTCTGTTGCGCCGAGATGAATGTCCATCCAAAATGAGAAGAGCTGGAAGTCTTGAATCATGTGAAATCATTGTGTGTTGATCTTTTTGATGATCATTATTTAATCTTTTGTTTTCTTTGTCTGTAATTTCTTCTATGCATTGTTGATTAGAACTCACATTAAGGTATCCTCCATGAAACCACCACTCATAACAACCGTCAACATTCGTTTGTTCGAAAAGTCTTTGGGATTCAGTCGAAGATATCCCAGAATTACAGTCATCTTCATATTCTTCTTTTGTGAAAATGAATCCGTTATCATCAAATTGCATTAATTCGTATTCACACTCTTCTTCTTCTTTATTATCATGAGAATAGATGTTTTTAATATTATTAAAATGCGAGGACGATGTGGCTGAAGAGAGAGGTGAGGATGATGAGGCTGAAGAGAGAGGTGGGGATGATGAGGCTGAAGAGAGAGGTGGGGATGATGAGGCTGAAGAGAGAGGTGGGGATGATGAGGCTGAAGAGAGAGGTGAGGATGATGAGGCTGAAGAGAGAGGTGGGGATGATGAGGCTGAAGAGAGAGGTGAGGATGATGAGGCTGAAGAGAGAGGTGAGGATGATGAGGCTGAAGAGAGAGGTGAGGATGATGAGGCTGAAGAGAGAGGTGAGGATGATGAGGCTGAAGAGAGAGGTGGGGATGATGTGGCTGAAGAGAGAGGTGAGGATGATGAGGCTGAAGAGAGAGGTGGGGATGATGTGGCTGAAGAGAGAGGTGAGGATGATGAGGCTGAAGAGAGAGGTGAGGATGATGAGGCTGAAGAGAGAGGTGGGGATGATGAGGCTGAAGAGAGAGGTGGGGATGATGTGGCTGAAGAGAGAGGTGAGGATGATGAGGCTGAAGAGAGAGGTGGGGATGATGAGGCTGAAGAGAGAGGTGGGGATGATGAGGCTGAAGAGAGAGGTGGGGATGATGTGGCTGAAGAGAGAGGTGGGGATGATGAGGCTGAAGAGAGAGGTGGGGATGATGAGGCTGAAGAGAGAGGTGGGGATGATGAGGCTGAAGAGAGAGGTGGGGATGATGTGGCTGAAGAGAGAGGTGAGGATGATGAGGCTGAAGAGAGAGGTGGGGATGATGAGGATGAGAGTTGTGGTGGGTGTGAAGATTTATTTGATTCATTTGATGATAATGAATCAAAATTTTTAAAGTCATATATTTTATCTTTTGTTGTACTCGTGATATTTGAGTCGCATGTTATGTCAGTTGCGTTTGAATTTTTTTTTGGTTTGACATGTTTAAAATGGGTTGTTGAAGTTGAAGATTGATGTGTATAAAGATGATTATTTATTTTTTCAATTTTTCTTCGTTGTGTTGTGATGTATTCCATTACATTGTTCAGTATAATTTCTTCAAATAATTCTGCTGTCATCCATCCTTTTGTTGTTGAATGTAGAATAAAATTATCATCGTACCATTGCTGTTTAATTTCTTTTTCATATTTTGTCGTGAGGATGAGATGAGTTGGAAGATGCCCTCCATCGGCAGTGACGATAAATAAAAGCGTCAAATGTCTAAGTGGAGGGACTTCCAGCACTGGGAGAAATGAACATATTTTCGAGACAATTTTTTTCTGTTTTGTTTTTTCGTCTATTTGGCAACTTGTTTCGTCAAGTTGCAAAATAAGTGATGGATGATATTTTTTAATAAACATTAATCGTCGAAGATTTATCAAAAACGTTTTTATATTCGTTTCTATTGAAGCCCTCAATCGGGCAATATCCAAATTTATTGGATTAATTGTTTTCAGTTGTTTGTGTCGATTGACGAAATTTCTTGCCCACTTCACACTTGGCATTTCAACAAACTCAACTGTTTCTAATTTCCTTTTCATTCTAATTCTGTAAGCCTTTGTTTTCAATTAATAAAAAAAGAAAAAAATAAATAAATAATCACAAACCAATAATGGAATCGTTTCAAATGTTGGTTGAGTAGTAACATCGCTCCAATTGATAATTTGGAGAACAAGCTCTTCTTCTTCTTCTTCAGTTAAATATGAAGGTCTTCCGTTTTTTCTTTTTTCCAATCCACGCTTTGTCATTTTTTTAGCCCTTAAGTTTTGAAAGTATTCCTTTCTATTTTTGTATTTTGCAGAATTTGTTTTCGATTCTAATTTATCCTTAAAAGATTGGAAAAAAATTCGACAAGGCGAAGTCATTGCTATTTTTGAGAAATGTTATGGTTCAGAAAACCATAAATTATATTTATTTCGAAAAAAAACTGAAAATATACCTAATAAAGTTCAAATTGAGCAGAAAAAAATGAATATTAGTGATGTGCAAAGTTATTTAATAATTATGAGACCATGTGCACAAGTTTCGTATTTTGTGCGGGTTTTTTCCCTAACTATAATCACTAACAATAAAAAATTTTTTTCCGATTCTTTCGGCATAGGTCTGAATTGTACCATTTTGTTGAAGCCACAAAAAAATTTGAAATTTATTTATTATTAATTGTTATTATTTAATGAAACTCAAATCGATCGGAATGAAGCAAAATAATAATGTTGAAAAACTACATGAAAATTTAGTGATCGATACACCACAATAAAATTTAATTGTGATCTGTTCCACTATAAAATGATTTCTTTATTTTTTAAGGTGTTTTTTCACTTCATTGCTTATTTTAAGTTTCATGTTTGAAAACATACGTTTTTAATTTTTATTATCAGATGAATTTTTGATTTTTATTTTATAGATATTAGCTTATGAATGAATCTGTTGAAGTTGATCATTATTTCAATGTATCATATAAATGCATGTGAACAAGGAAGATCATTTCGTTCACTAGACGAATTCGTTCACAGGGTGTGTGTGGAATGGAACAAAAACCACTGGGACAAGTGGATCTTATACAGATGGAGTTTCGAGTGGAGGTGCGATTAAAATGAATGATCTGGCAGCTGGAACACTTTCAGTGAAATTTTGTTCGTTCAATGACTGCTATGCGCATTATGATGGTGGAGGAATTATGTGCTATTCAATCAATTCAATCAAGATTGAGAACAGCTCATTCAATGCATGTACTGCTCAAACAGATAATGGAGGAGGGATGTATGCCAGGTCTATTTCATCATGTGTCAGGATCAGTGGTTGTGAATTCCAGAAATGCAAAGCAAGTTATGATGGAGGAGGACTTTTTCTTAATTCTTTTCAGGTTTCTGGATCTTCGTGTATTGGAACGGAAAGTGGCAAAGGGGAAAGCGCTTGTGTGTTTGAGTGCTCATTCACTTCGTGTTCTCTTACAGGTTCAAGTGGCGGAGGGATGTATTGTGTTACTGTTCCTGAAAAATTCAAAATGAGGAGCCTCCAATTTATTTCGTGCGACGCATCGTCATATGGAGGAGGATTGTGTTTTGCTCCAAGTCAATCAACAGCTCCAAGCAACAATCTTTATTTTTATTTCTTCTTCTTCCACGATTGCAGATGCACAACCACTTCCACTCCATATGGCCATGATGTGTATTTTGAAGATGATAACAACCTCTTTTCGTCAAGCAATCCGTTCTATGAATCGTACACAACGAATAGCAATGAGAAGAGAGTGTGCTATGAATATTATAATGGAAGCAGTTGGAAATATCAGCATACAGAAAAGAAGGAGTGGTTGAAGGAAGGGATGAAAGATAGATATGTTGGGGTGAGTGGAGATGATTCGAACAATCTGTGTGGAATGAGTGAGGCAGCGCCGTGCAAGACAGTGGGGCATGCAGTGGGGTCGAGCATGGCGCAGCTGAGCTCGACAATCACAGTGCTGGGTGGGAGGCATGTGAGTGAAGGAACAACGATCAGTGTTGGGGAAAAGATGATTTCTGTTATTGGGAGAGGGAAAGCGGTGAGTGTGATTGGGACGAGTGCGCTTTCGACTTCTTCGTCAACGCTGTTCAGCATATCTTCTGGTCAACTGGAGGTGGGGCATGTGGGGATCGATCACAACGCAACAAGAAGTCCATCGCCGAGTGTGTTTGTGGTGTCTGTGGGGAGCGGGACTCTTTCGCTGGAGGATGTGGTGATCGACTCTTCGACATCAGGAGGAAGTGGAATGACGAAGCGTGTGTTTGATGTGGTACTGATGCAGTTGAAGACGATTGATGTTGAGATAAAAAAGCAATTTAACCGCATCTCCTCAAAGACTGAGTTGTCAACTCAAAGGGAACCGTAGTCAAAACCTGATCCTGGAGTTTGCTATTACAAAAACGAAAAGTGCTTTTTTTTCTTTTAATTAATATTCTTTGCTCATTTATTGAACTTTTTTTTTTCATTTTTTAAAAAAAGAATACTTTTAAAATCACAAAATGTAAGAATTAATGTTTTCTTCAAAAATGAACTTTCAAAAATTCGTAACAAGATCCAAAACAAGAACAAAACAAAACATTTATGTGAAAAATTCATCAAACATGGAGCAAACATCAAGTGAATAAAAGAAAAAACGAACAAAAATGTGCAAGCCCAGAATGGTTTTGAATAAAAAAAAAACCAACAATTTGAATGAGAAAAACCCGAGAACACAGAGATTGAAATCTCTCAAAACATCACAAAACAATTTGCTGTGAATTTTCGAAGACAGACCCATCCCCTTTGTTCATAGCTCAATTCTTATGCCCCCTTTCCTTCTTCTTCCCTCTCTTCTTTCAACAAGATCCACACCCTCCATATGTTCTCCATCTCCCTCTTCTTTCCTCTCCCTTCCAATAAAAAAAACTGCCCCTCGACCTCACTCAACAAACACATCTGCTCCATCAGCCATATGCTTATCCAGCATCCTTTCCTCCGCTTCATCCTCACTCCCCAACAGCCTGCCACTCACCATCTTCTCTCATTTCTTCTGTCTGTTTTTCCCATCCTTTCTGCTCCAAAACACATCGTATCTGTCACCTCCTTCAACATTGCCAACAACATTGCCAAGCGTGTAATCATCAAACCTGCAAACGCTCCTCACCCCATTTCATTTTCCCATCGCAACATCTGCAATCCGCAATTCTGCTCCGTCATCTTCTTCGCCCGACTTTCCATTAATACCAAGCTCAATAACCAAGCTCAAGAATTTTTGACTAACTTTTTCTAACACTCCGCGCCTTCCCATTCCTTCCTTCAGTCCCAGATTCGCTGCACATTCAAATCTCAGTCCATTTACTTTTATTCTATTCATCTTCCTTAAACACCTCTGAAAAAAAAACATCCAACTGCATATTTCTTCTTATTCCCATTTGTTTCCCTCATTTCGTTTGATCCATCAATCATTTTATATATTCCTTAATTCATTCTACTCATTCATGCTTCTCAAATCCTTTCCAAAACAGCGGTTCTTTCCTTTCCAACATTACCATCGCGTTCATGAACAAAGAAATGTAGGTTGCATTTAAAATCGAAACTTTTTTCGGAAGCCAAATGCAAAATAAATGTTTCAATATAGAAACAACAAAAATAATAATAGATTTTTTATAATCTTTAATATCAATAAAAATTTATAAATATACCATTAGATATGCATTCATCAACTTGTATTTTGTATTTCTTCGTTTTTATTAACAAATTATAATGTTTAAGCGGATATATCGCGTATTTGCCGATTCAGAAAGAATAACGATTGATAAGAATATATGACACTTGTCTTTCCATTTTAAGCACAATAAATTAAACCTTTTCTTCA
The DNA here is from genome assembly GCF_001643675.1 of Monocercomonoides exilis. Lineage (NCBI taxonomy): Eukaryota > Preaxostyla > Oxymonadida > Polymastigidae > Monocercomonoides > Monocercomonoides exilis. Next base: position 61,060 of record NW_027150573.1, read on the forward strand.
AATATAGCATTGAAAAATCGTTTAAAACTCCACAAAGTCTTTAAATTGAACAATAAATATCTTGCCTTAAAAAAGAAAATATTATGGGACAGTGATCACTAAATTTTCATGTAGTTTTTCAACATTATTATTTTGCTTCATTCCGATCGATTTGAGTTTCATTAAATAATAACAATTAATAATAAATAAATTTCAAATTTTTTTGTGGCTTCAACAAAATGGTACAATTCAGACCTATGCCATTCTTTCAATCTTGAATAAAAAATTTCAATTCAAAAAAATGTTTTGCGTATAAACTTAAAATAAAATTTGATTAAATAAAAAATGAGAAGTGGTATATAATTACAAATATTTTTTTCTTATTACTCAGAAAAAATACTCAGACAGAGAAAATAATGAATATGGGACGAAATATTTTACATTGTGAATTTTGTTCCACACAGTTCTTTCAAGATTTTTCTAAACTTTTTAATATTTCAACATTCAATATAACACAACGATGTCAGTTTTGTAATTATACGATTGCAAAAAAAGTTTGGAACAAATTATAATATTATTCATAAATGAAAGAATTCTGTCACATATTTAAACATTTATTCATTGTTTTCATATGAAGCTTTGAGTTAACTTCGAGCTTGCATTATGACATAGCTAATTGCTCTTTTAAGTGTCAAGTTAATAAAAAAATCTGATGAATAAGTTTTTTTATTTTTCCAACCTTTGATTTCAAAACGGATCGGACATATTTTTATTCATGTTATTTTGCTTTCTTTAAATTGAGAAATGTTGAGTTATCGATTATTTCTTCATATTGAAACAATTATTTTTTTTTACGATGGATAAAAAAAAATTCAATAACTTTATTTCTTCGAAAACAAAAAAGCAAACATAATTCATTTAATAAAAATCCCAAATATAAGCAACATAACGAAAATTGCAAGAAAGCATTTGATGATTAGTCCGCGGCGTGATGCAAATTTTCGCTTAGCCTTTTCAAGTGCAGATATTGAAGCATCCATGTTTTCAGTTGTCTCATCAAGATTTGCATCAATTCTGATAAGTTCCCATTCGGATTTAGTGAATAAATAGAAACAATATAGGAAATTTTTAAATAAGTATTACTGTTACAAAAAATTTTTTTGATGCACACAATTGAAGACTTTCTCTCTGTTGAGTCAGAAGATGACCCAAATCCTGAAACATGGTGCTTATTTCACTCATGGCCCGGTGTACCATATTCAAAGACTATTTAAAAAAAAAAGATAATTAAGAAGAAATTCATTCATTTCTTCATTAATATAAAATCATTTGACATACAGCTGTTCTTTCATCATGTCTTCTCTCGGTAATCAGAGGAGCATAATTTTCATCTAACAGTCGCATTCAAACAAATAAATATTCATCAAAAATTAATATTTCACATTTGACTTGTATTCAAAATTCCATTGTAAACAAACCAAGTCCATTATTGTTCCATTTTGCATCATCGTCCTCTGCCATGCTGCTGTTGAAACGCTGAGTGGGTATTTGTTTTTGATTTGAATGACGTGGTAAATTGAATGATGTGGATGCTGATGAAGTGACAGAAGAAGAAGAAGAAGAAGAAGAAGTGGAGGAGGAAAGGACAGGCGTTGGCTCATCAAATTCATCTTCAAACCTACGATGTTTTAAGTTCAAACAAATTGCAAGAGATTTATTATTATCAAAAAGAAATTTACCATACTGAATTTTGTGAGATCCTTCTTTGTGAAGCATACATAAGAAAATAAGCAATAAACTTAAAAATTTATTCAAAAATACTAAATTACATACTTCGTCTTGGAATAGCAACGTCTTCAGTTCCCATGAACAGATTTCGTCGTTCAGCCCTTTGTTGTAAGTACTTCAAAAAATAATAATAAACAAAAAAGAACAATAAAATTTGCATACTTCAGCGTGCTCCTTCAACTGTGATTGAAAAGCTCTTGTTAAATCTTGAGTTACACTTGCCAAATCCTCAACAATTGCTTTTGAATGATTCTGAAAAAAAAAATGAAAATATGGTGAGTATTCTTGAATGACTCAATGCACACAATTGTGGAAGCATTCATTGATGCGTTGCTAAGAAGTTGATTGATTCGAGCTATTTCTCCAGAAATATCTTGCATGTCTGTCTGAAAGCTCGCAGAAAGAAGGTCGATTTGAGACTCATTTTCATCAAACAAATCTTTTCTTTTGGAAAGTTCATTAAGATGGGAAAGTTTTTTAAGGCACTGTGCTGTTTTTCCCTGAACAGTTTTTGCTCTCTGTAAAATCTGCATATATTTCGGATCAATTTTTCTGTTTTTCTTTTGCAATGAAACGGACTTTCTCTGAGGAAGTGGTTTTTTGGCTTCATTTTCTTGCACAAGATCGAAAAAGCGTGAAGTGATATCCATTAGATTTTCCAAATAGCGAAGCTGAAAAAATAAAGTAATTATTTATGGTTCTTCTTCATACTTTTTGTTTTGACTTTTATTGATATTAAATTATCATTTTTAAGTTGATAACAGAATAATTTTTGATTTTTCGTTATTCGATTAAAAATATCAAGGGCATTTTGATCAAGTGATAAATGTCGGAGAAACAAAAGGCACCAGAGACACAACGAACGCAACCTCATCTTGTTTCTTTGGAAGATGACGATGAATTTGAAGAATTTGAGGGAGGTTTATTGATTATAAACATTTATATTGCTTTAGTTCGTGATTTTGATTTTTCAGATTTTTCGGCTCCAACCGCTGACATAGACGCTGGAGAGTGGCAAGACGAATGGGACGAAGAAAATCCAGATGATGCATTTGCAATTCACATTCGCGAAGTTTCAGCTGCTCACAAGAAGTCGTGATCACCTTCTCCACTTCAACATTTTTCTTTTGTGTTAAACTTCACTGCAATTTCTTCTTGATCTATCACTTCGAGAAATAATTAATGTACGATTAGTTCATTTACTAAATAAATCTTCTTTTACATCTCATTAACTTTGCTGACATTTCCCCCAAAATCTGAACAGATTTGGCTTATAAAATTGTTTTCATAGAATGGCGAAATGATACAAAAGCATAAAATTGAAAGAAAAAAATAAAACAAGGAAGAAAGATTGATACAAACAACTTGAAGGCTTATACAAAGAAAAAATAATAAGATTTTGATTGTTGAATAATTCTACTCTGACTCTTTTTCAAGTCCATTCGGTATAAGATATTTTCCTGTGCTTTTTTCATCAATAACAACTGATTCACTGATGCGTTGCATTGTTTTGGTGATCGAAAAGGATTTCTCTTCAGAAGGTGTTTCTGAATCTGCAACATAATTTGTCAAAGATTTTCAATAATAAAAATAAAATTTAAAAAAAAGGAACACACCTTCAGAAGAAGATGTCTGAACAGGGGTGCTTTCTTTTTTCTCTGCAGATACGAAGGGAGACAAATGATAATCGCCCTGGAGTGGAAGAGTGCCCATAGGCGAACCTTGGGGCTGGAGTGAAGTGACAGGAGAAATTTGTGGTGATGATGTGCTTGTTTGAAGTGTGCGAGAGGGATACTGCGACTTTGCAGTGCCGGCAAGCATTTCTGAGCCGTCCCGCCCTGTATTCAGATGATAGCCTGCTCCGCGACGGATCGAAGAATAAGAAGCAGAAGAGAATGAAGCATTCGCTTTTGATGCGGAAAGGTTCGATGCTCCTCTCTCAGTCACTTCGGCTTCTATCTCTCGAACGCGCTCAGCAATATCTTCATTTGATGCATCAGACCAATTGGAATCCACACTGTTGCAGAACAAATATTTTATTAAATAAACAGAAATGATTAGCAATATTCATTAAATTCTGTTTAAAAAAACGAATAAAAAAATATATTCAAACCTCATTTTTTCATCAGCATCTGCCGTCTCTTCGGTATCCACTCTTATTTCTCTGTCTCTGAGCGACGCATCGTGTGGGTTGCGCAGTTTGAGTGGTGTCACTTTCGACGAAGTTGCCGAGTTCCTCGCAAACATGTTCGTGTCTGCATCGTACGGAAACGCATTCGATCCGAAACGAGCAGTTGACCAGCCGTTTGAGCGTCTTGTGGTCAGCCCCCCGTCTCTTTCGCTGAGCAGCATTCCATCTCCAGCCACTTCCCTCATCCGCCCACTCAGCGGAGAGCGGCTGAATATTTCAGTGTATTCTTGGTCTGACATGGAACTGCTTAACCCAGATGAGGATGTGATTGCAAGATTTGAGCCAGTTCCAGCTGGAGTGAGAGGATTGGGCGAATGCTCTGTGGAGTTCAAAGGCGGAAGATGTGGAATGTGATGGCGTGCTGTTCCACTATAAACAAATATGTAAAAAAAATGAAAGAAAAGCAGAAAATAGACAAAATCATGAAGAACATAAAAAAAAGAAACAAACCTCCCAGCATCCGGAGTGTAATACTGCAACAGCGTATTCCTGCTTTTTCTGTACTTTGGATCGAGATATGCATGATACACTGTATGTTCTGGATGTTTGTGACCAGAAGGCGAGTCTGTGTCATTCAGCAGTGTTCTCTCTCTCTCAGACTGCCACCCTTCTCCTTTCCCTTCAATAGAAGCAATCCTGTCGCTTTCTCTCCGCTTTGTGTGTTCTGTCTCCATTCGCCCGCAGTGCTGTGAATGTGCCTGCACCGCCTTAAACAAATTACGCTGCTGCGCCTCTCTTTCAGCACGCTGCGAGAGGCGCGCTGAAAGATATGTCTCCATCATCCGCTCTCTCAAGTCTGCATTCTCTGAGACTGCACTGTAAGTCATAGAAAGCGGAGGAACAACCATCGAAGAATACGTCGCTGCCCCGTTGGCCTCCCTCAGCGAAGAGGCAGAGAACGGAGGCGTGGATGGAGTTGCTCCATTCACAGACATTCGAGAAGTTGCAGAAGCAGAAGTTCGATATGAACTTAATTGCGTGTCTGTCCTGCTTCTTTGTGTTAAACCTCCTCTCATCGATGCTGAGCCAATCGGGTTTCTGTCTGCCATCCCGCTTTTCTCTGCCTCCTCTTCTGCTCTCTTTGTCCGCTCTTTCTCGTGCTTGTGCAAAACAACAGCAGCATAACGCTCTCCCTTCAGCCACGCAGAATATGCTTCTGGGTTGATCCCTTGCGACTCACAGACTTCTGGATGATCGCGGAATAAATCGCGAGGAACGTATGAGGCAACCTTGCAGATGAATTCAGGGTCATAGCATTCATCTCTTCCTGTCCATCCCCCGCTTTTTCTTCCAGTAGTCATCCCTCCTTCACAACCCTTGCTCGTATCAAGTTCTCTTTTTGACAATTCACTAGAGTTTAGACGCAATGGAGGAAGAGCCGAAGCTGGCATTGCCTTCATAGCTGGTGGGCTTGACGGTTCTTCCCTTCCTGTTAATTCTTCATTGGGTGAATTGGAATTATTATTCGCATCATCAATTTGTTGATTTGAAGTGTCATTAAGTTGAGGATTTTGTTCAGTTTGTTCTGGAAATTGCTCCTCAATAAAAGAAGTTTCTCCAACCTCATGATTTTCTTCGGATGAGACTTCATTTGCGTTGGAACCTGTTTTGTTTGTGCTTTCTTCAATGTCAGCTGTTGAACGTGGAGAAGGAAATGGAGGCAGAATCGCTTCGAACACTGGAAGTTCTCCGGTTGGTTTTAACTTCGGACGTGGTCCAAAATCGACAACTTTTGGAACAATGTATCGTTGTGCAATTGGTTTTTTGTGAGTCTCAATCTTTGAAGACAAAAAATTAAAAAATATTTCCAACACACACACACAAAAAGAAAACAATCTACCATTTCATAAGGTTCCTGCTGAGACCTCTGGGAAAAGCTCCCTGTGACAGAACGAACTTTGTAGATTAAGCATTCCAAAGCAAGAAAACAAGAAGAAATATATAACTTGGTAAATACAAAAACTAAAACACACAAGTTTCTTGATTTGATCGTAAAGTCGAAAACCGTGGCTCGATTATAGCCATATCAGTAAAAGCTGATTACGCCTTTATTGTTTATAAGCAATAAAAAGCAAATGAAGAGGTTATTTCCCCCATAAGAATAAAAAATCTTTCCAAGAAATATAATTAAAAATTTGTCCATCCGATTATTAACATAGCGATGTGAAAATGAAATGAAATAAGTGAATTTTTGTTTTTTCTGAGAAAGAAAAATCAGATCAAGTTTCAAAAATCTTTTTCATCTAATGTCGGATGAGAGCGAAGAAGAGTCTTCGTACGAGGAAAGCGAAGATGAAAGCGAAGAAGTACGTAAGGAAAATGCATTATTGAAAAGAAAACTTGACGAACTGAAAGAAGATCATGAACTTGAGATGCAAGGCGTTTTGGATGTTGTTGAAAAAGTTACTCAAGATAAAAACAAGGTCCACTCTATTCATTTATTATTTCTATTAATTTTCCATATTCTAGTTAAAAGATGAACTCACTGCGCAGATTGCCCAACTTGAATCAGAAAAGAAGTTTGAAATCAATATATTGTTTTAAATAAAAAAATGCATAAACGTTTTTAGAAAGATGAAGGAAAAAATTAGTCAACTGGAACAGGAGCTTCAAAAAATGAAGGAAAATGAAGTCAAACAAAATGCTACAGAAGAACTAATAGAAAATGATAGCAATTCTCAGAATGCCGAAAACATAACCCCAGCAAAAATTGAAAGATTTTGTTTTCCAACGTTAGATAAACGATTTTCTCATCGTGAGCAGCAGAAGCTTTTCAAACTTCTTTCAGAGGAGAATAGGCCACCTACTTTATTTGAAAGATGGAAGAGGGAGAAAGAAGAAGAAAAGAAGCAAGAAGCATATGCAAATATGGCTGCTTCATCAAATTCTGTGTTTATTTCTCCGTTAAACACTTCTATTCAGTTATCACCAATACAGCTTTCTCCTCATCAGTCAAGAACACAAACACAGACATCTGCTATATCATCGTCTCCATTCCGTTCATCACGCTCGCTGTCTCCTTCCTATGTAATCCCATCTGCACGCCCCTCACCATCACGTACAATTTCACGTCTTCTGCATCATTCATCATCTCCATTTCGCTCAACACTAGATCTGTCTCCATCACTCTCGCAAAGCACTTCACAAACTCAAACACTTCCATTTCAAACAAATTCTTCTTCTTTAACTCCTCAGCCTTCCGCATCATTCCTTGCAACACCTTCAAAATCTGAATCTGACAACCCTTCTCAATGCAGTGATCCTCGAGAAGCTGAAGATGGATTGATGAGCTCTACATCTGCACTTCAAACAGACATACTCACAAACATTGAAACTGGGATTTCGACTGAAGATAAAGAAACACTTCAACACTCAACTGATCCTAATATGGAAAATTCTTTATCAAATTCACAAAAGCTTAAAGAGGCAAAAGATGAAATTTTGACTGAGGATGAAGCGCAGAAAGAACCACACATCGATTGGTCATCTTCTCTTCAGAAGCTTCTTGCATCATTTAGTGTGGACATTCCAATGACAAACAACAAACACAATGATAATAGTGAAACAACAAAAGATAAGGTAAATAATAATAATGATAATGAAGAAGAAGAAGAAGATGATAATGATGAAAGAAAGAAAGATGAAGGGAATAGAAATATGAAAGAAATATCAAAGAGTCCTAAAAAAATAGATTTCGAAATAAAAGAACAAAATGCAGCAACAGAAAAAGAAAATGAGCTAATATTCAGTCAGAGAGAATATGATAAAGAAATGAAAGAGGAGGAGGAAGAAGAAAATTTGGAGAAAAGCTCGTCAGATAAAGATGAAACACATTCAAATGATTATTCGTACAAAAGCGAAGATATTGATGGTTCATCTTTGTCACAGCGCAGAATGTCAGAGTCAAATGTTTCTGTTTTATCACTTCCATCTCTTTCTGATGAAGATGAAGATAAAGGTGAAGAAGAAGATTCTGCAAATCTCAAAACAAAAGAACCGAACGAAATATCATTAACTGGAGCGAAACAAGAAAGTGATGAGAATAAGCATGAAGACACAGATATTCTCAACAGACATCAAAAGAAGCAGAGTGGCGAACAATCTTCAAGTCAGACAATAAAAGACAAAGCAGAGCAAAACTGCCCAGAAACAAAACATTCAGATACAAAATCTGATTATCAAAGGGCATCTGCTACCCAACAAGTTGAAAATGAGCAAGAAGAAAATAAAGGAACTGACGCGCATGTTTTGGATGTCAACAAAGAAGAAACAGAAAAACATACGCACAAACAAAAGAGAAAGAAAAAAGAGCACAAAAGCAGACCACATCAATCACATCATCACCATCATCACAAACACACAACACAATCTCCACAATCTCATCTATCTTTATCTCCACAATCAAATTCACATATTCCATTGCATTTGGATTTAGACGCTGTAAATCCAATCTTAGCAGAAGCAAGCACAGAAGAGTCAAAGGAAAGAGAAGTAACAGATGAAACGACTACAAAGAATAAAGAAAATGAAGCTTCATCTGTTCAAAAGGAAAACTCTGATGAGGCAACAGAATTACCTGAAGAGAAAGAAACAAAGCAAAAGGTGGAAGAAGAAGAATGCGAAATCACATCTTCTCAGATCGAAGCAATAAAACCAGTAATTGTAAAGAAGAAAAAGAAGAAAAAGAAAAAAGAGCAATCAACTTCTTCTGACAATTCACAGACACCCGGAACGAATGACTATTCCACAATTGAACTTTTCGAGCCACCTTTAGTTTCACCACAACTTGTCTTTCCACCAGGTGGAAAAATTTCCTCCTCTTTTCATTCATCCCAGACACCATCTCAATCATTTCAGCAATTCAATCAATTCAGCAATTCATCAACACCATTTCATTCCTCTTTTCCTCCTCTGACTTCTACTCCTCCAAGGAGTTCATCTATTTCTCGACTTATCATTCCCACAAAAACAAAAGAAGGAGATCAGCAAAAAGGCAGTTTGGACTCAGAATTAGACGATGCTTTTGATGAGAAGCCTCATATTTTCCTGGACTTTTCGAGATCTCCATCAAGATCACCTGAAAGAAGAACTAAATCCACAACTCCTTCACAGAGAATCTATTCAAAGGCCAATTCTTCTCAAAATTATACACCTCGCAAAAATGTGACCTCGAAAACTCAACAACGATTCTTTACTCGGGCACGTTCAATTGAACAAAAAGAGCTTGAAAATGCAAGAAAACAGAATGAATCCAAGAAAACTCTTTCTTTCAACGAATTTAGTAAAGAGTCAACACAAAGACGCGGGAGATCAGCTTCAAAACTTATTTAATCAAAGAAATCGAAAAGATCTTATGTTGTTTCTAAATTTTGTATTTTGATACTTTTCTGTTTTAAAATTTAATATTTACCAAAAATTTTAACAAATAATAATATGAAGGGGCAATTTGATCATATCGATCAAGTTTATCAAAGAATCAGGGTTATTTATGTCAGAAACAACAACTGATTCGGCAGCACTTAGTGATGCTGAAGAAATTTATAAAATGCCAATGCTTATCGTTGGAATGGAAAAATTAACAACACAAGCGGTCAACACGATTCTTTCTGGATCATACACTGGTTTATTTGAATATCATTTTCGTTTTTGTTTATCATCTATCACTATTGCTTTTTTCTTTTCTAGTCATTTGCGCAAAGAATGCTGAAGAAGCAATGAATATTCTTGCAACACAAGAAATTCATTTGGTTTTTGTATCTTTAAGTTTACAGGAGCAGAGCGGACTTGAGCTTCTCAAAACGATTAAAAATAGCTTCCCTGGGATGAATGTAATTATTGTTTCAATGAATGAAGGTATTGATTCCATGAGACGTTGCTACAAAGAAGGAGCAGCCGATGTATTTCAAGTACCAATATCAGCAGAGATGGTTCGAGCACGTGTTGGAATTCTTTTACAGAATTCTCTTTTAAAGCGTAAGCTAACAAACTTGGGATATGAAAGAGATGCTGATGCAGAACAAAGAAAAAGTGATGTTAAAGCATTTCAAGAAATGATCCACAGAGTGGAGCAACTTACAGGCGAGGTTGAACAATCCGCAGATGACATAGCTTCACTCGAAGAGCTCATTAAACAAAAAGACGAAGAAATCGCAAAAGAAAAGCAAAAATCAGCAAACTTTGCCAGACTTATTGTTGGAGCATTTTCGTCAAAGCCAAATGCGACACCTCAACCAGCAGAGGTACCTCTTTGCACAATAGCAGACTCCATTCCACCGCCCGTTATGAAGGAAGCAAAGGATATGACACAGCGCATTTCACGAGCATCAGAAACACCAATTCAAACTTTGACACGCTCAGTGGCTGATATTGTTCGAGGCGATCAAAAGATGAAGCCAGCTGACTTGAAGAAAGCGCTGACGCAAATGGTCACTTCACTCTCAGCCGAAGACTTGTACAAACCTCAGTTCAAGAAGCTCTTCAAAGAGTGCGGGGTGGACGACATGACACGACAGTGGATCATTGGCGAGTTCCAGTCAGAAGAGCGGAGGAAGGCAACTGATCCTCGCCTTCTGGATCAAGTGGACTTTGCATCAATGGGCGACACAAGCATGCTGAAGGACTGGGGATTCAACGTGTTTTCGTTCTCACACGACGCGCTGCTGTCCTTCATCGAAGGCATGTTCAACGAATTCGGGCTTCTGCAGCGATTCAAGATTGATCTGAAAGTATTCCGCAATTTCTTGGTTGAGCTTCGTCAGTCATTCACACAGACACCGTACCACAACTATACACACGCCTTCGACACACTGCAGACAATCTTTCTTATTCTGACAAACACAAAAGTTACCAAATTCCTCACTAAACTGGACATTCTTGCGCTGTTTATCGGAGCTTTGTGCCAAGATATTGATCATCCTGGTCTGAACAACTTGTATCAGGTCAATGCACAGACACCACTTGCACTGAACTACAACGATATTTCTGTGCTTGAGAACTTCCACGCCTCGCGTTGCTTTGCGTTGCTGGGGAGGACAGAGCTTCTGAAACAGCTAACATCAGAGGAATACATTGAGCTCCGGAGAAACGTGATCTCAGGTATTCTTGCGACAGATATGTCATCACACTTCACCACACTGACTCGATTAGCTACTCACATCGAGACAAAGCCCTTCTCTCGCGATAGCCCCGATGACAGGCAGCTGCTCATATGCACATTGCTTCATGCAGCAGATTTGAGCAATACATGCAAACAGTGGAGAATCTGCAAGCGCTGGTCAGAGCTGATGCAGGAGGAGTTTCTGAAGCAAGGTGACAAAGAAGTCGAACAAGACTTACCACGCTCTCCGTACATGACAAGATCCAACTCCAACATTGCGAAGATGATGACAAACATGATTGACTATTGTGTGTACCCGCTCTTCTCCACACTCACCCGCATCTTCCCAGAGCTTCACATCTGCATAGTCAACCTCCAAGCCAACCGCCTGCAGTTCATGCAGTCTATTGACGAGCAGCGCATTCCTGAGATTCAGCTGGAGGATCCGATGCTGATAGCTGGTGATGGCGACAAAGAAGGTACCGACGAAGAAGACTGGGCACGAGGAGATCGACAGTTTGAAGACAGATCTCTTCCGATGGATGCTGAGACAGACGAATCAATTGCAATGGCATCCAGCGCATCCAGCAGCTCCATGCCATCAAGCGCGAGGGGCACATCCTCTTCAAGCACATTTGAGAGATCGTCGCTGGAGCTGAAGAAAGGCTCAAAGTCGTCCATGGGCAGCTCCTCTGGCTCGTTGATGGTTGGCACGTCGGTAATTGAGATCGGCACATCGCTGTCTGACAGCTCCAACATGCGCCAGCCACACTCCTCCATCCACAAAAAATCCACTGGAGGGCTTGTTCCTCCAATCACCCCGCCTGCTTCAGGTCAAGTGAAGCCGTCGCTCTATCAAATCACTGTGCCAGAGTCGCCACAGCCGCTGACTCCGCTCGGACGCTCACCTTTCTCACCATCGTATTCGCAGCAGGTGCTTTCTGGTGGTACTCCGTTCAGCAGCGAGTCTCAGGATGAAGCTGACCAGTCGATGAGCTCTGCAAAACACCCAGGAATAACCACACAGAAATCAGCGCCAGTGAAAAAACCACCGATTCGGATGATTTCATCGGGGAATTCTTCGTCTTCGTCAATTCCAACATATTCTGGCAGCGGAACACTGAACATGCAATCACCTTCGTCTGCCTCATCGTCGATCAGCATGTCTTCTCAGATGACACACTCCTCTTCTTCCTCTGGCTCATCTGCCATTCCATCTACTCCTTCCTCTTCATCTGGTGCCAAACGCACAAGGCCTGGAGTGATGACTGTTAATCCGAGCCAACCGCTCCACAAAACACTCTCTTCGCCTGGCTCTGTTGATGGAAGTCGCCCGAAACCAGCAACATCCTCAGGAAGAGGCAGCGTGAGAGTGGTTTCTGTGAAAAAGCCATGATTTCATTTATTTTTTCACCCTCTTTTTTTAACAATAATTTGTATTTTGCATCCAGTTTTGATAATTTCGCAATCTTTGATTTTGAACAACAGTCGTAAATTTTATTTCTAATCTATCCTCTTGTATAATAATTCTTTTTTACGTTCTCCATCTCGATGTAAGTTATCCCTGAAATTCAAGTACCTTGTGTGTTTTTTTCGCAACAACTACACTTTTCAGTCTCTTTCTCTGACTTTTTATTTTCATTCACACCCGCAGCACTTCTCAACGATTTGTTTTCTAATCGTTTTTTTATTCGACCGATTGATTAATGTTCTGCCTTTCAGCGATTAATTTCACTTTGGCAGTCTTGTTGCTTTCACATTTCATTCTTCATTTGAGTGCTTTTGAACAATGAAACCAGAAAAATTGAAATGAAGAAATGAAAAAAATAAAAAATAAAAAAGTCAAATAAAAATATTATTTCCTTTTTGGAATGAACCGTTCGTGAAGATCAAGAAACGTAACAAGATGAACAATTCCCATTTCCACAGCAGACTGAAATAATTCAAAAATATTAGTTAAAGAAAGAAGTCTTTTAAATAAAAATCAAAATAACAAAAAAGCACACAAGTTTCAGCAACTCTCCCATGAGTTCATTTATTCGTGTGTTAATTTTCATCTCGCAATCTGTTATGATTTGGATGAAAGTAGGATTGCTATCTAATGGAACAAGCTTTTCAATGGTCAAAGTTCTGATAGAGCGCGAGGCAATAATAGGGCGTGGAACAGACACACTCAAAAAGGCTTCTGATTGCGGCCTTCGGAGCGGGTCGCGCTGTGCTGAGATGTCGGGAACGGTGTATGGTTTGGGATAGAACTCTTCCACTGCATCGCAGAAGGCAAGACATTGAGCTTCAATGGTCGTTAAAAGCTTATTGTTGATATAAAAGAATAAATAAGCATTCCAGTGAAAGAATTCAAAATATATGACAATAATTGAATTAAATATGTTTTACAAAATGATAACCAAACTGTAATAACTGTCTGATTTGTCATTAATGAATCCTTCAGAATGTTATCGATGAAGTTTGTGTGCCTTTGAATTAGATCTTCAATTCTATCAGCCTGAATTCGAGGAAAAAATATTTTATAAAGATTTTAAAACAGTTAAGTGTTTTTTTCAGATTATCAAATGCATACAGTTGCTATTCCTTTCATCAGCTCTTTCCAGGCTGGCTCAATCACTTGTTGTGTCGTGAAAAAGAGGATGTTTTGAATTAGGTGCAGAAATGTTTGTCTCAACCGTTCACAACGCCCAAACACACTCATTGGCCCTCCAAAATCACTCTTGAGAACTTGAAAAGATATCAAACATAAAAAAACAAACAAAAAATACAGAAATATTACTACTGATAAACAAAAGTGTTCAATAAACAAATCAAACCTTTTGTCATTTGCATCACTTTCCATATTCTGCAAAGCCTTCTTTCAACCGTTTTCAGCAGGAAGATGTGTCTGAAAATCAGTTGATATTTTAAGAGAGATTTCAGATCGATAACAATGTTTAAGGGAAATGACACGTTGTGAGTAAGTTCCAGTGCAGAAAAGCCAGATGGAGGATGGGAATCTGGTGGATGCAGTTGAAGCACAGCAACAGAAGGCGAGAGAGAAGAAGAAGGAGACGAAGCACTTGATGATTGTGAAGGAGTTGACAGTGAAGGGAATGGTGCAGTGGATGAGGATGGCGAGAGGGAATGAAGTGGAGTGTGAAGAGGAGGCGACAAGGAAGGAGAGGGCGAAGGTGTGGGTGACGTGGAAAGAGCAGGAGAGGGAGAGCGTCTGGACTGACCAGAAGATGAAGAATGTGAATGACGTTCTCTTCGGATAGATGCTTCGTGGATAGCTTGAAGATGAGCTACGAGAGGAGTATCACTCATGGCACACCTTCGAATTTGCGAAAGAATCAAAAGAAAGAAAGATAGAAACAAGCGAAAGAAAAATATGTGTTTCATAGAACAATTTTTTTTTTGAAAATGAAGAGCAGAATTCAGCGAAATTCAGCACACCCGTAATCTTCTCTGAATGTCTCGTCGTCTGTTCCTGTTGAGCTCAGCGCCACATCCAACATCGCCTCAAGGCGAGGAATGCAGACAGCAGCCGCTGGCTTCTTCAGCTCAGATTCAGCCATATCTGCAAACAGCACAAAGAAATCACCTTCTGCAAAAAGAAATGTTGATTTTAGAGATCTTCAAAAGGAGAGAAAATTTGAGTAGAATTTTGATTTGTTAACAAAACACAAAAAGAATTAATGAAAAGTCAAACTTTAATCTTTGTATAAGCCCTTTTTCTTTAACAATAATTTCAACAAGATCTCGAGAAGCTGAAGCAAAAGCTCTGTTTATCTGAGGAGAAAAAGAAGTCTGTGGAGAACGATATTCAAACTCTTCTGAGATAATGTGAACAATTCATTTACATCAAAAAACAACGGTCAAAGATCAACTTTCAAAAGGAAGATGCAGCAATACTGAAAACAAACCGTCCAACTCTCGCCGCATTTTCTTTCCCATTTTAATCATTGAATGAACATATTTTCCACATAAGAAGATCTTTTCGACATCTCCTTCCAGGATCTTTGGATAAATCTTCCGCTTTCTGAAACTTTTGTTCCACGTTCTAAGAATTTATATAAAATTGAGACAAATATAAGAAGGAATAAAAAAATGAATTTTAAGAGTTTTGTTGAAGAATATCTAAAAATCGTCAATTAAAATATCTCAATTCCTTCTTTCAATTATTCAAAATTTCTGTTTCACTTTCTCCCAATTTCTTGACTAGCACAACAGAACATACACATTCTCAATGTCAGTCTGTGCTGCATTCGCGAGAACAGAAGCATTGCATGGTTCGACCATAAATTCACGATATGGATCTTTTATGTTGCCGCCATAAACCCACTCCTTTAACATCGATAAATATGGAACAAAAGCATGTCTCGTGAGTTCAATCAACGTATCTCGCAACGATATGTCACTCTGCACAACTTCTCTTGTTTGAACAACGAGGATATTTAAAATATGTGCCTTATTTTTCAAAATGAATTGTTTTATCATTTTTTGAAAAAATGCTAAGAATCATACTCCGAATGCTTTTTCACTCTCAATGAGAGAAACTACCTTTTCGACTCCAGATAAGCAAGAAAATGATGGTTGAATTGCATTGTACAACAATTGAAGCGTTAAAAGTCCTTGAATATGTTGCGCTTCCAACTGAAGAACAAATTCACAATATTTCTGAAAAAATTCAAAATTCACAAAGGAAATGAAAAACATAATAACGCAAATCAAACTTTAAGTAGTGCATCAAGCGATGCGCAGAATGCTTCGCAAATCAGTCCTGTGGCAGGTTTCTTTGAAAGAAGAGTGCTTCGAGAATCTTTGTCTGTATCTTCGTCAATGTTCAATCTTTCCTTCACAAATTGAGACAGATGCATGTACGATAAAGCAAGAGGGATAATTCTTTCACAATATGCGGAGATTGAAACATCTAATTAAAAAATGAGTAAATTAGTATGTTTTCAAAAAAAAAAACTTTTTCAAACCAAGGCTTGGATCAATTGAAGCTGAAGCTTTTCCTCCAACTGTTTGAAAAGTAATGTACTTTCCATTTATCCCCTTTTGTTTTCAATTTTATTTTCATATGAAAAAATAATTTTGAATTTTAAAATTTCTGATTTAAAAAAGAAGCACACAATCAGAACGTTTAAAAAATCATCCAATATTTCTGACTCTTGAGTTATTGCAGGGTATCCTTGCAATACAATCTGTTCATCCATTATGGATGAAGAAATCAAAGAATTAAATTTTGATGAACCCATAGACAAAATATTATCAATTAAAATTGAATTGTTTATTGGAAATGAGGAAATGGCGTTATACGACATGCGAAAATAAAAATGGAAATCAAGAAAGTGCAAAAGTGACTTGAAGATAAAATATGAAGGAGGAAGAATCAGCAAATGATGTGAATAAGAAATATCAACGTTTTCCACCTCCAAATCTGGAGACTGGAGTTGCCATTGTTGTGACTTGGGTTCCCTCAGGAGCAGGCATCCTTATCATTCCTCTGCATCTGTCGATGATATCCTCTTTGATTTTTGGGTAATCCGGGAACTTCTCCAGCACCTGTTTGCACACATCAATCGCATCCATTGATCTTCCTCCCTTCATGTAGTTGAATGCCAATCGATAGCCTAAACCAGCGTCTGTTCTCTCGCGCAGCTTCCACGCCACTTCATAGTGCTCTGCAGCTGACACGTACGACTGCTCCCTCTCAAGCACAAGCCCAAGGAGAGAGTGCGCCTTTGCGGAAGATTTGTTCAGTGCTAAGCATCTGCCACAATACTCTTCAGCAATATCATACTTCTTTTTCTGAAATTCACAAATAATCGAAAGATAAGGTTTGTTTAAGAATTGAAAAAAAAAAAAAGAAAAAGAAAAAGAAAATAACAAAAGTTGATAAATGAACAATCAATATCAAAATTCTTTCATTCATACATCCACAAATATCTCCGATAGCATCAGATAAGCCCTTTCAAACTCCTCAAACAGCGACGGCGTGGGAGTGATCGCAGCAATCTCCTTCAGAAGCGTCTTTGTCGTGGTCGCATCGCCTGCTCTGTTTCTGTAGTGTGCAAGTGCCAGCAGCACCGGCACTGTCTCTGAGACCGGCGCCTCTGCGGCGTGTGAGAAGCGCTCGAGCTGCTGCAGCAGGCCATCCAAATCTCGCTGTGCATCGCTCCATCCAGGCGCAGGCGCACTCGCGCCTCTTCCGCCGGCGCTGCCCGTCAGCCCACCGAAGAACGCACTCGACAGCACATAGAACTCCATCACGTCCATGTCCAGCCACCCGTTCTCGCTCGCCATCCCCTTCCGCTTCTTTGCGCCTTCTCTTTCTTCCCCTCTTTCTCCGTTCATCGACTGCTTCAGCACCTCCTTCGCCTCTCTGATCAGCGCACGGGCTGTGCCCAGCGCATCCTCCTCGTCTCGCGACAGGCGCGGCGCGGGGCGGGCAGCCGCTTCGGAAGCATTGCGCTCCAATTCGAAGTTGAGGAAGACGCGGACCATTTGAGAGACAGCTGCCACGCCCCATTCAGAGTCACGACGGCACAGGTTGAAGTGCTCAATGGCAGCTGAGTAGTTGTAGCGATATCTGAAATTTTTTAAGGACGAATATTTATTTATTTATTTATAATCGAGTTCAATAAAAATAAATGAAACATATAAGAATAAAATTAATTATCATAGAATGATTCCTATAATTCCAATACCTTTCATAGCATCCAATGCAGAAGTGCAGCCCAGGGGCGATGCTTCCGCTGAGTTTTTTGCTTTCTCTCGTGGCGTCTTCAATCAGCTGGGGCACATCGTCCAGTCGGCCTGCTCTGTGGAGAAGCTGAATGGTCTTGTGGAGTGCAGAGAAATGAAGAGGATTCTGCTTCAAAAGAGACAGGAAACGAGTGGAGGTGGAGGAGAATTCACGCTTTTGGAATCTGAGTTGAAATAATAGGATGAAATAAAGATAATTATAATAAAAGGAAATGATAAGGTTCAGAAAGAATACATAAAAAAGTGCAAAATCATTTGCATAGATTAGGAAAAAAAAGGAATAATCTTTTCAACCAAAAATTCTATCAAATCACACTTTATATCAGCCAGCATCAGCAGTGCCTCTTCATTATTCTGCTTCAGCCTCAGCAGATGTTCGCAGCGCTGTTCACACTCATCCAAGTTGTTCCCATCGAGTGACAGTCTTGCAAGTGACAGAAGCGCCTCTTCGTTGTTCTCTTCGTAGTTGAGCACGTCCCGCAGCATCCGAATCGCCTGCTCTTTCTCCCCTTGTAATGACAAGATATCTGCCTTTGCTGAACACAGCACAGCCATCACGTGCCTCTCCTGCTGCAGCAGATCCGCCCCTGTCATCATCATCATCATTCCCCCTGCCCCTCCTCCTGATGCCCCAGACACTGCCACAGGCACAGAAGACACAGAAATCGTGCGCAGATGCTCCAAAAGCGCATTCTGCTGCATCAGCGCCCTGTCGAGATCGACAATCGCCTGCGACACGCTGTTCCCTGCGCGGTGGATGCAGCACAGCATGTACAGATCAGCCACAGAGTTCTGCGTCAGCTCCACAGAAATGTTCTCCCTTCCTCCACTTCTCCCATCTGCTTTAGACCCTTCCCCTGCAATCACCCCCGTTGATGTTCCACTTCCTCCTCTCCCACTCGCCGCCAGCTCGCGCGCCTTCTTCATCCCGCTCACCATCACCTCCTCTGCCAATGAGTAGTTCTTCAGCTTCATCTGCAGACTCGCCAGCTCTCTTCTCAAAGGTCCCGATGCAGGGTGCTTCTGTACCACATCCTCGTAAAATGCAATGGCCTTCTTGAAATAGTGCAGCGAGATCAGAACTCGCCCGATCTTCGAGCACAGCGCTTCTTCATTCAGCCCAATGGCACCCAGGTCTTCCTGCGCAGCAGCGGCGATGTTGTCTGCCTGGGAGACAGAAGTTGAGTGGATTCTTTGTTGCACATCGCTCATGTCATCGTCGTCTTCGCCAATGAAATCTTCATCCTCATCTTCATCGTCATCTGGATTGACTCCATCAAAGTCATCGTCCATCTCTTCCTCCACCAGCTCTTCGACTTCCTCGTCTGGCTTGTCAAAGTCATCCGAATGCACAATTCTCTTCCTCACCACCATCTGCGTCCGCTTTTGCCCTGGCAATGCAATGTGTGTGACTGCAGATACCGCTTTCCCATCTTTCCTTCTCTTCGCTCCCTCTTTCATCATCCTCCTCCCCATCCGTTCTGCCTGCTGAGCATCTGCACCACCCTGCAGTTGCTTCAGTGCTAACATCAGCGAGTCAAGTGCCTTCTCCACATCGCCCACTCGCAACAAGGCATCTCCTAACTGAACAAGTGCAGCACATGAGCCCTTTCGAGAGGAGGAGGCAGAAAGAGCGCGATGAACAGAGAGAAATCCTTCTCTGTTTGAAAAAAAGAATTAAAGAAATGAAGAAAGAAATTGCCAAATTAAATGAAAATCAATCTTTTTATAAAGAAGAAAAAAGAAAGAAAGAAAAGACTCATTCACACTTATCTCCCTTGTGCACGAGCAGCACGTCAGCCAGCTTCATCTGTGCCTGTCTGTATGAAGGATTGTCCTTAGGAATCGACTGCAACAGGCCGATGCAGGACGAAATGTCGCCTTTCATCAGAAGCGCATTAGCAGTTGCCAAAGTGATGGTGATCTCTTCTGGGGTGGATTGGAGCTCCACTCGCGCTTCTTCCAAATAGCGGAAGCATTCACTCTGAATGATAAATGAGGTGTTTTTGATGAGGAAATAAGCAAATAGCATTTTAAATAAAAAATAAAAATAAAACAAATTGGATTATTCAAAGGATAAATTGGATAAAAATATCAATTTTTAAATAAGAATCACACCCATTCCCCTTTCCTCGCATGGAAGTTCGCCAGTTCTGTGTATAGAACTGCCTTGTCAGATGCCTCCACCTGCACATCTCCTCCTTCTCTCCTCGTCTTCCCGTCGAGTGCTCCGCCCATCCCAGTCGATCTGAACCCTGCCATGTTCAGTGTCGACAGAAGCAGCTGTTTCCCTTCCTCAGCTGCTGACTGAACAGATGAAGCAGACGCAGACGCAGAAGAAGAGGCAGAAACTCCGATTGGAGCACTCCTCAACAGCAGCTGCCCACTCAGAATGCGATACGACGGCTCATCTCTGATAGCAAAGTTGCGTGCCATCGCCTCTTCCATCCGCTGCTTGGCTCCGTCGATGTCGCCAGACTCCATCGCAATCCGCGCTAATAGCATAGATGCCTCAACAAACCCGCTCTCAATCTTTTCGCCACCAAATCCTGCTTTCCCTCCAAGTTTTCCTGCACTTTTCCCTTTCCCTCCACTTCTTCCTCCTCTTCCTCTCCCTCCTCTCACGTCTTTCTCTTCCACATCATCCAAATCCACCTCCTCTTCCTCCAAGCACGTCAGCAGCACTTTCTGTGCCTCTGCGAACTTACCGCACAAATAGCACACTTTACCGAGTAAGAAAAGAGCGTCGCGGAATCTGGGTGCATGTGCTGTGAGCATCCGCAGCACAGCTGCCAGGCGAGAGAGAATTGGAGGCGGCGTGTTGTCCTGCGGAATGGGCTGTGAGGAAAGATGGGTGAGGATTGTGCGGGCGATGCGGATGAGGACAGCGGGATCGAGTAAAGAGAAGAACTGAGGAGATGGGGGTACAGATGAGATGGAGAAAGTGGCTGCGGAGATGTTGCTGCGGTAGTGGGAGATGTGAGGGAAGACGGGAGTCAGCTGATGTACAAGCGCTTGGTTGAGCACATGAAGGCATTTGCTTCTGCAATTTCATAACAAAAATAACAATAATAAATTTTAATGTTTTAAATGATTGATATGAATGTCACACCTGTCTTTCTCCTTTTCCCACAGATATCTCGCATGTAAATAGAGTGGAACAGCTGCCATCTCGGACGCGTCGTGTGTGTCCAAATAGAACTGCAGCTGGTCTCCTGCGTCTTCTGTGTTGCCTTTCTCAATCATGCACCAGATCGTCCCACAAAGCGCATCCACATCGCTCGCATTTGCTTCGAGCGCCTGCGAAAATAGCGAAGACGCCCAGTTCGCATCACCCGAGTACAACGCAGCTCTGCCCATCTCATTCAGAAACGCTGCCACATTCACACCGGCGCCTGGCAGCATCGCCTGAAATGACGGCATAAGGCGCTGGCAGCCGCTCAGAATCTCCTGCAGGACGGGCTGGATGCTGTGACCGAGCGAAATCAGAGGGCGGATGATCGAGGCGAGTGTGTGTGGGGCGAGCTGGTGTGTCTGCTGGAATGCGTTGAAGAGCTCGCTGATGTAGCGGACGGTGGAGCGGTCGTTGGGCGCGTGGGTGAGGAAGTAGAGGCAGACTGTGGAGAGCGCTGGGATGCAGCTGGGGTCGTTGCGCAAGATCTCCTGTGCCTCGTCGAGCGAATGACTCCACTCAGTCACGTTCATCGAGAGGCGCATCCGCTCGATGTAAACAGGAAGGAATGTCCGAATCTTCACACTTGCTTGTGAGAGGATGTTAGTTGCCTCGTTAAACAGCTTTTCTTTAATATAGATTTGTACCAAGCAAAGCATGGCATCTTCATTTTGCTCCCTTTCCCACATCTGCTTCAATATTTCCTGAGTATCTCCAAATAGACTCGTTCCTTCTGTTCTATTTTCACTTGCAATGCACCATCCTTCGAGAAGGGTAGCAGCTTTCGAGGTTGGATTCTTTTGCCTCGCCTAGAAAAACAAAATAATGAAAGAAAAAATCCTTCAAGCAAGAAAACTCATTCACCTTTATTGAGTATTCCTTTGCTCTATCCAGCTTATTCAGAAGGAAACACAGCATTCCACCAAGTGCGAATGCTTCGTCATTGCACTTTGTTTCAGTTGTTCGAATTGTTTCTTCAATATCATTCATTAGCTTTTGCCCTAAAAATTTCTGTAAATTTTTTCATAAAATATTATTTTTACAACCTCTTGATTCTGCATGTGATTGAAGCTCTTCAACAAGCAAGCAAGCAGCAAGTCTTGTTTTCTCGAAATTTGCCAATTTTATAAGCATGTTGTTTGCTTCAATGAAAACGCCTTGCTGTGACAAAACAAAAGCCTTCCAAAAATTCAGAACTGGATCGTTTTGTCCACCTCGTGTGACCTCTTCAATCAACACATTTGCGGTTCCATATAATCCATTTCGCAAATAATACAAAATCTGTGCCAACTGATGTAATAATGAATCTGACATGTTTTCTATTTCGCAAACAGATTAAATATTTCAATTGGTAACACTAATAATTATATTATAAATCAGACATACATATTTAGAGTTGAAAATCTATTTTCAAAAACGTTGAATTTCAACGATCACATAACCCTCAAATTTTTAATCGAACAGCTGTTTATATTTAAATTTTAAATAAATACGGTTATTTATACATATGATGTTGATTAAAATCGATGTGAATATGAATGTGGTCATTTTGATCTTTCCGGACATTGAGCAAAACACACATACACAGACAGTGTATATTTGCGATTTTGTTCTTTTATGCCTGAAAATTTCATTAAAGAAGTATGTGATAGATTTAATGTAATTTTGCATGATTACTCAATCAAAAATTACATTTTTATTAGGGTTGGCTTAATGTTTATGCACCCGCATCTTCTTCGAGTTCAAAACAATGGACTGTTCTTAAAAATGATAGAATAGTTCATTATAAAGATGAGAAAATGGAGGTATCGTACCATTGTAGTAGAATGTGAATTTTTTTATATTTATGATTTTTTTAAGCGACCCTTATTAACAGTGCTTTTAATTGATGTGAAAGAAATTATGCTAGATCCAAAAGATGGACTCATCACATGTATTGTGAGTAAATCGTTTCATAAGATGAAAGCGAAAAACGACGAAGAAAGAGATTCATGGATGGACAATCTCACGAAGACTTGGAACAATATAGTATGTTTTTGATTGAATTGAATTGGATATATAAATGTATTGCTTTTTCAGATGAAAAATGCAACTGCAATCAGAAAAAAGCAAGAAGATGCGGCTTTGCTGATCCAAAAAACTTGGAAGGGGCACATGACTCGTAGGCATTGGGTCCCTATCATTACGACGCACATGGCGCGATGGAAAGCAGCAGTTACAATACAACGAGCATATAGACGATATTTGAAACGTAAAAGAAATGCTCACTTTATTGATTCAGAAGGGAAAATGAGGAAAAAATTCGAGTTGATGGATCTCGTAAATGCTGTGAAAAACCATAAACAAAAGCTTCAAGTTATTGATTATGTGATGGTTTTTGAGAATTACGATAAAATGAGTTCTTCTTCCTCATCTTCATCTTCTGTGAAAAAGAAAGCGAGCTCAAAAGGAAATGGTAACTCTGAAGGAGATGGGACAGAGAAAAAGCATGTTGAGCAAAAACTTTTAATAAAACAACGAACTCCACAGAACAAAAAAGAGGAAGAGAAAAAGAAAAAGCAATTGAAGAAGACGAGCATTGAAGACGACGATGACATTGTGGAGGACGAGTTTATGGCGAAAGGGAGGAAGCGGAAGCCAAAGAAGAAGCAAGCGCCAAAGCGAGTGAAATATGTTGTGAATGAAGCGTCTGCTGCTGAGGAAGGTGTTGCCGATCAGCTTGAGCAGAATATGGTGTATGGCGACTGGGCAGACCTCGAAGAGGCCGAAGACGAGGAAGACGAGACGGGCGGTGGCTGCTTTGCGAGCAGACTGATATCGAGGCCTGTGGAAGAGAAGATCAAAGTGAAGGAGCTGATCTTCCAGAAGATGAAGGAAAGAGAGATTATCTTTGAGGAGCGCCTGTCGAAGGACGAGAAGAAGACGATTGTGTACATCTCAGCCACGTTCGAAGCGCTATGTGCTCAGGCAGAGGTGAAAGGGTTCAAGAAGCTGCTGAAACCAGAGTGTGTTGAAGTCGAAGGCTGCGACATGGTCGAGTTTGTGGATCATCAGCGCAATCGCTACCAGGGCATCGAAGACCAGGACTCGTTCTTCTTCCCCTCTGAGCGGAAGAAGCTTGTGCATGATATAATGACAGACATCGAGGTAATGCAGCACGAGAAGCTGGGCAAGCTGCGGTATGGCGACTATCTCATCCCACGTGCACTGGAGATGAAGTATATCGTTGCGCTATATCCTGTCCATGAAAAGGAAGTCATGGCTGCACTCCGCAAAAGCTGGCTGAAATCGGCACGTTTCCCACCGACTGAGATGATTGCGCGTTATTTCGGAGAAAAGATTGCACTGTTCTTCTGTTTTACAGGGTTTTACTCAAAATGGATGTTTGGTCTGGCTGTTATTGGCATCATTGCCTTTGTCATACAGATGATCGACAAGACGGGGCAGATCGAAGCACTTGCAGGGACCATCTTCTCGTTCATTGTGTGTGTGTGGTCGGCTCTGTTCACAAAGCACTGGAAGCGACTGGAATCGAAGAAGACATACGAGTGGAACACATTCAATTTCAAAGAGTCCGAAAAGATACGCCCTTCATTTGAAGGGACCATCCAGCACTCGCCCATCACTGGAAAGAACGAGCGGTTTTATCCGTCCCGCCTGCGGATGATGAAGTACTTTGTGACGCTACCACTGTCAGCGCTGATGCTGCTGGCTGCGGTGGCCATCATCCTCCTCTTGACTATCTATGAGTCTGATATGCTGGCATACTTCCGCTCGCTGTCGAATGTGCCGTTTGTGGTGTTCATTTTGGAGCTGGTGCCTTCAATTCTGAATGCTATCGTGTCCATCCTGTTCTCGTACATCTACCAGTTCATGGCGGTCTCTATGAACAAGTGGGAGAACTACCGCACTCAGTCGGACTACGACAACTTCTTTGTGTACCGCATTGTCTTCTTCCGTCTGCTGAACACATATTTCTCTCTGTTCTTCCTCACGTTCGGCTTCAACCCTTTCTCAGACGATCCGGGCAGGCAGCGCTATACATCACTGCGCACTCGTCTGATAACAATGTTCGCAATCTACTTTGTTAAGACACAGGCATCGCAGACACTGCTGCCTATGGCACTGTGGGTGCTATCGAGCATGTCCCGCTGGATGAAAAAAAGGAGCTATAAAAAGAAGAAGGCGATAGTCACACAACTGGAGAGGGAAATACAGATGGCAAAGGAAAGTGCAGAGAAGTCGAAGAAGGCGAAGAAAGGGAAGAAGAAGAAGAGTTCTTCTTCTTCTTCGTCTTCTTCATCTGCTGCTGGCAAAAAGACGAAGAAGCCAACAGCCCGCTTAATCTCTCCGAAGCAAGTGGAGAAGCTGCGCCGGTGCAAAGCAGATCTTGCAGCAGAAGAAAAGAAGATGGCGAAGATGCCAACATCGATGGAGCAAGAGATGGGGATGAAGATCTACTCGACGTTTGAGCCTTACCAAGATCTGGCAATGCAGTTCGGTTACACCACGCTTTTCTCCCCTGCTTTCCCAATTGCTCCGCTCATCTCTTTCATTGGCAACCAGCTTGCCCTGCGTGCCGAGGCAATCAAGCTGTGTTTTGTGTGTCAGCGGCCGATTCCGATGTCTGCTGCGAACATCGGGTCGTTCATGAATGTGCTGGAGATTCTGTCGTGGCTGTCTGTCTTAACGAACATTGGGATGATCTTCTTCCACTTTCGAGAGGAGATCTGGGCAGTGCTGATGAAGGACACGCCGCTGACAGAGATGATGATGATGATACAGATTATCATCTTCTTCGCCATCGAGAACGTGTTTCTGCTGGTGAAAGGGCTCATTACCATTCTTATCCCAAACATCACCAACAACGTCAAAAACGCCATGAAGAAAGACGAGGTTTGTAGTTATTTTTTTCTTCTTCTTCTTCTGCTAATTTATTTATTTTCAAATTCATTTTTTGTTTGCTTTTTTTTCTCTTTCTTTCTTTCTATTTAAAATTGTGAATTTGTGTTAAATGATGTCTGAAAAGTATGCAAGGAGAGACATATTGGCCAATTTGAAGGCGCGCGAGAGAGAAAACCGTTTGAAGGAGCAATATTGTGCAGAGCTGGCAAACTTCCGGTCGAAAGAAGAAGAGAAGAGAAAGGCAAAAGTGATTGAGCTCAAAAACCAGCTGGAGAAAAAGGATAGCGACTCCTGAATGAGAGCTGTTTATATGTAGCACTTACAATCTCATAACAAATCTCATTACAAATCTCACTTCAAAGGTGCTTCAACTTCCTTCTCGCACTTATTGCGAATATGAGACGAAGTTGAATGCCAGGATTTCACGTCTATTTTATTTTTATTTTTTTATTTTTTATTTTTTATTTGAGTTTAATTTCATTTTTATTATGTGAGGAATTATTTTTTGTCTTCTTTTTATAAGAATATATTGTGATATTATGTTACAATTGAATATTTATTTGATTGAATATTTTACATTTCATAAAATCAAAGTTTAATTTGTTTCTTATGTTTTCATTTATATCATCCTTTTCTGTTCAAACTTACAATGTCGAGCACAACTTTGAATACACGTATAGTTTGTTTTGGATAATTTTTTTTTTTGAGTTAACTTTTAAAACGCCTTAATGTTTATGAAACAAACAAGTTTTTATCTTGTGAAAAAAAAAAGGCTGACACCTGGAACATGTTGAGAGGTGAAATAATTCGTATTTGTTCTGATGAATAAAATTCTAAATAGTGCTTTCAATTTCTTCACATTGTCCTATTTTCTTAGCAGAAGCGAAAATAAAAAATTCCACTATCACACACAAAAAAAAACGTTTTCCATGTTTTTTTCTAAAGTATATAAAATCAAAACCCATCATGGAATTAAGCATGCATCTGAAGGCACTTTTCCAAATAAATCAAACTTCCATAATGTTAAATTTGATTAAACATTTGTGATAAAGAAAACACTTAACAAATTCGAAATTTTTCGATCCATATTTGCATTATTATCAAAAAAAGATCACAAAAATAAAAATAGGTGAATTGATACTAATACAAACATGTGCTTTATTGCATTGTCCATTGCGGCACTAGCTCTGGAAATGTGTTTACAGGATGAAGGAGGAGGTGTATGGGAGGAGAAGTGGAAGATGGATAAAGAAATGAATAAGATTAAAACGATTCCTGCAAGAGCAAACAAGGAGAAGAGCGCATTTATTAGTGATACATATGCGAGCATTAATTTTATGGATACGAGGAAGGATAAAGGAAATGAAGAAAGAGATGAAGCAATGAATTGCTTAAAGGATTTGAATGAAGAAAAGTTCAATGAAAACAAAGAAATTAACAGAATAGAAATCGGAAGAAAACTCGAGATAAAAAAGAAAATGATATATGCAATCAGGAGGAACGGAAGAAATGGTGTTTTTTGATCAGATGGGAGCGAAATAGAAGGATATTGGAAATTGAAGAATTCTTCGACAACATGGAGTGGATTAAGGCTGCAATCGAGCGAAAAAAGAAATATTATTTGCATTGAAAAGGAGAG
This sequence comes from Monocercomonoides exilis, assembly GCF_001643675.1. Lineage (NCBI taxonomy): Eukaryota > Preaxostyla > Oxymonadida > Polymastigidae > Monocercomonoides > Monocercomonoides exilis. The sequence continues at coordinate 88,592 of NW_027150573.1, forward strand.
CAAGGTGGTGATTTGCGAATGCTTGATTGTTGTGCTCGATGACATTTCGCCATTTTATTTTGATGGGAGCCGTGGATTGTTCACCAACATTTCCCTCAGATCATATTCAACTTCAACTTCAACCTCGACTGAAGAGATATTTTCACCGTTTTTCTCTTCAAAAGCATCAGAAGGAGAGATTCCAGAGAAATGCCACCTTTCTGTTTGTTCTTCTCATTTCTCATCATTTTGTGTGTCTTCAGCCCCATTCATCTCGTCGCACTTTGTTTCTCTTTCCCAACTAGAATTCTTCAACATCTCCACAAATCCATCGAAAACAACACATCTGGGTGAAGGGCTGAGAGAAACATCATTTCTTATGAGTGGATGCACATTTTCATCAGTGTGGGATGTGTATGATGGGAGCATTGTCCCCTCGCTCAACAGCCCTTCATCTTCATTGGCTGCCTCGAACACCTCATTTGTCAGGTGCTATCGCTCTCAGAATGTTGCGGTCAATGGGAGCGAAGGAAATCCATCGAAACCAGGGAGAACCCAGATAGCAGACAATATGGTAAATTCGTTCACTTGGTGCGAATGGAGTGGATCGAGGACAACAGGAACATCGCATTTCGCTGATGATGGTGATTCAAATGGCGGAGCTATTTACATGTATGAACTATCATTAGGAACACTCTCTGTAAAGTGTTGTTCGTTCAACGAATGCTATGCGTTTAATTTTGGAGGAGGAATTATGTGCTATAAAATCAAATCAATCAAGATTGAGAACAACTCGTTCATTTCTTGCGCAGCTCTAACAGATGAAGGGGGAGGAATGTTTGCATATTCAATTTCAACATGTGCTATTATAAGTGGTTGCGAATTCCACAAATGTTCTGCAAATTATGATGGAGGAGGGCTTTATCTTGATTATTTTAATGTTTCTGGATCCAATTGTATTGGAACAGAAAGTGGGAAAGGGGAGAGTGCTTGTGTGTTTGAGTGCTCATTCACTTCATGCTCACTTTCAAGAAATTGTGGTGGAGGGATGTATTGTGCAAGTGTTCCAGCTGCATTCAAAATGAGGAGTGTTCAGTTTATTTCGTGCAAAGCGACATCATATGGCGGAGGAATAGATTTCAGGCCAGTTCAATCAGAAGCTCCAAGCAACAACATTTATTGTTATTTCTTTTTCTTCCACAATTGCAGATGCAGCAATTCCACTCCGTGTGGACATGATGCGTTCTTTCATGATGGAAATAATCTTTTTTCGTTAAGCAACCCGTTCTATGAATCATATACAACGAATATATATGAAAAGAGAATGTGTTATTTAGAAAATAGTTATCAAGAAACGCAAAAGAAGTGGTGGTTGAGAGACTGGATGAAGGATCTGTATGTTGGGGTGAGTGGAAGTGATTTGAGTGATATGTGTGGGATGAGCGATGCAGCTCCGTGCAAGACAGTAAGGCATGCAGTGGGGTCGAGCATGGCGCAGCTGAGCTCGATGATCACTTTGTTGGATGGGAAGCATGTGAGCAAAGGTTCAACAATCGGTTTTGGGGAAAAGAAGATTTCTATTGTAGGGAGAGGGAAGACAGTGAGCGTGATTGGGACGAATCCTCTTTCTTCGACTTCGACAGTGCTGTTTAGCGTATCTTCTGGTCAATTGGATGTGAGGCATATAGGGATCGATCACAACGCTACAAGAAGCTCATCAACAAGCGTGTTTGTGGTGTCACTGGAAAGCGGGATTCTTTTGCTGGAGGATGTGGCGATAGACTCTTCAACATCAGGAGGAAGTGTTAAATCATCATCTGTGTTTGAAGTGGCGCTGAATCAGTTGAAGACGATTGATGTGGAGATCAAAAATATAAAAATGAGTCAACCTCTATTTGCCGAACCATCATCTGCAGGAACGTTATCTGGAGAGAGTTTGCTGGGGAATTTAACAATTCGGAATGTGAATCGAACAACAGGGGATGGAGTGGTGATAACAAAGAGTGTGAAGGGAGGAGAAACATTTGTGATATGGAATACAACAATGGAAGGATGCTTTTGCGAAAGTGGGAATGGAGGAGGTGTAAAGGTTGAGTTGGCTTCTTCAACAAGCAAAGTTCGTATTGGAACATCAACATCGCACAATGGAGGAACAACAAAATTCAACAAAACGAAGTGCAGCGGATATGGAGGAGGGGTGATGCTGTGGCTGGCAGATAACTCATTTGATTTTGCGATAACAACAGTGAGTTTTGTTGGTTGCAGTGCAACATCGGGAGGGAAAGATGTGTTTGTGAATGGGAGCAGGTTTGTGAGCGGGACAATAACAACCACAAAGCTGAATGTTGAAAACAATGGATCTATTTATGATGAGCTGATGGGATGTGACCGGAATGAGGGAGGGATGGGAATATTTCCTTTGAATGTGTTATTTGATACATTTTCAGGAGCAGCACATGTGGGGAAAGCGGTGAATGGGTTTGGGGGATATGACTCGTGGTTTTGTGGGTTTGGGTATTTTCCATGCAAAACGATCACAAAGGCAGCAGAGAACAGATTCAGTTCGTCAAAGAAGAACATTGTGTTGGATTCAGGGTTTGAGCTGGGAGAAGTTGTGTCTATGGCAGGGTCATATGAATGGGAGGTGTATTGCACAACAAACAAGACGAATGTGAATATTTTGTTGCCCATTGGAATGACACCTTCGTATTTGATTAATATCGAAAGCAAAAGTTCAATAAAGAACATTGCGTTCCAAATTCCATTTTCATTATCGAGTGCAACATCACTCATTGCTTTGACCAGCTCATCACTCACGCTCACAGACTGCTCAGTTGCTCACATATCAGAGAGTACATCGAGTGTGGCCTTTGGATATAGCATTGTGAATGTGCAGAGCGGGAGTCTGAAAATGGATCGATTTGTGATTGGTGGAGCACTTGTGTTTAGAGCTCATTCAGCGATTGAATTTTATGAAGGAATGACGAGTGTGATTTGTTCAGGATGCAATATCAGTGGAGTCAAAAGGAATGAGGGAGATGGAGGATGGATGAAAGGAACAGTTGGGGATTATGGGATTGTGGGTGTTGATGGATGCAATGTGAATGGATGCAGTTGTGTCTGTGGAAAAGGAGGAGGAACATATGTTTATTTGCAGGGAAATGGGGAAGTTGTAGTGAATGGGTCGAGTGTGATTGATGGATGCAAGTCAGAGAACAATGGAGGAAACGGAGGGAGAGGAGGAGGGATGATGGTGGTGATGGAGAGTGGGGGATGTGGATTGACAATTGGGCAGAATGTTGAGTTTTCAAAAGTGAATGGGAATGTGGCATTATATGGAAAGGATGTGTTTGTTCATTGTGGGAGTGGTGTGTTTTTGGAGTCAAAAGTGAATACCAGCTCATTTTCATTTTTTGACATAAGCACCATTCCATCAGATGTGTTGAAGTCGAGTGGGAGTGAAAATGGGGAAGAAAGTGGAGTGATTCCACTGTTTGTGTATTTGTGCACAATGGGAACAAAGGTGCTTGTTGATGGAAGTGGAGGAAATGGGAAAGATCACAACCATTGTGGATTTGATGCATTCAGGTGTTTGACAGTTGATTATTGTGCGAACTCAAGATTGAGTGAAAGTTCAAAAGAAATAGAGATTGTCTCATCTTCGTCAATAACCAAGGAAATAACAGGACCATCATTTGGTGTGATAATTTCAGGCAGAACAACAACATCATCAGAGGGGGAGAAGATACAGGTGAATGTAAGTGATGGAGGATCAGCCGCACAAGATTGGCTTGTTGGATGTTCGAGTTCACTGACAATGAGCAGACTTTCATTTGTTGTGAAAGGTCAGTTGAATTCAAGGAGAAGTGCATTCATTCACTCAACATCAACACTCAGTGTGACGAACTGTTCAGTCTCATTTGAAAGTGGGGCATTAACAAGTGGAAAGATCGGATACAGCATCATTGACATGGCAGGAGGGAATCTGATTGTTGATGGATTTGTGATGGAAAGTGGAGTGACACTGAAGATGAATGGGAAATCACCAATCACAATGACAAGCGGAGTTCAATTGGAGATATCAAACAGCAGAATGTGTGGAGTGGAGGTGGAAGTTGCAGGTGGAAATGGAGGAGGGGGATGGTTGAATGTTGGGATGGGTGTCAATGGGGTTGCAAATATTGAAGAATGCAATTTGTCATCAGTATGTTCAGGCGGTAGTGGGATGAAAGGAGGAGGGATGATGGTTTCAGTTGGGAAGGGAGGGAGTTTGGAGATGAAAAATGTGAACTTATCAGGATGTGAAGTTCCAACAGAGGATATTGATGAAGTGGGAAGAGGAATTGGAGGAGGGATGTTTGTTGAGCTTCCTGAAGAGATTGGATTATTTGTGCTTGAAGGAATGGAATTTGAAGGATGCAATGCCTGGAAAGGGAAGAATTTGTTTGTGGAAGCACAGGATATGCCAGCAGTCATCAACAACACCTCAATTGGATTTAATCCAGAAATTGGAATTAAAGTTGCAGACTTGAATGAACTTTGTGGAAGAGAGAGAAACCAGACAGAGATGATTGTTCCACTTGTTGTGTTTCTTCGAACAATACCATCGCCTGCATATGTGAGTGGGAGAGAACAAGGAAATGAATTCAGTCTGTGTGGATATGAAGATTACCCATGCAAAGTGATTGGGAATGTTGGAGAAGTTCAGTTTCCGAGTTCAAAGAGATTCATCAGATTTACAAGCACATTTTCATTTGATGAAGAAGTGAAATTGAATGAACAGTCATATGAGATTGATTCAAGTGATAAAACTTTTGGAATAAAAATCGAGGCAACAGAAACAAAAATGCAAGAAGCGTTGGTGATGAACAGTGTTTCATCAACATTGACGGGGATATTGTTTGAATTGGGAGGATCGATTGGGGAACATTCATCATTTGTCCATTCTTCAGGAGGCATATTTAGATTTACTGATTGTGGGATAAAGATGGGGAATGGAGTAGATTCTGCGAATTATGAGTTTGTGAGTGCGAGTGGATGGACATTATCCATTTCAGATTTCAGCATGAGTCATGCGAAATTTGGATTGAAGCCATTCGTTGTTGTTGATGGAAATGGGGAGGCTTCGATTGGGGATACATTGCTTGAGAGCGTGGAAAATACAAATATGAAGGGATTGATTGAGTATTCATCATCATCGAGTTCATTGACGATCGGGAATGTGACAGCACAAGAATGTGTGATGGGGAGGAAAGGGTTGATATGTGATGAAAATGGAAAGAGGCTGGGGATGAGGAATTGCACGATTGAGAAGATGAGCAGTTTGGAGGGAAATGGGAGTGTTGTGAGTGGAGAAGTTGGAAATGGATGTGCTGTTGAGGTGAATGATGTTGTGATTGAAAGATGCGGAACATTGAAGGGATGCGGAGGAGGAATGAGTGTGATATTGAAGGGAACAGGAGAAATGCGTTTGGGAAAGAGTGGAGTGGTGACGTCATTTAAGAAATGTTCAGCTGGTGGTGAGGGGTCAGTTGGGGGATATGGGGGAGGAGTGTTGTTGAAATGCGAAGAAGGAGGAAGGGACTTTGTGATGAGTGGATTGACATTTGGAACAGGAGACGGTGTAAACACAGCCGCACATGGAGGAAACAATGTGTTTGTTGAAGGAACAAATTTGTCACAGTTGGTGAACAACGCATCATTCTCCTTCTCATTTGAGATTGAAGGTGAAAGATTTGACATAAAAGATCTTATGGGAGTAGAAAATGAGAACGAGTTGAAGTTGATTCCCGTTGTGGTATTCTTTCGAGAGAAGCCGAGCGTTGGGTATGTGAATGGGGGAAATGGAGGGATGGACTATTATAAGTGCGGATATTCTGACTTTGCATGCTCCACATTGACATATGCAGGAACAAGTGTTTTTGGCACATCGCCAGCAACACTGAAACTTGTTGATGGAAGTTCTATTTTCGATGAAATGACACTCAACACTCAAGAAATGAACATTGATGGAGATATTGAAAAGGCGAAGATTGGAATAAGCGAAGGAGGAGAAAACATATTTTTGATAAAGAGCGAACGAGCAGTATCGTTTTCATCATTGGCATTTTCGATATCAACATTTGCCGAATCAAAAAAGGAGTGTGTATTTCTGTGCAGTTCAAGCACATTGAGATTTGAAGGATGTTCATTTGGAGCAGAATCAGAAAGTATTGGAGTGGGATTGATTTGCGGAAAAAGAGGGAAAGTGGAGTTGGCAAATTGTGAATTTGAAAATATCCGAATGACCAAATTAGGGATGGTGACTTTTGATGGAGTAGGGGTTGGAGGATTGATTGATGAGGTGATTGTGAGGAATGTGACAAGAGAATATGAGGGAAGAAGCTTATTTGAGCTGAGAAATGGAGGAGATGTTGAGATAAAGAACACTACAATGAATAAATCTCGTTTTAATGATGGAAATGAGATTGAGATTGGAGAAGGGATAAATGCTAAAATCTGGAACTGCACATTCAAATCGATTCAGAGAGAGAATGGAAATGGAGGGGTGTTGAATGGGAGAGTGGGGAGTGGGAAGTATGTGGATATTAACAAATGCGTGTTTGAGGATTGCAAATGCGAGTCAACGAGCGCAATTGGGGGAGGGATTTTTATGATTGTGGGAGATGGAGGGAATTTGTTGTTTGATGATAACAAGATGAATGGATGCCAAGTGCAATTAGATAGAAGTGGAAAAGGAGGAGGGTTGCATCTGACATTTGAAACAACGAATATTGAATACTCAATGAAGAATGATGATTTTGCGAACAATGTTGCACAAAAAGGAGAAGATGTGTATTTGGTGTGTGGATCACCATGGACGATACTTCTTCCAGCGTTGTGGGAAGGAACAGCCACAAGAATCACAGCAGAAAATAAGATGTGGATATTTGAATCATCTGAACCAAGAAAAGAAGACTCACTGATCAATTATCTGTTTCCAAGGTTGGGAACAAATTTGTTTGTGAGTAATGCTGGAAATGAGGAGGATAATTGTGGGGTGAAAGAAAATCCTTGCTTGTCTGTTGATATTGGGTTTGATCGGTTGAAGGATGAGATAGAGAGGATTATGCTTGTTGATGCTGCTTTAGTGAGCAAGACGATCAACAGAGGTGGGAAAGGACTGACAATCGAAGGGAATGAAGAAACGAGAGAACTGATTGTTGAAGAGGAAGGGAAATTTGAATTGACAGAAGGAGATGGACAAACACATTTGACATTGTCACTTCTTCAGATTTCGCTTCCATGCTCCTCTGCAAGTACGCCTGGCGATGAATCGATTGTGGAAGTTAGGATTGGGGAATGCTTCATTTTGGATTGTTTGTTTTCAGGAGGAGAAGGGAATGGGAATGCGAATGAGAATGTGAATGAGTGTGGGAAGTGGATAGTGATTGGGAATGGAGGGGTCATTCGAATAGAGAGAACAGAAATGAACGGGATAAGATTCGAAGGTTGTGGAATTGCAAGATTTGGAGGAGGGAATGTGATATTTGAGAGCTGTTCCTTGAGTGGGATTGAGACCAGCGGAGGAGGAGTGATGGTGGGGAATGGTGGATCGGAAGTGACGTTGAGGAACATGACAGCATTGGGGTGTGTTGTGGGAGCAGGATCGCTGATGACGTCGAATGGAGGATCGAATTTGAGAGTTGATGGAGAAAGCAGATTTGAGAATATTGAGACAGGAAGTGTGAGTGGAGGGTGTGTGAAGAGCGAGATGAAGCTGAATGATTTGCTTGAAATGGGATCATCATCCATATTGAGATGCTCGGCGAATGGAAATGGAGGAAGAGGAGGAGGAATATATCTGGATTTGAGTGACAATTGTGTGAATAACTTTGCGTTGACAATATTGATATTCGAAGACAATGTTGCTGCTGAGGGAAGGGATTTGTTCATTTCTTGCAAGAAACTGAATGAAACAGTGATGAAGGAGAGGTTTGGATTTGAATACAAAAATGAAAATGGAGAAGGAGAATGGATGGCAGTTGATATGAAAGGGATTGACAGAGACTATTTTGCAGAGAGTGTTGATCTTGGGCTATTTCTTGTTGAAGTGAAGAGAATGGAGGTGTGTGTGTCGAGGGAGGGGTATGACACATTGGGATGTGGGAGTGAAGCATATCCGTGTGAATCGATGTGGAGTGGAATAAGCCACGTTGACAGAAGTGGGATTGAAGGAGAAAGGAAAGTGAAAGTGAGGGATGAAGGGACAATTGAAGATTCTTATTCATTTTTGAAAGTGCTTGTGATTGATGGGTGTGTGAATGAAGGAGATGAGACCAAACACAAGCCTGTTCAGTTTATTGAGAGAATCAAAGGGAATTCAGCATTAACTTCATCTGTTATTTCATCAACAGTTTCACTCAGCTTGTTATCTTTGAAGTTACAGATTCCAAGTCAATTTGAGCAATGTATGAATTCATTGATCTCATCGAATGGGGTTCTAAAATTTGAAAACTGTTTATTTGAGATCCGATCATCAACAGATATTGTTCAATACTCATTGATAATCACAACCAGTGGAAGTTGCACATTGAAGGGATGCAGTTTGACGGGGATGTCATTTGTCAAATCTCCATTGGTGATGGCTTCTTCTGTTTTATTTGAAAACAGCAGCTTTTCAAACATTATGAACACTGGAAGCGGTGAAGAAGGAGGTGTTGCAAAAGTGATATTGAAAGGGAATGAAGATTTGGTGATTAAATCAACAAATGCATCATTTTGCTCGCTTTCATCAAGCAATGGAAAAGGAGGATTCTTGTATTTGGATTGCCAAAATTGTTTGAATGAAAAGCCATTTCTTTTTGATGCTGGCGCAACATTTGAGAACAACAAAGCAGCCATTGGAAAGAATGTGTTCATTTTGGGAAAGGATTTTAATTGTTCAGTGACAAATGGCGCTCATTCAAGTTTGATTATACCTCAATGATCAATGATAAAACTCTGTTTGTTGGAAGTGATGATTTTCATTCAGACAAGGATTTATTCATGTTTCTTATTCCATTCAGCTCATTTGAGATATTTATCTCATTGAGTGGATTTGATGTGGCGCGTTGTGGAAGCGAGGAAGAACCATGCCAAACAATGTGGAAAGGGATGGAAAATATGAAAAAGGAGAATGGAATGAAAACAATTCAAATTGAAGGATCAACTATCATTCGAGATTCTTTCAATGTTTCCAACTATCAGATCAAAAAGAATGTGAAGATGGGAGAGGAAGATACGCAAGCAATATTGAATTTTGAAAAGGAAATTGGAAGTCAGCTGGAATATTTCATTGAAAATGACGAACATCTTGAATTAACGAATATCCAACTGCAACTGGCATCTGATTTTGACAGTTCGGCCAAATCGATTATTTCAAACAAAGGAGGAGATTTGGTAATAACTGGATGCTCATTCCATTCAGCAGCTGGAGTGAACAATGGATTTGATTGTGTGTTTGTGGATGTGATTGGAGGAAGTGTGGAGGTGGATGATTTGTCGATGGAATCGTGCAATATTGGAAACAGTATTTTTGTTGTTTATGGTTGTAGAGTTTCTTGTCATTTGGTGAATGTACGAATGGGATCGTTGAATGAAAGTGGGGGATGCATTTTATTGATCAAGGAATCTGAGCCAGGATTGAAGATAAATGAAGAAGGAATAAATCTCCAATGACAATTCATCATTTTCAGGAGTGAAGAAAAGTATCAATGGAGCGAGCATTTTGGAATCAAAGAGTGCGAAAAAGATTTGTTTGGTTGTGAATGAGAGTTCGTTTGTTGAAGACAAAGCAGAAGCAAGTGAAAAAGGAGGGGCAATATCCTTCACATTGGGTGCATCTGGATCAATGAAGATGACTGACTCAACAATCAGTCATTGCCGCTGCGGTGAAAGCACAGGAAGAGGAGGAGGTATGTATCTTGCAACAAAGGAAAGAGGTGAATTGAATTTCGCATTTATTGGAATAAAGTTCGCCGCAAATACAGCAAGAGTGGGGAATAATATTTTCATTGAATGTTACAACATAACATCTCAGATCAATGAAAGCCGATTTCAGTTTGATCTTCGAGAAGGCCATTACTCTCGTTACAATGCGATATATGGAAGAGATGAATGTGATTATCGAAATGATACAGATCTGATTTATTTTGTGACGATCCATCAGAGTGACACGATCATTGTGAGCAGTGTGAATGGATCTGATGAGAGGCAATGTGGGACAAACGCACAACCATGTTATTCAATTGATTATGGACTAATGCATCTGACGTCTGATTTTATGAGTCAAATGATTGTTGTTGATGAAAGTATTATAAGTGGTGAATTGAATTTGAAAGAAATGGGTTTGAGTTCGAAGAATAGAGTCGTATGCAAAGTTGAAGTTGAAACGGGGATTGAAAGCACAAGAGATGCTTTGATAACAACAAATGGAGAAGTGTCATTGCTGAGAGTGAACTTTGCGTTCGATTCGAATTTCATCTCTTCGCATGAATCATTAATCTCTCCGGATGGAGGGATTTTTGAGATTATGAATTGTTCATTCACATCAAAGCAATTGATGGAAGAAGGAAATGCAGAATTTGCATATATTCCATTTCACATAATCAATATGGAAAAAGGAGAATTACAACTCATGGAATGTTCAATATCAAATCTCATTCTTCATGAATCTGCATTGCATCTTTCATCACCACTTCCATCAGTGATTTATTCATTTATAATTTGCAATTCAACAATTTCTCGTTCTTTTGTTGAAATTATTGAATGTGGGAAATTGAGTATGGAAAAGTTAAATATTGAAAATATCACAGTTGAAGGAGATGAAGAATCATTGATATCTTGTTTGTCAATGAGAAAGACAATTCAATTAGCAAATTGCACAATAGGAAAAGTGAGTTCAAACACCACAAAAGGGAAATTGATGAAATTGGAGGATTGCACAGATGTGAAAATGGACAGTTGCATTTTTGATGGGAGTGCAAAGGAAAGAAATGAGCAACATTTGAACGAGAAAGAAGAGATGTGCAGATGGGAAGGATCTCTTGTGGATATTGTGAAGAGTTCTATGATGATGAAAGTTTCAACATTATCAAATTCACCTGAAGGTGGAATAACAATGAGAGGTGGAAATGTGATTATTGAGAAAGGAGAGTTCATTGACAACAATCCATCAATTGAAGTATATCCATCACTGAGAAGAAACATCATTTGTTCTGATTCTGGAACATTGAATATGATGAGTTTGAAAGGAGGAGATGGATTGAAGGATAATACTTCACTCTGGATGTTGAATGAAGGGTGCAGTTTTGAAGGGATTGTTTCTGAGAGAGATTCTCCATTTTTCATTCCTGTGCTGGAGAGTGTGGAGGCAAAAGAAGAGACAGATAGAATGAAGCTGACATTCAAAGGATTTCTTTTTGTTCCGTGCAATCTGTCATTCAGAGTTGTGAAGAGGAAGGGAGAAGAGAAAGAGATTGAAAAGCATGATTTTGATTCAAATGGATTCTTGTCAGAAAGAGAAGCAGAAGGAAGTGTGGAAAAAGATCTCATCAGCAATTGTAATGATGAAATAGAAATTAGTGCATATGTTTTATTTGGGAATACAGAATTTCCTTCATCAACTCAATCATTTATTCTGAAGAATGAAAGCGAAACATAGTCAAATGGAAATGAAAGGATTGTTGAAGGAGGAAAAGAAGGGAAATCTTATTGGTTATTGATTGTCATTGTGCTTGTTGTAATTCTGCTGATTGTTTTTGTTGTATCTGTTGTTCTGGCTGTTCGATGGAGAAAAGCGAAAAATGAGAACAAAGATCTGAGAGAGATTGTGAATGATAACATCAAAAAGGATCCGAAGGCGTTTGAGATGGTGACGATGGAGATGTCGCCTGAGGAGCAGTGGAGAAGAGCAGAGAGGGATGCAGAGAAGAAAAATGAAGAGAGGATAAAGAAAAAAATATATGAGACAAATATGGAACATTCAGAATCATCAGAGCATTTGTTGAGTGAATGTGGATCGACAGAAAATATCTTGGGAAGAGATTCAGACAAGATCCCAGAATGGGTACTGGAAGAAGTTGATGAGAAGGAGTGGGAGGATGAGATTCGAAAGCGAACTCCAACACCTTCCATTTCATCTAAGTCAACTTCTTCAACTACAGACACGGAAACCACATTTGTGCAAATTGAAGATATATGTCCAACCACTTCGTCCATGTCGAATCTTGTGGATGCAATGGCCTGTTCATCGCCACATGAGAAGCTGATTGTGGATCTGAGGGATTCACTTTTCATGCTGCTGCATGGAAAAAATGAGAAGAAGGAGATGGCGATTGGCACCTTTCAGGAGAGGGAGCAGACGGCTGCTCAGATCCTGTTCTGGGTGGCGAATCTTGCGCTCCACTCCTTCGACGAAATGAACAACCCGCTCCAATCGTTGGCCAATCTGAGTCCGCACATTGTGCTGTTCTCGGAACATATGGTGATCTGCATTGTGATGCACTCCGACTTCTCATCAGATGATAGTTCAGACTCATCATCCATCTCTTCATCAACTGTTGTGACTTCTGCAAGTGATGATGACGAAGATGAAGACTCTCTCCCCTCGTCTGCGTTTGAGGATGATGAATACAACAGGAAGGAGTGCCTGAGGTGGAAGGCACCTGAGCTGCTGATGAACAAGAAAATGGGGGCAACGAAGGAGTCAGTTGCGTTTTCGATAGGGATGATGCTTTGGGAGTGCCTGACTCTTCATGTTCCATTTGGAGAATATGAAGCTGTAACAGCTGGGGATAAAATAGTGAATGGGAAGAGGCCAAGCATGGAAGAAGTTCACTCGACTTTTGAGGGAATTGTGAAATCATCGTTTTCTGCCGAGCCATCAGATAGGCCTTCACTGACGGATTTAAAGAGAGAGTTTATTCAACGTTTTCCTTCGAGCTCGGCAATGATAACAATGTCCGATGCGATCGACGTAACATGCCTGAAAACCAGTCAATATATTATAAACAAAAGCGGAAGGATTGTCATTTTGGAACCAGATAGCTGAAATTTTTTGCTTTGGAAGAATGAACGATTTCTTCAATAGACAAAGTCCGAATTGAACATTTGTTCATTTTTAATGAATAATCGTAAAGAAGATTTATTATGCATTTGAAGTTTGTCGTTTTGTGTTTTGCTTTTTGTTTATGTTTGTTTGTATTTATAACCATTTACAAAAATCTTGTTTTGTTTTCGCACACTAATTAATCTATATTATGATAATTATCATTTTTTTAATGTGAGTATACGTATTTTATTTCAATTGCACTTTTTGACTTGTTTTTAAAGAGCAAACTTAAATTATAAAAATTATATGAATTCACATGTTAATGCAATTTAGATATTCTTTATGTATTAATATATATGTTCTTTTCTTTGTTATTATTCTATATACATGTATTGTGGAAATGGTTTTTTAATTGTCTAGCGTTAACATATATTTGTCTCCAATTATGAAGAAATTATATTCCCATTTCACATTTGTAATTAAAAAGCGTTAACGTGAGAAACAATTTTCTTTTAAGTTAATTAATTCAGATGTATAGCGATATGAAAAAAGAATTGTTTGATTTCTTGTATACGGCTGTTTTTTTAATGAGAATAAATTTGGTTTATATCTTTATTGACCGATCTTGAAAACTGATATTTTAAAAAAAGAACTGAAAGATTAGGTTAAAGATGCATTAACATTGTTATACTCTCATTAATCATTCAATCACTTCACTTTGACTTTGAGTTTTGATTACTATTTTTTTTTAAATAAAGAAACAAAAATTGTTTGAATGAAAAGAAATAACAGTTCATTTCATCGACATAGCTTTCATCCTTTGTTTTTTCTTTTGTGAAAAATAATCATTAATATAATTATTCAAGAATTTAAAAGAAAATCATTAATTTTTGTTAATAAGTATAAAAAACAAAATAAAAAACTCGGCCCGAGGCGGGCTCGAACCGCCGACCTTGTGGTTAACAGCCACACGCTCTGCCGACTGAGCCATCAGGCCTCTCCTTTAGAACCTGATTGATTTTACTGAGTCACATTTTTGTGACTCAGTCAAATCAATTTAAATCTGGTTTATTGAATTTCCCTCAATCTCACCAAGGGCGATATTGTGATTTTTGTGATCACAAAATGTGATCAAACATATTTTTGTTTTGTTTATATTTTGATTTATACCTCTGTGACATGACAAGAGAAAATTGAAAAAATGACAAAATGACTGACATGATATTTATGACTTGTCAAAAAGGGTTATTTATAACGATTTCTTTATTCTCAATTACTGTAATAATAATTCGAAAATCGATATATAACTATTCTTATAATTTTGAAAAAATCAAAATTTTTATTAATTTGATCAAGTTCACAACATGTATTTTTTTTGACAGGAAATGTCAGTTGAGGAATACAGATATTGCATAAAATACCGGACATCGCACAAAATACCGGACAAGATCGATTTCACAATAACTGCAAGAGGAATAATTCTATTAATTTTCCTCAAAATATATCTAAACAAACCTAACTCATTTGCCATACCGGGCATTCATTTCCGTGCAGACTGAATATTAAAAAAATAATTTTTAAAATCTCGAGAAATATGATTTTGTGTTTCTCCGAGATTTTAAAAATTATTTTTTTAATATTCAGTCTGCACGGAAATGAATGCCCGGTATGGCAAATGAGTTAGGTTTGTTTAGATATATTTTGAGGAAAATTAATAGAATTATTCCTCTTGCAGTTATTGTGAAATCGATCTTGTCCGGTATTTTGTGCGATGTCCGGTATTTTATGCAATATCTGTATTCCTCAACTGACATTTCCTGTCAAAAAAAATACATGTTGTGAACTTGATCAAATTAATAAAAATTTTGATTTTTTCAAAATTATAAGAATAGTTATATATCGATTTTCGAATTATTATTACAGTAATTGAGAATAAAGAAATCGTTATAAATAACCCTTTTTGACAAGTCATAAATATCATGTCAGTCATTTTGTCATTTTTTCAATTTTCTCTTGTCATGTCACAGAGGTATATTTTGACATGTAAAATCATGTTGATGTTTATTTTTTTGATATGTTG
The DNA here is from genome assembly GCF_001643675.1 of Monocercomonoides exilis. NCBI lineage: Eukaryota > Preaxostyla > Oxymonadida > Polymastigidae > Monocercomonoides > Monocercomonoides exilis. The sequence goes on from NW_027150573.1 coordinate 103,723, forward strand.
TTTGTCAAATTATGTATTTTTAGTATTTAACTATTTTTTTGTTGTTTTCTTATTTTGATTCTGGTTTTTTGAAACTTTAAAATTTCGCAATTGTGATTCAGTTGTTAACTTTTTTTGTTGAAATTGAGTCAAATTTGTTTATATATTGAACAAAAAACATTTTCATATTCTTTTTTTTGTAAATTATCAATGTTTATAAAAAATTTAACTTTTTTGTGTTTTCTTTACAGTAATGCGTTTCTTAATCAATCATTTTTTGATATTTTTTCATTTCGAATGAAAAATAAAAAGAAAATATGATTTTTAAGCTTCTTTCGTTGTATTTTTTATTTTTTCGGAAAATTATTGAGAAATGTTAAAAACAAATGAAACAGGTTCTAAATGTTGAAAAATGAAATGAAAATTACTTATATCATTTTTATAAATCACCAATAATCGTTATCAAACAAAAACAATTTGAATTTCCAATGTTTTACAAAAAATATCAATAATTTTAATAAACTTACAAAATAAAAAACTTTTAAGAAAGAAAAATTATTAAATTCAATCAAAATGATAAAAAACAAAACTGAAATTATCAATTTTTTTATTCATTTTTTTTTTAAATTTCTTTGATCATGGCACCCAGAATGGAAATGATCGGATGTGACTGAGTCACATCCAATTTGACTGCATCTTAATGGCATTAGATCGATCTTATTGGATGTTGACCAATCTAATGCCACTTGACGCAGTCAAATGAATTAAGTTCTATTAGTAATATTTTCAATATATAAATGTATATTTTCACAAAATGAAAATTGAATTTTGATTTTTAAAAAAAAATTTTCTTTCGATATTATGAATAAATTTCTTAATAATAGATGAAATGTGAAATAAATTTGTTATTTCAAATAAATCGTGTTATTTCAAGTTTCAGCCACGAATTTTGAATTAACCCAGTTATTTCGAAATAACCAAAAAAAACTTAAATCTACTGAACGTTTTTTAAAATCATTGAATTGAAATATTTTTCATTGAAAAATGGTTTCAACAATGTTCTGAATTGTTTTTGTTTGTATTATTTCGTCTTCGAAATTTTTATGTTTTGGTTTTTGTTCATAAAAAATAATATCAAAACATTTTTATTCTAATTTTCTATAATATGTCTTAATTTTTTTGAAAAGTGACATCAGATCATAAATTTGACACATTGTGGTTAATACAAAGCCACTCCGTTTCCATTATTCTCATCAAAAACGTAAAAATTCACTATAATGCTTATCAGTTCTTTGCAAACTTCTTTATTTAAATAAAACTCAAAATCAAAAAATTATATATCTTATATATTGATCAAAATCAAAATATTTGTTTTTCAAAGAAAAAGGGTTTCACTTGATTGAACTTCTTTGCAATTATTTACAAATGAAATGTCCAAGGTGTGTATTGATTCTATTTCCTGATAAACTTGACTTTCAATGTTAAATAAAATTTTCTTTTGAATAGAATTTTTCATTTGCATTATGTACATGAACTTAACAGAAATGCGAAAATTGAACACACACATTCGATGCATCTGAAAATTAGATAAATATAGTGGTTTGTATTTTATTTTAACAAAAATATTTTAATTATTATTTTTTTATTCAATCATGCTTTATAATTGAAAAGTTCACAGTTGATAGTTAACATTTGTCTCTTAAATGGCATAGAAGATAAAGATCTAAATACTTGTTCATTTACAGAATGTGGAAGCAGAACATCAGCCAACAGAGTGTCGATGATGTCATGCGCAGTAAAAGGAAATGAAGTGAAAGTGGAAGGCGGGATGTTTGAAGGGTGCTTTTGTTCGTCATCAAATGGATTTGGGGGAGGAATTCTTCTTCGATTATTGAATGAAAATCCGGATTTCCTGATTTCTTCTTCGTTTGGCATCAACACAGCCAAGTGGGGCAGAGACATTTTCGTCTTATCACCCAATCTGGAAAAAACAGCAAAATCAGAAAACATCACATGTGTGACAGATTCTTTGGATTCTGTTGAGCAAGTGAGAGGATATGACAATGGAGACACGAGTTTGGCCATTCCTCTGTGCATCTATCTCCTCCCCACCCCAGAAGAAGTATATGTGAGTAACACTGAGGCATCTGATCACTCACATTGTGGAATTGTTCAATTCCCTTGTCTGACCTTGAAGCACTCCATCAAACGTCAAACAGGGCCAAAGAAAGTTATTGTGAGTGGAATGATTCAGATGAGCGATGAATTAGCTTTTGCTGAACAGAAACATGAAATCAGAGAAAATGATGATCAAAGTGGCTGGACAGTCTCTGATGTAGGTTCAACATCGAACTCAGCGATGATAACAGCAAGTAATGAAACAGAATTATTAACAATTATCTTTTCTCTTTCATCTTCCCTTCCTCTTCACTCTATTTTCAATATCTCTTCATCATCATCTCTTCTTCTTCCTCTTCTTCTTTCACTTTTCCTTCATATCGCCCCACCAATCATCATCCTCCTTTTTCTGCTTCTTCTTCTTCTTCTTCTTCTTCACCTTTTCTTCTTCTTCTTCTTCTACTACTTCTTCTTCTCTTTCTATCACCCCATCTTCTTCTTCTTCTTCCAAGCTCTTTTCTCTTCTCACTCTCCTTCTCCTCCTCTTCCTCCTCCTTATCCTAATTCATCATCATCTTCTTCCTCTTCCTCTTCAACATCCAACTTCTCCTCCTTCTCTGCTTCTTCCCATGCTGAAGTGCTAAGCAAGACTCAAACTCTTTCTTGTTCTCCATTGAAGCTGATGCAATACATATACCCAATCAACTTTTCTTCTTTGCCCCGAGTTCCTTTGCAGCCGTCTTTTGTTCCGACCCGCTGGAATTCGAGTGTGCTTTCGTCGTCTGCATCTGTCAACCGCTTCTCTTCTGCCTCTGCTTCATTCAGCACATCTAAGAAGAGGTCTGTTCAGACACAGACACAGCAGACATTCGATGACGTGAGGCTGGTTGTGCAGACGAGAAAAATACTCCCAACAGCTCAGAATGCAAACTCTGTTGGTAATGCTTCGAGTAATTCCACTTCTTCCTCTCAGACCTCTTCTGCTTCGAATACTCAGCTGCAGTCACCCAGGCAGCCCAACAAGACACTAATTCCTGTGTCCACCACTCCCACTCGCATAACAATACAAACAGTGAATGAATATTCTTTCACTCCAACCGGAAAAGGAGGAGAAGATATCCAGTTGCAGTCTGCGAACTCTGCGTTCAGTGTGATATCGACAAACAAGACGAAAGGATCGACAAATCTGACACTTGCAACTCAATCTACTCAAATGCCACTTGGAAATTTAGCGTCTTCTTCCTCCTCCTCCCCTTCTTCTTCCTCTTCCTCATCTGCTTCTTCAATATCTACTTCTCCTTCATTGACAGTTTCCACCTTTGCCTCTGTCTCAGCCACTTCCCCCATCTTCCCTGCACCCGCCATCACTCTAACAACCACGTCAATGGCACGGATACACTCATCAACAGCGCACCGCTTTGAAATCAGTACCTCAAACACTTCATTTTCTACCACTTTTGCGTTAGCCACGCTTCGCTCATTCTTTGATGACACATCGTATTCAGTGTCTGCATCTCTGTTGGCTCCGGCGATTGTGCTTGGGGGATCTTCAACTGCATCCATTGCATCTTCTTCTTCTTCGTCATCATCTTCTTCCCACCTTTATCTTCCTCTGCTTCTTCTTCCTTGGCCTCTCTGACTTCTCCAACATCTCTCGCTTCCTCCTCTTTCTCTGCTCTTCTTTCCTTCTCTCGGCCCATCCAGCAGATGTCTGCATCCACCTCGCCTGGCCCTGCACTCACCCTGCAACCTCAGCCTTCATCTCAGTCTCAGTCTCAATCTCAATCTTAATCATTGTCTTCCTCTTTGAACACGACATCTCTCCACACCCGCACTTCCTCAGCCACATCGTAGCAGTCACTCACACAGGCGAGCTCTCCCTCGCGTCAGTCTCATTTGGCTCAGCCAGAAAGCCTCCAACAATCTGCTGTTGTTGCAGCCCCAACAACCTCATCAAACTTACCAGCTGCAGTCACTTCGTCTGCTATCATCTCCACCACTTCCTCCTCATATCTTTCATCTGCTCTTTCTGCGCCTCTTTTCTCTTCCACAACTGATGTGCCGCTTCTCCTCGGCACATACTCTCCATCTTCACACACCTCGTCGCAAAAGCGCTTCTTCTATTCTCCTTTTCGTCTGTTCAAATTCACCACTCATCTTGACGATGTACCACACCCGATGGCTTCGTCCCATTCGTCGCACAAGCGCTCTTCTTCGTCGCATCAGGAGATAAGGAGGCAGATGGAGCTGCGCAAAAACTGTAAAGCCAATAAAACAAGCACATCGACGGGCAACTCATCAGAACACTCACATTTGACATACTATTCAAAGCAAGTGGTTCCAGAGATGCATGCGCTGAGGCTGATGAAGAGAGAGAAGAAGAGGAATGTGACGGATGAGATATTTGAGATGAAGAGGAGGATGAGAAGAAGGAACAGACGCTCAAAAAAGAATAGAAATTGACGACGACGAAGAGGAAGAGGAAGAGGAAGAGGAAGAGGAAGAAGAAGAAGAAACAAAATTGTAATGCAGATCCTCTTCTGCCATCTTCAATGCCATGGATGCATCTATAGGAACAACCGCTGAGAAAGCGTGATCTGTTAGAAATGGCGTACGAAGCATCACAGCCGCGTAAACCCATCGTCTGTACAGCATTTGACTGTCTTCTCTGAATAAACTCCTCTTCTGTACCGAGCCTCTTGTCGGATGTGTTGCATGAACATGACACTCCGCCTTCTGCACCTCTGCCTCCATTCACTCACCCTGCCAAAACAGCTGTTTATCTGCATCAGACGCCTTATCAAGCACGCACTCAAACGCATGCCCTAACAGCGTCGTTGAACAATTGCTCAGAATCTCCTTCACATTGCCTGCTTCTACTCCTTCTCTGCTCTGCCGTGCAGCTTCAATTCCCTTCTCCGAAGTGAATTTCATTTTTACCGAATCATCTGTACTCCATCACAACGAACGCTGTCACTCCACAACGCAGTAGCCGCGATTTCATTACAATGTGCTCATTCGCAAGGTGGATCAGCTCGTCCTGGCTGATAAAGATATCAATCACAAACTCGAACTTCTCTGCTTTGTGTTCGAACCATTCAACAAGTGAGTTATACATAACGACAAATTCCTCTGAAATCGCCTGCTTTATCCTTGTTTCACTCCATGTCCCATGCTGCATGAGGATCTAGCTCGGCTCCAAAGCCTGATTTTTCTTCGACTTTGTTCCTCAGCTGCATCTCCACCATTTCACCTGCATCTTGGCACAGCTTCAAGGCAACGGCATGTCAACTCTCCCAGCACATCAAAAGTCTTCATGTGTGCAATGCGCACACGCATCATTTGCTGATTGCCTTTTAAGTTAAAGGCACTTCTTGTAATCCCTCAACCTAATAGAACAACCACAACACTCCGCTCTTCTATCTGCACTCACTTTTCCCTCCCTTTTCCTCCTCTTCCTCCTCTTCTTCTTTTCACTCCTCATAAATCGAACGACTTTTTTCCCCTAATTTCTTCATCGGATTTATCTTTTTCCTCAATTATTGTCAAATGATCAACTTATATTTCCACCTGTTCCTCGAACTTCCTCCTCTTTCTCCTCTTTCTCCTCTTTCTCCTCTTTCTCCTCTTTCTCCTTTTTCTCCTCTTCATCCTCTTCATCCTCTTCATCCTCTTCATCCTCTTCATCCTCTTCATCCTCTTCATCCTCTTCATCCTCTTCATCCTCTTCATCCTCTTCATCCTCTTCATCCTCTTCATCCTCTTCATCCCTATCCTCCTCCTCTTCCTTCTCAAAATCAATCGAACTACCATCTCTCCCTGATTCCTCATTCATCCTCAAATCATTCGTGGACATTTCCACCTGCTCCTAATCTTTCCCCACATTTCCTTCACTTCCATCTGAAGTTATGTCCAAAGACCCATCTGCTGCTTCTTCTGCTCTTAATATCTCCTGTTGGATGCCGTCGACTGACGAAGTGCTGCGCACTTCTGGTTCCACAGAATGCTGCTTGTCTGAATCCGCCTCAGCTTACGCTTCTATCCCCAAACCCGCCTTCACAAACCTCAGCCGACTCAGCCCAAACACCTTCACAACCAGCGACACCATCGCTTCTTCCAGCTTCCCCATGTTCTCTTTGTTTCTTTCGGCAAACTCTCTGTTCTCTGTCGACGCATGCCTTTCTCCTCATTCCCATCACCTCTCTCTCTCCTTCCATCTTTTTCTCCCTCTTCTTCTCTCTCTTTGCCTTCCTCTTTGTCTCCCTCTTTGTCTCCACTTTCTCCACAATCTCTGCCATCCTTCACAGAACAACCCCTCGCCCAATCACTTTTTCGTCAATCTTTGCCACCATACGTCTCGACTGCTGCGGTCTCCATATCTGCTGCGACTGGTCAAACAGATCATTGATCGATGGGAATGCATTCACATCTGCTTCAGCAAAGATTCGCTTGCTCCCAGACTTCTTTCCCACTTACACCACAAGAAGCGGAAGAGGAGCAACCAGCGTAACAGAAAGCATCTCCGATAGCGCCACATCATATGCACACACAACACACCCATACAGCACCGCACGCACCACTACAACATATCCCTACAACGTTTGCAGAGCCCACGACTGCAGCAGCGACAGCTGAATGTTAGGGACAGACACAGCAGCCACTCTTGGCATAACTGCCGATCGTGGCATCTGATCGATCATTCCCTATATTAATCTTAAGGATTGGAAATTTTTGTTTTTTGTGCAAATAATGAAATAAGAATTTAAGAATAAATGTAATGAAATTGCATGAATTTCTGTATTTTGAATTCTCCAGGGTATGAAGCACTTCCACAATCCTCATTCATCAATTTTTTGATTTATTTAATTTGAGTTTTTCCCTATAAAAAATGTGAAAATAAAATTGATATTCTAAGACTTTAATGAAAACACAATGATAGACGTTCCTTGCGTTTTTATCAGGGCATAAAATTGTGTCTTTACTGCAAATTTTCATTTATTAGTTTCAGAAACAATGCAATTTTCTTATAACCTTTCAAAACTGCATTCTCCACGATTATAAATTTTTGTGAGAACATGTGATGGATTTGTTCCTTCAAAATCAATTACAGTTTCAACAGTTATGAAGAGATATGAGTCAAATGAAAGGTCAAATTAGATTATTTTTGTATAAATTTTGGGGTTGATCAGTGAGATGCCATGATCGAAAGTCATGCCCCACTCTTGATGGAACAATCTTTAATCTCCTTTTATTTTCATCTATCTCAGCGACAGATGTGTCGAAAGAGGCAACCGCGGATGCTTCTGTCGAACAGATTTCAGGAACAATGGAAAATTTTTTTGACAAATGGAAAGGCTCATCCCTCAAATCAGTCGAGTCGTCGTATATTTTCTGCATTTTCAAGGAAAACACAAAACCAAATCTGATCAAAAAAACAGCTTATGATAAGTTGTATGAAGATAAAGGAAAAGAAAAGATAGACAAAAATGCAGAAAATGATTGGAAGAGATTGAATCTATCAAATCAATGCTTTGACTGATTCGCAGATTCAAAGAATGCCATCCAAAGCATAAAATAATTAACATCCCTTGAGAAGCCTAAGAAAAAATGATTGTTTTGGTAAAATAAGTACTTTTCATTAAGCTTTTTCAAAAAATTTTCAATCGAATAAAGTTATTGCAATCAATGGCCTGGTTGTTAAATGAAAGAAGAAGAAATGAATAAAGATTTCAAAGAACGAAGGTCTATAAAGCAAGAAGTGAAAATGATCTGTGAAAATATAAAACATTCTTGTATATTTCATATAATAATAGATATTCTGATATTTTGTCTCTTCGCAGTTTAATTATTCAAAAGCCAGGAGAGAATGAATGTTCTATGTTCTTATTCTTTGAAAAAATAAATCGAAAGAGAAATATACTTTGTTTTTATCATTCCTTTCAGACAAACAAATTTTGTGAATATGAATTCATGAAAAAATGGATTGCAAAAAAGAAACAAACTTGTAGATGTGCTTCCAACGAATGCATGCTTAAAGAATATCTCTTTTCTCCAATAATGTTTTTTATTTAAGAAATGGCACTTTCGCAGAAAGCTTCGTTGCAAGGGGAAGTTATTAGCGCAAGACAAAGCCCAGAATAGACGGTTTGCAGATTTGCATATGAAGAAAAAGCGTTATAAAATATTTCTGCATCTTCCTCAACAACTTCAGATGAGCAGCTTTTCATGAATCGTTGAAATAACATACCGTAACCTTCGATTATTTTTTTGTTTAAATTTCCAATTGTCTTGTTGCAGTATTTAATAAATGCAGATGACATTCGAGGAAACCAATCCGTTAATTTCATGCTTTCAATCATCTGGTTTGACTCTCTCTCTTTATTCAACGAATATTCCACAATTGTAGATTTCTTTTTTGTAAGAAAAAGAATATCCACATCATCTTTATCGTTTTCAATGTTGCTGCTGTCAGAAAAGTCTTCACGTTCATCTTCATTCATGCATGCATGCCATTCTGTGTCTACATCCATGTCCATTGAGTTCTGTTTTCGTTCTTTCTTTGTTTGAGAATCAGTTGAAATTGCTTCATCAATCATTGTGTAATTATCCGAAGAGGAAGAATGATATGGGGATGAAGATGAATACGATGAATAAGAAGAAAAGTGAGAAGATCTCAATTGTAGAACTTCCGAAAGTTGATGGTCGCTGTGGGGAAATAATTCAAACAAATCGTTCACTGCTTCGTTTTCAGCCTCTTGTAACCCGAATTCGTCATCCTATTCATTCTCAAATTCTGTCTCTAACATTTGGGCTTCCTGAACCCCTTCAGAGGAATCCTTTGCTTCTGTGAAATTATTCAAATCATTAATAATTTGTTCGAATTCATCAGATAATGATCGTTCGTTTTTGTTTGAATCTTTAGTTGTTCGTTCAGAGAATAAATCGAGACAGTCGTGAACCCCATTTTTTTGAATATTTGCCATCACATAAATTTTGAATGGCATGAATTTGCGCTTCACTACACAAAATTGATTTATCCTATGGAAATTCGACAGGTTCAGACACAGCATAAAATGTTGAATAATGACACCGCAACAACGAATCAGCAGAATTGTCTGAAAAATGAGTTATAAATTGATGTTCGTGAATGATCTGATTTTTTTTTGATGCTTTATTTGTTGATTGAATGGCTGAATAAAATTTATCGAAAAATCTTGAATAATTAATGAATTCATTCGAAAACTGTTGTGTTCTGTATAATTCCATGTCAATTGGAGTCACAGCGAACGATAAAGAAATGAATTCACCTCGAGAGCCTGTAAAAAAATAATTATGTATTTGGATAAGAAAATTAGAAATTGCATTATTTCATTTCTCTTCAGAAAATAATGGATGCCTTGTCATTCCAATGAAAATTCCAATAATTCGTTGTATAAACGTGAAAACGTGACTTAGTTTTGTTTTATTGCTTTCCAAATGAAGATGAAACTTAACCAAAGGAAGAAGAACAAGTTCAGCTTATATGATGTCAATTAAGTCTTCTTTTGAAATCCATTTTTCTTTCTCAATAATTTGGCGCTTTTTTCGAATAAAGGAACATAAATTGAACAAACTGTACCACCTTGTGACAATGAACGAAGGAGCAGTTTTTTTCAAAAAAAAGTCTGATGGATATACTATGGGCTAATTGAACAAATTGCAACATTTTCTTTTTGATTTCAAGAAGAAAAGGCACTTTGCTGAAACAGGAACTTATGACAAGATTAGTTAAATGGCTGCAACAATAGATGTATTCAGGTTTAATAACAAAATGATGTTCGACAAATGTGCTTTCTTCAGAATGAGCGTTTGATAATTTTTCTTTTGCCTTTTTTTGTGCAGAAAACCCGTCTGCACAAAAACTACTTATTGTCACATCAAGCGACTGGAATTCTGAGATGATGGTTTTCAGAATATTAGTGCATTCATCAGTTGAATTACAACAAGGATATAGGCCCCAGAAAAATGGAGATGACTGTAATGAAAGAGAAGCAACAGAAACAACAGTATACGAAACATTTCCAGCTGATCTACCGTCCAGTAAAATACAAACGCTTTTATTTGTGATTGATTTGATTCTTTCAAGCTTTGTTGTTGTTTTGCTTTTCAAAACCATCTGAGAAACTTTTTTTCTTGTAAGATATGGGAAAATCGAAGTTTGTGATAAAGATGAATTTTCTTGACTGATTCGCATTTATGAAGATAAAAATGTATTCATTTCATCTGACGATGCTGATGAAAATGAAGCGTTGCATTAGCAAATCATTTTGACAAATAGATCTTCAAGCTTGCTTGTAATTGTTGTTTTTTCATAATTTGATTATTCCATTTCGCTATGAATTGCAAGTTGTTTTCGCTGCTTTAATAATGTTGATATTTGCTGATGTTTTAATAATTGACAAATATATTTGTTGATGTTTGGATATGATTTTCTTCCTGATGCACCACAAGGAAAACAGTCTTTTGAATTTGGGCATATGTAATACCTGTGACAATCATTCTTTGCAGCTTCACGTTCGTAAACTTTTGAGTAAGAAATCCATAAATTGTCATTCACAATTTCAAAGGATATTTTTGATAAATATTAGTCAATTTTTTTGGGATGCTTGAACACTCAGAATAAATGAAATTAAAAAACGATTAAAAATTGGTGAAACACAAAACAAAACCTGGACCGGATTTTGAGTTTTAACATTTTTCGAGTTTTACTTATTGACAACGAGCTTTTTTCAACTCTTCCATCTTTTTTCGAAAGCATTCGCCTTTTGAAAAATCATTCAACAAACAAAGTGATTTGAAAAAGAATATCAAACGATAAAAATATTTGAAAGGCTATTTTTCAATCCTTCTTCAAGTGAAATTCGTTCTTCACCCATAGTGCTTTCTTCCAAGGCGCTGCCTGTCACTGACATCATTGACATTTTTTTGATCAAAATAATCCATCTCCGTCAGTGCCGTCAGTTCCCCATAATTGATTAAGTTTTTAATTCTAATATTAAAACTTTTTTTAAAATTAGTTTATTCCTATGTAATAAATATAAATGGAAAATTCTTTCCTTTTTAATATGCAATTATTCAATATGAAAAATCCCATTATAAAATGACGTGGTTTTTTTCCATCGTGTCAGTCAAATTTCGCTTTTTTCCAAGTCAAAGTCAGTCAGTCACCAAGGCTTAATTTGAATGTGAATAATAACATTATCAAGCATTAATCCACACGCTGGTAAATTTTGGTGAGTTGGAATGAAATTTTGATGAAAATATTTTGTTTTCATTTTTCCTGAAAATTTAACAAAAGGAATTTTTCAAAAAATAAAATAAAATAAAAATAAAATTTAAATAAAATTTAAATAAAATAAAATTAAATAAAATAAAACTAAATAAAATAAAAAATGGCATAAGACAATTACAGTTTGTGCAAAAAACACCGGACAAGATCGATATCTCAATAACCGCAAGAAGAAAAATTCTGATAATTTTCCTCAAAATATATCTCATTGATAAAAACTCATTTGATATACAAAACTATACCTCTGTGACATGACAAGAGAAAATTGAAAAAATGACAAAATGACTTACAAAATATTTATGACTTGTCAAAAAGAGTTATTTATGACGATTTCATAATTCTTAATTACAATAATAATGAATTTGAAAATCTTCATGAAATAATTCTTATTATTTTGAAAAAATAAAAATCAAAAAAAAAAGATCAAGTTCCCAACATTTATTTTATTTGACACGAAATGTCAGTTGAGGAATATTTTTGTCACAATTTGTCAATGACCTTCACTGACGGTCACTGACGGTCACTGACAAAAGAGAAAAATCGACAAGATATTACAGATGCTATCAACAAATCTTTTCCATAGTGCTTTGAAAAGTCTTTAGAAGTTTTAGCAATAGTTTATTTTATATTAATTTAAGAAAAAAAATTTTTTTTTTTTTTTTTTTTTTTTTTTTTTTTTTTTTTTTTTTTTTTTTTTTTTTGACAGACGAGGCTTCAAGTTATTTGTCATGTCACAAAGGTATATACAAAACTTTCAAAATAGCTTCATTTGTGCTCAGAGAAAATATTCAGAAATCTTGGAGAAACTAAAAATCCTATTTCTTCTTGATTTCTAAATATTTTTTCCTAGCACAAATGAAGCTGTCCTGAAAGTCTTGTATGTCACGTGAGTTTGTATTGATGAGATATATTTTGAGGAAAATTATCAGAATTTTTCTTCTTGCTGTGATTGAGATATCGATCTTGTCCGGTATTTTTTGCACAAACTAAATACTATTGTGACATTTTTCACACTTTCAATGACATATGGTCTTCTAAATTTTGTTCAAAATTTCTTCAATATTACACTATATCAATTTGTATTTTTTCTTTTTTGCATAAACATTCCACTTTTAAAGATATATTTTAAACACCAAAAATCACCAATGTTTTCGAAAAAAATTCCATTGAAATACAGGTTTGATATTTCCGCGAAAACTTCAAAAACAAGGAATAAACAACTTTCAGTTTTGTCAGCCGCTAATAATATTTATTTTCTCATTTAGCACATACATATGTCTAAATTTTTTTGAAAAGTACCTTTTGTTTATTTTTCAAATAAATTAATAATTTTATATTTCGATCAAATATCTGTTCCCACTTACGAAACATTTCTAGAATGGATATTATAACATTGCTAAAATTTTATTTTCTTGACAGCGAAGTTTTCTGAGTGGGAACAGAAAATTGATTGAAAAATGACAATTTTGTATTTTTTAAAAATTAAACAAAAGGAACTTTTAAAAAAAATTTGACATATATATATATTTACATTCAAATTTCACGCCATTGAAGCTCTTTTGTTCATCAAGAATTAAACAAAACTGAATGAAAACCTTCAATTTGAGTAAATATGTCCAATAATCATAATGGATATTTCATAAACAAAATTTTATTTTTAAAAAGAAATTAATTGAGTTCAAAGATTAATTCTCGACATTATTAATGACAGTCTTTTTTAAAAAGTTATTAATGAATTATTTTTCGAAGTTTTAGCTGTTTATTTTTTTCGGTATTTATTCCTTTCACACTTTCTTTTTTAAAAGCTTTGTGTGCATTGTTTGTTACCAAAGAAAACATATCTAAAGAAAGAAACATATTTAACCAGAGTGATTTGCATTTTCAAAGTTCATTTGAAAAAACAATAATAACATATTTCAAATTATGTCAAAGTAAAATGGAAACGATTAAAAGTATAAAACAAGTTATTTATGACAATGTTTTTGGTTTTTTTCATCATTGAGAGTTAAAAACTTTCATTATCCAATTAAAACAGGTAAAAATCACATAGAATATAATCAACATCGGCAATTGTCAAAATTTTCGATGCACGGATAATTTTGGCCTATTTTTCATTCATTTTCCATCGCTTATCATCATTGGGCTTAATAAGCATAATCATTTTTTCACTCAAAATGGTTCGTTTTTCGTTGAAAAACTTATTTTTGTTGAAAAATCCAAATTAATGACTTAAAGAAATTAAATTTAAATAAGTTTAAAAAGAGGATATTGTCGACAAAAAATATTTTTACAATGTGAAAAAAACGTAAATGTGAAGTATTTTTTTCAAAAGAAAAATTTACATAAAATAAATTAATCAATATTTTTATTTTTTTTTAAATGTGAAGTCGCATTGATTATAATCTCAATCGAATATTTTCGCAAAAAGTTGTGCAAAAACCGATGTGTTTATTTCTTGTGAAGTCTATTTTTTTTTTAACATGGAAGTGACAATTATTTCAGAACAACATTTATGGCAGTGTGAATTTGATATTCATTTAACCTCGGTTTATTTCACCTCGTTTGGAGTAAAGATCGCGAAAAATCACATCTTTTCGAATATTAAAAAATGATTTGCATATTTTAATATGCAATTTATCGGTTATAATCACATCAAAATTGCGAATAATCGCATTTTTTAATATATAATAGGTTTTTTAATGTCAATTTTAAAAAATTTCATAATGAAAGTTGTTATTTTCTGTTTCAATATTTGCAATAAAGAACATTGAAACATTTCAAATTTATATATCTATCCAATTGGGTTGAATTCATAAAATTTTTAAATTTTTCTTTTCATTATCTCAAAAATAAAATTCTACAAAAAGTCTTAATGAAAAAACTGTTCGAATTGAAATCAAGTTCGGTTATAATCACAAAAATTCGCGCAAAATGGATTGTAATAATAATCCGGCTTCACTGAAGTGTCAACTTTTTTATGGAACTTTTTCCCTTATTGGCACTTTTTTTGTTTTTGATTGCCATCAACAGAAAAACGCTGGATGACTTTCAGCACTTATAAATCCTTTTAAACTAGTTTCATTCTATTTATTTACTATTTTCTTTTTTATTTTTGTTTTTTATACATCGAGAAATTGAGTTTTTTGCAAAATTTTATAGGACTTTTACCAGCCAACCAGGCAACTCATAAGAAATTGATGAGTTGTTTTGAATTGCATGAACTATTATCTAACTATTTTTAAATTCATTTTTTTCACAAACACTTTTTTCTTGTTTTTTTCGCATTTCATTTTTTTAACAACATGCAAACAAAAAACCGGTTATTTCTTTGTTAATATAATGAAATGATAAAAATAAAATTTTGATTTGAAAAACAAATACTTTAATAATGAAGCGTTGCGAAAATAAAACATTTATTTTTTCTATATGGGTGATTATTTTCGTAATCATATTTTTTTATTAAAAAATTTCGGTGCAAAAATATTTCTTGAATATCAATAAAAAAATTGAAAAGTGAAAAGGCTTATTGAATGCATTTTAATCTTTGATTCGGAAAAACCATTTGTTTTTAAATACAATTATCATATTTGGCAAGTTCCAAGTATATGGACCATCGATAAAAAAAATTTCATATAAAGCACACGAAATAAAATGCTATTATAATTAATTTAAAATTCGTTTTATTTGTCGAAAATGCAATGTTAATAACTTTCTGTTTTTTCATTTGATCAGTCCCATAAATATTTTCTTTCTTTCCTATTTTTGTATTATCTCAAGATAACAGGAATGGAGCTTCATCATCTCATGTTTCGGAATTTATTCCGTTAAGTTTATTGTTATTTGCTTCCGTCTGTTATATAAAATTTCACAACCTCATTTTTTATGTTGCTATTAATATTTAATAAAAACTATAAATATTTAATCAATTTGTTTAATTTCTCAATTAAAAAGAAGGATTAGAATTGCTGAATAAAAAATGACCTTTTTTGAACCGATATAGCGAAATATCTTCATTGTTGACCGGTTGTTTTGAATTGAATGCAACTTAAGCTTTCACTTCAAAAATCCTGAAAAAGAAAGTGTTCAAGTTACTGACGCTTGGTGTGCCATCGAGAAATATTCCGAAATTGCTGGCTGGAAAAGTGAGGATTTCCATGTGACGATGAATTAGGCAGATTTAGAGGGAATTTAAAAAAAAATTAAGAAACAAAAACTCTTTTAAGTTGACATCCAGCAACGTAACAGCAGTGTTCGAACAAGCCTCAAAGAATAAGCGGTCTGCTTCTAACTCTAATGAAGACTGTTCAGATTGCTTTGCTCCAAATGCTTCTGCTGATGGCTGCTGCCTCGATGCCTGCAAGCGGATGGCCAAGAATGAAACATTGCTCAAACACAAACAATGACTTTCAACACAAATTACAGTATTTTCCAGCTGTACCTGCTCTTCTGACGTGATTGTGCAGTCGCCCAGCGTCAGATTTCCGCTCCTCACCCCAAAGACAGAGCGATGCGCCGAAGCGAAGCTGTGGCCGAAGACGACGTCCATCCCCAAAATACTGCACTCCTCGGACGAAGACACAACACAATCGGCACTTCCATCTATCTGAGCGATTTCGGAATTGAACTCAAAAACAGCGGAGCTGCTTCCGACTGTCTGCACTGTCGCTGATGAAATGGCTGTCTCTGCTGAAACAGCTGCCTTCTTCACCACCAGCACGTTCTGGTACGGCTCGTCGTTCAGATGCCCCACAGCCTCGCTGAGCGTCTCACACGGGCCTTCCCTTTACCCACAATCCTTCTCGTTCTTCCACTTCTCTCCTAACACAAATATCCGCTCTGACTTGTAGAACACAATAAATGGAACCAAATCAATCGGCTCGTTATGAGCCTTGTCAATCCCGAAGATCGCATAATTTCTGCAAAAAGCCAACTCATTGAAGTCCATCACAAACAGCGCCTCGTTGATCTGCTCAGCAATCGATCGGCAGATAATGTAAAGATCCTTCGCCACACTCGCTCTGTTCAAAGAAAACCGAATCAGCCGAAATTTGATTGGCAGCACCTTCGCATTCTCCGAAGACTGTGCATCTGAATCTTCTGGATCGTCCAGGCAGTTCAATGCAATTGCCCCTCCTCTGCCTTCAGTCGTTGAGCATGCACATGTCACAAATGACGACAATTCGCCTGCACACTGCCTTCATTTGATCAGCTATCAGCCAACCCATCCGCCTTTTCCTTCATCCTCACATAAAACACGCTTGTCACAAAATGTTCAGCTGGCGCAGCAAGTCGGATGGCTGATGCCGCAAAGGAAAGCTCGGCCATTTTGGACTCTTCAATCGAAAGTGTTCCAGACGAAACATGGAAAAGCACAAAGGCAATGCCTTCTTCTGCTGTCTGCATCGCAAAGGAGCATTTGTTAAGCGTGGCTGTTCCTGTCTCAGTGAAAAGAAGCTCCTTTTGTGCTGTTTCGAAAGACGAAGGCAGGCAGAAGTTGATGGAGGTGAAGGTGAGCATAAGCTTGTTAGTGAGCACAGCCTCAGAAGGCTCAGAAAGAGATTGAATAGCTTTTCCCACATTGATTGTGCATTCATCTGAGGAAGGCTCATCAGAGGAAGAGGAAGAAGAAGAATGGCCAGGAGAAGAAGGAACAGCTGGGCTTATTGAGCTGTTTGAAAGGTCCCACTCGTCTGAAATGGTAGCACTTATGTTGATTTTGATTTCTCTGAACTGAATTTCTTCTCTGAAATGCCTCATCCCTTCCCACACGACAGACAAGGCTCCGTTTCTGATCCGCACCCGCGAATGTCTCTTCCACTCGACGACACAACAACAGAAGTGTCTGTGTGCTCAAACAGCAGCTTGTCCAAAGATATGCCTTCTGTAAAGTTCAATTTGTCTGTCCCAAAGAAATCTGTTGTGTTCTTCCATTTAGTCCAATCAAACATCACCAAACACCAAGTCAGACAAAGAGAACCCATCGATCAAGTTGCAACAGCGCAGATACAAAAACCCTCCTCTTTATTTGAAAGTTTAACAAACGCATAGAATTCTGATTTCACACCATTCTTCAGATAATTCACCGCAATGAACACATCTCTTCCCAGGTGTACCCTGTTTCTTCCAACAATTATTTCTTCCAATGAATATCTGTCATTGTTGTCTGTTAAATATGTCAAATAGATTCCTACACCACATCCTTCAGAACTGCTGCAGATGCTGTCCGTCACTCCCTCATTGCTCATTTTCAGCTGTCCATCTGCCCCTTTCAGCTCAAAAGATATCGCTCCTCCCTTTTTGCATCCTTCTGAGACGAGTGTCTGGAACGTGCATTTAACAACTTCGGTTTCGTATCTGTTCTGAAGAGTGAACATCGAAGAGCACAGATACGATGATCTATTGTTGATGTTGCTTTATGAAGAAGTAAACAATATAAGCACATCTGCTGAATAATCCTCTTTCTCTATGTATTTTTGGTTTTTTTGGTTTTTTCTTTTTTTAGAATTTTACAAATACATAAATTAATTTATATGAATTTTTTAGTGATAAATTCAAATTGTTTAATGGAAGTGGGAATCAATATCATCGATGAAATAAACTGAAAAAAATGAATCTTGTTTTAAAAATTCAATCAATAATAATATTTGCAAAAAAATTATACGATTTTTCGTTTGATTATTATTTGATGTTCAATAAAGTTTTTGCATTTCTTTGTGCTCGAAATAACCTGTGTGAAAGAAATAACTCAATTGTGTCTATATTACTCGAAAAAACATGAAAAAATGTGAAAAAGTTACTTGTTTGTATATCTCAAGATATGAGCACAACAAAAACAAGAATGGAAAAAAGAATAACGTGTTCAATTATGAAAAAATCAAAGAATAAAAATTTTATTTGTTTAAAAATATTTATGGGACTGATCAAATGAAAAAACAGAAAGTTATTAACATTGCATTTTCGACAAATAAAACGAATTTTAAATTAATTATAATAGCATTTTATTTCGTGTGCTTTATATGAAATTTTTTTTATCGATGGTCCATATACTTGGAACTTGCCAAATATGATAATTGTATTTAAAAACAAATGGTTTTTCCGAATCAAAGATTAAAATGCATTCAATAAGCCTTTTCACTTTTCAATTTTTTTATTGATATTCAAGAAATATTTTTGCACCGAAATTTTTTAATAAAAAAATATGATTACGAAAATAATCACCCATATAGAAAAAATAAATGTTTTATTTTCGCAACGCTTCATTATTAAAGTATTTGTTTTTCAAATCAAAATTTTATTTTTATCATTTCATTATATTAACAAAGAAATAACCGGTTTTTTGTTTGCATGTTGTTAAAAAAATGAAATGCGAAAAAAACAAGAAAAAAGTGTTTGTGAAAAAAATGAATTTAAAAATAGTTAGATAATAGTTCATGCAATTCAAAACAACTCATCAATTTCTTATGAGTTGCCTGGTTGGCTGGTAAAAGTCCTATAAAATTTTGCAAAAAACTCAATTTCTCGATGTATAAAAAACAAAAATAAAAAAGAAAATAGTAAATAAATAGAATGAAACTAGTTTAAAAGGATTTATAAGTGCTGAAAGTCATCCAGCGTTTTTCTGTTGATGGCAATCAAAAACAAAAAAAGTGCCAATAAGGGAAAAAGTTCCATAAAAAAGTTGACCATTTTGGGAAAATATTTTTCACTTTTTGTATTTTGTTCAACTCTAAATTTTCTATTGTTTTTCTAAATTTATCAATTTTCATATACTTTTTTGCACAAAAACGTTACACTCATAATGATATGATAATAGAAAAATTTGGAACAAGCTTATATTTTTCTAAATAAAGACAAAAAAATGCCCTTAAAAGTATTCGTGTTTCCATAAAAAAAAAATGAATTGATGAGATATTAAATTTCATTTCCTAAATACTCATAATTTTCAATTTGAATGATATTCAACAACAAAGAATGAATTTCTCTCATACTTAGTGAATATGATTTTTTAATTGCATTATGGATTCATATTAAAATATGGCGCATCTTTCGCAATTATCATTGACAATATTTAACATTTTGTTTGTGTTGCTAACGAAAAATAATAAAAATGAAAGAAAAAGATTTCACAAACTTTCAGAACGATCCAAAAGATTCACATGATAGAAGATCCATGTGCTTTTTAAAACTGGCCAGAACCAATTTGTACTCCGCTAATGTCATTTGATATAATAGTGAAAGTTTAGATATCCTTTCTTCTTGTGCTAATCCAACAAGCTCTTCTTCGTGCGTTCGCAATAAATGACGTTTTATCTGTTATGGTAAAAATTCAAGCAGCAAGATTATTTGTGTGAAATTCACAGTAATCAAAAATTACAGTATTAACATTATTAAAAATTTTAAGTCACTTTCCATACATCCTTTCGAAACTCTTCTTCAGATTTTGCATCTCCAGGCAAGCAAATCATTCGAATGATATTGTAACAATGTTTCAGCTGATTTGTCGAAAGTGGCACAATTTTTTGAGCAGATTCCAAAAGATCTGGAGAGAAAGGTAATATGGATGGAAGCGAGTAAGCTGTTTCAACAGGATCAGAAGGTTTAGCAAAAGGAATAGGCCTTGCAAAATAAACAGATAAACAGATAAATAAATAAATAAAAGGATTAATAAAATCTTTGTGAATTGTTATTTATTAATTAACACACTTTGAAGTCAAAACACCAAGCTTAGAAAGGAGCATTATATCTGTAACAGTACGCATAATTTTAAAACTAAATACATTCAACAAAAAAAGAATAACAATATCAATAGTGCATGTAGAATAAATTGGGTTCATTGAACCACAAACTCAGGCGATTGCAATTCTAGTGTAGTGTCAATTACTCCAGATGAAAGTGCTTTTTTGTATACGCTCGCCAAAAGAAATGTTCCATGACCCTGTCGATGATACGGTTCAAATATCAAAAATTGACTGTGTGTATTTATCATTTAAAAAAAAGAAAGAAATAAAACAGATTGCAAATCGAAAAATACGTCTAAATCTTCAAATTGTCTGTTCAAATACTCCAAACCTAATGCGAAATCTGTAATTGTCAGGAAAGCGGAAGAATCGATACACTGTGGTATATCCAACAATAGAGTAATGAGTAATTTCCCTTCTTGTTGTTTTTTGAAATCTTTGTAAAATAAAAACAATAAAAACAAATATTTATTTTTACAAAAATTTAGGGACAAACATTATGAAAATCTCCCATTGCGTATCAGGTGTGCTTGTATCTTTTTCCACTGAATCACGAGAACATGGATCTATAAATGATGCTGTGTCAATAAAGAAAAACGGCATTATCTGAAGCTGATGATGATATAGACGCATTCTGTGATTCGCTAATGATTCCTTAAATAATATGTAACAAAAACATATTGAAAGTATTTAAAAAATTATTTCAAACATGATATATTTCATAAACAACAGTTGTATCTTCAGATGAAGAAGAAATAGGAGATCGATTTCCAGCGAATGACATAGGAGGATTATATTGAAGAACAAGATTGCCAGGAGGAGTCCATCCCCGGGGAGTGTCTTTAAAAGGCGCAAAAGTGCAGGGTGATAAGCTAGATATTATTGTATCAACAGGGTCGATTGACTTTACAAAATTGAAGATTCAACAAGAAAAAAATTGAGAATAAAAATAAAAATTATCAAAACTGATTCAGATGCTGGTTTTGTAATCCCTTCAATCATTGTTTCAAAAGTATCATCCTTTATATGAATAACAATTTCACTTGAATTAACATCATTGATTGTTTCATTGTCACCAAAAAAATAATGAGTATATGTTGGATGAAATGATGGTGTTTGAGGACCTATTCCAGATGTATTATCTGAAAAGCATATTGAGGATGTTGAAAATTTAAATTAAAGTACGTAGGTTCACTTTATGAAAAAATATCAAACGGAAAACAAAGGAAATCGCTTGTTTAGCATCAACAGAAGTCATTTTGATTTGTTATGGATTTTTGATCATTTTTTGTTCCTTTTTGAAATATTAATATTTTTTCACCCATGCTTTTCTCTCTTTTAAAATTAAGTGAAATAATTGAAAAAGGCTTTGATTTGTGAATCAATTTCAAAAAAAATTATTCTCATTCATTCACATAAGCTTTTATTTATTTATAATAACTTTGGAATAAACAGACTTCATAACCTTTTCTTCACAAAGGAGTTTAACATGGAATGCGAGTATTCATCCACTTTATTTTTTGAATTTTATCTGAGACATCTTCCTCAAGTTGCACATTGCCTTTTTATCTTCTGTCTTTTCTTTTATCAAATTCTCCTTCATTTTTCTATCAATACTTCTTCCTCACCCCACATTTCCTTGCACTCTTTTTTATTCAATGCACAGATCTTCCTTCTTTCAAACTTCATTTTAACTTTTTCTGAATCCACTTAAAGAAACTTTTGTCAACCTTTTAGAATTCTCATGAAGTTATCTTTGCAATGTCATCACAAATTGAAGGAGCAACAAGCTTGCATTGTTGATCTGTTCCGAATTATAACAATAACTAAATGTTTGAAATAATTATGAAACGATAAGCAATTGACATAAAAAAAAATCATTTATTAAATGCAAACATCAGTTGTTTCAGATGAAGCATGTATTCCTTAACATGTCTGCCTGATTGCTTAATCACTTTTGCGATCATCACAAGCGAATGGAAAACTTTTTCAGAAAAGAATGTTACAGCATATCCGGTTCTTCTTCTTTTGACACTTTCTTTTGTGCTTATCAAAAAAGATAGACAGATAGAGAAGCGCTTCGTATGAAAATTGTTCTGATATATATATATCTAACCCTTGAACGAACTGTCACATAAATTGTTTATCTCATCAAGTAATGCGTAGTCTAATGCTGAAAAGACATTGTTATCTTGATGTACCTGCTGGAGCACTGAGTGAAGAGAACGCACTACAACATTCGCTCCTTTTAGCATTGTGAACAATTCATTGCTGATCGAAGAAGAAGAACTTGCGGAGAAGAAGATGTTCTTTCTATGCTCTGAGTTTTGGTTTTAGGTTGAGATACTTTAATATTCAGTCTAATTTTAATTGTTCAATAATTGTTCTTTGAATTGTTAAGAAGAATTCTAATAAATATACCCTCGAGACAGTTAGTCTGCAGTCTCTAGAACTTGTCTTTCAATTTCTCTTGTTGGAGAAATAATTACAGCTCGTAATGGATGAATATTAAGTTCTTTCTCAGTTTTTTTCTGTGTTCTCATTTCTATGATTGATGAAATAATACGAAGAAGATAGGCAGCTGTCTTTCCCGAACCAGTCGGAGCAACTGCAATCAAATTTTTTTCCTATAAATTATGATTATAAATGAAAAAAATAAAAAAATGATAGAGAGTACATACAGTCATTAGAACAGATATCCCTTGCATTTGAATTAGCGTTGGAGTTTCAAATCGATTAACTGCTAATATCCCCGAAAGAAAAGCAGGAAAAACTCTATCATCAATCAATTACATCATGGATACAAAAAACCATCCGTTCATTCTTTTCAAACATTCGTATGGGAGTTGGAATAGATGAACCATCAACATGAATTTTCTGATCGTTTCTCAGACTTCGAATCTTAAATGAATAAAAAATCATACACAATAAAGTGAAGAAAAAAACAATATACCACTGAAGATGAAAGAGCTGGTAAACGTTGAAAAAATGGCAAAAGTTTTTGAGGTGCAGGTTCTTCAACTTTCGAATCAGCTTTGGGAGAAAATATATCATCATCAATCCAATTAGATTGTTTTTTCTGTTGCAATGGAATGAATTGAGGAAATTTCTGTTCGTCATCTGTTTTTGATTGCTATTTTGAAAAAACAAAAAAGCAGCACAAATAGAATTTTAAAAATTTTAACATTCAAGTGTTGTATGCATACAAATAAGACATGAAAAACTACATCTTTTTTATGCGTATGTAATGAGCCATAAGTAAGTTATTTCAAAATAATAATTCTATCCACTTTATAATGCAAATAAATATTCTTTTGATCGATATATTTTTGTTCAATCATTTTTATTCCATATTAAATGTATATAATTTTTTTAATTTCTTTCCGAAAGCATTTTAGAATTAATTTTCTTCCCATCTTTCGTAATTGAATGTTTGGTTCAAAATTTGTAGGGGATCCAATTTGTTCTGACGAAGGAACGGGTGGTGGAGGCCAGTTTAGCTATCCTCCAAAAAATGTTCCTCGTCGATTATTCAATCCTTCGCTTTCACCATCACCTGAGCGCCTTCCAGCAAAAGCAAAATCATATGGTCCAACTACCCCACTTCCAGTCAGCAAGACTTCGACAAAAATTCTGCAGCGAGTATTGATGGAAACTAGAAGTGCTACGCACGTTCCTCTAGTTGGTTTGTGCTTCATTGAACATGGAAAAAAATGATTTTATTTTTAAATTACATTTCATTTATTTTTCCTTTTAATATGTCTGATTTCAGGACCTGGAGCATTGAGTGGAGCTGCAATACAGGGGTCTCCGAAAAAAGAAAACCTAACATTTATCACACCTTCTTCAAAGCCGACAAAGCGAAATTTACAAGAAGAGCAAAATAATGATGAAGAAGGGGACGGGCAAGAGTTTCAAGGATTTGATGGAGGTAACACTGGAAGATCTTCTATTGGATCTTTTGTTTCGACCACATCTAGCTTTGTGCATCCAAAATCTGCATCTTCAATCTCAGAAAAGATTGCATTTTATTTGTCACTTTTGACTCATAAACGAGAGGAAATTCGCTACGGCTCATTACGTGCATTATGTAGATTATCGCCTCTAAGTGTTGCTTTGTATGAAGAAGGCGATGAAGATCTTGAGCTCGAAAAAAGAAATGATAAAAAAGTGGAAAATGATGATACAGATGAAAATGCTGATGAAAACAAAGTACGAGAATCAACACAAAGACGAATCTCAAACGATGAAAATAAGAAAAAAAAGAGGAAAAAGCGTAAGATTGGAGGAGGAGTTGTGAATGCCGTTCATTCACTGTTGGAATCATATGAAACAGAGTCTGCTCGCGTCATTGGAATTGGTCTATATCTTTTGGGCCAATTACGAAGTTTCTCTCTTCCCACTCTTCCTCTTCTAACACGAATGCTGCACTCTCCTCGAACAGGAGCGCTGCGAGGGCTGTGCGTGGATGTGATGATTGCAATGGGATGCTATGGAATTGAAACATTGGCAGCGGCTGTGGCTGAAGGCAGAGATGCGGATTTAGAGTCGTTTGTGCTGACGCACATGGCCAATCACACAGAGATCCAGAGGACTGTCGTTCTGCCAGCAGTTATTGAGGAGCTGCGGGGAGGAAACTACGAGACGAAGAACGGAGTGATTGAGGTTGTGGAAGGGATGGGCGAAGGAGTCTGGCGCGAGATGGTTGGAGAGCTGCAGACATGCCTCATACTCGGCGCGGCTGACCGGCTGCGCCTCGGCCTTACCCTCCGCAAAGTCGGCGAGGAAGGCGAGCGGGCGCTGATTGAGATTCTGGAGTCAGACCACCACTCCCGTGTGAAGGCAGCTGCTGCACGTGCACTGGGCTTTCTGCCGAAAAACGGGAGAGACAGCGCTATAAGAGCAGAAGAAGACATCGACGTGGAAGAGTTCGACTCTTCAGCGTTTGCCTCAACGCCATTCACCGCAGAGATAACAGAAGAGACGTGGGCTGAGCGAACGCACCCGACTTTGACAGCTCGCAACTACCAGAACAGCCGGACTTCGCGATTCAACAAGCCAAAGGTCAAGTTCTATGTGGATGTGACGGACATCAAGCGGTTCAGCGACCCACCTCAGATGGTGGCGACGAAGCAGAAGAGGAAAGGGGCAGACGGGAAAGAGGTGGAGGAGCTGGGGATGATCATTGACCCGCGCGAGTTTTTGACACTTTTGCGGCAGTCGATTTTGGAAGGTGCGTTTGACAAGCATCCGCAACCAGCTGAGTGGGAATATGAGGATGATGAAGAGGAAGAGGAAGAAGAGGAAGAAAGAGGTAAAACAGATGA
Organism: Monocercomonoides exilis; assembly: GCF_001643675.1. Lineage (NCBI taxonomy): Eukaryota > Preaxostyla > Oxymonadida > Polymastigidae > Monocercomonoides > Monocercomonoides exilis. The sequence continues at coordinate 129,213 of NW_027150573.1, forward strand.
GAAGAGCAGCAACGATGGCTCAGATGAAGAAGAAGGAAAAAGTGTCAATGAAAAGAGGCACAAAAGGCGAACAAAGTCGATTTCGCATTCACCTCCCTCATTTCACAATCTCCGAACACCTTCTCCAATCCGATTTCCGCAGCGGCCTTCAAATGGCTCTTCTGCTTCATCATCATCATCTTCTTCTTTAACTTCATCATTTGCTTCAACATTGCACAAACCATCTGCTCATCCTCTGACAACTCCAACACCTGTTCGATCGACTACTCGTCCCCAAAGCAGAAGAGAGAAAGAGCAGAAGAAGAATCACTCAGAAGAAGAGGAAGAGAATTCGCTGAGCGATTCAGGCGAGTTCGACATGACAAATCCATTTGCCTCATCATCATCATCTTCCTCCTCATCTTCTTCTTCCCTTCCCACAACAACTGCCTCTCTCCCTGAGCCAGCCTCCCTCGCTGTCATCCGAACACTTACCCGCTGTCTGTCTCCTCAATCTCCCAGTCTCGTCAGAGCATCAGCATGTCTGGCACTGGGCGATCTAGGCTGCCGGTCAGCGTGGATGTGTGTGGGTGCACTGCTTTCTGCGCTGAATGACGAAAAGGACGCCAAAGTGAGAGAAGCTGCGGCGCGTGCGCTGGGCTCGTTTGGCGGTGTGGATGTGATTGCAGTTGATGAGCGGATGAAGAAAGAGGCGCTGAAAGGATGGACGGAGAAGAAAGAGGCGAAGAGGCCGTTTGTGCTGACTGTGAGGAGAAACGGGATTGTTGCCGATCCGTCGAAGAGCAGAGTGCGCCCAAGTTCTGGAAGCTTTGATTCAACATCAGCATTTCCTTCGTCTGGCACATTTGCACCTACTGCAGCATCAGTGTCTGCATCGTCTTCTTCTTCAGCCTTCTCGTCGCAGCCTTTGCTCTCTATTATCACCAACCAGCTGATCCGCAGTCTGAAGGACTCCTTCTGGAAAGTGCGCTTCTGTTCTGTTGAGTCCCTCGGCCGTCTGTCGCGCACATGCGATTTTCATCCCGATCAGTTTGGCCATCTCTCAACGATCGATCTGGTAGAGAGAGGGAAGTTCCCCACCCTCACTGCAGCGGCTTCTGTGCTCCTTGTCTACTCACCATTCTTCCCAGAGCCACTGCCGTTGGCTGAAAGTGAAGAAGACTTCGAATCAGAAGATGATGAAAGCGAAGATGAGACGGCAAGACGCAGACGAAGAAGCCGCTCGAGAGAGCAGATGCTCCGAAGTCAGTTCCTCGTTGATCGGCGTCTGCCAGCTGCACAAGCGTTGCAATGTGCCATTGAGCCGCTTGTGCAGCAGCTTCGCGAGGGGACAGCCAGCCGCAATCACATCGCAGCCACGCTCGGCTGCATGTCACAGGCTGGGCAGAGGAGACTGGTGCAGCTTGGTTTGTCTCTTTCTTCATTGCCTTCGTCGCAGCTGCGGACGGCTGTGGTGTTTGGGCTGAGCAGAGTGGACATCAACACAACAGAGTCGAGCGAGGCGGTTGTGTCTGCTGTGCACGGCGCATGCCACGACCCGATGCCGCTTGTCAGGCGAGCAGCTGTGAAAGGACTGGGGGTGATGCTCAGACGAGTCACGAAAGCAGCCAGCGAAAGCGCATTTGAAGACAGCGAAGAGGAAGAGGATGCGTTTAAAGGCGACGAAGATGATGAGGATGATGAGGACGATTACATCGCTAGAGCTGAAAGAGGAACGCCAATCAGAAGCAGCACAGCTCGCGGCCGCCGAAGACGTTCAATGCCAACAAAGCAGCTTCTTGGCGGAGTGAGTCGAGTGGCGATTCTTCCTCAGTTCCAGATGAAGAACTTCCTGCCAACAATCTACCCATTCATGCGTGACAAAGACCGGATGGTGAGAGAGCGAGCAGCGAGGGTGCTGGCGCAGTGTGGGGCAGAAGGCGAGCTGCTGCTTGTGGAAGGGCTGCTGCGCGACTCGTCTGGATTGATCCGCTCGGCAGCGGCGACTGGACTGGAGTATGTGGGAGTGAAGACAGTCAGAGCAATCATGTTGGGGCTGTGTGACACAGACGCGAATGTGAGGAAGAGCTGTGGGCATGCGGTGCTTGCGTTTGGGGAGAAGAGCATTGTTCAGGAGATATCAGGGGGAATTGGGCAGAGAGTGGGGACGATTGTGGCGCTGAAGGAAGCGCTTTCTGAACCGAAAAAGCTGCAATTTGAGGTTGTTGATGTGCTTCGTAAGATACTCGCAAAGATGGAAGAGATGACAGAACTGGAAGAGAAAGAGGAGGATCAAGAAGAAGGAGAAGGTGAAGGAGAAGGAGAAACAAGCTCACGTGACTCGCGTGCTAACAGCGAAACAGAAGAAAAAGGAAGATCGACATTCAAAAAGTACGGATTAAACAGATGGGAAAGCACTGGCAAATCTCGTTTCTATCAAGACAATAATGAGAAGAAGAAAAAGATTGAAAAAGAAGAAGACGACGAAGAAGAGGAAGATGAGGAAGAGGAAGAGGAAGAAGGAAATGAAGAATCTGATGAAAAAGAAAGCAACAGATGGAAATCCAAGCCACAATCGAGATGGCAATATTCGACTCCGAAATCTTCATCTGACAGACGCTACACAGCAAAAACAGCAAGTTCCAATGAAAGTGCTGAAACTGAAACTGAAACAGAAGCAGAAACTGATATTGACACTGATGCAGAATCTGCTACGGAAAAAGAAAGAAGGAATGAAGAGGAAGAGGAAGAGGAGGATGAAGAGGAGGAAAGAGAAGGAGAAGAAGAAGAAAATTATGAGGAGATGGAAACAGATCACGATAACGATGAAGGAGACGAAAGAAAGCGGGCAAACGCAAAAGGATATCGACAAAATGCAGAAAGAGATGACGATGAAGATGATACAAACGAAGAATATGGAAGGGATCCAAAAGAAATATATGCTGATGATGAGTCACATGACGAAATGGAGGATCGATGAGTGAGTGTAATTAAATACAGCTTTTTTTTTTTTTTAAACTTTCAACTTTATCTCCACGTCGGCTCATTTCATTGTTTATTTTTATTGTCATTATGAAATTAAAAATCTCTAAATTACGAAATGAAGGGTTTTAACATTTATTATTTTTTAAAAAATAGCTTTAAAAAATGAATAGCACATTTTTTTTTTGATCCATAGATTAATGAGTTTAAGTTGTTTTTATCATGCGTTTCAGACAATAAAAAATCTTCAATCAACAAAGAACAAAAACTTTAATATTTTAGTCCTTCATTTTCGAAAGAATAACCTTAATTATTTTTGTTCAAATATCAACAATTATAAGCATTTATGGTTTAAAACCTTATTCTTTAAATTGTGATTTATTGTTGTTATTTAATGCGTTCAACATTGAAGTTTTTGATGTTCTTTTTGCTGTCTTGCTGCACAGTTGAGTAGCGGAATTCTGATATCCTTTTGAAAGAGAATTTCAAAAGTTGGAATGTTTCAGAAGCTGACATTATATATGTTTCTGATCATGGAGATGACGATGTGCAAAAATGTGGAACAGAAGCGGAACCGTGCAAAACCATTGCAAGGGGAATCGAGCGGCTCGGTGAAAGTGCCGACCCAAAAACTCTGAAAATTATTGATTCAGCAGCAATGTCGTTTGGGTTTGTGTTCACAAAGGACTTTAATTTAATCATGACAACGTTAGCAGAAGAGGATGAGAGGAGTATGCTCACATTTGACTTGAAAGAGCTGACTGTTAAAGGGAGATTTCATATGGCAAACGAGAAAATATTGAAATTAAAGCGTCTTGCATTCGATTTTCAACCATTCAAAACAGAGGAACAATCAAATCTGGCAAATAAAGAATCTTCAGTTATTCTTTCAAGGGGCATCAATGGAGATCTGGATATCAGCGATTGTGAAATAAAAATAGCAAAATGGATAAATGAATATGCCCATTTCTCAATTTTGAGTGTTACTGGAGGAAAAGTTTCGATTGACAAATTGTTGTGGAATTCGGTGCGTGATTTCTTTTTTTCTGAGGTTGCGGTGTTACATATTTCTGAGGGTGTCACCATTCAGAAGCTGAACGATATTCACATTCGGAAAGTGAAATTGAATAATGCATGTGCTTTTGAACTTCCAAATTCATTTACGCTAGAGGGGAGCAATATATTCACTGCGGAACGAAATACTGAGGGTCCTGCTTTATTGGAAGCTAAAAGCGGGGAGTATGAGAAGGCATTACTTTCAATTTTAAAATGTGTGTTTTCTGGTGTTGCCTCTCCGAAGTCAACAGCAGGAGGATCGTTTTTCTTTGAGATGTTACATCCTGAAAGTGAGCTGCACATCACAGATACAACATTTAACAATGGAAAGGCGATTCAAGGAGGAGGAGTGATGATTGGAGCAGTAAAGGGAAAAGTTATATTAGAAAAGGTGAAATTCCAAAAGTGCATTGCAGAAGAAAACGGAGGAGGATTGGAGATACTTGACTTGACTAAGATGAATGAGTTTAACTGCATAAACGGAGAATTTAGAGATTGTGGAGCTCGTTTTGGCAGTGGCGTAGTTGTTGGCTTGGCAGGAAACGAATTGAAAAGCGAGAAAATTTTGTTTCAGGGGTGCTTCTTTGAAAGAAATTTGGAGAATGACAATGGAGTTGACCTTTCAATACTCTGTGATGGAGATGCTGAAATAAAAAAATCTCCTTTTGATGACAAATGCTTCAGTACGACGGAAAAGGGAAGAGTTTGTATTATCAAAAATGATGGGATAAAGATTTTTCGTGAAGATTGGCTGCATGTCGTCTATTTGGAAGTATATGTGGACGGAGCTCAAGGAAGTGACGAAGAAGAATGCGGAAAGCCAAAAAAGCCTCCATGCAAAACAATTAAAAAGGCTGTTGAAAAATGCAACCTTGATAAATCCTACACTATTTTCATATCCGAAGAAAGCAACAAATACGATGCAGAGCCAATTGTAATTGAAAGAAATCGAATTGACGTCAAAAATAAAGAAGAACATATTGTAAGCATCACAACTGCATTGGATGAGGGAAAGGTTACGCAAGGCGATGCGCTTTTTAATTTGAAGAAAAAGGGTGAACTTCATTTGAGCAAAGCAGACATCAAAGTTGACACAACAAGAGCAAGCGGTCAAAACAATGGGCTCTTTTCCGAAGAAGGAGAAGGAACTTATTTTATTTTGGATGATACCAATATCACCTCAACAGATTCTGGGCAAGCGTTGAATTGCGTCTTGATTGAGAGCAACTCCGGAGCATTTTATCTGTATAACGTTCAAATCACACATTTTTCATCTTTTTATGCATTGCTGCTTGCAAAAGCTTCAGGTGCTATAGTTATCGGCGAATGCACATTGGACACAGTCACTACAACAAGCACGACACAATCTGTTATTACAATTCTTAGTGAGTGTAAAGGAGCAAAATTTATCAATGCAACTTTACTAATTGCCAGTCAAAGGGACATCAGCTAGGAGGAGCTTTATACATTGAAATTGGGGAAAGCAATAACAATTATTTATTCAGTCAAATAAGTTTCGAAAAGTGTTCATGCAAAAGTGCAGCAGGAATGTTAGAGGAGCAATTCGTTAGGCTAAATGAAGAATCCAAAGGAGGTGCATTGTACATTAGAGGAACCGATGATGCATTTGATTCACTGAAAATATCTGTTGAAGATGTGACGTTCTCTGATTGCGAAGCTGACAAAGGAACATTTGTTTATTTATCGTTGCCAAAAGGAAGAGAGCAGATCAACGAAGAGCAATTTTTATTTGAGATGGAGGGAATTTATGGGAAGCAGAATTTCATGTTGCTGGAAGCGAGGAAAGAAGGGAGAATGATTGACCTTATGGAGGACAAAGAGAACATATTACCGTATCATTCAGAAAACATCTACGTTGGAGGCGAAGAAGCAAGCGAGAAAAAGACATGTGGGCGAAAAGAAGAGCCGTGCAAGCTGTTAAGCACAGGGATAAAGCATGGCTTGAGCAAAGTTAGCCTGACAATGGCGATCAGAGGAGCGATAAATATTGATGAACCTGTTTTGCTCAAACAAGACGCATCTTTTGCGTCAGATTTGGATTCTTGTTCAGGATTCTGCTCAGCAGAGCCAAATCGAGGAACGCTAAGAATTGGAGCAAAAATGAAAGCCGGTGAATCCACTGCAGTGTTTGACACAAAATTAAAATTGTTGCTTTTTGAAAGAATCGACATCGAGTATCCAGATTCTGTCGAAGGAGATCCAATTGATTTAATCAATGTTCAACGCCACTTAGATATTTATGATGTTATATTTAGGCCTTGGCATGCAGAGCTGAAAGAGGAAACGATACTTGGAGAAGAAGAAAAAGTACTTCCTTATAAACTTATAGTCGTTGAAGGGGGAACACTTACTGCTTCACAATTAATTATTTACGGAAGAAACGGAAATATGAGTGGGAAAGCTCAACTTCGCAACAACGAAAACAAAATAAATTACAACTTCTTTAACCTGAATGAATTGGGACAGAAACCCAGAAAAGAGAATGGAAAAATTAGAGAGGACAATCCATTCTGCTCATGGGATAATGGACTTGTATTTCTGCGCAATTCTTATGTTTCTTACATAAACGACAGCTCGTTTTTTGACATCAGCGATGGAGCAATTCTTGCAAGCTCCACTGCACTGAAAATAAACAACTGCACCTTTTTAAACAATCATCCGATTGGGATTGACTGGAAGAAATTTCCTTCCTTGCGACACAACATTCGTCAACATGGAAAAAAGCTCTCTGATTATGTTAATGTGAATTCTTTGGCATCTGGAAGCGATGGATTGAAAGGGAAGCCGTTTGGAATGCTATCTGATATAAAAGCATCTGGAAAAGCAGCCGACAAAATGGATTCGTATTTCTTTGCGCCTGTTTTGAAGAATGTGACTTTTGCAAAAAATGACACAAGCAACGCGAATGAGATCCAAGACGAAGAAAGAGCTGAAAATGAAATAGAAGCAATTGTTCAAGGAAGTTATTTGTTTCCTTGTGGACTGATATTTGAAGTTTCGAAAAATAAGAAAGGACAAGATATGAAATGGAACGATTGCACAATTTATGAATATGCTAATGAGACGGAGATGAAAGTGAAGATTCCTCAAAAACTGATTGATGTGGATGAATACACTTCTGTTGTGTGCTCCTTGACTTATCCCGACGGAACATCAAATGGATTAAAAAAACGTACAGAAAATGTGGTTTTAATAAAGCAGAAGAAAGTTGATCCAAAGGATTCTCCTAAGCCTCAAAAAACCGTAACAATCATTCTAGTTAGCGTCTTTGTCTCTATTGCTGTCGTTGTTGTGGTTGTTGTTGTAATTGTGTATGTTGTGAGGAACAAAAAGCGTAGACAGTACGTACAAATTCAAGGTTCCACTGATAATAATTAAAACTGTATAGAATGCTTGCAGGATAGTTTTGACGAAAAATGTGATTTTTCGAATTTATAATTATTTTATGCATTCTGCCAACCCTTATTTCACATATATATTTTGCAAAATTGTTCTTTTTTGCAAATGAAAGATATCTCTATTGCTGTCTTTTTTTTCACTTTGTGATAATATGGAAATGGGGAGAGAATTTCATCTGTTTTAATAAAGAGTTTCATTTCGAATTTTGTAAAGATTTTCATTCAATTTTTGATTCGAATTCTGTATTTTTGAGATTATTTATTTATTTATTTATATTTATTTATTTATTTCATTATATGCATATTTTTAATTTTATTGAAAATGATCTTTGAGTTATTTTTTCACAATGGAAACTGTTCCTTTTTTAATCGAGTGCTTATTTTTACAATTAAGTTTTTATGTATTGCAAGTCTGTAATTTGACTTATTTTTATTGAAACTTTTGAGAAAAGAAATTTGAAGGGCAGTTTTTTGAAATCCAAATGCTTGCTTTCATTTGTTCATATTTTTTTAAAATTAATTGAACTCATCAAATAAAATAAAAAATACTTCTAAAAATCAGTCATAATTCACTTTGTTAATTTTTAATTTGAAACAAAATAATCTGTGAAAGAAGAAGAAAAAGAAAAAGAACATCAAATGCTAATCAAACGTAATCCATATTTTTGTTTTCTAGTTTTTTGGTACAATAACGAAGTTAATATGAGATGGAAAATCAATAAAACTTCTTTCCTTTGCGTCTGAACGTGGAAAAGAAGCCACCACTTTTTGTTGCTCCGCTGGATGAAAGGCAAACTGTCCAATTGAGAATTCTCGATGCTTTTTCCACCTTGTTTGAGCGAATTCTCGTTTTTCCAGTGTTGCCAATGATCTAACTGCTGTTGCATTTTTGAGCATTCGATGAGGATTAATGTTTGCATATGATAACATCATTGCTCCACTTTTTTCGGTTAAAAACTGAGAATTAAAAATGTAATGCGATCGAGAAACAAGTTGCTTTTGGATTGAAATTGTAATTGAAGCACCAGAGTGACAAGAAGGCTCGTTCGAAAATAGGAGAGGAGAAAGGCGAATCGGCACAAATAGCACAATCACTGAATTGTCAGATAATGATTTGTTTGATGAGATGTAGCCTGAGAGGGCATTCCATTGCATGGGTAACTTTACATCATACGTTTGTATTTCTTTTGATTTTCTTTCAAATTGAATCAAAAATTTAATAAAAGTATTATTTAGAAGAGGGAAAAATTGTTGTCTTTGTTGAAAAAGCGTCTTTTGTAGTTGAGGCATAAACCGTTCAAATGCGCAATTCACAAGAGGCTTTGAAAATAAGAAAGGCTGGACGTTTAATGGATATTTCTGAGTTTTAGCAGGCTTTCGTGAAAGATGTCTGGAGAATGAATGCGTTTGCTGAAGAAAGATAAACAGAGTAAATTCCAAAGGGCAGGAAGGCTTAACTCCAACAGGATAGCCTGATCTGTCAAATAAAGACGATGTCGGAAACAACGAAAGCTTCAGCGACGTCAGTGAAAGCTTCTTCACAAATTCATTGAACCTCTCTTTCTGATAATTCTTCGAAGAAGCAAACTTGTCCAAAATGTCGGATACAGCTGCACTTGTTCGAGTGATGGCATTTAAACAAGATGAACTAACCTCCTCATAAACAGAAACAAAATGTTGTTCTGGGTTCAGCTGCGAGGCAATAGCATGCAGCTCGAGAGCTGCTGAAGTCACTTGATGCGAAAGGGGCAACTTCTTTACGTCATTCGGAAGCAAAATGGGCTCAACCTCACTTGAGTTGCAAGAAATTGAATCAGCAATCATCAAGTCATTCTCCAGCTTCACCCACGGCATATCTGCTGAGGGGTGACACTGAAAAATATTGGTAAAAGCACAGCTCAATGCGTGGACATATAGGAGAACAGATGACCAAATCATTTGATAGGAGTTTTCATTCTTTTCAGATAACTTTATTTTGCAATGTTCACAGCTAGAATCTTCGAAATACCCGAAAGAAAGTAAAAGATTAGTGGAAAGTGTAGATAAATGCTTTGTTTGATGAATAATCCAATCCCTTTGAAATCCATATAAGTCTGGCTGAAAGAATGGCGTTTGTTCAGTTGAATCGCTTTGATCGAATGTCTTGCTGTCTGCAAATGAATTCGGGTCTGTTGAGAATAAGTCTGCAAGTAGCTTAATAATAATGCAAAAGGAATGGCAAAGCTTAAAGAATGGCCTGTTGTTAGAGGATTTAAAAGATAACTTTGCCTTTTCTTTCTGCTGTTCATCATTTTGCATAAATGGAGACAATTGTTTGATCAAATTGTCACAAGAATCCAAAACGAAATCTCGCTCAGTAAAAATCGAGTGTTCGGCAAATGTTGCAAAGCCAGTAAGAGAAGGACGAAGTGTGATTGCCTTTGCGAATAAAGTGAAAAGCACAACATTCCATTTCTCCATCTGCTCCAATGGCACATTCGCAACGACTGCAGGCAAATAATAGGAAGCAATCAGAGGCAGCGGCACATTCAGAAAATTGTCTTTGTTTTTAAAGTTCGCAAACATTGTGCGGAGTGCTGTCGAGGTATTCAATAAAGCCCTTCTGTTTCGTTTGCATAAATAATTTTTTTCTGAAATCGCATTTACCAAAAAATCAAACGATTTGGGCGCAGCAGCCAAAGCTCCTTGTTCTTTATTTGTAACGTCTTGTGATTTATCTGACATCATCTTGACTTTTTCCATAAGCAAAACATCATCTGACTTTGTTGAATGTTTTGCATCATCAGTAAAATCTGATTCCAACATTAGTGAATCAATAGAAGAGGAGTCGAATAACATCTCTTCGTTATTAATAATTGCTATTTCTGTTTCTGTCACAACCATTTCGTCGAGCATGAACTGCGGCAACGACTCAAAAAAGCTGATACATCGTTTGTACACATCAATCTTTTTTTTCTCTACATAATAGTGTGAAGGATATTGGATCTCGCTGCTTGAATGCTTTTTAAACTTTCTCTTTACCGGCGCCACATCATCGCGATCGTATGACCTTTCTTTCGATTCGTCAGTGCTGTTCCGATTGGCTGCGGAATCATGAGCATATCGAAAATGAGATCTCCATCGATTGACCAATGCAGATTGTTCCCGCAGCATCTTTTGAATGCCCTTTCTGGCTCCACACAGGACTGATATTCCAGCCTTCCACTCAATGTCTCCAGGAAGTGGCTGCACAATAATAAATTTGTCTTCCTTTGGCCGTTCTTTTCCCCAATAATCTGCCCAACCAGCATCTGTTGAAAGAGCATTTTCACACAGTAATTTCATTGATCCTTCTCTTCCAGAATTATTTGTTGGAAAAGTCTTCATACTTGAGTTTCCTTCAAGTTTCTTTAATTCAGCCTCTTCATCCACCCACCGACGAAGCAGCCTGGCTTTAGCGTATTGTACAATAAGAGGAAAAGGATGGTGCTTTGCTATGTTGTGGAATGCATAGTAGATATGTGGCATAAGCTGCGATGCATAATGTCTGAGTGATGATCCTTCAACAAATAAGAGCGAATGGAGCCCTTTCAGAAAGGATAAAGTCACCAACGACGAAGGAAGAACGAGATGTGCTGCAAAATGAAGCAGGCGAATCGCCTGTGCTTCGTCTGACTGCTTAACTTTGACGAACAACGTCTGTAGCTGTGGAGGTGTGAAGCAGCTCATTGATATTTGTGGCTGAAGAGAACAAGTTGGATGATTAGCATTGAAATCTGCTGAGATTGATCTACTTTTGAGCACATAAGAGCAAGCAATCAAGGATAGTTCCTGAAGATTCTCTGAAAAGCGATTTTTGGCTGCTTCGGTCTTTTCCTTGTCGGCATCAAACAGATGGGGCAATGCTATACACGCAAAAAAGGGATTGTTGCGAGAATGCTTCATTATTGTTTCATATGCAGCCAATCGCACAGAGCGGTGTTCATCTTCCAACGAGCGGAGGAGGCATCCCGCAGATGTGCGGTTCGAAAACACGGTGAAGTTGAAGAAAAGTGGCACGCACACGACATTCTCCAATGAAGTACCGTTTGAATCATCCATTCCAAGAATGTGCAACATAATGGAGTTATAGACAGAATTTGCTGCTGGTTTCTGAGATGATGAAACGCTTGTTGAAGGTTTATTCGAACCAGACGAAGGAGATGATGAGTGATCCGTTTTCTGCAGCTTAAGATTCTCTTTTTCCGATGAAAGTTGTTTTGAAACGCGATCAAGATGGATCATAGTGCTCAGATCCTCCTCCTCCTCTGCACCGTTAATATACAGCTGCTCGAAATATCGAAGAAAATCAAAAGTGATATCTCCGCTACAGCAATCCTTACGCTTTTGACGCATATGGGATTTAATTACGGTCATTGCATATTCTGAAAAGCATCCATCTTTGGAAAGAGTTTGAGCAAGCAAACAGTCATTCACTCCTTGCAGCTGTGTCATCAGCTCTAAAGCTAGTAATTGTATTTCCTCATTAGCATTTGAGCAAAATGAGCCTAAGTGAAGAAAGCAGTCATCGATCATGCGAATCAGAAATGAATTCGTGCTTGAATTTTTATGTCTGTTTCTTTCGGAAAATATTTTTGATGTGTTGTGGACTTTTCGGATAGGCTTTGTTATATCATTGCAACATGAAAATGAGGAACGAAAAAAGCTAGAAATGTCAACTTTTTGAGTTGGGGATACTCGAATAAGTTCTGAGGAATATCGAAATGCAATTGATCCAAGTAATTTGAGAGATTCACAAACAACTGATGTCCAGCGCGAATTTGACAGAAATATGGCTGACTGGTAAAAGTGAATTATTTGCTCATTGCAAATAACAGTTTTCAATCTAAATTTAGTTGACTCTAATTCTTTGAATTGATCAAAATTTTCTATTTTTTGCTTACACTGATCGATAAATATTCTTATGGAACTCAGTGACCCTGCAACAATACGCGGATCTCTGTGAAACAAAAGCGCATAACAAATGGAAATATAACGTTGAGAATAATCAATTATAAATTGCGAAATATCCAGATGTTCCTCGTCGCTCAAGCTCATAAACTGTTTGTCATGAATTAGATTCTCCATCTTTGTAAGAATTAAATAAAAAATATTTGGTAAGGCTTCCAGTGAACTTAAAAAAGAATCAATTTCTGTTTGCTTGCTGTATATGCATTGTGAAAGTCGAAATCGGTCCAATGTGCAAACGCATTCCGCACATAAAATAAGAGCGGATGTTAAATCATTGTCACATTCTTGATTCATAAATGCATCACTTTTAAAATGCGAATTAGATCTTTAATCGAAAAGTATTATTATGTAATTGTTTTAAAAATAATGAGTTTCAATTTTTTCACATAAAAGTCAAATTTTTGTTTTCAAATATGATAAATTCATTTTGAAAATCAGAGAGTTTATAATTATTTTTTTTTCAAACATTGAAAAATTATTTCAGGAAATATGTAAAAAGTGAAAACATGTTCCAAACAAAAAGTTTTTCAATTCAACATTTTGTTTGAAAGAATATTGATATTATTGCATAAATATTTTTAATCAATTTGTTTGGGAAGATAATAATGAAATTATCTCATCCATGTAACAAGAAAGCTTTTATCTTAGTTTGAAGTGTTTTTCCACTTATTTGAGTGTTTGTCAACTTATTATGTACCAAAAAAAGTCTTGTTATTTTTCATAATTATTCAACGATATCGTTAGTTTTTATCAAAGTGGTTTGCTTTATTTATTTTCCAGATTTTAAACGGAATACTATTTTTTTGCTTTCTAAACTTTCATCCATTTTTCATTTATTGTGTCTTTTTTGTTATCCAATAGCTTGACCAATATTTTCTGCGCAAGAATATTTAACAAGTTATGATATAAAAGCAGAAATAGGATAAAGCAAATGGTGTTTTTTATGAAAAAATCAAAAATTTCTGTCCCAAATTATATTTACATGAGTCTTCATGCAAGTTGTTGGGGAATTAGCTGTGAGAGTGAATGTGGCTGGTGTAGGCAATTCTGGAACTTCCAGTTTAATTTGTAGATATGTTCATGGGCATTATCCCGCAAATCAAAATGGATTAGGTGATTATTTTCATACGAAGCATGTTTCAATTGATGGGAAAAATGTTGGTGTTGGCATTTTTGAAACTATTTTAAAATACCGATTTGCTACAATGATGCCCTTGGTTTTTCGAGATTCGGATGCTTGTGCACTTGTGTTCAGCCTTGCATCACACGAATCATTTGATGAGCTGAAAGATTTTAAAAAAGTAGTTGATAGGTGCGTTGAAGATATGCCTTACTGTTATCCGTTTGTTCTTATTGGAAACAAAAGTGATCAATGGGAAAATAGACAAGTTAGTCGATTTGAGGTGGAGGATTGGTGCAAGAAAGAAGGTATTTGCGCTTATTTTGAGACATCTGCAAAAACGGGAGACATAGTTGATAAATCATTTGAGGAATTAGGACGTTTGGCTGTGATATTTAAAAAATCAAAATACATGATGAAAGAACAACCAGTTGTTGAAGAGTCAGCTCATGAATCAAAGAAATCATCTTCAAAATGCATTATAATATAAAGTGCTGATTATAGAGGGAAAAACTTCAAAGTATTTTTCTTGAGTTATTCTTTTACTTTTTTGAGTGTTTTAAAAATTTTAAAAAAATCAAAAAACAATCTTTTAATGTTATTTATTTATTTTTTTAATGATTTTTTTGCTTCATGTTTTTGTTCAACTTTTGATTCGTTTATAATGTGTTTTCAATTTAATAAAGATTAATGGATGGTTGGATGGAAACAAAGAGGATTTATTAGTGTTTTTTGCTTTTGAATTCTTTTTGAAGAGATGAATTTCCGTTATCAATCAGCTTGTCAAAGTTGTTTAAGTTTATTCGGATAGCAGTTTTTTGAAAGTTAGTATTTGTCTTTTTTAAGCATTAAAAAGCTATTTATAGAGCAATTGAAAAGAATAGAAATTCTGATGATCAAACCTAAATAATATAAATTTAAAGGATTTTTAATTAAAGATGTTTATAAAGCCAATACCCGTTCATAAAGTTCGAATAAAGCCAAAGATTGTTTGAATTATAATTTGAATTTGAGTTCAAAGAAAAGAATATTTTTATGTTTATTTTTATTTTCAGGATGAATTGTTTTGTACTTTCATTAGTCTTCCAGAAACACAAAATTTTATAAAAACTTTGCTTGCGAGCGCAAAAGAAGGAACTCTAGATGAATTTATTTCTACAACATTACAACAGCCTTCAAATACAACTCAGCCCCCTCTTTCACCTAGTTTCCCACGTCAATCTCGATTGGGAAGAGATGCAGACCGTTCTTCATTTGGTCCTCAGCCTTTTTCAAGCGTTGATTCACCTACAATGGGATCTGGGAGACATGCACCTGCTTCACCTGTAGAGGTATTATTTTGTGAGTATTTTGAGATTTCATATTTTTTTATATTATTGTTCAGGGGCGTACCACATCGCCAATAAGCTCAAAAACCAAGCGCAATTCTATTCTTGGATATTCTTTGAATGAATTAGGAAATTTAAACGAAAAACAATTAGCAACGGCGAGCAAACAATCAACATCAACAATTTCTTCAGGAGGATCGAAATCTTCTCCTTCAAAAGCTGCATTACCGACAGTGGAAATGGAACGAATTTCAATAAAGCAAACATCGTCAACTGGCAGTGATGATCAGACAATTTCAGCAAAAATTGGAAGAGGAATATCAACATCTATTTTAGTTGATGAAGGTTCTTCAGAGAGAGGAAAAACGAGCACGTCATCTGCTCCCACTTCATCACCTCCACTCACTTCAAAGTCTCCCACTTCTTCGGCTTCTGCTTCATCTTCCTTATCTTCTGTGGGGAAAGGAAATGGCAAAAGCGGAGCATCTTTTTCATCTTCATCATCGAATTCTAATACAACACCTCTTACACCTGCCTCACCTTCAGCAGACAGGCAATCAATTAGCATTGTTCCTCCTAACAGTTTTATATTCACCCCTGACGTGTTAGTTACTCCTCCAGATGAGCAGATTGTTTGATGTTATTTTCATTTGTGAAATAATTTGCTTAATCTAACTGAATTTTTACTTAAAAAATTTTTTGTTTATTTCCTATCAATTTCCACTGTTATTTTAATCTCTTTTTTTTTTATTTTTCAATAATGTGAACAAATAAACCAGGATATTATACGCACTGTGTTCTCACAGCACCCCGAAGGCCTGACGCTGCCTCTCTTCCGCGAAGACCTGATCAAGCAGGCCTTTGAGCTGCCGGTGTGGTTTGCGCGCCCTCTTTTCCGGCGGATGATGAAAGGCATCCGAATGAATGCAGACAACAAACTGCGAGTGGCGCGATTCGTCAGAGACGAGAAGACGGCTGCTGTGTGGGAAGGATGTGTGTATTTATATCATTGGCTTTAATTGTTCTGATAATAACTGCAATATGATTGCTTATCTTTATGTATCATCATCGTCATCGTCGTCGTCTTGCTGTTGTTGTTGTTGTTGTTGTTGTTGTTACACTTTTTCTTTTTCTTCTTTTCTTTTTCTTCTTTTCAGCACCGTCTCTCACTCCATTTTCTTCCAAATCACCTCACAAATTGCAAGGGCTAACCGAAGAAGAAGAGATGGAAGAAGAGCTCTACCGGATGATGGATGGAAAGTTTGACGGGAGCAGCGCAGCCAACAACGGCGCAAGCGCATTGGCTGTGCTGGACGAAGGATTGCTGTCTGAGAAAAGTGCAATGGCGTTCTTCAACGATTACCTGAGAGGACTGACTCGCATTGAAAGGGCATTCAATGTTGTGAGGCGGCAGCGCAACCAGTTCATCGCCCCAGCAGACTGGAAGCCGTTTTTGGAAGGTTGAACTTTTTTTTTGTAATTTTTCTTGAATTCATTTTTAAATTATTTAACTTCTTTTGCTATTCTATTTATATTCGTGTTTTTAATGATTGCATTGTTTAATTGTATTTCATCATCATCCTCATCGTTTTCTCACTCAGATCTTTTGGATGTGCATCCTGGCCTTGACTTCCTGCGGCGCACACCCGAGTTCCAGCAGCGGTATCTGGAGACAGTGACAGTCAGAATGTTCTACACCGTCAACCGCGCCGAAGACGAGCGGATGACTTTGGCTGAGCTGAACCGGTCTGATTTGGTGGAGGTGTGCCACGTGTGCGACGAGGAGCCGAACATCAACCACATCCTGCGCTTCTTCTCGTACGAGCACTTTTATGTGATCTACTGCAAGTTCTGGGAGCTCGACCAGGACCACGACCAGCTGATCAGCGACACCGACCTCTTCCGCTACGGCAACTACTCGCTCACCCACACCACCATCGACCGCATCATCAACCAGCAAGCTCCTCGTAGGCTGAAGAGCCCTGTGCCAGGAAAGATGTGCTTTGAGGACTTCATCTGGTTTCTTTTGAGCGAAGAAGACAAGACGACAGATACGGCAGTGGCGTACTGGTTCCGTGTGGTGGACTTGGATGGGGACGGGGTGCTGTCGGCGTGGGAGATGGAGCAGTGCTATGCAGAGCAGCTGGAGAGGGTGGAAGCGATGGGCATGGAGCAGGTGAACTTTGAGGATGTGTTGGTGCAGCTGGTGGATATGATACACCCTAAGGGGAGACATGTACCGAGGATTGACGAGGCGCCTGCAGCGAGAGAAGCGAGGCTGGAGGGGAAGAAGAAGGGGAAGGGAGATATATCGAAGCAGGGCGGTTTGACATTTCTTTTGGATTTCTTTTGGATTTTGAAAATTTTTGTGCTTTTTCTTTGCATCTATCAATTTATCTGCATATTTGTTAAATAAATGTTTGAAACATAAATTTGATTGCTGTGTATTTTTTATAGCTGCAGCATTTGATCCTTCGTCCGTCTTTATCACTTTGGCTGACATGCTGTCATCGAAACTGAGCTGTTTCGTGTTCAATGTTCTGACGAACCACAACAAATACATTACTTTCGAGACGAAAGAGCCATTTGGAGTGAAAGATCAGACAAATCAGATGAGGTGTGATAAATATTCAAATAACTTTGCTAATATATTCGTTTCTATCTTTTCTTTTTCTTTTTCATCATCGTTAAATTTTCTTTTTGTTTCCATTGCAAATCTCCTTTTCTTCTTCTTCTTCTTCTTCTTCTGATTTTATTTTTTTAACTTCCTTCCTTCTTTCTTTACTTCAAAGTGACTGGGAGCGATTTGCACTGGCTGAGTATGAGCGTCTGTCTGTGGACGATGAAGACACCGACGAGATGGGAGGCTCTGAACTAACAGATGATTTGGATGGGCATTGAAAAAAGTGCTTTTTTTTTATATTTTCAATTTTTTTCATTTATTTCTTTAACTCAATCAGATCAATTATTTATATGTTTGTTAATTCTTCTGTGAAATGGACTATCAATTATATATTTATAGATTTTTTATTAGGGTTCAATATTTTTTTCTTTTGGCTAATGCGTGTTTTTGAAGTTGTTTAATTTCACCTCATTTTTTTTTTATTGTTTATTTGTTTTGTTTTGTTTTCCTTGAAAAGAATCAGAAGTGAACAAGAAAATAAGCTTTTTACGTTCTTCTGTAACTGTGAAGTCAACTCCTTTTTTATTAAAAAAAATAAAATAAAATAAAAAACTATTAAGAGAAAGGCGGGTGAAACTATTGTCACTACAATTATTATTAGCAGTATTTTTATACTGAACAATGAAATGATCAAAGCAATAAAGCTTAGAAATTATTTTTTTTTAAGAAATAAAAAAATAAATAAAGTTAAAAGCAGATTCAAATATTGAAGCTCAACGATAATTTTTTTTTAAATATCTTTGAAGTGTATTTTATCATTGCATTCGCTTGCTTCTAATTCTTCCAGCAGTTCGCAAAATAGCTAAGAATATAAAATATAGAGATTTTATTTTATTTTTTTAAATAAAAAATGAATAAATAAATTAAAAAGGAAAGGAAAGAGAAAGAGAAAGAGAAAGAGAAAGAAAAAAGAAAAGGAAAGGAAAACAACAGAATTACTTAGTTTGTAAGAAAGGATTAGAAGATTGTTCACCAAAAGGGTTTTGGCCGAAAATTGAGGAAGAAGAAAAAGAAGAAGAAGTTGATGATGAAGATGAAAAAGGAGAAGCACTTTGAGGAGAAGAAATGAAAGGATTGGAAACAGCTTGCGAAACAGAGGAAGTGCCAAAGGGCGATGATGAGAAGGGAGATGAAGTGAGAGGAGAGGGAGAAGAAGAAAGAGGAGAAGAAGAAGAAGAAGAAGACGCTGAAGATGGCGATGTCAAAAACTTGGCAAATGGATTGGAGGCAGGATCAACGCTTGGCTGTGTAAACGAGGCAAAAGGAGAAACAAACGGAGGAGAAGAAAGAGAAGACGAAGACGAAGACGAATTGGAAGTGGAAGATGCGTTTTCTGTTTCGGTTTCAGATGCAGTTGTGGTTGTGGTTGAAGTTGTAGTTTCTGTGGCAGTTGATGATGAAGCATCAGAAGGACTTGAAAAAGACGAGAAAATCGATGATGATTCGCCTTGTTTTGGTGCATCTGCTGTTTTGCCTGCCTCTTCTTCTTCTGATGAAGAAGTTGAAGATGAATCAGTTTCGGGTTTGTTTTCTGCTTCTGCTTCTGCTTCTGCTTCTGCTTCATCTGCTTGTATGTCTTTCTTTTCATTTTCTCCTTCTTTATTCTCTGTCTCTTTCTCTTTCTCTTTCTCCTTCAAATCTTCTTTGTTCTCATCTTTTGACTCTTCCTTTTTAGGAGATGCAAAAGGAGAAGCAGAGGTTGTTGAGGCAACAGGGAAGAAAGAAGCAAAAGGATTGCTATTTGCGCTTGATGCATCAGAAGCAGCTGGAAATGCTGATGCTGTCGAAGTCAAAGTTGTATTTGTTGTCGTCGTAGTTGTTGTTGTTGTTACAGTCGAAGAAGCAACGCTCTCCCCCGTCGCATTCTCCGACCCTGCAGGTTTCGCAGTCATCGCAGCCAGCTGTGTGAACGGGTTTGGCTGAAATGCCATTCCAGAGCCAGGTGATGTTCCTGATGAATTTGAAGTACTTGCAGCATTTGCAGCATTTGTGACACTTGCTGGTGCAAACGGAGACACAAATCCATCTGAGAACGGGTTCGACTTCGCAGAGCTGTCTTGTGCCTGTGCTATGCCTGCTGCTGAGTTCATCATCTTTGACGATGCAACGAGTTTTGTGATGGACGCCTCAGCTTCTTTATCTGCATCGCTGTCTTCTTCTTCTGATTGCTCTTCATCATCGTCTTCGTCTTCGTCATCTTCATCGTCATCGTCATCATCATCGTCTTCATCCATCTCACTTCCACTTCTTTCGTTCTCTTCTCCTTCATCTGAGCTTCCTCCTTCACTCTCTTCTTCACTTCCTCCAATCACAATTGTTTCAATTCTTTTCTTTTTGTATCTTGTCTCCACTTCATCGCTATCATTCCCGCTTTCATCATCTTCTTCTTCGTCTTCATCTTCCTCATCTCCTTCTTCTCCTTCTTCTCCTTCTTCCTCCTCCTCCTCCTCTTCTCCCTCATTCTCATCTCCTTCTTCCGAATCAAACCTCTTTCCATTTCCACTTTCTCCTTCTGAGCTGTTTTCTCCTTCTGACTCTCTGCTCTCTTCTCTCTCGCTCCCACTCCCACTCCCACTCCCACTCTCATTCTCACTCTCGCTGTGTGCATACTTCTTGTGCCCTTTCTTCTTCGGCATCTTCTTGAAATACTCCATCTCCCTCTCTTCTCTTCTTTCTCTCGCTCTTTCCCGCTTCTCCTTCGCCAGCTGCGCATCTCTCTCTTTCCCTTCGTTGATGGCTCTTTTGTCTGCCTCACTCAGCCCCTTCGGGACAATCGGGACAGGACTGATCAGAAGGTGGGAAGAGGAAGAGGTGGAAGAGGAGGATGAAGGAGGCGGTGGAGGAAGTGCTGCCGACTGGCCACTAAGAGAAGGAAGAGTGGAAAGCGTGGTGAATGATGTACGGGTGACAAATGGGGAAACGAGTGAAGAGGCTGAGACTTCGGTTGAGGATGAAGCGGATGGTGAAGAAGTAGATGATGGAGATGACGAAGATGGGGAAGAAGAAGAAGATGATGATGATGATGATGAGGGAGAAGAAGAAAGTGAAGGAGACAAGAAGGGATTAGTAACAGCTGACGTATTTCCGCTGCTGAAACTTGATGAGAACGAAGCAAATGGATTGATTGACTGTGACTTCGACGAAATGTCTGAAGCTGCCGAAGCAAACTCAGCAAACGGATTCACAAAGCTGTTTTGATTGTCCTTCTCTTTCTCTTTTTCATCTTTTTTACCCTCGCCTTCACCTTCTTTCTTGTCAGTTGAAGAGGTCATTGGCATCAGCACCTTCGCAAATGGATTGGTTGAGGAAGACTGAAAGACTGTTGAGTTGGTCTGGTTATTGCTGCTGTTCTGTGCGAGAACGCTCTTGAATGGATTCTCATACGAAACTGTGCTGTTCAAAAATGGGTTCTTCAGTGGCTTTTTGTGCTTGCGCTTCTTCTTGGCATCTGAATCGCTGCTTGAATCAGAAGAAGATGAAGAGGAAGATGAAGAGGAGGAAGATCCATCCTCTTGTTCTGATGAAAGAGATAATGCATCTTCATCCTCGTCTTCTTCCTCTTCCTCTTCTTCGGATAGGCTCAGATCATACAAGTTATCATCATCTGATATCAAATTGCTTCCACTTTCATTGTCATCTCCTTCCTCTTCTTCTTCCTCCTCCTCCTCCTCTTCTTCTTCTTCTTCTTCTTCAGATATGCCCCCAATATTGCTGCTATCACTGCTTTCGTACAAGTCCCCCATTCTAAATCTTTTGTGGCTCTGCTTCTTTCCTTTTGGCTGATGCTTCTTGTGTAATCTGCCTGAGTGCTGTTTTCGTGCGCTTTTCCCCCAAACAGCCATTCTCCCTCTCTTCTTTGGCTTCCTTCTCAAAAGATGGGCCCCACCTTTTGAAGAAGTCATTTCTGTTGGGAATTCAGAGCTAGTGGCTTGATCGTCTTCTTTGTCTTCTCCAGACTCAGAATTTGATTCTGATGAAGAAAATAAAAGACCAACATCAATTGAATCATCGTCTTCGTGTTCAGAAAGATCGCCTTCTTTTTCTTTTTGTTCTTCTAATTCTCCATCTGATTTAACCTTTTTCCCTCCTTTTTGCTTTCTTTTCTTCTTGTGCTCCAGTACTTTTGTCAAAAATTTGAGTTTTGTTTGCTGAACAGCAATTTTCACTCTTGCGTCTTCCAATTCTTTTCGAAGCAAGTTTTCTCTTTCTTCATTTTGTTTTATTAATTCTTGTTTTTCTTTTTCCAAAGCAAGACGTTTTGCTTTCTCCTCCTCCACTTCAGTTTTTTCATCTTCAAGCGAAAGCATTCTTTTCGAGCGAAAAGATTCTTCTTCAGCCCAACGAATAGATTGACATGGAGCAAGCGGCGTACTTCCGAGATATCTGTTCATAATTGCTGCAGCGTGATCTGCAGACAAAAGGATCTTTAGTATTGATTTATTTGGAATATCTCGGTTTTTAAATTGATCAACAACTTTATTGGAAGAATTTCCAATTTCTAAATGTTCCCTCTCTCGTGATAGTGATTTTATGCTTTGAGACGTTAACGAAGTTTGAGGAGAAATGTCTGTTTCATTCGACTTTGCAATTTCATTAGATGATGCTCCGTCACATTTATCTTTCGGATGAATCTGCATAAAAGGATTTTGATGATTGTTCTGTTCATCTATCTTTGCTGCATTAGCATTATTTGTCTCTGAAAGTTGTGAAGAAGATTTACCATGACCTTCTTCTTTGTTGTCGTCATCACAATCTGCAATATGTGGACAAAGCAATTTAACCACATCTCCAGTGGTTGTTAAATCCGAAATATACGTAATAGGTTCTCCCTCCATGAATTGCAAACCAAATATTGTTTTTCAGATTTAATGGTATGAATCATGGGCTTAATATGATCACAGATTTTTGTTTTTTCAAAAATGGCAAACGTAATGGAAATTATAACTAGACTTGTGTTAATTCCTTCGCTTCTTTATTGTTCTCGAAATTTTTTTATTGCATCTCTACAAGTTCCTGAATCATCATCTCACTTTTTGTTAAATGTTATTCTTTTTTGTGTCTTGGCTATTTTCGAGCTAGCGTTATTTGTTTTAACGCTGAAGTTGAAGGGGAAAGCATGTACATCCAAAATTTTTCGGATATGCTCCACGATTGAGGAAGCAGCTTCAAAACTGTCTCTTTCAATCAGTCTATTAGGTTGTGTAAAATTGCTTCAAAGAATTTATTTCCCCACCGTCTTTTTAAAAAACACT
Organism: Monocercomonoides exilis; assembly: GCF_001643675.1. NCBI lineage: Eukaryota > Preaxostyla > Oxymonadida > Polymastigidae > Monocercomonoides > Monocercomonoides exilis. The sequence goes on from NW_027150573.1 coordinate 152,021, forward strand.
TCAAACTTTGTGAGCAATCAATGCCTTCTGGAAATAATTCTGATTGATTTGCTAAATTCTGGATTATTCTCGTATCTTTTCGGAAATTTTTGCGAACAACAATTATTCGAAAATCGCAAAGAGGTTTGTCACGAATCCTTTTGATGGTACACTTATTTTTTATAATAAAAGCTTATTGAATGTTCAACATGTATCATTCAAATTATATTATTTTTAAGCACAGTTTGTAATATCCTCTTCAAACAAGACTTGAATCCAGCAAATCTATTTCCGTCTTTTCAAATTATATCATTAAATATTGCAGCTATCATTACTCAAGGAAACATTCACTATGCCGTTATTCTTTCTGTTATGATGACTTTTCCTTTTGCGGTATATTCATTAATGAGGATCAAAAAGATATGGATGAAGGAAATTGCATCTTCGAAGCGCTCTCAAAACAACTCGTCTGCGCAGGAGCCATCAATGCTGTATATCCAACGTCCATTTTTGCCAACACTTTTAACAGTTGTAATTGTCATCTTCACGTTTTTGACTGGATGTCTTTCGCTGATTGGAGTTAAAGCAGATGAAAATTCAAGAAAGGACATAATTGGAAATCCAATTATGAGTTTAATGGTAACTTTGTTGTGGCCTCTTGTTGCTGGTTTTATGTGGCTTTGGGTAGTTCGTTCTCCTCTTGCAACGTTTGATGAGGAACTGGCAAGAGAGGAAGAAGAGAAAGCTAAAAAAGAAAAGAAACCAGCATCAAAAAGAAAGAAAAATGGAAAAAAGGAAAAAGATTCAGAAGATGAAGATGAAGAGCAAAGCGAAACAGAAAATATTTCAAATAAAGAGAAAGGAAAAGCAAAGAAAAGTCCCTCTAAAGCGCCTTATGTTGTTATGAGTCTAATGCTTCTTCTGCCTTTTGTTTTGCAGTAAATGTCATCATTTATGTTTTGTTTTGTTTTGTTTGCTTTTTTTATTTCAAATTTAGAGATTCAGAGATTTAGAGATTTCGTGAGCAAATACAAAAATATTGTAAAAAAAGAATGTTTTTTTTTTTTCTCAAATTGAAAAATGAAAAAACAAAGAAAATGTTAATAAAATACAACAAAAAATCAGAAAAGTCTATTTTTGCCTTTCTTTGGATTTTTTCGATATAAGATCCTTGCACTCTTTGTATTTCTGGAAAATTGCATTTGATACATTCATTAAAGATGATCATCTCAATTACAATATAAAAAAGGAAAGAGCAAACCTGAAAAATTGAACCATCCAAATTTTGGTGCGTATAAAATCTATTCTGCAGCTTTTTTGCAGTCAAATGCGGAAAATACATAATTTGTGCCTTTTGGTAATTATGTTTCGTTCTGAGCAAAGCCCAAACAAGAAGACTTGACAAAGAAGATGGAAATAAACAGATTGTTACGTGATTCAAACATTAATAATTATGAGCATAAAGAAAATTAAAATTTTGAAATTGGAAGAAAAGAAAATCAGAAAGAAATTAGTAACAAATGAATTCGGCAAAAACTATTGTTGTCAAAGAGAAGGAAAAAAAAAGAAAGCTATTTCAGCGCTATGCATACTTATCTTGTTGAGGAAGAAGCAAGTTCCTGTCACTAGCTTTTTGTAAGTTTGTGGTTGTGACATCTCTCAAATCTGGAACTTTTTCACTGATTAATCCCAAAAGTCTCTTTGATTCTTGAAGAGTTTGTAAAGAAGTGGAACTATTAATATAGAAATTTTATACAAAAATTTTCGTTTGAAGTACAAAAATTCGTAATAAATGATTCAATAAAAAGACATTTAATGAATAAAGCAATAAGCATAATTCTCTTATTTTGATGTTTCATAAAAGAAAATGCAAACTTTTTCGCTGCATCAAGAACTGGATGGTCAAAGAAGCTGATTTTGCGTTCGATCGCTTCTTTCACTTGAAGTGTGGATTCAAATACAGGCTGAGTTGCTGTCTGACTGTCTGGTGGCGAATTTGAGGAAGCAGATCTTGCTGATGGAACGCCGGCTGCTGTGTAAGTTGAAGGAGTTGAACTAGAAAACGATGAAGAAGCATTTGTTGGAGGTGGAGAAGGAGTTGCAGAATAAGGTTGATTAGTGTTTTGTCCAAGGTAGTTTGGTTGAATAGGTTGAAATGCTGAAGTATAATTCATTGGCTGTGTTGAAGAAGAGCTTTGCTTTGAAAATAGTTGAGAAGTTTGTGTCTTCATTGAACAAAGATGATCAATCATGTAATTCACCTTTACGAGTAAACTGCGCAAATATTGAATTTGCTGAGAGCTTGCTGTTGTCATGCCGCCGCTTTCGTCAATTTCATCTTCTGAAAACTCATCTTCTTTATTTCCATCAATGCTGATGTTTCTTGTAACTCTGTTCATTGTTTTAACTCCATCTGAACGAATAGATTCTGTTTTCCCGTCAAAAGATGGTTGAGCTCCAGAATTCTCCATTCCCGTCTGGGGTGTCATGCCTGAAAAGCTCACTGCAGATGCTTGTGGAGCTAATGACTCAATTTGAGTCAGAATTCCTACTCGTAATTGAAGAAGCAGATGAACATGTCGCAGGAGCTGGGACCGAATACCGTCAATAAGTGCGATTGATAACGGCTGACGATAAAATACAGATGGGAGCAATTGAATAGGGGCCAGATGCCCTGACTGTGGAGGAGGTACTTCATATCCTTGGAAAGCGCTTTGATGGAAATAATTCTCAGTCATCGAAGGAGCAGAAAGTTCTGGTGGCAATGTTAATTGATGATCGATAGGAAGCGATCCGCGTTGAGCCTCTGGTGAGACTGTAAGTGTTTGAAAAGAAAACGATGGGTCTTCATGCACCCCTTCTATTCCAAGTGCTGATGGATTAATTGGTTGCTGAAATAACGGAAAACCAACAAGTTCAGATTGTACAATTCTTCTGCGAGATTTTTTCACCAGCGCATCACCTCTCTGCAAGGCAAGAAGTTCTTCTTTTGGTATAAGAGCAGATCTTCCCTTTTTGTATTCAAATGGATCTTCCTTTTCCTTTGCCCAATCATTATTATAATCATAATCGTCATCCTCATCATCGTCTTCGTCTTCATCAAATGGTTCATCTACTATTGCATGAATTGCATCTCCTTGTTGTTTTTGTGGCGAAGCATGCTCGTTAGAATGAATCAGTCCAAGTAAAGTTGGTGACACTCTTGGTCTTTCCATCTCAGGGTAATCTTCATTGTCGTCTTCAACTTCGTTTTCTTCTTCTGATTCAGATTCTCTATCTAGATCATCAAATATGCCCTCTCCTTCATGAAAGTTATCTGCGTTGAATTCAATTTGAGTGGGTTTTCTATCAAGAATGTCGATTTGTCCAGTCGAAACATCATTTTCTTCTTTCATTACAGCCTTTCCTGCAATAAGTCTTTGAGGCTTCAGTCTTTGAGCAGCAAACTGTCTTGAAGCATGACTATATTGCTGAACGATATGAGTCTGTTCAAAAGCAGTTGTATCTTCATCTGAGAGTTCTTCAAAATTAGCTTCATCCAAACTAATATAAAAAAATAATTTGTTATATTTTATAAGCTACTAACTCTTTTTATATTCAAATAAATCGTACAAAACTTAAATTGTTTTGAATCAATTGTCGTCATAAGTTATTAAGGGTATTTTTTAACACTTGTGGAATATTTAATCTTATTGAATCAGATTGGTTTTTGTAAACCACTAATATTATGTTTGATGTATTTCGAAAAAAATATTTTATGGATATCAGTGATCTCTTTTTTTCTTTGTTGATGTCTACGGCTTTTTCTTCAAATGCCAATCAACCAGATTTAACAAAAGTTGAATCTGCTCCAATAGAAAAGGTATTTTTTTCTTTTCAATTGTTTGATGACTTTACTAAAAATTTTTAGGTGATCGTTCATTTCAACAATTTCATAATAAGCACTACACATCATTTAAATAAATTCATTTCAACATGTGATCAAAAATTATCTGATGTGTCCACTAGAATTTATCGAATTGAGGCTACACTCGCAAATCTTGAAAAGAAACTTGCTTCAATTCCTGATTCAACGCTTTCAGCACCTCCTCCATCAGCTGCTCCTCCAACTACTTCTGCAGCTGTTCCACAAGCTCCACCTCTTCCTGATGGTTCAACTATTCCACCTCCTCCAGCTCTGCCAACTGGTGCTCCAAATGTACCAATGGCTCCTCCACTTCCAGGAGCTCCAGTTGAAGCACCACCAGTAGAAGCTGCTCCTCCAGAAGGTTTTCTATTATTTTAATTAATTATTATGTGATTGTTTTATTTGTTTATTTATAAAAAAAATTTCAAAAAAAATTTTTTATAAGATCCTTATCCACTGGTCTTCGCGCGCCCTTATAAGACATATTACACTATGCTAAAAGTTAAAATACCTGCACCAGCAGTACGGTATGATAAAATATCAGTCTTTTTCTTTTTTATCAGAAATTTACCGATGTATTTATGAATTTTTGTTTAACTAACAGAATGAAAGCATTAGGAGCTGGAGAAGATATGGATGAATTCGACGAATTTGTAAAGCAAGTTCAAAAGAAATTCCCAGGAGGATCTTTACCTCCTCACCCATTGGAAGACGATGATAATGGAGGAGATGATGATTCAGGAGATGATGATGATGATGATGATGAAACGTAGAACTAATTTTTTATCTGTGAAAATAGCTGATATTTTTAATATCATGAGAAATTGCTAGTATTTTTATTTTTAAAGTCTTATTTCATTTTTTAATTACTTTTTTTATTTATGTTTTTTCTTTCCTGAGTTATCCTCACTTCAACTTTACTCTGTCAAATGAAATAAGAGGTAAATAAAAATGTTTTATTGAATCTGAAATTGCGAACTTGTGTCAGATTTCTTAATATTCTTTTAACTGGAACATATCAAAAGAGTGATTTCATATTCAGACAATTTTTTTGATATCAGAAAAATGAATGTATTTTTTTGTTTTTGCAATTGTACTCTTTTAATTTCAATTTTTAATTTTTGTTTTTGTTTTGTTTTGTTTTGTCAAAATTCCTTTTGCAATGTTTCGTTTTTTGGCAGATGAAAACAAATATGGGTGAATTTTTTTGAAAAGTTCCTTTTGTTTAATTTTCAAACAAAGAAAAAATTTCATATTTTCATCATATTTCTGTTTTCACTCACGAAATCACACCCAAACGGATAAAATAACTTTAACAAGGATTTATTTCCATGACAGCAAAATTTGGTGAGTGGGAACAGAAATTTGATCGAAATATAAAATTTTTATTTTATTAGAAAATTAAACAAAAGGAACTTTTCAAAAAAAATTTGACATATGTGTGGATATTTTTTGATCATATTTTTCAAAATAAAAATACTAATTTATAGTTCACAACCTATTCTATGAAATTTCAACATTCTTGTTGAATATCATCTTTTTCCTTCATCTGTTCTGTTGAAAATGATTACAACCAGCAGACTATTTGTGTGATTATTTTTGAAATAATATTTTTTCTTGCAAAAATTACACATTGAAATTATGAATTAACTTTAATTTTTTGTGCACTGAATAGAGATTCAGCTAATTAAAGTCATTTTTGTCTTTCTTTCATATCAAACATAGGCTCAAAAAAAGATTTTTCAATACATCATCCATTTGAGGAAATTTTTCTTTTTTCAAACTTAAAGTTCACATTAATAAACTCTTCTTTAAAGGTTTGTTTACATAAATAATCATTTATTTCATTAATAATTGTCATTCAAATGACTGAATTAGAGGAAATAATGCATTCACTGAAATAATTATGAGTTATTTACATCTGGGGCTATATATTTTGCTTCAGGGATTTTCGTTGAAAAATTATGCACTTTTCATTAGCTTTTTTATGTCAAAAAACACAATAAAAATTGGACCATTTTTTGACATTCGTGAAATGACACAAAACATTTTGTTATCGTTTCGACAATGCCTGTTTAAGGAAATTAAAATATAATTTATTTTTAAATTTGAGAAAGTGAAAAAAATTTATGAAAAAAGCAATTTTTTGTGCTATGTGCAAAAAAGCTTGAAAGTCTTTATTTTCCCCCATATTTTCCCCCAAATAAATAATTCAGCTTCATATTGTGACAAAAAACACATAAAATTTTATTGAAAATATTCCACTGCTAGGTTTTCTCTATAGCTGTGTATAGAAAAAATTAATCCCTTTTCCTTCTTTTCTTTTCACTCATCATTAACAGTCATTTCAAAATAAACTTTCATTTTTGTTTTATTAAATATAAGTAATTAATATTACTATATACATAAAGAATAACAAATTTCTGTTTCATATTGTTTAATTTAATTCAAACTTTTTGAAAAGTGCCGAATGTTAAAATTTCTGAGTTAATGAAATCTAACTTTACATCATGAATATTTACAATTGATGTGTTAAACGTCGCATTCAAAGAATATTGGACAATACAAAATACTGAAGGTACAATGATTTTCATAAAAATCAAAATTTGCTAAACAATTGAAAGAATTCTCAAAAAAAAGAAAATACTCCATAAACTTGAAAATCAAACATTTGCAAGTTTTCATCAATAATAATCCAATTAAAAATATATTTGTTAAGATAGGATTTTTGCAAACGAATGCAATATTTTATTTTATAGTTGTGATTGCTTTTATATAACATCAAATAAAATTTAATAAAATTGATCAAAAATTCTGATAATTATAGTAAGTTTCATAATAGGCGGACACTTTCCTAATGGCCGGACAGCAGCCTTTTCTCAGCAGCTAATGATTGTTGAATTAAGATCTTTTCCCACATCACTTGTCAGGTGAATATGAGTCCATGCAGTTTGCCAAGAATGAAGAATTCTTGAGCATTCATTTTTTAAAAATAAATTTTGTTTTTCGGAGAAATTCGGAGTAATTAGTTTTTCCGAATTTCTCCGAAAAACAAAATTTATTTTTAAAAAATGAATGCTCAAGAATTCTTCATTCTTGGCAAACTGCATGGACTCATATTCACCTGACAAGTGATGTGGGAAAAGATCTTAATTCAACAATCATTAGCTGCTGAGAAAAGGCTGCTGTCCGGCCATTAGGAAAGTGTCCGCCTATTATGAAAGTTACTATATGCTTTATCTTAACCTCTTCAAAAAATTTTTAACAATTTCTCAAAATCGAAAAATTTATATTTTAATATTAAAAAATTTAAATTGTGCTTAAATATCAAACTTAAAAGTTCTCATTTAAAAAAAAAAAATACAAAAAAAAAAAAATAATTTTTTAGAAAAAATATCTGCTAACAAATTCACAGAAAACTAATAGATGAACATACTCAACGTGCACATAATGAAAAATTACAGGATCTCAATTACATTTTCAAATAATTGTATTTTTAATTCAATGTTAGAATTAAATTGCCTCAAAAATTGCAGAAATAAAATTATCGTGCGTCAAAGTCAATTTCTTTCATAATATTCTGAAAGATATGCCGTAAACAATATCGAATGTTTCTTCAATTCAAAGCTCGATATGCAATTCAAATGTCGATTTTTTCAAAGGAATATTTCACTTGGTTGACAATCTTTCATGTATCTTTAACTTGCGAAATTGGCGCACAACATAATAAATATCAGCGCAAGCACCATTACATTCCTAAATTGATAACATACATGAAAAAATTACGATTGAAAGAATAGTCAGAAATTAATTTATCAAAAACAAAAAAAATTTCAAAACAACACAAAAATTGTTCATTTACATTTTCAATGATTTTTTTTTAAATTTTTTTTAGTTCTTTCTTTTTATTTTTATTATTATTATTGATATTATTGTTTGTTTATTTTTTTTTCCGTTTTTTATTATATTTTATAAGTCAATTAAAAAATATTGAAATGTATTTTTTATGTAATATTATTATCAAAACAATTATTTATCTTTTAAGTAGATTCATTTTGTTCTTTTATTGATTCTCTCTGTTTATTATTTATTCAATATTTCATACCATTATTTCCAATGTTCACATATCTGTTAACAATTCATGAATTATTGTAGATGTTCCGAATAGATTACATATCTAAATCATTTTATTGCGTGTGCTGCGTTATTGAAGCTGAAAACAACCCTGATGGATTTGAAGCTTGAGGTAACTGAACATTAGAAAAAGTTGAAGGCTGTGAAGGCATAACTGGCGTTGTAAAAGGCGGAATTTGCATCTGTTGTTGTGGAGGAGTTGGCTGTAAAGGTTGTAATTGCTGTTGAGGTTGCATTCCACCCATTTGTTGAGCCATCATTTCTCCGCCTTCTTCCATTCCCATCCCCATCGGCATTCCAGGTCCTATTGGCATTCCTCTTCCTCTTATTCTTCCACGTCCCCCTCTACCTCTACCCATATAAGGCATCATTTGCATTGAACTTAGAAATTTCCCCATTCCTCCTCTTCCTGGTGGTGCAACCATAATAATCATTGGTTGCATTCCTCCTCTTCCACGTCCTCTTCCTCTCATTCCCATCATTCCCATTCCACCAAATCCTCCACGAGCTCCTCTCATCTGCCTATTATATCCTGGAATATTTGTTCTTTTTGGTAAAATTTTTATTTCCCTGTTATGAAGTTTATGGCCATTGAGCGCCATGCTTGCCTGAACAGATTCTGGATCTTGATACTGCACATAAGCGCAACCTTTTGGATGACCAGCCTTGTTTGTAAGAATAGTTATTTTTGCAATTGCACCATAAGGCAAAAAAAGTTGTCCAAGCTCTTCTTCGGTTGTTGAATAATCAACATTTCCGATGAAGATTGATCGTGCATCAGCTTCTTGTTGAGCAACAGAAGTGGGATCTTCAGCTGTAAAACGAAATATAAAATAAAAAAGAAAGCAAAATGAAAAATAAAAATACTTGTCATTGGTGTTGCTTCTTCTGACTGTTGAAATTGTTGTATTTTCATTGATTCAGCATCCATTGAATCGAATTGCCCTTCAAAACTTGGCACCTGATAAAAAATATCAATAAAATTTAAAAACAAAGATATATATTGCAAACTTGGACATCTGATGGTTGCTGAATTTGTTGCTGTTGATCCATTTTTGATCTTTGGTATTATCTATAAATCATTATCAAAATTTAAAATTTGTGGTAATTTTTGAAAAACGATAAAATATAATTTAACTCGTATTGAGAACGTGAAATAATTTAATGTAAGTGAAATGAAAAAAAGGAAAAAAGAAAGCAAAACTAATACACTCGCAAAGAAATGAAGGAAATAATTACAATAAAGATCCATCTAACTTATGCTCTGAAAGACTGAGCAATACGATGGAATATATCAACAAAGCCAGGGATGACGGCAGACGCACTTTCCTTGATCTTCAACAAAATATGGTTGTTAGCTTCAGCTTCGCTCATTTCAAAGTTCATTTTATTTTTAACCTGAATAAAATAAAAAGTTTGAAGGAAAAATTATGAGTCAAATGCAAAAGCGAAAGGAAAACGCATAAGATGAAAAATAAATCGAACCAAGGTTCAAAAAAAATAAAATTCAAATAATTCAAAGGACATTAACAATACCGATAGAATTCCTGATTCGTTCTTTAAATCAGGAATGTTGGCGTGTCGCATCATCCGAAAGAGGGTGATGATGAGATTGGCGCATTTCCGGCGCAAAATGGAGTATGCCTCGCAGCAATAGCTCATGAAGCTCTGGAAGTATTCAGAGTCTCCGCCTTGCATCAGCTGTGAGAGAGAGAGAGAGAGAGAGAGAGAAAGAAAGAAGAAAGAAAGAAAGAAATAGAGAGAGAAAGAAATAGATAGATAGAAGATAGATAGAGATAGAGAAAAAGAAGCATAAACGTTGATAAGGATAAGATCAATTGAAAATAAAAAAAAAAAAAAAACGAAAACAAAAAGTATTCGTCAACTTATCTCTTCAGCACACGTCAATCATTTCTTTGCTCAGTTTCATTGGAGGCGGACGCACTTTTGGATCGTGCCCCAAAAAGAACCCAAAGTCGATGTGGAAAAGATGCCCTGAAAATGAAAGAAGGAAAAAAAGGAGATGAAAAAGAGGTTGATAATTTGACACAATTCAAAAGTTTTTCAAAAGCAGTTCAAAACAGTTAAATTTTCAAGTTTCAATTGACATTCAAAAAAAAAAAAATTCAACCCTCTCTCCAAAAGAAATTTATTTATTTATTTAATTCCTTCCTCTCCCCTCCTTTCCTTTCCTCAAACCTTCATCTGTCAGCAGCAGATTGTCTAAATGTCGATCACCAACACCCATGATGTATGTGATCACCCCATAGCCAGCACAGCTCCTCACAAAGTTCTCCAAAATGACTGGCTTGAACTTGTATGGCGTGGTTGAGTCAGGAGCGATCTTGCGGAAGTATCTGAGATAGAAGAAGAAGAAGAAGAAGAAGAAGAAGAAGAGAAGATGGAAGAAGAAGAATTATTGGTAGAGGAAATAGAAAATATATTGAGAAAGAAAATAAGAAAGAATATTTATACAAAAATGTTTAACAACCAAAATATTCATAAATAAAAAAATGAAAATAAAATAAAATAAAATAAAGCAAACGCTGCCAAGCTGCCGTGTGTCTTCAGGATCGAGTCGATCGACTGCGACGGCACAAACTCGACCAGCCCTCTCGGCGGCTTCGACGAAAACGCCATCACTTTGTACGGCTTCATCCTCAGGTCCAAATTCTCCTCTTTCAGCGTCTTGTCAAAGATAGACACAATCTGAAGCGAAAGCATGTCTTGCCTCACATCATCGTTCGACTTGAAGATGAAGCGGTGGTTGGGCGCAGGAAGCGGGTCGGGAAGCATAAACGCAGAGAAAGTGGCAGCGGAGGTGGTGGTGAAGGGCAAAGACGGAGGAGCTTGTGGAGGGAGATGGTGAGATGTAGAAGAAGAAGAAGATGATGATGATGTAGAAGCGGTTGTGGAATTAGGATTGGTATTGGAAGAAGAAGAAGAAGATGTGGTTGTGTTAGCAGAAAGTGCAAGAGAAGCAGACGGAGGTGACAGAGTGGGATTTGAGGGTGATGTGGATGAGAGAGAGGGAGGTGGGTGTGGTGCACCTGACTGCGACAAAGCCGGCTGTTCAGAAGACAACACATTCGAAACAGCAACTTCTGCTGCTGCTGGCTCTGCTTCAACATCTGCTTCTGGTTCTGCCCCTTCATCTGCCCCTTCATCTGCCCCTTCCTCTCCCTCTGCCCCATCTCCTGCTGCAGCATCTGGCTCTTCCTCTTCCTCTTCCTCTTCTTCCTCCTCGTCGTTGTCTGCCTCTTTCTTCCCTTTGTAACCCCGCTGCGATGCTTCCAACAGCAAGTCATCCAAATCTGACGGAGGACGCGTCACACTCAGCCGATGCGGCCTTTCACTAATTTCCTTCACAACATTCTCTTCGGATGATCCTGTTGAGCTTGTAAGTGTATTCATTGACATATTTTTACCTTCTCCTTTTGCCTGAGCTTCACCCTGCGGATTTCGACTGCCTGCTCCTCTGCTTCCAGTCTGCACAGAAAAAGAATTAGAAGCAGCACCAGAAACAGAAGCAGCTGTTGCATTCATCATTGCATTACTTCCATCATTAACCCCTCCTCCTCCTCCACTTCCTCCGTTTGTTCCTGCTGCTTGCTTCGCAGCCATCTGGCTCTGTGCTGCAGCCTTCATCGACTTCAGCTCCAGCTCCTTTCTTCTCATCTCCTTCTTCGACAGGCGCGTGGGCTGCGGCTTGCTCTCTTCTTCCTTCAGAATCTTCGCCATGATCGAGTCTGGGTCTTCGTCATACAGCATCCTGTGGTGTGGATAAGAAGACGTTGAAACAGTGTAGAATGGCAACTGCACCGGCTGCACCTTCGATTTGTAGACACTCAGCTTCTGGCTGTAGAAGAAGATGGAGAAATACGAAGGATTCACGGGCGAGGGGAACGGGTGGTTCATGCTGAAGAACTTCTCACTGATGGCTCTTAAGTGGCTGATTTTCTGCGTCCGCTTCAGCTTCACCACAGAATCGAACTCAGCCGAGATCGTCTCAAAGAAGACGCGCTGCCGGAACGCGTAGACGAGGTACAGCGGCTGCTCCTGCCGCATCTTCTCCAGCAAGGCACGCATCAGCAGCGTGGCCTGCTCGTGCAGCAGACTCTCTTCCACAAGCATGTGGATGAGCCAGAAGAGAGGAATAAACAACTCGAGGTTTTGCGTCGCCCGCGAGAACAAGAGCGTTGCCAGCGGCGCGTCCCGGTCGAACTGCGCATAGAGCGAGGTGATGTAGGCGTGTGTGATGGAAGCAGAGGGAAGGGAAGGATACAGCAGCATCTCCTGCCGCTCTCCATACACATCTGCCCCGTCCCACTCTCCTCCTCCTCCTCCTCCTCTTTGTGGCCACACAAGCCCCGCCTCTTCGCCCAGGTAGTTCTCAGCCCCTCTCCGCACCAGATACTCCGTCACTTCGCCTGCCATCTCGTTGTACGCTGACAGCTGCGCATTCGCATCGCCGCTCAGCTGAAACGCCCCTTCGCCGTCCGCCGCGTGCTGCCCGCCGCTCGGCAGCCGTTCTGCTCTTTCTGCTCTTCCAGCTTCCCTCTGCTTCCTTTTAATCCCGTCTTTCTCGCTTCCTGGCTGCATCCCCATCGACTCTCCTTCTTTCATCCCTGCTATTCCTCCTCCTGTTGTTGCTCCCATTCCTCCAACTCCACCAACTCCTCCTGATGCTCCTCCTCCTCCTCCTCCCGCCATCTGCTCTCTTCCTCTTCCTTCTCTCTGTCCTCTCCCTGTCGCAAGCACCTGTCCTGACGTGCATCCATCGCCTGCATTCCCCACAAGCGCACTGCCTTCTCTGATCCTCCGGTGCCTTCCACCAGCAAGCAAGCTGTCGTTGTCAAACAGATCTTCATCATCTCCATCATCATCATCATCATCTTCGTCTTCATTGTCATCATCATTGTCATCTGCCTCCGATTTTCCCTCTCTTTCCTCTTCATCTTCGTCTTCGCTGCGCCTTTTCCTCCTTTTTGAGACTCTCTTTTCACTCGATTTCTCTCCGTCTGATTGATTCTGCTGTGAGTCGTTGTTGTCCTCTTCGGAATCTGAGAAAAACGCAGATGGCTGAAACTCTTTCTTCTTCGGCTTCTTCCTCCGCTTCCTTCTTCGCCTATCTCTTTCTCTTTTTGCATCGTTGTTGCCTTCTTCTTCATCCACCACAACTGCTCCTCCTTCTTTCCCTTCTTCTCCTTTCTCTCCTTTCTCTTTCCCAATCATTTGTTCTGCTGCTTTATCTGCTGTTTGATTCTGCATTGATTGTGTACTTTGTATGTTTGCTTCCTTTGCTCCTTCTTTGTGCGCCTGAGGCTGTTCTTCTTCTTCATACTCAAACTCTTCTTCTTCCTCGTCTTCTTCTTCGTATTCAGATACTTCAATCACCTCAATTCGCTCTGTGCCCGCAGGAAGCTCCATATTTTGCCTGATTTCTGCATTTTCTGTTCCATTTTGATTTGCCGTTGAATTCACTTGTGTTACATTCTGTGATGCATTCAATGTCTTTTTTGTCCCACGTACTCCTCCCTCTCCTCCTTCCCCTCTTCCTCCTTCTCCCTCTCCTCCTTCTCCCCCTTTTTCCACCATCTGCCCAACTGCTGGCTGTGTCTGGTAAACGGGTGTTCTGCTGCTATACTGCTGTGATTGTGTCTGCGATTGTGTTTGCGATTGAGACGGTGAAGGCGTCTTCAGTTTTGCTGACAGCTCTGCCGAGGAAGTTGTGTATGTGCTGCCATATTCGCTCCCACTCGACCTGCTTGCTCCTCCGCCGTCTTCATCATTCGAGTCATAATTGGAGAGATCGGAGTCGCTGTATGAAGAAGAAGAAGAAGAGGAAGAGGAAGCAGAAGCAGAAGAGGAGGAATAACCACCAGAAGAGGAAGAATTAGACGAGGAGTAGCGAGATGAATCTTCATCTGACGAGTAATAGCCAGACGAGCCACTTTCGCTGAAGCTGCTGCCAAACTCGTCTGACGTATACTCACTGCATGTCTCTCCTTCATCTTCATCCTCGTCCTCCTCTTCCTCAAAATCCTCCGACGAGTTCATTCTCTCTTCATCTCCTTCATCTCCCTCATCCTCATCGTCCTGGAACAGCTCATCTGCCAGCTTCGGCGGCTCCTCTTCGTTGTTGTCGTCGGTGCTCAGCAGGTCAAACAGCTGCACCAGCCCTTCCTCTTGCTCACTTTTTCTTATCTGCGTCTGCTCCACTTTTTTCCCCGGCTGTACTGCTTGCCCTGCTTTCCCTTTCTTCTCCGTCCTCCTTCCACTCCCCATCCCCATCCCGCTTCCATTTCCTCCTCCTCCTCCTCCTCCACTTCCTCCTCCCACACCACCACTGCCCCCCTCTCCCCCTCCTCCTCCTCCTCCTCTATTTCCACTGGCTCCTTCTTTCTCATTCAAGTTGCCATTCCCCTGTGACAAATAGCTCTTGTTCATCGAAGATGTCTTCACGTGCCGTTTTCCTCCGTGTCTTCTGTGTGTGTGGTGATGTCTTCTGCTTCTGCTTCTGCTTCGACTTCTGTATCGTTTGTGAGGAGTCTGCTGCACGCCAACTGGCTGGCTGTTCAGTGCAATAGCAGAAGAAGTGGCTGAAGAAGAAGAAGAAGCAGCAACAGGCATAGCAGGCAAACGAGGTTCCTCCGTCCTTCCTGCCTGTGGCTGTGCTTCTTCGTCCTCTTCGTATTCCTGCTCATCCTCATCCTCTTCCTCCCACTCGTACTCTTCCTCTTCCTCTCCTCCTCCTCCGCTTCCTTGCTGTCCAACCTGCCCTTCTCTTTGCACGCCTTGTTGTTGCTGCTGCTGCTGTTGATTCAACGAACTTCCAGAAGAATATGTCAAAGAAGGCGATACATTCGCCAAGTTGGCTGTGTCTGGCGCTGAAAAAGCAGGTGCATGCGAACTGGAGAACTGGCTGTCTTCGGCACTCGGCATTGAGCCATCCTGTGGCTGTGGCTGTGGGTGTGATTGCTGCGATGACTGCTGCTGTTGCTGAAGTGACTGTTGTGTGTGCCCCAGCTGATCAGTTGCAGATGGAAGTGCAGTCGGAATCACCACGTTCCTTCCAGCTGCGCCTGAAGCTGGTGAGCCATCTGGAGACACTGAAGAAGCAGGGGTCGATGCAGACGACGCTGCTACTGCCACTGCTGCTGCGGCTGTTGAAGTGCCACTCCAATTCTGCCCGTTTTGTGATGTGTTCGACGCAACTGAACGTGCAGGTGTTGCGGCGGGTGATGGGGTGCCTTGTCTCCCTCCGCCGCTTCCTCTGCGTGCTGCGTCCAATTGAGTGGGCTCTGCCATATCGTCCTGCTTTGTCAGCACAGCCTCCTGCTTCAGATAAGGCTCATTGATGCGATACTGTTGCTGCTGCTGTTGCTGTTGTTGATCAAATCCCTGCTTTATCCCACTCCCACTCCCATGTCTGTGTCTATGATGTCTGCCATGTCCATGATGTTGTCTACCATGTTGATGATGGCGATGATGGCGATGATGATGATGATTACGATGGCGATGGCGCCTTCGCCGTTCCTGCGACCCCTTCCTGCGCCTGTGTCTTGCCCCGTGTCTGTGCCTGTACCCGTCCTCCGAGTCAATCGAGCCGCGTCTGCCGTACTTGCCGCGCTGTCTGCCTCTTCTCCCGCCTGCTGACTGCGAGTCCGCCAGGTTGTCGCACAGCAGCGACTGCACCAGCTGCGGCAGGAGCTCAATCAAATCGTCGTCGGCCAGGCGCGCCAGGTGTGCTGTGGCGTACACCCGCACGAACGGGTGGGTCTCGGCGACGTCTGTCGACACAAGCTCCAGCAGGCACCAGAGCGAAGGAGACTCCCAGCGGCGCAGGAAGTCTATCGCCTCGAGCCGCATCTTCTTCGAGCGCCAGTTCACCGACTGCACAAAGCGGTACAGCAGCGACGGGTACTTGATGGCTGTTGCACGGTTCACCCAGATCGCCCGGCGCTGGGTCTCGTTGATACCTTCAGTGGGGGGCAGGTTGCTGAGGTAGTGCAGCTGTTTCAGGTTGTTCTCAGAGGCAAAGGCCTGCGAGGGAGGGACAGAGGTGATGCCGAGGGACTCTGCCAGCCGCAGCGTGGGGAGGTCGAGACAGAGCCGGCCTTCGCCGTCCATGTTGGGCGAGGCAGCGACGGAGTGGATACCCGGACGCCGCTGGGAAGAAGAGGGGGGGATCGGAATGGCAAAGGACTGGTAGCTCATAACCACCCCGGCAGAGGGTGTGGGTGTGGATAAGGAGGAGAGGAGTGCGCGGTCGGAGAAAAGGAGAGAGGCGGGGGAGTAATAATCATAGAATGTGGGGGTCATTTCGATTTCGAGAGAAATCACCTCAACTTCTATTTTGGGGATTTCCTATTAAAATTGAAATGAAATGAAAAGAATATAAAAATTATATATTGGTTGTTGATTATGTATGTTGTTTAATAAGGATGAGTTCACATCAAAATAAGCAAACAATGTTTAATCAAATTTGCAACAAAAATTGAATTACGCCAATTATTAGAAACAAATTGCACACTTGATGAATCGCTTCCATTGCCTTGTCCACTCCATCGTCCATCCACGAAACACGCGGAATAAAACGTGGAGCTGAAACGATTGCCAAAGGAGATATTGTCAACTGTGGCGCGGCTTGGCGATGAGCACCATAACCTCTCTCGCCTTCTTTCTTGACTTTCGGCTCTTTTATTGCTGCTCCAAGATCAAAAGGCGAAACTGATGGATGAGTTCCATCACCCCATACAGGGTGCCCTCCTTCGTCTCTAATTTCTTTCAATTTAGCATGACGAAGAGTAGGATTTAGTAACATAAGCTCATGCTTTGTTGTTATAAAAGATGAAGCCGACCAAGGAAGACGTTTCGCAACTTGAACTTTATAATCATTGAAAAATGGTTTTGGTGGAAGTGGAATTTGAGACTTTGAAAATGTTGAAGTTGTGACAGGAACAAGAGGGACATGTTTAACACCCATACGAGGCCTTCCTGTTCGGGAGAAAAGAGGTAAGGTTGTTGTTGCAATTGGCATAATCGTTCTTGGTCCGGTACAAGTCCAAATTGTAATAACTATTCCTGAATCAGTTGGAAATACTCGATCTGGATGAGGGAAATCTACGACATTCATTAACCTTATTTCAAAAAATTTGAAATAATTAATCACACAAAACTCACTTTATGAATAATCAAACCTAAACGTGTTTCTTGGATAATACGAATAAAATGGACTTAAATATGGTATAGATGTTTGCTTGCCATTGCAGTATAAAGTTGCTGAAATGCAAAAATCAAGTGAAGATTCGTTAGATAACGTTGTTGCATCAAAACAACGTGCTAAAGAAAGGAACACTGACGGAGGCTGAACAACCAATGAGCGTCTACATATAAATAATTTCTTTTAAACTATGCAAATTATAAGCACAATCACACATTGTCAGCATCAGGCAACGAAAAAGAAATAAAAAAGTAAAAGATTATGGGAAATAAAGTTATAGACAAGTCTCATGTTTCTTTTAAAGCACTTTTTTTGTTTTTCAAATAAAACAAATAAATAAAATGGAAAAGAAAATGTACAAAAAAAATAATGAATTATGAAAAAAATAAAGAATAATTTGTTTTGGAAACATGAAGATGCTGTAAAGCTTTCATTGGCAAATGATAGTTATTTGATAATGTTCCTTCGTGCAGAAAAGCAAAACTTAAAACTATCTCTTTCACTATCTTTTTCATTTCGATAAAAAATTCATGAAAGAGATGATATTTGTTTTGCCAGATTTTTTTGCTTGCTTTCGGACAATTTCCTGTGTGTTAAAGTCAGCTTGTTTCAAAGTGGAATCAATGATTGATTGAGCAGCAGAAGGATAATTAGAAACATGTCTTCCGAAGATCAACTCATCCGTCTGAAGATAGATCCTATCTTCATAACTACTCATTTGTTGTGATTCAGATTGATTTGTTCTCAAATCGTATTCTTTCTCTTTCATTTGTTTGGCTTGTAGCAGCTGTTGTTGCTTTTGCTGTTTAATCTTCATTAAAATTCTATTTGATTTTTCCAATCTGCTTTTTAATCCATTTTTCAAATCATTTTCCAATAGCGAACCGAGAAATGAGTTTGGATGAGCAGAAGAATGCAGTGTCTGAACATAATACGAAAGAGAAGGTGTCGACTCGCTAAACATTAAATCGCCATCTTCATGGCACATATTCAATGGAATGGGAACAGCAAGTTGACAACGCTTATCAAATGTGTTAACATCATCAGATGTTTCGCTTGATTGATACGAATAACTCAGCAGATTACAAAGAGAAGTGACAATTCGATGGATTGTCGGTAAATCATCTTCTGTTCTGTCATTCCTTTTTTCTTCATGTGAATCACTTTCTTCTGATTGACTCGAAAATGAAAGCGAAATTGGCGTGTCGTCTTCTTTGACTGTCTGAAATACTTCGAATGCAGAGTTCTCTGAAGGATAACTGAATCCGCCTTGAGAAGCAGAAAAAGCAGATCGCGTTGAGTCATTCTCCAAATGCGGAGAATCAGCTGAATAGTCAGAATCTTCAGAAGACTGCTGCATTTGCCGAGTGGCAAGTTCGAGATCTTTCATATTCGGCGCCATCCTTTCTGCATCAACAAGCGCCTGAAACACAACAGGTGGAGGAAACGTGTGGATCACTGGCGTCTTCGGCTCCGGAGAAATTTCTGGTTTGATTTCCGGAATTGATATGAACGAATGCATGTCATTTGAAGTCTGAGTGACAATTTTTGCAGCAAGTGGAACATCAACAATTGCATGCAAAGATACTTTTTGTTCTTGTTGCAGTGGCATAAGAGTTTGCGTGCTTTCTGCTATTTGTGGAGACGATAGCGGCATCAGTTGAGGAGAAGGAGTCACAGGGCGAGGTGAGAACGTTGGGAAATCAGCAGCAAACGGCGGTGTCTGCGAAGCAGAAGAATGAGGGATCATCCGAACAACTCCCTGCTGGCCGGCTGAAGAAAGCGGCGTTTGAGGTGAGAAAGCTGCAGAAGCAGAGGACTGTTTTGTTGGTGATTCAGCACGAGGCGAAGAAGCAGCAGGCGACTTGACAAAGAAAAGAGGATCAAACATTGCTGCAGTGCGGGCGGTGGACGATGAATGAGGCGGGCTCTGCAGCGGGTGCGGAGGAGAGCGGTAGAGCGTGGAGTCGATTGGCGAAGGCAGCTGCGTCAGCTTCAGGTCTGACACGATCATCTTTGTGAATGGAGAGCTGTCGGCAGAAGCAGCTGGGGAAGGAAGTGAAGGAAGAGATGGAAGCGAAGGATTTCTAATGTTTGAAGTTGTGTTTGAGGGGGTGGAAGCGAATGGAGAAAGGGTTTGATTTGAAGGTGAGGAAATCGAAAGCGGGAGAGAGACTAAGCTCATGAGCTGTCTCGACGGAAAAAGAGGAAAAGAAAAAGGGAGGGAATACAGCAGCTGTGACGTTGATATCGGTGTCACTGTTTCTGTCTCGCTTTTCTCTCGCGTTGCAGCTGCACGCTTCTTCTTCTGTTTGGTTGTTCGCTCCATTTCGAAGTCTTCGTCACTCTCAAAATCGGTTATTTCAGAGCTTTCGGCTTCGGAGAACGTTTCACTCTTTTTGGCGTGTCGCGTTTGAACGGTTGACAATGGTTTTCCTGCTGTTGACGAAGGTTGTCGAGTTGAATTGACTTTTTTTGGAGAATGATATGAAGCATCTTCTTCGGTAGATTGCGTTTGACGAGGAAAACGGCGAAGATTAATAGAAGTTTCTGGACGAGTTGAAGTTTTATCTTTAGTTTTATGTGGAACTTGAACATTCACCATTGTCGATGGAGCCTTTGCTCTTTCGCTCTCTAGAAAAGCTTCAATTCCTGCTTCAGTAAGCTTTATGTATTTGGGCTTATGTTGATGTTTCTAAATTGACAATTATTTCATTCTTCAAAAAAAGAAAAAACACTCAAACCATCCTATATCTCAAAACTCCAAACCAATTGTCTTTATATTTTATATAATTTGATTTCGGTTAATTGAAGAAATTTGTGACAAACCGAGTCTTAGACTATTCAAACCAGTTTTGGCCATTAATCTGAAAACAAAACATTTATCAAAACACTTTTCAAAAATTCAAAACATCATTCGTTAAAAACTCTTTTTTCTCTTCCAATGTTGGCCTGCATGCAGGATTTTCAGAAACAAATTCATTGAGAATCGATCGTTGCTCTCTTGTAAAAGGCATTCGAGAGGAAGATCCTCTAACAATTGCCTGAGTCCTTCCCTTCTTTCTTGCTCTCAAATTTGATTGTTCACTATCACTTTCTGAAAAACTCAACTTATCTTCCATTTTAAAATGCTTCACTGTAAACTTTTGATCAAATCATGAGAAAATGACCCTTCGTAAACTTAAAAAACAAATTATCGAATTCAATAAAGCAATTTCATTTCAATTTTCGAAAATACACATATATGGCTCTTCAAATTTCATTTCAAAAAATAAAACTATTAAAATGAAAATTTTGTATTGGGTTAAATTATGTGATTTCAAAAGCAGTTTGTTGCTTTTGCATGTTCATCCTATTGTGAGTCATTGTTAATAAAATACAATCAATTGAATTTGTTATATTCAACTTCAAACAAATTTAAATTTTAATTTTCTTTTTTTGTTGTTTGAGAAATTGATGTTCTTTGTGTTGAAACCTTTTTTTAACTTCACGTCTAAAAAAACTCAACGCTTCTCAATAATTTGTATTTTCTATGTCTGACTTCGAAAAATCAAAATATTGAAAAAGAAAAATAGAAAAAATAAACAAGTTAATCATAATTTAGAGAAAAATATTCGATTCTTTTTTGTTATTTCTTCCAAAAATGTCCAATAAGTTTGAGATAATTGAAAAAGGCACATATAATTCGTAATTGAATAAAAAATTAAACACTATTAACGTTTTTACATGATATCAAAAGATGCTCAGGAGTTAATTTCTCGGCAACAAAAAAGAATTTTAGAATTAGAGTCACATGTCATTAGATTATCAAAGATGCAACTTCAAGAACTTGAAAAAGAAAAAAACAATCAGTATGCAAACCTCCTTTTTAATTTGACAAATGAACAACAAAATTACACTTATCTTTAATAATACTTCTTTTTTGACAATGTGAAAAGAACGAGAAATGAAATGTTGGACAAAGGAACAGACACTCCTGCATTTAACGAATCGAATATATCTTCAGAAGAAGGAGAAATTATTCTAAAAACGGAACAAAAAATTAATCAATGCGAAAAGTCATTCAATGACGAATGCAAAGAATTCGTAAACTTATTTAAAATCGAGCAAGAAAAAGAAAGAGAACAATGGAAAGAAGAAAAAGAAAAAATGCTCTTAGAAATTAAATCAATGATGGATAAAATTGAGCAAATGAATGAAAAGAATGGAGGGAACATAAGCAATGAGCGTGAAATGCAAAAAGATTCGCATCCTAAGAAAAATGACGATTTTACTGAATCAAAGCCAAAGGTTGAAAAAGTTAGAAGCAAAGATCAGACAACAAAAAGTGGTCAAAATCAATGGCTTGCCGAAAACATTCGATTTTCAAAAGATGTTCCATTTGCCGAACTTAGACGAAGGATGATTTCACAACAAATGATTATTATACGACAAAAAGAAGAGAACAAACTTGCAAAAGAAAAGGCTGAAGATTTGATGAAGCAACTACATCAACAAAAATTGAAATGTAAAGAAAAAAATGAAGGAAATCAGCATGTATGGATTGACCAAGAAAGGAAAATCAGATCGCTTGAAGCTGAACTGGAGCTCGAAGCTAAAATGAGAAATCAAAAAATAAAGGAGATAAGAGCGGTTCAATTACAAAATAACGAATACAAGGACACACTACGTTTACTTAACATGAAGCTTAAAAAGGAAGCAGAAAATGAAGAAGTCACAGGAAGTGCAGACATGGCGGAATCATACAACTTTCGCAAAGACTTCGATTCTTCACTTATTTTAGAAGGACAAGAAAGAGAAAAAGAGAAAGAAAAAGAGAAAAACAGAAGCAAAGGATCAATGATAGATACGCCTTCGCCTTCGCAGCTGCAGCATCGATATTCTTTTTCAATGAAAATGGATGCACCAGCCATTTCGGAGAGTTTAGAGAAAACAGAAGAAACGCTTTCGCTGCCTGCCTTTATCAGAACACTGAAGCAAAAAATATCTCAATTGACTCTGAAATTGGCAGATGAAGAGAAAAGAAGTGTCAAACTGAGAAAACAATTAGGTAACATTCGAAGAAGATACAAACGGAGAAAGCGTAGAGCAGGCTCGATTGATATTTCACAGTCGAAATCTGAAGATGCAAACATTTCTTTCCCATTCTCTCACTTTCTCAGAAATAGATCTCAGAAAAAAGGAACAAAAAACAGCAAGCAGTCTTCAACAGATTCAGCATCTGATGAGACTCGTTCTTATTCTTCGGATATTCACGACGAACTTTCTGAAAATGGCTCATCTGAAGAAGAAGAAGAAGATGATGATGATGATGATGAAATTTACAAAAGAAGATCATATTCTGCAGATGCAGTTGAACATTCCGACGAATCTGATTCAAAAAGCCCTTCAAAACGTGTCTTCCGTCGCAAACACATTGAAAATCAACGATATCGTTCAACTCGCATTCCCTTGTCTTTTTATTTGGAGGAAAGTGAAAGCTCTTCTGAAGATAACTGCATTTTTGGTGATGCTAAAGAAATACTAGCAAATAATGCTCAAAATCAAAGAAGAGAAGAACCAATGAATATTCAAACAATCAGTGAATCATTGATGAATAAAGATAACGAAGAGGATGTGATTAAATCTGAACGCAATTTAGCTGAAATTTCAGCATTGGAAGAAGATAAACGAGCACTTTTGCTGAAGCTGTCTTTGATGGAAGAACGAGAAAAGGAGATGAAAGAGAGAGACAGAGAAAGAATCATTTCTAATGAAGAAAAAGAAATTGAAACAATGTTGAAAGATGTAGATCAAAGAACACGCAAAGGATTAACCAAACAAGAAGAAGAAAATGTTAAAGAGTCAACTAAATTGTATTCATCTGGCGTTCATAAAACCAAACAAACTGAAGCTTATGGTGATTTTACTGCCAAATGGCTTTCGACTCCTTCTCCAACAGACACAATTGAGCGAATGCTTTCTGAAATCAACTTGAATACTCTTCTGCTGCTTGCTGCACAATCTCGAGATTCAA
This sequence comes from Monocercomonoides exilis, assembly GCF_001643675.1. Classification (NCBI taxonomy): domain Eukaryota; phylum Preaxostyla; order Oxymonadida; family Polymastigidae; genus Monocercomonoides; species Monocercomonoides exilis. Next base: position 175,283 of record NW_027150573.1, read on the forward strand.
AAGAATTAAACTTTGGAAAAAGTGCAAATGGTGAAGAACAAAAGAAGAACAAGAAAACATCTCAGTCGATTAAGAGAGAAACTGATTTTATGCCTATGAAAGATGAAAGCAACAAAATGTTTGAATCAATTGAAGAAATAGAGAAACAAGCAGATTCCATTCTATCTCCTGCTTTGTCTTCAATTGACACACCACAATCAACAGCACATCCAAAACCGTCATTCAAATATAACTCACCAGAGTCAATAGAAAGTGAATCATCTTCATTGTTCTCAAAACAGTCAGATGCTCAACAGAAGTCTCTGGTCAGCACCTGTCTTGCCATCTTTCGTCCACTTCGTGATGTGATTAAAGCGGCGTGTGCCTCTTCCACACAGCTCCAATCAGAAAAAGAACAGTTGGAAAACAGAGTTGATGCGCTGAAAAAAGCAATCATACAAACAAAACTGGAGCTGGCTGAGGAACGAGCAAAGAGGAAAGATGCAGAAAATGAGAATTTCATGCGAGACAATCAAGAAAGAGCAGAAAGAGAGGAAAGCAAAATGCGATATGTGATTGCTGCAGAAGGAGAGCGTATGAAGCAGATGAGATGGATGAGGCGATGGCTGGATGGAGCAATATGCTTGGCGAAGATGAAGAAAAAAGAGAAAGCAACAAAAAAGAGGATGGCCCAACTCAAAAGGCAAAATGTTATGAATGAAATGGAAAGAGAGCTGCTTTTGGCGGAGAACAAAGTGATGAATTTGAAGCTGAATGAATTCAGTGGAATTGAAACTTTGTCATCTGAATCAGAAGGCAAACGAGCCGAAGATTTGAGTTCTGTGCAAAGGCAGCTGGATGTCTTGGGACAGAAATATGGAGAAATTGAAGAGTTGTTGAAAAAGAATTTGGAGCAAGCCAAAGAGAAAGAAAACGACATTGCTATTTCTGAAGATAAATTCATTGAAAAATTACAAACATTTTTGAAAGAAGCAGAAGAAGCCACTTTTGCAATGCCTGAAGAATTGAATAAGATACGCTTCTCATCTCATTCTCATTCAGATTTCCCTCAATCAACAGTGCAACCTCAAATTGACACTGCCATGAAAAATAATCAAGAAACTTCTTTATCTGCATCTTCTTTTGCAACTGAAAGAGGAAATGCCTCACATTTTGAGCTGTTGATGTATCGAAATTGCATTGAAGAGCACATCATCTGCGAGAACGAGGAATTAAAAGCGCAAATGGCAGAGTTGGAAAAGAAGCACAAGGAACAGATTTCTTCTGTTCTTTCTGATTGCCGCAAGCAGCTTGCCTCTAAAGAAGAAATAATTGCAGATGCAACAAAAAGATTTGAAGACTCGAAAAATAAAATGAAGCAGGCAGAACAAGAAAAAATGATTTCTCTGATGAACCAAGCAGTTATGATGCGGATTGTGTATTCACAAACATCCACTGATTCAAAACATCAGACAGAGAATGCCCAAACACACACACAAGACAGATCCTCTTCTCGTTCATTTTCTCGTTCCACAGAAGGAAAATGGCTGGAAAAGCAGGTTAACTCGCTGCTTTTGACGATGGGAGCGAAAGAAGCACAGCAATTTGCGCTGGAGCAATGGAGGGCTGCAAATGATTTGAAGCAGGAGGTGTCACTGTGGAGAGAAAGAGTACACGAATTGGAAAGGAATCCAGATAGCTCAGTCAGAAAGCAATCAAAAATAAAGGAAAAACTGGCTGCAAAACAGAAATTGCGTGATTCTTCGTTTGATCCAAGGAATATAAAGGAGAAAGAAAAAGAAAAAGAAAAAGAAAAAGAAAATCTTCTTTCCACAGAAAGAGAAGCAGAGACAAGAAGAAATGAGGTGAGTAATGCTATGAAATCAGATGATATTACAACCTCAGAGGTGTTTCAGACTGAGCCATTTTCATTCCATTCACAAACAGTTCAGACATACAAAGAGGATTCCCATCAAAAAACTTTGATTGATAGCAATCAAAGAACAGAAGAAGAAGAAGAAGCTGAAAAGGATACAGCTGCTAAACATGAGAATCCTCATTCAAACACAGGAAGAACTGAAAAGCGCTATCAAAAAAGACAAAAAGGTGCTAAACAGAATCTGACTCGCAGCTTGGAACGATCAGATAAAAAACTCACACTGGAAGATCTGACAAGCGATACAAATGACTCAAAAGAGGCTGCAACAAACACTGAAAACCAACAAAAAGCAGAAACTGAACGAAAAAATCCAGAAGGAAAATTAGAAACAGAAGAAAGGCAAATTCACGAAAGTGTTTTGAACAAAGATAAAACCGAATACAATCCTGTTTCAAAAACGGAGTTTTCTATGCAAACCAAAAGAGAGCTTTCGATTGTTGGTCACTTATCTCCGTCTCCAATATTTCCATCTGATGCTTATATTTCACCTCAAACAAACACGTCATTCAATCCACATCAAAGTAACCAGTCTCGAAATATGCCTCTTCCACCTCAAGTTGATGTCACTTCACCTTCTCAAAAAACTAATCGCTCGAACATTACAGACATTCATATGTTGACTCCACAGCAGGCACAGCCAACAGTTTTTTCCTCAATAGCACTTGCAGAAAATAGAAAGCAACAAACTGTAAATGCACCATTGTCTTCACATTCTTCGCTTGATGTGACTGATCAGCAGCATCCTCAGCCACAAATCCCCACTCCATCGACATACCCTTCTTGGATGCAAGCACCTGCAGATCTCTCTTCCCATCTTCCACCTCCTCCACATCCATCCGTCTTTACACACTCGTTCACTTCACAAACTCCAATTTTCACTGCTCCAGCGACATCTGATGATGTGCAGCTTCCACTTCCCTCACAGCATTTCCTTACAGCTCCTGCGATGCCTCTCCCTGAATCTCCAACAAGAACAGAGATCAAGCAATCACCTTATCTTTCTTCTCATTCCCAGCAAATGACAAGCCAATCAGCTTATTCACATTCAAAAATAAGCAAAGAAGAGCCAAAGCAAAGACCATCATCAACACCATCATTGCACTTCGCACGTCACCTCCATCCAAACAACCCATCCTCCACATCATTTCATTCATCTCAAACACGCACTCACTCCACGTCACATCGTCAGCCTCGCTCTCATTCGAACTCATTTTCACAGAGCCGCTCGCATTCCGTTCACGAAACTTCAGCAAGAAGCAATCGCTCAGAGCATTCTGTCACAAAAGACGGCTTTCTCAGCAGAGAAAGAGCAAAAGAGGTGGAAAGAGAAGCGAGAAACATCCACAAAAGAGCAGTTCGGATGCAAAAAGAGAAAGAGAGAGAAAAAGAAGAGAAAAGGTCAAAAAGACACAAAGGAAGGAAACATTCCAAAAATGGAAGGCTTCTTTCATCAGTGATTCATCACACGGACTACACACAGCTGAAGAATGAAAAGGAAAATCCAAATCAAAATGCAGATCTTGGGCATGCTTCGTTGCTTCCAGACTATTTGACTCAGCCGCCTCAATCACTTGTCCCAGCCTCTGCTTCATCTTCAACTTCGACTTCGACTTCGACTTCTGTCTCTTCTTCATCATTTGCAGCGCAGCCACGTAAAGCAGATCTTGCTCTTCCTGATAATTCAGACAGAATACCCGAAGCTGCAGTGATTCCTCCACTTTCATCGAAACATCCGGCCATTCGAAGTTTGGAGTTCGCAATTGGACGATATTCAGACGATCGACCTCGGTTGCTGGGAGGAAGTGGACGTGCTGTGCCAACGAAGAGAACGGTCAAAACAGCAAGAACAGAGGAAAGAACAAGTGAATTGGATGAAAATGAAGAAGAAGACGAAGAAGACTACGATGACGATGAAGGTGACGATGAAGATGAATACAGCGATGAAGATGACGAAGAAGAGGGTGATGAATACGACAGTGATGAAGACAATGGAGAGAATGACGAAGGCGACTCAGAGATTTCCATTGACGCAGACAAAGAAGACGAAATTGCAAAAGAAGAACAAAAAGAAGAGGAAAGCTTTTTTGGGAATGAAATGTCTTTGTTCCAAGATGAGAGCTTGAATGCTAATAATACTCATGAAGCAGATGACAGTGTTGTGAATTCTGAAAGCGATGAAAAGAAGAAACAAAAAACATTTTCAAGTCGCAACAACAATGCCTCAGATAAAGATGAAACTGATGAATTGATTGAGGAAGGAGATGAGCTCGAGGGAAGTTCTTTGCTTTCTGAAGGGAGCGTCACAGACGATGAAGAAGAGCTGGATGATTTCTCTGAGTCTTACAATGCAACAGATGATGAGCCATTACAATCTGCAAAGAAAGGAAAAGAACCGACCGAACTGTTAAATGAGAATGAGACACCTTCTTCTGCAGCGAATGCAAATGGATCATCTTCTTCATTTGGACTTAACGATGCTTCAAAAACTCAATTTGCATATCCTTCAATTCGTTCTGATAACTTGATCACTTCATCATCATCATCTTCTTCTTCTTCTTCTTCTGCATCTTCTTCTTCCCCTTCATCCATTCCTATTCCACATTCAACCACTTCATTTTCATTTCTACCAGACAGCACAACATACACAAACATTTCACAGCTTGAAAGCTCCAGTCACACTCTCGCCACTCCTTTATCTTCAGCAATCTCAACACCATCTGCTCCTCAATCCACATCAATCCACAGCCACAAGTCATCTACCGCTTCTTCTTCTCCTTCTTCGATTGCAACAACTTCTGTGACATTCTCTTCACCCACATCTGTCATCGTCCAACCAACAACTCCATTTTCTTCATCGTCAAAAGGAGGAAACACAGTTCAAATCGATTCTTTCTCAACTGTCCGCAAAAGCGGAGATGCTCCAGTGGCAATTGAAGATGAACAGGGAACTGAACATGTCAGGGCAATTCTTAGTGAACAGCAGAAATCCGATTTGCCACAGAAGACTTTGAAACTTCCTCCACCTCCACCACCTCCTTCAATCGAGCCGAACAATTCTTCGTTCTTGTCTCTTCATTCACCAAATGCATCTGCACAATCAAATGTTAATGGAGAAACTCCTCTTCCTTCAATCTCAGGTTTCAGCCAAACCAAACCAGAAGAAGAGCATTCTTATTTGACGCCTTTCAGTTCAATTGCTCCACTTCCATCTTCTCGCAGTGAACAATATTCGGAATTGACTCCTTCGGCACGTGCACTTATCAGCGCCAAAATAGCAAGGGAAGAAGAAGAAAAGCTCTTGAAGAATGCAGAGGAAATGGAAAATGAGGTTAAGCGGATAATTGCAGAAGAAAGAGAAAAACAAAAAGCCAATGAATCAGCTATTTCTCCGAAAAACAGCACAAACACACCAGAAGCTCAGCCAAAGTACAACAAGCTCCGCTTGATGATTGAGCAAGAAAGAGAGAACGAAAAGAGCAAAGCGATGACAGAGCCTGAGAGCTGGGAGTCCATTCAAACACCAGAATTGCCTTTGGAAGAGAGCAAAGCAACGCCTTACAAAGACGAAGAAATACTAAACAAGCTGATGGAGGCTCGAAGGAGAGATTTGGAAGCCGAAGCAGAATTGATGCGCTCGTCTCGTGCGAGTAAGCAAAGCAAGGTTGGTAGCATTTCAGATGAAAAAGTTTCGCAAGCGCAAATTCTTGCTGAACAACCGAAGCAAACAGATTCTGTAAGTCTAAAAGAAAAAGGCAATCAAAAAGAGAGTAAGTCAGGAAAACAGAACAGAACAGAAGTTATGTCAAAGGAAGATGCTTTGCTTGAAGAAGAGCTGAAATGGCTTCAAAGAGATGTGATGAAGACGAAGGAGTCAATCAGCAAAAAATGGGAATTGTTGAATGGAGGAAGAGACAGCTCCAATTTCAAAGAAGAAGAAGAAGAATCATATCCTGCAAGTTCTGATACAAATCGTTCTGCGCCTCGAACACAGTTGCTTTTGAGTGAAAGAGAAAGCAGCAGCTCTTCTGAAAGGCCGACAGAAACTCCAACGAAAACGCCATCATCTCCATTCAGAATGGGAATGAGTGACGGCAAAAGTCAAACAGAGTCTACAATAACTCCATCTTCTCGTCACACCAGCTATTCAAGAGAGTGGGACAGTGGAGCTTACACGCCGCAAAGCCTTCGATCGCTTCTTTCGCAGAGGGCAGAAGAACTCAACCAAAGAGAGCACAGAGCATTGACAGAGCTGGTTCGGGTGCTTATTGAAAAGAGAGGAAGAGAGAAAGGTAAAAATTCTGAGACTCGTTTGCCTGAAGACAAAGGAGAAGAAAAACAAGGAAACAGAAAGAACAAGAAACAAAAATTCGAATCTTTAGCGGGTGAAGAAAGTGATGGAAAGTCAAACATAGACAACAAAAATCAAAAAGAGAAAAACAAAAGAGATGAAAACAAAACAGCACAAAATGCATCCAACTCTCCTTATGAAACGCCAACTCTTGTTGCGCGAATAGGAACACCATTTTGGATTGTTCCAATGGAAGATCCGATGGAAGCACCACCAATTATTCGACGAACCAGTGCCTCAGCAAAAGAAGGGGGAAATGAAGAAGATGAGGAGGAGGAAAATGGACCAGAGAATAAGAAACCTAAGAAAAGAAAATCAGTTTCATTTGATGTCAGTCCAAAGAAGCTGAAAAGCAGCAAGAATACGAAGAAGAAAAAGCGTGACTTGCGAAATCCAGCAATGCTTGAAAAGCGCAGAGGAAGAGGGAATAGCAGAGCAAGATCAGCCAAAAAGAATAAAAGGGCTCGTTCTTACAGTCCAGTTGCAAGGGGGAAATCAACACCATGGAGCGAATCAGGGAAGGATGAGTTTTATCCATCGGCGACTTCACTTCCTCCTCGTTTGAATGCCTCAAGATCGACTTCGCCTTCTCAAAGCCGTCCGTTTGTTGTCCAGTCCACAAAGCACGACTTTTTCCTTTCAAACAGAAGAATGCAAATCGAAGAAGAAAAGAAAGCAAGAGAAAACAGAAAGAAGTGTGGAATTGACGAAGAGACTGAAATGTTGCTGAAGGAAAATGAAGAAAAAGCTAAGTTGAGGAAAGAGAGGGAACGGATTCTGCAGAGAAGAAAATCAAGAGAGCGAGAGCAGGAACAAGAAGAACTGAATAACTCAATGAGAAATCTTATACCAAGTTATCAAGAAGGTGAGGAAGGCAACGAAAGTGCACCTTTGCTGCATCCAATTTTGTCAAACAGACGAGATCACACTCCTCGACACCAGTTGGAGTTATCTCAGCAACTTGCTGGAGAAACACCAGAAGAAAGGAGAATTGAAGCAAAGAGAATAAAAGCGGAGCGGCTGAAGCAGCAAAAGCAGACTGAAGAACGATGGCTTGCCAGTCTTCCATTCAATGACAGAATGCGAGAAGCAGAAAGGTTGAGACGTTTAAGAGAGAAAGTTGGAAAAAAAAAGAAAAAGATCAATGCAAAGAAGCAAAAGAAGCAAAAGGAGATGCGACAAGGCAATTTGCTTGGAGCTTCGCTGAATGTTTCATCTCAGTCAAATGTAAATCCACAAATCAGAGAAATTTCTGCTTCTCCTCTTTCTCACAGAGCATTAAATGAGCAAAGTCCGTCTTTTGTAGTCTCTCCAATAATGAATGATGAACGGAATTTTGCAGTCAAAACACCTGAAATAACGCAGCCTTCTTTTGGCTCGTCTAATTACATGTCACAGACACCACTGCAGCATCAGCAGATAATTCAACAGCCTCAGCAATCTGTTTTTCTTTCACCACACCCAATTGCCGACCTTCCACCACCACATCAAGCACTAACTCCTCAAAATCAAAGCAGCCTATCTCCTTCTCCTCAACCACTTATGAATTTTGACTCATCACAAGGTTCTGCAACTGTTAGGCAGCTGGTTCTTCTCTCTCCCGCGCTTCAATCTTTTCCTTCTTCGTCAAGGGAGAATCCAATGTCTGGCACTGACATGGCGAATGCGAGCTCGTTTCCTTTAGTAATGCTGCCTTCTCCTCATCCAGTTGTAATCGGTTCTCCTCAAAGCCAGCCAACCGTGTTTGTTCCGCCACTGCCTCTTCCCGTAGCACAAATCCGTTGGCCTTCTGGATGGAACGCAGCAGCCTCTTCTCCATCAAACGAAGAGGCGCATTTGGAGAATGAACCTCAAGAAGAGACAAAGAAAGATGTTGAAGAATCTTCTGTTAATAATCTTAATTATCATGCAACTGCTCAGCATAATGTTAAAGAGGAATCGGTTTCTTCTCTTTCAACATTGCAAACAGAAAATACATCAGAAACGCTTCCGACGCTTTCATCAGAAAAGGCTCCTTTCACAGATCGCTCGAGTGTTGCAAATTATGAAGCAAAAGAGTCAACAAAAGCGACGGTAGAGACACAAACTGATTCAAAATTGAAATCAAAAGGCAAACAAGCAAAGCCATCAAGAGCATCTTCACTCACACGATCACACAGCATAAACTCTGCTTCCACAACAAAACGAAGCTCAACAGGAAGAAGTAATTCATCATCAAAAACGAAAAGTTCTCAGACACCTGCAACTTTGCGAAGCCAACCTCAAAGCGTTAGCAGCAGAGCTAAATCTTCCACAAGAACAAATCCTTTGCTAAAAAGCACGGGGAAAAAGAAAAGTGGTGAAGAAATTGATTCAGATAAACTAAAGACAAGTAAAAGTGGAGCAACTCAATCTACCTCATCAGATAGTCTTAAATCAACAAAACAAAAACGTTTACCAGAAAATGAATCTTCTGAGTTAACCGCAAACTCGAAACAATTGAAAACTGAAGAGAAAAAAGAAGAAAGCAGCAAAATTGAGGAGTTTTCTGAGTGCGTGCCTTCATTGTCACCTCCTTGCCTTTTATCGCCTTCTCAAGGTAGTTTCCATTCAACACCTTGTTCTGCTCTTCAAACTCCTTCTCAATCACAAAAAATAGACAGGCCTATTCGTTCGATCGCGGATAATTCATTGCAAACATCAAGATCAACAAAATCAGAAGTGAAAGAGGAAACGCAACCGACAAAAAAGCAAACACCACAACGAATCGAAAAACAACCAGATTCAAATGTTAATAATACGACACAATTACAATCAGAGAAGAAGTCAAAATTATCGCCTTCTGCATCCATTCAAAGGGCAAGTCCTTCTCCTCTATCTCCTTCAGAGAATACGAAATCTTCTCCTTCATCCTCATCAATGATTAAGACGCAACCCAAAGCACAGACATCAAGAAAGGTTCAAGAGCAAGTACATCATGGTACTTCACCTGTCAAACCCAAAACGACTACTAAAAAAGTGGAGCAACAAAAGACAGCCTGCTCCACTCCACTTCAATCCCAGCCTTTATCTCCATCTTCTCCATCATCTCTCAATCGTTCTTCAGCAGAAAACGAATCGCATGCATTTTCATTATCACCTTCGACTTCGTTTTCGATCTCATCATCTCATGACTCACAACATAATCAACCAAATCATTTGGACACATCGAAATCAAACTCGAAATCCGCACAGCCTTCATCTCCTTCTTCAACACTTACAAGAGAGATGCTTAAAGATATTGAATTATCGTTCATTTCAAAAGACGATCTTTCTTCGATTTTTGAAGCTGTAATGGGAAGCGATTGAAAATAATGTTCTCTTTGAACGATTTTTTATGTGGTGATATTTTTTATTTCCTTCTATATGCATCTGAATACTTATCACTTCATTTCTGCTCCCAAATCTTATCCATTTATTATCAAAGAATACTTTTTTGAACAATTTATTCGGAATGTTCTAAGCATTTTAATGTCAAAGAAAGAAAAAAAGATTTATAAAAGAAGATAAAAACGATGCAACTTTGCATTGATCAAGGACTCGTTGATTTGTTTTATCCAAGTTTTTTTTAATTTTGTTTCTGCTCTTTTGTTCGAACGTTATGTGATTGTTTTATTTTTCTTTTCAATAGATTCAATTTCTATTTTTTGTTCTTTGTAATAAAATTGCCTTCAGTTGGAAAATACATAAGCCTTACAATTTTAATTGATTCTTTTTTTATAAAAAAATTCAAGATAAAACTCTCAAAGAAAATCACAATTCTTTCAAAAGTCATAAGGATCAAAATTATATGATGGAAAATCGTTTTTTCCTGAACAATTCTACAATAGGATTCAAATACAAAATTAAAATTTTAGATATTATCACGAAATGGTTTTTGCGTACCTTTGTGTATCATTTCATAAAATGTTATTCAAATCAAACTGCAAGATGGTCGCCATTCAACAATATCCATAATTGTATTGCAAGCTTGTAAATGTATAAAATATTTAAAAATATACAAAATAACTGAACGGTGAGAGCGACAAAAAGGTCTTTATCAACAATATAACCAACTTTCCGTCTAAGATGCATTGCAAAAGAAAAGGGAGAAGGAGAGGATAGTGCGTGTATGTTTGACTGCAGTTTCACTTCATGTTCACTTACAAGCACAGGCGGCGGAGGCATGTTTTGTAAAACTGTTCCCAATCAATTCAAAATGAGGAGCATTCAGTTTATTTCATGCTCAGCATTGTCATATGGAGGAGGATTGTATCTTTATCCATACAAACAAGCATCACAAAATGATGTGATTTATTGTTATTTCTTCTTCTTCCATGATTGCAGATGCACAACTTCCATTCCATATGGAAATGATGCGTATTTTCAAGCTAACAACCTATTTTCTTCTAACAATCCGTTCTATGAATGTTACACCACCAATACAGATGACCAGAGAGTATGTCATGGATATGATTATTCGAGTACAGGGAGTTGGAAATATCAGCACACCTAAAAGTGGGATTGGCTGAAGGACAAGACAATTTATGCCTCAGTGAATGGAAATGATTTGATTGATCCGTGCGGGACGAATGAGTCAAATCCGTGCAAAACGGTGCAGAAGGCGTTTGAGATGTGCGAAATACAGATTAGCTTGGCAATCACGCTGCTGGAAGGGAATCACACAAGCGAGACAACAACGATTGAGATTGGGGAAAAGAAGATTTCAGTCATTGGGAAAGGGAGGACGGAAAGTTCGATTGGAACAGGAACACTTTCATCGGTAGGAACGCTGTTCAGTGTGTCAGCAGGTCACCTTGGTTTATTGCACATGAAGGTTGACTGCAACTCAAATGCAGGCCCTTCCCCGAGTGTGGTTGTGATATCTGATGGAGGTGGGTCACTCTCATTGGAGGATGTTGTGATCACCATGAGCAATACTGGAGAATATGTGATATCGTCATCAGTGTTTGTGGTGCTGCTGTTATAGCTATCGATGTCTGATGTGGAGATCAAAGATTTGAATATCTCAAAACCATTGTTCTCTGAGCCGAATCTATCTTCTTCATTCTCTTTATCTGCCCCGTTTTTGTCATCTACAACATCAGGAGAAAGCATTCTGGTGAACTTGTCCGTGAAGAATGTGAGGTTGACAGAAGGAAATGGGGTGGTTGTTGCATCTGATGGGAGTGGATCGTCTTCTCTGAAGGTTGTTGAATCACGAAAAGCATCGAAGGAGTGTACGCAATATTACCACTTGCATTTAATACAAATTTACTGCAATCATAATCAAAATTTGTAAAAAAAAAAACACTTTGTTGCAAATGAATGTTTCTGATGTTGCGTGCTTTATCGATAAAAGTTAACTCGATCCATTGTCATTTTGATCACGCCCATTCAAAAAATATGTTTATTGCATAAAGGAAAATGAAATAAAAGAAATATAATGATTATTATTTTTTATTATTGACGATTTTCCATTGTTTTCGACATAGCACAGAAAAGCCAATATATTTATGAGATTATTGGAATATTTATTTTTTCCAATCAAAAAGACTTAATTTTTTAGTAATATTTGTAATCAATTTCGAGATTTTCATTGATCCTTAAAGATAATATCACATTTTTAATTAAAATCTGTGGGAAAATGTTTCAATAATCTGTTCCAAAGGATTGATTGAGTCTCCTCTCAATCAAACAAATTGCTGTAAAGTCAGGTGAAAAAATGAATAGTCACTAAAACTTACTTTCTTTTGAATTCAGCTCGAAGAAATGAAGAAATAATCTTTTTTTCAAATCCCATAACAAGCATCTTGATAGAATAACTTTGCTTTACGACATGCTTCACGTACATTCACTGTTAAAAAAAATACTTATTTTTCTAAAAATCATTTTTGGAAATGCGAAAAATAATTAAAAATAAAAAATGACTAATCGAGTACGAAGTGAGTATATAAGATATTATCAAACGGCATCGAAAAAATGAGTTGTTTTAATCCGCACTTATAATTCTAACTTTTTCATTCGATTTCAAAATCGCTATCTTCGCTATCTTCATTGATGCTGTTGTCAGAAACATCGTTTTCTGATTCCGATTCGTCAAATGAAAATGACTTCACAATTCTTTTTCGAAGTGACCTTTTTGAATTTGAATCGTCATCCTCATTTTCCGTCTTTTTTTGGCTTCTTTTTGCTGAAGTACTTTTTTCCTGTTCAACCTTCGATGTTTCAATCTTTTTCGATTGCTGAACAGATGTTGTTGTTGTGGATGATGAAGTTGTTGATGATGCAGCTGAAGTTGCTGATGAAAGGCTTGACTGAGCAACCATTTTCACTTTTTGCATGAAAAGATCGTCTTCGTCATCGAATGAAATGCCTTTGAAAACAGACTTCTGAGTTGAAGCTGAAGTTTTGCCCTTCGCTTTCGGTGATGTTTTTGGTGATGTTTTAGCAGATGCTTTTGAGGCTGCCTTTGGCGTTGCCTTTGGCTTTGATTTTGGCTTTACCGCAGGCGCTTTCTTTTTGTTGTCATCGTCAATTTCAAGCAGCAGGTCATCATCGTCATCTTCATCGTCTTCGTCATCGTCAGCTATACGCTTTGAAGACGAACTACCAGATGATTTCACAGGAGACAAAGAAGGTGTAGTTGAAGGAGAGGCAGAAGGTGATGGAATGGCAGTATCAATAGCTTCTGAAGAAGCATTGAAGAGATCATTTGACTTTCTCTTCCTTTGATACACTCTGGGTCGTGGTGTAGTTGATTTTTCCTTTTCAATAAGTGAGTCAAAATCATCGTCATTCTCATCAGAGTCTTCTGACTCGTCATAAGCATCACTCACATGATCACTGAAGATGTTGAAGTCTTCGTTGTCATCAGATTCAACAGAAAATGAATCTTCATCATCTGAGTCTTGCTTCTTTGGCCTTCTTCTCTTTGTTGCAGCTGCACTTTTTGTTGATGTTTCTTTTGGGCTGGCTTTTCTTTTTACTTTTTTTGGCTGAACATCAACATCGTCTTCATCAATATCCATATCTCCGCTGCTTGCACTTGCTTGCTTGCTTTTTGCTGTTCGGGAAGTTGCTTTTCCAGATTTCGCTTCTTTCAATTTCTTCTTTGCAACCTCAGCTTCGAAGACACTCATTGACGAGAAATCTTCATTCATTGAAAAAGATGACGCTGAAGATGCAGACACAGATGCTGATGCAGAACCAGATGAGCCAGGGAAATCACTAAACTCAGAAGAGGAATATCCTGGTGTAGGAGTTGGAGATCCTGAAGGGATTGGCGTCAATGACGGAGTTGGAATATCGTCAGTGGGTAAAAGAGATAATTCTTCTCCGCTTTTCCCCCTTGAGCCTCGCGTTTTCTTCACTGTTGGCAGCACAGGGTCAATGTACCTCCACTCGGATGTTTTCTGTGGCTCTGATGATTTATCTGCTTTTTTACCTTTTCCTTTCTTCTTTTTGTCAAAGTCAGCATCTGAATCTGAATCATCGCCTGATCTCTTTCCTCTTCCTCTGCCGCCTCTTCCTCCTCTTTCTCCTTTCTTCTTTGGAGTCTGCGCTAATATTTCTTTTCTTTTCTTTTCTTGCTTTTTCCAAGCTTCTTCAAATGCATCCAAGTCAGAGAGCCAAAGCTCATTCGAAGATTTTTGGGTTACAGTTTCAATCTCTTTTTCTTTAAGTTCTTTTTCTTTTAAAATGGCATCCACTTTTTCTTTTGTGAGATTGTAAATTGGCAGGCTCAGCAAGTAATCATAACTCACTCCGGTTGCTTCTTTTGTTTTTGCTGTCGAGGAAGTTGATGCTGATGAAGCTGATGCTTTTCCACGGCCTCTGGCAGTTGAGGGTGCTGGCTCTTCTTCGTCTTCATCCTCATCCTCATCTTCTCCTTCTCCTTGCGATTCATTTGCTTCAGCCTCTTCCTCTTCACTAACAATGGATTTAACTTTGTGAAGGTTTCCAACAAGCAAATCAGCTGCTTCTGAACGGGGCATTCTATCAAAGTTGCGCTTTTCAAGATCTCTCTCAATCTCATTTTTGCGTTTGTTGTTCACTGTTATTTTTTCATCAATGATTTCTTGAACGAATCGTGCTTTGTTCGACAATCTCTTCAGTTGCTCTCTCAGAATCTTCAGCATTGATTTCTTTCGTTCCATGTAGTATTCAAAACGAAGCTCACAAAATTCCTTCATAATCTCCAATGGTGATGCATACTGGCGAATCTTTCCGTATTTGTCGAACAGCGTCATGTTAGTGGTGTTAATTGGTGTAACAAGTCCTAGTTTTTTGTATGCGTCGGGGCCATCGAAATCGTGTTCATGCCCTTCCATCAAAGTGATGCTGAAATGAACTTGTGTGTGGGTGTGATATTGTCTGAAGTCTTTCACCCATATATCAGCCTTTGATTCAGATCCTTGATTCTCTTCCAACCATTCCTTATAATCGTCAGTCCACTTTTGAATGGGAAGCTCAACAATCTCCACTGTATTTTCAGGAGTTATGTAGAATGTACCAAACGAATAGTACTTTCCTTCTGCTTCAGAATACAGTATTTTCCCTTCAAAATCACGATACCACGGAGCCATAACTTCGAAGGGCTTTTGGTTGATGAAGTTTCGAATGTTATTAAGGATATCTGCAGGTGAAAAGCAAGGCACTTTCGTTGACCATCCAGTTCCAATACCGTCTGCACCATTGACAAGGCACATCGGAATGATGGGAACATACCACTCAGGCTCGATTGGCATACCATCATCATCCAGATACTTCAGCAATCTGTCGTCTTCTTCTCGAAAGATCAGTCTTGCAAGCGGATTCAGCTTTGTGAAAATGTAACGAGCAGACGCAGCATCTTTGCCACCTGACAGACGTGTACCGAATTGACCAGAAGGAACAAGAAGATTGATGTTGTTGCTTCCGACGAAATCACGTGCAAGGTTAACAATCGTTGACTGAAGTGACTGTTCACCGTGATGGTATGATGATACTTCTGCAACGTATCCAGAAAGCTGGGCAACTTTAATTTCATTCTTAAGATTACGCTTAAAGCAGGCATATAAAATCTTTCGTTGTCCAGGCTTAAATCCATCAACAACAGATGGAATAGATCTCATACAATCAGCACGTGAAAACTGGATAAGTTCTTTGTTAATGAAATCTGGGTATGGAACAACATCATCTGTTGAATCCAGTGAATCTCCTTCTTTGTATGAGTTCAGCCAGTCTTTTCTGTGATCTGCTCTCTTCTTTGAAAAAGCCAGATCAATAGCGTCTGAGCATTGTCTGTCATCTGTCCAAACAAAGTCCTTTTGATGGCGATCAAGATCGAAGAAGTACTCTTTCGCTTCAGCAGGTGTGGAGGTACCCAGACCCTTATAGTACTTGATCTTCCATCCGCGGGTGCCGTTCCTCTGCCTCCATTCCTCAAACGATGATTCAGTGTAAAATGACTTCACTGTTTTTCCTTTCGTTGCTTTGATGATTGGTGTGATGAACTCCTGCATAAAGCCGTTGTATTTCAAAAGAGATGGCCACATCTTTTCGAACATGTTGATGAGAAGTCCCTTGATGTGAGACCCATCATGATCCTGATCAGCCATAATCATCAGATGCCCATATCTCAGATCCTTAATATCATCATAATGTTTGCCTTGCTGAAGCCCCATGATTTTCTTTATATTTGTAAATTCAGCATTTTGCGACAGCTGTGATGCTGTTGCATCTCTCACATTGATCACTTTACCTCTCAGTGGAAACACTCCATAATTGTCTCTACCAATCACTCCAAGCCCTGCAACAGCAAGCGATTTGGCAGAATCTCCTTCGGTCAGAATAAGTGTGCAGTTACGCGCATTACGAGTACCAGCCATGTTGGCATCTTCTAACTTTGGAATTCCGCGTACTCGAATTGTTTTCTTTCCATCAGTTCCTTTTTTGAGCTTTGAATCAGCTTGCTTTTGAGCTAACTGGAGCATTTGCTCCAAGACACCCATTTTCCCAAGCTTTTTTATGACCTCTTCGTCTATCACACATTCTTTCTTCACATCTGACTGGCAAACAAGTAACTTTGTTTTTTCTTGGGTAGTAAACGTTGGATTGAAAAGAAGGCAACGCACAAACAAGCATAACTGTTCTCTGACCATGGCTGTTGTAAACTTGGCAGATTTGTTTTTCTTTGCTGCTTCTTTAATTAGAACATCTGCAATTTTTGACACTACAAGATCAACATGTGGACCTCCGTCAAATGTATCGATGGAATTCACAAAGCTCACTTGTCTAAAGCCATTCTTGCTCGGCATCGCAACGATTTCCCATCGATCACCGATTTTTACATGAATCATTTTGGGCTTTTTTGGTTGAAGTTCTTCTGTCTCTTCTTCGTCTTCTGTTGGGAAATCATACATTTTCACATATTCTTCAAAGTTTTTGAACTGAATTTGATCTCCGTTCAAAATAACTTTTAAATTAATATTGCATGCTGCCATGTCAACTACTCGCTTGTACATCAGGGACAACAAGTCATGATCCATAACTTCCATATTAAAACGCTGCAAATCTGGTACGTATCTAATTTCTGTCAGATTGCCTTTCTTTTTTAGCTTTTCTTTTTCTTTTGCGCTTGTTGGAGTTGTTACACGGCCGTGTATTTGAAGCATATTTTCTGCGCAATGAAGTTCATATCTTTCTCCATCGCATATTGTAAGTACATCAAATTGCTTAGAAAATATATTCGTTAGCTTTGCACCAAGACCATTAATGCCACCAGTCAATCTCTTTGTTGAAGTGTTGTAATTACTACTACTAAGTACATTCGCAAAAATCAATTCAGCGTTATAAATCTTGTGTTTTTCATTTATTTTCACTGCAATTCCTCTTCCGTCATTTGCTACAGTTACAACGTTTTGCTCCGGATCAATGTTAACTTTTATAAAAGTCATTTTAATATCTTCTGTGTCTCTTTGCTTGTTATCTGATGCATTTACAAGCAACTCGTCAAAGACCTTTAACAGTACGGGAACATAAGATACTTCTTTTTGAACAATTTTTTTCTCTTCCGGTAAATAGATCCATCTTTTCCCAGTTATCAATGTTGAAGGTCCGGCAAATATTTCAGGCGCTTTATATGCGGCCTCTCGCATATCTCTTTTCTCATATTCTATTTCTTCAACAGGAGCTTTTTCAAATTCGGCCATTTTTTCTTCCTACCAAAATTTATCAATTCAAAAAGAAAAATCCATAAATATTTGTTTGATATAAATTATTATTGAAATATTGAAGTATGTTTTATTCATAAATTTAAAAATGTGATTAAATTATGCTAATTTTTCAAGCCAAACCTATCTCGCTGCTCAAAGAAACGAGAAAAAAGAATTCCAGACAAAGAGAACCTTTTTAATTAAGGGAAGTTCATTTCACAAAGAAAATATTACAATAAAACATATGAAAAAATGGATGTGTTAAGATGCAAATATATCTACATGATATTCCTCAAATTTCAAAATTTGAAGAATTCTCCGAGGCAACAATTTTAAAATAGTATAAGTTCAAATCTTCATTTGAAAAAGATTTTGTTACAAAATCAATCATAACAGGATAGTTCAGATCAAAAAGTTCAAGAAGGAGGCTGCGCATCTTCATGTGCAGAAGGAGCAGGCGCTGCGTGTGGAACCGACCCAGGTGATGCGCGGCTTGCCTTCATTCTCTGCAGAAGAGAAGAGAGAGAAGTCTTAGGAGGAGTAGCCACAGAGCTTGTGCTGGCTGAAAGAGGAGTGGAAAGAGAGGAAGAAGAAGAGAAAGAGGATGACATGGATGGTGATGTGGGTGTTGATGGTGGCTTGGCGAGAAAAGACGGCTGTTGAGATGAGGATGAGGCAGAAGCAGAAGCAGAAGACGGAACTGATGAAAAGAATGAAGATGGAATGGAAGAAGAAGATGATGATGATGATGAAGCTGAAGGCCTTGCAGAAAATCGAGAGCGAAACGAAGAAGACGACGAAGAAGAAGACGACGAAGAAGAAGAGCCAAACGCTGACTGACTTGCCGACATCTCCCCTCTTTCCATCTTCCCTTCATTCAAAATGCCCTTCTTCTTCTTCGAATAATCAACTGCTTTTTTGAGCAACTGTGCTGCTGTAGATGGAAGGACGCTCAGCCAGCGAAGAGGGAGCGGAATGAGCGACTGGGGCAAGCGGGTAGGGTGGAGTGAAAAGTCTTCTTTCTTCTTCTGAGCTGCTCGCTTCAGGGCAGGTGCTGACAGTTGAACAGCGATGTGGAAGCGGAGGACGACAAAACCGCTGGATTCGGTGGAGAAGCCGTATTTGTTGACAAAGCGGACTGAGTGGCTGTACGGTTGAATAGATGAAGAGGAAGAGGAAGAAGAAGAAGAAGATGATGATGATTGCAAACTAGGTGATTCGCTTTCCAGTGTTCTCTTATTCAAGCTCTCAGCTGTCTGCAGAGGAAGCGACCTGTACTGCAGCTGCGGAAATGCTACATCCCTCGCGTCAAACACCTTCGGCCCTCCTCCAATAAACTTCTCCCTCAGCATTTCAGCGATCGTTGGAGTGGGCCGCCAGGCAGGCACCACTCTCACAGCAAACCCGGCGTCTGTTGGGAGATCGAGGCAGCAGTAGCCAACTGTCGTCTCTCTTTCTTCCACGGCAGCATTGTAGGCAGCAGAGAAAGGAGCAGCCATCAGCGGCAGAGGAAGCAGCGAGGACGACGTAGACGGCGTCACCACTGCCACAATCACACGCGGAGGCTCTGCGGACATTCTTCGTGTCTCTGCTGGCAGAACGGCCTCTGCTTCAATGGGGAAGCCCAAATGTGTCTCTTTGCTGCCGAAAATACGGTTGGCCTTCGTTTTTCCTGTCTGAGTACGCCGTGCAATCGTACCGCCGCGCCGCAACTGATACGATCCGTCGGCTGAATAGTACTTGACAGAGCGAGGCAGAGGCTCTGGTGAAGAAGAAGAAGATGAAGAAGAAGAAGAAGAAGAAGATGATGATGATGATGATGATGATGAAGCAAAAGATGGATGCTGTAGCGATTCGTCAGTTTTTGTGCCTTTTGTTGTTGAGCTATCTTTCTTCAAAGGAGGAATTTTGCGACGTGACTGCTTTGCCAGTTTGTTCAGCCTCTTTCGTGTGACGGCTGCGTTGTCTTCTTCTTCGCTCTCATACATCTCCATATCTTCTTCCTCGTCATCTGCCCCTTCCTCTCCCTCGGCTCCATACTCATCCTCGTATTCAATTCCTGTGTTGTTTTTGCCTTTTCTCTTCTTCTTTCTTATTCCACTCTGGTTTCCCATCTGAACCTCCTCCTCTTCCATATCTTGCTCCATATCGCTCTCGCTCAACAGGTCTTCTTCCTCCATTTCGTTTATCTCGTCGTAGTCGTCTGCCTCTCCACTGCTCCACCAGCCGTCTGGAAAATCAAGTGCCACATGTGCAGCGAGGTTTTTGTAGTCAAACCCGTACAGCGACGCCAGCTCGATGAAGTAGAAATACCGCAGATCGCCGTCGCGCGGGAGCGGAGACACAAACACTCCCTTCTGCATCGACGAGTCCCGCACTGCCGCTGCCTGCTCATAGACGCGCTGCTTCTCCAGCATCTCGCGGTTCTCGTCTTCGACAGAGCGCTTGATGCTGGCGTCTTCCAACGTGTACTCATACACGCAGTTGTTGAGCGTGGACCGGAAGCGGTATGGAGCATTGGATCCAGTCAGCAAAGGCGGGCGGATGTCGAGTCTGCCTGTGTCTGTGAGTGAGATTGTGCAGAGCAGTTCTTCTCCAAGTTGCACAGGCGTTTGCTCTCCATTCTTCATAACTTCTTCGACGATTGCTGCATATATGTGCATCGATATTGAAGGAAAAGTTCTTCCTGTTTTTATTTCAAGTACTTCACCTTCATATAAATGCTTTTCTTGTATTACAAGTGTAGATAGAGAAGTGCTTTTGTTGAATATGTTATTTTGAGAAGAAAATGATTTTTTTATGAAAAAAATCTTGTGCAAACCTCTTTGATGTTGTATATTTTGCACCTAGAAAACTTTTTGGTACTTTTCCATCTTGAGCTGGATAAGTATAAATAATATTTCCCATATAGGTTCCATGAGATTGCTCCCACGCGGTTGAAATCTTATTGACATAATCATACTCAATTGGGTTCTTGTCTTCAAGAAATTTATCTGCGTTTTGCCTATAGTACATAACTTCTCTAAGGGTTTTTTAATTTGGATATGATAATTTAAATAATACAAGAACATCTTGAAACCTTGGAGAAAAAATCTTTTGCTGCCATCCAACGATTCCTGCCCAAATTTTCCCATCAGACAATTGAACACCATCCAATAAAGTATTTGATTGCGGTTGTTGGTTTTCAGATTTTCCTTCTTTCTCTTCTGGAGGGTATTTCTTTAAAACAACTGCAATTTGAAAATTCTCAATTGGATCAGTAAAAAAACTGTGCTGAACAAAAAGACGTCTTTGTTTTTCTTTTTCAAAATTAAATGTTAGACTTGGGCGAGCAGCAGTTCCTTTAATGTCCATTTTTAAAATTTTAAAAAAATATTAAAAAATAAACTGATCAAATTGCTCCATACTATAAAGGACGTTATTCCATTTATTTTTATTAATCTTTTAATGGCTTTTCAAATATCTTCTAATCCCTCGACTCCATCTGCTCCAGCTCATCCACCTCCGTTGTTGCGGTCTTATTCCATTCGAACCATTCCTCGAGTCGGGTCAACCCAATCTTTCAATCAGGGTCCTTCAACTCCAACCCAAACTGACTTTGCGCATACCGCGAAAGATTTTGAATACATTAGCAGTAAATTTAAAGGAAAAGATCTTCAAGCTGAGTATGAGAAACGAATGGCCGCGAAAATGGAGACTCTTCGTCATTTGTTTAGAATTGGTACTGGGCCTAGTAGTAGCCATACCATGGGTCCAAGACGTGCGTGCGGCCGCTTTAATAAACGATTTCCGGATACGCATAAAGTCAAAGTTACCCTTTATGGTTCTTTGGCCGCAACAGGCCGAGGGCATTTAACTGATGTTGCTATCATGGAAGGATTAAAAGGAAAAGAAGTTACTCTTTGTTGGGAGCCAGAAAAAGATCTTGAACATCACAACGGCTTAACTTTCGAAGCATTGGACGGACCACGAGCCGGAGAAAAATATACATGCTATTCTATCGGAGGTGGAGCACTTCTTGATGACTCAACAAAAGGAGGACCTCCAGGAACAGCAATGAACAGCGTTCACGAGATATATCCATACTCCAATTTCACTATGATATTGCATTGGGTTGAAGAAACTGGAAAGCCTCTTTGGCAGTATGTTGATGAATACGAGCCTCCGACTATTTGGGATTATTTGAAGAAAGTCTGGTTGACAATGAAAGACGCAATAAACCGTGGTTTAAACAGCTCTACTGCTGTCCTTCCTGGTCCCTTAAACACCCCGCGTCGTGCGCGTTCATTGTTCCTGAAGTCTCGTCGGCTGAGTGAGCAGTACAGGCGGAACACGCTTGTAATGGCATATGCAATGGCCGTGGGCGAGGAAAATGCTTCTGGTGGGATTGTTGTGACGGCTCCAACATGCGGCTCTTGTGGAGTGATTCCTGCGTGCTTGTATTACATGCAAATGAAAGAAGGGTTTGATGATGCTGAGATTATCAGAGCGTTGGCCGTTGCTGGGCTTCTTGGAAACCTCATCAAAGCAAATGGATCAATTTCTGGCGCTGAATGTGGATGTCAGGCAGAGGTTTGCATTTAGATCGATTCATAGGAATATCATAATTTAATGTTTTATTCTTCTCTTTGTTCTTTATTTTTCTTCTTCTTCTCCATTTTTTTTTTCCAAATAAAACTATTTGTTCAGATTGGATCAGCCGCTTCGATGGCTGCTGGTGCTCTTACAATGCTGATGGGCGGATCACCTTACCAAGTTGGTCATGCAGCGTCGATTGCAATGGAGCATTGTTTGGGACTTACGTGCGACCCTTGTGAAGGACTGGTGCAGATTCCGTGCATTGAGAGGAATGGCTTCTATGCCACTCAGGCGTTTGTGGCAGCAGAGATTGCTATTTTGGAGGACGGAAGATGTCCCATCAGCTTTGACGAGGTGTGTGTTAATGGATGAGATAGAAATGATTGGAGAAAAAAAATTAATAAATTCTTGAAATGAGTTTTTTTTCTTTTTTCACTAATTTGCTCAGACTGATAATTTTTTCTACATTTTCTTTTTTTAATGTTCTGTTTCGAAATTTCATTCGATAACAATGATATTCATTTTTATTTGAACAGGTCATATTTACAATGTATCTAACAGGGAAAGCATTACGTGAAGAATATCGAGAAACAAGCAAAGGTGGTTTGGCTTTCACATTTCAACTTGACGAAC
Source organism: Monocercomonoides exilis (assembly GCF_001643675.1). Lineage (NCBI taxonomy): Eukaryota > Preaxostyla > Oxymonadida > Polymastigidae > Monocercomonoides > Monocercomonoides exilis. Next base: position 197,955 of record NW_027150573.1, read on the forward strand.
AAGAAGATGAAGCGAAGCAGAAAAAGGCTGTTAGACAAGAAATACAGCGTTCTTTAGATGAAAGGGAGCTTATTGCAACCAAACGGAGGCAGATTATGGAGAAAGCGATGGAAAGAAAAGAAAAGAAAAAGATGCAAAGGAAGAAACAGACAGAGACGTCATGCGAAAGCAACTTGTCGAAGTTGTCTTCTTTGTCGACCGATGACGATGATGATGACGACGATGACGATGATGTTGATGAAGACGATTATATCATTGGTGCTGATAAGGGGCCAATGCCTTCCGCGATTATTGCGCCATCGACAAATATGGCAATTGTCAATTCAGCAGAAGTTGATCAAAATCATTTGGTTCTATCGACTCCACCTAAGAATTATTCTCCAACTCCAATTAATATGGATGTTATTCCTCCTGTTAGAAAGTCGCCTCATGTATTTGAATAGTTACAATTCGTTCTATCTTCGGTTGATTTAATTGCATATTATTTTGCTGTTTTAATACTATTTTTATCCTTTTTATTTCCTGTATGAAATTATTTGTTATGTATTTTTGTTAAGAGTGAAAAGAATCCAAATCAAATTTCCCTAAATTTATTATTGATTATATCTTTCATCCTTGTTTTGTCATGGATCAATCGCAAAATGATAGAAGAACAACATGGCCCATGGGAATTGATTTGAGTGATGAAAAAGTGATGAGTGCTGTTGTACAAGAAAATTTGTACACGTCTCCTCCACCAACAGATGCATATAACATTTTTTTGAGCGGATTGTCATTCGTAAGAAATGGCCTTCAAGTCGTTGTTGAGGTACTGTATGAATTGTTTTGATATCAAATTGATGTTTTTATTTATGAATTGATTTTGAAGGATCAATTTAATAAATGTTTTGAGCCAAAAAAAAAGAATAACTGGAATTGGACACCATTTCTTTGGGTTGTTTGGGCTTTTGGAGTAATTATACGGCATTTTATACTCCTTCCGCTGAGGTTTTTACAAGCATTTTCGGAATTTTTTTAATTTAATTATGTAATGATTTGTTGAAGATTTTGCTTTTTGGTATTAGGAAATGTATTCTTTGCGATTGTATTCACAACAATTGCCCCTATTCCAAAATCTGATTCAAAGACGAAATTTGAAGTTTGCTTCCTCAATTATTTGAAAAGCAGTTTTCAATCGAATTTTTGAAATAAGCGATGGTTAATTCGACAGTATGGTGGAATGTGGCTTGCGACATTTTCTTCGGTTGTAAAAGTGCATGGGCATCTTCCAACTCATAAACCTAATATGGTATATTTATATTTATATTTTGGATTTTTAAAAAATAATATCTTTCGAAAATATTTTATTTTAAACTATATAATTATTTCAGATTTATGTAAGCAATCATACTTCAATTATGGATTATATGTTGTTGACAACACAAGAAACATTTGGTACAGTAGGTCAACAATATGGCGGTGTTCTGGGCTTTCTGCAATCCAAGGTTATTGCATGTGTTGATAACATCTGGTTTGATAGATCGGTGAATCAAGAAAAAGGCTTAGTCAGTAAAAGAATTAAGGATCATATCAATGATCCGACGAAAAGCAGACTTCTCATATTTCCTGAAGGTTTAATTGGACTTTGACATGTTATTTAAGCTCATGTTTTTTATCTTCTGCATTATTTTTATATCAGGAACTTGTGTTAATAACAAGTATTGTATCATGTTTAAAAAGGGAGCATTTGAAATTGGAGCAACAGTCGTGCCCATTGCAATCAAATATCACAAACTTTTTGCTGACCCGTTCTTTAACTCAAGAAAGATGACATTTTGGGGTTATTGCATTAATCTTATGCGCTCCTGGCTTTTGTATGCGGATGTGTGGTACTTGCCGCCTCAACAGCAGAAAGAAGGCGAAAGCGTTGTTGAATTTGCAGACAGAGTAAAGGTTTGAAAGTGAGTTTGTGGTTTGTGAATTGAAAAATGAATATGAGCAATCCAAATAGCTTATCTTTTGTGATGAATGAATGTCTATTTATTTTTATTTGCTTGTGATAGTATAAACAATTTGTTGGAATGTTTTTTTAATTTACAACGAAATTTAAATTGACCTTTTTATTGTTGCTTGATAAATGTTAGCTTATGATTTGCGAAAAAGCGCATTTGAAGCCTACCTCATGGGACGGATATTTAAAGCATTATTCGCCTTCGCCTCGCTTTATGGATGAAAAGCAACAACGTTTCTGCCAGGAAATGACAAAGGAGCTTTTAACAGATCCGGAAATGGAAAAAATTCTTTCGCCTCCTGCAACAAGTAGCACGGATAAGAGATTTTTGAGCCAGAAAGAGGAGATTGCATTATCTCCAAATTGCGTAAGGAAACAAAAGGAGTTGGAAAATGAGAAGGATGAAAATTCAGAGAGAAATTCAGAAAAATGTGAAGAAATGACTAATCATCAAAAATCAAAAGGAATTTCAGAAGAACCTTACGAGGAATATGAGCAAATAGCCATTAAAAATCGCAAGAGAAAGAAAAAGGAAGCAGGGTCTGACGAGTGAAACACTTGGAATGTCAACTACAAAAAGAATAGTGAATAGATAAATTTTTTGATTTATTCTTTTTTTAAGAAATCTTACTTTTCATTATTTTATTATTATTATTTGACCACTGCTTCATTGATGCTCTCGACTTAAATAATTATTCAATAGCATGGATTAATACTTTTTTAAATTAATTCCTCATATTTCTAAAAATTTCACCGTTCATCGTTCCACAAAAGAAAAATAAAATAAAAAAAAATGAAATAAATATCAAAATGAATAAATGAATTTATTTATCAAAAATATAATTATCTGTGTAAAATGTTATCGCGCTTAATCATTATCGGTTAAAGTCATAAAATATTGTGCAAAACTCAATGTGATTGTTTTCGATTTTGACTGTTTATACGCATCTCACAATGCTATAATGAAAATAAGAAAGCAAATGACAAAAATCTTTGTGATCCTCCGTTCTCCGAAAAAAATTATTAATTCAAAAATCATCACTCATATTTTCTTTATCTATTCTTTTCGTCCACTGGGCAAAATATTAAAATGTTAAATTTTATTCTATAATTATCTTTTGTTAAGTGATCAAGTGAAAATGATTACTGAATATTTTCATCAAATTTTAGTTCACACTTATGTAACTTCACATTAAAATTTTGTGAATAACTATGTTAAACATTTGCTTCCATGACTGTAAAAATATGGTGAGTTGGAATGAACAGTTGAAAATTTCAATATTTTTTTATTTAATTCGAAAATTTTTTTTAAAGGAAGTTTTCAAAAAAACGCAGACAAATAAATTCTATAACTGAAAATGATATTAAAAATGGGTTTGATCACAAATAATTTTTTTATCGAAGCTTTAATAATTTTGGATAAATATTTCTTATAAAAATGCTGTCAACTGGATGAAACATTTTCATCTGAATAATTTTTAAGGAAATGGATCCAAAAATGTTTGCCTCAGGATTTGAAAGTTAACCAACACAGCTTGAAAGTGAAATATGAATACAAAGGAAGTGGAACTTCCACATTTTTGTAAAGCACAAAAAGAATAAAGACAATTTCTGACTTTAAAAATGCAACTATAGTGTCTTTGAAATGTCAAGAATCTTCGATGATGACATTTCTATTAATGTTTTGGTTGGAAATTAAAAATTTGCAAATTAAAATGCTGTTATATGTGTCCCAAATTACAAACAGGAAAAAAAAAGCTTTTCAAAGTTGACTATGAAAATACCAAAAACAACAGAAATGAAAAAAAGGATTGCTCTGGAAGAATTTTTTATTTTGATGAAATCACAAGAAAAATGGGCAAATCCAAAAAATGTCAAAAACAGATGAGTGATGATTGTTTTCCATTTTCAATTTGTTTTATTTTCCTATTATATTTTTTATTTTTTTGTCCACATTATTAGTTTGAAAAAGTTCCTTAAATATTTTTAAACTATTCATTGAAAATTCGAAATTCCTTTTTTCATATTTTTGTCATGAATTTTTTTCAAACATAGATATTTGCAATAATTGACATTCAATTTTTATTTTATTAATCGACAAAGATAACACCTTCACACATAACATTTTCTTTCGAGAAAATCAACAAATTTTATATGTGTTTCAGATCATTGCACAATATCTTCTCCATAAACCTCTTATCTCCAATTCTTTGAATATCTATAAAATAATCAAATTCAAAAAAATTTTGTTCTTCTTTATATATTTTTAATAAAATAATTTTTATTTTGATTATTTTATAGAAATTAAAAGAATTGGAGATAAGAGGCTTATGGAGAAGATATTGTGCAATGATCTGAAACACATATAAAATTTGTTGATTTTCTCGAAAGAAAATGTTATATATGAGGGTCTTTTCATTTTCCAAAGTCACTATCGAACTTTGATAAAAGACCGATTAATTGTCGACACCACTCAATGGGTAGTTATTATTGTAATCATGTTTTTTCATTCAAAAATTTTCTCTTGAAAATTCACTTTGGATAGCAACAAAAAAACACTGAAAAATGAAAAGGCTTATTAAAGATATCTTCATATTAATTTATGCAAAGACAGTTGTTTTTGAAACAGTTGTGATGAATTCTGAATTTGAATTCAAAATTACATCCCGATAACAAACAACCTTTAAAAAACAACTTACCGAAAAAAGTTATGATTTCAAAAATAAACACCCCAATATTTTTTTGTTTATGAAAATAATCACTTATATTGTTTTCACCTAATTAACAAAAAATTGCAAAATTAACTGAAAGAATCGAAAAGATTTTGCAAGTTTTCTACATACAAATGCAACTATTTTCTATGATTATTTCAGTTGTCATAAATGGTATTGGATCAAGATTCATTTTTTGCTCATGAGATATCATAGAAAAATCAAAGAGAAAGAAACAAGAACTTTCATTTTTTCAAATAACAATGAAAACATTTTGGGATATAAAAAGTTTCACGCAAAAGTTGAAACGGGAGTTTTTAAAAAAGTTTCACGTCATCTCACTTTTCTTCAAAATTATGTACAATAAATTATCAACGCATATTTAATGAAGAAAAATCATAATATTTTTGTTCGGATTTGTGAAGAATATCCGGGTTTTAAAATTTCTGGAACAAAAAAGAAGAAATACAAATGAGTTAAAAAAGTGCGCAGTGGACTTTGAACAACAACAATTATCCAATAATTTGCAACATAGGAGTTACAATAAAGTGGAATTACAATATTGCAAATGTGTTTGAACAGAAAAACTAACATTCAGCACCCCATGTGAATTTCTGATAAATACATGCATATTTATACGTATCACACAAAAATGAAATGTCAAAGTTAGGATGGTGTTCTTGAAATGAAAAAATAACAAATTGTTACAGAATTATAACATCATAAAAGAGTTTGTTTAGAAGAAAGTTGTTTCTAAAGCTTCATAAGTTTCAACATAAAAGAAAGCAACAACAGTTAAAAAGCTTGCTCCATATTAAAGGTAATTCTCTGGAAAGAATATAAAAATGTGTCACTATTTTGAATAAATATTATTTTCATATAAATATACAAATTCATTTTCAGTTTATTCACCAACGTGCAAGTTTGAATTACTTACATAACTTCCAATGATGATTATTTCTTCGCTTTCTCCTCCTTCTTCGTCTTTATCAAGATCAAAGTCCAATGCGGCAGAAACAGTTAAAAAATTAGTTCCTGATGGGAAATGTTCGTAAAATTTTCGTTTTAAAACATTAAGCATTGGCCTTTCATGCTGTTCCATTGACATAGAACTTTTAGCTGTTTCATAATAAGAAGAATCTCGAATTCTCTCGTGATCAACGCTTTCCCCATTCATTATCTTATCTCCTGCTATCTCTGCGTCATACTCCCCAAATGGAATCTGAAGAGTCAGGCACTCCCACAGCATTATCCCAATTGAGAACACTACCGATTCCTTTGACTCCCCCATATTCTTGTTGATCAGCAGCTCGGGCGCCTTCCACCTCAGGCATTCTTTTTTGTAATAATCTTCATCTTCAAAGGCAGAAGAAGGCAGAGAATCATCATCATCACTGGTAGATGTCACAATAGTCGTTGATGATGAGATGGAGGATGAATCTGAGTCTGTTGAACAGTCTGAGCGCATCACAATGCAGATCACCATATGCCCTGAGAACAGAACAATATGGGGACTGAGATTGGCAAGTGACTGAAGAGGGTTTTCCATTTTATCAAAGGAGTGGAGTGCCAGATTCGCCACCCAGAATAGGATCTGTGCAGCTGTCTGCTCCCTCTCTTGCAGAGTCCCAATCGCCATCTCCTTTGTCTTATTCCTTCCATGAAGCAGCATGAACAAAGAATCTCTCAGATCCACAATCAGCTTCTCATGTGGAGATGAGCAGGCCATTGCATCAACCAGATTCTACATCGACGAAGTGGTTGGACACATACTCTCTGGTCGAATAAATGTTGAATTTGAATCTGTCGTTGAAGTGGATGAAGTGGATGGTGATGGAGTTCTCTTTCTTGTATCCTCTTCTTCTTCCTCTTTTTTATCAGCCTTCTCCAGCATCCATTGAGGGATCTTGTCTGAATCTCTTCCCAAGATATATTCTGTTGATCCGCTTTCAGATAGCAAATACTCTTCTGACTCAGAATGCGCCATTTCGTTCTCATTTATTCTTTTCTTTATTCTCTCTTCATTTTTCTTCTCTGCATCCCTCTCTGCTCTTCTCCACTGCTCCTCCGGTGACATCTCCATCGTAACCATCTCGAATGCCTTCGGATCTTTCTTTATGTTATCATTGACAATCTCCTTGTATTTTTTTGCCTCTTCTTTTGTCCTTCTCCATCGGACAACAAACACAACAAATCCAACAAACACCACAACCAATATCGCGATCAACACAACAACAATAATTGGCCATATCGATTTTCCTTCTTTTCCGCCTTCAACAATTCTTTCATCTCCATTTGTTTGTGTTTCGCTTCTGTTCTTCAAAATGAATGGAATTGTCGATGAAGGAGACTCTGTATTCCTAAACAAAATGCAAACACTCACTTCGATTTCATTTTCACAACTATTGATAAGATCTTTTACCACACTTCCTTCTGCTTCTCTTTCTGACAAGAATCCATTTGAATCAAAATCATGCTTTTCAATCTCTTTCTCTTCTCCTTTCCTTATCACAACTGAGAATGACAGATTGCATGGAACAAGAAGCATCCCTTTGAATGTCAGCTTCATTCTGTCTGTTGATTCTTTTGCTTCCACACTCTCCAGAACTTGAACAAAGAATGATGAATCTCTTTCAGAAACAATCCCTTCAAAACTGCACCCTTCATTCAACATCCAAAGTGACGTATTTCTTTCCCATCCATCTCCTCCCTTCAAACTCATCACATTCAATGTTCCAGAATCTGAACAGATGATATTTCTTCTCAATGATGGATATCCTTCAATCGATGGATTATTGTTTATAAATTCTCCTTTCTCAATCATGATACTTCCTTCACTCATAGTCATTCCACCATCTTGTGAATTCGAAATTGTTGTCACCTTCATCAAAACAGAACTCTTCACAACATCCACAAGAGATCCATCCCATCTGCACATCTCTTCTCCATCATTCAAATTCTGCTCATTTCTTTCCTTTGCACTCCCATCAAAAATGCAATTGTCCATTTTCACATCTGTGCAATCCTCCAATTTCATCAATTTCCCTTTTGTGGTGTTTGAACTCACTTTTCCTATTGTGCAATTTGCTAATTGAATTGTCTTTCTCATTGACAAACAAGATATCAATGATTCTTCATCTCCTTCAACTGTGATATTTTCAATATTTAACTTTTCCATGTTTAATTGTCCACATTCAATAATTTCAACAAAAGAACGAGAAATTGTTGAACTGCAAATCGTTAATGAATCAATTACCGATGGAGAAGTTGATGAAAGATATAATGCAGATTCTTGAAGAATGAGATTTGATATTGCACATCCATCAAGTTGTAATTCTTCTTTTTCCACATTAATAAAATGAAATGGAATGTTTGCAAAATCAGCTTTTCCTCCTTCTGTTGTTTGTTTTGCTGTGAATGAGCAATTCATTATCTCAAGAATTCCTCCCTCTGGTGATATCAAAGATTCATGCGAAGAGATGAAATTCGAATCGAACAAGAAGTTCACTCTCAGCAATGACACTTCTCCATTTGTTGTTATCAAAGCATCTCTTGTGCTTTCAATCCCCGTTTCAACTTCAACTTTGCATACGACTCGATTCTTCGAACTCAAACCCATTTCTTTCAAATTCAATTCACCACTTATAATACTTTCATCAACAACAATCATTTGACTCATAAAATCAGACGTCAGATGCATTAGTCCATAATCAATTGAATAACATGGAAGAGTATTTATTCCACATTTCCTCTCATCAGATCCATTCACACTGCTCACAATGATCGTGTCACTTTGGTGGATCGTCACAAAACCAATCAGATCTGTATCATTTCGATAATCACATTCATCTCTTCCATATATCGCATTAATTCGCGAATAATGATTCTCTCGAAGATCAAACTGAAATTGGCTTTCATTGATCTGAGATGTGATGTTGTAACATTCAATAAAAATATCATTCCCCACTTTTGCTGTATTTGCACTGAGCTTCATTTTCACAAACGAAAAATTCAATTCTCCTCTCTCCTTTGTTGCCAGATGCACTCCTCCCCCTTTCCCATTGATACAGCTGCATTGACTGATTATTGAGTCAACCATCTTCATCGATCCAGACGCACCCAATGTGAAGGATATTGCCCCTCCTTTTTCACTCATTTCTGCTTTGTCTTCTGTGATGTTGCTCGAATTCACAACAAAACAAATCTTATTCTCACTCTTCGACTCCCAAATACTTGCTCCATTGTCACTTCTCTTCACCCCTGAAAATGACGAATTATCAATGCTGAGACTCATTTCCTCACTCACTTCATTTATCTTTGTTGTTAATTCAGTTCCTTTGATCAGAAGAAGACATCCTCTGCTTTCATTCAACGATTTCACACGAACATTCACAAAATGGCAAACAACTGCAGAATCGTGAATAACAAATATGCTGCTTCCAACATTGCACGATTCCATCGACAAATCATTCACTTCCACAGTTCCTCCAATCGCATCCACAAACGCACAATCAAATCCATTGTTCACTCCAGCTGCTGAATGGAATGAGCATCCAGTTATCACCAAATCTCCTCCTTTGTTTGAAATAATCGATTTGGCCGAACTGTCAAAATCAGATGCCAGTTGCAGTTGGATATTCGTTAATTCAAGATGTTCGTCATTTTCAATGAAATATTCCAGCTGATTTCCAATTGCCTTTTCAAAATTCAAGATAGCTTTTGTATCTTCTTCTCCCATCAATGATGCTTTTTTGATCTGATAATTGGACACATCATATGAATCTCTAATAACAGTTGATCCTTCAATCTGAATTGTCTTCATTCCAATCTCCTTTTTCATTTTTTTCATCTCATTCCACATTGTGAAACAAGGTTCTTCCTCGCTTCCACAACGCGCCACATCGAATCCATTCGATGAGATAAATATCTCAATGGAGCTGAATGGAATGAGGAACATGAACAAATCTTTGTTTGAATGAAAATCATCACTCCCAACAAACAAATTGCCATCATTTATCATTGAGGAATAATCAAATTTGAATGAGTCATTTGTCACAGATGAATTAAAATCCTTTCCCAAAATGAACATGTTCTTTCCAATGGCCGCATTGTTGTTTGCAAACGATACGTTTTCTTAAAGAAATGGCTTCTCATTCAAGCAATTCTGACAATCCAAATACAAGAATCCTCATTTTCCATTACTTGATGAAAGTGAACAAAATGATGCATTTGTTGATTTCATCACCAATTCTTCACTCCCTTGCAATATCACTTTTGCAACACCTCCTTCTTCACTGCCTTTGTTCTCAATGTTAGAAAAGTTGCTGTTTTCAAACAAAACGGAAGAAGATATCATCAATGGAGATTCACCAAATGAGGAGTCATCCAAACTGCATCCTTGCATCGTGCAATTCAACAGTTTCACTCTGAATTCATCTTCACTTTCTCCTTCATTCACATTTCGTGAGAAAAGTGAATATGAAAATAATGAGACCGATGATATCACATCTGAAATCGTGACAAAGTTCAATCTAACCATCTTCCCAGTTGATTTGATCAAGGAAAATCTAATCGTGCTTTGCTTCCCTCCAATCACACTTATCGCCCAGTTAGTCATGTATAGCTCTCCAATTTGAGTGCTTGATTCGATCACTGATGTGATTTCTCTGTTAAAGCTCAATGGAACAATAATTTCAATGAACTTTATTTCTGTCAGCGAGGATGACTTAAGAATATATTTTTCAGAGCCACTCACTTCTGTTTGGCATTCTATACTTTTAACTGTCACATCTTTTGCTTTCACACTCATCCCTCCCACATCTACGCTTTCTGCTACAGACGAATTTGTGCAAAAAACAATCTCCTGTTTTATATTCAATGTTCTTTTTAAATACTCCATCCCATAATTCATGCTTTTGCATGGTGCCATCTCCAGCCCGCAATAAACATCCTCCACCCCAGATGTTCCATCCACATAAATTGTATCATCAAAGTATCCATCGAAAAAAATAAATAAATCGACATCCCAATCTCCGAATGCCTCTGTTCTATCATGTCCAACAATCGAGTTGTATTTCTGAGTGATGCTTCTCATGAAGGTGAATAAGGGCTCTTTCACAGAAGCGACAAGGGATTCACACACAAAATACATATCTCTTCCGATGCTGGCCTTGTTTGCTGAAAACATCACATTTGCCATGGAAAAAGATGATTCCGACACTTGTGAGCCTTGGTTGAATTCGATCACGAGAGCACCGCCTCTTCCTCCAGAACTTGTATCCTCACTCACAGAGCAGCTGGAGAAGATGGTGTCACTCGCAGAAAATGTGTTGGCAGAGATGGATGAGGCGAATGAGATGCATCCGCCATCTGTGGCAGTCTGTTGGCTCAACTGTTCTGAGTTGATGTTGGTGATGGTGCAGTTGGTGAGGGAGAGGGAGAGGCCAGGGGAGGTGGCAGAGGAGAGGACACAGCTGGTGGGGGTGGCAGTGGAGGTGATGTGGGTGATGTTGGAGGAGTTGAGGGTATGATGGTTTGTGAGGGAGGTGAGGTGGAAGATGCTTTGGCTGTTGAGGGAGAGTTTGGTGATTGCTGTGTGGTTGAGGGCGAGGGAGCCAGCAGTGAGGAAGAAGAGGGGAGTTTTTAGTGTTATGGAGGTTGTTCCGGTGATGGTGGTTGTGTTGAGGTTGAGGGAAGGGGAATTTTCAGAGAGGTGGAAGAGGATGGGGGTGATGGAGTTTGTGGAGTTGTGGGCGATGGCGAGGGCAGAGACTGTGAGGGATCCTTGTGTTAGTGCGAAGAGGGCATAAGTGGAAGATAGATCGAGAGATGATGTTGATTGTGATGATTGAGAATGTGAGTTTGGTGGTTGAGGAATGCCACTGGAGGCAATGGTGGTTGCATCTGTTCCATTTCCTGTGATTTTTGTATCAACTGTTGTGAAGGTGACTGTCTGAGAGGGAATAAAGGTGGAACTGAGGAGGGTGAGGGAGGCACCTTTGAAAAAATAAAAGTCATTCAAAGCATACTCGATGGTGGAGCATGGAGTTTGTTGTGGATTACCGCAAGCATCAACATCAGCACCACTGTTGGAAACAATTTTGTTCTCGCTGATTAGAAGGATCCAACCATTGTACACATCGCTATCAGCTGTATCGTTGTTCCACACTCTTTTTGAGAAGGTTGTTGAACCACACTTCTCGAATGGTGATTTGGTAATGTTATTTCCTCTGAAGAACACATCATTTCCTCTTCCATTTGTCGCTGTATTTCCATCGAAGAAGCAGTAAGCGATGAATTTCACTCCATTCATCCAGGAATATGGCGGAAGGAAACACATTGCAGCTCCTCCATATGTGGAAGAGGCAGTCAGTTTGTTGTTAATAAATTGACAATCATCAATCAAAAATTGATTTGGTTCATTTTTTGGTGGATTATAAAATGTTAAAGAGCCAGCAGAATCACCACCAGAATTTGAAATGAACTTGCATTTGATAAACAAGAATTGACCGCTTGATGGAAAATCACCAATATAAAAATACCAACCAGTTCCAATATTACTTGCTATAGAACAGTTTTCAACTCTATTTTCTGAAAATTTCCATAATGAGGATGAATTTGAATATCTTAAACGAGCTGCTCCTCCATTGAACGCCGAACAGCTTGTGATATTGGATTTTGCAATATCTATTTTCGACAAATTTCCACAGAAAAATGCTCCTCCTTCCCGATTGCCCATGCACGAACAATTGTTGAATGAACAAGAAGTGATTGTGAGATTTGCATTTGCACAATAAACATAAAGTGCACCTCCTGGCGATGATCCACCAGTTGAATTGTTCCATTCACGCCATTCGAAGCGATGACTGTTCAGATCAAAAGAATCCAATCTTCCAGGTGATTTTCTTTGAGATTCGGATCCATTATATTTAACAGGATCATTTGGAGAAGATCATGTTTGGTGAAGAAAAGAAGTGTTGAAGGCAGAGAGAGAAGTGGATGGACTATTGAGGTTGGGGAGGATGGCTCCGTCAATGGGGTTGTGAGTGTGGAGGAAGATGGTTGAGTGGATGAAGAGGGATGAGTGAAGAGAGAAAGAGGGGATTGTATTGGCATTGGTGTTGATGTTGGTGGAAAAGGAAGAAGAGGAAGAGGTGGTTGAGATGAATGAATTGAGTGAGTGGGAGGGAAGGGATGGAAGAGATGGATGAGGTTGGGGAGAGGAGATGTTTGAGAAGAGGGTGTTTGAGAGATGGAGATTGAGATGGATTTGGAGGTGGGTATGGGATTGGTGATGGATATGGAGAGGGGAAGGGGAAGAGGAAATCGATGGGGAAAGGGAAAAGGAAGGGGAAGGGGAAGAGAGGGAAGAAGGAGAAAAAAGGAAGGGCTGAGGGAGGTATATGAAGGAGGAGAAAAAGGAGTGGGAGATGAAGAAGGAGGCAGGGATTGGGGAGTGGGTGTCTGGGATGAGATTGTTTGGGGTGGAGAAGAGGGGGAAGGAGAAGATGGCAAGTTGAGGGGTGGTGAAGGAGAAGTTTGTGAGGGAGAGGGAGGCATGGGTAGAGATGAAAAGTGGAGATTTGGTTGCTGGGTTGACTTGGTAAATGGATGAGAAGATTGCGGCAGCTTAGTGGTATTGGGCAGTGAGGAGTGGACAGCCAATGAGAGGCGCTAACGTGAGATAGGCCACACACAAGGAGGTGTTGATGATAGCAAGATTTGTTTCAGCGCAACATAACCGATTGACAGTCGCATTCCCAATCACATCACTTCTAATGGAAAAATTATTGTTAACATTACCACCTTCATCTTTAACGTTGATACAATCTTTTTGAATCTCCCTATTCATTTCTTGTTGTATTTGCCTTTCTGCAATTACTCTGCAACTGCAGCTGTGGAGAACAAGCAATAACAATGCAACAAAATGGAGTGCAGCTTTCATGTTCGCTGAGCACCTCGCTATGGATGTGGATGAAAGAAAAAACGAAAATAAAAACCGCCTGCACCCTTTATTAATAATAAATACAATGGAAGAATGGGTAAAAATTATTTGCTTTATAAATTTAGTTCCTTTGGTTTTTATCTTATATTTTTCTCAATTTCAATTAATTTCAATATTTTTTTTGTGCAAAAATGCAAGAATTATCATTGCATAATTGCTGAAAAAGTTTGGAACAATTCTTTGTTTTTACAAAAAATATAAAAATTCAACCCAAATATGTTTGAATCTCCAAGTTTTATTTTAAAAAATGTGAAAAAGCAATGCACTGATTTTCCTCTCAATTTTTATTAATTTGATGCTTTCGTACAACAAATGCTTTACTTAAAAAAATGTCTGCCAAATGATTGTATTTTCAGTTTTTGAATGTTATTGAATCAAAGAACAAATATAATCAATCACAAACTCATTGCAGAGTATTATTCAAAAAAAAAAAAAAATGACTCACAATGATGTTTACAACATAAACCCACTCAAAAAATTGATTAAAGAAATAATTTTTAAGAAGAATTCTAAATACAGCAAATATTTATTCCAGAACAAGTGTTTCAAGGAATTTCCCTTGGTGAAGCTTCAGTTCTGTCATTGCACGATCGCGAATTCCTTCTGGTGTAAGGTGGAAGTGGTTGTAAACATGCTTTTCTGGGCAAGACACGCCAAATGTATTAATGCCCATTTGGCAGTGGGAGAACTCGCACCAGCAGTTGGTAAGGCCAGCCTCCACAGACATCACAAGCTCCGATGAGCAAGGCGCATTGCAAGTGCACCCGAGGATAGAGGCACGATATGCAGCAGGTTGTTCGCGGAAGAGCTCCATGCATGGAACAGACACAACACGCACAGATTTCACAGAAGAAGCCAACAGCTTCGCTGCCTCGATGCTCAGATGCACCTCTGACCCTGTCGAAAGAATGGTGATGCTCTGCCCATCAAAAGGCGCTTGTGTGTCTGCTGCTGGCTGAGCTCCGGACTGGTACACAACATAAGCACCCTTCTCAACTCCCTCTTCCTCTTTTGAGCCTTCGAGCTGAGGAAGATTTTGGCGAGAAAGAGCAAACACAGTTGAGCGGCCATCCTGGCGGACTGCTGTTGCATATGCACCAGCTGTCTCCTTGCCATCAGCTGGACGCATTACAAGCAGATTCGGAAGGGCACGAAGTTGAGTGAGCGTCTCAATGGGCTGATGAGTTGGACCGTCTTCGCCAACACCGATGGAGTCGTGTGTGAAGACAAACAGAACACGCAGATGAGACAAAGCAGACAGACGGATGGCTCCAAATGCATATGGAGCAAAGACGAGGAAGGTGGACACAAAAGGAATGTATCCCTTGCAAAACGAGGCAATTCCATTTCCAATGGCACACATGGCGTGCTCGCGAATGCCAAATGCGATGTTTCTTCCTGAGAAATCTCCTTTCTTCATAATCGGCGATCCTTTCACTGATGCAAGTGTCGACCCAAGCAAATCTGCTGATCCTCCCACAATTTGTGGTACCTTCTCTGCCAACGCTGCCATCACAAGCTCAGAAGACTTTCTTGTGGCTTCTGGCTTTCCTCCTTCGCTTTCTGGCTTGTATTTGGGAAGAGCATCTCTCCAGCCAGCTGGAAGCTCTCCTTTAATGAACAACTGTTGCAGCGCTTCTCCTTCTGCTTTGTATTCTTCGCAGTACTTCGCGAAAAGTGCGTCCCACTCCTTTTTCGCAGACTGTGCGCGAGGAACAACTTTCTCAGAATAAAATTTCTTCACCTCTTCTGGAATGAAATACTTCTTCTTTGGATCAAAGCCCCATTCTCCTTTCAGTCTTTCAATGTCTTCTTCACCAAGTGGCGATCCGTGGACTTTCGATGTTCCCTGAAGCTTTGCTCCAAATCCGATTGTTGTATGAACAGCAATCAGATGAGGTTTGCCTCCACAGCTGTTTGTGGAAGGTGTTGCAGACGATGATGAACTGCATCCGCAACTGTTGCTCTTTGCTCTTTCAATCGCTTGAAGAATACTTTGCATATCTGAGTCTCCATTTTCCACGCTTTGAACATCCCATCCATATGCCTCAAAGCGCTTTTTCACATCTTCTGAAAATGAAATTGTTGTTGGACCATCAATTGTAATTCCATTATTATCGTATAAAACAATCAAATTGTCCAATCCAAGGGTTCCGGCAAGAGAGCAAGCTTCTGATGCTACGCCTTCTTGTAAACATCCATCACCACAGAAGACAAATACGTTAGAATTAAAAATATCATAATTTGGTTTGTTATATGTAGCGGCAAGATGCTTTTCTGCAATAGCAAGACCAACAGCAGCAGAAATTCCTATGTTTAAGGAGATGATCGAAAAAAAAAATTTTGAACTCTTGTTAAAAATTTAAAAATAAACCATTTCCAAGTGGTCCTGTTGTAACTTCAACTCCTGGAACATGCAACGACTCTGGATGCCCTGCAAGGCGCGAGCCATATGATCTGAACGTTTGCAATTCATCCTCAGTGATGCCATATTGGCATAAATGCAACATGGAGTAAATCAAAGAGCTTGCGTGCCCATTTGAAAGTACAAAGCGATCTCTGTTAATCCATGCCGGATCGTGGGGATCAAATTTTAAAACACGAGAAAATAATGTATGCGCCATTGGAGCCATACCCATTGGCGCTCCAGGATGTCCCTGAGTTTTTATATTAAAAGCACAAAAAAAAGTAAATTCACCGAAACAGGACTTTCAAAACACACAGATTTTGGTTTTTGCACAATATCAGCACAAAGCAGTCTAATGGTGGAAACGGCAAGTTTATCTATATCTGAGAACTGTTCCATTTTTGTTCTAAATAATTTCTATTTGAAGAATAATACAAAAGATCTTAAAAACTCTTTTGAACTTTCGAAATTTTCTCAGATATCAACAAAAAAATAATCAAAGTTTTTGTATTTGCTATCTTCATTATTATGGATTTCCAACGATAAAAAAGTAAACTAAATTTATTTTTAAAAATAAAGTGAAATTAAAAGAAAAAAAAGAAAAATGAATCAGAAAATTGAAATTAAAAATATCAGGGAAAAAAAATAAATATTGTAAGAATGCTTGCCAAAAAATGAAAATGAAAAGCCGTCCACAATCATAAAAAAATAAAAGTTATAATGCATTTTTTTGTGATAAAATTTTGAAGCTGATTCTTTGCTTACTCTTGCTTCATCTGAGACTGCTCATTCATGTCCATTTCAGAGCTTGTGACCTGTGTCTCTCCATCTGAATTCATTTGCCCCATCATCTGCATTCCCTCACCAGAAACCATCATCGGGGCCTGCTGTTGCTGCTGCATTTGTGACATTTGCCCTTGTTGCGCCATCATCGCTGCCTGCTGTGCAAACAACATCTGCTGATACTGCTGCATCATTTGTGGGTCCATCTGCATCATCATCTGCGGTGTCATCATCGGCGCCCCCATATCAAAGTCCTGCAGATATTGCGATTTCCTTCCTCTTTTGAACTGAGGACGTGAAAGCTGTTGTTGTTGCTGCTGCCGCTGCGCTTCGGTCATTCCTCTTCTTCTCTTCATGCCCATTCCAGGCATTCCATTACTGCCCTCTTCTCCGCCTTCTCCTCCTTCTCCCATTCCGTCTTCTTCACCATCACCAGGAACCGCGCCTGCAGTGCCAGAACCCATCGCGTCAAGTCCAATGCCCATTCCGTCATCTTCTTCGTCTTCTCTCTCACGCGCAACGTGCTTCACTCCAACTGTCATTGCTTGAAGTCGCAATTTCATTCGTTCTGCGATTAACGTCGTTGGATCTGTAATTCCATGTGTCATGGATTGTAACATATAGCTTTCATGTTTCACTATTTCTTCTGCAACTGTTGGAGCGAGGATATCAGGGCGAACAAGTTCTTCAATTGTTGAACTTTCAACTCCATTGTCCTTTGCCTCTTGAAGTGCAACAATTTTTGCACGTTCATAAGATTCTTTTGCCCTTTGTATTTCCAAAAAGTCAACATTGGTAGCTACGCCATTAGAAGTAAGCCATTCCGCAGGCACAGATGCCGATATTTCTTCGTCTGGCAATGTAGATGGAGGTCCTGGAGTATACATAACGGCTGTGTATGCAAAGGCTTTATGCATGACGCGAAGATCTCTTAAAGCAAAGAATGCATCTGTCGCATTTAGTGCGATCAATTCTCTTGAAAGGCTTTGAAGCTCCTGCATGACAGCTACAAAAAATAATATCAGAAAAACGTTAAATGTCAATCATTAATCATAAATATCCTTTAATATGCACAAAGCAATGATAAAATTTCAAACTATCATCAATCTTGATCAAAACTCTTTCTCCTTTGCGGGTCAAAAATAACGAATATAAGCCAAAAATTGCTCCAACACGAACATAAGATGGTTGTCCTTGAATAAAGAGGAAATCTAACGGAAAAAAATAATTACAAAAATATTAATAATCATATACAACAAAGAAAACATATACCTATAAATATTCTATAAAGCTCCTGCATAAAATCGTCATCATCCACATCTTCTGGCTTTGAATCATGGATGAAAGTAAATTTCATGTCCGCCCAAACAGATTTAAACGAGGCGAACGAAAAGTCATTCATTCTCCCAAATAAAATTATAAGTTTTCTGCAATTTTCAACATAAGCTGGCTTCAATCGCTTGAAAGTCGGGTTCCACATAAATGGAATATAAAAAATGATCGAAGGCGTAATAGCATTTATTAGATCAAAAATGTCAAAAAAGAAATTATGCATTTCTAAAGATCATAATTTTTTGTATATGATTGAAATTGTTATCAAAAATGCAACATAGGGGAAAAATGCATAGTAAAGCCTTTTTGATCATAAAAAAACACTTTCAAAAAAAATAAATCAAAATGCGTAATGATTTTGTTTTGTGAAAGAAAAGTTTGTCCTTGTATTTATGAATGAATTTTCTTTCTTTTGTCCATTAAATCCATTTTTAACATTATCAAATTGAATTTAATGAAAATAACAAATTTTAAATCTGCATTTGAAAATGTTATGAAAAGAAATTTTCTTTCGAACATACAGATATAACATAAACATCTAAAACGATACAATATAATATATATTGAATACTATAATAAGAAATGTCATCTAAAATAAATAACCACTTTTAATGTTCATTCAGAATTTCTTTTTCGAACAATTGCTTCTCTCTTTTGAATGTGTAACCTTGTTTTACAATTCTTAAATTAATTTTCTAAAAGTTTATGAACTTGCTTGATTCAAACATTCTTAAATATGCAGATGAAAGCATTTCATTTCCCAAATAAGAAGTTGAAATCATGTAATTGCATATTCAGAGATTGTTCATGCTTTGGGAGGAAATGTTTAATTCAGAAGATTTTTTACTTTGGGAAATACAAAAACTTTGAAAATGTTCCTTAAATTTTGTTGCTTTCAAAATTGGAAATTTCTTCAGGGAACTATTGTTCAAATTGTCTTTATCAGTAGAATTGAACTGAAGTTTCTTCAATCATCCATTTCTTCAAGGGATTTCTGCTTTTTTCATCAATTTTCATTTTTGATTTTATCATGAAATTTTAATTCATTTTTTGTCAATGTCATGTCGAATGGTATTGATTATATATAGGTTCAATTATGGTGAAAGCGATAATTCTTTAACATTTTGGAAAAAAAACGACTTCTCATGCAAAGAAATCAATTAAAAAAAATTGGCAATCTTGTTTGGATGCAAAAATTGTCAGAGAATCTTATTCAACATAATAAGCTCTCCACCAGCATGAAATATTAGTATATGATTTTTGATGCATATGAATACAAATTGTCAAATTGCTAATAAAAAGAGAAACAAAACTGGTTTTAATTAAAATAGAAAAAATTATGTTTCATGAAAAGGAATGCATATATTATTTTGTTATCAGAGTTACAAATGCATTTTCTAATAATTAGTTCAACAATAAGTTTATTTCTTTAATTCAGATTTTTCATAACCTTTACAAAAATATTGACTTCACATAAATTGTTTTTAAGATGCAAACAGTGAAGCCATTCACAATAGAATGTCTTGAAAAGAAAGTTAGATTGGATCGTAGGCAGTTTTATGAGCGAAGAGCAACTAAAGTGTTTTTTGATAAAACAAACAATCATTCTGAAGTTTATATGGGAAAAACAAAGTATGCATTGTTTAAATCAAAATTATGCAATGTTTTCTTGTGTTTACGTTTAGAGTTATTTGTGCGGTTACTGGAAGGATGTCGACTCCAAAGAAAGAAAGACCTTCAGATGGACAAATTCATGTGAAAGTTCACTTCAGTCCGCTTAGTTCACCTGAATATGATTTGGGGAGGTATTAAGCAAATGATATATTTGAATGAAATATTTAAGAGTTTATTAATGACATTTTTTAAAATCCCATGTCAATTTAGATTATCTGTGCGCTGTTTAGAGATTGCGAGGATTGTTGAACGAGGTATTCGAGAAAGCGGATCCATAAGTACAAGAGCATTGTGCGTTTTAGCAACTGTTCATGTTTGGGACATTGATGTAAATATTCATATCATTGATGATTGCGGAAACGTTATTGATGCTTCTCTTCTGGCAGCCTTTGCAGCACTTCTCAACTTTAAAAAACTGCGGACATCAATTGTTTCTGATAAGCTGATAGTGGTTTGATTGCGCATGGTAGTACTTTTCATATTTGAACTTTATTTTATTGATTCAGCATCCTGCCTCAGAGCTTAGACCAGTTCCACTCACTCTTCTCCACGTTCCTGTGTCTACAACTTTCGCCTTGTTTTCTTCTCCGTTTGCTTCTTTTTTTTTCTATTTATAAGAAAAATAGCTTATACAATTTTGTAAACATAATCTAATAAAACTTCTTGTAAATTTCAGGTTTGCAGCTCTTTTGGATCCAACGGAGGAAGAAGAAAAAGTTGCGGATGGCTTTATTACTATTATAAGCAATTCAAGACGAAAGATCTGTGGAATTGAGAAATCTGGAGGACCTGCTCTAAGTCCGATACAAATACTTGAAATGAGCCGTATTTCCATTTCCAATGCAATTCACTTCCACCGAATCCTTACACAGACAAAATATTTCCCCGAGGAAAGGTGTGCTTGATGAGTAAAATTATTTTATATTAACGATGAATAATTAATTTAGAAACAGTGAAGGGATAACTTTGGACATTCCTCTTCCAGAATGAAGAGAATACACTTCTCACTTCACTGCAAAGATGTTGAACTCCAAAAGGAAAGACAAATGGATTTTCATTTCATAAATTTTTGTTATCATTTCACTTTTTCCAACTCGCATTTTCATCCAGAAAAACAATTTACAATCAACTAAAAACAACTTTAAATACATGTTTTTGAGAGGAAAACCTTTTTTGAGGATGTTTGAAGATTTTTGTCAAATTCAAAAAAGAAAATTGAACAATTATTTATGATTAAATAATGATTGTGATTAAATTGAAAAATGAAACTGTTGACAATTATTACTAAGTGGTGTGAGATGTACGAAATGTTAAAAAATTTATGTCCACAAAAAACGACACGATTTCTCTCTCTTGACTATTTCATTTAATGAGAAAATAATTATTTTTTTTGTTCCTATTTATTGGTTTTTTTCTTTTGAGCACGAAAAAACTCACATCTGATAAAGATGTTGTTCTAAAAAATATTTAAAAATGAATTTCAAACATGCAGGATAGAAGACACTTTTCTTTTATTAACTTATGTCAAAAATAGTTCATACATTTTTGTGAACCCAAAATATAATTTGTGAAATATATAAATGAATTTCGAAGGAGACGACGCGCCCATTCCATCTCGCGGAAAAGGTAAAAGGCAAAAAAAGCAAAAAGGAAAAGTTGAAGAATCAGGTGATGCGTTTTCTTCAACTGCAGATCAGGATTATCGGCAATCTCAAAGTGGAAACGGCTGGGCAGGTGGAGATGATGAACCCCAGCAAAAATTGCATGAGACAACTTCTGTAACATATGTTGATCAAAGTTTGTGATTAATATTCGCGAATTGCTCATCATCTTTTTTTAGCCGATAATTTTGCTGTTGCTCTTCAGGATGGTGATGACATTACAAATCAGGTTTGCCACAAATGAATTAATCTTTATATATTTTATTTCGCCTTTTAATATAATATTTTGTTGTGCAAAGGTTGCTGAAGCACCAGCTGTACATCAACAAAAAATACACACTTTGAATGAATTGAACAGCTTAATAACTTCTGCTCAGCCAATTCAAATGGTATATTTTTCCTTTATTTCGTTTGTTTTGCGATATGCGTATTGTTTATTTGTGATTTAATTTATTTATTGTTCTCAGAGTTCTGGAGGCGTCAATATGTCGGTTCTAATTTCTTCAATTTTTCCACCAGACCTTGTTGAAGAATATGATGAACCATGGGATCATTCAACTTTATTAAAAGATATAACGCAAGAAATGCAATCCGAAAAAACTTCTGGTGAGAGTTCCTTATCTCATTCAAAGGGAGCATCCTCTTCTCAAGCAAAATTGCTTTCTTCAACAGCTTCTTCAAAATCATTGACGGATTCTTCATCAAATTTGCGTGCAGGCCCTCCTCGTTTTACACAAACAATGATTGCAGGAAAGCCTCCGATATGAACATGCTCGAATATATTAAAGTCATATTAAAATAATTGATTTGTAACAAAAGATAATTTAAAAAGAAAGAACGTATCACCGAAAAAATAGTTGTAACGTAAAAACTGTTTTAAATCATATCAATCAGATAGTCATGAAACAATTGAACATAAAGCGAATAAAAACACGAAAAATAACAAATCATAACTGGGGAAAAAAATAATAATAAATAAATAAAAATAAAAAAAAATAAATAAAATAAAAATAAAAATTCTAAAAATACCAAAATCAAGAGGGTTATTATTTTTTTTTTATAAAAAACATAAATAGTTATTCAGAATAATCAGTGCCAATGATCCATTCACTTCCCCTGTGCAGAAGAGCGAAACGAACGAATTGGCGAATGAGAAAGTGAGAGTTGTTGTTGTTGCTGTTGTTGTTGACTCTGAGTTTGAGACTGTGTTTGGATTTGAGTCTGAATTTGAGTCTGGTTCTGAGCAGTAGGCCTTCCGACTGAGAAGCCGTGTGTGGCCAACATTGAAGCTGATCTTTCGAGTGGGCTCTTCCGCAGCATCTGGCGGTGCTTGTCGTCCTGCAGCTTCGCCTCCAGCAGCGAGCGGCGCGGCTGTGGCGGTGGAGGCGTCTGCGAATGGGGATGGGGATGCGAATGTGATTGCGATTGCGAACGAGAGCGAGTCCGTGTATGTGCGTGTGTTTGTGAGTGTGTCCGGGTGTGCTGGTTGTTCTTTGCCCTTTGCTGTTGCTGGCGATGGTCTCCCAGCGCTGCCGAGTGCTCGAGGCGCGAAAGAGGCAGAGGCGGAAGCTGGAGCTTTGGCGAGGGCTGCTCTGATTGGCTGTGTGTCGACGAAGGCAGAGGAAGAGGAAGAGAAGGAGGAAGAGAAGGGGCAAGAGTAGGAGCAAGTGGCTGGAGGGGAGGCGATTCCGGATCGGAAAAGGAGCTCATGAAGTCTGCAGAAACCTGCAGAAACGTCGACGGATCGGCTCTGTGCCAGCTGTGGGGTGATATTTGAAGGGAAGACCTCAACTGAGAGGTTGGAGACAGAGGAAACATACTTTGACGAAACGGAGAAGTAGAAGATGATGAAGAAGATGACGATGAAGAGGAGGAAGAAGAAGAGGCAAATGAAACAGATTGTGATGTCGAAGCCTTTGAAGATGCAAAAGGTGGTATAAGAGGCTGCATCTGCGACAGCTGAAAAGGCTTGGCAGTGACAGATGCTGAGAATGGAGAGGAGCTTCTGGGTTTCTTGTGCTTTGTGGGGGATGGGATGTATCGTGGTACTGGCAATACCATAGAATTTTGCATTGACATAGAATTTGACATGGGATTTGGCATGGGATTGGACATCTGCATTGAATTTGGCAGAGGAGGAGACAAAGAAGAAGCAGGCGATGCACACTGGGCAGGCGGGCAGCGCTGGAAAGTGGGTGAGAAAGTGCTCTGAAGGGAAGAGGAAGCTGGATGCGTTGGTGGAGATGGATAAGAAGATCTAAGTTTTTCGTTGCTCTCGCGGAAATAATGCGGCTCGGGAGTAGAAATAAGAGGGCGAGTGATGTAAGAGCTGTTATTTTGTAACTGAGAAGAGGAAGAAAGAAAAGAAGCAGATGGTTGAAAAGAAGAAGAAGAAGAAGGCGGTGGAGGAGACGGAGAAGGAGAGGAATCAGAAATAGAGCTAACAATCAAAGGAGAACGCAAATCTGCATCGCCTTCTGTGTTTATGAGCATCTGTTGTTGTTGAGTGAGTGGAAGAGATTGCGTCTGTGTCTGTGTTTGCGTTAGTGCTTGTGCATAGTTCGCATTGACTTTCCACAGACTGCTACTTCTACTGCTATCTTCTTCCTCTTCCTCATCCTTCTCTTTTTCTCCTCTTCCTCCTCTTCCTCCTCTTCCTCCAATTCCTCCAATTCCTCCTCCTCCTCTCTCGTTCTCTCTCTCATAAGGGTACCTTTCATTCCCTCTCTGCGTCCCACCCACTGTATTCATTGTATTCATTGTATTCATTGCATTCATTGCATTAACCACTTCCATTGCCCCCATCGCACTCTGCCTTCCCCCCACAGAAACAGAACTTCTCTTCGGCGGTTGGAACCCCAACGACGTGGATGCCCGCATCTTCGCATCGACTTTTGGAAACGAGCGCCGCGAGGCAAACGCAGGCAAAGCAGCAGAATCGTCCTTGATGATCATCAAAAGCTCCCTGTTCTGCTCAGAAAGAGGAGAAGTGATATTGAAAAGGGACTTGGAATTACGTGTGATTGAAGGCAAAGATGCTGTTTTGACTGTTTCTGATCGTTTTGTTGTGCCTCGCCAATCTTCTTCTTGTGTGGAATGGTTGTGTTGAATATCGTTTTTTTTACTTCCTTGTTCAAAGTGGAGCTCTTCTTTTCCTGCAGCATAAGACAATGCTGCATCTGATGCATTCCCTTCTCCTCTTTCTCCAAAAGCGTAATTTCTGTTCCTCTCAAAATTGTCATTGTTCTGATTGGCCTCGTAATTTACTTGTCTTTCTGTTGAATGTGCTGTTCTGCTTACTCCATTTGGTGGGCTTATTTCAAATCCTTGGATTGCTTCAACGGCTGTGACTTGCCTGTTACTGCGTGGCGGAGAAAGAGAGGCAAGCTTTGAAGTATGATGACGCAGCGGGGTGTTTGATGTTGATGAAGATGGAGGTTGAGAAAGAAATTTACGTCTAAATGAGGAAGAAGAGGTAGAAGAGGAGGAAGAGGAAGAAGAAGAAGAAGATGATGATGAAAACAATTGATTGGACGCCTTGTGTCGCTGCTGAATCAACTCAGAAAACGAACCAGGCGACGGGTTTTGGTTGATGGACACTGGAAGCGTTGCTGATTGTGCAGTGGATGAAGCAGAAGCAGAAGCAGAAGAAGTAGAAGAGCCTGAGAAAGAACCAGAAGCTGTTGTGTTTTGATGCTCTGCTGTGCTATTTTGAGTCGCTGACTTGTTCTGAGTCACAGACGACTGTAATTGCGACTGCGATCTCACAATGATGTCAACGTGTGGCTGTGTTGGATGAGGCAGATAATCAGCCAGTGAAGAAGACAGTCGAATATCTCTGCTTTCACTCTGTTTAGCATCAGTTGCATTCTTCTTTGAAATGTCTTCTTTTATTTTCATGTCATATCCATTTTTGGTTGTATTATGCAAATCCATTAGCCGTCTTCTGTTTACCATGTCTGACTGCGACCTCTGCTGTTTGATGATGAAAGGAGGATGGCTTCTTCCTTCTGCTGCTATTGCTGATGCTGTTGTTGTTGTTATTGCTTCATTCACTTCATTTCCTTCTCTTCCTTCCTTTCCTTTGTCAGCTGTAACATTTCTCTGCTTGTGCGGGTTTGGCGGCAGCTTCGGAGTCGTTGAGCGAGGACGACGTATTGTCAGCTCATTGGTATTTTCTGTGTGTTCCATGTGTTTCGTCTCTTGATGCAATTCTTTCCCTTCTGCATTCATCATTGAATTCTTCACAAAACCAAATGAACTTTCTCCTTTTCCATGCTCCCTTTTCAGCTTCTGCCTTCTTTTCACCTCCACCGCCTTCCTGTGCTTGTGTTCTTCGACCATCTGCCGGATCTTCCTCTGCTCTTCCTCTGCACGCTCCCTCTTCAGCCTCACCAAGCGCGATTTCTTCGTCTCCAGTGACGACACAACAACTTTGTTTGGGTTGGGATGCTGAAAAGAAGAGGCAGTGGCTGCAGCTGAGACGGAGGCTGGGTTGTATTGAGAGGCGGTGGATCGGGTGGTGAGTAAAGGAGAGGCAGAAGAAGGGGTTAGAGGGGAGAAAGGGGAGAAAGTGGAGAAAGGGGAGAAAGGGGAGAGGAGGGAAGGGTTGGGGTTAGAGTTGGGATTGGGGTTTATATTGGGGTTGAGATGGTGGTTGGTTGAAGGAGGAGAGGAGGAGGAGGAGGAGGAAGAAGAAGAAGAAGAAGAAGAAGAAGAAGAAGAAGAGGAGGAGGAGGAAGAAGAAGAAGAAGAAGAAGAAGAAGATGATGATGATGATGATAAAGAGGATGAAGTTGATGAAAGTGATTGTGTATTCTTCTGATTCGAAGAAGAATGTCCAAATGTTGAGCCTTTTGTTGTGGATGACAAATACGTTGTGAAACAAGCCTGTGCTTCAATTGCTGTTGGTATAAGAATTTTCCTCTTTTGCATCTTTTTCTCGTTTTTCTCGTTTTTTTCATTTTTTTCGCTTTCATCTTCTTTTTCACTTTCTTTCTGTTTCTTCCCAGTTTCTTCAATGTGATTCAATAAATGTCTGGGAGAAGTCGATTCGATTGAATTTCTGACGGACAAGCCAGTTACGCCTGGCGGTGCAAACAGCTTCAGAGAGTCCTGTGAAAGAGACTGGGAAGGCATGAAGAGGAGAGAAGAATGAGGAGGGGGCGATGATAAAGTGAAGGAGGAGGCGAGGCTGCGGCGTTGTATTTGGGATTGGGGTTGAGATTGACGTGGGGAGTGAGTGTGGGAGAGAGGGATGGGGGAGGAGGAACGAGGTAAGGGGAAAGGAAAAGAAGAAGAAGAAGAGGAGGAGGAGGAAGAAGAAGATGAGGAAGAAGAAGAAGATGAGGAAGAAGATGAGGAAGAAGAAGAAGAAGAAAGGAAAGGATGAGAAGGAGGAGGTGGGGGAGGTAAAGTGAGGGTGCCTCCAATGCCAACAGGAGAAGGTCCGAATGGATGAGGAGGAGGAGGATAAGGAGAAGAAGTTGAAGGGTTTGAAGAATAAGAGGAAGAATAAGAATAAGAAGAAGAGGAAGAAGAGGAGGAGGAGGAAGATGAAGAAGAAGAAGATGAGGAAGAAAGAGAAGAAGCAAGAAGAGAGGAAAATGCAGGAGGAGGCGTTTGGTGTCGGATGGACGAGTTGAATGAAGGAGAAGAGCTTTGTGGTGGGAATGAATTGTAAGAGGAAGAAAAAGCAGCAGCAGCAGAAGAAGAAGAAGAAGAGGAAGAGGAAGAAGAAGAAGAAGAAGTTGAAGCAGAAGCTGATATTTCCGAGAACGGTGCAGATGCCAAATTCGTCTTTTCTTTCATCACCTGCCGTGGAGTTGATGGTGCAGTGCTTGTTTGCTTAACTAAATTGTCTTCATTGATTTTCTCATTTAATTTTTCATTGTCATATTCATCCACTTCAGTTTTATTAGTTCCTTCAGTTGTTTCAGCTAATTCTGTTAATTCCACACCCAACTGCTCCAATGACCCACTTCCACTGACATTAGCTGTGTTACTCTCTTTCTCTTCTGTTGACTTGCTGAATGTTTCGTTCATCACATCATCATCATCATCATCATCTTCTTCTTCTTCTTCCCTCTCCTCTGACCATAATTTTGTTACATTTCGTTCAGCTTCTCCTTCTTCTTTGCCTTTTTCTTCTTTTTTTGTTTCTTCTCTAATGCCTTTCTGCTTCAGCAATCGTGTATGATTTTCCAACAAGTCATCAACTGTCACATTTGTGTCCACATTCACACACAAATTCACTTTCTGTGCTTTTGTCTCGTTTTCGTCCTGACTATTGTGGAAGTCATTGTTTTTATTCTCATTTTTATAATTATTGCTATTACTATTACTATTATTGTTCTGTCTTTCACTTTTATTCTTATTCTTATTCTGATTCTGATTTTGCTTCTGCTTCGCTTTCAGTTTTTGTCTGCTCTTGCTGCTTTCCCTGTGTGCATACATGAACTGTATTGATCTGCTTTCATCGATACTTTTCGACCGCTTCAACGAAACCTCATCAAAATCCTTCTCAAATGACGATTGGTCATATCTCTCTGCTTCACAGAGATCAGAATCATTGTCATCTCCTTCTCCTTTTCCTCCTTCTCCTTCTTCTTCTTCACCTTCTTTCCTTGAATAAGCATTCATTAATCTTCCTCTTCCTCTTCCTCCTCTTCCTTCTCCTTCTTCTCCTTCTCCTCCATTCATCCCGTTTCTCATTCCACTCCCTTCCATTCCATCATCCTTTCCTTCTTCCCCTTTCACTTTCGCTTTCACCTTCGCCTTCATCTTCGCCCCTTCTCTTCTCCCCACCGCCTTCACCGCTTTTTTCTCCGGTTCCACAAACGTGTTCCATCTTTTGATTGCCGCAGGCGACTTGCTCACAACTTGCAGAGCAGGGTCGAATGGATCGTATCTTCCTTGGGAGAACACAGAAGATGCCTCAGACAATGCAGGAGATGACACTTGGCTGACAATACTGCCATTGCCATTGTTACTGTTACTGTTACTGCCACTGCTGCTGCTTCCGCTCTGGTGGTTGGCTGGGGAAGAGGAGGAGGAGGAGGAAGGTGAAAAAGGAGAAGGAGAAGGAGAAAGTGAGGAAGTGGGAGAGAGATAAGACGAGTGTGTGATGTCTGAGATGCTCTCAGCATAATTGGCACTGTCGCTTGAGTCGTCTAATGTTCTGTGTGAAAGAGATGGAATGTGCTCACCAGAGATAGAAGAAGAAGCAGAAGCAGAAGCAGCAGCAGAAGAAGATGAAGTTGGTTGATCAGCTGCATTGTGCAGTTCAATGCCATTTTTGTCGAGCAGCCCCAAACCAAACAAATCTTCTTGCTCGTTCATATCTTCTTCCTCTTCTCTTTCTCCTTCTCTTTCTCCCTTACACCCTCTCCTCCCTCCCTCCACCAGCGGCGACCCTTTCATCTTCATCTTCGCACCCTTCTCTTTCTCTTTCTCCTTCTCCTTCTCTCTCTTCGTGAACGACGTTGGAGTCTGCGGCATCGGAGAAAGCGGGCAAAGCGGCTCTTTCCTCATCGACAGCCGCGACACCTGCGACTGAAGAGGCGGGTGTGGAGGAGGCAGACGAGGCCCCGGCGACTGCAGCGACAGCGCCAGCTTGTCCAGCAGCTCGTGCTCAATGTCGCTGTTTGCCTGGGAGTCGAAGGAGAGAGAAGAAAGAGAAGAAAGAGAGGTGATGGAGGAGATGGAAGAGATGGCAGAGATGGGGGTTGTGTGCGGATGTGGGAGGGAGAGTGGGTTTTGAGGGGTGGGGGAATAGAGCATGTGAGGGGAAAGAGAGAGAGGAGAGGAGGAGAATGGGGAAGAGAAAGAAGAGGAAGAAGAGGAAGAAGAAGGTGAAATGGAGGATGAAATGGAAGCAGAAGCAGAAGCAGGGAAGCGTGCAGAGCTAAAGGAAGAGTAGGCAGATGAGGTGGATGATGAGGTGGATGAATCGGATGAAGTGGATGAGGCAGACGAAGCAGTGGCTGGAGTAGCAATAAAGCACTCAGCAGCTGTTCTGTCGTTGAATGCACCGAATGTATTGAACGAGCCGAACGATGTGTGTGTGAAGGAATTCTCAGATGATGTTGTGAGTGGAGGTGGTGGGATGTTGCTTCTGTTTTCAGACTGAGCTGAAGAAGCAGAAGAAGAAGAAGTCAAAGCAGCATTAGTTGTGTTGTTGAATCTAGGAGAAGTTGTCAAATTCTGCGTGTCCTGCTCAATCGCCTTTCCCGTCAATCCATGCGGTGCCTGGAAGAACTGGTGTGTGTGCACAAAATGCGACGCAGTGGCTGTTGTGGAGAGGCTCCCCGGGGAAGAGTCCAACTGCGACGCGGCCGAGTCGTAGGAGGAGGCAGTGATCGACTGAAACGAGGATTTTTCGTCGGCGTCGAACCGCCGCTGCCCGCTCACAGGCTCAGAAAGCAGGCTGCCCCAGCCAAAAGTGGAGCGGCGGGAAGGGCTGACGCCGTCGACATCAACATCGACATCAGTATCGATATCAACATCAGCATCACCATCAGCTTCAGTGTCGGTGTAGGCATACACATCCACACTGGCATCAGATTCAGCACGGCGTCTGCCTTTCACTTCTCCTTCTCCTTCTCTTCCTCTTCCTCTTCCTCTTCCTTTTTCTCCTTCAACAACATCTGCCTCTGCCTCTGCCTCTGTCTCCACTCCAACATTTGCCTCAGTGTCTGAATGATCTCCTCTTCTCTGCTCGTGTGCTGCAATCGCGCGGATGGTCTTGGCGTCTTCGTCGTTCGAGTCCAAACAGCACGACGACGCAGCAGACAGCGAAGGCGGAGGGAGCTTCTTGTGAGACGCTGCCGAATGGACACAGTTGAGCGAAGAAGGCGTGTTGGAGAGGGGAATTTCATAGTCCATGCCAAGCAACTGCATGCCCGGCAGTGAGCTTGAAGAATACAAGCGGTGCTCACGGCCGCTGCTGTCGGAGTTTTTCCCTTTCTCTTCGGTCAGGATGCGCTCCCGCACGCCCTTGATCTTCTTCGACAGCCGCACTTTCAATCGGATCAGCTGCGAGAACGACATCAGCGGTGTCAGCGCCTTTTGGATCTCGTCTTTTGTCACACTCACTTCTGCCAGCTCGTCGGGGAGAGGATTCTGCCCGTGCTCAGTCACCCACGGATGCTCCTGTGTTGTATTGTGTATAGGATAAGGGGGGAGGGGGAGGATAGGATTAGATTAGATGGGATGAGAAAATATGTAATGGGATGGGAAGTGAAGGGAGTGGAATGGAAGGGAGTGAAGTGAAGAAAAAGAAGGTGAATTGCGTAGGTTAATGAAAGAAATAAAACCGATGTTAGAAATTAAAAGTAAGTAATATTTATTTCTAAAATGCATAAAGAAGTTGACTAACAAACTCGTATCACCATCAGATTGAATCTTCGCTTGGGATCCTTCGTAAGCATCCCGCGCATAAGGCTCTTCATGTCTTCGCTCAGCATCCATTCGTCGTCTCTTATCTCAAATGATCCGTTATTTAATTGTGATTGCGATTGTTGTTGTTGCTGCTGCTGCTGTTGATTCGTCTGCTCTTCTTCCTTCACAAACCCTTCCTGTGTCCCTTCTGCATTGTTGCTTGCCTCTGTGCGGATCCGCTGGATCTGCTCAGCAGCCAGCACTCCATTTTCTCCTTGCACATTGTTTGATGAGGAAGAAGAAGACGATGATGATGAAGACGATGATGATGTCGTTGTTGTTGTTGTTAGAAGGCCACGCTCCTTCATAATTCTCTGTGTCATCTTCACCTTCCGCTTGCGGTCCCACTCTTCCTCGTCCACTTCTTCGTTGATTGCGCGCTGGTATGTCAGAAAAGCGGTGCTTTCGATAAACGGCGCCTCGCCATACACAAACATAAACAGAGTAACTCCAAGCGCCCACACATCAGCGAGAAATGGCGAATAGCCTTCTGGATCAGGAGGGGCTTTTATTTGTTGCAATTTTTTGAAAAAAAAAGGAAGAAAAAATGACATAAAAGAAAGAGGTTGCAGTTAGAGAAAGGATCAAAACAAATATTGAAAAAATAAAGTTTTTTTGTTTATAAAAGAAATTCAACGTGTTGTATCATTATAATAGAAATAATAAAATAATTCTATTTTCAAATAACTATTTTAGAAGTAATGCAAACATTTAACTGCTTCAGGTGGAATGAATGCAGGTGTTCCTCGGATCTCTCTGATCAATGAATCAAAAGACGGATAAAGGATTGAAACCCCGAAATCGCTGATTTTCAGCTGTCCAGTTGAACTTCTTAAAATGTTGTCCGGCTTAATGTCATGATGCACAATATGATGCTTGTGTACTTTGACAACAAAAATGTATTTAATTATTACTAAAAAAAAGTGGAGCAGGCACACAGTAAGATATGCCAACAACAATATCTCTGAATGCAATTCGCGCCTCCTGTTCAGTCATGAGATCTTGACCTTCTTCAAAGCAAGATCCTCCACTTAAATATTCAAGAACTAAACAACGATTTTTTTAAAAAAATTTTGATGTAAATCAGCTTGTTAATCAGATACCAACCCATGTACAATTTTTTCTTTTTGGGATCATCAATCACTTCATACAAGCGAACAAGATTTGGATGGTCCATTTTTTTCATAATAGCAACTTCCTTGTTTGTATCTTCAAAATAGATTCAGTTTTTAGGATATTAAAAGAAAAAGAAAAAATCACAAAAACCATTTGTTTGCCCTCCTTTTCGGGGAGGTCCGAGAATCCTTTTCACAGCTTTCTTGACAACCTTCATTGCAAATTGCTTTTCTGGTTCATTTTGAAGATGGCAAAGCTTTACCTTTGCATACGCACCTGAACCAAGCTTTTGGTCGATAACGTATTGATTTATCATCTTTTGCCCAGTTCCCTCCTGATGCGATACGGAAGCCTGCTTTGTCTCAACAACCACTTGGTCCGCACCAGCATTTACCTCCCGTGAAGCGGGAGACGACATGCTTTAGAAAACGAAGTTATGAATTTTTTGAATAATGGTCATCAAAATAAAGTCCTTTCAATGCAGTTTTTTTTCAGAATTTCAATTTGTAATAAGATATTGAACATTAAAAATAATTTTCATTTCATTTTTATAATTGAATTATTCTCAAAGTTATTTAGAAAAAAAGAAAAACATGGAGGGAGTGATCTCCTTGATTCCAGGAAAAATTTCGCCTTTCAATATAGAAATTATTAGATAATTTTTTATTTTATATTAATTTATTTTTTTATTGTCATTTTCACTCTCATCAAAATAAAAGGAAAGAAAAAGGATTATAATTTCAAAATTTAAAGCATTCAATCAAGCTGAACGATATGTTTTTTTTTGTAAACACCAAAATAAAATAAAAATAAAAAATAAAAAATAAAGTTACACGTATTTCAGTAGGATTTGTTCGGAATGGCCCTCTAGAAAATTTAATAACTTAAAAAAGGGAAAAAAAAATATTTTTCATGAAGTGCTATTTCAAAATGTTTAATTCAAAAGTTTTAAAATAACCTTTTTGATAAATTAATAAATTGCAAGTGAATAATTTTCCAATGAAAAATTCACAAAAAATATAATGAATCTAATGTTCCCGATAATTAACACAAAATCATGCAACTGGCGAACTAGAAAGTGAACGAGAAGGAGGAAGCGAGCGAGATGGCAATGAATTAGAAGAAAACGAATCAAGAGTCTCGGTTGAAGGAGACGCCGCAACTTGAGGCGACTGCTGGGGATTAGGCTGATCAATAAGACTGCTATTGTCTGCATATCTTGACAGTTGAGCAGCAGTTGTCGACATCGAAAGAGAAGGCATTCTTCTTTGCAATGGTCTGTTCTGCTGCGAAGCGCCTGAAGCCTGCTGAGGCGATCCAGCAATACGCAGCATCGGCGATTGTGGCGTTCGCGGAGAGAAGAAAGCAAAGTTGCCAGGCGAAAACGAGAAGAATGAAGCAATCGACGAACCTGCACCGGATCCCGTTGAGGAAGTAAGCGGTTGCTTTTCAGAAATAAGCAGCGAAGAAGAATTGGAATATTGCAGCGGCGTTGGAAGTTCGTTTTGCCCGTTCCACAGATCAGCCGAAGAGAGAAACGGAGGGGAAGAGGTAGATGACACAAACGAAGTGAACGACGCTGAAGAGAAAGGAGAATCTCCTGTTGAAAAAGGAGAAGGATAAGAAAGCGGAGGCTGTGTCCAAGTGGCATGCAGTGAAGTGAATGAAGATGGAGGGCCCATCAAAGAGCGGTCTGATATTCCAGCAGAGGAAGAAAGAGAAGAAAGCGAAGAAGCAGAAGAGGAGCCTGACGCTGCACGAGGAGAAGGCAGTGCGCTCAAATAGCCAAACTGCCCAGGCATATCCATCATCGGCATGGGGCCTCCAGAAGAAGTGATGTTTCCGTCGTATCCTTCGGATGAGTAGAAACTGTCTGCCACGTTGTGTTTCGCTGAGAGTGAATCATCAAATTGAACTTGATAGGCAGAGGCAGAGGTAGAAGAAGAAGGGGAAGAAGAAGAAGAAGAGGAAGAGGAAGAAGAAGTTGATGAAAGATACGGAAGTTGTTGAGAAGTGTACTGATTGAAGCGAGAAGGATAAACAGAAGAAGAAATGCCTGCTGAAGACGATGAGATGGAAGGAGAAGGCGCCTGATCTGTTTGAAGAGGATATGAATCAGTGTATTGGAGAAGCAACGAAGAATTAGAAGGAAACGAAGAGGAAGGAGAAGAGGAAGAAGAAGAAGAAGAAGAATTGGAAAGAGATGAAAGATTACGCTGAGCCAGATCTCGTTGATAAGAAGACGAAGACGAAGAAGGAGAAGGAGACAAAATGTGTGCTTGAGAAGAAGAAGTTTGCTGGCGTGTTATGCCAGTCTGATGAAGAGCCTCGGGAAACACGGGCAAAGAACGTGCAGTTGTATAAGGCTGCCGATGATAAGAGGAAAGAATAGTCGCATTCGAAGGAGAATGTTCAGAGGAAACAGGAGAAGAACTGAAAGAAGGCGAAGAAGAAGATGACGAAAGAGAATCAGAGATTTCACTGAGAGACGGTGGTGAACAAACTTTGAACGAAGAATTCAGTGGCATCGCAGCTGAAGGAGGGTAAGGCGAGTTTTGCTCAGCCAAGTCATTGTAGCTGGGAAACTCTGTTGAATACAGCTCGCTGCTGACTGCCGAGGGAGCTAAAACTGGATTGGCATACGAAGCGTATGGCGAGTCTGAAGGCTCAACATTCGCTTTTCTCCTCTTGCGACGTGCTGCTTTCTGCTGCTGTTGCTGTTGCTGCTGTTCAACAGCCGAGTCAGACAAGCCAGCCTGCTGGCTCATAAACGGAAACGAGAAAGGCTCGCTAGAAAACGAAGACAGCGGTGACAGACCCGAAGTGGAAGAAGACGCAAGCCCTGTTTCTCGTCGAGGCAGCGCTGAACTAGCAGAATACGACGGTGTATAAGGCAGGCTGTCGAAGTGCGGGTAGTCTGAGAACTTGAACGGGTGCTTGATGAGAGAATGGAGGATGCAGCGGGCAGGGAAAGGGAAAGTGCAGACAGCAGGGAATGACAGCAGCGGCAGAGGAAGCGAAGACGGGCGGAACAAAAGCAGCTCGTCTGAATTGAATGAAGAATGTATTTGTGGTGGTGGTGGAGGAGAGGAAGAAGGCGAAATCAGAGGGGTCAAGCTCTGAATGCCGTATGCTCTCCCGTTTGCATATGGAACTGGAGGATAATATTGAGATGCAGGTGAAGGCGATGCTGATGAAGCGGGGGATGAGAGGAAAGCTGAGTGGTGTTGAGTGTCCTGTTGTGCCTGTGCAGCATATGCTCTGTTTCTGTCTCTCAACAGTTTCCTTTCAGCAAACAGCAAATATTCGCTTTGAAATGAATCGGTGCCAGCGTCAAACAGCAGCGCGCCAAATGGAGAATCGGTGCGGGAAAAGACGGCAACACAAGACGGATGGCTGAGCGGGAGAAAGAACGGAAGGAGAGAAAGAGGAAGCGGGAGAGCGAACTGAGAAAGAGGCGGGAGGTAGAACGGTAGAGCGTTTAGTGGAGTAACTGGAGGGATTGGCAGGATGAGTGATGAGGGATTAATGGCTTCTTTGAGCGGATGTTTGGCAGATGGCAAACGAGACGAGGGCGATTTTGACTGCTGCTGCTGTTGGCTGAGCAGCGATGAAAGGGCAGCGTGTGGAACAGCCGCCTTCTGAGAAGCGCTGGCTGTTGGCGACAGAGCAGAGGGCGAATGAATAAAACTGTCTGAGCTGCGGCTGTTTGTGTGAATGGCACTTGGTGAGTTCTGATTCTGTGGGTGTTGTAGGTACTGCATGGAAGGAGATGGAGATGAAGAAGTAGATGAAGACGGAGATGGAGAGGGAGATGGAGATGAAGTTGGAGAAGGCCGAAGCGTCTGAGACGATGGCGACAGCGCTGATGAAGGTGAAGGGGAAGGTGATGGTGATGACAATGGCGATGATGAATGCGAAGATGCTCGTGAATGCTGTGAATGTCCAGAATATGACGCCTGGCTTTGAGGAGATGTCTCAAAGGGGGAGAACGGCGAGTGGTGGAACTGAATCGCCTGCTGAGCTGGCTGCTGGTATGCTTTTGGCGGCAACCTCAGTGACTCCATGTTTTGGTCATCTTCGTCGTCGTCTCCACGCATCTCGTCCATCATTCTGTCAATTGCTTCGAAAGTAGCGTTTATTGATCCGATGAGATTGGCTTTGTGCTTCTCCAGCAATTCTGCTGTGCTTAATGATACGTCTCCTGTGTTCTCACGTGGTGACAACTTTGAATCATCAGATTGCGTTGGAGAAGAGCACTTCATTTTCTTCATTGCTTTCCAGCGAGCGACAGCAACTGCCATGCAAATGCTCATCATAATGTTCGATATTTCGTCAGTCGTCCTTTCCATTTCATCCAAATTGTGCCGCAATCTGTAACGAAGTTCAAATATTGCTGAAATAAATGCGTGAGGTGCTTCTAAAATGAATGATTGAAGATATCTCCATCCAACATAGCGTAAGCCATTACATCGAGGCAGCTTGGATCCAGTCGACGAACTAAATTTACTTCGATTTGTGTGCATGTCAGCGCCTCGAGTTGGAGAAGAAGGCAAAGATGACCAAGGAGAGGACGAATTACTTAAAGCTGACTTCGAATTAGGTGTTTCCGCTGAAGAAGAAGGAGATGACTTTGCTGATACAGATGACAAAGAAACAGGTGTTGCAGATAAGAATGGAGGAGGATAGTGAAAAGATGACTCTGTTTGTTGTGGAACAAGAGGATAGCGTGCTACGTCAGAAAATCTTCGAATTGTCAAGGGGCTTATTGGTGGTATTTCCCTAACTAGTCCGATTGCCCTGAAAATAGAAAGTAAAGCACTGACTCTTCTTCTATCCATTGATAGATCATGATTCAATTCTTCTCTTTGAAATCTTCCTGTTTGAAGAGCATGTGCAAGATCTAGACACGTTTGCTTCATAACCATCCTTCCTCCACGATCATCACCCGGTTTTGATGGAATCAATTGATTAATATCCAGGGTTTCCATTCGTTTTCTTGTCGATGTACGCTTAACCGCAGGGTAAGCCACAGCAGCTAATCTTCTGCCACGAGTCTTTTGCAATTTTTGGTATTGTCGTTCATTATATGCATGATTCAAGAAGAAATCATATGGATGTTGATATTGTTCAAACTGGGAAATGTGTCTAACAGAAGAAGAGGAAACAGATGAAGTGGGGCCTCCGGTAAATATCATTGCCGCAGGATTTTATTTCTGCAGCATTATCTGCCGCGAAGTCTCATCATTCGCAAATGCGAATAATAAATTATATTTAAGAAAACATGATAATTCCAAATATCGTATTTAAATGAATGTGTGAAAAAGCGTTAAAGAGTTTAAATTCTATGAAATTGATATTTACAATCTCATTGTCGTTTTAATAAAAAAATTCAATTTTTCATTCAATGAAATTTTTATAATGGTTGTTTTTTTCAATGATTTGATTCTTTATAAAATAGGCTTATTTCATATATAAATTTGTTCATTTTTTATCAATTTCACATGAAAAATACAGAAAAACACAATGGAATATAAATCTATTTTTAAAATTTTCCATGATATTTTCTTTTTTTGGTAAAGTGTAACTTATTGGGTCCGAAAATTTTCATAGAAATTATCTTGAATTATTTCTTAAATATACTTCATTGTTGAAAATTCGATTAATAAATGTGTAATTAAGTTTCAACGATTAACAAATAAGTTGTGAATTTCAGTTTCATTACCAAAAATAAAACCAGAATTTACAAATATTTACTGAAACATACAAAATTTTCTTCATTCTCCAACGAATTTTCTTCTTAAATTAACTTTAATCAAAAAATCCTCAAAAAAAAATTGTTGTTATTAACAGAATCTGAAGATATTTCATCATCTTTGAAGTTTTTTTTTCATTATCCATAAAAAATATTGAATGGATCTGTCCAACCTATTGAGTGATAATGATTTAAAAATAATGTTCTGATAGGATTTTTCAATAGAAATCATAATTTTTTTTTACAAAAAATATCATTCGATGAATGATGATATTCGAATGTGTCAAATTTGGTGAAACATTGATTATAATTCACAGTGAAAATCGGGACCCAATATGTTACATCTTACCCTTTTTTTAATTTTTTGTCACAACATTTAAAAAAGAATAACATCAATATTCCAAAAAGTTTTTTGTCACAATTTTTTTGAAATTATTATTTTGTTGGTTTGATCAATAAAC
Source organism: Monocercomonoides exilis (assembly GCF_001643675.1). Lineage (NCBI taxonomy): Eukaryota > Preaxostyla > Oxymonadida > Polymastigidae > Monocercomonoides > Monocercomonoides exilis. The sequence continues at coordinate 236,290 of NW_027150573.1, forward strand.
AAAAGATTTCCATTTCTGGTTCATACAGTCAATCTCTGGGCTTCTTTGCAATATCTTTTGCGCCTCTTTGTTTTTTAATAAATAAAAAATGTTTGTATATCGATTATTCACCTTTTTTCGGATTATCAATGTTGTTAGAATTTTCAATTTTTTTTGCTGTTTGTCACACTTTGCCCTTCTTTAAGAATATTTCTTGCAACAACCAGAATGAGTATGTACAATGATGATAAATCTGAAGAAAGAACACAGATTATGACCAAAACCGAGATGTTTTCACGTTTGCTCATTTATTTGGAATAAACAATTCTGAACAAAAATTTTGATTTTTTGAATGCTTTTTTGAAGAATTGCTTCTTGAACTGAAATGTTGCAGAGAAGATGAACAAATGCAGAAAATGAAGGAAATGAAAAGAATGATTAATATTATGAATGAAGAAGAATTCAAATCTATTTTCACAAAAGAACTGTTCGATGAAATGGGGGAAAATATTGAAGAAAAGAAAATGTCATTGAAAATATAGTTCATTTATTGAAGCTTATTGGATGTGATGACTTATCGACTGAATTATGTTCGAAAAGTTTTTATAAATTATTCATGAGCAAAATAATTCAAAATATGGTTATTGAGGAGGAGAAGAAAAAAGAAAGAATGAATGAAAGGCTTCTGATTGATCTTTGCGAATGCTATCTCATGCTGAATGACAATGATTTTTCAGAAGAATTACTTTCTATTTGTGTGCCAAACCTATTGCAAGTTGCATTGAAGAAAGAAGTCTGTAAGGAAGTTCAAAAAGACGTGGAACTTGCATTGACTGCATTGTCTTGCATTAACACATCTATAGTTTGGGCAATTTTTGATTGATAGCTTTTTGATCTCTTTTTTTAAATAAGAACGTGAAACAGGAATGGTATTTGAATAAGATCAAAGAAATTATCCAATATCATCAGGAACATCACAATTTGACCCACTTAGCTTATCAATCTGCTTGGCAGTTTCTAATCTTCAGGTTTTGCGAAGACAAAAGTTTTAAAGAATTGATTGTTAATGAGCTGCATTTTGCGAGAGAGGCAATAAAAGAATTGGAAGAGTTAACAGATTGTCAGAAGCGTAAGAAAAAGGAAAAGAAACCGAAGTATAGGAAAACAGAGAAGGTTTTTTTGAGATGGGTAATTTCATTGCTCTATTATGTTCGCACGTTTCAATTGTTGAATGAAGAACACATTGAAATAGTTCATCGTCTTGTCTGTCTGCACAGAGCGGAAATAGAAAATGAAATAGAAATATTTGAAAGTTTTGTAATAATTTTTTGGGAAATGAGTGGAAATGAGTCTGTGAGCATTGATATTTTGCTGAAGGAAGGTGCATTCGATGAGATTCTGAAAGAAGTTCAGCGATCAACATCGAAAAATGAAATTATATATTATTGCTTAGCATTTTATTTAATAATTTCAGATCGATTGAAAGAAAAGGAGGATGATGATGTGAAAGAAGTTAAACGAAAAACAACGAAAAGGAAAGTGTTTGAAAAGATTGAAGAAGAAGGATACGAAGATGTTATCACAAGCTTTTATCAATCATTTGATTTTTTCAACAAACAATTTTATTTCGAATTATCATTGGATATTTCAGATTATTTTGTGAATGTGTGATGAATTGTTTTGAATTTCAAACTCAAAAATGATGCCTTTCTTTCTTTCTCTTCTTTTTCGTCTTCTCTTTCTTTTTCAATATTTCACAAATCAGCATTCAATCGAATTGTTTGTTTAAGAGTCTTTTTCATTGCTTCGAAATACAATTAACAAACAAACAAAAGAAAAGAAAAGTCCATTTGACTGTTCATTTGAAAATTTAATCAAATAATTTTGTCGAATGAATGTCCTTTTATCTTCTGATCATATCTGAACTTTCAGTCAGTCAAAAGGTATCTTCAAAGACTCCTCCTTTTCTCCTTTGCTTTTCTCTATTCCTATCCCTGTGCTCCCTTTCCTTTTCTTTAATCCATGTTATTTCATCAAACTTGAAGGTTGTTGAGTCCTTGAAAGAGTATCATCTGGAAAAATTTCCGTAGAAGAGAAATGGAAAGCGTATCCACCTGTTTTGGAGAATGAATATCATCGTTCGAATTATATGTCAAATTAGTTGTCTGGATAACAAAAAATGGTGAAATCGCGTTTTAAATTGTTAATGAAAAGCAATAAGAAGAAAAGAAAAGGAAAATGAAAAAATAAACACTTCCAATCGATTTTAATTATTACTCATAAAAAATGAAGGGGAAATATTTTTTTTAATATCGAACAAAAAAATATCATGAACACGAAATCAGTTATTTTCTTATGCAAAAGAAAAGAAAACTGATATTTTGTTCTTTTTTAAATTAAGTTAACAACCTGAACATTCCAATCAACAGCAAACATTTATATTTTCATCATTGCGAATAAAAACGAAAGCATAATGAACGTCATACAGGTCTCAAAGGCCTTATTGAGCTGCAAAATGCAGTGAAAACATAGTTGTATTTATTGCATCCAAATAAACAAAAATGGATCACAGTGATCATCGTTGATCAATTTCTTCATTTCAGCATGTTTGAACCTATTGCAGTCAATCTTCATGAAGATGATCTTGACTTTGAAGAAATTGAAGAAGAGCTAAAACGTTTTGGAAGAGATTCTTTTGTAGAAAGAGCGATTCAGTCCGGAAAGACAATTCCTGATTCTTCCAAAGCTCTGGACAAGCAGATACGAAAAATTGAAGCAGAATCAGTTGAGGATTGTTTGTTTTATATACGTTGTAATTTTGTCATTTTATATTTCAAATTGACTTTTATTTCAGATGTCAAAGAAGAAAAATTACTTTTTGACCTTCACGAACAAATAAAAAGTTGCGACGATGTTTTGTTAAACATGGAAAAGTTACTTGAAGAGTTTCAAGATCACCTTTCATCTCTTACATCTGAAATTCGAAATCTACAAGATAGTTCTCTTTCAATGAATCACAAATTGAAAAACAGAAAAGAATTTTCTAAAGCACTTACAAGTTATCTAGATCGCATAACTGTGCCAGATGAAGCACGGCGGTCAATTGAGTCTGGTCCAATAAAAGTTGATTACGACCATTTCCATTCCATTTCACCATCTGTTCTTTCTGCTGTTGCTTCTCTTTCAATGGAAGCTACACGACCTCTTCTAGCAAGTTTGAATCCAGCAAACTCTGGAAGAACTTTATCTTCCATTAGCTCACAAAGTAGTATGGGCTCTTCCACTACTCCACCGTCTGCAGCAACAACTTCACAGAGTCGAGGTACAGATAGAGGAACAGCTTTGTACTTGGGTTCCCAATCTCGCTCTTCTGCTGCATATTCTTCTTTGCATCAAGTGTCATCAATCGGAATAGCTCCATCTTCTGCATCGTCGTCTTCATCATCGTCATCTGCACCACTTTCTCCAGGAAAAGAGCCAATTCCACCAGAGATGATGATTGATGATGCCATGTGGGAGCCGCCAGACATCGGCGGTGGAGTTGGAGACGATGGAAGCGACTCTATGAATGCCAGCTACGACGGGCAAGGAGACGGCAGAGGGAAAGGAAAGGGACAGTCGCGCGGAGACAACCCAACAGTCGATTTCCCGTTTCTGGACGAGACCTTCTCCACCACAACGCTTCCTCCTCCGCAGGCAATGCGAGAAGAGTCACCAGGTGCGCCCGTCCCGCCAGCGAGCATTGCATCGTCTACAACATCGATGGAGCTCATCCAGCAGCTGACGTCGTGCATCACGTTCTGCAACCACCTCGCCACTCTCCAGGCAGCCATGGACTCTGCCCGCGACGAGACATACGCGTCCTTCCCGTCCACTCAGGAGGCGATGGCAGCGCTGACACAGCTGGCGCAGACAGCCATCAGACACAGCCGCAATTACCTGCTGGACGCGTTCAATGTGATCCGGCAGACTGAAAAGCAGACACACAGCAGAGTGATGAAGGAGATCCTGATGCGCTCGCGGGGGATGATGACGTTCCTCCGCCGAAACACGCCTCCCACAGCAGATGAATGCGAGCGTGCTTACATCGACTCAGCTGCACGCAACCAGGTGAAGCTGTGCAAGACGTATGTAGAGTGCCTCACCCGCGCCATCGAAGAGATCGCCTCAAAGAACGACCTCATCGGTGCTGCTGAGATTGGACGGAAAGCAGGCTTTGCTTCGATCTTCAAAAAGTCAGAAACAACTTTGTATTCTTATTCATTCACTGCACCTGCCCAGCCGTCGGGAGACGAAAGACAGCTTGGCATGGGTCCTTTATCTTCTTCTGCTTCTTCAACATCTTCTTCTTCTTCATCGCTTTCTTCCTCATCTTCTTCCTTCGATCCATATTCTCTCATTGCCCCATCTCCTTCTCTCTCATCAGCCATGTCATCTTCTCTGATGGCCTCCCACGCAGCTCCGTCTCCCACTGCTCCTACTCCTTCTCCTTCTGTTGCATCTTCTCCATTCACGCTGACAGCTACACCATCCACCCTCATCACAACCACTACGCCATCCATCCAGCCGTTCGAGCTCGGCAACAGGGCCCATGTCTTCTCAGCAGCATTCGACCCTATCCATCTTTCTGTGCTGAAAGGGAAGAAGCTGAAGATCTCGTTTGAGGAGGCGTTTGTGTCGGCACACGCACCACTCGCAGCGATGTCTGTGCAAGAGACACGCTTTGCATTCTACTTCTTCTCCTCCACCACAACCATCTCGCCCACAATGCAGCCGCTCATCAATCTCTACAAGGACACATTTGCTTCTCTCATTGGCTCCTGCTTCGATCTGGTTGCGCTGCTGATCATTGCGCGGGAGTATGGCCGACTGCAAGAGCTCCTCCATGCCGACGGGGTGGTCGTGCTGAACGAGTACTTCGCTGCCCTCGACCAGATCCTCTGGCCTCAGTTCAGAGCCGTCGTGAAGCGCCACGTGGAGTCCATCCCAATGCCGAAGAAGCCGAAGCCTATTGAAACAACCGTCCACCCAATCACTCAGCGCTGTGCTCAGCTGGTGAGTGCAGTGCTTGCACTCTCAATTGGCTACCGCTCTCAGCCGTTCGTGATCAGCACGTTCGGAGAGCTGATAACAGCGCTTCTCGCATTCTACACAAACCACACGAAGGAGATCGCAGAACCACGAAAAAGCGCGTTTCTGCTGGTGAATGCGTATCACATCGCGCGTGTCACCGAAGGCAAAGAGGAATGCAAAGAGTGGTATGAGAAGTTCATGGCGCTGTTCCGCACGTCGCTGTCCACGCACACTGCGTATCATCTCACGAAGAGCTTCCGCAGCCTGTCTGAATATGTGGCCACTGTCACAGCTGCTGTGCAGACGAACCGGACGGAGGGGCAGGCGATCTTTCCGGTGCAAGTGGCTGACTCAGAAGTGGTGAGGCGGCTGGTGAGCGAGACGACGGTGGCGAACCTGGCGTCGGAGATGCAGATGAAGTGGCAGGCGTATCTGGGGCAGCTGGTGGACGACATCATCCGCGTGTTTCAGGAGAGAGGCGATGCTGTCGTCGCACTCGAGGATGCAATGAACGAGGTGTCGCAGATGTATTCGGTGTTTGTGGACGTGCTCCACAGGTGCTACGCTGATAAGCCGTTCAGATTCGATGTGGTGGATAGTAAAGTCTTCAACCAAGAGGCTAAACAAAAAATAGTAACTTTTGTTTCATTGAAAAAATAAATGCCATTTCACTTTAAATTTCCATATTCTTTTTGAGCTGTTAACTTTTTTTGTATTATTTAAGTTTTCTTCTTTAATTTTAACTAATTTTACAACTGTTATTTGTTAAAATAGTAAATGCTTTTTTATATCAAAATATTTTATCTTTTATTTTGCGTTTGAGAAAAAACTATTTTTTTTCTGAACAACCCATAGGAAAAACCTCAAAATGGATTTTTTGTCTCCTGTTGATTTTTCCGAAATTGCGAAGACAGTCATACTATTTGAGAATGAAGTTGTCCATCTTTCCCTTGAGGACAACGAGGTAACTATGTTTGAAAATTCTTATTTGCAAAAATCGCATTAATTGTCATCTTTTCAAAGAAATGAGCACCAGGTTATGAAAAACAGATATAACTTGCAACTCACAACTCAGAGATTGCTATTTATAAGTTGCAATCGATCTGCTCCGTCATACTTTATGTTTCTTGATTTGGTGGATACTTATTCTTTACAAGTTTGTATTTTTTGACACTTTTTATGAATTGCAATTTTTTTTTTCAAATTCAGCCCGAAGTATTTAGCAAAGATAAAATGCTTATCAGTTATCCTGGAACTTCTGAGAACGTCAGATTTTCAATTCGATGCATGAGTGGAAAGATAAGACCATTTTTTACTCGTTTTGATTCAGCTGTGAAGCGTAGAAAAGAAGTTTGATTGTAGTTTTTTGGTCTCTTGTTTTCCGAAGCATTATTTTGAATTTAGCCCCTACCGACGATTACACAGCCTGAACCTGAACCTCCAGTTTCATTGGATCTTAAAACAGCTGCATCGGGTTTGCTAATTTATTTTTTGAAAATATAACTTAGCCATCTTTAAAAATGCATAGCTGTTGAAGCAACACAAGAAAGACTTAAGCAAAAAATCCAAACAAGTTTTACGAGTATTGATGCTCTGATGGATAGCGCTTACGATTTGGTTTGAAATTTTTGTTTTTTTATTTGAGAATTTTGTGAATTATTTTATTGTTTTATTGTTTTATTTTGATAGATTCAAATGACAGAAGATTATCAGCGCGAGGCATCAAGGGCTAAAGGATCCGGGGCCATGTCGAAAAGTGCTGCAGACGCAGACCAAGTGGAGTATCTTGCATTTGTGCATTCACTTGGAATCATTTCACCAGTTACTAAGTTTGCCTGATAGTTTCGAGAAAATTTTAAATTAAAACATTTCTTGTTTACATTCCTTTTGGCTTATTTGATTTTCTTCATTTTATGATCGTGTGCATTTGCTGTGTGTCAGAGATACCGCTGGTTCAGCGTACGAGGTTGAGCTGTGCCGCCAAGTGACTGAATTTCTCACACCAATTTTGGAACGAGAAGGAGGAATGATGACGCTTGTAGATGCTTATGCCAAGTATAACAGAGCTCGTGGAATTGGTTTGGCTTTTTTTTTCAGTTAAAAACTTGATGATTTTAATTTTTCAATTTGTTTTCTTCATCACTCTTTGCACAGATCTCATTTCACCAGAAGATCTTCTAAAAGCCTGTCAGCAATTTGAATCATTAAATCTTGGACTTCGTCTCTCAAAGACTAAAACAGGAGTCTTTGTCATACATCTGCTCACCCACTCTGAAGAAGCTATTTGTGAGCGAATTGTGAATCTGACGCGCGAGAGGCGCGGATGTTCTGTCTTGCAAATAGCAGATGCACTTCATCTCACCACTATTCTCGCCCAGGAATACGCCTCGGTGTGTTATCTTGTCTTTTTATCTAATTTAATTTGGATGGATTTCACTTTCTTTCTCTTGTTTTTTTTAAAAAAAATAAACGAAATATTTTGATTGATTTGATGCTAATTATATCTTTTTTGTCAATGATTTTCTTTTATTTTTTACTGTTAGATTGGAGAGGCAAAGCTACTTCTCTGTCGCGATGAAAGCGAAGAGGATATCATATTTTATCCCAATTTTTTCATCAACAAATCAGAAATTTCTGCTCTTGTTTCATCCTAATTCTCATTTTTGTTATTGTATAAATAATAACTGTTAAGCTGTTATTAATTATTGTTTCTCCAAAACCGAAAAGTCTCAAAACATCTTCAAACCAGAATTATAAAGAACTGAAAAACATCACAAAATAAAAAATGAACGAAAATGCGAGGTGTATTCACGAAATATGATATAGTTATATAGATAAGATAAAAATGATAATTAAAAGCAGTCAGATTATTCAGTGCTTCTTTTCCAAATTGATCTATAATCAAACAAATAAAATGCATTTCGAAAAAAAAATAAAGAAAATTCAAATTTTGAAAAATATTCATTAACACAATTACATACAATATGCACTATCTGGCATTTTTCTTTGATAACGCATCGAGATTCCAACTCTTCAGAAATTGTTCTATACACTGAGGTCGAATGATACAATACTAAATCTGGATATTGTTGCATGTGCTGCTGTCCATTCTTTGCAAACCACACATCAAGCCTCCTCCAGATTTTTTCTTTCGCGTTCTTAGACAAAAACACGGATACAATTGGCGAAACTAATCAATATTTCGATATGATAATAATTTTTCTATAAAAAAATGCATGCATACTTACGAGAAATACCGCAGAGATAAAGGCAATAAAAGCAAGAAGTGTGAAGCTAAACGAGAAAACAACTCCACGAGAATCCCAATTGAAGATTGCCCAGATAAGAACCAAAGCCAGAAGAAGCAAAACCAAAGGCAAGAAGAATGCAACAAGAACTGAGCTGACATATCGATACTTCGCAGCTATCTAAATATGTAATGAAATAAATACAATTATTATGTTCGAAAGCACTTTAGAAATAATAATTATGAATATTACTTTATCAAATTGTTTCAGTAGATGAGCTCCATTGAATTCTTTTATCGCTTCATTTAATCCAGTATTTTTCTGCAACGATGTTGGAGGGAATTCTCCGCCGTATCCAGAAATACCCCTTGTTGAAAAATATTAAAATAGAAAATGCTATATTTTTGATATTGAGCTTCTGTCAAACCATTGAATTTGGATTCCCTTTTTGTTACTAGAAATTCTGTATCCATTGCGAAAAGGTTCGTTATATTCCATAACGTTTCGATGAAAATCAAAAAAGAAAAAGTGAGAAGATCATAAATCATTATTTTTTTTTCAGTGAGAGCAATGGCTCATAACAAAAATTCTGGAAACAATAAGAGTAATAATTATGTATTCGTTTGTTTGACAAATACAACAGTAAATTCAATATTGTGTCTCCTTTTAAATTATAGAAATAAAATTTCATTTATTCTTTTATTTCTCCACAATTACAACAAAATATGATCAAAGAAATTATTGATATTTTTAACAAATGCACTAAATGTGTTTCAAATATTAATGAAATCCAAATAGTGCATGCTTGAACACATGCGTTGCTAATGCTGTTGATTGTTCAGAAAGAATCTTCTGAGCATCCTTCAAAAGTGTTGAAAACGCTGTCTTCTTTCCACGTCCATCAGCCGCTTGATTGCTGCTCATTTGCTGCATCTTCTGAGACAATTCAACAAGCTGTTTTGTATAATAATCTTGATTCTAATTTTTAATTTAAACATATTCGAATAATCAATAGTGAAAATAATATGATGTTCAAATTAAATAAATGAATAAGCACACAAGTAAAAATTGCGTTGTGGAAACGGTGTTCACCCAATATTTTCTCTGTAATGCAGTTAGAACTCTTTTATCTGTTGATGATTGGAAAAATGTGGTATCCAATTTGTAATATCGATGAGCCTGTGAACCCCAATCCTCAAACTTAGCTTGGGGAACTGATTGATATTCTAATTGAGATGTTTCTGGTTGATATCCTTCTGGATATGTTCTGAATGCTCCAATCTCTACTCTTCCAGAGGACATTGTTCGCACAGGATCAACAACAATTGCCAAATATGGATCAAGCGCTTGGTTAAGCGATTGTGTTGCAACATCAATAGCAGACATCCAACATCCGTATCCAGGATGCGAATGATACCATCCAACTATTTGTTCGGGTCGTTCCAACTGATTAAATAAAAGAAAGCGAAAATTTTTTCATATTATTTAAGAATTGTTATTTAAATAAACTCATTTTCAATCAAAAAGCAATCACACCTCCGTTGATAAAATAGCATATTGTGCCATGTATGAGTTTGCTTGATCTCCTGCATTGACTCTTGTCTCTGTTCCTTCAACAGGAAGAGCGAAAGCATCCATAACATAAAATGTATTTGGCGTTACTTTTCCCTGTAAAATCCCCATGACCTCGAGCTTGCCTCCCGCACATGCGTGCATAACTAATTTAAGTAAAGCTAAAGCGGATATCTTCACATTCTGAAAATATTTTGGACTTAAAAAATTGCCAAATTAAAAATAAGTTAGTACTCAAAAGAAAGCTATACTTTTCCTTCCATGGCATCTTATCAGTAAATGCTCGCTGTTGTTCAGCGTCATAACGAAAAGGCTCATCTGGATCCGAAAAACGCTGGGTCATTATAAAACAAATTTTCAATATGGGTTAGTGATATTTGCATCACAGTTTCTTGTTCATTTTACAGATATATTGATCATTAACTTTTGAATTGGTCACATTCTTTTATAAGTGTTTCCAACCAAAATTTTTTTCGTTTTCTTATAAATGTCTGATTTCAACGTAGATAATGATATACCAAAGAGTTTTAAAGTACTAACTTGTATTATGTTGTATCATAAATATTATGATTTTTGTCTTTCCTGTTTTACTTTTGTTTGCAGAGATTATTAGCTGTTACAAAGAGAAAACAGCTCAACCAAAGGATTCCAAAAGGTCCTGATAGGCCTCGGAATATTGACTTCGAAGAAGAATCAGAAGATAATGTTTGAATGAAGTTTTATCGTATATATTTTTATGTTTTTTGAAAATCAGTCTTCTGATTATGAAATCAGAGAAGATGAAAGACTGGCTGAATTTGGGTATGCGGCTTGTTTATTTGAATGAATGAAAAAAAATTCTATTTATGATATGATGAAATTCTATTTATTTTATTTGTTTAGCGCTCGTTTACGTCAAAATAAGGCACATGAATTAAGAAAGGAAAGGGTGAAACAGACAAATCGGTACAAAAAAAGAATGGAGTATGTGAGCTCGAACTTTTTTAGATAACTTTGTACATATTCGTTGTTTTAAACGTAGATTTCTTGAACGAAAGAAAGAGAAGCAAAAGAAAACAAAAGAAAAGAAAGCGCATAAAGATGAAGATTCTTCATCTGAGGATGAGAACACTTCGTTTGGATTAAATCGTGGAAATTTGAGAGCAGAAACGGATATTCAGAAGAGATGGACAGTGAAACTTCCAGATGAAATCGAAGCTTTGCAAGAACAGAAGAAAGGAAAAAAAAGAGCGCTGGCATCTGAAAGTGGAAAGAGAAGAATGGAAGAATTGAAAAAGAAACGAAAGAGAGATGATGAAGGTTTGCCGGATGAAGAAAAGATGAAGGTGGATGAGCTTCTATCTGAAATCACGCTTTTTGGAGGAGGAGGTCGTAAAAACAGAGCAAGTGGAACGTCAAGCAAAAGTCGAGCTATGAAAAGGATTAAGCGGGAAGAAGAGAAAGAAAGAAAGAAGCTTCTGAAAGAAAAGCTTCAAAGAGAAGAAAGAGAAAAAGAAAAGAAAAGACAAATGAAAGAGAAGAAGAAGAGAGCGCAGCAAAAGATGAAGGAGCAGAAAATGAGAGAAATGCAAGAGGCGGAAGAAATGAAAATGAAGGAAAAAAGAGAAGAAGAAGCCAGCAGCCAAAAGGTGCTTCATGAAGCAAAGCTCATTGAAACAGCAGTTGTCGACGACGCGCAATTGCTCAAAGAAATAAACACATCAACACCTGCAGCGAAGCAGAAGAGAAATGAAGAGAAAGTGAAAACGCTTCTTCTCACATCAATGCTGAATTCATCCAAAGGAACTTCTTCGCATTCAAAAGCAACAACAAAATTAGTACCAACAGAACAACAAGAAGATGAAAAATCTTCGGTTTCTGAATTCCCAACTTCAACTTCAGTTCCTATCAAAACTACAATTTTTCCTGCTTCTGCTTCGACACACGTTGTCCCAGCTTCTGCAATGCCCCGACCAGCAAAGCGAGCATCAGCAGTATCGGCCATCTCCTCTTCTCCGTCGATGGAACAGTCGAAACTGCAGAACAGTTCAACTTTATCAACAACACTTACAAATCCAATGGATAAAACGTTGGCTGTTATTAAGCCAGCAAGGGATGTATGGGAGAAGCCAACAATTGTTCTTCCGTATCTGAAAGCAATGGAGAAGAAGAAGAAAGCGAAGCGGAATGCTGAAATGAGAGGGTTTGATGATGAAAGCAGCATGGACGATGAATACAGCGATGAGTCGGATGATGACTCGTCAATTGGAGGAGACGAAGATAGTTCGGAGGAAGATTACATTCAGGAGCTGAAAGAGAAGCAAAGCAGATATCAGGAAATGGAACGAAATGAAGAAAAAGAAAGGCAGGCAAAGAAAAACAGAAGAAAAAGAGTGAAGAAGATGCTGTCACAGACATGGGCAAAGAAAAATGCTGATAAATTAGCTGGAGACAGGTTTGATTGAAAAAAAGTAACAAAAATGTGATTAGCAACCCCATATCACTTCGCTTTTAAACATTTCAAATAAATTATAAAGAGCATTCATTTCATAATTAAAAAATACAGGGAATGTTTTATTGATTCCAGTTTCAAATTTTGATAAATCAGCAAGAAATCTTATCTCATTTGTATTATTTGCCCACAAAAAAATTAAGAAATGAGAAAGTGTTCATACAAAAATCGATAGTAAAGATAAAAGATTCATAAAAACATTAAAGAAACGAAAATCTCACATGAAAAGAAAACGGAGATTTCAATTTTTTAAAAGGAAAGTTATGTCACATTAGTCTAAGATTTACCGAAAGAGTGATCCTGAATAGATCAGATGAAATAAAGCACATGAGAGTGTGTATGTGTGAAATGGTAGTTTAATCATAATATCTGAACGATATCTCTTCAGCACCATCGGTCAGTCCCTTTCGCGTTGTTGCATCGTCGATGCTCTTCCACTGTGTCTTCCTCTTCTTTTTCTTCCTTCGAAATGCCTGTGAATACAAATAGCATGCAACTGCTCCAAACAGCAGCAGAATAAAGAAAGGCACCACCAACCCCACCATAAGCACATTGATGTGTCTATCACCAGCATTATTCTGGTGCAGTATGGTCAGTCGGAGCGTCTCGCCAGCCCACACTCGGCCGCCGTCGCAGGATATGTCCATAAAGAAGTACAGAGGTGCATCATCGCCCAGATTCAGCACATTCATTACTTGTGGTGTGAGCAAATAGAACTGGTATCGGCTGGTTGCCTCAGTTGGCACTGCTTCAAGTGTGAAGTTTTTCTCTTTTGGATTTGCATCTTCGTCGTTAGAATCCTTCGGGCGCGTTAAGCGAAGGATCGGATTGAACGGTGTTATGCCTCGTCCTTCAATCTTCATCTGCGGAAGAAGAGGATAGTCTTCCACATTCACTTCCCGGACGCTGCTCTGCAGAGATGTTGGGGCAGGATACTGGCACGGATAAACATCACTCAAACCTTTCGTAAAGGAATTGCATATATCATCGCATAGGAGATTTGGAATACCATCATTTGCCATGTAATTAGATTGAATCTCTTTGAATTGATCAGAACTTTGTGACATTTTATATTTGCTATCTCTTTCGTTGAATAAAAGTGAACCACTGTTGGACATTTGATTAGAAGTTGTACTGAAGAAGTTCTTCTGATCGACCCGAAGATAACTGTCTGTGCAAACAGCATCCATTGGCGACGTTTTTGTGAGATAGCGATGCTGGTTGTCGTAAAAGTTGGATTCCTTTACATGGACATATCCTCCGTTTTCAACGTGAATGGCACCGTCCATGTTTGTACCGAAATAGCAGCTAGAAAGCCTCATAATTAAAGTCTCTGAAGGAACTACAGCCGATGATTGTGACGCAGAATTATCTGATTGAATAGAAGAAGGAGAAGAAATTGAAGTTGGGGATGACGATAAGGTTGATGATGATGAATAGGAGGTTGCCTGCTGAGTGGTGACTGCAGGAAGGGGGGAAGGCCCGTGGAAAAAGATGCCTCCGCCGCACGGTACAGTACGCCACAATTGCGAACTGCTGTTGCTTTGCCCTTCTCCGCCGCACAAATTGCCTCCAAACATCGTGTCAAGCGCATTGAACCGATAAAGCGACGAGTCATCATCACCTGGAGCCCTATCCGAATATGTGCTTCTCAACCTGTTTTCTGCCAGATAGGAATTCACTCGATCGGAAAAAGTTGTTTTGTTTTGTCTGTGTATTTGCATTCCATCCTCGTTTGTTGCAGGTGCTGGCTCTCTGTTGACGTACAATGCACCGCCTTGCTTGGTAGCGCTGTTCATGTTGAAACGGCACTGAGAGAGTGACACATTGAAATGATCATCATTTCCTTTCCCAAGCGACGCATAGAAGCCTCCTCCACACAAAGCTGAGCAGCTTGTGAAATAAACTTCTTTCAAATAAGTCAAGTGATCTGAGGTAGAATATAATGGAGAAACAGAGTAAATAATGATATAAAAACATAATTGAAAAAAAAGTTATATATAAATGCAAACATATTGATGGAATGTCATTCTTTGCTTTGCTTGCAGCCGAATTCTGATTCCCTGATCCAATTTGGAAATACATTCCTCCGCCGAATCCTTTTTCTGCTACGCAGTTGGACAATGTCACATGATCCATCATCATCTCTACTTTGTCCATCGAGTTGTCGTTCACAATCGACGGAAGCGCAACCACAATAGCTCCTCCGTTCCCATTCAGACTGGTGCATCTGTAGAACGTGCAGGTCAGAATGTCCAGCTGATACAGCTGGCTGGTCGATGGTCTTGTGGCATCGAAGTAGAACGCACCCCCGCTGCCGCTGATGGTGATGTCCCCAGCTGTCATGTAGGAGAGAATGGCCCAGTCAGTCTGCGCACAGCTGATCATCCCGCCGTGTGCAGCATCCGTCGTACACTTCATGAACGAAAGGTAGTTGTCAACGGTGCCTGACATCTTTGCCCCGGTGCAGTTGACCACTGTGATGGCAGACATGTTGACAGGCTTGCCGTCGATGCTGCTCAGTTTGATGTCGGAAATGGTACCTTTAATCAGATCAAATGCTTTGTTGAATTGGACGACGCTGTTAGGCTTACCACGGTTATCAAGTGACTGTTTTTGAATGTTTCTATTGCGTTCGTTCATTTGCTCTGTTTCGTTCACTTTGCAAGACACATAAAAGCAAGCACCATCGACGACTGCATACACTTCATTCACTTTGGCCGATTCGATTCGAACAGGCCGCAGAAAATATCCTCCTCCACCTCTTCCCTTTGAGGTGCAATTAGAAAGTTTCAGCGTTGTGAGGTCGATGTTTATCTTGGACTCCACCACGTGCTTCTGCTCGGGATCATCCATATCGTAGTCAAGCAACGCCAGCCCGCCTCCATCTGCCTCTGAAACCGAGTTCCGGATGTCCAAGTCAGACTCGCTGTTGAGCACCTTCACCGTCGCGTCCACAGCCAGTGCTGATCCTTTCGTAGACACCACGTGGTCAATACGAATGCCTGTCAAAGACGCCTCGTTGACGTGGCTCAGTCTGAGTGAAGAAGATCGTCCGCTTGACTTCCAGTTGTTGATGTAGCTTCGAGACACGTCTCGGTCTGGATACGTCGACGAGTCCCAGTTCACAATAACTGTGCCAATGTGCTTGAGACTGAACACAGCAGCTGTTGAAACAGCTTCGTTGTCGATGTCTTCTGCAAGATAATTAGGAAATTTGTTTTGCTGATTGGGATTCGAATATTTTTCAATCAGCCTCCATCTGCTCCAAAAGGAGGCAGCTTCTTTTCCGATGCATTCAACATAGTAGTGCGTGTACTTAAAGTCCACATTGCTCGTTCCCTGCTGCGGCTCATCTGCACCATAAGGTGCTTCCCAGCATATGCACCTTCCTTCCTCTTCTGCATCGCACTGACTCATCGACACATCAAAAAGGAACACATTCTCCACGCCTTCCCCGAAGAATATTCCGCCTCCTTTCTTTTTCGCCTCTGCGTTTTGTATCCAGATGTGAGAAATATTCACCTCCTTCGTTTTGTCCACAAACAAACCAGCGCCGTTTCCAGATGAATAGAAAGAAGACACAATGCCAGAGACTTCCGCCTCTTCGTCCCATGAAAATTGTGCCTTGCTGGAATTTGACAGCACAATAAGCGATCCCGATGCGACAGACCCGCCTCCGTCGCAGTTGAGGGAGACCACATTCAGCTCTGCAACAGAAAGAACAGATAAGCAGTGGCCTATCTGGGGAGGAAGTGTTAGAGCTGTTAGTGTGAAAGAAATAGAAGATGTTATGGGTGTTGTGGTTTTTAAATGAGATGGAGAAGTGTGTGTTTGACAGTGAAATGGCAGAGATTCTGTTGAAGTGACAGAATGGAATTGATGAAGTGAATCGCTCGATGAAGAAGGAGATAAAGAGGAAGACGACTGAATTGAATAATCTTTTATCAATGTTGAAAGGGCTGATGAACTGTCCATATTCAGCAGTAATTGCGCTGATGCGCCTGAAGAGTACTTCATTTCAGAATTGATAACTTTAATGCGCGTTTGCGGCAATCCGCCTGAGACGCTTCCCTGAACAGCACAACAGCTTCTGCTTTCTCCGCATTTGAGACAGCTCAGCTTTGTGCCTTCGATTGTAATGTCGCTTGCACCGGTGATAACAACAGTCGACTGTGCATACTCTTCCGCGGTTGGCTCTGCAGCATCTTTGCTGCTGTATTCGACATCATTTGATGAATGCTGCAACCCACTTTCTTGCCCAAGAAAGGAGTTTATGATAGAAAAAGTACTACAATTTTCTCCTCTAACAACGCAGCCGCTATTTCTTTTAACGTTAATACCATCGAGCACAACTGTCGAACAGTCAGAAAAAATACCAAATGCAGCGTTTATGATATAAGTGGGTGAAGCAGTGTCAGGTTCAGAGTTCAAAGAATCTGATATTGTTTTTATTGAAGAAAAAATCGTAGTAGATGCTGAGATGTGTGAGAAAAACTCATTAGACCCATGTGACGGATCAGAAAAAGATTTATCTGGGATAAAATTCAGTAAATCAACCGAGCAGTCAACAAACGTTAGAGGAGAGATGTTTTCTATTATTATATTTGAGAGGGGAAATATCTTTTTAATTCAAAATATTGTGGAAAATCATACCTGTGGAATCTATGTTTTTAAAAGTTAGGTTTGTAAGTGTTAATGATTTGCATTTTTCGAAAGAAAATACCCCTTTTTTAACATTTTTAAAGGTTAGATCTGAAACAGTGAAACTAACATAAAAAGCAATTCAATTTTTTGATGAAAAAGCAAATATTTCTTTGAAAATAGAGAAATACCTTATGGAGTTTGCAAAATTGAAAAGTGGGTCCAGATTCGATGAATTTGAACAAATTGTCACATTCTTGTTTTTCCCCTTAAAAGAAACACTATTCGAATAAGTGGTAAAATGCACAGAAGTGCTGATGATTTCTATGTCTGGAATAATATATATTGCAACATTTGATTCTGCATGGTCGAAGGCATATGTTAAAGTCTTGCATTTTTTTCCTTCGTCACCTTGAAGGCATAAAGAATTGTCTTCCCCAATTTTTGGATCAACTAAAATGTTTTTACCAAAAGTTGTGAATAAAACAAGTAATATAACGGAAAATAAAATCATCATAAAAAATCAAAAAAAATTGTAATATTTTGATCGGAATTTGAATGTATTAATGTTACTTTTGGATCACACAAATTTAAAATGGAATCTAGTGCTGATCGGCGCTCAAAAGAAAGGTCTTCTTCAGCCTTGATTGAACGTGAAGAAAGGTCTCCGTCTCCTTCATCTTCACCAGACTTCGAAGATTTCTCAAAACCAAAGAAAGAGAACTTTTTATGGAAGTACAGAATGGTGATACCAAGTTTGTGATTAATTTTATCTTCAATCGCATTTGACATGCACTATTTTTATTATGAAGATGGCTTAACGATGGGAAATGCGTTGAGTGGGGTGTTTGCAGGATATTGTGCTGTTCATCACAAACCAATGTGGTGCTCGTTTTTAGTTGTTCTTGGATTTATATTTGGTACGTATAAGCATCTTTTTATGTTTTTATTTATTGTTTTGGCGGAATTTTTGCAGATGCATTTGATGGACCAGCTGCGCGCCATTTGAAATGTAGCGGAGATTTTGGCATGTTCATGGACAGGTAACTTTTTTATTTTTATATTGTAACATAATCATTATTTGATACTTTTTGATAATAGTCTTGCAGATGTAACAACATTTGGCGTTGCACCAACTCTTGCATTGCTTTCATATTTTGAAGAAACAACAGCTGGCATCGGAATTGTTCTTGGTGTTGTACATTTCACTTGCACTGTTGTAAGATTGGCGAAGTTTATGACAGAAGATGGTCCACCTGGAGTATTCCGCGGAATGCCATGCCCATTTGCAGGTGTTTTCAATGCGGCTGTTTGCGCAGCTGGTTTGGATAAAAAGTGGATCATTGTTGGCTCACTGATTCATTCATTCTATATGATTGACTGGGATACCTTGTATATCAAGCCATTCTCTGTAAATGGAAAATTGAAGCTGTCATTTGTGTGGTTCCTCCACTTTTTGGCCCTGTTTTTGGCGTCCAACAGAACACCATTTTCTCATATGCTGCTTGCCCTTATTCCAGTGTGCTACGGAACAATCCCTGTGCTGGTACGCTTGTACAGATGGATGTTCAAACACGCGAAATCGCCTGGCGAATTTGATTATGTGATGACGGTGGGTGTGTATGATATGTTCCATCGTGGTCATCTGGAACTGTTCTCGCACATGGCTGTCATGGGAAGGAACGTGTATGTTGCCGTTCACGACGAAAAGAGCGTGTATCAGAACAAGAAAGTGCGTGTGACTGACTCGCTCGAAAAGAGAATGAATAACGTCAGCAAATTGAGAAGGGTAAAGAAAGTGTTCCCTGTTTATACTGGTTTGCTTATTTGTCTGTTTTTTTTGAAATAATAATTATTATTTATGAATGAAATTGTTGAATTTTAAATCTTAAACTTACTTTGATGATTTTCTTTTCGCTTTATCAGCTGATCCAACTCCGGCTATTAAAGAGATGCTGGATGCAGTTCCTAAGGGTCAGAGCGTTGCTTATATGCGCGGTGATGATTGGATTGAATTCCCCGGGAAGCCGTATCTGGTTGAACATAACATACCAATCATCTACCATCACTACACGGAGGGCGTTTCGTCTTCTCTTCTCAGACTCGCCCGCCAACGTCATACAATTTAATTGTCAGTGTTTCTTTTTTTGTTCCTTTGTTCTTTTCGTTTTGTTGTTGTGCAAATTCCTTTCCCTTCAGTTGTCTTTTGTGTGGTTTATTCCAACAAAAGACGTTTTTTAGAGTCTTTTTATTCTCTTTTTAAAATCATTTTCAAATAGAATGCTTCACTCGTTTTGATACATATGGTATTTTTTAAAAGGAAATGTATTTAATATCATTGAGATTTTTATATGCTTTTAGAAAGCCTCAAAAGAAGCAAATAGTTTTCATCTTTCGAAAATAAGTTGCCCTTTAATGATGAATATAATAGAAGAGTATTTCTAAGAAAATATCTTTCTCTTTTTATAATCTATAATTCAATTCTTTCAGGTTGGAAATCAGTCTTTTCCAGCTTCTTTTTGTTGAATGGAAATTTGCTTTGCGTAAGCTGAATGTATTGGCAAACTTCTTTTTCAATAAATAGCGTGTTGTAGCACATTTCCCAATTAATCGCATTTTATCTCTATTCCGTGTGTTGTAAAAAATAAATAAAATAGTCAATTTGCGAATCCTTCTGCATCTCAACCTAATTTATTCCCGAAACCAGTTGGATGATCGTCCTTCCATTCATCCATCTCCATCTGAGATTGTCTCTTCTCGTCAGAGTCCTCATTGCTATCATAGCCTTCTTCTTCTTCTTCTTCTTCTTCTTCTTTCCTGGAAAAAATTCAATTTAAATTTGATATTTTTTGGAATCAATTGATTGCAAATGAATTCACACCTTTTTGACTTTAGCTGCAAACTTTCTTTAGATATTCTTTCAAACTGCCTTTCTGCTTCCATTTGTTGCTCTTGCTCAAGAGAGTAAGTCCAAGTTTTGACAGGCTTAAAAACATTTTCCATCCTTTCAGCTCTTGTTGCCAAAAATGGTGACAAAGATGATGTGTTGCTCAGAATTTTCCCAGTCGTCCATTGTCCGTGGTTAGATTGCTGAGAATAGCATGGAGCAGCAATACTTGAGTGTTTAACACAACTCAAATCTTCTTGTATTGTAATGTTGCTTTTTCCAAGCGAGGAGGATAGTTTTGTTCCACTTTGTGTTTTCCTTGAACAATTTCTTATGGATGCTTCTGATAATTCAGTTGAACTCTTCTCTCTTACTTCCAAAAGGTTTAGCTCTCGTGAAATATTACAAAGTTCTGTAAGAGCAGAAAGTGCAAATAAATGCAGTTGCAAAATGTTCAATTTTCGTAACTCATTCTCGTCTGAAAAGCTAAGATCAAGATCATCATCAGCGTTTGCTTTGTTGTGCTTCATTAATTCGGAGATCTGTTTTTCAAGTGTCTTTTCTTCTCCCATTTTTTCGAGTGCCACATCCCTGGATGATGTGATGTGCATGAAATTTCCTTTTTGAATTTCAGAAAATGCATTCTTTAACAGCAAATTACTTTCAAATTGAGAATAACTGTTGAGAATTAATAGAAATGTTTTATAATAATGTTGTGCTTCTATCAGAACATTCTTTCGCGTGTGTAGTTTAAATGTGGTTCTTGACACAAGGAATCCTTGTAAAAATGGAATTGAAAGAAGGCGAATATCCATTGATGAAACTTCAGATAATTCAAGGGTTTCACGAAGAGTATGGTACAGCCCCAAGGACTCCGTTAAAGTGTTGCATCGTTCAAGTATGTTCAATGCAGTTTTTATTTCAAAGTCACTAGCAGAATGTGATTTTACTTTTTGATATATCCGAAAGGATCTCGCAAAAAGACAGCCCAGTGGTACTTCATGAGCTTCATCCGTTATGTCATGCTTTAACGAACATTCTTCAATTTTTGAATCATCTTCGTGATTCAATAAGCTCATAAATCATGAACAAATATATATTATAATGGTTCAATAATATTTCACAAAAAAACACAATTATTCTAAATTATATCTCTTTACAAAAGCCTCATGATGAACTGAATTTTAATTTGGTTTTATTTGTGGTTTGAATTATGTGAAAAAGTCAAAATTTTTATTTTGCACAGAAATATTCAATAAATCACATCATAATTCTATTTATAGTTAGTGCAAATCATGGCGGACACTTTCCATAACTGTGGACAGTAAACATGTGTTACATGCTGACATTTGACGGGCCAAAAAATTCAACTGACTGACATTGAGCTCAAAAAGAGTTTTTTTAAATATTTCGCATTTTCATTTATAATGATCAATTTTTTTCAAAAATAAATTAATAATTCATAATTATTATTAATAATAATATAAACATTTTGTGAATTATTAGTATTGACTATTTTATGGGTTTCTGACACCGAAGTCTATTTCGGATTTTTATGATCTACTGACTGTCAGTGAAGTCAGTGACATTCAGTGTCAAAATGGAAAATATATGTGATGGAATTAAAACCAAACTTGTTGATGAGTTGAAAATTTCATTATCAAATTCATTATTGGTTGTTTTTTTTATCCAATTATTTTTTCGATTTTTTGTTGTATAATTTTTTTCAGGCTAGAGCCTTTGAAGACAATGTTAAACAGTTAAAGGAAGCGAATGCACAGTTCATAAATATTTCTAAGCATTGTGAAACAAAATTTGGAACAGGTTTTGCTTTTCTTATTATTTATTTATTTATGATTAACAAATGAATTGAAACAAAATTACTTTGAGTTTACGAGAATCCAGTGAAAAAAAACAATTTCATTTCAAAAATAGCGTTCGAAAATTTCAACAATAATCTGTGGATTACATTTGTGAAAGTTGAAAAAGACGGAACACCGAAGAAAGATTTTCACCGATATTATCTTTGTCCAGTTTGCAAAGATGGAATCAGCTGTGGAATATGCGGAAGAAAAAGCAGTCCTTCAATTATGAATCACAAATGCGAATTACTAAAAACTGACTTTATTACAACTCTATTAAGACAAGCTGCGAGCAAAAATTATTCAATTACTCAACAAAACAATCACATATCTCCATCAATACCTATTCACGAGACGTTAGAAACACAATTTGTTTCGATGATCACAAAATGCAATATTTCGTTTTTATCCGCTTCATCAAAAGAATCAAATGAATTTTATTCATCTCTTATTCGAGCTGGGCAAGCCTATCCTACAGTAAATACAAAATCTGTTTTCCCATATTTAACAAGGAGAAAGGTTTCATATTTAGTTTTGAAAGAAAAAGCAAAAGTGGAAAAGGAACGAAAAACAAAAATTACGAATTGTGGATTATGTGTAATGGTTGATGGTGCATCTGTAGCTCATAAACAGTGCACAGTTGTAACTGTTTGTCAATTATCTTTATTATCAACACCTTTTTTTTGGGGAATTTTTCCTCCATGTTACAAAACAGATGATTATTTGGTTTTATTTCAAAAATTCACAAAAGATTTTTCTTCTTTTAATTCTATTATAAGAAGTTTTTGCACAGATGGGTTGGCGGCACAAAGAAAAGCTATAAATCTTTTTATTCAACAAAGTTTAACTGGATCTTCCTCTTCTCAAGCGACTCCAACAATAGAACCTGTTTTTATTTACTGCTGCAACCATTTGACGAACTTAGTAATTTCATCATCATTCAGCAAAATAAAGTTTCTTTCGAAAATAAAATATTCTATTTTGGAATTTTCGGAAAGATCCCATACAAAAACATACAGATCAATTCTGAAGAAGGCCGTTCCTGCTTTTGCTGCAACAAGATGGCACAGCTTGTTCCAAATATGCTCGTTTGTAAGAAAAAAGTTTGACGTGATCGGAAAAGAAAAGCTGTTGGAATTGGATGAGCTGATTAATATTATGAAAACAGAAGTCATTCTTCATCCATTGTACAAGCTGCACTTGTTTTTTGAGAATGATCATACAAAACTGTGGCAAGTTTTTCCAGCTCTAATTCAATCAGTGACATTTCTAATAAGTTTATCAAAACATAGCTTATTCAAAGATTTGGAATTTCACAATGCGATTACAAACATTCTTGTTTTATTACATAATTATTTTTTCATGGGAACTTATGGTCAAATAATTCCTTTAGCGTTTTCTTTAACTCCCATTGGAATGCAATTGTACAGACTCAAAATGTTCACTCAAAACTTTATTAATGCTTCAAATTACCAAGAAAAAGATAAGGAGAAAAATCATACGGAGAATTTAACAATAACAGTAAGTCTGGATGGTGCTTCTGAATTACATTCTCTATCTTCAGATGCTTCAGACTTTTCTTCTCAAAATTTTGCCTCATTGCAATTATCTCAAAAAGTTTCGACAAACACGCAAAAAGCATATTTATCAACAAACTCTGTATTGAATACCGAGGCTCAGTTGTCAGCTTTGTCGCATTTGCAAAATCAAGATAATCATGTTTATAATCATTGTTTAACAATTGACGGGTTTTTCCAAGCAAAGAATAATATTACATCAAGAGAATCGGAATTAATCAATAAAGAGTGTATAGCAAGTATTTTCAATTTGATACAGAAAATTGAAAATGATCAATTTGTTTTTTCTATCGAGAATAATATTATTTTAGGAGAAGAAGAAGCAGAAAGCGATTCAGAAGACGATGAACTTGGATTACTTCTGGCAGAAGAACTTGCCTCTGATGATATGTTCGAATTTGGATCTTCACGAAATTTTGAATCAGAAACAATTGCGAATGAAACTTCTGATAGAACGGCAGTGCTTTCCTCCTCTTCCTCCTCCTCTTCGTCGTCGTCTTCGTCTTCTTCTTCGTCTTCTTCTTCATCGGCCTCTGCCTCAGTCTCTGCTTCATCTTCGTCCTCTTCCTCATCCTTGCTATCGCCAGCTTCATCTTCATCTTCTTCAAATTGTCAACTTTCATGTTTCAACAGCTCTTTCTCGCAAGAGATTAACTCCGAAGTTTCCTCGACATTAACATTTAACGATACAAGTGAGCCACATTCGATTGATTTAGAACTAAGAAATTCATCTTGTGCTTTCGAAGACAATTCTGACGAAAATGATGATGAACAAGAAATGGATATCAGCGTGCATGATGAAAATGAAGTTGAACTTCTTTTCTCGACAAGAAAGATTGAATTGTGCAATGAATTATCTTTTGAAAAAGAAATGAAAATATTGAAGAACATAGAAAATTACTTAACAGCCGATTGGTATTCACGATTATTTGAAGCTTTCTCGATGTAAACAAGAAAATCAATTCGACACCTGGAAGAAAAATACATAAATGGATGCTTATTAATTTTTCAAAGGTTTTTGAAATCAAGCCCAGAAAGTGTGATTGAAAAAGACTCAGAAGTTTTTTACAGGGCATTTTCCTCCTACGGAGATCTGCAAATGGTTTTCTCAGGACTCTGCTTGACTCTGATTTGTTCTCCTTGCAGCGAAGCAAGTTGCGAACGAATCATATCCAAAATGAGATTCATTCTCGGTGATAAACGTTTTCCAATAAGCATTCAGACGCTGGATGCTCTCCTTCGAATATAAAGCTTCTCTTTTTTTAATTTAAACAAAACAAAAAAAAATCCAAATATTTTCATTCTATGAAATACTTTTAACTTGATTATTCATTTCATCAATTATTCCTGAAACAATACACAAACATTTGGAAATGAAGTTTGTATTTTTTTTCATAATAATCTTTAATTAATCATATATAAATGAAAAAAAGTTGTTCTTTTGAAAAATTGCAAAGATAGTGCATTAGATGAAGAAGGTTGAATCAACGAATACAACAACTTAAATGAGTTCACAAATTCATAAACTCTCTTTTTGGTTTTATTTTCCTTATGTTACTATTTTTCTCACATCAAATTATTTCCTTTTTGATAGAATAAATCCTTTGAAAAACTGAACATATTCTGGTTAACTCGCAGGGTTCATCTATAAAGTCGATGCTTGCATCATTTTTCTTTTCTTTTCCATATCAAGATCTTTTTCCAGACCTTCGTTCTCTATTTCCTCTTCTCTTATTTCATTCTCTTTTATAATTTTCTTCTTTTTTCTTTATTCCGTTTCTCTCCTTCTCCTGTTCCTCTCTCTCACTCTCTTATGTCATATTCGTTGTTAAGTTACACTCTTTCCCTTTTCAACTTTCACATATTCATTCAAAATCTGTGCGGAAGTGTTAGTTGGGGATTTGTGCTTAAAGGAAATGCAATTGAAAGCGTCAGTCAGATTTGTGAGAAGAATAGACGATGATAAAGAAGAAGAAGAAGAGGAGGAGGAGAAGGAGAAGGAGAAAAAGAAAAAGAAAAAGAAAAAGAAGAGGAAGAAGAAGAAGAGAAAGATGAAGAAGATGATGATAATTAGGAGGAGGAGGAGGAGGCAAAAGAATATGACAAAGGAGAAAACGAAGAAGCGAGTGAGGTACCAACAATACCCAAGAGCGATGATGTGCGGGGTGTATGGTGATACAACAGCTGGACAGATTCTCCGTCTTTGACATTCTACTTCCTCCCAAAAAACAAGGAAACAGTGTTAGCCTGCGAGAAAGTGAAGAAATCATCTTTCTCTTTCTTCTTCTTCGCCTTTGGAGAAGCGATGAGGACTGCCGACTGGAACACCTTTTTGATGAAGCGGAGAGAAGATGACAAGGAAGATTTTTTGCCTGGGCATTGCGGAGGACGAGGAAATTCCCTGAGGAAAGAGGAGGAAGCGACTGAGGCGCCTTCGTATGTTCCGTGGGAGGGAAACGAAGAAGGTGGAGAAGGAAGAGGAAAAGAAGTGGATGAAGAAGGCTTGGAGTTGTCAGTAGATGGCACAAGAGAGGAAGGCGATCCTTCGATGTGAGGAAGCGATTCTCCAAATGTGACAGTTTTGGTGAATCCTTTTCTGATTGTGCTGTCTGTTGAAGAGACGGAAGAAGCAGAAGAAGAAGATAGAGCAGAATGTGTTATGATGGCGAGGTGAAGAAGCGACGAAGAAAGAGAACTTGTTGACTGTGAAGTGGAAAAAGAAGAAGAAGGCAGGAAAGGCAGCATGAAAGGAAGAAGCAGAGAAATAGGCAGTGTTGAGGAAAGTGACTGTGTGGGAGAGGGCAAGCGGAAGAGCAGTGGTCAACGCTGTTCCAAATCGGAGTAAGGGGTGGAAGATGAGGCAGAGATAAAGGAAGCAGAAGCAGAAGTTGAAGGGGAAGGGAAAGAGATTGACTTATCAGAAGACATGCCGGAAATAGTGGATTTAGCAGAGTATTTTAGCGGAGAGATTGGAGAAACAGAAGAAGGATAAAGAGACAAGGGAGAGAAAGTTGGTGAAGGAAAGGTGGAATGAACAGCCTTGTCGGGTATGGAGTCGGAGGCGGTTGGAGCTGTAGCTGTTGCAACAGAAGCAGAAGCAGAAGCAGAAGCTGCAGCAAAAGCAGTTGATGTTGAGTTTGTTGCTGCTGCTGCTATTGATGTTGATGCAGATGTTGGAGTTGTTGTGTGTTTATCTGACTATTTGCATTGCTTCATATAAACCATTTCGAATGTTTCGGAGTCTGATGATGTTTCGAACGTGTTCTCATTATCAGGAAGCTCCCGGTCAGACATCTCTTCTCCTTCTTCTGATATTTCTTCTTCTTCCTCTTCCTTCTCCTCTTCTTCATTTCTTTCTTTTCTTCCTCTTTTCTCTCATCATTATCTCCATCACCATCATGTCTTGCTTCTTCCTCTTCTTTCTCGTCATCGTTATCAAGCAGAATAACTACTGTTTCCCCCTTTTAACAATCGTGTCATATTTTCCTCCTCCAATTAGTTCAAAATTGAACTGAAAAGAAACTAGTTTTACATATGATATTTCAAAAAGACAGAAGAATAAAAGAACTCTATCACTTAATTGAGAGGTTTACCACTTTTTTCTCCTCATTTTCCTTCTCTCTTCTTTTTCTCCGAAATTCCTGGAAATTGACTCTCGCTTATTCCAAGGAATTCCTCCGAAGTGGGAATTTCTCCATCGGTAGATTCTGTACGCGATGGAGAAATGGTTGCGTAATGTGATGAGAGACAAGTGTTTATGAGCAACTTACAGCCGCTGCTCCAGCCGATGGCGAGTTGTTAAAGAGAAGATGGAGGGAAGAGAAAAGGAAGAAGAGATAGAAGAAGTGGAAGTGGAAGTGGAAGAGGAAGGGGAAGTGGAAGAAGAAGAAGATACAGAAGTTAATGCTGATGATGATTGAGCCTCTCGATCGCAATGGTGACTTTGTGGGACGAATGTGAAGTGGGAGGTATTTTTGCAGTTCCTATGCTGATGGCGATTGGTGGAGTCTGTGTTGTGCGGAGGAGAAGTTGGCAGAATCAGCAGATGCTCAGACAAACATGTGTGTGTTTGGGATTCGGTGATGAACGGCAGCAGATTCTTAGGAGATGGAAGAGAAGGAAAGGCAGGTGAAGCAAATGAGGAAGGAGAAGGAGAAGAAGAAGAAGAAAAATAAAGGAAGGAAAATGAGGAATAAATACAATTATTAAAGATTATCCATCATTGCTTGCTTCAAGTCCATCTGAACTTTTAGGAGATGATAACATTGAAGGTCCTCTTCAACTGAGTGCTTTATAAATGAAATCTGCTCATTGCTTTTGAAAAGTTCTTATCTCTTGAATTTTTTCAAAGTCCATAAAGACAGTCATTTTCCCCTTTGCGTTTATTTTTATCTTCCATCAGGTTTTTCTCTTTTTATTTCACTCCTAACATCTTTTCCTTCTCTTTCTCTTCATTTTCATAAAAATCAAATCGAATAGGCAACATTCATGATAAAAGTTACAGGTTGTGGGTTCGCAATGTTGCATCAACAAACATCAAACTCATTTTTTTCTGAAGAATCAGTGAGAGCAGATATTCATTCATGCATCGCTATGCTAACATTTGCAGACAAGGAGTATTGTCTGAGTTATTAGTCAAGAACAATTCTTCACCATCATGTTTGCTTCAATTTTTTCTCTTCTTCGAAAGATTCTCTGAAGGAATTGGTTGCGACAAATTTATGATAAGTTTTACAATGAGAAAAAAAAGATAACGATAAAGATATAATACTTATAATTGAATTCTTCACTGTTTCAACTCAAATCTCAAACATCACAGGTTTAATAAAATCATCATCTGTTTCTCATATTTTTCATATTCTTTTTATATTGCGAATGCAATTCTTCTTTCACAATTATCCGACTAACTTGAAAATGTTCGATAAAATAAACATCTTTATAGAAGATTAATTAAAAGAAACATACTTTCTCATTCTTTAAGTATTTTTCCTATTTCAATTTAAAGCAAATATATAGATTATTTTTCTGAATCAAGTTAAAATAACAATAGTTCCAATGATGTTAAAATGGAAAAAAAAGTTGTAAAATTAAAAATTCACAACAAATTTAAGAACTGTTCGATTAATCTTTATTCATTGAAACATTAATTGGGTTATACAGTTTTTCACACTTTCATTCTCTTTAACAATTATTATTTTAAATTTGAAATTTAAAAAAAATTCAGATATTGCTATTTCAAATTCAATAAAGAACTTTTTGATTATTAAATTACAAGAATTTCGGAATTTAAAAATTTGAGCGAAATGCATTTGTTCAATGGCACACAAATTCTAAGCTGTCTCGAGGTTAATTCAAATTTGTAAAAAAAACAAACTTTCATGAATGAATCTTCTAATTTGAAGATCAATAAAAAAATACGATAGAAGTATTCACACACTTTTCCAGTGTGTTGATTGCAACGAATTAGCTTTCTAAATATGATACAAAAACAATGTCACATATTTTTTTTTATTGCAAAATGAAAAAACATAAGTTCAGCAATTTTCTGTTTGGATAATAAGAATTTCGATGGGCAGATCGTTTTCAATAGTTTTCCTTCTTCATTTTTTTAAAAATTGTTATTATGAAACTCAAAAATCAATCGTGGCAAATTCGAAAATAAATTTATGGTTCATTCAAGTTATTTAAATTAATCAAAAATTGTCACTCTAAAAAATTATAAATTTAGTATAAATGACAATATTTATTAATATTTGGGTAATTCTTTTTGGGATCATACTTTTTCTGTCAAAATTTTCGGTCTGATTTTTTTCGGTTCGAAAGTTATCAACATATGAAGAATATGAACGGAAAACATCTTAAAATCAATAAAGATAAAATCTCTCGTGAAACTCTTCGAAATCCTTTATTTTTAACTTGAATGGTCGCATTTTATCATAATTTTGAAACATTGACATTTTTTTTTTCATTCATTTTCTATTATTCTTGAATTACAAATGTTATCATGATAATATTTAAAAACATGTCACAAACTTCATTTGGTCGACAATTTTTCAGATTTAAAAAGTTATGTATTTTGATCTCATAAGAATTACAATTGCTGATTTTTGGTGAATTAGAGTTTTTTCTTTTTGATCCATCTTGAAAATAGATGTTTATAAAATTTACAATGAATGTTTCAATTCTTTTTCGAGAAAATTAAATATTAAGATACGTATATAAAATTTTATTCGATCAGAAATTTTCAAATCTCAGAATTGATATCAACGTTTTGTATAAGCTTATTCATCTCACTGAAATTTGAGCAAAAAAAGCATTTTTATAATTGGTTGTTTGTAATTTGTTTTTTCTTAAAAGTTTAATTTATTTTTAGATTTTTTGAATTCGTTTTTTTTGTTGCAATATTCTCAAAAAATATAACTTCTGCATATAACTTTTACAACGATAAGTGAATTTTCAGAGGGAAATATTTCATGTTGTCAATAACAATTTTGAACATTTTTAATTAGACGATGAAGAATATTTAGCCGGAAGGAGTAAGTGAATTGAGTATTTGAAAGAGTTCAAGAATAGTTAAAAAATGAAGTTAAACAAGATGTTGTTATTGAATGGGGTGTATTTGAAGAAGTCATCCAGAAAACATCAAAAAATGTCAAGCGCAACTAGCGTGAGCATCAACCCTCTAGAGTCTCCGTCTTCTGCATTCAACCATCTAGACTCGTTCATCAGCGCTGCCCTACCATCTTTGAAACCTGTTCGAACGAACGGATCGAGTGTGTCGACTTTTTCTTCTTCTCGAACTTTTTGCACTCGGCTGGTGATGTTGTATTCCACACATATGGCAACATCTTTTTTCCTATGGCAAGCTTGCTTCCTCTTTATCACCAGCCACACCTTCTACTTCCACCCTCACCCGGTGCATTCCATCTCGGCTGCAGCACACATGCAGCCCCCGCATCGCCACCAACGCCGGATAGTGCATAAACTCCCGACTCTCCGGGAAACAGAACGCATACGACATCGTCTGCATCCCATACGCACCCGGAACAACGCTCTGTGTCCTCGTCGCACTGCCACTTCGCAGTGCAATCGACCGTCCTGGCACCTGTATCAGCACCTCCACCGACCTCTGCGCTGATGTTTTGTTTGTCGGCGCCACATCGCACACACACACGCCCAGCTAGCATCTTCTCCGACTCCACATACTTCCTCGCCTTCCGCCCTTCCTCATTCATCTCCCACTTTTCGCTCACGTCATACACAAACTCCTACACAACCACCTGCTTCATCTCCACTCGTTTCCCCAAGCCACTCAAGCACAGCACTTGTTTCCTCACTTGTCTCTCTTATTCTCTTTCTCTTTCCTTTTCTCCTTCTCCTTTTTCTTCTCCTTCTATTCCTTCTTTCCCTCTTTCAAATTCCTCCATCTCCTTCACAAACAGCACTGGGGCTGTGTCATGCTCCTAATAGACACACTCGCTCTTCCTCCCCTCATCTCAATCACCTTCTCCACGCAAACAGAGTGCACACAAACATGTGTCAGCGCAGCTGCAAACGCTGCTGATGCTAACGAATCGGTGCATTCAATCACATTCGCTGACACAAAAGGAACAGACCTCCCACACTCACGCGTATCCCTGCCCACCCTCTCCCCGACACATCCACAGATACCGCGCATAGTCCAGGAAGAAATGGTTCCACTCAACCAGTACAGAATGAGATGACGCCACACGATGATATTAATTCTCTCGGTATTCCATCATGTTCTCCACCTGCTGGAACTTCGCAACTGGCTTTTCCTCTTCTTCTTTCCAGGAACAAAGCTCATCATCTCCAAAAGAGTCGCAAGAAACACAAGAAGCAGAAGTGAAGCCATAATGCACATTCTCTGATTCCATCTGCATTCCCATAGGCATCGCCATCTGAGGATTTGATCGAATATCCATAAAGAAAGAGCCACAAAAGTCATTTGCCCGACGAGGCATCGCACCAGCGTTGCTTATCCTCTGCCATGCATTCGACTGCATCTATATTCTCGGCCTCGACCCTAATCCTACCTCTGCCCCTGCCCTAGCCATCCCAACCATCGGCATTGCCATTCTCAATCCAGGCCTCGATCCTTTCTCCATCTGCACCATCTGTTATTTCATCAACATTACACCCCCATTTGCAGACTCAGCATCAGCTTAAGCTAGTCGTTGTTCCGAATGTTTCACACGCCCATTGTGCACATGTCACTCAGCGGTACTTCGTTGAAGACAATCTTCTATATGTCAGGAGTAATCCCTTCTTTTATCTGCGCAAACTCCTTCTGCTTTACCGTTTTCGTCTCCTTCGTAACGCAAACTCAAATCACCTTCACTTCCATCGTTCTGATTCGAGTTTTCATCTTGTGACAAATCCCCTCCTTCGTTGCATGCTCGAGCAAATGCTTCTTTCACACTGCTCTTTCTTCACTTTTCTTCTTCTTCTTCTTCCTCCTCCTCGATCAACCCCAAAACAACTAGTCTCGATTGATGTCCTGTCTCAGACAGCTTCTTCTCTTCTTTCTTGTCTCTCGCTTGCGACTTCAGCTTCTCTTTCACTTTCTCCTCCAGCACAACACACCTCCTCAAACTCCTCTCCAGCAATTCTTCTCCTTCTCTTCTTTCTCCTTCTTTTCCTTCTTCACTTTTCTTCGCCTTCTGCCCCAGCTCCACCAGCCTCGCCAGCACAAACACTTGCTCCACTGCATTCAGCTTCGCAAACAAAGCTGGCTCTGCATATTCCTCAAACAGCTCCACATCTTCCGTGCCCAGCAGATCGTGGTCAACCACCGTCTTCTCCTTTTTGCTCGCCAAACTCGGCCGAACCGCTTTCGCAAAGAATTTTGTCGCCTTTTTGAACAGCAGAATATTCGTTTCCTCACATGCAAATTCGCTGTAACGATCACAAAGCTCTCGGAATTTCTTCTTCTTCTCTTCTCCTTCTTCTTTTTCTTCATCTTCATCCTCATCCTCATTATCATCATCAACCAACTTGTACAGCTCCTCAAACGCATTACACCACGCATCAAATGCTCTCACTTTTGCCTCGTCTCCCTCATTCTTCTTCGCCTTCGCCTTCATCACGCACTTCAGCAGATGAAGAATTCCCCCAAAGCAACTGTAGCTTTCATATGTAGATGTCGACAGATCTTTTATCTTCCGCGTCGCAGCACATTTCGAAAGATATGCTTTCTTCAATGACACTCCTCCTGTCTTCTTCCCATTTGAACTGGCACATTCACATTCACATCTTGATTTTATTTTCTCCTCCTTCTCCTTCTTTTCTTCCTTCTTTTCTTCCTTCTTTTCTTCATCCTTCTCATCGCCTGCATCCCAACATCTGCTTCTCAGCACTTTTTCTGGCAGAATCAGCGCCGAGTGCATCTTCTGCAAAACATGCTTCTTCGGGTCAAACACATTCATCAGCCGCATTTCCCTCAATCGTCCTTCTCCTTCTTCTCCTTCTTCTCCTTCTCTTCCCTCCGTTTTCCTTCTCCCTCCGCACAGACTCAGATCCACCCCCACCACTTTCGCCACCACATGCTCATCGTCTGTCGCCACCACTGTCACAGTGCTCTGCCCCTTCCCTGCAATCACCTCCATCGGGACAACCACACGCCTCCTCTTCCCTTCCCCTGGTGCTTCGTTCAGCACAACTGTCGTCGTCTCCCCCAAAAAGTCGATGTTCTTCCAGTCTGCCAGGCTCCTCCTCCAGTTCCGCACTCCTCCCATTCCCCCTTCCATCGCCCCGTTCATCATCATCTTCTTCCGCTTCCTCGCCATCATGTCTGCCATCATCTCTCCGCTCGCTGCTCCTCCGCAGATTGCATCCCCTGCACATGCGCTCGTCTCCTTCCTCCAAGTCTCCTGCGTCACAACCCCGTGCATCAGCACAGAAGGCGCATCCAGGGTGTTCCCCAGCCGCGCTGCTGCCGTCTGTCTTCGCTGGATGTATTCTTGCTCTGTGCCCATCCTCTTTTCCGACTTGTAGAAGAACCCCGCCACCTTTGCGGTCTGCACCTCTGCCTGCCTCCCCTCTATCAGCCCTGTCAGCTGCATCTCTGTATCAAACGCCCCCGCAAACACACTCCCAAACATATGCACACGCGTCATTGCTGTGCAGTTGCTCAGAATCACCTCCACTTTCCTTGGTTCCGCTCCTTCTCTCATCTGCCTAACTCCCACAATCACAACTGCAGCATCACCTCCTCGTCACCAAATCTTCCGCATACCATTTAGAAGCGATGCGTTGTCATGTCTCACACCGCAATCGATTTCTTCTTTCGATTTTTCGATCATGTTTTCCCCCTTCATTCCATCTTTCTCGTTGTTTTCAACCATCTTCCGTGGCTCATTCAGCGAAATAGACGTCCGCAGCCCCGTCGCCCACTCTAACAGCTCATATTCCCCACAAGGAAAATCAGCCTACAGAATCGCCTTCTCTTCCTTCATCACCATCTTCTCGCTCACATCACGCAGCGGGACAATCCGCTCTATCCCTATCATTTGCGTCAGCGAAACCAGTCTCTTCTCAATCCTCTTCTTCTCATTCTTCGCTCTCTCCTTTTCTTCCTCTTCAATCTTTTCATCTTCACTCCTTTCCTCTTCTCCTTCATCCCATCCCTTTGCATTCCAGCTTTTCCACCACATGCCTCGACTGCAGCGATTGCAACACCAGCCGCGCTATCACCGACGGTAGCAGCGACGGTTCAAATTGATCGCAGATCGATGTGAGCGCATTCACATCTGCCGCTGCAACGATCCGCTTTCTCCCCGACTTCGTGCTCACAAATGCTGCAAGCGATGGAGCCTGACCAACAAACGGAACAGAAAGCATCACATCGTATGCACACGTAACACCTCCATTCAGCACTCCCCGCCGAGCCACAACATATTCCTTGAAGCGTCTGTTGCTCCCTTAATTACGAATTCCTTTGATTTGCATGCGCCCCAGCTTCTTCTGACACAGCAATCCGCATCCGTCTATCGATATCGTCCATCGCTGCTACAGACGTGCATGACGCCACCGCAGACGCATACGAAGAGTTAATTGCAGGCGAAGATGAAGACGATAATTACTTGTCATCTACTTTCGCTTTCTTCTCTTCGCTGCTCTGCCTCCTGAATGGAGAAGAAGATCTACGTTCTGCTTCAGTTGAATAAGACTAAGTCAAAAAAAAAAATAGAATGACAAGAATAATGCTGTGCTGTTTTCCTGAAATAAAAATGTGTAAGAGATGTGAGATAATTTTTTAAAAGTTAACCAACAAACTTCACTTTGGCTTCTTCTATTTTCGCATCAGAAAGTTTAAACAGTTGATGAAATCATTCACCTCAAAATGATGAAACTTCGTTGTACTTTCCTTTTTCTTTTTTTTTTTCTTTTTCTTTCTTTTTTCTTTTTTTGAAATATCATTGCAGATTGTATGACGTCGAACTTTGAATAGTTAATATTCAAAAAATTCCGTTTATATTGATTGCAAAATAAAAGGAGATATAACAGAATGTTTGTATTTGACTGTGTAAACATCAATAAAGTTTGCAAGTGTATATCAGATTTCTTCAGTTCTTTCGAGAAGTGTACAGGATAAACAATCAAATTGACTACTCATGCATATGCCATTTCATTTGTTTTATTGATCGTTCATATTTGTGATTTGTGACTTTTGTGAATATCTCTTTTCAATTGTTTATTTGTTGTTTTAGTATTTTTTAAAAATGCATCCAAAAGATCATAAATCAACATTGAAGCTTATTTTTTTGCGACTATTTTGATATTTAACATGTCCAAAAATTCAATAAGTTTGAAAAGAACAATTAAAAAATCAGTAAACAAGAATAAACCAAATTCTTGCAACAAAACTCTTATCACAAATTGAGAGCAATTCCAACTGAAAACACAATGCTTCACAGAACCCTTTGAGGTTGAATAAATAATTTGAAGTTGGTGCAGCCATTTTAGAATGATTATTTTGATACAGATAGACTGTTGATTGAAAGTTGAAAGGAAGCTGAAACTCAGAAATGAATGATAGTCGAATGGAAGATGAAAGAGTAGCGTGATTGTGGAAGAGTTGTGAAAAAATTATCTGCTGAAGCTCTGCAATTGAGCAATATTGGCATAGGAAGAAACAAGTTTGTTTGAAGATGAGGTTGCAATATGATAGGAGATAAAATTATTTTTTAGATAATTATGAAAGAAAAATGAATTTTGATGAAGGAAAATGTGAGTTGAGTGAAATGGTTGATGAAGAATGCTGATAAGAAGAAGAAGATGATGATGATGATGAAGGAGGAGAAGGAGAAGGAGAAAAAGAAGTGAATGAAGAATTTCGTACATTCATGTTGCTTGGCGAAGAGTAATGATAAGGCAATGAGCCAATTGTTGACGATGATGATGAATGAGAATAACTTGTATTTTCGCTTGTTTCATGCGAAAACTACCAATAATTCGACAGAAATGAATCCAAAGTTTCATTGATAAAAGCATATGTTTTAAAATGGAAAAAGTCGACGTTTTTATCAGATCAAGAAATTGATGGATTGCGATGTATCCAGATCTTCTCGATCATTCTCTTTGGCTTTGCTGTTCACCACTTTCATTTGAACGAACTTTTTTTATGCGTTGCTGTTTCGTTTATCGGTTTAATCGCTTCTTTTTCTTCCTCTTTTTCTCCATTTTTTCTTTATTTTCTTCTGCTATCACATCTTCTTCAACTTTCCCTTAAAAGCATTTCTAAAACATATAAATAGACAGTATCAAAACTTTTTCATATTATTCTTGTGAATACTCGACAAAACTTTCAATTCTCACATATTCCGATTTATGTTCAGCAACTTTGGTCGACTTTTCATCTCGGCATATTACTTCAATTCTTTTATTTTTTTTTTCTCTTCTTCCTCTTTTCCCTCTCTGCTATTATCTCTTTCTCTTCCTTCCTCATTGTTCTTCCCTTCCTGCTTCAGCTGCACTCGTTGGAGTCATATAATGTCGATCATCAAGTTTTGATGTCTCTTGCTTTTTATCATCTGCATAACTGCTTCTAGGCACGTTTCTTCCTAAATATTCATTCTTATCTGTTTGGTGATCTCTCATTCAGCATTGCTCTCACTGAGTGAACTACTTTTAATATTAATTTGTTAGCGCTGTAAGGTTTTTCGAATATTCTCTCTAAAGCCTAAGGAAATTTTTTACTTATAGGATGTCTGGTTGCAGATGAAGTATAAAGAAGCACTAATTCAAAGGAGAGAAAATCATAAATAAGCAAACAAATGAATTTGAATGTGCCTGAAAGCTGTGGATTGATAAGAAAACATTGGATGTATTTTCAGCAATTGATTGAGCAAATATATTCATGTGATTTATTTGTCGAAAATCGTTATATAAAAGCACATCTTTTCAAGAGCCAGTATTTTTTCTATAATTGTTGCTTTTTAAATTGGAATCTCTGCAATTCACTTTTGCAGAATTGAAATGACACAAAAGGGAATAAAAAGGAGAATATGTGAAAATTTGCATTTCTTTAAATAAAAATCGTTTAAAGCAACCAAACCTGGTTTCATTCAAAAGTTGTATCGGTGCAACCTTCCGTTCTGCAGAAACATATTTTTTTCACCTTTCGTTCAACGAATATTTGTCAGGATAAACTAATAATTAAGAAAATTCTCAGTGAAAACGTTTAATAAAATCTAATACTTGAAATTTGAAAAGTGTTCAATATCCATCAATTCAAAAAATACATGTGCTCTTTATTCATTTTCCACACATTGATGTACGTTTTAAAAAGTTAAAATTATTAACAATAAAAGATTTCGCAGATCATCCCATTTGTGGAACTTTGTCATCACAAAGAATAAACTATTTTTTGTTGAGTCATGGAACGAATCAAGTTTTCTCTTTTATCAAACTCGAGGAAAAGCGAAAGATGTAGAGATGTTTGGGAGTTTCTAACAAACAAATCTGCAAATGACTGTGTGGAAATGCTGAAGTACATGTTTTTCCATACAAATACGGGTAAAAAAATATTTCCCCATATTCAAAAAATATTTAACGGTTTGTTATTATTTTTTGTATTTATATTTATATAAGTCAAACTCTTTTTAATTTTTGATTACTGAAGATCGAAATCAATATGTAATTTTGCGATTAGCGTCTGCGTATAATCGAGAAGAAAATCCACATACAAAAGTGACGCTTTTAAAATGTGTTTGCCAGGAATATGCCCTATCGCAATTGATCGATTTGGGCTTCGAATGCTCTCATGGAAGCTATTATCACGCAAAGGACAATAGCTCGTACACATCGTTTGATTTTCAAACTCCGAAAAAGGCTGCTCTTCCCCCCTCAAAACGAAGTTTGATCTAATTCTTTATTGAAAAAAATGTGAAACTGTTCATCTTTAATTTGTTCTTTGTCATATATAAACATTTTTATAGAGATGAGCCCAGAAGATGAAAAAGTTTTCACTGATTTCATAAATGAAAATTCAACCGAATCATCGAAATGCATTTGTAAGTTGTCACAACAAAATAACAGTTTGTCTTCTAATTGGGTTCATTAATTAAAAGTGTTGAAGAATTATCACTTTCAGAATCTTCAATGGAAATAGATGATGATTTTAAAATCATAAACTGCAGTGAAGAAATGGAAGAAGATGAAGATCCTCTATATGATTATTTCACAGAGAACAACACAAGAAGCGAATATTTGCAGACAACAGAAGAATCAAACAATTCAAAAAACAATGAATTCATTCACATGGAGATAGATGATGAAATTTCGCTTTTGGATGTTCAATGTGAAATGGATGAAGAAAGCTGCTTCGAACCGGAAATAAATTTGGATTTATCAGAATTAGCATCACAAATCAATAATGGAGAAAATATGGAGATTGAAAAAAATGAAGAACTGCATTATTCCAACGAAACCAATGAGAATTCGATAAAGAATAGTCAAGGCTCAATTTCTTCTTGCAGCTCAATCATCGAATGCTGTTCACAGAATCATCAGCACGCTGCACAAACTGGAACACTGAGAGAAAACAATACTTATTGTCCGTTACCAAACATGGGAAACACTTGTTATCTCGCTGCAATGCTACAAGTGTTCCGTTCTATTTATTTGCACTCAGAACGATTTTGTACTCGAAAAGGAAGGATTTCACACTATTTGCATCGTTTACTGGACATTGTCCAACCTTTGGATTTATCAGTTAACATAAACAATGATAATGTCCCACAATCTTGGTCCTTGCCTTTTGTGAGATGTTGGGAAAAAAGGCATGGACTGAGAAAGGGTGAACAACAAGAATGTTATGAAACATTTTTTAATATGTACCAGGATCTCATATCAATAACACCAGCATTAGCAAACCAAATGAGAACGAACCAATCATTTCCAAGAAAATGTTGTGAATGTGGATCATATGAGGATGGAATTTGTGAATCAACTCCATTAATTCGACTTCACGGTTCAGATGTCATTTCGGAATTTAATGAATCATTCTCATCAGGTCAAACAAATACAAACAACAGAGAGGCCTTTTGTCTCAGATGTCAGAAAAATACAGATCAATATTCAATAATGAATATCCTTCAATTCCCTCATATTTTAACAATCACTCTTGAATCTGATAAATTTGATCAAAAGAAAATATACAACATTCCATTGCAAATTTCATTTTTTAAGAATGAAGAAACAATTAAGGCTTTTCCTTTTTATTCAGAAAATATGTACAATTATCGATTGATAGCAGTCCTGTTTTATCGAGGATCGAAAGATTGCGGACATTTTTATGCAATGTGTAGAAGCAGATGCCCGTCCCCAAAATGTACATCATACAAAGATTGTTGGTATATTTGTAACGACGGAGAAATATCCTTCATTAATAATGAAATTACAACAGAAACAAACTCTCACATTAACAAAGGTTCAATTCCGTTTATGATTGTTTACTCTCAGGAGAATCGTGGATGCATTCCTGTTTCCGATATTGCTTCACCAAATTTGTTTCAATTGGGACTATCACATCAAGGAAGTTCTTTTTCGAATAATATTTCATCAATGAATCAGAGGAAAACAAATGTTCGTTCGGTTTGCATTAATTGTGATGGTTTATTACAAGATCCTTCTTATTCACTTCATCCTAATACGACAAATCCACATCATTCCACTTCACCTTCAATAATATATGATGATGAAATTACTAAGGTTCATTCTTCATCAGAAAATCACCACAAAAAATCGACCTTATTTGATTTATCAAATCGACCTTCCGGATGTTCCATCACATCTGAAATAGACACTTCATTTCTTCATTTTTCAAACGAATTTTCTTCTGAATGCAATTATCAAACGAACTCAAAAGACTGTGAAACTAATAATACTACAATTAATAATCATCTCACTCATAATTCAACCGCATCAACAAAACCAAATGGAAAACAATCTCTCCTTCCAGAAATGATTTCATCCAGCCATTTGAGTGAAACAAAAAACAGATCAACAAATCCTAATCAATACTTTTCAACACTTCACAATTATCAACATCAAGATTCACAAAATGCAAACGTCAATAATCCATTCTTTCATGGTTCTCCAAACAATTCTTATTCACATATCAAAAAACAAAAAGTTCGTATCATCAATTCAACAAAAGCGCAGCTATTCAGAAAGTTAATGGAAACCACGAATATTAAAATGTCAAAAAGTTCTTTCTACAAAAAGACGAAACACCTTAAAAGGGCTTCCAGGCGAACTGACTTGTGCAACTTATGTGAAATGTTCAATCATCTGAAGAAAAAAGAAGAATATCTAAAAACAAAATCACAAACATTGAATGATCAAGAGCAACAAACAATAAGACTTATTGAAAAACATCGTTTTCTGGCGTCAAATCAACGTCAACACTTCCATAAAATCAAAAAGAACATTTCATTTTCGGAAGCGTTGGTTTTGTTCGATTTCAAAGAGAATTGGACGCTTCCTATTTGCAAAAATCAAATAAGCCGAGATTATTACGAAAAAGAGGAAATCACACATTTTTGTGTAATTGTTTACATTGTTAACAAGAAAGGAGACAAAGAAAAGCACATTTTTAACTTCTTCTCAAACGCTCTTTCTCACGACTACCGTTTCACCATTGAATGTCTGAAGCAAGTTTTGGAAAATGAAATCGTTAAAGACAAGCAAACTCTTCATTTTGCATGTGATACAGGGCCACACTTTCGGAATTCCCAGCTTATGCATTTTCTCCTTTCTGACAACTCTTCTCCCGTCAAAGGCAAACGAACAACTCTTTCCTTTTTTTGTGAAAAACATGGAAAAAGTGAATGTGACGGAGAATTCGGGAATCTGACAAACTGTGTGAAAAATAACTTGCCCAATGGACCTTCACTTAATAATATTGATGAACTTATTAAATTTCTGAAAGACCATACAGATGACTCATATGATTCCCTCCATAACAACTCGGATAATTATCAAAAGACAACGCGATATTTTGTCAAGTGTGATGCAATTATATAAATTTTGTTTTTATTTTCTTCATTTCTTTATTAACTCAGACACTCTTCTGGAAATAAAATACGATGGAGGAAAATTGAAGCGAAGTCCATAAAGACGTATTTATACTATGAGAAACGAGGTCATCAAATTTTCAGATCTGTGTGTTCACCACAAGATTCCCGAGGAAAAGAGTTAATGAACTTCCTTGAAAAAAGCATAAGAGATGAAAGGATGATAAAATCCTCTAAAAAATATTCTCGCAAAACAGAAATGTTTGAAATAGGGAATGCTACAAGAAAATTATTAAATGATAGGGAAAAATTGGATACAATTTGTTTTTAAAGTTCTGGTCTTTTTGATGAGTAATTTTGTTTTTGTTGAATTTTATATTGAAACGAATGACGTTTTTTGATTCGTCTGCTGCTCAAGCCATTTAGTATTTGCTTCCAACAAATGCTTTCTGGTACCTCAATTTTCGCTCTTGAGCGAAATAAATGAGGCTAGGCTGATTCCGTCCTGGGACTGTGCTGTGACCGGTCCAGCACAGTCCCTTGAAGGCTTTGGGTCCAGAATCAGCCTCCCAGGGTAGACAATCATTTAATAAATTCGTTTCAATATTGAAATTCTTTTTTTCATTTGTTTTATTATTTTCTGTTTTTCAAATGTCGGCATTTGATGTTTTATTTTTATGTATCACATTGCTTTCTATTAAAATTATTTATTTTTCAATTAACTTTTGTTCAGTGAAAAGATCAAGAAATGTATTATGTTAATATTGAATCATAATTCACAAGTTTTCCACACATTTTCAGAGCAGATTGGATTTGTAATTTAAAGTGCGTAGAAAAAAAACCAGAACTCTCGTTGATTTAGCTTTGAATTAACGATAATATTTGTATAAACTGAAACTGAGAAGCAAATCATAGAATGATTTATCTATTGACATTGATCAAAAGCTAATTCATAAAGTTTGTTTTCATTGCAACAATGAAATATTCTGTTTAAAAAATCAATTGTGAATGATTTATAAATGCAACTGTTGCTTTTCAACAATTTGCTGTAACGCTTTCTTTTTAGAAAATCGAAATGCCTGTGAAGCGTTTTTGAAGCGCGAAAAAACTCTGACAAAGATTCATAAATATTGCCTAAATGATGAATTACACTTCAATATAGACCAAAATATTTTTTGGAATTCACTTTTAAATGCAAAGAAGATTTTGAATGCTAAGATGAATTTTTTGTTTATAAGGAAAGAAGTGAAAATGAACGAAGAAAGGAACGGAGAAAAAAGAATCCAAAAAAAGAACAGAATTCAGAGAGCGAAGGAAAGTCCAAAGATGAGCATCCAATTGAAAACAAGGCTTTTGAATATTATGTTCAAATCACAGAAAAATCAACGAAAATCTAATAACGAAGTTTGTTATTGACATCATATAGCTTCGATTTATCATGAAGCTGATTAAGCTTTATTCATCCTTCTTTCGTTTTTTTGTTTGAGAGCATTTACACAAATATTCATAAAAAGATTTTTCTTTCTTTTTCTTTCTTTGCATATATGTGATCTGAATTGCTTTTTTTGATGATAAGAATAAATGTTATTTGTATATTATTAATTTCAAGGAAAGTCACTTTATTCCCGTTTTGTGAGTGATAGTGTTCAACTTCTTTGGAAAGTTCACTTATGACAACTTCAATAATGAAATTTAACGTCTTCTTCTTCTTCTTCTTCTTCGTTGTCTTCTTCATCTTCCTCCTTTTCTTCTCCTTCTCCTTCTCTTTCTTCCTCTTCCTCTTCCTCTTCTCCTCCTCCTCTTCTCCTCCTCCTCTTCTCCTCCTCCTCTTCTCCTCCTCCTCTTCTCCTCCTCCTCTTCTCCTCCTCCTATATTTTCCTCCTCCTCTTCATTCCAAAGAAGAAAACAATCTAATGTTACAGCATCAGCGATACGATAACGGTGCAGGCGTCAATCCTTTTTCGTCAAGATTTTCAAATTTTCTCTGTCAGATTGTTAGGAAAGACATTCACAGAGATCGACAACGTGAGATGAGTGCAATACGATTTGAGAAATTGCTCAGGAGAAATAATGGATGATAAAGAAAGAGAAAAAAAAAAGAAGAAGTCCTCAGAAATCGAGCTACAACACCACGAGGCAGTGAATGAGATGAGGGCACTGCGGTCGGTGCAAAGCGAACGGAAAAAAAGGCAGAAGGAGAGAAGACGACAAGACAATCGAAGTGGCTTCGTGGAAGCAAACATAACAAGAAGTGGAAAAAAAGAATCTTGTTGACTAACTGTGGCTGTAGGAGGATGATGGAGAGGAGAAGCTGAAGACCGAAAAGCAGCAGATGCATGAGAAGAAGGAGATTGATACGAACCTGAAGCATTATATGTATAAACCTATGTTAAGGCACAATATTTTTGCACTTTCCAAAATGAAACTTACGTTACATTTGACTCACTTGTTGTCAATGCTATCGCTAACGATGATATTCTAAGAGGAATAGCGTTTTGAGGAGCAAATGAAAAAGCTGGTATGGAACAACGAAGAAAAGAGGAGAATGATGATTGAGGAGCACAAACGAGAGATTATGCAGAGAGAGAATAAGGAGAAAGCAAAGAACGCAGAAAAGTCAAATACTTCAAAAATTATTGTCACAGTTCATCCTTTTGCAGATGTGTCTCAGAAGTCGCAAACGGTAAAAGCAGCCCACAAGACATATAAGTGAACACCGTTTCTCATCCAACCTCGCTTCCATCCACTTTTTCAATTTTCAATATCATTAATGAGCAGCCAAGGCAACATCTTTCCTTAAAGGTGAAAAAACCAGTTTGGTCAACAAAATTCAACTTGTCAACTTTCAAGAGATAATCTCCCACGTGGACGAGCTTGTGTCCGTTATGAAGCAGTACCTGATACTATTCTATAAAATTTGTGGAACAGGAGAGGGCAAAGTGGACTGGAGAGTTATAAAAAGTGACAAGGAAGTTGAAGAGGTTCAGGAAAGAGCAGACAGAAAAGAAAAAGGAAAAACTTCATCCGGAGCTGAGGAAGCTGAATGAAGGAGAAAAGACAGGCGATAAGATGACTGCGAAGTTGAATTAGAAATCGGAGTTAAGGAGACGCATAGAAGAGAAAAAGAGAATTTTGAAGAAGGAGAACGAGTAGAGCAAAGGGTTTGTTCAGAACGATAAGCTGCCACAGTTTGTGAGCTCCCCGAACAGTAAAACTTCTCAGGCATA
The DNA here is from genome assembly GCF_001643675.1 of Monocercomonoides exilis. Lineage (NCBI taxonomy): Eukaryota > Preaxostyla > Oxymonadida > Polymastigidae > Monocercomonoides > Monocercomonoides exilis. Next base: position 280,393 of record NW_027150573.1, read on the forward strand.
TCCAATATCTTCTTCTTCTCCTTTTTCTTCTGCTGATGCTTCAAATTTGAGGTCATCAAAAACAAACATCTTCAAAAGTTTTCTGTTAATTTGATTGACTTTACAGTTTTTACGTATTTCTCATTATGACTGGATTTCAAAGGAGATGTGGCAAAGACAGACGAACAGAAATGTGAAATATGCGTGATTGGTTATATTAGCATTTTTTTGGAGTTGTCAAGTATAATTTTCGAAACTTTTTTTATTTTATATATATGTACTAAAGGATCAGAATATATTTGTTTTTCTTATTAGTAATTTTGTGCTTTCATGAAACAACTTAAATATTTGTTGTTTTCACTTTTCTTCTTCTTCTTCTTCTTTCTCATCCATGAACTTTTTTGACTCATTTCAGAATATGCAATTTCACTATCTCATCTCCTGCGTGACATCTCAGCTATTCAAGCCGCTCTCAACACGCAAATTCGCTTCCTCTGCCCTTCCAACGAAGATACAATTTCACTTCCTTCTTTTCTCCAAAAATAGAAAACAATAAAATTTTCAACAAACACTTCTTGGCCTTCTGCCACCAAAACTATTCATTTTCCAGGTGCAGATGAGCACACCACATGCACCACTTCCTTCTGTGATGATTCATGGAAACCATTGAAGAAGGGATGAAAGAGAGGCAGGGAGAGAAAGCGAGGAAGAAGAAAGGAGGCTTGAACAACCGGTTTGGCAGGATCTGCACTCAATATCATCGTTATTGATGCTTCTGGAGGTGTATCAAGGAAACCATGTGGAGCGGCTTGAAAAGAGAGAGAGAAAGCGAAAACAGAAAAATTAAAGAAAGAGAAGAGGAAGAGAGAAGAGCAAAAAGATAAGGAATTTTAGGAAATAGCCCAGATGATGGAAAAGAAAAAGATTAGCAAGGAAAGCCAGAAGAGAAACATGAGAAAGAAGCGAAAGACAGAAAAGAAGAGAAGGCCAAGGAAGGCACTGAAGAAAAGAAGGAGAAGAAAAAAAAGAGAGAGTGAGAGATAAAAGAAAAGAAAAAGAAATGTGATCATAAGGAGAACTTTATTTTTACTGTTAATGGAGTAAAATTATCTCAAAATGTCTCGCTTTGAAAAGAACTGTTTGCAATTAATTTATTAGATAAATTGAGAGTCAAATTCAACATTGTTACAATTTTTCTTTTGGACTTAGAAACACAGACAGATTATATTTTTTAAAAAAACATGATTAACATTTTTAAACTGCGAATCAATAATTACTGTGAAGAATAAAATGCCAGTTTTAAAGAAAAGAAAAAATGAAAACGAGAAATATATGGAATTCAATGAAACTTTTATAACAATAACATTCGGTTAAATGAGAGGATTATAAGATTTTAAACAACTGACACTCAAATTATTGCAAAGTTTGATACAATAATGGATAGTGTTGCTGCATATTTGAAACAAACAATAAAGTGATTTTGTTTTTCATTTTTGTTCACGATAATACAAAACAGTAACATTTGACAAAAATTTTCCAAATTGAAATGATTGCATTCTATTGGATAGCGCAACATCATCATAATAGATCATAAACATTCATGTAATATGTACGATCCGTAAAAGTTGTTTTTCATCAAAAAAGACAAATATCAAACAAGTTACGTTTTTTATAATGGTCATCAAATTATAATCATATAAAAACTATTTGTTTTTATAATTGTTGACTTGAAAGTTGATGATTGATATTATTCTTGATGCCTGAAAGCATTTTTGATGTTTGAAAACTGTTTTTTCATAATCTTAAACTTACCCCGAAAAAAAGTATGATCCCAAAAATAATTACCCATTTTGTCAAGAAACAATATAAATTAATATTGAAAAGAAAATGAAAAATAAAACACTTTAATAAAAAGTGAAATTATCTACTGACATTTCTGTTTTGTCACTGACAACCACAAGCACAATTTTTCTTTAGTGTAACACATGCTTAGTGGACAGAAGTATTATCTCAACAACTGTGATAAAAAATTTCAGATATTTTTTCAGTTAAACTTTCAATAAATTCAAATAAAAACTAATTGTTTCAAACGCACATCCAATACACTAATATATTATAAAAATTGTCATTTCTTTACTCTATGGAGCAGATTGTTTCTTTTTCGTAAGCAACTTAAATTTGCATAAGAAAAGGGTATAAATGGGTTAATTGTCGAAATGCAACTTTCAACGATTATTAAGATAATACTGTTGTTCACAGTTGTTGAAATTGAACCCCTAACACTAACCATACACTCTTTCAATGCACATCTGCTTTTCTTTCATATCAAATTTGGACATTTGTAATAATAATGATGCATTTCACATTTGGATGAATATTCTTTGGCGAGTGAAGAAAAATCAATGAACATTCATCATCCGAATAAAGCTGTGATTTCATGAAATACAGATTGTGTAAAAAAATACAGGACAAGATAAATTTCACAATTACATCAAGAGGAATAATTCTGTCAATTCTCCTCAAAATACATCTCATTAATACAAACTCATTTGATATACAAAACTTTCAAAAATGCTTCATTTATGCTCAGAGAAAATTATTTTTCAAAATCTCGCAGAAACTCAAAATCCAATTTCTCCGATTTTTTAAAAATAGTTTTTCTGAGCACAAATGAGGCTATTTTGAAAGTCTCGTGTATCAAATGAGTTTGTATTGATGATATATATTTTGAGGAAAATTGTCAGAATTTTTCCTCTTGCGGTTATTGTGAAATCGACCTTATGCGGAATTATTTGCACAATCTGTGACGTCCATTTGGGGCAAAATATTTCACTTCATGCATTTTCATTGAAAAATTATGCACTTTTCATTGACTTTCAGAGAACAAAAAATACAATAAAAATTGGTTCATTTTTTGGCATTCGTGAAATGTCATAATTCTTTATGTTATGATTTCAACGATGCCTGTTTTCTGATATGAAAATCAAATTTATTTTGAAATCTGAGAAAGAAAAACAAAGTTATGAGTGAAGCAATTTTTCAAAACCTTGTACAAAAAAAGCTTGAATGTTCATATTTTCCCACATTTGTCAAAAATTATTTGAAATATTTATTTCGTATAAAAACAAATGTGTAAAAAAAACTGTAAATTTCAATTTGTATTTTGTTTTCTATTACAAAAGAATTTTTGAATTGTTGCAAGCACATCATTAAGTATTAATTTCCATTTCTGTGAATTTTCATCTGTGTGAACAGAAATTTAATCAAAGCACACAGCTTTTATTTCCATTTGACAATCTTTTTAAAGAACTATATTAAAACAATTGATATTTAACTCAAATGATTCTATTTTTTTTAATTATTTCCTTAGCGAGTGAAGAAAGTTTATTATGAAAATATCAATTGCATTATCTTTTTTTAAAGTTAGTATTAATAAAAAGATTTTGTATATTAATATATGCTTATTAATTTGAAGAAGCATTAGCATTTAATATTCAAAAAAGTTAAATGAAAAAAAAATGATTTTGTTCCCCAATTTATAAGTATTAAATGAATCTCATTTCACTTACTTCATCATGTTATATTATATATGAAAAAAAGGAAAAACAAAAGTTTTTTCAATTCAATATTCAAGAACTTAAACAAACATCACAGATGATTGATGTTAATATATGATACAATACTAACAGTTGTTTTCTTTAATAGAATCCAACAAATTGTCTTCAAATAACAAGATTTTGAAAATTTGTGAAACAAATAGTTTGACCTGTAACAAAAATATCTAAAGATAAATTATTTTGCACTATATCTTTGAAATCAAATTAATTATTTGTTTTTTCACCCTTTGCAAACTCTTAACTCAATCTCCTCCAATAGCTCCATCTGATTTTTCTGTTTTTGTAACAATTCCTTGCTTATCGAATTCTCGTTGTATAATCCCCAATGTAACATGTACCACTCCACTAGATTCAGTACGTAACATTTTCCTATCATCTCCAGATGCAATTAAACTTTCATTTTTCAATCTTGGTGTAAGTCCAAGAAATTCCTCTACAATTAAAATATTAGAAATTTGTTGAACTTAACAATCATAAGCAAACTTGCAAATTCTTCTGTTTTTGTTCCAGTTGGCTTCCAAGTTAATATCTTCAAGTTGTGAGTTCCTGGAGCAAGTGGAACTTGGACGAATCCATATCCCTCTGAAAGTACGAAAAAAAAATAAATAATTAACAAAGGAATGTAAAAACAAAATACCTAAATCATAACAACCATATTGATCAATTTTAAACACTTGAACAGCTAAGCGAGGCCATCCAATAACATTGGTCGTTGTAAAGAACAAATCAACAGGATGAGACCAAACGCACATGTCACTCTATCATTAAAAATAACATACATCAAATAAGCCAAAGTCTTCAACAATAAAGTTGTACATACAGAAGCATAATCAGTTTGCGTTTGACCTGTTTGCTCTCCTTTGTGCAATTTCCAATGCTCTCCATAAGTGAAAGTAAATTTACAGCAAAGATTTTTAGACGAAAATCCCGAAGCTCCAACTATTTCACCAATCACATAAAGCTCAGCCATGATATTTAAATTTCCTCTTGATCATGTGCCATATAATTATTTTAAAAAAATCTTAAGAAATTTTAAGTTTTGTTTATCTTATGATAGAACCAAATTCGTACGATGCCCAGCTATTTTTTTTTCAAGAATTAATATTTGATCCATTCTACTTTTCAATAGGATTATTGTGAAAGTTCCTGGAAAGATATTGATGAGCGGAGGATATTTAATTTTGAATGGAGATTCGCAAGGTTGTTGATTTTTTTCTTGAAGTAGTCTATGAGGAAAAACAATTACATATGCAGGGATTGTTGTTGCAACTCAAAATGCTCATTTTTACTGCGAACTGAAAGATGATGAAATAATTGCTGAATTACAAAAAACAGAAGAAGAAATCCATATTGGGAAGCTAACTTTATCATCCCCTATGCTCATAAAGGAAAGTGAACATTACAACATCTGGAGATGTGAAACAACCAAAAATCTTCATTTCGAAAGATTGAATATTGAGATTAACCCTCTAATGGATTATTTTAGAAATACTTCGTTCGCATTGTTAAGATACTTGTTTGAAGGAAGCGGAACTTTATGCAATTTTATTCCATTTTCAATACATTTAACCGTATGGGCCGATGACTCATTTTATGCCAGTCCTTGCTTGATTTTATCGAACGAAGAATCTTGGAGTTGTTCAATTCGAAAGCATGTGTTACCACAAGATTATGGAATTAATGCGAAATGTGAGATAAATACATCGAATGAAATTTCTTGCAGTTCCAATATCGGAAAGACAGGACTTGGAAGCAGCGCTTGCTTGGTAACTTCTGTGTGCGGTGCTCTTCTGCACTATTTCCTGGGGAAAAAGATGAAAAAGGATTCTATAAGCGAGCTCAAAACGGATTTATGCTGCCCTTCTGTTTTTAAAACGCAATTGTTTTGCGCTTCACATTTGATACATTCTTTGCTTCAAGGAAAATTTGGAAGTGGTTTTGATGTTATGTGTTGTTGTTATGGTTCTCATTTGTTTCAACAGCCAAATGCTTTACAATGCAAACCAGAGTTAATGGGAAGAGAAGAATTTTCAGGAGATTTTTTGAGAGCTAGGGTTGAAGATATGATGAAAATTTGGAATTTGCCGCCTTCAAAACTTCCCTTTAATGCATCTGTGCCTCTTTTTGTTAGCCTTTGTGAAGTTGGAAGTGGATCGTCAACAGTTTCTCTATCTTCACATCTTAAAAAATGGAAGACAGAACATTTAGAGGAATATGATCAGCTATTTAAAAAATTAAGTGAAATCAACAAAGAATTGATTGAACACTTAAGGGATTTCAAAGTTGAGGAAAGCAAAAGTGAAGATGACGAAAGTAATACATCTAAATGTGATGATATAAGCAGTCAAATGTCTTCTTCATTTTCTTTCCATTCTCATTCTGCACAAGAGAATTTCTTAATCGTTCTTTCAAGTTTATTTGAAAAATATAGAAAACAACTTCTTACCATCAGTACAAAAAGTGGGGTTCCTATTTGTCCGTTGTTAATTGATGAGGTTGCAGATGTCCTAAAATTAGACGAAGATGGTGTAGTTGCCGTTGGAGTTCCAGGAGGTGTGACTTTTGAATATTCAGAATTGTATTTATTTTTTGAGATTATTATTATTATAATTTAACTTTATGAATATTCTATATGATTATTATGCATCAAAAAAATTCGATTCCTCAACTGCAGCTGGAGGGGAAGATGCATTCTTCATCTTGCTTTCGCGAATAAATTCACTGGAAAGTGTAGCAAAGAAAATAAATTCTATCTGCAGTAAATACAAACGAAACATTGTTCTGCATCAACCATTTCAGATAAATACTGCACAAGAATTTTCAAATCAAATTGTTACAGATGGATTTTCAGTCCAAATTTTAAAAGGCAAACTTTTATCAATTCAAAAGCATGGAATATGAAACGAACATTTTAAAATTAGATGTTCTATGCGAAAGAAAAATAGGAAAAAAAAATATTGAAAACATGATACCCTCTTATTTTTGTATTATTTGTCAAAAGAGAATAAATCACAAAAAATGAAATGAAAATTCAATTAAAAGAATTAAAAATACAAAATAACAAAACGCTAAATAAGAACAATTAAAATGCAACAGAAAGAGCATTTGACGTGAAGAAGTTCAATATTAGTGATTGCAAAGCAAATATAATTTCCAATTTCCTCTAATTGTGCTTTTTTGCAAAATCCGCTGCTTTTGAAAATGAATCTACAATCTTTTCAAGTTTTGATTTCGAGACTCTGATGTATTCAGTTTCAAAATTCTATAGAACATATATAAAACATTAAAACGTAACAAAACATTGCAAACTTCTGTGCCATTATCATCAACAGTGCTGAAAACAGCTTCTAAAACGGCGTGTGGTGCAGAAACTTCGTCGTCATCTTCCTCTTCTCCGACCTTGACAGGAACATCAATTCTCCAATTTAATCCACATAATTTCTTTCCCCATCTGACTTTCGTTTCATCTGCAGTTGCACCTTGGCCGCTAATTTCCATTTCCTCATCATCTTCTTCGTTGATTGTTTCAGTTTGATCTCGTTCTTGTTCCATTTAATTGACGAAAAAATTACTGATCAAAGACAGTCAAATAAAAAGGTATGGGGAAGATGTTATTAGGCCGCAAGCTATCTGCTGTTCCTGCCTTGATACACGAGGTATGTCGTGCTAGACTAATGTAAAAATATCGAGGAATTTGATTATTATTATTATTAGGTGCTTGTGGCACCTCCAGCGCCAACTGATGAAATTACTCGTATTCTTGTTGCATCTCAGACGTATGCAATTGTTTCTTCAAGAACTTACTCAATTTCGATGAATTTTTCTATTAAGATTTTATCATGACTTAGTTTATGATCGTGCTCTTGCTTGTCTTGAAGATGCCCTGGATAAATGGACTTCTTTATGGTTTGGAGGATTTTTTAGTTATTTATTTGACTTTATGTTGATTGCGTAATGCTGTAATCATGATTTACATCCCCGAACACAGTAAGAATGGAGAACCCCCAATTGAAGTTTCGTTGTATTTTCATTGTGCCTGTGGTGAAATTGAAGAAAGCATTGGAAAAGATGACGAAGCACTGGCAATTTTTAAAGTGTGAATTTTAAGCAATTACCATCAAATCAAATTTGCGTTTTTAATGATATCAGGCCGCTCAATGCATTTCTGCGTGGCTTCCTGAAGATCATGTGGACATTGCCATTCCTCATTCTCACATGGGAAGATTGTACTATCATGCTCAGCGAGTATGATTTAATCATTGTTAAAAACTTATTTTTTTTCTTTCATTTATTTGAATGAAGTATGACGAAGCGCTGACGGAATTTCGACGTGCAAAGCAGATTCGAGAAGAGGTATGAAATATGAGAAATTATCATCTCCACTTAAAATTTATAATTTATAAAAACAATTTTTCAAAAGATATTAGGAACAGATCATCTCGACACATGTACACTCTATAATAATATAGGTGCAATTCTTCTCATTCAAGAACAACTTAAACCTTGCGTCGAATTATTTGCGAAGGCACTTGAAGTTTTTCAAAAAGAACTAGGAATGGAACATCCAAGAACAACCATTGTAAGAAGGAATTTGAGCATTGCACATTCAGAACTTTTAACAATACCAAGAACATTACCTACACTCCCACCACCACCACCAAAACCAGTGATTGAGAAGCCATCAGGAAAGAAGAAGAAGAAGAAGAAAGGAAAAAAGAAGAAATGAATTAAAAATGTGTCAATAAACTTTTCATCGTTTTTATTTCTTTTTTAAAAATGATGTACCGTTTCAAATAGCTTTTAATTTGATTGTTTATCTCTTGAAAATAAATAATTCGCATGAAAAAAATTTTTTTACCCATCGTTTTTTTTTTCTGATTGATCTTTAAAAAAAATAATCCCTTTAACGTCCAAATAGTTTAGAAAACTAAAAAATGTTTTTCTTCTTTATTGCGTCAGTGTTTGCGGAATCTATCGTTGAGCAAGTCAACAACGATCCAACATCAACATGGGTTGCTGTCGAGTACCATCCTTCAATTATTAACCATGCAAGATTCATTGCTCGCCTTGGCCACACCATGTCCCAAATTCCAGCTGAGGAATACATCTATCGAAATGATGTTCCCGAATCATTTGATTCTCGCGATCAATGGCCCGGAAAAATATTGCCGGTGAGAAACCAACAACAATGCGGTTCATGCTGGGCATTTGCCATCGCTGAGTGCGTTGGAGACCGTTTGGAGGTTGCGGGAAAAGGGCAGGGAGACATGTCTCCACAAGATTTGGTTTCGTGCGACAAAACAGACCAAGCATGCAACGGAGGAGAATTTGATCCTGCATGGACTTGGACCCGCGACAATGGTATAACAACTGACCAATGCTTACCATATGTTTCTGGTTCTGGACGTGTTCCTCAGTGCCCAACAAAATGCCAAAATGGCTCTGAAATTATTAGAACAAAAGTGAACTCTTACAAGCATTTGACCTCAAACGAAATTCAGGAAGAAATCATTGCACACGGACCAGTATCTGCTGGTTTCACAGTGTACATGGACTTCCAGTTTTATAGAAGTGGCGTTTACAAGCACAAAGTCCCCATCAAGGCAGGAGGTCATGCTATTTTGATTATTGGCTGGGGTGTTGAGAAGAACACACCATATTGGCTTTGCCAAAACTCATGGGGCAACACTTGGGGAGAGAAAGGACATTTCAAGATCCTTCGTGGTAAAAACGAATGTGGCATTGAGCAGGATGTGTATACTGGAATGGTCTAAGCTTAATGGGCTTGGATGAGTTCTTTTATCCAATAAACTGTATGATATATTTTCAATTTTTTTTTTCATTGCAAATTACGAATATAGACTTTAATTTTAATAATGATTTGTTTTTGTTCACGAAAAAAGTTTAATTGTATGTTAAATACAATCGGAGAGATTTTTTGTAATTGTGTTCTTTATTTAAACAATTGACATGTTATTATGGAAAGTTAAAATCATTTAAAACATAAATTTTTATATATGATATTTGAAATCTTCATTGATTCCAATGATAGTATTTCAACTCACAAAATGAAAAATGATGATCTTTAACCACCCTTTGAATATTTTCATATTGAATTGGCTTAATGTTTACAAATAAGTTTGACCTGCATTAAATTGCACTAATATTCATTTTAATTTATTTTTTGTTACAATTTTTGACGGAAAGGAGCGATTATGATAGAGGAGTTAACACTTTTTCACCTGAAGGAAGAATTTTTCAAGTTGAATATGCTATGGAGGCTGTAAAGGTAATTATCACTTATTTTTATGTGCGCACTATTAAGATTATTTTATTGAAAACAGTTGGGGACGACTGCAGTTGGGATTCAACTAGAAGAAGGGACTATTCTCGCAGCTGAAAAGCGTATTTCCTCAAGGCTGCTTATTCCATCATCATTGGATAAAATCATGGTATTTTAATGTGCTTTTACAAAATTTATAATTTTGTATTGTTTTAAACATGTCAATCGTAATTGGATTCTGGATTTTTTCTCCGAATAGAAAGTTGATGACCACATCGGAGCTGCAATTGCTGGGCTGATTTCAGATGGTAAGAAGTTGATCGATCAAGCAAGAGAAGATACAAATGTTTGAAATAAAAATAGACACTTTCATTGATTTCATTTGTTATTTTTTCAACTTTCACATTTTCAGCATCATAGATTTATGTACGATGAACCAATGTCCATTGAAACATGTGCTCAAAGCATATGCGATATTTCATTAAAATTTGGAGAAGGAAAAAATAAAGTGATGGTTTGAATTACAACTGCAGTCTCTTTCGCTATTCAATAAACGCTCATCCATTTCACTCTTTTTTTAAGTCTCGACCATATGGCGTTGCTTTGCTTCTTGCCGGATGTGATAGAGAACTAATCCCTGGAACAGATACTTACAGATACATTCCGCGATTGTTTGCCTCTTTTCTTATTTCTTTCTGATAATGCGTTTTTCTGTCATATTGTTTCAGATTCCACACTGATCCATCAGGAACTTTCATGTCAGTCGAATGCAAAGCAATTGGCTCTGCTGCTGAAGGTGCTCAAACAAAACTGTCTGATGAATATTATAAGGTTTGTTTTTCTTTTTTTTCGAACGTACTAATGATGGAAATGAATTTTTTTAATATAAAATATTATGAATTGTTTTCATCTTCATTGTTCATTCTAATATTCTCAGTCTATGCCACTTGAAAAGGGAGAATTGTTGTGCATCCAAACATTGAAACAAGTGATGGAAGACAAAATTGACGAATCAAATGTGGAAATGGCAATTGTTTCGGCTAAAACTGGAAAGTTCACGAGCTACACAACAGAACAAGTCAGAGCCTTAATACAAAAGGCACAAGCTGAAGAATCAGATGATTGAAGAATGATTTTAATTATTTATTTTCTTTTAATGGAAAAATTTAATAATTCATAATATCTACAAAAAATGTTTAATAATCAAATTAAGTTTTAGCAAATAAAATATTGCAGATATACTCAAAGCTTTTATAAATATATTATACATGGATATTAGTAATTTATGATAATAATAAATTGCAATTATTAACGATAGTCATTTTCAATGAAGATCATGCGTCAACCATAAAAAATCAACTAGAACAATGTCAGGTTTTTAACTTTGTTTTCACAATGTGACTGAATGATATTTTTGTCGGATGCACTTTTTAGGAATATATGATCACTATATAACAATCTTCTCTCCCGAAGGAAAGTTGTTTCAAGTCGGTTTGATTATTCATTTAAAGCTCAACAAAAGAAATATTTAACTGCATATATTAAAATATTATCTTCAACATTCTTATATATCCTGTGGTAAATAATCAAGAATATGCGCACAAGGCTATTAAATCAGAAAATCTGACGACACTTGCGATCAGGGGCAAAGATTGCATAATTGCAGTTTCGGAGAAAAAAGTACCAGTATGATTGGCATAATTTCGTCTTTTTTAATTCACAATAACATGTTGATAAATTTGTGATACAGGAAAAGTTGGTCGATCCAGATACAGTTCGTCACATCTATAATGTTACTCCACACATTGGTGCTCTCTTCACTGGGATGCAAGGTTAACGAAATTATTTATGTAGATTTTATTTTTTTAAATTTGTTGTATTCCAGCTGATTCGCGAATGTTGCTTTTCAAAGCACGGCAAAAGGCTGCAAAATTTCAGTTTAAAAATGGAATTGAAATACCTGTGGATTATTTGGCAAAACTTATGGCTGGAGAAACTCAATTCTTCACTCAACATGCATATGGAAGAGCTTTTGGATGCAGGTATGTTTTTCTTTTAAAGACTGGAATAATTTAAGTTATGGATTTCTTTTCATGTTATTTTCAGCATTACCTTCTTTGGAATTGATGATGAAGCTGGTCCACTCATTTACAAAGTAGAGCCTTCTGGGCATTTTGCAGGATATTATGTTTGTTGCAGATATTTTGATTTTTTTGTTTAATGCTTTTATAAAAACATTAACACTTGCATTTTTGTTAAATTAAATTCTTCTACAGGCCACTTCATCTGGTGTGAAAGAGCTGGAAACAACAAATTTCTTGGAAAAGAAACTGAAGCTTCCTGATCGTAGCTCAAAACTAACAAAGAAAGAATTAATCAGGGTTTATTTATTTATCTTTCTTTCTTTCTTATTATTATTAAAAATTTGATTTTTGCAACTATCACTTCATTTTTTTTTTAATTGTAAATTAACCTAAAACTTAAATGTTTCAGCTTGCGCTGTCTGCTATGCAAGGGTCCATAAATAGAGAATTACAGGGAACTGATCTGGAAATTGCAATTGCTGAACGACCAACGGAAATGAAAGGATCTTCATCGGCTTCTGCTTCATCATCATCCATGTCTTCTTCATCTGCTTCTTCATCTGGAGCACTTTCAACAGAAACAGGCTTTGGAATAATTAAATATTTGACAGCAGATGAAATAGACGCAGAATTGACAGAGATGGTGGAAAGCGGAGGACTTGTGGAATATTTGCAAAGCAGAGCCGAAATGGATAGAGAAGAAGGGTCATCTTAAATTTGAAAAGTGTCCATACCTCATTTCATTTCTTTGCATATTCCATAATTTTTCACTTTTTTAATTTTTCGTTCAACGAAAAAATAGATTTTTCAACAAATTATATGAAATTTTTAATTTATTATTCAGGATTTTTCTTTGATATATATATAAAAAGCGAAGAACATATTATTAAACTTGATTGAACTGAACAGTAGTTTGAAAAGACCCATAAAGCGAAATATATGGAAGACGACGAAAGGCCTACAGACAAGCCGGAGGGAGATGACAGCGGAGACACCACTGATGAGTACAGAAAATTAATGAATTATCCACTTATAAAAGCTTGTTATTTCTTGTTAATTCTCTGAATAATTTTTCTATTTTTCTTGCTTTTTGTTAATTTGATTGCTATAACAATGTAAAACGTAATTTTTATAACGTCATTTATTATTACATACTGATGATGCATTATTCCTCTCTTGTCACAATCATATTGTCAGTATTGCGACATGAATGAAGAAATGCGTGTTGAAACTCTTGAAGTTGTTGTTACAGCGCTTGAAAAATGCCCGAATCATTATGAAAACGCTGCAAAGCTTATTAAAGATACAATGAGTCGTAAGTTTGGAGATGGATGGAACGCTATTGTAGGAGAGGGTTTTGGTTTTGAAATTTCCTCACACGTCAAACATCTTCTATTTCTGTTTTATGGTGGATATCTTGCTGTGTTACTATTTAAAGGTATGGCTCTCTGCTATTTTTTTAACCTTCTTTAAATTATTTTCTTTTCTTATTCCTTTTTGAAATACAAATAATTTTTCACACTTGAAATTTTTTAGCATCATAAACTATATGTCATGCAATTACTTTTTTTTTTTAATTATTAATACGATGCGCAAACCTTTGCAAAATGTTATTAAATAATATTAATAATTTTTTGTATTATTTCACAGCAGTTTTTTTTTTATTATTTCTCCAATGCCTAATTTTCAATCAATACTAATTTTTATAAACCAAAAATTGGTAAACATATAAAGAAAGATTAGTATGTTCTCCAATGACAAGTTTACAAATACAAGAAATCTTTTTTTTAGATCTTAACCAATACAAAATCATGAATATATGCGAAAACAAAAAAACATCTTCAGGGCTTTTAGGCGCATATAATTGGATTCATAGCATTTGCTCGGTTTATTTCGATTTGGATATTGGACAAAAGATAGAATGGAGCTTTGGAAAAAGTTTGTCCAAAGAACAAAGAGGAAAAGTGTATGGTTTTTGTTGATGAAGAAAGTTTACGTTTTAATGTTATTTCTTTTTTAAAAAATAAAGCGCAACATATTCAATACCTGATACATCAACGGTCAGATTGAGAGATTCTATTCATTTTTTTACAATTAAAAAAGTGACTAAATATAAGAATTACAATTCAAATATCTTGTATTGCATCTCCCATTTTCGACAAGAACCTGATTGCAGCATACGTAGAGGATTTTACCAAAAGGCACTTGTGCTTATATCCCATCTTCCCTTATTGGCGTGCTGGAATGATATCATGCATATTGCTGGTCCGCTCTTTCATGATGAGAGGAAAAACATTGGAGAACAAATATTTCAAGAAATTGCAAAATGGCCAATACCTTATTGTGGGCGCTCATACAGATTAAAATTTATTAACGAAAGTATTGAAGTAGTTATTCCCACTCGAGAATCTATTCCATCTGTTTATTATGGTCAAACTTTTCCTCTTCATTCAGACCGATTCAAGCCTAATTATTTCGAGAGCTTCATGAAAAATTCTCGGTCGAGGCCACTGTCTATTGATCTTTCTTCAACCACTTCGAGATCGTCTTCTCCAGTTCCGTTGAGCTCGAGACTTAGCCTTTCGCGCTTTAGTTTAGCGCAGATTGGTGAGAGACTTTCACAAAGTTTTTCGTTTGTAAGAGTAAAGCAAAGTAAACAAAGCAATATGACTCAAAATGATCAACAATACTCAACTATTCCAGAATCTATACCGATTTCACTTTCAAAGACTGCACGAAGCACTGAGTCAACAGCATCAGCAGCAATCAGCTTCCCGAGTTTTTTCCCTTCTCAGCCGATGCCTTCCGTGTTTGCAGTCCACCAGCGAGATATGCTTACACATATAAACCCTTCTTTTTTGTATCCGTCATTCAGTGATCTGCTCGTGAACAACGCGCCTTCTGCCTCGCTGGATGTGTTCTCCACACTCTTTCCATTCGTCTCGCACCTGCGCTTTCTGTGGCAGCTGCTGATTTGCGGGAAGCCGCTCTGTGTCTTTGCCTCGTCGCCGTCTTTGGCCTCGCGTTGTGTTGTGGGTCTTTTGTCTCTCATTGCGCCTCTGACATATGCAAGTGAATGGGCTCCGTTCTGGGCACTGACATCAATAGAAGATGGTGATAGTGACAGTGACGATAGCATTGATTGTTGCAGTGAAAACGAGCGTTCATATTCAGATGGATGTGATGCAGAGGCATTGAATGAAGACAGACATGAATGTGGCTGTGAATGTGAGAGAACAGTAGAACATTTGGAAGATTGTGGAAAGAAACAAGAAATGAGAAGTTGTGATGAAAAAGAAAAACACAAAAAAGATAGAGAAAAAGATGAAAGGTATCACAAACATAGGCCTCATCACAGAGCTAATGAAGCTACTGTCTTTCCCAATCTTCTTGGAGTAACATCTCCTCTTGTGCTATCTTTATTGAACAAAAAGCCGATGAACCATAGTCCATCTGCAGTATCATTCTCTTCTTCTTCTTCTTCTTCAGCAGACTCAACTTCAAAGGAAGACAACTATTCATTTGTGTTTGTGGGAGATTGGAGGAACAACATTCCATCGCAGGAGCACATTCAAATCAGAGAGCCACCTTATTTGATTGCAACAAGCACCAAAAATGAGAGAGAATCGGAGCCTTCTGCTCAACAAGAACCAGAAGAATCATCGTTTAATGCAGAAGAACCAACAAAAGAAGACAATCTGTTTCCAATTGCCACACTCTCGTCTTTTCTGAAGAAGCAGCTTTTCTCTTCAGAAAAGCAACAAAACGACACTTCAAGCGAAGAAGACAGGGAAAAAGACGATGCGCTGCACATTGGTGTGCTGCAGAATGAGCAAACTTCTTCTTCATTCACGTTTTCTTCTGCCTCGTCGTCTGCACGGGCATCGTCGCCTTCCTCTCCTGTTGACGAATTTTCTCTGATCCAAGTCAACAAAGACGAACTGGCTCCGATTCGCTCCGAGTCGCCGTCTCTTTTCATCCTTCCTTCTTCCTTTGCTACTCGCACACCCAATCCTTCTCTCTCTCTTTCCTCTGCCCAACCAGCTTCTGACCCCCACACACCTCAGCATCGCTCCTCTCCTGCCCCTTCGCTTTATTTCATGTCATCCCCTCTCACAAGCTGGCTGTTCCCTCTTTCTTCCTCATCGCTTTTGTCGTATCACAACCTCACTTCATCTACACTTCCTCCGCTCCACCTGATCATCGAGTCTACGCCCTGGAAGCAGCTCTCGTCCTTTTCTGCTGCTGTCCTGTCGGCCTCTTCTTCTCTTGCAGAAGATTCACCTTCATCTGCGTTCTCTCTGACTGCCACACCAGCCATTCCGACTTCTCTTCCTGTTGTTTCTTCCATTCTGTCATCTTCTGCTCCTTTGTTTGCATCGCCTGTGTCATCTGCATTTTCTTCCTCCTCTTCCTCCTCCTCTTCCTCCTCCTCTTCCTCCTCCTCCTCCTCCTCCTCCTCCTCATCTTCTTCTTCTCCTTCACCTTCACCCTTTTCACTTCACCAGTCCGGGTTTCCCTGGAAGCAAGGGATCGTCTCAACACAGGCGCGGCTGCTTCCCGAAGACGACCAGCTGGCCGAGCGCATCCGCAGCAGAATGAAAGCGCTCAGCAAACAGCTCCACACCCGCTCGGCTGAAGAAGACCCGCACTCAGCTGAGCTGGCGGTGAAGGCGGTGATACAGGAGTTCTCGTCGGACATCAGAAACACATTCAGAAGACTGACAGAGGCGTTCTTGCTTCCGTTTGAGGCGTTTTTTTGCAGTTTTTTGCCAACACGAAAGTGCGACACACAAAGATATGCAGAAGCGATTCGAAGAAAGAAGGAGAAAAGAGAGAGAAAGAGAAGATTAAGCGAAGACGAAAGAAACTTGGATTCTTCGTTTTCGAAGGGATTCACTCAAAATCAAGCAGAACACGAAGACAATAAGTTTGCTGTACGAAGCGGTGGGAAATTTGACAGAGTCGGCCGTTCATTCACACCACAGCCAATGACACAAAAGATGAAGAACAGCCAAAGGGAAAGTGACTTCGCAAAAGAGAAAAATAGAACCAGACAGCTGGCAGGTGAAAAGCGAGCTATTTCTGCTGATGAAATCAGCAGTGAAGATAACGATGATGAAGAGGATTACAATGATGATGATGATGATGATGTATTTGAAGGTGATCAAGACGATACATACATCGAGAAGCCATTTGCTTCGTGTGATCCGTTTCCTTCCTTTCCAGAAGAGCAGTTTCTCCAATTTGTGGAAGAGTTCCATTCACAGATTGAAGTCCCACACGATTCTGCCAAGTCTCTGGTGAAGTTGTATTCGCAGTTCATTCGCAGCGACACTGGCGTGCTTTACCTGCAGCGGCGGGCAAAGCTGAGAGAGTGCGAAGTGCAGGCGATGATGGAGCAGTCGCGCATCCGATATGCAGTGGAACAGAAGATAAAAGAGTCCAAACTGAAAGCCAAGCAAAGAAAAGTGGCACATCCTGTGAAACGAGCAGAGACCCCGCTCAGAAACAGCACGTGCTCTCCTTCTCCTCTGCGCGCCTCGCCAGCGTCTTCAGTTTTTTCGTCGACGTCCTCTTCACACGGCTCAGCCGAGTCGCGCCGGCAGAACGAGGCAATGGATGTGTACTTCCCAGTCAAGCAGAGAGTTCAGTACGAGCGTGCGAAATGCGCTTTGGACGAGCAATTTCGAGAAGAGGTCATGAGCCGCTTGCTGGATGAAGACGCAAAGACGGAATTGGAATCGCCGAAGGGTTCTAAACAGCTGCGATCAACAGAACTTGACAATTTTGATAAGTCAAAAAACTCGAAACTTGAAAGCACTTCTGCGAAAAGAGACACAGATTGCCAGCATCGACTCTTTCAGCCGAGCTGTGTTGATGAAGATTGCCCGTTTTTCCCTTTTGCCCTTCTCCCTTTCTCTTCTGACCGTCAGACGCTGTCTTATTTCGCTTCTGCGCAGGCTGTTCCAAATCTCTCTTGTTTGAAGCCGTATCTTTCCTATTACAAGAACACCTCTTTCTCAGCCTCATTCAGTTGTCCTGAGACAACGCTTGCAGAATGGAAGACGCAGAAGGAAAAGCTGCTGTTCTTTGAGGAGCTGGAGAAAGACGTCATCTCCAAATTACCGGCAGAAGTTCAGGAGATTGTAAACTTAGCTTCTGACTCTAAAAATGAGAGTTCACAAAATAATGAAAAATGATTTTTGTGTTTTCTTTTCTTTTTTTCGCATGTAATTTGTATATTCATGAAGATGCATCGCTTCTTTGGCTCAAAGGTTATGTTGGTTTTTTGATCCAATTTGTTAAGTCGTGCCCCACTTGTTATTCTTGCCCATATAACAAAAAATTTTATTTTTTCAAAATTTGCTCATTTTATGATGTTGTATGATCATTCAAATTGGTATCCTTTGTTATTCGCTTTTTATTTACAATATTATTTGCTAAAATCGATTGAATATTGCTTATTAATTATTATTTGCTGATTTATTAACAAAAAAAGTTTGCAATGAAACTTATTTTCTGTTATTTCGGAAACTTAAACAAAAACTATTTATTGTTATTACTTGAGGGAATCAGGAAAAGAAATTTAATTGTGCAATCTGGGACTGAAGTCATTTGTTTTCGTTCAGATATAAATTTGAAACATTTTTCTTTTCAAAAAATTTAATTTATTACTGATCAAAAGAAACAATACGATTATTAAATTATAATGAGAATCTTTATGATGCGCAACATGCTTAATGTTATTTTAATTTTAAGTGTAACGTGTGAAACCAAGAGTATTTCTTGGAATTATTCCAATGGAATGAAATCACCAAAAATAACAAAAAGACTTGAAGAGCTTGGACTTCAAGATGTTTTTATTGTTGCACCATGGAAAGGGGAAAAACAAACAACTGGAATTATGAAGGCGCTTGAATCAAGTCAAATTCCTTATGAATTATTTGAAGGAGTTAACGGAAACCTTTTATATGAATTGTCACAAAATGAGCATCCTGATTTTAGTATGATGTCAAATCTTCACAAAAACACGACTTTTACCTACGAATCAGCAAAATCATTGATGGGAAACACCACACGTCCGTATGATGAATGTGGAATTTGGCAAAGCGAATTGCAAGTAAATTTTGAAATTGTGGAAAGAGCGAAGAGAACTGGTCAAGATAAGCCTGTACTTTTGATTCAATCTCACAGCCACATCAAGCGTCACTCCATTAATTCAATTATTTCAGAAATGAATAAATTGCCAGAAGAGTGGGATATATTCGCTTTAGGAAGTTATCATAACAAGTGCAAAGAACGTTCAGATACTTTAATATGCGAATTTTTATGCGCTGATAGGATTCGAACGATGATCGTGAACGGACAAAAAGGAGCGCAAAAACTGATTTCTGTATATAATACACCAACAATACAAAATGTGGAAGTGTCAATTTCGCTTTATGTTCCACACAAAATTCGCGTGTTTGGGTACAGGCATAAAGAAGAGTATCTCACACAACCGCTTATTACAGTTGGAAATGTTGCAATTTTTTGCATTGTTTGTTTTGTCATATGGATTCTTGTTAAAATGTGGAAGAAAAGTCATCAAAAATCAACGCCATATGATTTAGAATTCATGACAAAGAGCAAAGGATCAAAAACTTTTTAATTAACTCATTTCGTTACATTACATTTCATTTATTTTGTTCATTTCGCTTTTTGTGAGTTGTTTTTTTCAGATTTTGTTTCTGTTAAATATCTTTGAAATTATTTTTCCACAAAAATAAAATCGAAATTTTTTGCTTTGTCCGATAACCTTGAAAAATATAAATCATGGTTTTGAATTCAAAAATTTTCTCCTCTCAAAAACTCAAAAGTGCTCACTTTTTGTGAAATGATGAAATTTCTTTAATTGTAAACAAAACATTGAAATGAGTAAATATGTTATATCTTCTTTATGAGAAGATATATTTCATCGTCTTGGACAATTTTTTCCAAATGAGGCGCCAATCCCTTCAAATTTTAAGAAAAATTACAAATAGTTCATTAATAAATTCAAAAACAAAAGATAGAAAACATACGACAAGCTCCATCAAAAGGCCCCCAAATGACGCATATAAAACCCTTGTTTCATCATCGGAAAATAGTCAATTATGAGAAAAAACAACAAAAAAGCAAATATTTAATAATTCAAACAATTTATCTGGTTTTTCGAATTCTTCTTTAAACACTGTTCCACTCATAACATAGTCGTATGAAGGTATAAGAGTTTCATCCGTGATCGGAGAAATTGCAAGAGAAAAACTTTGCCCAAGAGGAAGATTATATATATCACAGTTGTAGTCCAGACGAAGTCTAAAATCAAAAGAATCACTTTTTGCCTCTATTCTGGAAACTATTTTGAACATAACATAATTCGTTAAAAATTTGAAATATTTATTATTTTTTAAAATAATCAAAAAAACAAATAAAGAACAAATGCCACAGCGAAAATCAATAAAATGTTTCAAAAATAAAAAAGAACTTACCAGATTTAAAACGTTTCCCTTCTGAATCAACTGCAGTAACTAAAAAAATATCAGAAATAATAGCTCTTGTTGACATTACTGATCCTTCCCCATTGCTATTTAATTTTTGGAAATTATTTTCAAGCTTTATTTTCATTCATATTTTATGATTTGTGTAATCCACAAAAAGAAGAAACAGTGCATCCATTCAACATTTTGAATTCATGAACATTTGTATAGGATTTATTTTTATTGTTATTTTGTTAATTTTTTGAAAATCACATTGTTTCAAAAAAACATAACAATTTTATAAATCCTGTTGCACTGGAGCAACCAATATGCCCGAAAAAAGAAAAGAAACAAGACCTATCCACTTTACACAAATTTTTTGTAATCAAAAGAATAAGTTGATAGTCAAAAAATATAAATTAGAAATGAAAAGAAAAATATTCAAATAATTTAAATTAAGTTCAACAATGATAACTCTGGTAATTCATTAATATTGCAGCGTTGAAACATAAAAAAATCTCATTTCAACAGAACAGAATTCACAAGAAAAGTCAAAAAAATCATTATAAAAAAAATATCATTAAATGTTTATGAGAAAAATTAAGATGAATGTTGCATTTGATTTGCAGTTGAAGAAAGTCATGTTAATGCTTTGATAAGAAAAATCTTTAAAGAATTCATCGAATCGCAGCAATATTGTTTATTAATCAAAATGCAAAAATGAGAAAATTAGATGCTCCTACCTGGATTCGAACCAGGATTACAGGATTCAAAGTCCTAGGTGCTAACCATTACACTATAGGAGCCACATTAGAACTTGATTGATTTGACTGAGTCGCGAAAATGTGACTCAGTCAAATCGATTTATGTATGGTTTATTGAATTTCTCTTTTTTTAATCGAATTTCCCTCAATCTCACATGTTTTCAGCTTCGGAATTATCAATTAAATTTGTTTTGAGTGTTGTGATCTTAACTTTTTTTGTTTTGTTAATTTCTTTTCCAATGTTTTTAGTTGTGTTTTAGAATTTGGTTTGTGTGTTTATTAGATATTATAAAAGCCATTTTTGATCAGTTTTTACACTACATATTGTGTATAAAATACCGGACATCGCAAAAAATACCGGCAAAAATTAAAATTAAGGTTAGATCAAAAAGAATTTTTCAAAGTAATTTCTTGTAAGTGTTCATTTGATTGATACATTCAGCTCTGTATGAAGATATGGGTGATTATTTTTGAAATCATATTTCTTCAATCTAAATTTTCAGTTAGAAAAATATCCGAGAATATCAGCAAATGAACACTGAAAAGTTAACAGGCATTTTAAAAAGGTCTTCGTCTTTTTTTAGCTTTCACATATGTTTTTTTAAAACAGTTGTGATGAATTCAGCATTTGAATTCAAAATCTCTTCCAGATGGTCAATAACATTTGAAAATATTAATATCCCGAAAAAAGTTATGATTTCAAAAATAGTCACCCATATACTGGTTTTTGAAATATTTGTTGCAGTAATATTTTATGGGTCATTGAACTGAATAAAAAAATCATTTCTTGCAATTCAACATTTAAAAAATGAAATGAAACTGTTGAAAACGGAAGCCAACACTTTTAAAAATTCGAAAAAGTTGCACATAACTCAAAAACAGTGAAGAACCGGTTTCTGTTTTTGATTTATATACATAATTTATTTATTCGTTTTCTTTGTGTTCAGGGAATTGAATCAAGTGGAGAATGAATATTGCCAAAAGAAAAGAAAATTAAAGAGGATGTTTGACTATGCAATAGGCATGAAACGATTAATCGCGAAATAGCTTCAATCTTGTTTTATGAATCAACAAATAATGTCATCATTGCATTATTTTTTCAATAATTATCCAAATTTATCGCTTCACATAAACGTTTTTTATCTGAAAATGAAATGAAACTTAAATGATAATTCTTTTTTCACTGATGGAAAATTGTTATTTAATAAAGTTGTTGTGTAAATGTTAAGTTATCATATCGGCAATTTATTTAAGAGAAAAGTTTCTTTCACATTCAATCTTTTTGACTTTGAAAATGAAAATTATTGCTTTGTTTTATTTTTGCGGAAACAAACTAACTCTATTGTTGATTGATGCAAGCTTAACTCAAAATTTATTTATAGTATCATACTATAATAAAAATGAATGTCGGAGAAATAAATGTGAAAATTCAAATGAATAAGAAAGAGATTGAAGTATTTGAATTCGATTCGAAGTTGAAAGCAAATATTCTTTCATATGGGTGATTATTTTAGAAAAGTTCCTTTTGTTTAATTTTCAAATAAAATAAAAATTTCATGTTTCGATCAAATTTCTGTTCCCACTTACCAAATTTTGCTGTTATGAAAATAAAATATTGACAATGATGTTATATTCATTCTCATGAAATCTGGTGAGTGAAAACAGAAATTTGATCGAAATATGAAATTTTTATTTTATTTGAAAATTAAACAAAAGGAACTTTTCAAAAAAAATTTGACATATAATTAATTCATATTTTTTCAATAAATACGTTTGAAAAAATATGAAGTTTCAGAGAAATGAATAGAATTGTGAAAAAGAACAAAGTTTACAAATTTTGATTCTCGTGAATAGTAGTTTATTTGGATTTTAATATTATTCACATTAATGTGCTTATCCTCCTTATTCTCTTCCATTTTGTCACGTTGTTCTTCACTATCAACATGATCATAATCGCTGTATTTGAATCTCCTTCTTTTTCTTATTAACATTTTTCTTTATTCTTCTCTCTTTTTTTATCCTCTCTTTCATCATCACGTGATCAAATTCACACTTCTACCATTTTTTAAAAAGTCAAAGATTCCTCATCACACTCACCCTCTCCCTCTCCATCGCCACTTTTCCTGCGAGCAGCATCACATCAGTATTGTTGAACATGCAAACAGCTGCAAATGGTGGGCATTTCTCATTCGCTTCATCTGCCACTACCAACTCGTTTGCAGTGAGCTACACCACCTTCATCGTGTGCAATGTGAGTGAGGACGTAGGTGAAAGTGCAACCCGCGGAAAAGGCGAAGCACTCGTTATCAAGAACAACTATGTGTTTAAAGTGTAAGTCTTCTTCTTTTTCATCAATAATTTTGTGTTTTCGGGCAACAAGGTATTTGTCGGAAGAGGTAAGAATATTGTGTGCGATTCCCTTGTTGTTTGCACTAAAGAGCCTTTGTTTTCATTATGCAAAGCATCCATCAAAATAACAACTCCATTGTTGGGAACAACAGAACAGAAGAATTCCGAGATTGAATTGTTGGCTTGCTTGTGTTTCTCAACTGATCTTTTGCTGACAAAGTTTACGAGGAAGTTGAGCCTGGAATCGAGGCATTGAATTGTGGACAATTAAAGATACACTGAAGAAGTGCGCACAATGTGATAGGACTTCTGAAAAAGGAAAAGAACATCAGGCAAAGATTGTTTGGTGTTCTTCTGTGTTTGAAGGTCTATGTTCTAAAAGGGCAAGTTGGATAATCTTTCAAAAATAATGTGCAAAACAGAAGGAAAAGCAATCAGAAATGTACTCAATGTGACAAGCCATTCTGATGGAAATAAAATTTATAAAAATTGCAGTCTCATTGAGCTTTAATTGAACAAACACAGCAGTTATCGAATCAAGTTTTCAAAATGATAAGCTATTTTGAAAAGTTGCGCTATCAGCATAGATGGAGAAATATTAAACACGATTGCTTATTATTATATCAAATCGACTTGTCACATCGTTGAATTAAATCTTGAAATAATTTCAGATGTGAAATCAATCTTCTTGTTGTTTTCAATTTCACATTCCTCGCGTAATGCGAATGAAGGATATGATGAAGTGGAATATAATAAAAGAAGTGAATTGAATAATGATAAGAAAGTGAACTGTTATGTTATCCAGAAAATTTTTCTCAAAGTTTTGTGATAATTGTTCGTTTTTGATGTTCAAAACTCAGTTTTGCTTTTTCTTCAATGTTTGGCGTTCAAAAATATTTATTTTTTCCGTACTCTATACTTCAAATAATCAGAAAGAAATATTTTTCAAAAAAAACATTAACAAATATATTATCATATTTTTTGATATTTAATTAATGGTATTGATGATCTCTATTATGTTCAACTTTTTGTGCTTTCTTTTATTATATTCTTTAGTGCAACAGGCGGAAAAAGATATAAAACAAACTAATTGAAGGTTTGCTTTATGGATTGCATTGCGACAAATTTTATTTCTATTTGTCAATTATGATGCTTTAATAATTTTTTCTCATTCGCTTGAAAACAATAATTTCAAGTGAACAAATTTGTTAGTATTTGAATAATTCTTTAAAGTTAACAATATAAATTCAAATGGTATATTCTATCTATTTTTTATCGTTTTTTTAATCACGATTGTTTTGAGTTGTTGATTTTGTCCGATTTCTTTGTAATCACTAATTTTTGTGTTGCTTTTTATGAATAACAATGCGTATTTTCATGTTGATGTTGCTTTCAAACTTATGATCCTTTAATCTTTGAATGAGTTTTTATTGTTATTTGATCCGTATTATTTTTTAATATTTTTGTTGTGTATTTAGTTATATATTTTGTTATTTTGAAAACAAATGTTGCATATGTGCATTTTCACTTGAACATTATGTATTGTTTGCAAAAATATCTGTTTCATGTTCTTGTTTCATTTCATTATCAAAATGGATAAATAAATTGAGTTAACAATGATTAACTTGCATATTTTTTGAATCAAGAACGTTTATTTTATACCTCTGTGACATGACATGAGAAAATTGAAATAATGACAAAATGACTGACAAGATATTTATGACTTGTCAAAAAGGGTTATTAATAATGATTTCATAATTCTTAATTACCAAAATAATTAATTTGAAAATCTTCATAAAATAATTCTTATTATTTTGAAAAAATCAAATTTTTTTATTTATGTGATCAAGTTCCCAATATTTATTTTATTTGACACGAAATGTCAGTTGAGGAATATTTTTGTCACAATTTGTCATTGACAGTCACTGACGGTCACTGACAAAAGAGAAAAAACTACAAGATATTACAGATGCTATCAACAAATCTTTCCCATACTGCTTTGAAAAGTCTTTAGAAGTTTTTGCAATAGTTTATTTTATATTTATTTCAAAAAAAAAAATTTTTTTTTTTTTTTGTGACAGACGAGGATTCATGTGATTTGTCAGGTCACAGAGGTATAATTTATTTGTCTGAATTTATTTGAAAAGTTCCTTTTGTTTAATTTTCAAATAAAATAAAAGATTCATATATCAATCAAATTTCTGTTCCCACTTACGAAACTTCACTTAAAATAAAATAATAACATTGTCAAGATTGTGTTTTCATAACAGCAAAATTTGGTGAGTGGGAACAGAAATTTGATCAAAATATATAATTTTTTCTTTATTTGAAAATTTAACAAAAGGAACTTTTCAAAAAAATTTTGACATATTATATCCAAAGTTTGATTCGCGACTGATTCTTTTTGAAATAAGTTTTCCTTTGAGTTTTGAGAAAAATTATCCTTCTCAACGAGATTTTTGAAAAAGAAGGCAACAAATGTTGATATATGCTATGTATGATGTTTTTTACAAAGTACTACACCAAAAATTATTCAAAATGAGAATTTTTCCATTCAAAAAAATAAAATTTGCATTCAAAATAATGATTTTGCAAACAAAATGATAACTTTTGCGTTCAAAATGGTAATTATACAATCAAATTGATAATTACTGCTTTCGAATTAATAATTGTTTTAAACTGAACAAAATTTGATTCACTCTCTTATGTTTTTAAGTGTTGATTATTTTTTCACTTTTGAATAGTATATAATTTTGTGTTGTTATTATTTTCATGTGTATGAAAAATTTTCTTGATAAATTCACATTTTCTGACAAAATTTTTTAAAATTTCAAATTATTTTTTATCTTTTGAAAACAAAAAATATTTTCATTTCGAAAGCAGTAATTATCAATTTGATTGTATAATTACCATTTTGAACGCAAAAGTTATCATTTTGTTTGCAAAATCATTATTTTGAATGCAAATTTTATTTTTTTGAATGGAAAAATTCTCATTTTGAATAATTTTTGGTGTAGTACTTTGTAAAAAACATCATACATAGCATATATCAACATTTGTTGCCTTCTTTTTCAAAAATCTCGTTGAGAAGGATAATTTTTCTCAAAACTCAAAGGAAAACTTATTTCAAAAAGAATCAGTCGCGAATCAAACTTGGGATATAATATTTCACTTTATGAATTTTGTTCCACACTAAATTTTCAAATATTTATCTCAATTTGATAATTTTTCTTATTTTATTTTGCATCATAATGGAAGACTAATTATGATTGAATTGCAGATAAAGTTTGGAATAAATCTCAGTTTTTTTCTTTATTGCTGAAAATTTGTCACACACATCCTTCAGATATAACAAAAATTAATGATTTCAAAAGGAAGAAAATAAAAGCAAAACAAAACCAATGGATTCGACCATCAACAACGTAACACGCATTTAATCCAAAAAAAGAAAGAAAGAAAGAAAGAAAAGAAAAGAAAAGAAAAAGAAAAAGAAAAAGAAAAAAGATATTTAAAGTTGAAAATTATTTTCATCAGAGAACCAAAACAATTAATTGAAAATGGGAAAAAAATTTGAGAAATAATTGAAACAGATAAATAAAAAACATTAGAAAGTTTTTCCATTAGTCGGGGAGTTAACCCGCTCAGGGGAGTTAACCCGCTCATGAAACGTTGAAAAAATGGTATAAAGATCACTTCGTTTATGTCGTTGCAAAAAACACAAGTCTTGGGATTGGCTGCATCCAGCGAAGCGAGGTCGTTGACAGATCCACATGAAAAGGGATTATACTTGCACTTAGTCTGTGGACTTTCGAAATCAGCTATTGAAGAAGGAGGAATAATTACAAGACATTCATTGAAAAGAGCTGAAAAAGCTCAAAACGCAGGTCGATACATTGGAAAGCCTGGAAAACCAACAATATTCACAAAATCTGATGTGTTACGTATAATAACCAGATTAGAATTTGATACGTCGAAAGGAATTTATCATACCACACCAGAAATTGCTAAAATTGTTCGTTTTTTTAGTTGTTGAGATTTTTAATTGTTTTTTTTTTCATTCACAGGCGAATGAAATTAGAGCTGAAAAAAGATCTGAAGAAAATGAAGTGAAATGCGTTGATTAGCGCTGGCCAAAACGGTTTTTTGCAAGATAGCCAGATCTAATTCAGAAGCCTCCAAAGCAACTTCCGGTTCACAGGGCGTTGCAAACATCCAAACAGACAGTGAAACCATTTTTTCTCATGATTGAAAAATTCTTCAAAACGGTTTGTATCATCCCACAACTGATTTTTAATTTGGATGAGACTTCAACGGTGTTTTCTGAGATTAATCCTTCTGTGGTAATTCCTATTCACACATCTTCATCGCCTATTCAGCCTGAACCTTCATTGCCAAGATCAACAAGCATCGTCTTTCTGACAAGCTCGAATGGAGTCAGATATCTCACACCTATCATCGTTCAATATTCTAAAATTCCAGAAGAATTCAAAGAAGCAACGACAGAAATGGAGGTATTCATACCTAGCGAAAATGGTCATCTTTCTTCCACAGCATTCTTCGACGTTTTTTCAAAGACTATTCTTCCTAGTATTTTGAAAAAACGTATAGCCATCGGAAAACCACATAATCACGCTGTGCTTATCATGGACAGTGGCACAAAACATTTTTCCACTGAAATGTTAAGAATTTGCAAAGATAATTTAATAGATATGATCCAACTACCTTCTCACACCACACATATGGGTGATTCTTTTTGAAAAGTCACAAATGTTTAATTTTCAAATATATCAAAAATTTCATATTTTGCTCAAATTTCTGTTTCAGCTCTCAAATCTCCTCAAGAATGTTTGAAATAGGATTTTCAAGTTATAGATTCCATTTAAGTTAAGTTTGATATTAGTTAACAGAAATTTGAGCAAAATATGAAATTTTTGATTTATTTGAAAATTAAACATTTGTGACTTTTCAAAAAGAATCACCCATATACTTCAACCTAACGATCAGTACGTGTTTGAAAATATGAAGAAATGCTTTCGAACTGGATGGAAATGCGGAGCCGTAATTAATGCTGCTGATCGAAGAAAGGAATTTGCTTCGTTGCTGAAGGAAGCAATTGCCATGGCATCTTTCTTATCGACAATAAAATCCAGCTGGAAGATTACAGGATGGCAGCCATTCAATCCTGAAGTTGTTTTGAAAATAATACCCGATAAGCCACCTGAATGGTCTACAACTGCTTTCTCACGTGTTAGAAATGCGGAAAATACGAGAAGTGGAAATATTTTTTTAGTTCAGATGATTTAAATGATTTATTGAAATAACTGTTTTCCATGAACATTTTCTCTGTCGATAGTATTTTTTCCACATTTTTTTTATCTGAATTTGAATTTTTGTTTGATATGATTCATTGCAAATACAAAAAGTTGGATTTTTTAGGTTTTGAAACATTAAGAACAATATTTTTATTTTGATCTCAATGAACTTAATTTTAATTATTCTGAGCGAGTTAACTCCCCTGAGCGGGTTAACTCCCCGACTAGAACTTAAACGAAATTATCTAATCAATACCCGTTAGCTCAGTCTAATCCCAATCAGTGGTTCATAAAACCGAAAAGAAGCACTCAAAACCGTTTTGATTGAGTCAAGATCGATTAATTCAATTCTGGGAGTCTGATCTTGTGGAAGGATCGTTTTTTAAGAATTTACTTTTTTCAATTTTTCATTTGATAATAGATATTTATTAACATTTCATTCGAACGTTGAATGCTTCGAATTGAAATAGAAAAATTTTCTTTATTTAAACTTCAAAAAAATATTTGACATTTTTTTATCTCAGCTTTAACAACAAAAAAATCATAATATTCTCCAATCTTTCATTTTTTTATTTTAAGTGTGAATGTTTTAAACAAATGAAACATTACGATCTTTGTTGTATAAAAAGATAAAATCAAAATCAGAAAGTTTGAAAATCATGACTGTAATAGCAAAAATTAAACTAAAAAACAAAGAAAGTAGCTGAATATAATATTTAATTGTATAATATCAAAAACTGAACAATTTGTAAACTTCGATCATTAAGTGAACAACAAAATATAATAAACCTAACATCAAAACCTTTATAAAGAAAAATAAAAATAAAACATACTCAAAAATGAATAAATCAAACATATATAACTGGTTTATGTGAAAGAACACATTCCCAACTAACTATTTGACGTGTTGCAACAATAAAAACAAAATCTACATTTTCCAAATTATTTGACTTGTTCAGAAAAAAATGAACAACATACAAATTATAAATTAAGAAATAATCAACATATCAAAAAATTTATAAAAACAAACTGCTCTGTTGCAGAAAACACAAAAAACCTCCAAGAATTTCGATCAAAATTGATATATTATTTTTATATTTTTGATCACAAATAAGATTGACTGAAAACCGAATTGATTAATTCAAAACCAATAAAATAAACATAAAACGTTTTGACTTAATCAATTCGAATTGACCCGCTCAATTCGTTAAAGGTCAACTAATTAGTGTGTAAAAAACCCGGACATGTAATAAACCCGGAACTCGATAATTTTTTGTTTTATTTTTTTTTCTGAAGAGTATTTTTCATGTCTTATCAACCAATTGTCACGTTACCGCTTTTATAATTAAAAGAAAACTTTCAAACATCGCATTGTTTCAAAAAAAAATAAGAAAAATTTTGAAAAATTAAAAAAAACTAATTCCACACTCATTCATTTAAAAATAAACATAACAAAAATATAATTTGAATTCCAACTTAACTGAAAATTATACTTAAAAAAATAACATGTTTTTAAATAGTTAGAAAAAAATTTATAAAAAAACGCAAAGCGTTTGATTTTGATAACAATAATCAATTTCTCACCAATGGTTTGTTAAAAAAACACTTGAAATTTTTCAAACAACATGAATAGAGAACAAAATTTGCACCAAAGGACAAAGAAAAGACTCAGGCTTTTCTTTAATTTTTGATCATTTTTGTTTGATGCAACAACAAGGCTTGGTATAACTTCAGGAGTTGTTAAAAACACTTCTTCCAGATTGAAAATACATTCCGATTTGTACTGATGCTCATCAAATAAATATCTGTCTTTTTTCAAACCAAAAAAAGGCATTCCTTTGTTGAATGAGAAGCTATCTCCACTGATAAATGGATTGGATGGACAAAGAAAAGGTACTCGTTCGAATTGATAAAAGAATATGACCAAGTGTAGTATACATGTTTACTCTGAGTTGGCTTGTGTTGATCTTCAGCTATGTATTAATGAGGCAATAAACTCATAACAAAAAGATATAAACACAATACTTAAAAAAAAGAAAGAAAAATCCAACTATGTCTCTCACTTGTTTTGCACACGGAAAGGCGCCAAGTTGTATTTTATCTTTAATTTTTGAGAAGAATGCAGTTTTGTTTTGCTTGTTCAGAATTGGGGGGTCTTCCGATTCTGCTAATGTCCCTTCCTTCCTTCCTTGCCTTTGCTGCACGATAGAAACTGCTTTTCGTAACTAATCCGTTCTTTAAAAATATTGTTGGCCTAAACTTCTTCGATTCCATTTCATCCAACAATTCAAGCAACTTCTCTTCCCTGTCAACTGCATTGATTGCAATGTCATGGTTATCTTGCGTCATTGAATCATTCTCTCCTTCGACAGCCTTTTGATTGAATCTTCTCCATTATCTTCCTTTTCTAAATATTCATCCATTATTTCATCATCGCAAAAACAAAGCAAAGGGGGAATATCAACAATGATTTGATAAAGGTTCTTTTATTCGTTTCCATTAAAAAAATATCATAACTTTTTTTGAAAGAAAATTCCAATCGATTATTTTTATTTTTCAACTTGAAGAAGTGTTCAGTTTATGCATAATCATGCAAAGTGAAATGTGATAGATAAATATGATTAACTCATTTCATAAAGACAACTTTTCGTTGGCGCATGAAACTGGGTTTGTAACAGAAAGATTTTAAGGGTTCAGAAGCTGCAAAGCCAGCTGGTTGACGGAAGAGCTTAGGGAAGGAAGCTGATGAAGTGGAGGAGAAGGAGATACAGAAGGAGATACAGAAGGTGCCAAAAGAGATAGAGAAGGAGTTGATCCGGTCGAGGGATCAGCAGAAGTGAGTGGAGGTGGAATTGGAACAGAAGAAGATGAGAGCTCGGCTAATGCTTATGAAGAGATTGCATCTGATTTCTGTTGGACTGCACTCAATGAAGACACAGAATTCTACTCCTTATGAAGTGTAAGTGAAGAAAGAGGCAAAGATGATGAGTGTGTTCTCCTATTCGCATAGTCCACATTCACTGTCATTTGCTCTATGAACATCTTCCGCTGCGTAGACACAACAGCTGCTTTGCGGAATCCGTTAATCCTATTCTTGTCTGCCACAAACAGAAAGCCTCCGACTGTTCCTTGAAGCTGCCTCTGCTGCTCAGAGGGCACGATAATATCGTTGGAGGGATCAGAAAATGGATTGATGCTCATCTCAGATGAAGAATTGTTACTTCCTGTTTGATTCTTATTTGTTTGATGTGAATTGCATCTTTCACTGAAAAGAGTGGTATTTGTATGGAAATTTCTTCCTCCACAGACATTGTGGGAGCACACGAAGTCGCATCCATTTGCATCTGAATCGCACACCATCATTTCTGAGGACATACACAGCAAAGCTAACAAGAGGGAATCTTCATTTCAAAGTGCTCTTTTCAGCTCTCCTTCTTCTACAGTCGAGAAAAAGTCCTTTCTCTCTGCAAAGTCACCTTCTGTTTCGAGGAGAGAAAGCACGTCAGGCGGAAGAATGGAAGCAGGAAAGCTCCTCTTTTGCGCAGCGCTGATGATGCGGTGCTCGAAGGAGGTTTGTTTGATAGCGTCGGAGAGGAGAAGGAGGGCATCGCGGACAGAAGAAATGGAGCGGTAGGGAAATGAAGGTGAAATAGAAAGAGGGGATAAGAGCATTGGGAGAAAAAAAGTGGAAGATACATCGATGTTGGTGGAAGAGATGAAGATGATGAAGCAGACTGTGGATAACCCAAAGCACTGCTTTTCCCCGCCAGCCTCTTCTGTGCCAAAGAAGTCATCGCCTTGTAAAATGCAAGTGGAGACAGGATCGGGTTGACTGTATCGACCAGCATATTGAACACATTCTGCGGGCAGCTGGTAATGAAACCTTCGTCCATCATCGTCGACATCAGAGACGATGGGGCCGCACTGTCTGCCTCGCTGATCTTCCGAATGCGGTCGCCGCTGAGAATCCAGCCAGCACTGCTGAGCAGCTGAGATGGCAGCTGGCTGCTGTTTGTGGCGTTCATGCCGTGCTGCTTGGCTGTCTTGCCTGCTCTGCTCTCCTTCTGCTGTGATGCAAAGGAGATGATTGGAGTGACCAACAGCTCGATTTCCTTGGTGAGTGGAGAGAGGAGAGGGAAGAGAGCAGACTGGCAGATAGTGGGGGAGGAGGAGAGGACAGACAGAGGCAGGGCAGTTGTGTCTGAGGCAGCTGCATATGCACCTGTGTTTTGAGAGCTGTTGGAGATACCACACAAGTTCTGAATCTGATGTGAAGAAAATGTTGGAGCACGGATGGGTTTATAAGCATGTGATAATGATGTCTTGAATGATGATGAAGAAGAATAGCTTGTTCTATCTGCACCGCAATGCCCATCTTCTGCTGAAAGCGTAGCGAGCGTTGTGATCTTCTCATATTGATAATCGAACTGTTATGTGTGTGCCTTGAACCCAGGACTTTGTGCCTCGTCGACCTCACTAAGTGTCTCGAAAACTGCCACTGCTCCGTCAATGCCTTCAATTCTGTCTGAAGGTGTTGGCGGGATTGGCTGCAGCCTACTTTCCGAATAAGAATCGACCGATTTTCTGAGAGGAGATGCAGCAGCATGTACAGAGAGAGACTTATGCGCAGAGAGGGAGCTGAGGAAGGCAGAGGGAGAGTTGTGTGAGTTTGACTGCTTAGAGGGAGTGAAGGAAGAGGGGCTGTCATCATCTCCGGGAGGTGGGGCGTGTGATGAAGAGGGGTAGATGGAAGAAGAAGAGGAAGAGGTGGAAGAAGAGAATGAATGAGGAGAAAGAGGAATGGGAGATGGAGAAGGAGGTTGGGATTGGGGAGTGGGCATCTGACAGAAGATTGTCTGGGGTGGAGAAGAGGGGAAAGAAGAAAATGGCAGGTTGAGGGGTGGTGAGTGAGTAGTTTGTGAGGGCGAGAGATGCATGTGTAAAGAGGTAAAGCGGAGATTTTGGTGCTGGATTGACATGGCAAGTGGAGGAATAGATGGAGGCAGCTGAGTGGTGTTGTGCAGTGTGGAGAAGACAACCGCAGAGAGGGATGATGTTGAGATCGTTCACGCGCAATAAGATGTTTATGATAAAGAAACTTGTTATCACACAGGCTAAATAATTGCAAATTGGATTTTCAACTTCCCTGCGAGAACATTTCAGTATAGACTTTTGATTGTTTAAAACTGGAAAGAATTCGTAACGTTATAATCAATAAAAACATTTATAGTTGCGAATATTTCATAAACAATTAGAATATTTAATTCCAAACTAAATAATGATATGAAAACAATTTATACTTAACAAACTTGTTGATTTTAATTAAAACACATTTGTACATTCTTCTACATGAATTGTGGTGAATAATTACATCTGTTGTTTTTGCGTTTGTTTGGATTCATCGAAAAATAGAATGAAAAATTTGAAAAAGCAATTATCAAAGAATAAGAAGTAAGTAAATAAAATAAAGAAAGAATATAACTTTCAATCAAATGAACTGTTGAGATTTGAGTTGTTTTACTCAAATTTGTTTTTATGAGAAAGAAAACTCACAAAAAACATTTTTCTTTAAACTGAAAATGGGATTTATTTTTTATTGATCTTAAATTATAATTAAAAAGGGAATTATTCCCGGGTATTTGACACGCTAATAGAACTTGATTGATTTGACTGCATCAAGTGGCATTAGATCGGTCAACATTTAATAAGATCGATCTAATGCCATTGAGACTCAGTCAAATTGGATGTGACTCATTCACATCCGATGTTTTCAATTCTGGGTGTGATGATCACTTTTAAAAAATATCTTTAAAGGGTCATTTCACTTGCTTGTTTCTGTTTTTTTCACAAAATGTCACAATCAACTTTTTTAGACATATTAGAGAGAGTGGAAAAGAGAAATGCTATCACTGCACCAGTGCACATCACTCATTCACCTGCGAAAAAACCCCTCATCGAATCTGCTT
The DNA here is from genome assembly GCF_001643675.1 of Monocercomonoides exilis. Taxonomy (NCBI): domain Eukaryota; phylum Preaxostyla; order Oxymonadida; family Polymastigidae; genus Monocercomonoides; species Monocercomonoides exilis. Next base: position 315,248 of record NW_027150573.1, read on the forward strand.
GCAAATATATGAAAGTTGATAAAACTCATGCATTTTTCCGACTCACTGGATTTGCTCGTTTTGAATTCGATTTGCTCTATCAGTTATTAAGTAAAGAAATCCCTCTTCATCGTGGGAAAGAAAAAACAATTGAAAAATTTAAGGATCAACTCTTTCTTCTTTTGAATTTTTTGCATCTTGGATCAACATCCTTCACTCATTTTCTCGTTTCCTCTTTTTATGAAACACAAAATTCAACAATAAAATTGCTTCACAGCATTGTTCAAAATATTAAAGTCAATCTGATCGATTTGTTCATCACATTTCGACCAGATAGATTAGATGATATGAGAGATGTGGGTGTTGTGGTCGACTGCACAGTTCTTCCAATAAACAGACCAGCTGGAAGCTTGCAGTTTGGAACAAAATTCTACAGCGGGAAACATCATATATACTGCGTAAAGGCTGAAATTGGTGTAAACCCGCGCACCGGAACAGCCAGCACTGTCAGTTCCATTCATGCCGGCTCAACGCATGACTTTTCTATCTTCAAGGAGCATTTCCCACAATTTAAGGCGCAGCTTGGAGGCTCAAAGGTGCTTGCGGACTCGGCATACATCGGAGCGAGGGCTGATTTGGATGCATATATTACGAAACCTGTCGGAACTCCTCAGCTAGCATCGCGGTGAGTAATTGTTGAGCGTTATTTTGGTCGTTTGAAGACTCTCTTCGCTGTCTTTCGCCACAATTTGCCATTTCAGGTCGAAAAGATTGCTGACCACTTCATTGTTACATGCGCACTGACAAACTTCCACATCCCACACAACCCATTAACTGGACTTGACTGCGAAGCCAATCAGAGGTTCATCAATGAACTATACCTAATTACAACAAGAAAAACAGAAGCAAGGAGACTTGTCAGCGATCGATATCGGGCGAAACTTAAGAATAGGCTTAACCCAGAGGCCTCTCCAACTTCAAGAATAACAGTTCTGCTTGCGGAAGAAGCTTGTGTACTTTTTTATTTTCTACCCATATGTCATAATTTTTTTTAAAAAGTTCCTTTTGTTTAATTTTCGAAAAGATATAAATTTCATATTTCGATCACATTTCTGTTCCAACTTTCCAAATTTCAATGTCATGAAAGCTAAATATTGACAATGTTTATTCTTCCATTTTAGTGAAGTTTCGTGAGAGGGAACAGAAATATGATCGAAATATAAAATTTTAATTTTATTAGAAAATTAAATATAAGGAACTTTCCAAATAAATTTTGACATATTATTCTTTAAAACGTTTAATTTCTTCTTTTTCATATTTCAATAACCATAACTATCTTTTTCAGGTGATTCTGATGACCAACAAACCCAAAATAGTGAAAAAGAAGAGAAAGAACAAGAAAAAGAAGAAAAGAAAAAGAAAAAGAAAATTTCTATTGAAGAAAAAGAAAAAAGAAATGAAATTATTATGTTGAATAGTGAAAATGATGAAATAGAAGATGAAAGAAATAATGTTGTTGGCACATGGTTCATTCCGAACCAATGGAAAAGTCTTCGCCTTCTTCAACAATCTTCTTCTTCAACTTTTCCTTCTTCTTCATGTTCATCATCTGATGAGAAAAGAAAAAGAGAAAGTTAATCGCCTTTACAATCTCTTTTAGCAAATATATAATGAGTTTTTTCATATTTTTTTATATAAACATTCACCTTCATCACCTTTTTTGATAATCACAATACACTTTTGATGTTTGAGATAATATTTGTTTTTGTGGTTATTAAACATACTTAAAAATATAAAAATTTTTGATTGAAAATTGTTTTTAACTATTTAAAGCTTAAAATAAAAAATGAAAATATGAAATGAATGAAAATGAACATTTAAAAAAACACGTATATGCAAATATTTAAAAATACATTCAAATATGGTATTACTGTTGTTTGATTTGTGAAAAAGTTGGAATCCTTTCAGAAAATACATAAAAACTTGTTGCAAATACATAGTATGAAAAATAGATAATACAGATTGTGTATAAAATACCGAACATCGCAAAAAATTCCGGACAACTTTAACTATAAAGGGTTTTGATAATCTTTCAATTTTTGAAAAAAGAACCTGTATATAATAAAATAATTTGAGTCAACAATCATTTACATTCACATTTCAGATAAGTTTCTTTTGATTGAAACCCATTAAACATTTTATTTTTCATTTCATTTGCTTTTCCTTGAATTTATCTTTAAATTACATTGCTTGTGAATAATAGCAAGAAATAAATGTTCTTGATTCAAAAAATATGCAAGTTAAACATTGTTAACTCAATTTATTTATCCATTTTGATAATGAAATGAAACAAGAACATGAAACAGATATTTTTGCAAACAATACATAATGTTCAAGTGAAAATGCACATATGCAACATTTGTTTTCAAAATAACAAAATATATAACTAAATACACAACAAAAATATTAAAAAATAATACGGATCAAATAACAATAAAAACTCATTCAAAGATTAAAGGATCATAAGTTTGAAAGCAACATCAACATGAAAATACGCATTGTTATTCATAAAAAGCAACACAAAAATTAGTGATTACAAAGAAATCGGACAAAATCAACAACTCAAAACAATCGTGATTAAAAAAACGATAAAAAATAGATAGAATATACCATTTGAATTTATATTGTTAACTTTAAAGAATTATTCAAATACTAACAAATTTGTTCACTTGAAATTATTGTTTTCAAGCGAATGAGAAAAAAATTATTAAAGCATCATAATTGACAAATAGAAATAAAATTTGTCGCAATGCAATCCATAAAGCAAACCTTCAATTAGTTTGTTTTATATCTTTTTCCGCCTGTTGCACTAAAGAATATAATAAAAGAAAGCACAAAAAGTTGAACATAATAGAGATCATCAATACCATTAATTAAATATCAAAAAATATGATAATATATTTGTTAATGTTTTTTTGAAAAATATTTCTTTCTGATTATTTGAAGTATAGAGTACGGAAAAAATAAATATTTTTGAACGCCAAACATTGAAGAAAAAAGCAAAACTGAGTTTTGAACATCAAAAACGAACAATTATCACAAAACTTTGAGAAAAATTTTCTGGATAACATAACAGTTCACTTTCTTATCATTATTCAATTCACTTCTTTTATTATATTCCACTTCATCATATCCTTCATTCGCATTACGCGAGGAATGTGAAATTGAAAACAACAAGAAGATTGATTTCACATCTGAAATTATTTCAAGATTTAATTCAACGATGTGACAAGTCGATTTGATATAATAATAAGCAATCGTGTTTAATATTTCTCCATCTATGCTGATAGCGCAACTTTTCAAAATAGCTTATCATTTTGAAAACTTGATTCGATAACTGCTGTGTTTGTTCAATTAAAGCTCAATGAGACTGCAATTTTTATAAATTTTATTTCCATCAGAATGGCTTGTCACATTGAGTACATTTCTGATTGCTTTTCCTTCTGTTTTGCACATTATTTTTGAAAGATTATCCAACTTGCCCTTTTAGAACATAGACCTTCAAACACAGAAGAACACCAAACAATCTTTGCCTGATGTTCTTTTCCTTTTTCAGAAGTCCTATCACATTGTGCGCACTTCTTCAGTGTATCTTTAATTGTCCACAATTCAATGCCTCGATTCCAGGCTCAACTTCCTCGTAAACTTTGTCAGCAAAAGATCAGTTGAGAAACACAAGCAAGCCAACAATTCAATCTCGGAATTCTTCTGTTCTGTTGTTCCCAACAATGGAGTTGTTATTTTGATGGATGCTTTGCATAATGAAAACAAAGGCTCTTTAGTGCAAACAACAAGGGAATCGCACACAATATTCTTACCTCTTCCGACAAATACCTTGTTGCCCGAAAACACAAAATTATTGATGAAAAGAAGAAGACTTACACTTTAAACACATAGTTGTTCTTGATAACGAGTGCTTCGCCTTTTCCGCGGGTTGCACTTTCACCTACGTCCTCACTCACATTGCACACGATGAAGGTGGTGTAGCTCACTGCAAACGAGTTGGTAGTGGCAGATGAAGCGAATGAGAAATGCCCACCATTTGCAGCTGTTTGCATGTTCAACAATACTGATGTGATGCTGCTCGCAGGAAAAGTGGCGATGGAGAGGGAGAGGGTGAGTGTGATGAGGAATCTTTGACTTTTTAAAAAATGGTAGAAGTGTGAATTTGATCACGTGATGATGAAAGAGAGGATAAAAAAAGAGAGAAGAATAAAGAAAAATGTTAATAAGAAAAAGAAGGAGATTCAAATACAGCGATTATGATCATGTTGATAGTGAAGAACAACGTGACAAAATGGAAGAGAATAAGGAGGATAAGCACATTAATGTGAATAATGAGAAAAAATTTAAACTACTATTCACGAGAATCAAAATTTGTAAACTTTGTTCTTTTTCACAATTCTATTCATTTCTCTGAAACTTCATATTTTTTCAAACTTTTTTATTTATTTAATTTTTTAAATGAAAAATTTTTTTGAAAAAAATTTTGTTTAATTTTCAAATTTTTGAAATTCAATCGATCATTTTCTGTTTTTCACCAGATTTCATGAGAATGAATATAACATCATTGTCAATATTTTATTTTCATAACAGCAAAATTTGGTAAGTGGGAACAGAAATTTGATCGAAACATGAAATTTTTATTTTATTTGAAAATTAAACAAAAGGAACTTTTCTAAAATAATCACCCATATGAAAGAATATTTGCTTTCAACTTCGAATCGAATTCAAATACTTCAATCTCTTTCTTATTCATTTGAATTTTCACATTTATTTCTCCGACATTCATTTTTATTATAGTATGATACTATAAATAAATTTTGAGTTAAGCTTGCATCAATCAACAATAGAGTTAGTTTGTTTCCGCAAAAATAAAACAAAGCAATAATTTTCATTTTCAAAGTCAAAAAGATTGAATGTGAAAGAAACTTTTCTCTTAAATAAATTGCCGATATGATAACTTAACATTTACACAACAACTTTATTAAATAACAATTTTCCATCAGTGAAAAAGAATTATCATTTAAGTTTCATTTCATTTTCAGATAAAAAACGTTTATGTGAAGCGATAAATTTGGATAATTATTGAAAAAATAATGCAATGATGACATTATTTGTTGATTCATAAAACAAGATTGAAGCTATTTCGCGATTAATCGTTTCATGCCTATTGCATAGTCAAACATCCTCTTTAATTTTCTTTTCTTTTGGCAATATTCATTCTCCACTTGATTCAATTCCCTGAACACAAAGAAAACGAATAAATAAATTATGTATATAAATCAAAAACAGAAACCGGTTCTTCACTGTTTTTGAGTTATGTGCAACTTTTTCGAATTTTTAAAAGTGTTGGCTTCCGTTTTCAACAGTTTCATTTCATTTTTTAAATGTTGAATTGCAAGAAATGATTTTTTTATTCAGTTCAATGACCCATAAAATATTACTGCAACAAATATTTCAAAAACCAGTATATGGGTGACTATTTTTGAAATCATAACTTTTTTCGGGATATTAATATTTTCAAATGTTATTGACCATCTGGAAGAGATTTTGAATTCAAATGCTGAATTCATCACAACTGTTTTAAAAAAACATATGTGAAAGCTAAAAAAAGACGAAGACCTTTTTAAAATGCCTGTTAACTTTTCAGTGTTCATTTGCTGATATTCTCGGATATTTTTCTAACTGAAAATTTAGATTGAAGAAATATGATTTCAAAAATAATCACCCATATCTTCATACAGAGCTGAATGTATCAATCAAATGAACACTTACAAGAAATTACTTTGAAAAATTCTTTTTGATCTAACCTTAATTTTAATTTTTGCCGGTATTTTTTGCGATGTCCGGTATTTTATACACAATATGTAGTGTAAAAACTGATCAAAAATGGCTTTTATAATATCTAATAAACACACAAACCAAATTCTAAAACACAACTAAAAACATTGGAAAAGAAATTAACAAAACAAAAAAAGTTAAGATCACAACACTCAAAACAAATTTAATTGATAATTCCGAAGCTGAAAACATGTGAGATTGAGGGAAATTCGATTAAAAAAAGAGAAATTCAATAAACCATACATAAATCGATTTGACTGAGTCACATTTTCGCGACTCAGTCAAATCAATCAAGTTCTAATGTGGCTCCTATAGTGTAATGGTTAGCACCTAGGACTTTGAATCCTGTAATCCTGGTTCGAATCCAGGTAGGAGCATCTAATTTTCTCATTTTTGCATTTTGATTAATAAACAATATTGCTGCGATTCGATGAATTCTTTAAAGATTTTTCTTATCAAAGCATTAACATGACTTTCTTCAACTGCAAATCAAATGCAACATTTATGTTAAATTCTTTAACCACTATTATTTTTTTCCTATTTTAGTTTTATGACAAATAAATTACCTGACGATTTTGGAAAGGATTTAACTACGGATGAGAGAAATAGACTTGCAGAATGCTTTAAAAAGAAAGAATTTACTGATTTATTTTTCCAATACATGAAGGAGATTTCAGAACCTGGCGCAAAGGAAGAGTACGATAAAATGATTGCTATGGCAGAGAAGGAGGCAAGAAAGAAAAAAGAGGAAGAAACAATAAAACAAGTTGTTCATCAAAATCCTCCATCAAAATCTAAAAAGAATCAATCAAAACCCAAACAGGAGACGCGAAATAAAAAACAAAAATCCGATGCGCGTGAAACCAAAGATGATAACGGTTGCACGAGCTTCCAAGGAAAGAGAGTGGGTAAACCATCTCAGCAAAAAGTTCAAGCGAATAATCAAAAATCTGAACAAAAAGCAAAAAATGTTACTCTTCCGAAATACAAAATTGTCCACTCTAGCTTTTTTGACATGGGAGATTACACTGAAGTTTGCACTAACTTAACTTCTTTATGAATTTTGCATCTCCAAAAACTTTCAGTCGAAAGACACTGATCTTGTAAGACTTCCCGATCAACTTAAAGCAACATTTGAACTTCCTCTTATTGTATGCTGAAGTGTTTTCTTTTTGAATTTGAATTTGCTCACGATTCATTTGTGCTTTTCTAAGAGTTCTGTTCAAGAAATTGATGTTGATTTGGAACCAAAGCGAGTTATTTTGACTTGTCCACCAGGTTCTGATCCATTAAAAACAAAATCTTCCAATTCTTCTTTATCCAACAATGATTTACCTGACTGTATATATTACGCAGATGTTGAACTTCCATATCCTGTTATTGTTGATAGCTGCAAAGCATCATTTGATAAGTCAACACAACAGTTACTTTTGGTGTTTGGAGTTGACAAAACAGAAGAAGAAAAGAAGAAGAAGCAATTGAAAGAGCAACTTGAAAAAGAACGCAAGGAAATGGAATTGAAAAAAGACGAATCTGATGATGAAGATGAAATATTACAGAAAGATGAAGATGAAAAACAAAACAAGATTATTGCCGAAAAAACAGCTGAACAATCAGTTTCATCAACTGACTCATCCAATTTACAGCAAAAAGAATCTGAACCTTTTTCTTTCAAAAAAACAGATCTTTCGTTGTCTATTGAAAAACCAAATACAAAAGACTTGCCCGAATCTTCAGTCGAATTCACAATCACCATCAAGCCGCAGACCGGAACAATTGACACGAAAAGCGTTGAAATAAGGCCAGAGGAAGATGGAAAGGCTATCCGAATTGATTTTTTGACGGAGAATCCAAGTCAAACACATTCATACATTTTGCAGACGAATAATTCTTCCACTTCTTCACCATCAAATGAATCTTCTTCTTCTTCTTCTTCTTCTTCTTCTTCTTCTTCGACTGCTTCTGTGCAACAAACTCCAAGCAAAATATCTCCTTCTTTTGATATCATTTCAATCCACCCCACAATAACTCCAATTGGTTTGTGCATTGTTGCGTCGACTGCATCGAAGGAGTCTGGGCAAATGCCAACTTCGGGCTTTCTTTCCTCTTCTGGCTCACTTCGCGAGATGCCCACCATCCATCCGCCTCCTCTTTCTCCTTCTGCACAAGCTGTGTTTGACAGAGAGTCACAGAGCTCTGAAGATCATTTTGGAGAAGATGTTGAGAATGGGAAAAACGAAACAAGCAATTCAGTTAATGATAATGGACAATTGAATCAGAAAAATGAGGAGAAAACTCAAAGTAAAGAAGGGAAAATAAAAGGAAAAGAAGAAGAGGAAGAAGAAGAAATAGAGATTGTAACAACAAAAGCAGCTGCGCTTGATGCAAAACGAGACGAACAATTTTCTTCTTTCAGACAGTCTGTGAAAAATAGTTCACTTCTTGATTTAGATGATTTTTAGCACAAACAACAAAAAAACAAATAATTTCACAATATTAATTTTTTATATTCGCGCACACTTTTTCTGTGAATAGCTGTGCAGAATCATCTTTCAAATTTTTAAACACATTCTTGAGATGGTAAAATAAGCAAATGAAATGAGAAACAATTTAAAAAACTGCAAAGAAAAGAACATCCATGAAATGTCATTTTAAAGAAACACCTAAACAATCATTTGCAAAAAGTGCTTTTGACTTCAAGAAATGTTCATCTGGGGCATCCTTTGTAGCAGGCATTCATATGGCTTGTGCAAGAGTCTTGGCATGCTTTGTTTCCTTTGCCGCATGTATTGAAGCACTCTGTAAACTGCTCATCGCAATAATATTCACAGACAAAAGTTGTAAGCTGGGAAAGAAATGAATAAGAAGTATGTTATGAAAAGGAATATTTTTATTAAAACCACTCAACAAAATAATAAAAAAAAAGCACACTATTGCCGAGTTTTGTGTCTGACACGCCTTCAGCAATTTTGAGTGTTTTGTCCAGATTTCGTCGTAGCAGCGAGGATTCTGGATGGACGAGCACTTGTTCATGAGTGTGTCCACATACGGCCCATCTGCCCATCTCTTGCACTCTTCGGGCGAGGCAACCTCGCCATCTCCACTCGACTGCGATGCTGCTGATTGCTGGGCAGTTGGATACCTTTCTTCATACTCCTTACTTTCTTCTTCTTCTTCTTCTTGCTTTTGCTGTGTCGTTTTTCTATCTCTTTCATTCTGTTCAGACAGCGAAGCATCCACAGACTGGCTCTGAAGAGGATTTGCTGGATCATCACCCCCATCGTCTTCTCTCACACACGAGTTGGCACACTGCCTGTAGTTCTTTGCACACCCAGCTGAGCAGTCCTCCTTTCTTGACGTGAGGCAGCTCCCTTCGCACAGCATCTGCTTCTCTCTGCACTCTCCAATGCACTTCGGATCGCCCCTCTCATTCAGACAGAGCGGAATGCACTCCACCTCACCCCGCTGGCACTGCTTCTCGCAGCTCAGCCGGCCATTGCAGCTCGCCTGGCACTTCGCCCGCTCAGCTGCACACACTCTGCTGCACAAGTCCTTCGGCTGCGAGCAGCGCGCCTCGCAGTCGCGTGCCTGTGCCACACACTGCGACTCGCAGATGCTGTTGCCGAGACACATCTCCAGACAGGAATGGAGCGATGCTTTGCATTGGCCCGTGCAGTCCTGTGGAAATTGGCAGATTTAATGGATTATTATTTTGAATGAATTGTTGTCGACTTATTGAAAAATTAAACAAATAAAAAACAAACCAGCTTGACTTCTTTCCCTTCCTCTTCTTTCGGCTTCGATGAGTAGTCTTCAGTGCATTGTGCCTCGCAGCGCCTTCTGCTTCCCATGCAGTCGTCGTGGCAGGCTCTTCCTGCCCCGCTCCTTTCGCATTTGGCAGAACAATCATTGAATCCTGTGGAACACGACGACTGGCACAGCCGAAGCAGCGCTGTCTGTGGAAGAAGATCGCTTTCCTGACTCCATCCGCTTTCAGACGCATCGCTCTGTCCATTCACAGAAGACGAAGTTAATCCTGTGTTTCTGTCACTGTTGGTGTCTTTATAAGGCCCCTTGTAAATCCTGTCGCATAATTCCAGTGAAGTCTTTCGCTTGTTGCGGCACTTGTTGTAGCAGGCATCATATTCACCAGGAGAGTTGATGGTGCTTCCTTCACAACTACGAACACAATCATCGAGTGAAACACCCGTCTCGCCAGCTGAAACAGAACAGTTGGCAATTTTTATTTATTAACATTAAACAGAAACACATTGGAAGTAATTGAATAAAAAAAGATAATAAAAATTGTTTGAAAGAGAATGAACCAAATAAAAGCAACACACTGCACTTCTTCCATCTTTCTGCATTGCTAATCGGTTCTGGTGGATCCTCTCCTGCAGAACACGCCTTTCGACATCTCGAATCTTGTGATCTGCATTCAGCTTCACAGCCAGTAAAGCCAGCATATCTGAAACACAAATAGAACAGAAAAGAATAAATACAAATTGATGAATACAAATAGATATAGAAATAGAGAAAATAAACACAACAGAAACACACTTGCATTCACTCTGGCATCCACGTGTGAGCACATCACAGTATTCGTTGCATCCATCCAGTTGAGCTTGGAAGTCTTCTTCTGAAGAATAGCCAGCAGAACTCGGTTGAGAAGGAGGAGAAGAAGTTGATCGAGGAGAAGAAGAAGACGACGATGAAGGAGAAAGAGGAGAAGCAGGGGTTTTTGGTTGTTTGTTTGCCGTGTTGTCAGCTGTTGGATATCGATTTTGTGGAGAAGATGATGAAGTAGGCTGCGATGATGAAGATGTAACAGAAGAAGAAGAAGGTGATGAATTTTGTGAAGATGCCTTTGGCTGATTCTTTGCCTGTGGAATTCTCGCATTATCTTCGGGAATATCACTGCTGAGTGGAACAGCTGTCTTCTTCGGCTTCTCGTCTGCCTCAACATTTGCTGACAATTCATTCATTTCCTTCTCTTTCTGTTTTTCCTCCTTCTCTTTTCTTTCCTTCTCCTTTGCCTCATTCAGCGCCTTCTCCTTCAGCTGGTGCAGCGCTTTCCCTTCTTTCTCGCACTTCCCCACACACTCCCTCCTTCCTCTCCGGCAGCTCGTTTCACACGGCTGAAATCCATCGCACTTGTCTGAGCAGGACACAAAAGTCGCATCGCATTCTTCTTCACAGGGCGAGTGGATGTGCACATCGCCCAACAGACGCTGCTCTTCGGCCTCGGCTGCCTGCTGTGCCTTCTGTTGTTTGTATTGCGAGTCATCTGAGTGGCAGTCGCGAAGACATTCTTTTCGACTCTGACGGCACACCTCAAAACAGCCATCATCCACACCACCACCACCACCACCTCCTCCTCCACCTCCGTTCAATCTGTCTTTTGATCCTCCTTTTGTTCCTCCTTTTGAACCAGTGCTCTGCTGGCACTTTGCTGTGCACTCGTCAAACGTCGCCCCGCAGACATCTTCACATTCAGCCACAATCTGATCAGCATTTCCTTCTAAACTTCCTTCTCTTTCTCCCTCCACATTCTTGCTGTTCAGTCCGCTGTGTGTTTTTGCATCTGTCTCAATCTCCTTCACACACCCGTCTTTGCAGTCCTTCCTCGCAATTCTGCAGCCCATCTCACATTCTCTGCTGGGATTGCTGCCACATCTTCCCATGCACTTCTCAAATGAGCCATCACACTCACTCACACACGCCTCGTGCGGAGTCGGGGGATTGCGGCAGAGATGCTCGCACTGCTGGTTCAGTCTCCTGCACTGGTCAAAGCCAGCATCGTCGTCATCAGCGATCAAAGCAAGACACGCACTGAATGTGTCGGTGCATTGTGATATACATTGATCGAGAGGAGAAAGAAGAGGAGAAGAAGACGAAGAGGAAGGAGAAGATGACTTCTTATTTGGTTGAGATTCTGACTTTGATGGTGAGGGAGAAGCAGAAAGAGGATCAACTCCGCTTTCGCAGATGGAAATACACGAAAATCGACTGCGGCGACAAGCTTTTTCGCATTCTCTGTCTGCTTTGCATTTGACATAGCATGTTGTGTAGTTGTGCTCACACTTGTCTTCACAGGGCAGTGCCTGATATTCTTCTTCAGTCAGCTGTGGGATAAGCAAGGAATCATCCTCTGACTCGTCTGAAGGGTGAGATGAAAGAGCAGATGGAGAAGAAGAAGAAGAAGAATCAGAAGAAGAAGATGAGGCATTAGTGTTACTGTTAATGCTAGTGTTTGTTTGTTGTTCATCTGGCTGCACTGCGCATTCAACAAAGCAGTTTTCTCCGCTTTCGAAGCATTTCTTTTTGCATTCGTCAGCCATCGTCTTTCTGAGCTGCTCTTCTTTCATTGAAAGTGCTCTTTCACCACTTCTGTTTATGTCAGCTGCAAAAGCAAGAGCCGAATTGTCGCAGTCAGCGCTGCATGTTTCAAAGGACGTCACACAATCCACTTCACACGACGATAGAGAGATCTTTCTGCAGCCAATGACACATTTCTCTCCTTCTGCCTGGCACTGGTCAATACACAACTTAGCAGCAGCTGCTGAGAGAGACAAGGAAGACGCTGAAGACGGAGAAGGTGGTTGTGAAAAAGAAGGCTGGGAGCACATAGCCACACAGCGCTCGTGAGTGACTTTGCACTGCTGCTCACAGGGCGACAAGGCACTCCATCTGACTTGCACGAAGCATTCATTCCCTTTGTCGAAGCAGCGCTGGCGGCAGGAGTCGTCGGGAGTGCTGCAGAGAGAGACACAGCGATCATATTCAGACACACATGTCTGCTCGCCTGGTGTCAGCTGAATGGAAGAAAGAAAAGGAAGAAGGAAGGAAGGAAGGAAGGAAGGAAAGATTGATTGAAATGCAATAATAACGACGATAATGATAATATATTTTTATTCAAATGAATAAATAGTATAAATAAACCTTCAGCTCAGCAGGTGATTTGCACAAAGAGAAGCAGTCTTTGCGCTGTGAAGTGATTGTCTCCAAACAGGACAGATCAGCCTCACCGCATTTTTCGAGTCCCTCTTCAAAAGCAGCATGGCAGCTGAGGTCGCATTGGGACACGTCTTCATCGGGGCTGAATGGACAGCGTCTGACACAGCTGCTTCTCTCTCGCCAGCACTCGCTGTCGCATTCAGACCGCTCGTCTGCGCTGCTGAAGGAGGAGTCGCATTGAGAAGAGCACTTTTGATAGCCCTCGTGGCATCTGGGTGTGCACGGGGTGGTTGGCTGTATGTGACAGAACAAAAAATGAGAATAAATTCAAATGAAACAAAAGATTATTACAATGATAATAAATAAATCAATAAATAAGGAAATTAAACCAAAGGATTGTTCTCATCTACACAGAGATGGCTGCACTCCTTCTTTTGTGCCAGGCACTGCAGCGAAAGCAGCTTGTCGCCGCGCGACGCTGTCTGACACGCTGACTCTGCTCTGCGGCACATCTCATCACACAACTCGTATGAGAATTGGGGGGAATCTTCACTTTGTTCAAGAGTGGGATATCGAGATGGAGTTGAAAATGAAGCATTCTTATTGACAGTAGGCGCAACTGATTGAGTGTTTGTATTAACAGAATTCCATTCCTTAGGAGCAACTGGATCCTGCGCTGTTGACAGCAGCTGTGTTGCCCTCTCTTTCTTTTTTGGATCGCATTTGTGAAAACAGCGCTCTCTGTCTGCGATGCATCGTGTGGCTGCCTCTTCCTTGGAGATGCCTTGGACGAAAGAGAGACAGCCCACAAACACCGACTGGCAGTCGTCAGTGCACCGCGATTGCCCACTGCGATATGCCACTTCTGGCCGGCACAGCTGCTCGCAAACGAAGTGCTTGTTGTCACATTTGGCAAGGCATTGAGAGTCCCCTCTGCAGGAATTGATACACTCTGCTTTCTGTGCCGAGCAATTTGCGGCACACGAGACAGCAGGATGCGCCAATATCTGCTGGATCGCTAAATCCCGCTCTGGGCGGCATTCGTCAATGCATCCGTGACGCATGTGCCAACAACCATCGCGACATGAACGAGATGCACATCTTCTTTGGCAGGTTTCAACTTCTTCATCACAGCGCGTTTCACAAGGAATCTGTTCAACAAAAGGCCATAAAAACATAACAGTAGAATTTCTGATCCAATTGTCTAATCTTTTAAAAACAAACCCCATTTCTATTTGGAATAGTTGCGAACAATTCCTTTGAAGCCTGAAAAAGAACTGCTGCAGATGCTGGAAGAGAAGGATAAGATTTCACATCCTTTTTATGCAAGCATTTATCATGAAGCAAATCACATTTGTGAAAGCAAAATGTTCGCGATGTACTGCAGTGTTCATCTGCATTTCCTTTGTCCAGACAAAGTCGATAGCCAACATCGCAGATATCATAATGATCATTCAGTGCAACCTGACAATAAGAAGTCGAACAATTTTTGAAATGATATAAAGAATTTTTATGAATGTTACAAACTCTGCATGTTAATCCAATTTCGCAATCATCAACGCAGGAAGTGTTTGATTTGCATTGTTTTTGACAGAATTCCTATGTATTCGGTTAAAAAATAAAAAAATTTACATGTACCTCAATAACATCACCATTGAACAAATAATTCACACACAACAGCTGTGAATGACTGCGATGCAAATATATTACTGAGGTAAAATATGCAAATGTGTAAAAACATGGTAAAAGGCTGTCCCAGCACTTCTCAGCGAAAAGAAAAATCACAATAAAAAAGGGAAGGCCTGTGGAAAAAATATGACATGGCCATGTAGTATTTTGACGAGAAAAAATATATGATCATTTGATCCATACCTTTATTATTTATTTATGATCCTGATTTTTCTTTTTGTGGCTTTGGAGCATGCACAGGTCCAAGAAGCATGCTACAATTTGACTAGAACTCGGGGAAAAGCTGTAGTAGAAGGTCCTAACGAGCCAGCTGCACAAAATGCGCCAGATAAAAATGAATTGTTGAATGATTTAAAGCCTTTTTCTAAAGGCGTAATTGGATTTTGCATTGATATTGCAAGTAAATCCGTAACAAAATATAATTGCAGCACAAGTACTGGATATGTAAACGATAATGATGATCCAAAAAAGCAATGCGTTTGCGCAGAAAATCAATCCGTTTCTACTGAGGGTCTTGTGAATTATCCAGGAGTTAAAAATGCAACATGGAAATGTTCTCAAGGAGTGCCTGTTCTATTTGCTACAAATTGTAGTTCAAAAGAAGAAGTTGGAGTAGAATACACTTTTCGGCCAAATCATGGACAATGCATAACATGTTTGTAGATTTTGAAAATTTTGGTGACGGTTGAAATGTATTGATTATTTGTTTTTTATTTAATAGCTGGGCAAGATACAACATGGTTGGCAATTGGTATTGCAATAATTGTTATTGTTTTTGTTTGTGTTTTACTGAGTTGCCTTGAGTGGAAAGTCGCTTCAGAAACTCAAAGTATGAATTTTCTTTATAATCTTTATTATTCAAATAAATTTATCGTTTTTTACTTTTTATTTTTATATCAATTTCAAAGTTAAAAAACTTTGATTTGTTTCATATCGCCATTTTTACTAATTTTCGTTATTAATGTGTTTATATACTCCGCATTTCATCAAAATATAAAACAAGAAAAAATTGAAAAAGTTATATTACAAAAAATGAATACGCAAGGTTAATGAGATGAGTCTTCTGAAGAAGAAGAAGTGCCATTAGAGTTCTTTCTCTCTTTCTTTGGCGGCTTTCCTTGCCTCTTCAAGCAACCTCCTGTCTTCTTCGCGCTGTTTCAATTCTTCTCTGCGTTGAGCTTTTTTCTCAGCCCGTTCCTCTTTGTATTTTCTGCTCTTTTCTTCTTCTTCTTTCTTTTTCTTTTCCTCTTCGTCTAGTGGACGTTCTGGAAGAGGTTGTTCGTCAATAACAAGATCAGGAATGTGTCTTAAGAGAAACTTCTTGATCCGCTCGGGGTAGTTGAAAGTTTCGCATTTGATTGGATTGGACTTATTCTTTGCGGGGAACAAGAAAAGAGACGGAAACGAGCCAATTATGTATTCTGGAGGGTAGTCGTTTGCTGTGGCATCAAAGTCAGCAACCACAAAGTTTGGATTGGAAGCTGTTTCGTTGGCCAAATGCTCATAGTCGAACGCCATCTTCTTGCATTTGTCGCACCAATTGGCGTGGAAGCGTATGAACACGTCTTTTGTCTCATCAAGAACTATGCTTTTGAAGGTATCTCCAACAACTTTCGTCACATTGGATTCCTGAACAGTTGGAATGGGCTCTGAACGAAGGTTCATCTGCAACTTTCCATCCAGATATTTCTGACAAAATTCGATAATTTCATCAGCTTCAATAGACGGGCGAGGATTCTCATCATTCGGAGCATGTGCCCAATGCGCTCTGGCCTTTCCGAAAGGAGATGGATACCAATCCTCAATGGCAAATCCAGGCATGTTCTCAACAGCAATGCCCATCGTCTCTGTCAATTTTGGATTTTCTGTGTGATCAACAATCACAAACAGCATTTTCCCTTTGAAGTGATGCGCCACCTTTGCCACTTGGCGGTTGAGCCAATCTGGCTCCATGTAGTTCATTTTGCAAAAGTAATACCCAACGGGTACGTCTGGACTGCCGTATTTCTTTGTGTTACCCCACCCGAGTTGTTCAAACAGTGGCTGTTTCGCTTCTTCCACCCAGCTAGCCAATTTCTCCTTCTCTATTTCATTTTTATCGTAGACATCTACAGTCTCATAGATTTTGTGGAAAATTTCAATTCGTGTTTTATTTATTGTGCTGTTTACAACTGCAGCCCAAAGATCTCCAAAGACAGGGCTGTCACCTGCAGTTATGAATGACTTGAAATCGCTGCAATTCCTTGAAGGGAAATATCCAATGATAATATGCTCGAAAAATGAAATGGCTTCATCCACTTCTTCGCGATTGTTGAATATGCGCACTCTGCGAAGAAACTTCTCATCAACCCAATCCAAAATACCTTCCTCTGTCTTGTTTCCTTCGTAAACGGATGGAATCTTTTTTCTTGAAAATGATGAAAAATAGTTTAAACAATAAAAAGACAATGAAGCTTGCATACAAATAAATTCTTAACTCTGGAAGATTCTCAAGATTTGCCTTCTGGCAAATCTTTGTATTCTCAACACAATCAACTTCTCCAATTTTCATTCCGTATCTTGCTGTTTCACGCATCGCCTTTTGGAAAATCTTCCGAAAAGAGTCGCTATCTTCATCACCAGGCACATGATAAAGAATAGCCACAGGAAGCTCAGATTTAAATGACTTATAATTCTTTTTCGATAACTCATGAATTTTAGGGATGACAAGAGAGAAAGAATTCTGGAAGAAGAGAAAAACGATGAAAACTTCGAACATCATTTTTTGAAAAACAAAATAAGGGTGAAAAAACAAAAATATTTCGATAAATGCCAAAAAGGGTTTGAAAACCAACTTCTGGCAAAGATGTGAAATGAAAAGAAGTGAATGAAAAGAGACTAAGCTTGAGAGAAAAGAACTCCAAGGTTAACTTTACCAAATGTGCAGTGCGAAATGGCTTCATTTATCAGAGAAAGAACATCTTCAAGTTGGTCTTTGTCGTGATTCACATGAGGAACTAAATAAACAGCATGGGAATAAAAAATGTTAAGTTATTATTTTTAAAATCAAAGAATAAATTTCAAAAATTGATGATGAATGAGCAAACCTAAATGTCCATAGCTTGGATGTTTATAAGGTGTAGGCGTCAACACTTCTCTGAGATACAACAGTTGAATGTAGTGTGCTTCTGCATCATGCAATTGCTTGATTTGTCCCCTGCATGATTTGTCAATGCATGTATTCGAACGAAGATTGAGAGCACCCTGGGCAGCAGTGCAAAGAGGATCATCACAGACAATCGGAGAATTAAAGTGCTGTGCGGCAATTCGACGAAGGAACAGCTGAGCTGCCATTCGCAACTGCGGCATCTCCACCTCGCCCTCTCCGCAGTGTGGGCATCTCAGGCTGAACTCCTTCTGCTGCGCCTCTTCCGCAGACGATGCAAGCGGCGGGAGTGAAATGATGTCTTTGCACAGCATGCACCGCATCGTCAGAGGCACACAGCTGCGAAAGCGTGTCTCCATTCCGAGCAAGTCCGTAGAAACGAATTGACTTCTCCATCCAGTTGCATGTTGAGTCTCACGATATTTTGTCGTGTCCATCCCGAGGCATTCTGCTATCCTCACACCGTCCATCCCATCAACACACTCTGTCAGACGAAGAATGGCTGGGTGGATCTGCTGGGCAAAGTACCAGTCAAGATCTGGCTCGTATTTGTGCTTCAAGCCTGACTGCTCTGAAGAAGAAGAAGGATCAACTTCATATTCTTCTCCTTCGATGTCCATCTGCTGCTGCAGTTTGAATGCTTCTGCTCCTGTTTGTGCAACAAGACTCGGATGATGTGCCTAAATGAACAGGAAAAAAAAAAAAAAAACAAATATATTTTTAATAAAGATAAGAATCAGCAATAACATACTCTCTGAGCCCAGTTTTCTGGGCCTTTGCAGATGATGTATGGAATGGCATCGCCTGGCCGAACTGTCTTTTTCAAGCGCTGCAACTCTAACGCAACAACAACGTGTGGCTGCCCTTTTGGATCAGGATATTCCTCAGGCCGTTTGAAGATGCTTTTGGTGATTTCGAATTCTTTGATGTTCCACTCGCCTGTTCGCAATCGATTGGACAGTCTTCGCAAATAGTCGTCAATCTTCCCACAAACAGAGTCTGCCATCTGCTCCGCCAGCTGCATTTCACTTATTTCCTCCTCCTCCTCTCCTCCTTCACCCTTTTCGCCTTCTTTTTCGTCTCTTGTATCTAACATCATTGAAGCTGGTCGTGTGCTGTTTATTCTGTGCGACTGCTGCTTGTCTCTTTGTTCGTGTCTGCTTGTTCCGTTGTCTCCCAACAGAATCCGAAGCACCTCTTTCTCTGCCTCACGGGTTATGGGACACCAATCACGACGCACAATTTCCAGACCTCTGTACTCCATCTCAAACCTGGCAGTCTCCGGATTTGTGATGGTCGTTTCAAGATCAGTGACTAGCTTCATTGCAGCATACTTCTTCTTTCGCAGCAGAAGCATTGCACTGAAAATGCCATCGATGTCGATGTGCAGAAAGTGCCTGTTTTTGTTGACGAGTGCAGACAGCCTGTTTCCAATCTCAATCACCTGCTTCACAGATGTGCTGTGTGTGTCTATCATCAGTGAATCTGTATCACCATAGATGACATGGTATCGCTCATTCGTCACTGTCTTCACAGCCTCCTGCAGCAGCAGACGACCGTTCCACGTGATCGTCTGCGCCAGACGCTTTGCGTAGAACCGCCCACTCTCAAACCCAAGGCACCCGTACATGCTGTTTGCCACAAGCTTGAAGGCCAGCTGCATTGTATCCAGCGATGCAATCTCTGCCTTCTTCTGCAGGGCGATTTCTCTGCTGTGCTTCAGCAGCGCCATCTGCTTCCGCACTTTCTTTCTTTCTTCAATCAGATCTGCCACAATCTTCGGCAGCACCCCTTCGACTGGCCGGATGGTGATGCTCGACATGTCCTCTTCAGAGTATTGTCCACGTGGCAGTGTTGTGTGGCAGAGGTTCTTTTCTCGAATGATCGACGGATAAAGAGAGTTGAAATCGAGCACCAGAATGTAGTTGTTGTAAAAGCCTCTCTCTGCATCAAGCACAAACCCTCCTTTGTATGCTGCCTTCTTTCGTCTCGCTCTTTTGGATTCTTGTGGCTGTGCCTGCTTCTTCGCTTCTGGCTGATTTGAAAGTGTCATCTTCCTCGTCGCATCTTCCAATGTGAGCATTCCATCGCCTCCTGTTCCATCTTCTATTTCGTCTTCGTCTCGATCGCCTATCTCATCCGCATCTGCAACATCAATTTCTTCTGCCTCTTCTTCGTTTGCTCCATTTCCTCGCGGCTTCTTCTGTGTAACAACTTTACGTGCCTTTGACAACTTAGATAAAATACTTTTTCCTTTGACATTCTTCCCTCTTTCATCCATTTCGTCCGCTTCTTCTCCTTTTTGCTCATCTCCTTCATGTCCACGTACCCCTTCTGTCTGTTCAGACCCTGTATTTGCTGTTCTTCTTGTGTTCTTGTCTGGAAGGATGATTGTTCTATCAGCAGCGAATCTGTGCAGAAGCAGATTTTCCACACGTTCAGCTCTTCCTCCGATGAGGACACGTGCCCAGAGCGTGCCTGTAATGTTTGCCAGCTGCTTTGTGAGTGAAACAACATTCAGAGCAAGCATCATTTCAAAGCTAATCTGAGAGAGGCGCTCGGTGTGCTTAATCATCCGCATGACATCCATCGATGACAGACAGCTTGCTTTCACCAGCGACCCTTCGTACTCTTCCACATTCTTCGACAGAACTGTCTCGGAAAGTGTTGGAAGAGAATAGTTCCGTTCTCTGCGGAATTCCTTCGCAGAAATCGCGACGTCGCACAGAAGTCGCCCAGCTGTTGCAAATTGCACAGCAAAATCGATGTTCCCACCAACAAATGGGAATTTCGCTCTCTTCAACCGCCCAAATTTCTTCATCGTCTCTTCAATCAGCTTCTCGTTCTGCATTCCGAGTGAGCCTGTCCTCGTGTTTGCTGCCCTTCTTGCAGCACTCCTTTGATGATCCAGTCGCTGGATAAACACACCGAGGATGTCGTGGATAAGGTTGAAGCCAACCAGAACATCTGGATCATGCTGACTGATCAGCACAGCCAGATGCGACAGAAGTGCTGTCTCGTTTGGCTCAACATACAATTTGTAGTCTTCGAGATGCGAATCAGACACACCCACAGCCACGCCTGCTGCTTTGTATCTGGTTTGATTGCGCTCATTCTGTTCTTTGGCGCTTCTGCTGGCCACTTGCGCGATGTCGTGTGGAAGTGGTGTGTTGTCTTCACCAACAGGGCAGATGAGTGAGAAAAGAGGATACAAATGCTGCGGAGGAGGCTCCAGCAGCTCATTCGCATCCAATCCAGCAACACCCTTTCCGAGTGACACAGACGACTGGTCGGTGTGGCCATCAGGCACAACTTGGTCATTTACGTGTGCACTCACTACAACAACCTCCTGCTGCTTAGTGGCGCTGTTGATGGATGTCTGCACAGACAGCGTCAGTGCTCTCAAAAGAGGCGGAGGAGGAATGTTCTCCTTCAACACTTCGATGAAGGCAGGATTGGACACACGATATTGGTGCGAGCAGTATGTGTTCAGCAAGTGTGCTTCCCTGATTTTTGGCCCAATGTTGGCGACTGTCAACCAGCAAGGTCCCATAATCTGCTGTGCAACCAGAAAGATTTCAGTCAACTTTCTCTCTGTTCCAAATATGTATGAATAAGTGTTTCCGCTTTTCGGCATCTTCTCGATGTCTGAGTGTGCTGGCACATTCAGTCTGAGATAGCGCCCTTCCTCTGGTGCCTCGTCAACACCATCGAATGGGAAGCGCCGTTGCACCCAGCGCAGTACCGACTCCTTCGCCAGGCTGCCCAATCGACTTCGAATCTCTGCCTCGACTGCTGCCTCCTCAACAGGCTCGTCCTCTCCCGTCTCCATCGACAGTGCAGTTTGACGTGGAAGTACATACAGCTCTCTTCTGATCCCTTCAACACGAATGCTGCCTGAGACTGTTCGCTGAGTGAGCGGATCAACAACCTTCCCAAACAGAAACAGAAGCCCTTCTCTGCCTCGGACTTCTTGTGCATCCAAAAGATAGAACAGAGTCTTGTTCTCTTTTGCTCCTCTTTCGAGCACTGCATGCGCAGAAGACGCTGAAAACGATGCAGCTTGCTGCGGTTTTGGGTTGAATATGTCTTCCTCTTCGTCTTCATCCATCATGTTTGATCCAGGCTCCATCATCGTCTCTGCATTATCGTCAGTTGCACCACCTTGTGATGAAGTCAAAGGCATTGACGAAGACAATGAAGATTCTGATTTCACCATTGGAAGTTTTGTTTGGGTTGTGATTGTGATTCGTTTTGCAGGTGCAGCTGGTTGAATGACAGGAAGAACTTGAGCTGGCTCATCTGAATCAAAATGTTAGTCGTGCACAATTCACAACACCACAAGCAAAAATGATCAAACCTTCAAGTGACATGGACTGTGCTAATGGATCTACTTCTTGATCCCCGGTTTTTCCTTCAATTCTGAAAGTGAAAATGATTACGTAACAAAATTATTAAACAAAATTCAAACCCTTGCTTCAATGTCGATGATATCTGGTCAGCAAACGCATCAAGATCCACATTGGATATTGATTTGCCTCCTTCTGAAACGGGTCCTGTTTGTTGAAATTGCATTTGAAACAAGTTTGATTGTAACAAAATATTTTTTATGAAAATATTTCCAAAGCAAACTGAGAAAATGAAGTGGAACAGCTGAAGGAGGTAATTCCTTCTTTGTTTCAGCTCTTCTACGCGGTACTATCCCATCTAAAGGATTTCCATCTTCATCAACGCCCGATCCAATTCGAACAGGCCTTTCTGTATCGATCAATAAGAATTTACACTTTGTTCAATTATATAAAAACAAAAATAATACCTTTCATTTCTTCTTCATATTCTTTTCTTAAAAAGTATTTTTCTTCCGCAGATAGCTCATAATAACTAATTTCATCTTCTTCTTCTTCAATCTGATCCAGAGGACGAAGACGCCCTTGAATTGTGTCCAACAATTCAGAAAGTGCTTCGTCTGTTTCTGACGTTTGCTGACGACGCCTTAGAGACGCCATGGACACACAAATTTGAACAGAAAATAAATCTTAATGGTCAATGATCAAATAAGTTTCAAAAAGAAAAATTCATCGAACATATGATTTTTGTGAATAAAAATATTTGTTGAATTTTTGTGAAACCGAGAAACAATTATAATTACAATTTCGTTCTTTTCAATCAAAGTTTTTTTTTTCAGTTTCAAAAAGTCAATGATCCTCTTTTTTTTAAATAGAATTTGAATCAATCAACATGAACGCATTTTTGGATGACTATTTCAATGATTTCCGAATCTGTCAATGAAAGATAAAAATAATAAATTTTTGATCTGAAAATCTTATTTAAGGTCTTTGAAACACAAGCTAAATTTCCAGAAATGAGCAAGAAAGCACCCAAGCAGGAAGTTCAAGTATTTGGACGCAAGGTATGCATTATAATTTTTATTTTTTGCGTATCTTGCAATAATTTCATATCGTTTTTTGTATTGTTCATGAAATGTTTCTTTGGTGAACTTTTTCCTCTATTTATTTAATTGCTCAAAACTTTGCTGCATTTATATTTAACATTTCAATAATAAACAAATAACTGAAACTTATTCGTGGTTGACGTTCTTCTTATAGAAAACCGCTGTTGCTGTTGCCCGCATCACAAAAGGCAGAGGATTTGTGAAGCTCAACGGATGTCCAATTGAGTTGGTTGAACCACAAATTCTTCGCTACAAAGTTTTCGAACCATTGCTCCTTGTTGGTCGCAAGAAGTTCTGCAGGATCAACATCCGCTTGCGCTGCAATGGAGGAGGATATGTTTCACAAGTTTATGCCATTCGTCAGGCAATTGCAAAGGGACTTGTTGCATACTATCAGAAATGCATGTGCTTTAATTTATTAATCATGATTTTAATTGAAATACATTATTTTGAAATTTACAAACAAAAAATTTTTTTAGATGTCGATGAAGTTAACAAAAAACAAATCAAGGATACTTTCTTGAAATACGATCGTTCACTTCTTGTTGCTGATTCACGTCGCTGCGAAGCTAAACAATACGGTGGAAAAGGTGCACGTTCAAAGAGAGCAAAGTCTTATCGTTAATCATATTATTTGTTTGGTGTGTTTTGGAAGTGAGCTGTATGAACTTCAATATTTTCAAAACACTTCATGAAGATAAGTTATGAAATTGTTTTCGCATGCTTTCTTGCTTGGTTCATCTCAACTCCAACACGCAATGAATTAAAAAATATTTTATTGAAAATTTGTGATGAATATAAAAATTGAACTTGATTTGTCTGTTAGATTTAAACGATTCGATAATGATGCAATATCATTCAAAATTTGAAGAAACAAAATGAAAAGAAAATCATTGAACATAAATGAAAATTATGCACGGTTTTGATCTAATTTTTATATCCATAAAGTTTTCCGATGGGTGTGCAGTCTATCAGCATTTGCATATTATTGTATTTTTATATGTTCAATTGTTATTTGTTTTCTATACATTTAAATAAAAAGAAAAATCTTTGAAGCAAATTGATTCGATAATTGAAAAATTGGAAGCAGAAACAGGTGCAGAACCAATAAAGGTTGATCCTTCTGATCCTTGGTTTGCAGACAATCTTGTGAAGAGTAAAAATGTATATAAAGTGAAATGCAATGCATGTGGATATTACTACACGATTCCTTTTGAAACAGAATGTCCAATATGTAAATTTAAGCCAGGTAAAAAGCATCCACCATATTTTTATTTAGATCTTGAGGGAATACAAAAAAGGGCAACTCCAGTGAATAGTAAAAAAGAAGAAAAGCCCGAGTCGAGCACTCGTCCCCCACAAGAAAAGAAAGAAAAACAACCTCAACAGCAAAAGGAGAAAAAGCAAAAACAACCAAAAGCTCAGCCTGCACCTGTTAACCCAGAAGTTGTTCAGAACGAAGCATTTTCATTGTGCAACTTCCGAATTGCTCGTCTGACAAATAGTCATAAGCATCCCGATGCTGACAAATTGATAATTGCTGATGCAGACATTGGAGATGGACAAATTCTTACACTTGTAACAGGATTGATTCCACATTATCAGCCACCTGAATTGGAAAATCGTCTTGTTTGTGTTATTTGCAACCTGAAGCCAAAGAAGATGGTCGGAGTTGAAGGACATGTAATGCTCCTTGCCGCAACAGACACTCCAACAGGTAGATGCCAGATACTGCAACCTCCACCAAACTCCCAACCAGGAGATCGTATTTTCCCAGAGGACTTTCCGCTGTTGAAAAATAGAGAAGCACTTCCAGCACCAGAAGCAGAAAGCGACGACGATAAAGAAAAACGACTTCTCCAACTTTATGCAGGAGGAACAGGTGTTGAATCAGCCGAGGTGCCAAAGAGACAATTCGAAAGAGTTGTTGCTGGTTTCAAGATTTTGGGAGAAAAGCCACTGTTTTACGGAAAGCCACTTACGACGGCCCGTGGATACATAACAGCAATTGGAGTTGCAGATAATTCTGAATTCCATTAAATTTTTAATTTTTTATTGAAGAGACTTTTTTTGAAATAACAATATTTATGCTAAAATTTCTTCTATTTTTTAATGATTTTTGCAGCAAATTGCATTGAGCTTTATCCTTCACACAAAAATAAAAAAATTCACCAAAAAAATAATTTGATCGAACCCACGAGTAAAATGAAAACAAATAAAGAAATTTCTTTGTCGGATGAGTTCGAAAAGGTAAAGGCCATATGGTTTGTGCATCATGTGACTTGCTTTTATTGAAGCCGTTTTTAACTGCATTTACGATTTTAAGCGAGAATATTGAAAAATTGACAAATTCAGAAAAACTTGCTGATAAAATTCAGTCGGTGAACTTATTGATGCAACTATATCAAAAAAGTATTGCGGACGAAAATAGTAATACTTGTGTTGAATTGACAAATTTATTAAAAAATCAACTCTCGGTTCTTGGTCCAAAAGTGAAAAAAGCAATTGAAAAGTTTGAATTTCTTCAATTGGAAATTTTATTTCTTAAAAATTATCGTGATAGTGAATTTCGAATGATTTTAAAGAAATGTGGATATCCAAACAGAGCAATCACACAATCTGTCCAACCTATTGACCGTGAATCAATTTCAATTCAGCTGTCTTCTCAAAATTCGCAAAATACTGCTTCTTCAGATGAAAATACTGATAAAAATAGTTCACTTCATTCCACTTTAGATACACATTCTGAAATAAAATCACCTGCAAATGCTCAAAATTCAAATACGTCTACCGAAAACTCATTTGCTTCTCAAACTTCAGATTCATCAGATAAAAGCAGTGACAATCAAGCACAAAGTTCAAGCTCGGATTCGTCTTCAGCATCTGAATTGATTTCAAAAAGTCAAGAGCCAAAAATAGAAAGAGCAAATCTTATGCTAAACAGCATTAGAGTTTTATCGCTTCTGCTGTTAGAGCTGCAGATGCTTATCAATCAAAATTCTTCACCCAAGCAAGGGTCAGAAAGAAAAGATTCAGAAAAAAGCAGCGAAGTCGAGTTTTCTCCGCTATCTGCACCATTTCTGACTGAAGATGTGCCACTTCCTGTAGCTTTGCTCTGTGAACCGATGATTGACCGTCTTGTATTCCACTTTTTCAGCGAGGAAGAGAAAAACCAGCTGACGTTGTTCCACAGCAAGAAGTCTGAGGAAGCATCTACTACGCAGACCGACTCTGAGGAAAAAGAGGAGGCGCTAGCATTCACTTCGCAGAGAGACAAGCCAGAGCTGATTCTGACGTATGCCGCCAACATGCTGAAGAAGCACCGCTCCTTCTTTGTGGGAGAGGTGACAGAGATTCTGCGGGAAGACAAGGAAAAGAGAGGGAAAAGAAGCAATCCAAAGGAAGGGCATGTTGGACCGTTTGATAATAATGTGGATGCTTGGGTTTGTGGAATATGATTGTTGAATATTTGCTTTTATCATATGCTTCTTTTTTGATTTGATGGATGGCTGATTCATTTTTTATTTGTTGTTGTTATTAAAATTTCACAGACGATGTGCGTGCATTTTGTGATTAAGCCCATTTGCTTCAAATTAAAAGAGGATCTTGCATCGATCTTATTCCATTCACGTCTTG
The DNA here is from genome assembly GCF_001643675.1 of Monocercomonoides exilis. NCBI lineage: Eukaryota > Preaxostyla > Oxymonadida > Polymastigidae > Monocercomonoides > Monocercomonoides exilis. Next base: position 342,010 of record NW_027150573.1, read on the forward strand.
ATTATCGACTCACAAAGCATTCTTCTCTTTCTGCCTCTTCCTCTTCCTCCTCTTCTTCTTCTACTTCCCCCATTCAAAAGACCCTTCCTCCTCCTGCTTATTCAAAAGAATCTGTCAAAGCTGATCTTTTTGATTCCAATGTGAAGCTGGAGTCAGTCATCGATGCCTCGCTTTATGTTCATTCATTCACTTCGCTTCCAAACGATGACTCCTTCGAGCCTTCTTCCTCTTCCTCTTCCTCTTCCTCAAAATCCTCTTCGTCCAATTCTTCCCCATCGATCTCAGTGAGCGAGGCTGCATCTGTCCTCCAGCACACATTCAACGAGATGATCCAGTTTGAGAAGCAGCTGCACGAACTCCTCCACATCCAATCTGATTCCATCGCTCCTTCATATCTTTCGTCTTCTGAGGCATCTTCTGCACAATCAGAATCACAAACAGAATCACAAGCAGATTCAGACTCAAATTCATTGAATGACATATCTGTGCTCCGCATTCTCTCTTCCTCTGCCCCGCTGTTCTCGCTGTGGGTGCGGATGGAGAAGCAGGCGCTGTTCGACCGCGAAGAAGAGATCTTCGGCGACATTCAGATGTTCAGCCCAGCCTTCGACTTCTCCCTTGACCCGTATCACGTGCCGCGCTTTGCGTACTTCTTCCACCTCCTCCTCGTCGGCTGCATCGACCACATCCGAATCCTGCCTTCGTCTGCTGCGATGGGCGTGTACTATGCCTCTGTGATCGGCCCCGTCTGCAAGCGCGTCGGGAAGCGGATGGAGATGCTGCTGAAAGAGATGCGTGCCAGCGACCCGTCCTTCGCGCGGCTGTCGCCAGAGACCCCGCTGAGCCGGCTGGCTGTGCTGGGTGCTGTCCCGCAGGCGGCTGGGTACCCCTCCGCACACACGACGCAGACTGCACTCCACGACACAGCCTCGCTCCTCTCTGAACCTGTCCTGAAGAAGCTCCATTCCTCGGCTTCTGCAGCTTTTGCAGAGGAATCGTCATCGTCATCGTCTTCTTCTTCTTTGTTGTCTTCGAATGATCTGTCGCAGCTGAATATGAGGCTGCTGCCTTCTTTTCAGGCATCGAAGCCACTTCTTGCTTCCACTCCTCATTCGTTCGACAATCCACTCAACATTTCACGAAACAATGTGCTTCTTGTTAATGCTTTGGAATTGATCATAACTCTTCTGAAAAAGGAGGATTCTGAACCAGTTTGTGATTTTATTAGTATTTTTTTGTTTTTTTTGTTTGAATTTTTGGCTTTGTTATTTGTATTGAATCGAATTTTCTTTCATGTTTTTTTTCAACATTTTCCTAAAAATAATACCAAAAGATTCTTATTGGACTAAACGAATTCCTCAAAGTGCACCCGTCATTCACACCATCTGCCCCATCTCACAAGCCAACAGCGTCTCTTCTGTATGCGTCCGAGCTCTCGCTAACACCTTCATCGACACACAGCACTCAGAACACAGGCGAAGCAGAAGGGATCTTCAGCAACGAAGAAGTTCTGTTTGAGCGGCTGAAGAAGACGGCGGTGAATACGCTGGCTGATATCGTCCTCAGTGGATTTGACAAGGCGTCGGAGCCTTACAGAAAACAGAAGTTTGGAAATTATATTCGTTGAATCTTATTTGGAAATTACGTTTTTTCTTTTCTTTTTCTATTTTTGTTTCTTTCTCTCTTTCTCTTCCTCCTTTCGTTTTTTTTATTTTCCTTTTTATTTGTTGAATTATTGCAGTGCTATATTCACAGGAGCCGATTTGCCTGAGTCAGATTTTGATGATGTCACACCAGAAGTATTAACTTTCTAATCATTCACATAAAAATTCATTTTTTTTCCCCTCTATTTTCATTTTTATCATCTTTCATTTTCAAAGTTTGCTATTCCTTTGGTTTCTCTGCAGCGAACAATTAGAGTCATCATTCAATTTTTATCTCCATCACTTATCACCACATTCTGGACATCGCTCGCAAAGAAGATCGATTCTTTCAGTTTGCCTCAGTTAAAACTCCCACTTTTCATTGTATTTTGGTGATTTTTGGTGATATATTTCTCCAATGTTATTATTTCGTAGTGGTTTCCTTCATCACAACTCAACAAAACTTGGAAATGTCTTCCACAGGCATCAGACAGTTCATATCTGACTGCGAATATTTGGCCGATGCTTTCGATGAATTCTCATCCAATCCTGTAAATTTCTTCCCCCAGTTTGTATAATTCGAATCATTCTGCCTTTTGTATTTTTAACAATACGTTTTTTTATTTTTTAGACTAAGGTCCTTGTTGAATCGTCTTGTTGCAGATCCAAAATCTCTTGAAACAATTAGAAGCGAAGCAAAGCCTCAACACGAAACATAAATTTTAGTAATCTTCTTCTTATCTGTTATCTTTTCTATTTTATTGTGTAAATGTTGTGATTTTTTTAAATTTATTTGATGTTTGTTATAGTTTTGTTGTCTAATTGTTTTTTCAATAAAAAAGAATGGGCATTTTTCAAATTATTTATCATTTTCTTCTGGTTGTTTCCAGATGGATATTTCAATACAAAACCTTGTTGCAAAATCTTTACAAGAAAATGCAAAACAAGCAGATATTATTCGGCTATACGAAAAAAGAAATGAATTAACAGAAATTGATTTATTTCATCCAAATTCCGAGAGCCTTCGTTTTCTGTTGCTTCGAACATTCACTGTTCCAAACATTGTGAGCTCAAAACAAGGAAGACAATTTTGTGCATTTCTATTTTCTCTTGGCGAACAATTGATTGAAGAAATACACGAGTTGATTAAGGAATTGCTAATTGGAGAAGAAACAGCTATATTGGCACGAAATTACGGTAAAATATATTACGCTGCATGGAAAAATTCTGAAGGAATGAATCGTCACGTGATAGAAACAACATGTATTCAGTCTTTGGCTCGTTGCTCTATTGTAATAAAAGACACACAACTTTTGACCAGCATTCGTTTGGTTCTTGACGCATTTCATAAGCACAAAGCAATTGATGATGTAGGTGAAATGTTAAATCGATTGTATTCTCCGTTTATTTGGAGACATTTAAACTCGGCAAATCCACAAGTCCGATTAAGAGCAGCATTTACACTTTTTGTTGCGTTTCCATTATGTGATCCAAATGGAGATGCAAAAGAGAAAAGTGAGCAAATGGATCAAAATGTTACAGCCATATGCTCTCTGTTTGGAGATCCATGCGTTGGAGTGCGATGCCTTGTTGCAGAGAGAACTGGACATATTCTGGGCACCTTTTGGGAATCATTGGGATCGGAATACAACAGAAAATTATTGTCTGGTTTGGCAAAACTTTCATTAGATGGATCATCGTCTGCTGTTCGGTGTGCTGCACTTCGGGGACTTCAACGTGTCGCTTCAGAAGAAGAAAGATCACATATTGCATTTCGTGATATTTTGAGATCGACAGCTGGAGCTCTGCTATTTGATAAAGCTAAGAATGTTGTAGGAGCTTATGTTGATCTTCTTCTTACGTTGAGAGATTCGTCTCTTATCCGAATTGAAGATACAATTTCTTTACCTCTCATTCTTTCACTGCTTTGTACTCACAGAAATAATCCTCCAATAGCTGCTCGTATAACATCGTTAATTGCTCCAACTTTCCTGCCTGATGCTGTAACTGTTACGCATCCTTCCTCTGCTTCTGCTTCTGCTTCTGCTTCTGCTTCTGCTTCTGCTTCTGCTTCCTCTGAAAAATCATCAAGTGATGATGAATCCGAAGAAAATGCAGAAGAAACAAGTGTTTGTGTACCAAGTGCACAACAATTAATGCGAAGATGTTTTGATTTGCTGCAGCTGAGTCGAGATGGATGTCTTGTTTTCTTTTTGTACGCACCTCACATCGCATCGCTTGCCTCGTGTGCTGTCCTTTTAAAGGCGCTTGCAATTTTGGTGGCAAAGATGGGAAAAGAACTGTTGCCTGCTTGGACAAAGAAAGTGGTAGAAAGTGAAATAAATGAAGTTAAACAGAAAGGGAAAAGCAGAAAATCAACGAAAAAAGACGCTGAGCAAATGTACGAAATCCAAAAGAGAACTTCAAAGAAAATGAAAGGAAAAGAAGATGCGGAAGAAAGTCAAGCAAAAACAAGAAGCTCCGCAAAGAAAGATGAAAAGAAAAGCAAAGGCAAAAAAAGAGGAAAAGATGGAGATATTTTTGACAGATTGTCTCGACGAGTTCACACAAGCAGCCAAATGGAATCAGATACAGATTACGATGACGAAGAAGAGGAAGAAGATGATGATGATGAAAGCGAGAAAGGGAAAAAGTCATTTTTTGAAACTTCCAGAAAATCGTCAAAAAGCAAAGATAAAACCAAAATGACTGAAAAAACTCTTTCTGCTTTGTTTGAATATGACGATGAAGATGATGAACTTGTGAGGTTTGGGTTAGATAGAGAGATGAAAGGGATGATACGATGGATGGTAAAAGACGATGCACTCGCTAAAGCATTGAAGGAAGGGAAAAAACAAAAAGACGATTCTTCAAAAAAGAAAAAGAAAAAGAAAAGAGAGAATTTACCATCAAAACCAAAGAAATCAATCCTTCAGGATGACGACGAAGACGAGGAGGAAGAAGAAGAAGAACTTGATGAAAAACTCAGCAGCCCAATGAACAGCGAAAAAAAAGCTGCTGCAGATGCATCTACTGAAAGGATGGTTCAAGTGGTGAGCATGATTCTTTCATTTGTTACTGTTGGAGTGCTAAACAGAGCAATGCATTTAAAGAAGAAAGAAGAAGCGAATCACATTCTTTCTTTTGTTCAAGAAACATTCAGAAGGGAAAATCTTCTTTCAATTTTCTTACTGATAAGTGGGTTGGAAGGTCGATCTGAAGGTTTGAGGCAGAGTTCTACAGATTCATCGACTCCCTCTTCGATCAATTCAATAATATATGAGTCAATAAGAAGAAAGGACGATCCTCTTTTAAATATTGTTAATCAGAGAACATGCGCACTGTCAACGCTATGTGCTCTAATCAGATGCAATCTATTTTCATTTACGCCTTCAGCCGCTAAAAAAGCGTCAAAAGTGTCATTATCTTCAGCATCTCAATCCTCGAATTCTGATTCGCCTATTTCAATTAAAGTTTCACCTCTCTTTTCATACCTTTCTTCATTTGTATCTCTTATAATTCGATCTGAAGATGAACCCATTTCAACTGCATCCGTAAAGTCTCTGGACAGTCTTTCAATATTTAGTGTGTGCTTTCTTTGCGTATCAAAATGGAAAACAACACATACAGCCACTTCTGCTATCATTAGTGCTCTTTCTTCAGTGGAAGAAGAAGAAAGTGAAATAGATGAAAAAGATTAAATTATTATGATACTCTTTTATTTATTCATTTTTTTTTTAAATATTTTGCTTCAATCAAATTTTTTAAACATGATCAAAATATGTAAAATATATTTATTTGATTTTTCATGAGTGAAACTTCGGATGCATCAGGAGGAGATGTCAGTCTATCTATTGAAGAAACAAATAAACTTCGTATTAGTCTGGGTCTTAAACCGCTTAATGTAAATGAAGATTCACTGAAGCGACGAGAAGAAGAAAAACGAAGAATTAAGGAAGAGCAAGAAAAGGAACAAGAAATCATTCGTGAAGAAGAAGAAGCAGAACGTAAACTTCAGTATATAACATATTTTATGACAATAAAATAATTATTTTTTTTGATTTTTTGTATTTATTATTTCTTTCCATATTTTCTATATTCATTTTTTTTCAGAGAGAAAACTCATAAAAGCAATCAAAAACTTGTTGAAAAAGGATCAAAAATTGCAGAAGAGTACGCTCATGATGAAGAGTCAATATCTTCTTGGGCAAGCACTTTCATTGAACGATCAAAAGCTCTTGAGATCGAAGAAAAGAAAAAGCAGGAGATGGAAGCTAAAAAACGAATTAAATCAAAAAAGGAAGAAGCATTACAACAAGCAGGTATTTGAGACATTCTTGTTAGATTTATAAATTTATGTTTTGTTTTATTAATTAGCTGTTCTTCATGGTACAAAAGTTCTTCATTCTTTGCAATCATTTGAAGAAGGAAAGGATGTAATATTGACTTTAAAAGATACATCAGTTTTAGGCGATGAAGAAGATGCATGGGAAAGTACATTACTTGTTGAGGAAGAAAAAACAAAACATCGATTAAAAATGGAGAAAAAAATAGCATCCAGAAAGATGAGAAATCCATTTGACGATATTGAAGAAGACGAACTATTTCCAGAAATGAATGGAGATGATAGACTATTAACGCGATATGATGATGATGAAGTGTTCAAACGGCAAAAGGAGAAAAATTCATTTCGACTCAACCTTTTGGGGAATAACTCTTCTTCAAGTGCATTTTCTTCTCAATCAACAAAATCTACTTCAAAATCTCAATCATCTGATTTTTCTTCCGAACAAACACCTTCCTTTCTTGGAATTGAGCAGGCGAATGATGTCGATGGTGGGGTGAGGGTCCAGAGAGATTTTTACACGACGGCAGAGATGGATGAGATGTCGATGGGAAGCGGTAAAAGCAGCACATTCAAAAAGAAGAAGAAGAAGAAGAAGAATACTTCTGCTGTGAAATCTTTCAGTATTAGCGATCTAATTGACGATGGAAATGAAACTGAAGCTCAAATGCAACAACCAGCCAGTTTGGATTCCGAAGCAAATGGTGCATCAAAACTTCAAGCGACTGATTTGAATTCAAAAGCAGAAGATTATCTTTCTATTGCTGGAACGGATGAAGCTGACATACGAGAACGAATGCTCAGAGGATCTATTGCGCTCAAGACTGAGCCGTCATTGTTGAAAGCAGATGAATCGGAGCTGTTCTCTGCAGTTCGTCCAAATTTTGAAACTGACCAAAAAACAAACAAAAAAGAAGAGAAAAAAAGTAAAGACAAAAAGAAAGATGTATTCGAGAGTTCTGTTGCTTTCAGTTATGAACCAGATGTTCCATCAGAATCAGATTCTTTATCAGCAAAAAAAGAAGAAGGAGATTTAAAAGTGTTGAAAGACGATATTTATTCATTTAACATATTGTCCAGCTATTCAAATGAAAGATTATCTCAATCCTCTGCAGATCCATCTGCTTCGTCCATTTCCACTGAAGAAGATAATCAGCCTTTGATTGTGTTTTCTGATGCACATGAAATGACTCGATTGATTCGGACGGCTGCTGATAAAGATGAGGCCAGCCTTCCGAGTGTTATTCTGTCTGCAAAAGAAGAAGATGATGAAAGTGTTATGTCTTCTTTGCTTGGAAGCGGAGTCAATGCGAAAAAAGCAAAGCTAAGGAAAAGAACATGGGATGAAACGGAGATGGCTAGAAATGAGGAAGAAGGAAATGAGGAAGAAATACGAGAGAAAAAGAGACGGCTGACTGAAGAAGGAGATAGAGAAGATCAAATGGACAGTGATGCTGAAAATGATGAAAATTCGACAAACGAAGAAAACAAAGCAGAAAAGAATAAAACGGAATCAGAAAAGGATAAAGGAGTGCAGGGCATTATAAACCTTCCTGTGTTTACAATGAGCGCTGCCACTGCTATTCAACAGCTTTCTGCACGAGGACTTCTGAGCACTGCAGTTGTTAATTCAACCAATCCGTTTCTTGTTGGCTCTGGCGATAATCTTGTAACTCCAGTTTCAGCAGGCATTCCTTCCACGTTTGATCTAACAAAGGCTACACCAGAAGACTTTGCAGATATTGATATTACTCATCGTGATGCAAAGGGAAGAGTCCTGGATCAGAAAGAAGCGTGGAAGCAGCATGCAAGAGAATTCCACAACCAACAGCCAAAGCCAAAGAAAGCAGCTAAGCACGAAAGGAAATTGGAAGGACGTGCAATGGTTATAAAAGCGCTGGGAACTGATGGAGCTATGATCTCTTCCGACAGTTTCCTTGCGAAAAAGCAGAAAGAAACTGGAAGTGCCGGAGTTGAATATGATCCTACTGAAATTTACATGGAGAATAGAAGGATGAAAAAGAAGGAAAGAGATAGGAAAAGATGAGGCAATAAAGCATTTCACGCATTTATTTTATTGCATCAACTTGAAAAACATTTCATTTTTTGGATTTAATTTTATAAATAAATTGTGTAATTGAGAATTTAATTTAAAAGCTGCATTATAAAGGATATAGAAACTGTTGCTTGTGTCTAAATTAATTAATGATTAATTAAAGCAAAATTTTTCTATGCAAAGAAAAAAAAATTATTATTTTTCTATATAAACCAAGAAATTTGATTCAATATTTTTTATTAAAGAAAAGAAGCATTATTATATTTATAATTTAAAAAAGACATATTATTGAAGACATATCAATTTGAAAAATAGATACTGTTTTTAAAAAATAAAAAATTGAGCATCAGAGTCAGCAAGCATGTTGATGTTCATTTTTGAGAATATGTTTCACGTGTTTAAAATAGCATCAAATACTTTTCAATTATGATAAACTTATTATTTAAATTTAATTATTTTGAATATTTTTTATTTAAAAAATTTCGATACAAACAGATCATTGGTTAAATGTCAAAAAATGTTTTTTTCATAATATTTTGTCAACTTTCGTAAAAAATAGTACTTAAGACAAACATCGATTTCAATTTTTTGCACGCAAAGATGAAGAAATCGACTTTTTCAAAATATTATCATGTTAATTGAAATTAATGATTTTTTTTGAAATAACATGTTGAATAATTAGTGTTAATGTTGGTGGACACTTTCAACAACTGTGGACAATGAAGTTATCTCAGCAAGTGTTGATTGCAGCATTTCGATTAATATTCTTATTTTCTTTCAGATAAATATCAGCTCTTTATTATTATCACAAACTGCAAACTTTTTTCATTAAAAAATCTTTGTTTTATTCTACAGAAACAAATATTTTTTGTGAATGAAATTTCACTCATTTATTTCATTATGAAAAATATAATTATTTCGTAAATCAGTGGGATAAGAGTTTTTTTTTCTGTGAAACACCAGTGTTAAAATATGTTAATTTCAATATCAGAATATTAATCGAAATGCTGCAATCAACACTTGCTGAGATAACTTCATTGTCCACAGTTGTTGAAAGTGTCCACCAACATTAACACTAATTATTCAACATGTTATTTCAAAAAAAATCATTAATTTCAATTAACATGATAATATTTTGAAAAAGTCGATTTCTTCATCTTTGCGTGCAAAAAATTGAAATCGATGTTTGTCTTAAGTACTATTTTTTACGAAAGTTGACAAAATATTATGAAAAAAACATTTTTTGACATTTAACCAATGATCTGTTTGTATCGAAATTTTTTAAATAAAAAATATTCAAAATAATTAAATTTAAATAATAAGTTTATCATAATTGAAAAGTATTTGATGCTATTTTAAACACGTGAAACATATTCTCAAAAATGAACATCAACATGCTTGCTGACTCTGATGCTCAATTTTTTATTTTTTAAAAACAGTATCTATTTTTCAAATTGATATGTCTTCAATAATATGTCTTTTTTAAATTATAAATATAATAATGCTTCTTTTCTTTAATAAAAAATATTGAATCAAATTTCTTGGTTTATATAGAAAAATAATAATTTTTTTTTCTTTGCATAGAAAAATTTTGCTTTAATTAATCATTAATTAATTTAGACACAAGCAACAGTTTCTATATCCTTTATAATGCAGCTTTTAAATTAAATTCTCAATTACACAATTTATTTATAAAATTAAATCCAAAAAATGAAATGTTTTTCAAGTTGATGCAATAAAATAAATTAAGAATAATCCAATATAACTTTTATACAAATGTAATAATTAGTTTTCTATGCATATTCACATTTGCTTTTAACTTTGCAATATTAACATTAATCACATGAAATCGCAACAAAGATTGACAATATAATTTCAACATTGGTTCTACATGTAGGGATTTTCTCAATCAATTGAATTCTTTTTCTTTCAAGAATATAAATCATCATCTGAATCATCTGATTCCTCAATTTTGGCTTTGCGACTCAACGTCTTTTCGTTCACAACTGATGTAATAAATGAAATGAAGTTAAGCACTTGACCAATTGAATTGTCTTGAGTAAACTTTTTTAGAATACCAAATGCAAGAGTACATATAAAGCAAAAAACAAATTGAATTTTAAACTTTATAATAAAATAATAACAATATTCACATACTGAAAATGGAGTTGCAAGCTGAGTAATAAATTCAAGTTGACGTTCAATTGCTTCTTTGTCCTTTGCGTTGCTGTACTTTTCAGATGACGAATAAGAGCCCATCTTCGTTTTTCGTGCTGCTTGCCTTGCTGAGTCAATGGACTGTTCAAGCGCCGAGTTCAAATCAATCTGATCTCTCGCAATTTGATCGAACTCAGCCTTCATTGCTTCGATAGACGAGTGCTGTTCTTGAATCGTCTGATGCAGCTGCACCAACATCTCCTTGCCTTCTTCTTCATTTGCTCGCAGCTCCTCAAGACGCTCTCTCTGCCTCCCTTCCTGCATCCGAAAGAGGACCAGTGTTTGCTCCAGCGCAGCCACTTTAGCATTTTGCCTTCCGAGCTTCGCTTTGACAGACTGTTGGATTTGTTTCAGCGTTGGCGGCTGGCATTTCAGACGGTAGGATAGTTGCTGTCTCGCTTGAAGGAGACTTAGTCGCATTTCTATTTGAAAGGAGGAAAACAAACAAATTTGAAAAAAAAAAATGCAAAATAAAGAAGCAAACTTGATGCTTGCTGAGTCAGCTGATTTCTCACTTTTTCAGTGTCATCAGCGACAATTGCAGTTGAAGCTTTCACTTTCTGCTTCGCAAACGACTCCTGCTGAACTATTATTGCGCTCAAGGCATTGCTCTGGGTTTCAACTTTATTCAGCCTTTCTTCAGCATTAAACAGCCATTCGTCAAACTCCTTTTGCTCATTCTGCTCAGTTTCCTCTCTTTTTGCTATTTCCTTTTCGAGGCGCGAGCACGCAAGTGCTGCCTGGAGACGAGCATTGTGGATGGACCCAGCAATACGTGAGAGTGAATTCAGCGATCGAACAAGCGCATTTTCGTCTTCTTCTCCCTTCCTCAGTTTTTCATCAAGAACACTTTGTGTGGAGTTTCGGATCTGTTCAATGAGATCGTGCAGAAGAAACGTGGAAGAAGGCGAATTTGAAGGCACATCCGAATTCAAAGAGCGAGTTCCGTAATCTCTGGCTTGAGACGAGTCTGACGAGAAGACAGAACGAGAAGAAGAGCGAAGTGATGAAGAAAGCTTTCTGGAATTAACTGAAGTGCGGGTGTGTGGGCGTGAATGAGTGTGACGTGGGAAGGGCTGCGATGCGACCACATCGCTTTCATTGAATGGATGGCGGGGCGGTTTGGATAAGCGAAATGGAGACAAAAAGACAGACTGTGAAATTGTGGTAGGTTGCTTGATTGAAGCATCAGATTCAGAGTGGATGGGCGTGGCAGTCAAAGGAGCGGACTCAGAATATGTCGCTGCCACAAACTGCAGAGAAGGTGACTGCGATGGGAGAGGCTCAGAAGACGAGCGGAGGGAGGTTTGTGACTGAGAGGGTGAAAGATCAACAGAAGGATGAATGCGGATGAGGTGGGCGTATCTGTCTGGAGCAGATGATGGAACACGATGAGGTGAAGAAGACGATGAAGAAGAAGTGATTTGGGCGTCTGCTATTTCTTGGGGTTGTGACTTTTCTCGGTCAGTTAGTGGCTTTCCCCGATGAGAGAGAGAAGTGGAAGGAGTGGAAAGGGCTGATGAAGTGTGAGGTGATGACGAAACAACAGACGAAGATGGATTGGACAAACTATTTCTTCGCTTTACTAGTTCAGGAGAAGAACGTACAGAAGAGTGCTTTGGAGAGCGTGTGTGCTGAGGAAGGATCTGGTTGTATGCTTCAACTGCTGACAGAACAAGTGCAGGAACAGACGAAGACGAAGAAAGAGCGTCTCCCGAAGGCTGCACATTGGATTGTTGGTATTGATTATCCTGTAGTGATTCTTGTTGATAAGGAGCATTTGCTTCTCCAGAAGCAATGACTGGCTCAGATTTTTTGTGCTGATGATGAGGAGACGCTGCAACAGATGAGGAGCGTTTCAAAGCAGATTGCCCTTGTCTTGGGGGTGATTCTGTATGCGAGCGATGCATTTGCTTTGGCTTCCGCGGTTCAAATTGCTTTTGCTTTTTTGGTTTCTTTTTGAAATCTGATGAAAAGTCCATCACAACGCTGCTGACCGAGCCAGTTTCGCTTGCTGTATTAGGATCGTTACTCTTTTCTCTGATTTGCTGGTTTCTTCCTCTTCGAGAAGGAGATGTGCGCCTCCTCTCAACAGACGGTGGAGAAGATTGCCGCATCGTCTGCTGGGTGGATCTTTGAGGAGACGTTTGTGTCGGAGAATTACTCCGATGCGAGGATGGCGGAGAAACTATCAAAGAAGAAGGCGACGTGGCAGAATCATCGACGTGTTGCAGGACCTGCGGATCATCACTGGGCCTGACTCTTTCATTGAACCTCTCTCGTTCTATTGAAAGCCTAGCAAACGGAGACTTCATCGCAACTTCCTCAGAAGTGTTGTTTGGTATGTCTTCTTCAACATTCACTTCGTCGTCATCTGCTTTTTCTCTTTCAGCTATCAGTTTCTTCCAAACAGATGCATTTTTCATAGCTTCTAACCGTTCTGCCTCTGTTCCAGGTGAGCTTGGAGATGGTGTCTGACTCACTTTCTCCTGCTCTTCATTCGCTTGTCTTTTGTTTTCCTTCTCTTTCTTCTTCTTCTTCTGTAAAGACGGACTTCTTTCAATACTTGCACTTCTTTTCTTCACCCCTTCCACATCACTGTGACGTTGTTGCTGTGTTCTATCCACACTTTGTGTTTGACCTCGCCTTGTTTTAACAGAAGGAGCTCTTTCTCCACGTCTGCCATCAGGATTTATCGCCTTTCCGGCCTGAGGAGACGCATCCTTCTGCTTCTGCTTCGTTTTCTGTGCTTGACCTGCTTTCTTTGCAGCACTCGGCTGTTTTCGTTCGGCTTCTGCAGAAGGCTCTGGTGGTTGTACGAGTGCTCCAAAGAAATCCTCAGGAATTTGAGATGGCGGAGGAGGAACAAAAGTCGGGTCCATGTTTGTCAAGTCAGAAACCCAAGTGAGAGTGTCGATGATCTGCTCCTCTGTTTCTCCTCCAACAACATCCTTCGATTTCTTCGCAGGCTTCGCTTGGATTTCATCTTCTTCTGTGAATGAGCCGTCAGCACTTTCTCTTTCTCCTTCTTCATTTATTGCTTTCTTCTCTGCACTGCCATTGGGGCTTCTCTCTCCATCTGGCAGTGTCTGAGGAGCAAGGGTCACAATCGACAGCAGAGATGCATTAAACAAAGGAGATTTCATCAGCGCTGGCAGCGGAGTTGCTGTGGTTGTCCATGAATGCGCAGAAATGCGTCTGCCTGTGAGACAGCCACACAGCTGAGATAGAATGTTCAGGGACTTCTCAATACTCGCATCTTCTTTTTGTGTTTGTACTGTTTGAGATGGACCAGGCGACGGTGCAGCTGAAGACATAATTGTGTGAGGAGCAAGAATTATCAACTCAAACACAATTGGCTGAGGTGCAACTGCTGCTGTTGATTCAGAAGACGATGCTGATTCGCTTTGTCTGAGGGGATCGCCAGAAAATGATGAGCTTAAAGAAGAACGTGATGTGCTGTCGAGTGAAGTGAAAACAGAAGAGCTGGAAAGAGAGGAGGAGGAGGAAGAAGAAAAAGCAGAATTTCTTCCAGGCGAAGGTGTTCTACTTCGGGAACCTCCGAGCCCTTTCGTCTTCTGCACTGTTGGCGGAAGTGTGGGATCGTATATAATTCTTATGCTGATGTGAGTTCTGAACAGTCCGTTTCGGATGGGCACATTTGAAAGCGCAGATTGGACGAGCGTGTCAAATTGCCCAATTGAAGTGAATTGTTCCTCGCTCAGACCAGCTATTTGTGTGAAGCTTGATGCTGTTGCCGGTTTTGTTGTGCTGCCTTTTGCAGAGGACGCTCTGCCAACTTGAGAAAAATGCAGCTGCACTCCGGTGAAGAGATCAACAAGTCGATCATTCAATATGTGCACTGCTGAGAATCGAAATGTTGGAGGGCCTGTCCTTCCCTGCCTAAGTCGTGTGAATGAAGAAGAAGACCCAGCTCCACGAATCAGACTGGATGCAAAGTAATGAAGTGCTCCATCTGAAATAGAAGAAGGAAGAAGCGGCGAAAGTGATGGAGGAAGTTTATTTGATTCATTTGATGATTCACTCGATGAAAAAGATTGTCGATGAATTTCATCATATGCAGAAAAAGAAAAATTTGACGAAGATGGGGATGCTGACACATTGCTTTTGCTTTTTTCTTCTTTAGAATGAATAGATTTTATTATTTCTTTTCTTCTTGGTGATGCTGCTCTTGGAGAAAAAAGTTCGTTGTAAGTGACAGATGCAGGTGATAATGGAATTGATGATGACGGACTGACTGACCGCGAACGAGACGTCTTTGACGAAGTGCTCGAAGAATAATGAGGCACTGAAGCACTTTTTTCAAGAGACTTCCCGAGGATCCACTTTGAATTTTCTGACGATGGAGAAACAATAATAGACGTTGAAACTCCATTTAAAAATGATTCCAAATGGGACTGTAATATCAGTTGATAAGTTCCTTGAAGATTTCTTGATCTAGGAAAAACCTTACGAAAGGGAAATCTGAAGAATAATTAATTATTAAAAGATTAAATATTGAATAAAATGCCAAAATGATTCTCAAACTTAACAATATGACCAGATTTTATCCTTATTTGTGCATGATTTTGGTCAACGAACATCCAATTTTCTTTGTGATGAGACCGAAAAGGTATTAAACAAGTGTTAACCTAAGCTCGAGCAAAAAACAAAGTAATCTTTTATTTTCAGGATAAAACAAATAAGCACAAACATTTTTTGCAGTTATACTCATATTTCTGTGTGAACCAATGTGTTGAACTTAAATGTTTTTGAGTTAAATAAATGCACTGATCTTAAATTTCAAGTAATGGCTTATTTCAAAAAATTTAACTCAAATATTCAAACATTTTAAAAAACTAAAATAAATGATATGTAAGAAAAAATTAATCTGACCAAGGAATTTCGTTAACAGAACGAAGTATTAACTCAGCAAAGTCCATATTCGCTTCAATTAAACAAGCTCCGCTACCATCACTTCCATTAGGCAAGGTTGAAGCAAATCGAGGATTAGATTTGGCCAATGGTGAAAAAGTGCTTCCTTCAGGTTGAAGAAGCGAGCCTCCAACAAGCAAAGGCGAAAGTGAAAATGCCTTGTTCAGAGCCACAGTCTTTGCAGCTGGGCGTAGAAGTGTGCTTAAGGCAGGGCAGATTCTATCAATGGTGAGATTAGGGCTAGGAATGAATGAAGGAGAAGGAGAAAGAGACGAAGAGGAAGAAGCTGGAGAAGAAGCAGACGACAGAGATTCTGTTGAGGAAGGAGGTGGGGTCTGCTGAGGAGACGAGTAGTGTGACAAGGAAGACTTCAAAGGAGCAGGGCGAGGCGGGTGCGGTGGCAGAATCGGTGGCTGTGTTTCGTTGAGAGGAATTGTGGTGTTGAAGATGATGTCGTCTTCGAGCCTGATCTTCTCCAACGCCTCTAGACATTGTTTCTTCTCCTCTGGCTGCTCAGGGGAGGAAGACACAGCCATTGCTGCTGCACCTCCACGAGGATCTTTGTTTCTGTTGCTGATGGCAGAGAGGGCAGACAACAGGAAGCGCTGGATGCAGCGATAAGCGCCTGCACGCGCATGGAGAGGGATTGGAGGCAGCGGAATGGGAGAAGACAGAGAAGAAGATGAAAGAGGAAGAGAAGAAGATGGTGATAGCTGTGATGAAGAGGTCGATGCGAAATATGTGGAAAGTGATGAGGATGTTGCAGACTGAGAAGCAACTTTTGATGTGTCGTTCTTTTTCGTTGCAAGCAATTCTGTGAGTGAAAGCTCTCCTTCTTTTCCTTTCCCTTCTCCTTCCTCCTCTTCCTCTTCTTCCTCAAACACTCCTTCAACAGTCGAAAGACGAAGGAGAAGATGGAATGCCCACAGACACATTGCAAAGCGGGGCTGGAATGGAGATTCTGTTTGAGTGAGTCGAGGTGTGCGAGGCTTTTGTGGAGAAGATGATGGATTTGCTGATGAGTCAAGCGGCATCGGCACATCAACACTGCTCAACGTCTGCATTCCGTCGATTGAAGTGGCGGACGATGAAGAAAGAGGCGAATCGTCTTCGTCTCCGTCCTTCTCGCCCCATCCGCACACAGTCCACCATCCGTTTGGATGCTTCATCACCCACAGCTTGTGCTGGCTGAGGATATCCTCCACAATCACATGCAGAGACTGAAGAAGGATTGACGGAATCACCCTCAGCCCAACATGCAGCGTGGACGAGGCGTCTGTGATGGAATAAACAAGCTGTTGAAGAGCAATGCCACAAGAAGGTGATGAAGCAGGAGAAGAAGGTGAAGCTGCTGCTGCTCCTTTGTCTGCTGTGGGAGGAGCAACTTTTGGATCTTCGAGCACAAAGCGCCTGTGCCATTCTGAGTTCATCAGTGCTGCAATTGCAGCTGGGAGACGAGAATCCAACGGGAAGCGTGCAGAATACACAGACTGAGACTGAGCAAGAGTATTCTGCACAACCACTGAAGTGTTGAGGGCTAACACACTTGTGAAAGGAGGAGGCAAAAAGATGAATTTGTCGAGTGGCGAATATTCTCCTTCTTTTGCATTGCCTTCCTCTGCAAGCTTTCCACTGACTGGCCTTCCACCTTCCTTTGCTTTTGTTCCTTTTCCTTCTTTTCCAGTTTCCTTTGCGTCTTTTGCTGTCTTCTTTGTTCCTTTGAGAGGACTCTGCGGGCGGTTCTGTCTCGAAGAAGGACGAGAAGGCGTTTTCTTTGTGTCGCTCATCTTGTTCTCAGTCGACGATGTTGTTGCATTCAAAGTCGAATCCAACGCCACAGAATTCGATCTCTTCGTTCTCTGCGCTTTCTCTCTCTCGTTTTCTGTGCGCTGATCATCGAACTGAGCTGTGCCGTCAACCATCTTCCCCATCATCCATTCCATCTCTTCCACCCAAACAACACATCTGTTGGCATACTGCGGCGAGTACTGACACAAAAGTCGGTGCAGCGCAGAAAGCTTGTGCGAGTTAGATGCTGATGACATGTCAGCTGAAGAAGAGGTTGAGATCCAATAGGAGGATGAAGGGGAAACACCAGACGATGAAGAAACAGATGAAATGGACGAAAGAGACTCGCCGGCAAACGGAGCGACGATTGAAGATGATTCAGACAGCAGCTTGTTGAAGAGAATGCCAATGTGCGTCAGTGGAATCTGGACAGAAGAGTATTTCCCGTCTGGCAAGTCGGACATTCCACTCTCAGTCGTATCGTCTTCTTTGGCTTTCGATCCTTTCTTCTCTTCTTTCTCTTTCTTTCCTTCTTTCTTTTCTTTTCCGCCTGCTTCTCCTGCTTTCTTCTGAGCAGTGGCTTCATTTGCGTTTTTGAGAGAGTCAGCAGAAGCAGCATTTGCATCAGCATCTTCTGCTTCGACAGGAAGAAGTGAGAACGATTTGTTCTGCATTGCAAGCAGATCTGCTCGGATAGAGACAGGAATTGATGACAATGGAAGAGAAGAGCTGGAAGAGTCCTGCAATGAAGCAGACGAAGGCGCAGATGCAGATGCAGAAGCAGAAGCAGAAGCAGATGAAGATGCCGATGAAAGAACAGATGAAAGAGTTCTCAGATTCTGCTGGGCATAAGTTATTCGTTCAAGGAGGCACAAAGCAGCATGACACAGACGTAGTTGGTGGATTCTTGCTGGATCAGCAGGAGAATATTGCGATGGCAGTGCAACAGTTGAAGAAAGCTCAGAAGAAAGCTTCGAAGTGGTTGTGACAGTCGTCTTAACAATCTTTGTGACTGTCGAATTGCTCGATGGATCAAACGTGGTTGTCTTCTTCATCTCGCTCTTTGAACTGCCCTTTGGCTTCCCTTCATTCAACGCCTTTCTCCTTTCTCTGCTTCTCTCTGCCTCCTTCTGCTTCCATCCAGGCGCCACAATACCCAGCAGCAGCACAATCTCACTCACTATTGCCCTTAACAGCGACAGATCATGGAAGCTTCCACACCCGCCACTGGCTGCCCAGCAAGCCCTCGATAAGAAAGAGCCTGCCCACACAACAAGAGTGCGAAACACCTCGGCTGAAATGATGGGCTTTCTTTTGGGTGTTTGCGCGCCCTTTGGAGTGGGTGTGATGACAGAAGACGCAGCCAGTTCTTCTGCTGTCTTTTGAGGAGATTCAGGCGGAGGCAGCGATGAGACACCAACAGGCGATGTTTCAGGCACAAACAGAGAAAGAGGTGATGCGCTCAGAGGAGAACGCATCACAGCAGAGAAAGGTGGGCTGGAGCGAGCAATAGGTGGCTGAGATGGTTCATTAATTTGGCTCAAATCAGAAGTCAATGTACTCACATCGCTAACTGAATTAGAAAGGGGATCTTTCTTTTCTTCTGAAGAATCTGAACTGTCTTCTCCTGTTTTCTGTTTCTTCTGTTCTTTCTCTTCCACCCAAAGGCAGCCAACACCTCCCCATTCAGGAAACACTACAGAGTCAAGCGGAAGCAGTGCACGCACAATCAGTCTGCCACAAAGAAGCATCGTCTGAGCAAAAGTGTGTGGAGATGGAACATGTGATAAGAAGACTGTTGAGGAGAGGTTGAGAAGGGAGACAAGAGACGGTGCTGTGCTGCCAATAAGACTGCGCATTGGGACATACAGTGAAGAAGAAGAAGTAGATGAAGAAGAAGAAACAGGAGAAATTGCAGTAGATGAAGAAGAGGAAGATGCAGATGATGAAGGTGCTGCTGTTGTTTGTGATGTGACATCAGCACGACGAGTGGGGTATTGAGGAGCAGCAGGAAGTGTTGGTGAGATGTTGAGTGATTCAGAAGGAAGAGTGGATGAAGAAAGGAACGAGGCTCTAAGCATTGACGGGATGAAAGGTGTATACAGATTAACTCTTGGTACAAGAAGCGGAGAAAGAGAAGGTGTCAGCGAAAGAGAAAGTGAAGGCTGATGATGGGCGTCTGAAATGATTGAGGAGAAAGTAGACATTGATGATGTGGAAGACGATGATGAAGATGAAGCGGAAGCTGAAGAAGAAGAAGGAAGAAGAGGCATCATTCTAACTGACATGGCTTGTAATGTATCCAGAATCAGCTTGTTCCTTTCATTAAATACAATCTCTGGAACAGATAAAGGAGAAACAGAAGAAGAACTTGTACTGCCACTTGCAGCAGAAGAAGAAGAGGAAGATGCAGAAGCAAGAGAAGTGATTGGGTCAAAGCCAGTTGGAGAAGGAAGTGATGTGTATGAAGGATTCACGGGTGGAGTTGGAAGTCCGTGAAGAAGAGATAGAGAGCAGAAGAGTGTGGATGCCATGGAAGCAATACGATGAGACAGCAGAAGCAAAGATGGCTGTGAAGAAAACGAAAGAGTGGATGAAAACGATGAATCTCCGCCTGCTGCAAAGAGAGTGGACAAGAGCTGGCTCATTGACTTCTTCAGCTCGGAGAATTGTGGAGTGTCTGTGATTGCAGGTGCATCTGAAGACGGTACAAGAGTGGTGACACACTCAGGTACACCGCCCCACAAATGCTCTGCTGCAAACAAAAGGAGCGCTGCCTTTGACGAATCAGAAAGCGGAGGATGCGCTTGCGAGCGTGCCAGTTTGATGGCGAGTGTGAGCGGACGAAGAGAAGAGGCAAAGGCCTGCACAGCAAGGACATCTGGGGAGACTGCAGAAGCTGGGACAGTTGTGCCGTTCGAAGACACAACTGTTGTTGGAACAAGCGACCGCAGAATTCGTGTCTGTGCAGTGAGAGAGAGAACTTTCCATCGAGTGTCGTTGGCTTGCCGGGCGAGAGTAAACAGATCAGTCGACGAGGCAAGCGCTTCGCTCCAGCGCAAGGAGAAGATGTGGGTGTGGAGGATGTTTGCATTGAAGAGAGCAGCGTAGTGTGACGAAGTGCGGAATGTGGTGAAAGCATTGGCACACAAATAGGGTGATGAACCATAAGACGATGAAAATGAGGAGATGTACAGCGACAGAATGAGTGAAGGAATTGACGACTGCAAAGCCTGGCTTGAAGATTCTGTTGAAGAATGCAAAAGATGAGGATAGCACGCGCCAAGCTCAGCAAGAAGCATATCCATCTCTTCGCTTTCTTCCTTCAAAAGTGCGTTTTCTACAGAATTTTGCATTACCTTGTTCCTCTTTTGCAGCTGCGTTGATCCAACATTAGAACTTTCTCCTTCGCCAGCCATCAATTGCATTTCTCTTCTGGTGTCCATCGTTCTTCCTCTCGCCATCATCTGCTCGCTCGCTCCTGTTCTTCTTGCTCTGCCCCTTGCCTTTACCAGCTGTCTTGCCAGCTTCCGTGCGACAATCACAGAAGCCCCTTCCTGCTGTGTCCCAATCATATCCAGTGCTGTACGAGAGATATCAACCACATCTTGTATGCAGCCGTCCAATGCAGACACCCAGCAGCAGAGTTGGAGAGTTTCCAAGGCGAGTAGAAGAGTGTCGGTGTACAATGGTTGGACTGAGAACACATCTGGATACGATTGGTGGCCAGATGGTAAAGTAGAAGTAGAAGTAGAAGTAGAAGAAGAGGCTGATTGACTGCTTTGAGTGTGTGCATCTCCTTCTGAAGGAATCATACGAAGTGGCTGTGGAACTCTCTTTTTGGTGAATGGATCGACATGTGCAGGCGGAAGAGTGGACAATGAAAGCTCATCCACAAAGAGAGAAATGATTGATAAAAGAAGTTGCGCAATCGGCAGAGAGGAAGAAGAAGAAGGCTGATCAGAACTGGTTGCATGGAGCATCTGTGTGAGTGTACTAACAGGATTGGAGGCAACAGAAAGTGCTAATGGAAGCAAAGGACGATTGATTGAAAGCGATGGGAATTGTGAATTTCCAATTGAAGATGAACCATTAGCACCCTGTTCAGCTGATAAAACATCCAACATTTGCTGATAAGATGATGAAGAAAGCAGTGAGTTGATACCATTTTTGGTAAGAACAGATTTTGATGTTGCAACAAATGGAGTGATTTCGTCTTCTGTAACATTTTCATGTTTGAATGTTGAAACTGCACCTTGTGCGGCTGGCTCATTAGATTCTTCCATTCCATAATAAGTTGAATAAAATGGCTTGCGTGTACCATCATATGGATTGGCCGATGCATTGCCAGAAGAAGAAGAAGAGACAGAAGGAACTGCTTTTGACGAAGCAGAAGGTGGTCTTGCAGCACGTTTTGTTGCAGAACCCGGCTTCTTTGTTTGCTTCTTTGCAGAAGTTGGTTTTATTGGTGTGTGTACTTTCTCTGTTGATTGCAGAACTGGAGAAGTTGTTTCAGAAAGGCTCGACTGAGATGCGAAAAGTGGAGGCGGTCTCTTTGGAAGAGGTGGAATGTGTGTGAAAGATACGATTTCTTGTGTAGAATGGGAAGACGCTGAATCTCCGGTTTCATTCAATTGGCTGTCTGTTGATGTTTGATCGAGCAAATCAGCACCAGCAACCAGAGTGGAACTGTTGCTTTCCTCTGCTTCTGCCAGTTGCGCCTGGCATTGCTGCAGAAGAGCCAATTGAGAAGCCACCACAACAGGATTCATCACAGACATCGGACACGCAGATGCCTGCGATTGTCTCTGCTTTTCGTCATTTTCAGCTCCAGCTTCATTTCCTCCTCCAATTGAGTCACCATCACCTTCACGGTCTGATGTTCCTGTTTTGACTCCATACATTGTGAGGTGTGCATTGATCCCAGCAACCAGCGCTCTTGTGTCCATCTGCCCTTCTTTGTTCCCTTCAAGCAGTGCTGGTGTAGATCCCACAGTGAGTGGGGACATCAGAGAATTGAATGCCATTCCTGAGACAAGAGGAGGCACAAACGAGGAGGAAGAAGAAGACAATGAAGAGGATGAATCGCGTGCAGTTGTTCTGGTTGGCGTATTTGCAACGTCCTTTGAAGAGAAATATGTTCGAGAGTGAGTTGCCTGTTGGGTGTATGTGTAGATGAAGAGAAGGAACTGCACACGCGCCTGCAGCAGCAGAATCAGCATTTGTGAAGGCAAAATTGAGAGAAGAGGATTTGGTGAACAAGTGTTATTATCTCCTTCAGCACTTTCATTGCTTGATGCAAATGAAGAACTTGATTGATGAGAAGGAATAGAAAGATTGCACAGGAATGCCAGCGCTTTTCTGTTCTGTGCAGAATCTGCAGGCTCGTCGCAACAAAAGATTGGGAATGGAGCATCATCGGGCAAAGTGTACAACACTCCTTTCCCTTCTTTGTTTGTACTTGACTCATCAGCTTCTGCTTTTTCCTTTTCGCCCTTCTTTTCTTTTCCTCCTTTTCCTTCTTTCTTCTTTTCCGCACCTTCTTCTTTCTTCGCCTTTGTTCCTTTTGCACCTGTCAGAGAAGCAGAGCCAGGTCTGCTGTCTGAACCAGTCTTTCCTTCGTCTCTCTCATCTGATCCGGATTTATTGTCCTCTTTCCTCGATCTTCCTCTTTTCATTTTATCTGTCTCAAACAGTTTCTCTCTATACATTGCCCTCTTCAGTGCTGCGTCTTCCATCACTTCCCACTCGCTGAGTGTTGTGGCAGCTCCTGTATTGAACAAACACACCAAATAGACAAACGCCTCGCTCACAAAGCCAGCGTCGAGGCAAGCCAGCGCAGAATGGTAGGTGGACAGGAAAACGTGGTGTGCAGAATTAGCACAGTTGATCGCAATGTGCCGATATAAGGCAAGAAGTGGTAGAGACTGCAGCGCGAAACCAGTGCGGCGCAGATGGATGCAGAAGAGTTCGAGTGAGGCACAAAGAGAAGCAGGGTCAGCAATGTGGGGATCTGCAAACAGATTTGAGAATGGAGAAGCAGAAGTTGGAGGAGGTGTCATGAAGAGAGTGAGTGAAGGCGATGTGGATGGAGATGTTGCAGAAGAAAGAGAAGAAGACGGGATGGCAGAAGCACCCGAAACAGCCAGTGGAGATAAGAGAGATGTGATGTTAATGCCAGCATAATCCATAAATCGGAAGGGAGGAGGAAGCTGCGGGAAATGCGCCAGAATCTCACAGCAGATTCCAGCGGCTGCAAGGGCTGCTTCAGAAAGACGATCAGCGTCGTCAGGGAAAGAGAATGTGGCAAGATTGTGGAGCAGCACAAGCGCAAGAAGCAAGTTCGGAAGAGGCTGCAGAGCAGAAGGAGAGTTGAGGTTGGAAGAGGATGAAGGTGCAGTTGAAGTGAGTGAAGATGTGAAAGTCTTTCTTGTCTTCTCATACAAAACAAGCGCATCTGAATTGTCTGTAAATGAAGGAAGGAATTCTACAGGTGTTGGCAGTGGGCAAAGTGAAGAGGTGTCCACAATAAATTCCTTGTTGCGGCCAGTTGCTGAAAATACAGGCGATTTTCCGCCTTTGCCTCTAATTGAACCAATTCCGCTCCACCAACCAAACACTTTGCGCCAGCCAGGAGAATCGCTTGCTTCGTTAACATCAGAGGAAGAAGGTGACGATGATGAAGGTGAAGGTATAGAAGTGGCCATGAGGAACTGCGGGCTCATGAACAGCGTGTCCAAAGCATCGCTCATCTCTTTTGTGGCTTCTCTTCTCATCTTTTCTGCAAACAGGTCTTCTGGATCGAATGCAGACAGCAGCAGAAATAGCTCTGTTTCTGATCGTTTTGCGAGCGACGGGAAAGGAGAATTCTCTGCCGGCTGGTGCTTCTTCACAAGAGAAATGGCTCTTTCGCGTTCTGAGTCCAAATACGCATCGTCAAACTCATCGTCATCGACATTCAGCGCATTTGCCTTCTGCCTTTTTGCCCTTTTCTCACGAGCAGTCTTCAACAGCACCGCAATTTGCTCTTCTTCGTCTTCTTCACCCACCAGCCTCAGCAAAGGCAGTGATTGCAGAGTTCTCACAGCAGTGAATGACACTATGCGGATGGCCGCCAGCTCTCTCAGCGCAACAGCAACCATGAACGAGGAGTGCTGAGAACGCAATGAAGAAAGAAGAGCAGAGTAGCGAGTTATCAGCGGGGTTGGGCGAAGAAGGCGGTAAAATGGAGGTTGATAAGGAGTTGTTGAATAAGCATTTGTTGAAGAAACAGATGTAGTTGATGTTGTGAGAGCACTTGATTTGACCATCGACTGCCTGAACATGTAGTCAATCGGGAGCAGCTTCAGTTTTTGGCTGCCTTCTGGTTGTAGAGTGATAGGAGATGCTGCCCTTACAACCATCGACTGGGTAGGTGGGGTTGATCGATAGCTGCTTTCGACGAGTGCTGTTGGCAACACCGCTCTCTCAAAGAGTGTCTCCAGAACTTTCACAAAGTCAAATCCAGTGCACGACGAAATAGCTGTTGAGCTTCCATCAGCATTGGCATCTTCGTCAAGCACAGTATTCATTGAACTGGCCGTTGCACTTGCCTGCAGACTCTTTCGTGTGGATGATTTCGGTCTGGCAGATGCCTTTCTTGTCTTTTTAGAAGGAGATTGCGAACGAGATGTTCTGCCTTTTTCTGGAGACGAAGGACGAGATCGACTCTGCGATGCTCCAGAATAATTGGCTGAACTGGTGACTTCGCCCAATTCACCTCCTTCACCCATTGTTCGCTCCAAGTCCTGCTCAGCTCCTCCCGTTTCTTCCTTCTTCTTTCTTGCCTTTTCTTGCTCTCCTTTCAGCACTTGCTGATAGCACCACTCCATCCACATGCGCGATGCAGTTTGCATTTCGTTCTCTGCCACCGCCATCGAAGCAACAAACATCGACCCGTCTTCACGGCAGAGGTTGTGCTCCTTTTCAATCTTTGGCACAGACATTTGCGAATAGACAGTTGCAAATGGTGTGGAAGAAGAAGAAGCTGATGTTGATGTTGTTTGAAGAGACTCATAAAATGAAGCAGATGTCTCGCTTGTTAGCTCAGATGAGATTGGCACATTGGGAACTTCACTTGCCTCAGGCCATTTGTCCTTCTCGCTCCACCTTATTCTCTCTGCAAAGCGAATCGTCTTCTGCCTCTTCAGTTCAATGGCCACACGCGCATCTTCCCGTTCTTTCTGTCTTCTCTTCTGATTCTCCTCAATTTCTTTCTTCATCCGCTCTTCGTCTGCCAGAAGAGACTCCACTTCGCTTTGGATGTCGTCTTCTTTGCCGCTTTCTTCCGCATTCTCAGCTGCTTCTTTGGCCTTCTTTGTCTTTGCGGTTTTCTCTTTTGTCTTCTCTTTTGAAGACTGAGGACGCGATCTCGATTTCTTCTTCTTTTCTGATGGAGTTGATGGCTGCGTTGTTGAAGGAGGTTGTTCGCTTTGCTGTTTTCCTGCTTTTCTCTTTTCCAGAAGCTGGCTGAAAAGAGGAGGAAGCGGAGGTAGCGATGGATAAGAGTATTGAAGAAGAGAAGCATTAATCAGATTGCCTCCAGTTGGAAGAGATGGCTTGAGATGAGTGGATAGTGGAATTGAAACTGTGTTTTCTGAAGGCAAGTAAAATGTGGTGAAAGCTGAGAAAGGAGAAGAAGCTGAAAGTGAAGAGCCAGCTTCTGTAAACCAATAACAGTTTGAAACCTGTGAAGAATGAACGAGCGAAGGCGGTGCGATAATTGGATTAGAAGGCTGCGTGGCAAATGAAATGGCAGTTGAGGCTGATGATGAGATAGCTGAAGGCGTTGTTGATTGAAGTGCATGCGAAGCAGAAGATGCAGAAACACCAGAAACTGACTGCATTGAGGACGATGATGACGCATACGGCTTCATTGCAATTTCATCGGCTGAAGATGCTACAGCATCGAATGTGTTGTAGCTGCTTTCCACAAACGGATTGGGGGTTTGGGCAGCACCATCAGCCAAAAAGCGCGACAATGAGAAAGACGGAGGAAGAACGCGCATTTGCTCCATCCGTGTCAGATCACTCAGCCACGGCATGTGCAGCAAGATCAGAGGAGATGGGAGCAAAGGCGGTGCTGACTTGTGCATGGAATGCGATGATTGAGAAGAGTTGTTGGCTCCTCCTTGAGCGCCTGTGAGTGTCTGAGCGAAGAGCAATAGCTCGTTTTTGAGGCCAGATTCGGTGAATGATCCGCCCAGCAGTGAAAGCTTGATGATTGTCCGGATAATGTCAGCTGTTCCTGCGTGGAGCGAAGACAGCAAAGAGGGTGGAGAATACAGCTGATGGAAGAATAGAATGTCCAGAAGAGACGCAGAAGAGAATGGAGAAAGAGTGAACAGATCATCCTGTTTGAATGGAGGGAACGGTGTGTGCCATTCTTGATTGCTTTGGTCTTCAGAACTTGGTGTTGGATTCTGCATTGCATTAGTATTCGACTGGTTTGAAGATGAGCTATTTGGTGTTTTTTGCCATCTTTCAGTCCTTCTGTGATGAGAAAACGATGTGAATTTTCTCGTTTTTCTTTCAGAAACAGGGTTAGATGCAAAATCAGATGCAAAGATAGTGAAGAAAGCTCCGAGTGTCGTGTTGTTAAGGAAAGAATACAAACGAAGCAAAAGAGAAGAATCCGAATTAAAAGAGCACGAAGCTCCTGGAAGTGTATTCAATGGGTTGTGGAACGACAAAAACAGCAGCTGTGAAGGTGTGGGAGATGCGTCTGCAGCGTTTGACACAGCTGATCTTTGGTCATCACTTGCTGTGCTGAAATAAGACTGCATTGAATTGGATGATGGGGTGAACGGATTCGAGTGAGAAGGTGATGGTAGCTTTTCAATTCCTAATTGGAGCGTTGAGTCTCTCAAATATTCTGGTATTTCACTTTTAGCCTTTCGCTCTTTGGCTCTTCTTTCTCGCTCTTCCTCGTCTTCTTTCAGCTTCCTTTCTAATTCAATGCTCATCCTTTTTTCTTCCTGTTTGGCTTTTCTTTCATTCATTCTTCTTTGTCTCTCGGCCTCTCTCTTCACATTCAAAAGATGCAAACGAATATACGAGAACGACAGTGCAAGCGAAAGAATAGCAGACAGAAGTGTGCAAAGTGTGCGAGACAAGATCTGAGTCAAAGAACGAGTGATGAAGAACCTGAAGCAAAGGGAGGCGTTCAACGACGGCAAAGACTGGAATATCAAAGTTGAGAATGCACTTGAAGAGCTGCTGGATGCAGAGGAAGGATACGACGAGAACAGCAAAGGCATCATTCCACTTCCCATCTGCTGATATGGCATTCCATAAGCATCTGCACCTCCGCTCTGCTGTTTCTTCATTCTTTCCTCTTCCTCTTTTCGCTTCTGCATCTCAAACACTTCATTCAGCCATTTCATCTTCCTCATCTCCGCCCACATTTCGCTTCCCATTCCGCTTCCCATCACACCTTCCAGAACAGAACTCATCCGCTCCGCCATAACTCTCCAGCACTCTACCACCAAAGAGAAGTGCGATGCTCGTGAGGCAAGTGTTGCACCACGGCAGCAGTGCGACACAAATGACAGAAGTGCTTCAGCAATTGCACGGCGAAGAGGCGGAAGCGAGAATGAAGATGAAAATGAGCAAGAGGATGATGCGGGCTTAATATACGATGAGACAGGTGGAAGAAGCGATGATGGAAGCGCAGAAGATGATTGCTCTTGAGAACTTGCTGTTGCATTTGTTGATAGACTGACTGAAGAGCTGGCAGAAGTTGGACGTTCTTTGCCCTTCTTCTCCAAAGGTGCACGTTGCTTCTTCTCTTTTTCTCCTTCTCCTTTTTTCGATCCTGTAGCTTTCTCCTTCTCATCTCCTTTTTGTGTCATTTTGTTCCACTCGCTCAGAATTCTGTCTCGTTCTTCTTCTCGTTCTGTTTGTGTTCGCTCTTGTTCTTCTGGGTCAAATCCAACAAACACTGCTTCATTCACAATTGATGATAACGTTGGCACATCGCGCTTATCCAACGTAACTTCTTCTTTTGAAGCCTCCTTTTCTTTGTCGTCTTTGCTTGCTTTCTCACCTCCAGCTTCTGATTTCTTTTTCTTTTCTGTCTTTTTGCTTCCTTTCCCTTCTTTTCCTTCTTTTTCAGCTCCACTTTCTTCTCCTGCTTTAACTGCTGTCGTCTTCAGTGCTGGACATATCATCGCAAAGAACCCAAAGTAGTGTGCAGGAGACGAATACATTTCATCAACGCATCCATTTGAAGAGCATCTCAATAGATAGGCACAATTTGGTGGGAGTAACGAAGGCAAATCTGCATTGGATTTTGACTGAGCATCAGAATTGTCTGATGCATCACCATCGTCTGCGATTCCATCACCTCCGTACAAAAGCCTTCCTCTCTTCTCTTTCCCCATTCCGTTAGCCATCTCAGCAGCTTCTACGCTTCCGGCAACTCTTGCAAACACCGAAAACAGAAGGTTGATCATCATTTCTGAGACAGGAACGACAAACGATGGATCAAACAATGCAAAAGCTCTGAGTGACGAGGGAGAAGAAAGGAAAGGAGGCAACGTGAATGCTGCAGATGAAGAAGAAATTGGATAAGGTGAAAGAGAAATGGAAAGAAGAGGAGAAATAGCTGAGGAAATGTCAGAAATTGAGACTGAACTTGACCCTGTCTGTGATGCGTCTGATGAATGATTGATGAGCGAGAACAGTTGACTCAGTGAAGAATTCATTATTATTCCTGTTGGCTCCGTTTTTTGATTCCACAAACTCAATTTCTCTTTTCCTGTGTTTTCTCCGTTTTCTTCACTTGCTTCGCTGCTGCTTTCTTTGTCTCCTTCTCCTTCCTCTCCATTGCTTCTTGCGCTGTCGCTCCTCTTTCCGCTTCTCAAGCAGATCTCCTCACCTTTCTTTCCTTCTCCGCTTCCCAATCCATTGCTTTCAGCAATCATCATTTCCTCTGCTCTCTTCCACTCACACAGCCCTGCCACCATCTCAAACTGCGCCTGAAACGCTGATGATTCTCTCACACTCACACGCCACTTCTTCACCTCCGCCGAACGAATGCGGCACATCTTCCAAAAAGCAAAGATGGTTCCAGCTGCACACAGCTTGTTGTTCTCCTCCCTCTTGTGCTCAATCAGTGCAGTCCGCTGCTTCTCTCTCTGCGCCTGTATTTGACGCTCCTCTTCTGCATCAATAGAAGTCGGTGTTCGTGTTGTTGATGACGGCATATCGTCTGTCTTTGCTGTATCTCCATCACTTTTAGCTTCTGCGTTTTCTTTTGTTTCTTCGGGTTGCTCTGCAGCTTTTCCTTTGTCAGCCTTCTTCTTTTCCTTGGGTGTTGCTGATCTTTTTGCTTTCGCTTTTGTCTTCGCCTTTGCCTCTGCAGGCTTCTCTTCTTCAGCTGCGGCTTTTTCCTTTTCTTCACTCTCAGCCTTCTGTTGAGTGTCGTCCAAAGGAATCTTTCCACTTCTTCTGTCTCGCAGTTCCTTTGCCTTCCGATCTCTTTCGTTCATCTCTTCATCCACCTCCTTTTCAATGTCTCTGAACCAGTTGTATTCAGTCTCATATTCGCTGTTGAAGATGTCAAGAACTGCTTGCTTTCCTCCTCTTGGCACATAAACACGCGGTGGGCACATGTAATGATAAGCCGAAAATGGAGATAGCTCAACTGGAGATGTGGGATCTAACGTAATGGAAGAAGATGATGATGACGAAGAGGAGGATGAAGCTGAAGCTGAAGCTGAAGTTGAAGCTGAAGTTGAAGCTGATGCTGATGAATCTGAGGCAGACGATCCAATCTGCAGCCAATATGAAGGAAATGTTGCATTGAGAACGACAGGAGAAATAGGAGTTGCAGCTGATCCGATTGTGAGCGTCTTAATCATCGACAGCACAGTCTGGTAGTTCTGCGGCTTCTGCTTCAGCATCTCTTCACAAATGAGAAGTGCAAGGCGCAAAAGGGATGCTGGCCACAGCAATGAGCTGTTGAATGCTAAAGCAGAAGAAAGAAGACTCAAAGGCGATCGCGTTGGCCGAATGTGTCCGTTCGCTTCTGCTGATTTTGCTGCTTCGGATGCTTCTTCTTCGGCTGCTTCTTCTTCTTTCGCTTTTCCTTTCCCTTTCCCTGCTGCCTCTTTCTTTTCTTTCTTCTCTTTTCCAGTTTTCTCCTTTTGTGCATCCTTTTCAGCTGCTATTTCTTCCGTTTCTTCGTTTGATGACGCTTCTTTTGGACGTGGTTGCTGGACAGCCACTCCACACACAGAAAGAAGCTCAGAAAGAGAAGGAAAGAGCGAAGGAGAAAACGGATTGGATTCGCTGGATTTGCTGCTTTCAGTAGAAGATGAAGATTTCTCGTCTGATTCCTTTTGTGCATTTGGAGGAAGAGGGAATGAAACAGCTGGAGGGGCTATTGACAACAGCTCCTCCCATGCTTGTGAAGGGTTGGATTCAATAAGAGAAGTGATGCGTGCAATCTGAGCATTAACATCACTTGCAGCAAATGGATTGTGGAAATCAACAGGACTCTTTGCATTGCTTGTTTCCTGTGTGTCATTTTCTTGTGGCTTCTCTTTGTTCTTTGAAGCTTTTTGGTTTTTATCTTCTTGAATTGTTGTTGCTGTCTGTGTTGATGCAAGCTGATTGCCTTCATCTTTCCTTGTTTCTTTTTCATTCTCCACAAAGTTTGGTGTTCCTTCAGGCCAAATGAGTTCTCTGACAGAAGTTGTGCGCGTTGCCACTCCGCAAAAAGTGGCAGAAAGAGAGGCAAACGACGCACTCAATGCACGATGTCCGAGAAGCAGGTGAATTCGCGAGAGCTGAGAAGGAAGAAACGTCAATTCTTTGACTGGTGTTGGTGCCAGCTGCGAGAAATCCTGAGAATTGCTGGATGAGGACGAGGATGAAGATGAGTCTGAAGACGAACTGGATTGAGATTCGTTTTGAGATTCGCTAAGTGGAAGATGCATCTTAATACACATAAGAAGCAGAGAATCTAGTGTAAGTGCAGCTGTCAGCAAAGATTTGATCATTGCTGGAACAAGCATGGTAGACAAAGGTTGTGATGTAGATGAAATCAATCCAGCAGTTGCAGAAGTTTTATCTCCATCGTCAGAAGAAGAAGAAGAAGAAGCGCTATCTTGTGCTGATTGAGCTTGTGCTCCTTCTTTCTCTTTTTCTTTTTCTCCTTTTTTCACTTTATCTCCTTTTGAAGTACCAGGTCTTTCTTTCTTCGCCGCATTTTTCGAGTCTTCGCTGTTTTCCTTTGCCTTCTTCTCTTTTCTGGAAGCTGGTCTCTTTGTTGTTGTTGACAAAGTCGAGCCCAGCAATCCTTCTGATGTGGCAGTCGCATCCAAAGATGCTGTCTCCTGGTTGGATGCCTCTTCATCGATCGTATCCAAAATCCCTCTTTGCCTCAGCCTTTCCTTTCTCTTCTCTTCTCTCTCCTTTCTTCTTCTTTCCATTCTTTCTTGTCTCATCCTCTCTTTGTCTTCTTCTCTTCTTCTGACAGCATTCAGCATCTCTTTCTCCACAACAGCGCATTCACCACTAAGAGTCTTCACCATTCCCATCACAGTCTCTCTCAAGGAAACAACTTTAGTGGATGCATATTTTTGAGATATGGTTGGTGTCGAAGGAGAGAAAATCAATGCAGATAAGCAGGATGCCATTAATCGCTGTGCCCTGAACCATCCCAGTGAAGGAAGAGAAGATGAGTTGGCATTCAAAGAAGATTGGCGCGCTTGTTCATTCCCTCCATTAGAAGCACTTTCACTCTTATTTGAGTCATTTCCATCAGAAAGTGGCAATGCTGAAGCAGCCATCGGATTAGGAACGCTTTTCAGTGCTTCCACAATCACCACCAACGAGCGAATGATAGCTGGGTGTGTCTTTCCTTGCACAGACAAAGCGCCTGTGTGAGAAAGCACAGCAAACAGACGCGAGGCATATAGAACCACATTCGAGTGGTCTCCAATGAGCAGTGCTGCTTCAATGGCAATGGAAAAGGCAGAGGCTGATCGCTGGAGCAGAGAAAAGGAAGATGAAGACGACATCACTGAGCACGATGACTGAGTGAGTGATAGCTGCGATGGTGAAAGATCTGGCCTTAATGAGCTTGATTCTTTTGATCGACTGCTTGCTCCACTTGCAGATTCATTGCCATCTTCATCATTCACACTATCGTCATCTGCATTGTCTTCTTCTTCAGCTTCAATATTTTCGAGCTCTTCTAACAGCTCCTCTTCATTAAACTGACTCTCTTCTTCTTCTGTTCCTGTGTTAGCTCCATCTTCTCCGGTGAATCGCTGTGTGATGTTGTATCCCTCCATTCCTTCATTCAGTTCATCTAAAACTGTTCCTTCAGTGTTGTCTGCTTCTTCAGCAAGCAATGCGTCCAACTCCTGCTTCTTCTGCTCTTCTCTTCTTTCAATCGCGATCATCTCCTTCCTCTCTCTTTGTTTTCTCTTCATCACCTCCAGCATCTTCTCCCTCATTCTCATTTCTCTCAAAGCCGCTCGTTTTCCTCCATACAACTCAAATGCAGTCATCCCAATGCCACTGCTGCCACTTCCTCCAGCTTCGATCTCATCCTCCTCTCCACCGTCATTGCCCATCGCATCCATTCCTGAATCCATCCAGTTCTTATCACCTTCTTCAGAATTTCCGCCTCCTTCGCCTTCTTCTTCCCTTCTTCCTTCACTTCTTCTAATTGCTTGCAGAGCTAATGACATTCCAACACGTGCTGCTGAGGAGGCCACACCGTAAACAGAAGAGCGAGGCAGCAAGGAAGCCAGTTCAGTGTCAAGAAAGTGCCGCACAGAAGACATTGTGAGTGAAGGAGTGGTATGAGTGTAGCTGATCGATGGAGAAGATGAATTGGGAAGAGTGTCTGTATTAACCATCACAGCATACGAATATATCAGCTTTGCAAGTGTCAATGAATTGCCCATCAAATACGTCGACACAAGCGTTGTCTTTCCAGACGGTGAGACCGCTTCCAATTGTGGACTTGAAGCCAGATCGCCCATCTTAATCTTCCTGTTGCTCCGAACTGTGTGTGCTGAATGGACCATCTGCCCAATCTGATTCAGTGTGGACGAGAGCGAAGCAAGCAATGACACAAGTGGAACAGGATAGCATGTTGTGATTGGAGCAGTGGCCATTCCAATCACTTTGATGTTCGTTATTTGAGAGCCATTTGGTGAAGAAGCAGATTCAGCCTCCTTTTTCGAAGTGCTGGCTGTTGAAGACGATGCTGTGTTGATTGAAGCAGTTGAAATAGGAGTTCCATTCTCATCGCAACGAGCACAGCCAAAGATGTATGAGGCGTTGCTGTCCAATCCGCTAATGGTCACTGGCTGGTAAGGCTCAAGTGGAATTCCTGTGCCAGAAAGTGTGGTTGACTTCATGGAAAGACCCGTGGCTGCATCAGACTTCTTTCCGTAAAGAATAAGACGATATGGATATATTGGAGCTGATGATGATTGATTTGATGAAGAGCTAACGGAGGATGGAATAATCGGAGTCTGTGCAGGATCAATGGGAAGCAATGTGATGGATGTGCTTGTGCGTGAAATCAGCAGCGGAGGAAGGGGTGGATTCTCCATCAGTGCCAGTCGTTCTGCACCAGACGTGGCTCTTTCTCTCTTCCTGTTGATGTGGAGCACTTCATTCCTCATCTGCTGCATCCAAACAGACAGCGTCGCTTCAGCCACGACGGCAGTCGCTGCTGCTGACACGGCCTGATGGCAGCTGCTTACAACGATGCTGCACAGCTGAGTGATCATACGCGTTCTCTCGCGCACACGTAGCACTTGACGGGTGATGGGTGGAACGCCACTTGCAGAGGAAGATGAAGAAGATGGAGAAGAGGAGGAGGAAGGAGAAGTGGCTGAAGGTACAGAAAACCCGAGACCATCGTACACTCTCGATGGAATGTACCTTCCTTTCTTTTGTGTTCCTTCGAATTGCTTCTGTTTCTCAATCAGAGTTTGTTCTTTGTCTTGCTGATTATTTCCTTTCTGTCCGTTTTCTTCTGCTTTTGCTCCGGAAATATCGCTTTCATCGTCAATTTCTTCAATTTCCGCTGTTTTTCTCTTTCCGTTGCCTTCTTTTGAGTGGCGCTTCAGCAATGTTGTCTCTTCCTCTTCTGCTTCTTCAGCTATCAGACGCAGCAGAATCTCACATTTCGCGCGAACTGACTCTTCGTTAAGCAGAAGCCGTTCATACGGATTCAGATGCACCGCAGCTGAAATCTCTTCTTCAGCTGTGAGCGAAAAAAGTGGAGGAAAATATTCATCCTCCAATGTGCCTGATGATGCTGGTGAACCATTTGAAGAAGAAGAAGATGATGATGATGACGATGATGAAGGTACAGCAGACGTAGCAGAGAGAACAGAGAGTGTGTTTGAGTTAAGTATGCTTGTCTGTGCAGATGGTCGTGTTGTTCCCTGCATTCTCTGTGTAGCTCCTCTGTCAATAATCGGCTGTGTCTTCTTCGAGCCAATCCCAACAGCCGTCCCCAGCGCATCCAGCGTCTCCTTCTTGGTAACTTTCTGTCTGAAGTGCGCGTCATACACTTTCTTCGCCTTGTTTCCTCCGCGCTTCATCTCCACCCAAAACAGCGAGCGCATAATCTGTGCATACAGCGCTCTCAGGTCGCCTTCCACCACCCACATCGCATCTGTCTCGAAGGGTACAGTCAGTGGAAGCTGCAGCGACGTATTTGCTGCCTGGGAGATGGATGTGTAGGATGAGTATGTCTTCACCACAACCTCCAGCATCGACGCTGTGATGAGCCCGTTCCCTCGGCCGGTGTCGGGAATGCCTGGAAGAGCAGGCGTTGTGGTGCAAAGAACATAGTCGAGGAAGTTGCGATCAGCAGTGACCGAGTCCAAGAAGGAGTGCTGCTGGGCAAAGGACGAGAAGTGGCTGAAAAGAGTGGACTTTGCAGATAAAAGGAAAGTTCGGCTGGATTTGAGGAGAAGTGAAGAGAGATGTGGAGTGAATGACGCAGCAGGAGCATCAGAAGAGTTGGAGGTGGCGGGAAATGAAGTCGAAGAGGCGATGGCAGTGTTTGTGGACAAGGGCTTTGAAATGACAGCAGATGTGTGTGTTTGAAGAGCTGTGGCTGAGTAAGTGGAAGAAGAAGAAGATGATGATGATGATGATGTTCCTTTCATTGTTTGTGACTGCATTGAAGACGAAGCCAAAGGAGATCCCACAGGTTTCACCGGCGCAGTCTCATTGATCCGCTCCTCTTCCTCAAAAATGCCGCATTCCATTCGCTTCTCTCGCATCAAGCGAAGAAGACGGCACAAGTGCAGTTTCAGCTGCTCACGATGCACTAACTGAGAGCAGCCTCCATTTCCTATCCAAACAAGGTGCTCCGCTGGAATCGTCTGTGTGGGTGTGTTAATGAACGGAGAATTAAACATCCTACTTGCCTGAGTTTGAGAAAAAGGTGATGTCATTGTAAATGACGACGTAGGTACCAATGCAGATGAGCCAAGCATTGATGAGGAGAAAGCGCCAGAAGCAGACTGAGCATATGCTGTCTGTCCATTTCCCAGTGCATTTGTCTGAAGCGGATGAGCTGCATTTCTTTCTCTGTCCTGTTTTTCGCTCGAAATGCCAGCTTTCTCTTCTGCTTCGATTGTTTCGACCAGTTTGCGCGACAGTTCCGCACAGATGATGGCTGCCTCACTGTGCATTTGTGGATCAATCATCTCCTTCCCCAGGCAGAATACAGTCATAAGCTGCTGCTGGTATTGTTGCCGTTGACGCTGTGAAATGCTTGCAGATGGAGAGGAGGCTGAAGAAGAAGAAGAGGAAGAGGAAGACTGAGAAGGTGATAAGTTAGCATTTGAGTCTGGAAGTTTAGACACAATGGGAAGATGAGTAGATGGAGAGAATTTATCTGAGGGAATCAAAGCGAGTGAAATGATGCACAAAAAAGTAGTTGTGAAGCGAAGCAGGAGCGGCAGAGGAAGAAGCGACGAAAACGAGAGAGGAGTCGATGACGAAGACGAAGAGAAGGCGAGTGCCTGGATGTGGTGCCAGAGCACCGCGAGGGCGTCGACGACGACTTCAGATGGGAGAGAGAAGGCAGCGCTGAGTGCAGCTGACGAAGTCGGGCCAGAAGACACTGAAGCTGATAAATTCTGCGCCATTGTGTCGATTGCCCTGCCTGTTTTCGTGAGGAGTTTCGTGTCTGTTTTGAAAGTTCCGCTGGCTGCTGTTGCGGGATCTGATGGCATTACAGCTGTTGAGGTGGAAGGAGAAGAAGAAAGAAGCAGAAGGAGAGAATTCCCTAGGCGCTCTACGTGAAATGGCATTGACAGAAAAGATGGCTGTGATGAAGAAGCAGAAGAAAACTGCATTTCAACAGGAAATCTCAAAACACGCTCTACAAGAGGTACCTGCGAAGCGAGAAAAGATGAAAGATATTCTGAAGGAGATGGAGTAGAGGAAGAAGAAGATGATGATGACGGTGAGGATGAGTTGAAATTGGAAGCACTTGAATCTCCTCCGTTGACTGAAAGTGGAGCAGGTTCATCGTCTTTGCTTCCAGATGAAGTGGTTGGAGAAGCATCTTTCTTTACAGAAGTTTGAGCAGCAAACTGAAGTGGTGAATTTCCGGCAGCGCAGTTCTGCGTGCTCTTGTTCATCAAAGGCGACAGTGCGCAGTACAGCCGCACCTCGTTAATTTGCGGAGGAGAAAGTGGTTCTGCCAGAGAAACCGGGGCACACAGCGGAGAATACGAGTCAAGCGCGCTCAAAACAGAGGCGCTGGGCATTTCAACGCTGAGCGAGTCGACAAGGCCAATGCGCTGCATCGCCATGACTCCGACTGCCCGATCGACAGAAGCGCCGAGCCGGTCGAAGAGTGGGAAGTAGTCCCAGGCGAAGGAGAGCCGAACGGCACGTAGGAGAATCAGCGGAGGAAGGAAAAACGGATCAGAAGTGTTATCTGTCGAGGCATCTGCACTCGAAGCAGATGGTGGATCAAAATAAGGGTCTTTGGAGTCTTCTTCTGCGAAGAATTGTGGTCGAGGGATGTCTGTACCATTGGCAGCAGTCGTGTTGATGTCTGCTCTTGCCGCAGAGGATGGACGTGAAGAAGGTCTTCCAGGCTTCTTCTCTGCAGATTTTGGTCTCTTTGCCTTTTCTTTTTCTGGTTGCGAAGTTTTCTTCTCAGTGGAATTAGACTGTGCAGAAGCGCTTTGCGATGGAGTTGCCTTTGATGAAGATTGGGTCGATGACAATATGTGCGCGGGGAAGATGAGATGTTGGATACACTGAAGAATAATAGTGGCATCTGCATTTTCAAGTGAAGCATTTTTATCATCTTTATTTGAAATGTCATTTCTCTCAGTATTCTTCTGCTCCAAATCATCGTTAACTTGTTGGATTTTTATTTGGGATTCTGTATATGGGTTTCCTACAATCTTTTTCTGAGCTGTTGATATTAGATTCAAAAGAGCTTCGATCTTCCGAATTCTTTTCACTCTCAATTCATCGGTTGTTTCTTTTGTTTGCGCTTCTGTGTCTGTAATTGTGTCTTCAGCAGTCATTCCTTTCGCATTTTGCGCTGTTGTTTCAACAAGGTTGTGAATGAGTTGCACTGATTCAAGTGCAGTCTTTTTTTTCTGATAAAGATCATACCTAATTTGCAACAATCCAACTTTTTCGATTGCGTCTTGAAGCATTTGTTCTTCCTCGCCTGGCAAAGGAGTATCATCCATATGTTCGATTTCGTTCAATTCGTTCACCTTTGACCAAGCTTGTTCTGCAGCTTGTGCAGCTCGATCAATATCTCCTCCAGATTCTGCCGCATAGCAAAGAGCTGTGTAAAGTGAAACGCGCAGAGAAAGATGACGAATAGAAAGCAGTGGAAGCGAAGACTCAACGAGAGCAATGCAGTCTGCCAATGGTGCACATGGAAAAATCGAAAATCCAACTCTTGTCAAAGTTTGACAAAGAGTAAAAATGCATATAACTCCTCGATGAATTAGCCAGTATAAACGAGCGGGTGAAAAACTGCGTACAGTATATAATAAAGCCAGAGTAGATTTAATTTCATTCATAATCAAAGAAATATTATCTGATGAGGAAAGCGATGGATCTCGTTGCAAAATTTGTGAAGTCGTGCAAGTAGATATTCCTAATTGTGCTTCAACGAGTAATGGAAACAACTCTTCTAATTTGCTCTGTGCGTTTTCTTTTTCTTTAGGCCTTTCTTCCTGCTGAAAAGAAGTTATGAGTTGAGTCGCAAGATTTTTGGCTTGAGAAAAGCAAAGGGAAATAGCATCGGTATAGGAGTTATTTTCTTTAAGTTTTTCTCCTTCTTCTAGCAAAAAGTGAAGCCTCTCGATGTCTTGTTTCGTCATGAGAGCAACTAAACTTTTTGAACCGTTCTATTTCCAAAGAATAATTTATGGTATAGGATCAAGACTACAACAAATTGAAAATAAATAGAATAATATCATATTAAAAAGTGTTCAAGTCATTTTGCAATACGTCGAATATCATTTTCTACATTTGTTTCGATATTTAATGAATTTTATAATTGAAAAAAAGTTTTCTGGTGTAATATTTAAATCTATCTTAAATTTCACATTTTGAAACCAAAAAATTGGAACTAAAACTGGTTGCTTACAAAAGAAGTGTAATGAATAAAAATCGAATAAATATCTAGAAAGTGTTTTTTAAAGCTTAAATAGGATGAAATATGAGTTAATTTAGAGAAGTATTCTCAAAATATTTGTAGAAATTAAAATAAAATGAAGAAAACACGTTATGAAGATTCAGACTCATCAGATTGTGGTTGTGTAGAAGGAGAGGAAGAAGTGGCTGGCTGGCTGGCTGGAGACTCCTTGCTCGGCGAGCGCTTTGGAGAGCCCGTCAGACGCATAGACGAGCCAGTGCGTTCGTAGTCTCTCATCTGCTGCTCTGTCGGCGCTTCCATCTCGGCCAGCCACTTCGGAGGCTTCCACACACCCGTCTTCCGATAGCTCATCATCGCCTCCTTCAGCGCTTTCTTATCTTGCTCCTCCCGAATCTCCGCATCGCGCCGCAGCCTTTGCAGCTGCGCCTTCTTTTGCTCAATCTCTTTTCTGACTTTCTCCTCTTCCTCAATCCGCTTCCGCGACTCCTCCTTTCGAAATTCCTCTTTCCTCTTCATTCGCTCAATGTATTCCAGC
The DNA here is from genome assembly GCF_001643675.1 of Monocercomonoides exilis. Lineage (NCBI taxonomy): Eukaryota > Preaxostyla > Oxymonadida > Polymastigidae > Monocercomonoides > Monocercomonoides exilis. The sequence continues at coordinate 381,217 of NW_027150573.1, forward strand.
TTCTCCTGCTTCTTTTCTTTCTCTAGTTCTTTTTTCTCCATTATCTCTCTTTGCCTCTGTTCTGCAATCTCTTTTCTCCGCAGCTCGTCCATTTCTTGCCGAGCAAGAAGCTCTTCCCGTTTTTTCTCAGTTTCCTCTCTCATCTTTTTTATTGTCTCTTCTCGTTGTCGGGCTTTTTCAAGTTCCTGCTCTTTTTTTTCTTTTTCTTTTAACTTTCGTTCTTCTTCTTGTTGCTTTCTTCGCTCTTCAATTTCTTGTTCCCTTTTCTTATAAAGTTTTTCTCTTTCAGCCTTTTGTTTTGATTGCTGTTCTGCAACCTGTTTTTTCTTTTCTTCGGAACGCTCTTTTGCTTCTTGAACACGTCTCCTAACTTCAGCAGCGTGTTCTTCTTGTTGCCTTTTACGAAATTCATCCTTTTCTTCCATGTCTCGCATCATCTGAATGCTCAGATCTTCTCTCTTTTTTTCCATTTCAACCTGTTGTTCGATCTCTCGTTTCTTCTTCATTCGAAGTTCCTTCACTCTTTCTTCCTCCTTTAACAAGCAATTGTGTAAAATAATGAAAAGGGAATTTGAAATCAAATTTGACCACACTTGCGCAATTAATCGTTCAGCTTGTTGTCTTGCTTTTTCAAGAGCATCCATTGTTTCAGCATGCTGCGATTCACTATTATAAGCTTCCTTCAAAGTATTAAAAAGTGCTATATTATTTAATAATTGTTTTGAACAGTATAAGTTTAAAAAAAAAAGAAAAAGAAAAAATAATATTTACTTTCGCGTTTTGCTTCACGTCTCTGGCGTTTTGTATCCATGACACTTGAAGACAATGAAGGTTCTTTACTAAGTTTTGCATCTTCATCAAAAGGCCGCAAATCGTGAATAGTTATTCCTTCTCTGCCAAATATTCGTTGTGTTCTTGGTGAAAGAACAACTTGTGCTGTATTCCCTGGAATATCGCTAAGAGTCATTGAAGATAGAGATAAAGTTATTTTGTGGATCCTTCTTGTTGTAGATCTTCTTGGAGTAGGCGTTGAAGGTTGATCATTCATTTTTTCTAACTGACAAGAACAAAGAATGGTTACAAAAATTCTTGAACGGGAAAATACAAATCTCCAACAAAAAGTCAAGAGTTGGCAACATGCAAATGTTTTCTACAATGGTTGTTAGTATTCAAGCGAATTCTCAAGAGCTGCACTTAAGATTTTTTGGTTGTGTTTATTTTGTCTTTTTTCATTTATGAATTTGGATATAATGATAATAATATGAAAAGAATTGTTAAAGCAATTAGAGCATTGTGAGGATTTTGAGGAAGGTAATATTATTAATGAATTGAATAAATCAATATATGAGATGGACAAAGAAGAATTGGACTTAAGAATTCTTCAGGAAGATACGTTAAATAAAATTGGAAAAATGATTGAAAAAGAGGAAATACAATTGAAAAATGCATGTATTTTATTGAAGCATGTAGGGTATTGCATGGTATTGAAAGAGATTGATTATGAATGCTTCAGAAAATCATCATTGCGTTATGAATTTGAAAAGATGATATTCAAAGAATATGGCAAAAAAGATGAAAAGAATGAAATGCTTTTGGTTGATCTATGCGAATGCTATTTATTATTTCATGGCCGCAATTTAAGAAAAGAATTGCTTTTAATTTGTCTGAGATGTCTTTTGAAAGCTGCTTTGAACAAAGAGGAAAGTAAAGAAGCGCAAAGAAATGTCGAAATCGCTTTGCTCGCTATGAGTAACATTAATTCTGGAGAAGTTTGCTGATTTTTAAATTTTTAATGTAAAGTTATATAATGGTTGAAAACAGATTATTGGAAAAGAATTATATCTGAATGAGATAAAGGAAATTATTGAATATCATCAGCGGAATTGCAACCTCACTCATCTTGCGTATCAATCTGCGTGGAGTTTTTTATTTTGCAGATTGTTTGCAAATTCAAAATTGCTTGATGATTTTGTGAATATACTTCATTTTGCAAGGGAAGCAACAAGGGAGTTGAGTGCTTTGAGAAGAAAAGTCGACTGGAAGGCAAGCAGAAAGGAATTGAAGCACATGAAGAATGCGATAATCGTCAAACGATGGTGTAAATTATCACTTTCAGCTATTATTTATCTTCAGAGAGGAGAAGTTGCTGAATTGATTGAATGTGTTGTAAGTGTATGCAAATCTGCAAACAACAAGCGTAGAGATATTATCAAGGAATTCATTTCAACTATCGAAGAATTGATGATAACTACCAGAGAAAGTTCTATAATTTTATTGCTGAGGGGCGGGGTGATTGGTGTTATTTTGGAAGATATTTCTCAGACAACAACAAAGAAAGAGGAGATATTCAATTTTTTAAAATTTATATTTCATTTTACTCTGCGGTTGAAAGGAATCACAAAAGATGAAGGTGACATAGAAATTTGCAAAACGATTAAAAGTGAGACAATTGTTAAGTTGGAGGAAGGTGGATATGAAGACATGATTATAAGTTTTTATACAACATTTATTCTGTATTCATCAACTATTCCCACTAAAAAACTTCTATACTATTTTGCATTACCTTGAATAGAAAATTCTTTATCATTTCTGATTAGAAAATAATAAAAACATTAAATTTTTGGACAAAATTCAGAAATAAATCCACTGATTATAATTATTTTTTTATTGATCACTTGTTTTGCTCATTTGGATTCGTAATTTTTGTTTGTATGTATCTAAAGAAAATTTATGTTCAAACAAAATTTGTGAAAGCAGATGCTTGGTACAGATATCGCATAAAATTCAGGACATCGCACAAAATACCGGACAAGATCGATTTCACAATAACTGCAAGAGGAAAAATTCAGGAAATTTTCCTCAAAATACATCACATTAATGCAAACTTAGTTGACATACAAAACTTTTAAAACTACTTTATTTGTGCTCAAAAAAAATTTATGTGGAAATCTTGGAGAAATAGAATTTTGAGTTTCTCCGAGATTTGAATAAATATTTATTTCTGAACACAAATAAAGCTGAAGTGAAGTCTTGTATATCAAATGAGTTTGTATTGACAAGATGTGTTTAGAGGAAAATAGTCATAATTATTTATCTTGCAGTTATTGTGAAATCGATCTTGTCCGGTATTTTGTGCGATGTCCGGTGTTTTTTGCACAAACTGTATATATCTTTTCGATTTAAATTTTTATTAAATAAAAGATTCATTTGCCAAAGTTAGCAAGCAAAATAAAATAAAATAAAATAAAATAAAATAAAAACAAACAAACAAACAAACAAAGTTAAAAAAAACTGAATATCATTCATGAAAAAATACACTCTTCCTAATTTTGAGGGTTATCATGTTTTATTGAATAATTGGCATCAAAAACAAAAAAGTTCGAATGAAGAAAAAGAATAGATAAAGTTTTAAGAACGTCTGTGATTAAGCACGAATTTTTTGCTTAATGGATATTGTTCCGAACAGTATTTTCTTATCTTTTTCTCGATTTTAAGTGATGAGTTCGTTTTTTGTGTGAAAATGAAATCCCTTTCATAATCCAGCCGTTGAAAAAAATAAGAACAAATCGTTGATTTTTTCGTAAACGGTAGAATAATGACTCATCTCAAAAAAATATAATGTCGTGGAAGATAATTGGGCTTTTTGCAAGATATTAGTAACTGACCTTTATTAATGAGTTCATAAAACTCTGATCCGAAACCGTTCTTGGTTTTTTCAAGAAAAAAATCATCACTGGTCGAATGATCAACCTTTTCCCTTGTCATTATGATTTAAGTGTTCTTTTCCATATGTCACATATTCAGACGACAGGGTTATTATTCAACCTCAATTTTTTTTTCCATTTGCTCTGACCTATTATTTCATATCGAAAGTTTTGTGTCCCACTTTTTGAAATAATGACAAGATTCTTTGCATAATAGAAATCTATATTGTGTTTAAAATTTGTATTTTGAAATGAATCCCTTTTCTCATTGGAGGGGAGAGAGAGAGATGGGGGGTATTAAAAACCTTTCATCAATTTTCCTTGAGAAATTTATTGATTTCAAGGTGTGTAAAGCCTCATTATTCATTCAAAACATATGTTTTTTATAATTTCAATGAAATTTTTAATTATAAATAATGAGATCAAGACTTAGCAAATAAATGAAAGTTCTTGAAGAGCTAAAAAGAAAATAACGGCTTGCAAAATAAAAGCATGCCATGCCATCCTTTTTTGAGGAAATTATACAATAACTTGAACGAATGGCACATATTGTTTATGATGATGTTATCAGTATCAAACATGCCATCAATTCAGAGCAATTCAGCTGCAACAGAAAAAAAAAACGCAGTTCTGGCGTTGCAAGCTGAAAGGGCAGTGGGAAAACCGTGAAGGCCGCAGGTTATCAATGGAGAGAAGGAAGAAATAGTTCTTGATGTGATCATAATTGACACTATTTGTGAAACCAGTCAGACAATGAAGAAAACAAGAGAATTGGTTTGTTTTAATTTCATTTTGCACTAATAAACTTATTTCTTAAGATGGAAAATGCTTTTAATGATTCGAAAGACGAAAACGAGCCTTATATTTACGGTTTCAAATGCAGCGGCTTATTGACTTCTAAAGCGTCATCCAGATCTGAAAAAGAGCAGTCCTTAATTTTTTGATGTGAACAGGTTGGCTGTGTCATGCAAGAGTGTAATGGACACATGGAATCAAATGATGAAAGGATTACACGAAGCTAATAACAACAATCCTTCATTAATATTCAACATCGACGAATCTTCTGAGCGTGTGCATGCAACTACAAATATCAGCGTTGTCCATTCATCAAACTAATGGGCTGAACACTGCAGGGAAGCTCAAAAAATGGACAAGGCAACACTTGTTGCTGCTGTGGCTATCGATAGTTATTCATTTCTTTGCATCATTCTCTGGTCAAGTGTTTTTCAACCGGATTAACTTAAGTCTCTATTCTCACCGACCCTTGGCATCTGGATCAACAAAAGTGGTTGGATGGACAAGAAAAACTTCAAGAAATATGCAGAAACAGTTCTTCTGCTTTCCATCGTTGAAAAAAGTGAGAATTCAGTTAAAACCGGATATAATCAAGTCGAATATAATCTCATTCGTTTATAATCACATTTATCGATGTACCGACATTTTTGGCCTTTATTTCGTTCATTTTCAATCAAATAAAATCACAGGGCTAAATATATATTATCACATTTTGTTTCATAATGGGTGAATTTTTCATTGAAAAATCGATTTTTTGATCAAAAATTTCGATTTTTTAAATTTTTCAAAATTATGTTTAAATAGTTTAAATAATGTGAATAAAAGATAATAATAGATTTCGCAAGTGAAAAATGCGTTTTAATGAAAATTTTTCAAAAATTTTTGATTTGACCGAAAATATATTAATTAATAAATGGGGAAAATAAATTATTTCAATTTTTTTTTTTTTTTTTTTTTTTTTTTTTTTTTTGCAAAAAGTATTGAAAAATTGTTTGTTTAATAACTTTATTTTGCTTTCTCAGATTTCAAAACAAATTTGATTTACATATCCGTAAACAGGCATCGTTGAAATCAAAACATTAAGTTTCCCCACCTTTTTCGAATTTCAAAAAACCGACTCATTTTTATTATGTTTTTTGATATTAAAAAGTGAATGAAATGTGCATAATTTTTCAATGAAAATGCTTGAAGCGAAATATTTTGCCCCATATAAATAGAAATAACAATTTTTTATGTTTTATAATGTTTTTAGAATATTTTAAAATAAGTTTGAAAAATCAAAAAATTGAGATTTGGGTGATTATTTTCTGATATCATGTTTTTTATATTCAAAAAATTCTGTTCGATAATATCCCTTGAATATCAACAGAATAATACTGAACAATTAGAAGGCTTATTCAAAAATATCTTCATCTTTATTTGAGCTTAAACATTTGTCTTGCTAGCAGTTTTGATAATTCAACAATTCAAACACAAAGTCTCTCCCCAATGACAAAAAACGTTTGAAAAATTGACACATCGAAAAAAGTTATGATTTCAAGAATGTTCAACCATTTTTGATCAAAAAATCGATTTTTCAATGAAAAATTCACCCATTATGAAACAAAATGTGATAATATATATTTAGCCCTGTGATTTTATTTGATTGAAAATGAACGAAATAAAGGCCAAAAATGTCGGTACATCGATAAATGTGATTATAAACGAATGAGATTATATTCGACTTGATTATATCCGGGTTTGATTGTATTTCAATGAAAACTGAGTAATATCTTCTTTATATCTATACCCATCTTTCATATAGGGATCCTTCTATTTGGATTCCCTTGGAAAAAAACAAAACCGATAGCATCACATTCATCTCCCACTGTACTCATTTATCTCAGCCACTCGATAGAGGAGTATTTGTAACTCTCAAAGCTTCTATTTCTTCATCATTTGGTGTTCCATCATCTGCTTCATCGTCTGCTACGAGAAAATAACTTGTTGAAGTGCTTCCTCAAGCAATTCACTCCGCTTTCTCTCATTCTTACATCAAAAATGCTTTTGAAGAAAGCGGAGTCTTTCATAAGACGTTTGGTCCGGTTCTTCTCAAACTCCCGAAATCATCAAGATATCCTCTTCCTTCCCATCGTAACCGTTTCGATTATTTTGGAAAGTTAATCACAAAAAAAGAACTTCTAGAAGATTGTGAGAGATTTATTTGGGAGAAATGAAGAAAACGATAAGGAAAAAGACATGAAGCAAGAGGAAGAAAACGAAAAAGATGAAATAAATTAATTCATACAAAAAATCTAAAGAAAACGCACTGACGTTATTTTTGATGATCCAAACGAAGAGGAAATAGAAGATATGCAAAGAAAACCAGGAAAAAGAAAGATAATTCGAAGAATTGATTCTTCTTTTGTATTTTTTTAAATTTTTCCAAATTTTTCACTTCAAAAATTTGGGTCAGAATAAAAAAATGGGTTGGGGTTAAATAATAACCCTTCAAATGAATTTGAAAGCTATTTTTGTTGATGCAATCAAAACATATCATATCCAATGCTTGATGACAATTATTTGCGAAATTGTTTTTCATTTTTTTTGTAATTTCTAATTAGCATTGAGGGAAGCTTAAAAAAAATTCTTATATAAATAACGCAAGCTGTTTATTGAACAAAAAATTAATCAACATATTAATACACAAGAAATATTATAATTCTTTCTTTGCATCATCTTTTGGAGCATCATTTTTCAAATATTTTTCTTTTTCTGTCTTTTTTTTACCTCCTTTTAATATGGCATCCTTAACTGATTCAACCTTTTTCTTTCTTGCTTCTTCTTCTTCCTTCATTCTTTGTTCTTCTTCAAGCTGCTTCTGTTGCTCTTCAGTCAGTTGAGGCTTGAAATGCTCTTCAATCCACCTCTTCTTCCTTTCTCTTCCAATCTCTCTCTTCTCCTTCAGATTTCGTGTCTTTTGCTGGTAATCTTTCTTATATTTTTCTCTGTTTTCCTGACTTTTAGGCGGAGGGGAATGCATCAGTGCCTTCAATCGCGACGGCCTCGGCAGTCCTCGAAACCTTCTCCCTGTGGGCGTTTTGTGTGCCCTTTCAGCCTCACGCGCCCTCTCCTCTTCGAGAATGGCTTCCTCTTCCTTTCGTCTCGCTTCAATTTCCTGTCTGACTTGCTCCTCTGACCGAAATCCCTTTGTAATCGCTTTTTTGTCTTTCTTTTTTTTCAACGCAATTTTCTTTCTCAGATCCGATTCGATTTGAGCATCCACTTTTTCGCCCTTATTTTTCTTTTCAGATATTAATTTCTGTACCTCTTTTTCAATTGCAGCTTCTTCTTCTTTTTGAATTTTTTCTTTTTCTTCCAAAACTTTTAACTCTTTCTCTTTTTTCTTCTTTTCTTCTTCTTCTTCTTCGTCTCGTGGTTTGGCTCGCTCATATTTTGGATACCAATATTTATCTGCACCATGCCCCATATAATGAGAATCTTTCTGCCGTTTGTCGTATACAAGTTTTGTCTGTTCCACTCTTTCAAGTCTTCTTTCATCAAACTCCATTGGTGTATGATCAAGAAGAGTAACATCAAGAATTATAGATGCCCCAGCTATTAACATTGAAGTTAAAATAAATAGCAAATTAAAATAAATTATTACAAACGAGGGACAATTACTGTAGCTCCTCTTGTTCCATAAGCAAGATATGATGGAATAATCATTCTTCGTGTTTCGTTTAAACACATTCCAATAATCCCCTGTTGAAATGAAATGTTAAAAAGAAGGCTTTAAATCTTAAACTTGTTTATAAATAATTAAAAGTTCTAACCTGATCCAATCCTTTTTGTATTTTGTTGTTTAAACAAAGTTCAAATTTCAATTTAAAATTTATTTAAAATGAAAATATTTAATTTGCTCAAAACAAACCTTCAATAGATTCTCCATATCCAACTCTAAAAGAATATCCTTCATCAGGTTCTGTACAATCAACCTCTTTTTCAGAAGAAAATAGAAACAAATGGAATGATATCTAATATACATTTAAAAAATTAAGCAGAGGTAATATGATTATATATTTCTAACCTCAACTTGATCGCCTTTTTGGACGCGGTCAACGCAATTTTCTGCTGGCTTAAGAATTTCAACTTGTATGGTTTTTGGTGGTTTCTTTTTGGGGGTAAAAGATTTAGGAGGTTCAATTACTGTTGCGGCACAAATAGCATCTAATGCTAAAAGGGCAAGAAACAAGACATTGAAGTGTCTCATTTCAGAAAAAAATAATAAGAAAGATATGGGAATATTTCTGCATATAAAACTCAAATCAATGCTAATAGCAAAACACAATCAGAATTACAATATTATAAATTAATTTTCATTTTTATGAATTTTCAAAAATGAAAAAAATTGTGTTTGAACGCAAAATGGACACTTCTTAATTAAAAATATTAAAAATATAATAAAATGCTAAGAAATCAACAATAATCCATTTCAATTTTGTTGAATTTTTGAAAGCATTAAATATATATTTTTTCTTTTCATTTGTATATTTTTTGTTGAAATGCCACATTTTTTTTAAAAAAAAATTATTTTTTTCTTCAATTCCCAACAGTCAATCCAAATCATAATGAAAAATTTTGATCATATCTGAAAAAATCAACTTTAATAAAAAAAAATCACCAATCAAGCATTTCTATTTTCGAAAAAGTCCCCCATAAACTATTTTTTGTGATTAATGGAATCGAGATATGCTGTTCTCCAGGCTTGTGACCGATGTCGCATGAAGTATGACTCAGTTTATTCAATACAAAATTATATCGGATTATTAATTTGATATTTTCCGTGGTGATCCAAAGGAAAACAAAATGCGACGGGTATGTTTTTTGAAAATACATATAAAAAGGATATACATGAATTTTCCATATTTATTTTTATCTTCCCTTTTATACATAAATTTTATAAAGTGGACATCCATGTGCTTCATGTAAACAACGAAGATTTGAATGCACTTATGATATGCCTGTGAAAAAACGAGGTCCAATGAGTAAAAAGCGTCTGTGAATTTAAAACATAAGCACTATTTAATTTTTACTTTTTTCATCTCTCTTATATTTTTAGAAGAATCATCAACACTTACTGATTCTTCCACAAACACAAAAAACCAGGATTGGTCCAGAATTAACGATGCCATCACAGAAACTTTGACTGTTGAACCTGAAATACCACCTGCAACTGAAGAAACAACATATTTCCCTCCATTTCAAATTTTGCAGGATCCGTCATATCCTAGAGTGCTTGTATTTCATACAGGAACACCAAGATATTTGCCTCATCTTGACCCAAATGATTTCGAGCCATTTTATGACCTATCTATTCCTTTTTTGAAAATAGGAGAAAATAAATTTATTTATTTGGAAGTGTTTAGACGATTTATAAACCCATTTTTAGGAATGTTCTCTCCTGATATGTCATATTTTGCACATTTTCCTTTTAAAACAAAGGAGATTTTATTCACAATCAAACAGCAACGACTCCTTGAGCAACAGCAATCGCAGCAACAGAAAAATGCTCCAACGGAAGTTAATTCGAATCCATCATCAGTTGCCAATTCAACATCTCCTCCACCTATCCCCTTTCAGCGCCCGAAGGATTCACTTCCGACCGACTCGCAGCTTCCTTCATCTGCGCACATGGGCCTCAACAAAGCAGAGCATCTCTCACTTCACTTTATGGATGCGCTGCACATGCAGTTCTACACTATCATCGCGCTTGCTGCCAAAGCGCTGGGGCACACCCGCACTGCAACCATCTGCATCCGGCAGGCGCGTGTGTACGGGATGGTGCTGTCAGATGTGGTGGGCAACCTCCTCAGCCACAAGATGTCCCTCCAGAAGCGCCTCGTCAACGGCATCGTGCCGATGAAGCACCTCTGCCGCAAAATCCTGAAGTGCTTCCTGCACAAAAACAAAACTGACAGATGCGAATTGAATAAGGATAATAAAAATGCTGCTCCTGAAAGTGTGAAGACTGAAGTAAACACATCTTCTTTGAGCGCATCAGCGTTCCCTTCTTCACATCCAGAGCCTTTAAACGCCAGCACACAGGCATCTGAGTCAACCAATTCCTCTTCTTATTCTTCTTCCTCTTCCTCTTCTGATCTCTCCTCTCTTCCCATTCTGCCCATCGCATCCATCTCCAGCCGCCCTGCCACATTCAACTTCTCCTCAAACCGGCAGGCGTTTCTCTGCAAAGGCGGGTTCTTCAACCCGCTCCCGCTCATGTTTGGGCTGCAGTCGTTTCCGAAGCCGAAGATCAAGCGGCACACGCGCCATCCGATCTGCCAGAAGACAGGGAAGATCTGCCCGACGCTGCTGAAGCACCTGGAGCACGAGTGGGCAGCAGAGCAGGAGAAAGAGAAAGAGGCACGGGAGCTGAACGAGCCGGTGCTCATCCGCAACAACGAGGAGCTCATCTGCTTCATCCGGATGCTCTCCACAGACATCGCTGTCTCTCGTGCCCTGCCCTTTTCGCCTCTGGACATTTTGGAAGGCTCCTTCGTGATTGAGTATCTGAAAGGCATGTTTCTGATAGCCAAGTTCTACTCGTCGCACCAGTGCCGCCGTGCTGAGCAGCTGTCGCGCAGCACAAGAGAGCTGATGAACTCGAAGTATGTGCAAGACTTGATACTCTCCCCACACTCCCCTTTCTTCTCGCTGTGTGTGAACCCGAATGCTCCGGTGGCTGTGCCGTTTTCGGAGTTTAATTTGGACAGCGTGCTGAAGGAGATGAAGGGGCTGCTGGATGAGCTGCAGGAGATGACAGGGGGTGGAGAAGAGAACAAGAGTGAGGAGGTGAATATAAACAGCGAAATGGACGAAGATGTGAAGGATGGGAGAAAGAATGAAGGGGAAGAGCAAATAAAAGAAGAATCAAATAAAATGATTGACGATAATGAAATGAACATGAATGACAACACAAACAAAGAAGGAGAAAGCGAAAAAGAAAAAGAAAAAGAAAAAGAATCAACAGGAAGCGATTCAATTTCATTGAAAGATGCAAAAATGAATGGGGAGTCTATTCACACACACGAACAGCACTGCACTCATCTGCACACTGCAATCTCAACCACGAACTGCTCATCGTCAGCCATCCTCTTGTCTTCTCTTATTCCGCTCATATCGCCTGAACTGTCGAGACAGCAGACACCAAACTTCCAAAAGACTATGACACCTCGTTTTTCGATTTTAACAGCACAAACGCAAACACAGTCATCATCATCATCTTCTTCTTCTTCTCTTTCAACATTATCTTCCTCCTCTTTATCCTCCTCCTCCTCCTCCTCTTCTTCTTCTTCTTCTTCTTCTTCTTCTTCCACCAGCTACTCTCTGGTATCCATCCCAGACAAGCCACCGTATGTGTACTCTTGCAACATCGCAGCGCCAACACTGGATGAAGTCATCCGGCGTTCGATGACTGAGATCAAGCAGCACAGCTCGTGGGTGGCCACGCTCATTCAGCCAGGCTCTGAACTGTCTCTGGCAGGAGGTGGGTGGTGGAGAGAGAAAGGGAAGAAGAAGGAAAAAGGGAAAGAAGGAGGGAAGAAGAGGAAAGAAGAAAGTGAAAGACTGGAAAATGAGGAAGAAGTGGAGAGAGAGAAAGAGGAGGAAGAGAATGGAGCGATTTCTGTGATTGCAACACGCTGCGTGAAATCCAACAAGGCGCGGCCGGCTTATCTCTTCAGATTCATCCCGAAAGTGGACAAAGCTAAACAGCAAGCAGATTCTTGCTGTAATTCTTCATCATCATCATCATCATCTTCTTCTTCTTCTTCCCAATCAACCAACGCAAACGTGTGTCATCCGCGCTGCTCTTCAAAAGCACCACCGGCAGCGTCGACAATCACCTCATTGAAAGATGCAGTGGTTGCCACACACGCCTCCATCAAAGCATCTCAATCAGCTGCTCTGTCAGCATATCGCGACCAGGGCGAGCTGTTGGGCAATGACGGATTTCCTGTCTCTTCATTGTGGTCAGAAGAGGAAAAAGAGAAAGAGAAAGAAAGAGAGAAGGATGACAGACTGCTCCCAGCATCCCCACACAATTCTGCACTTGTAGCATCGTGCACAGGCGTAAACACAAACACCGCCAATTCGACTGTGTTTATGAAGGACTCTAACACAACCAGCCACATTTCGCGCCCGCGGCGTACGCTCTTTTCTGAGACGTGCCTGTGCCACGCGCTGTCCTTCCTGGAGCTGTCTCTGAGAGAAGACATCGGACTGAGGCAGAAGATATCAGCAGCCCATTCGTTCTCCACGTTCGTCATGTGGTCCCTCTTCCCCATCACCCACCTGATGCAGCAGCCCCTGGCGTCGATCTCTTTCCCCTTTGCGGCGCTGGACTTGAATCACAGAGAAGAAATACTGCTTGTGCTGTCATTTGCACTGTTTGAGAGGATGTGTGTGGTCGGAGGCACGAAGAGGAGAGGGCCGATGCTGGTGGTACTGGAGAAAGATGCAGAGAAGGAGCAAGGGAACGGAGAGAATGGAAAACAAGGAAAGAAAGGAGAAGAAGGATGTGAAGAAGATAAAGACAACAAAATTGCAAGTGACTCACCTGTCTTGCTGTCTCCTTCTCCATCCCCCACGCCCGAAGAAGAAGCAGTGCATCCAAAGTTCACTGAGATTGAAGATCGACTTGTGAAAGTGTTTCAGATCAAGAACAGGGCAAGTTTGTCTATCATGACGTGTGTCATAGACGAAGATCCATGTCCAAGCACTGCCTGCTTCTGCCGTATTCCTCCCTCGGCATTTCTGAGGGTGCCCACACACCAGTCGAAGAAGGAGAAGAGAAATGCAGAAGAGAAGAGGAAAGAGGAGGAGGTGAGGAAAGAAGAGAAGGAGCTGAAGGAGCTGAAGGATGCAAAGGAGATTGATCCGTCTATCAAAATGGAGGAGGACAATGTGATTGTTGAGACAGTCAATGATTCCGCTAAATCTGATAAATCCACTTTATCCATGCTATCTAGCTGCTCTCCTTCACCTTCATCTTCATCTTCACCTTCTTCCTCTTCTTCACCCGCACCTAAAAACAAGGTGATTGTTCCAACGGGCTACCACATAGTGGCAGAGCTGTCTCTTCTCTTCGACTACATCGATCCACAATGTGTGGAAGAGCTGAGGGAAGCAGAATTGGACCAGCAGAAGTTGAACTGCTGCGGAATCTACCATTCGAAGAGAAACAAAGAGGAAGACGACAAAAAGGAGATGGAGCAGAATGGAGGAGGGGAATCAAGTGAAAGTGAAGGAGAAAGTGGAAGCGAAAGCGAAGAAGAAGAAGAAGATGATGATGAAGATGATGACAGGATTGATTGTGGCGAGTGTTGTGTGGATGCAAGTGCAGTTGATGCCAAAATGAACACAGACAACAGCGCCAATCTGATTGAGCGCATAAAAGAGAAGAGAAAAGAAACTGCAAAACACAAAGTGGGCGAATGTTGTGAGTCGAAGAAGATGAGCAAATGTGAAGATGGAAAAGAAGGAAAAGATGAAGAAGAAGGCGAAGAAGACGCACTGATGACATACAGCTGCGGGTGTGGGTGCACCATGACCTCCAAAGAAGTCGATTTTGCGCTGCTGATTAAACCACACTCGCCATTCTTCCCATCCTTTGCCAAGTGGAAGAATCCTCAACAGCCACCGCTTGTGTCAGACTCAGCTACACAGCAGACAGGAACAGCAGGAACAGGATCAGGAACAACAGGGACAATAACATCTGTATCAACAACAGGGATAGCAGGGACAACTACAACAATTGCTCAACCAGCATCTTCAACACCCAATGCTCCTTTGTCAACTTCAACTGCTGCCAATCCTGTCGTTCAGCAGACACAGCCAATTCTGTCTAATCAACCAGTCATCAGCACAGCTGCTGTTCCTCTTCCTTCTATTCAGAAGCCAAATCCAATCACACCTTCAGTCTTTTCAGATGGAGCAGCACAATCAATTGCAACATCTACTGCATCTTCAACAAATTCAACAGTGTCATCAGCACCAACCTCAACATTAGCACAACCATCATCAACAACAGTAGTATCAACTAATGTCAACAACAACAATGCCATGAATGACTCCTCAGTTGCTGAGTCTCTCCTCCCTCCTCCTCTTCCTCTGCCCCAGCCACTCCCAGAGCCCCCCTCAAACTGTGTCACATCCCATTCATATTCAGCGCCTGCACCGTCTGTTGCACAAATCGATCTTCACACATTCAAATCTCAATATTGGACACCCGTCCACCGCGACGCTAGTGAATTTCTGTCTGCTTTCTTTGACCTCAATCTCGTGGAGGTGTCACCTTCAGCTACTTCTCTACCAGCCATCATGCTCCGCACACTCAACTCGTTCCTCAAAAGGAAGATTTCAGAACTGCACAAAAATGCTGATTTGAAAGGGAAATGCACTGGAGATGGCGAAATTGATGGAGAAAAGATGAGTTTTCCGAGTTTCAAGCAGATTCTACCGCATCTGCTGGCTGATATTCTGCGCATCCCTTGTTTGTCCAGACTGATTGACGAAGAGACACAAAAGACCATTCAGGACATATTCGACAGATCTCGCATCAATACTTCAGCTTCTTCTTCTCCTCCTTCTGATTCTTCTTCTGCTTCTTCCACTACTGCTATATCATCATCCTCTTCCTCTTCCTCCTCTTCTTCGTGCTGTTCTTCCACTCCCTTTGAGCTATGCATCTCCCCCGAAGATCTCGACACCCTTGCCAATCTTGTCCTGAAGCAGTCTTCGTACTCTCTTTCCTCTGGCTGCGCCTCTGGTCTCCACTACGTCTTCCCGCCCACCCTCGCCCCTCCCTTCAATTCTGCCCCCTGCGTCTCCCCCTTCATCACCTCTCAGATTCTCTCTCACTTCTCTCTCTTAACACCAATCTTGGCCTCCTTCAATCTCTGGCCATCAGCGTTGGTGGCAGCAAACGAGGCGGTGCGTATCGCTTCCAGGCAGTTCCATCGAAAAGGGATGATTTCATTCATCACCTCTTCTTCCTCTCTCACCTCGTCCACCACAAACAGCCTTGCCACGGTTCACAATGCATTTCCTCCACTTGCACTGGCATATCAGCAGATTCTGACATCTGCTCTGGCTGCTCTTCCATCTTATGTGTATCTGCCTTCTTCATCTAACAACAATAACAACAACAACAATAATAATAATAATGACAGTAATACTAATTCATCATCATCTTCTTCTCCTTCATTCAGCAGCAGAAGCACCCTCGACGATCTGATCCAACCATATGCCCTGTGTGTACATCCCTATGAGAACTCCCCTGCACCCACCATCCATTCGAACTCTTTGCTTCGCGAGTCCTTCAAGCAGTTCTTTGTTCTGGTGCAGCTGATGCGACACTTCAACACCGATGCATTTGTCGTGCAGGCTTATGAAACGTCCATCATCTTCTTCAAAGAACTGCTCCAGCAGTTCAACATACACAAGACTGCTAAGCCCATCCTCCCCACAGCTGTCCAACAACCTTCTCTTTCTCCTTCCTCCTTGTCTTCTCTCGCTGGCTTCTCTTCCTATTCTTCCTCATACTCTTCAACTGCCCCTATCACTCCATCTCCTCTCTGTCAGTCCAGCACTTGTTCCTCCTCTTCCTCTTCTTCTTCTTCAGCAGCCGTCGAACACTTTGTCTGCCACTGCCCCAAAACAGGCTCTCAGCCCTTCGTCTGCTGCTGCTTCCCATTCGAGACAAACACCAAAGAGCTTCCTCCTTTCTTGTCTAACTTGTTTCTGAAGACCGTCCACTTCTTCCTGCAGCACTCGTCGCATCTGCCTTCTCCACGGCACGATTACCCGCCAGAGACACACCCAGCACACTTACTCAATTTTGGAGATACAGTCTCCATTCACACTTCAAGAGCATCCATCTTTGAGGAGGAGAAGCGCATACAGATGGGCGATATGGACTGGGATCCTGCGTGCATCTTCCAGTCAGACGAGGAAGAGGAGAAGGAAAGAGACCAGGTGAATGTGAGGAACCTGGTGTCGTCAATGAAGGCGCAGGCAGCATCTGCTACAGGGAAAACGGAAGGCACACAAGGAGTGAATGCGAATGGAGCGGGGTTCAATGCGTCTTCAGCGACTGCTTCATCATCATCATCATCATCATCAACAACAACAACAACAGATATAAAGCTTGATACATCTTCTTTGGATTTAGTTGCAGGGAATTCTTTGTCAGCATCTGCATCATCTTCTTCTGCTGCTGCTTCAATAAGTGGGGTGCCTCCGATGGTGAGTTCGATACTAGCCAGCACAGTTGTTGAGCCAGCTCCTCTGAATGGGAAAGAGAAAGGGCGCGAGAAAGGGAAAGGGATGAGCATTGAGGAGAGAAGGAAGAGGGCAGCCGAAAGGCGATCGCAGGTGTCAACGAGAGAGAGAACAAAAGAACAATACAGATCGATGATTAAACCCAATGCAGACGACGACAACATCGGGAGAGGGAAAGTGAAATCAGAGGAAGAAAGAATGAACATGAAGAATGCAGAAGATGAAGACGAAAGAAGAGCGAAAGAAGAAGAGGAAGAAGATGATGATGAGAAGATACCAGGCACCGTGTTTCCAATGACTGTCACGTATCCTTTGCCCATTCCTTCGCTCTCATCTGGTGTCAATTTCCCCTCTTTCCCTTCATTCCCTTCGTTCCCTCCATTTCCTCAGCCGCTTTCCTCCTCTTCATCTTCAGCCAATCAAAACAAGCTGCCCAGCAATATGCCGATGGCTCAGGTGCACAAGAACCCACTTGTCCATTCAAACACCTCTCCTCGTCTGCCTCAGATGAACGAACCAGCCTCTTCTTCCGACACAACATCCTCTTCGCTCGTGAAGGAAGTGCGCATTGCACTGCACTCAGTCACAAATGAAGTGACTGCTGTTCCCATTGGCACAGAACCAGAGCTGTTTTCATCAGCACCTCCTACCCCGCTCTCTTCATCACTCACAGCCACACCCAATCCAGCTGGGAAGGCGTCTGGAGCTCATTTGGGAAAGAACGCCAACAGCAGAGAAAGCACTCCATTTTTGGGGGCAGAGCAGCAGGAGGAGAACAGCGATGGAGAGAACGAGATGTATATGAATGGAGACGATGGAGGAAGAGGGAAGATGAGGGGGAAAGGGAAAGGGAAAGGAAGAGGAGGCAAAAGTGGGATGGGTGGAGACGAATACGAAGGAGATGGTATGTCGAAGGTGAAGAGAAGCTTCAAGGACTTCACACATGATAGTCAGCTTCTGTCTGGGAAAGGAGGGAGTGCAATGCAGGCAAAGAAAGGGAAGAGGCACAAGAGAAGACGAAACCTGAAAGGAGGCGAAGAATCAGACGAAGACGACGATCTTGAAGAGTTCTATGGATCAATGGGTGGAGGTGCTTCTGGAGGGAATGGCAAAGGCAAAGCAGGATCCGATGTTCAGGGAAGTTCTGCACCGTTTCCTTCAGTTGGATCGTCGTCTGCTGGTGTTGGAGGACTATCAAGAGGCGCATCTGCATCCGGTGCGGGCAACCAGCCTCTTCCAGGCACAGTTGGTGCTCGCTCGTCTGCTGTCACATTCCAGGTGCCTTTCTTCAACCAACAAATCGGTCTGCAACTGAAACCTTTGCCTCCATCACCTTATGTCGTCACGCCAAACACGACTTCTTCAAATGCTTCGTCTCAATCATCTTCTTCAGGTCCTGGTCAGCAGTATTACCAGCCCTCGTTCCTGTATCCCTCATCGTCGGGTGTACTGCATCCATCTGCGCTTCAACAGCAGTTCATGTCCCAATCATCTGGCTATCGGCAGGGCTATTCGTATTTCATTGCGCAGCCAAGTTCAAATGCCCAACAACAATTCAGCTCATCTTCTCAGACTTCAAATTCTGCTCCTCAAAACAGCAGCTCTGCCTCAAATACAAAAGGAGCAGGTTCTTCTTTGCAGACAAAGACACAAAGAGCAGGAAGCCAGCACATGTTCCCGCAGCAGCTTTCATTCGGACAGGAACCGCTTGTGCTAACACCGCTGATCTATCAGGGAGCATCACAGGCAGCTGGATCTTCCTCTGCAAGCACAGGATCAGCATCTGGGATGATGCGCACTCCTTCTCCGAGTGCAGTTCCGATGGGGCAATCGCAGCTGATGGCGCTAAGCGGAGCATTCGTTGGAGCTGATGGTCAACCACGTGGAGACGAGATCTTCCTTGTCAGCACTCCTAGTCTACCATCCACAACTCCTTCGTCACCTTCCCCCTCTCCATCGGTTGCAGCTGGACGTGGCTCGTTTGGAGAGTACAGCATCTTCAGTGGACAGATGGTAATGAACAGCGGAGCAAACAGCGGGTCAAGCAGTGGGAGAGAAGAAGAAGAAGGCAGAGGCGGGTTCTTCTCGGGATTATCGGCAGATTCACCGATGATCGACTCGTTTGGCTTTGGGAGCAGCTCTGTGTATTCTCCGCTTCTTGCGCCGGCAGCAGAGTTTCCTGGCTACAGCTCGCCGATGCTCAGCGGGCGGATGCGCCAGATGGCAAATGGAAGTGGCAGCAATGGCGGAGACAGTGATGGAGATGGTGCGGCCTCTCTTGTGTCTCCACCTTCATCTTCATCAGGATTCGACTTCGACGACTCGATGGCTGGCGATATGCTTCCACAGCTACTCTTCTCCACACTGGGACTGGGGATGGAGGTGGATGCTGAAGACTTCTAATATAAAAGTGACATGATAAGTGATATGAAAAGAAATTATACAAATGAATCTGTCGAGTAGCTTTGTACACGATCGTAGGAGATTGTTAAGAAAAGTAATTTGCATTGAGAATCTTTGAGCAAGTTGTAGATTATTTATTTTCCAACAATCTTCAACTAGAGATGTTACTTTTGAGTCAACCATTCGCCACGCCTTGTTTTACAAAGCCTTTCCATTCTCTTTGTAAGAATTGTTGCATTTAGAGAGAATGATGAAAAACGGAGTGTTTTTGTTGAAATTTAAGTGAAAGTTTATCGAAAAAAAAAGGAGGGAACTGATAATATCACGTGAGGAGGGGGAAACGATTTTAATTTTTTTAATAAAGAATTGCTTAGGGTTTTTAATTGAATGTTACGCATTGCGATTAACTTATAATCGAAAGTGCAGTTTTTTTTTATTGGCTGTAAGTTGATGAATATCCATTATATTGCTTGATAATTAGTTATCTTGTGGCTTTTTTGTTGGAGAAAACTGTGGTTGCTTTTGAATATTAATATTGATGGCTTAGTTATTTTGCATGTTGTTTTCTTTTTGTATGTATTCGTTTTATTTTTTGAACTGTTTTTATTTGCATCAATTATCACCGTTTTCTTATTCGCAATTGCAAAAAAGTGGAAATTTTCATACCAAGTTTTTGATAAGAAGAATTATTATCTGTCAATGTTTCGAATGAGTGATATATCAGTAATGATGTAATGTGAAATTGTTTTTGTTCTTTTCTTTCTTGAAAGTTGATTTGATTTACATAGATTTCATTATTATCCCTCCATTATGTGATTGTACTCTTATTTATTATTGCACAAAAAGACGGAAACCTTCAAGCAATTTTAAAATTTTGTTTAATGTTGCAACTATTTTAAAGTGGTACAAAGTTTAAATAGATAAAGTGAGGAACATGAAAGAAATTGTAATGAAAAGTATGTTGATTGTAATTGAAGTGGATGAAACAAAACAAACAAATAAGTTATGAAATACACAACATAACAAAAGTTCACAAAG
The DNA here is from genome assembly GCF_001643675.1 of Monocercomonoides exilis. Taxonomy (NCBI): domain Eukaryota; phylum Preaxostyla; order Oxymonadida; family Polymastigidae; genus Monocercomonoides; species Monocercomonoides exilis. The sequence goes on from NW_027150573.1 coordinate 401,481, forward strand.
GAAGGAATTTTTATTGAAGTGAGAAAGAAATGCGAGGTGAGTGTATGATAATTAACAGCACAAGCGTTGTCTGTTTGGAGCTGCTTCTCATTCATCATCATCAACCCATTCTTCTGCTTCTTCGTGTTCATCTTCTTCCATCATTTGATCGTTTGAGCCTGCAAACTGACCACCTTCATTTGCTGATGACTGAGTGTTCCCTGCATCTGCCATTTCGTCCATTATTCCAATAGACTCAGGAGTGACTCCTTTGAACTGGCAGATCTGGTCAATCAACTCTCTTTCGAGATAAGGGCCTACCATTATTCCACGCTGAGACATCTCCTGCAGCAGAGAAAAGGCGTCGTCCATCTGATGAACTGCATGAAAGTGCTGGATGAGCTGTGCATAGATATCTCCAGTCCTGACTGCCTGCTCCACATCCTCTTCTGACAGCAGCATCTTCAGCATCCTCACCATTTCCATAGGATCGGTGGGCTCCAGTTCTTTCGCTTTCAAGAACAGTTCCACAAGACTGATTCGCCTGGCAAGCGATGTCACTCTTTGTGCCTTGTCGGGTGATTGTGACAGACGCTGATATCGCATAGCCTCTCTGAGCGCCATAAGAGCCTTCTCATACTCCAAATACTCGTCAATCTCCACCTGGGCACACGACTCGTAGAATGCAACAAGCGCATCCATTGCTTTCCCTTTCTGATACATTTGCACAATGTACTTCAGAATCTCAGGCTTTGAACGCCATTCAAGTCGTTCGAGATAATTGCCGACCATCACATACACCTTCTCCTCCCTACAGAGATTGGCAAATGCAATCACTTTCTCCATGTTTCCACTGCTGATAAGTGAATTGCATGCAGATGTCAAATCACCAGAGTCGGTGAAATACTTCGCAGCAGTTTGATACGACTGCTGGGTGTGCAGCACTGTTGCCATCGAATGCAGATACTGCTGCTTTTGATGCTGGCTGATCTGAAACGGGTTTCGCTGCAGTCGTTGTGAAGGACCGAAAGGAGATTCAGCTCGTTCTATCTCTTCACTGTCTTGATCATCACCGTCTTCGCCTGGCTGTTCTGGTGCAAGCTTGCTATTGATTGCATCTTCGATTCTCTGAGCAAGTTCGTCTGTCAGTCGGATGTTCCTCGAAGAGCACAGATCGAATATTGTGTCAAATTCACCAGCTGCGCAAAGCATGTTGATGGCTTTGTCGAATTTGTCGATAGAGACAAAGAACTTTGCGCACTGAACAAGCAACGTTGGGTCGGCATCTGAAGAAATATCATCAGCAATTTGATGCAACGATTCAGTCAGGTTTCCTTTGAAGCAAACATCGATTGCCTCGTTCAATGCGCCCGCTCTTCGATATAATGTAAATGCTTTTTCAAACATTGCTTTCTCTTCATAGAACTTTCCTGCTTCGACCATTCCTTGCTTCGTTCCTTTCAGCGCAAGCATCATCACGCCATTCTCACTTTCCCTTCCTTTCCCATCAGCCTCATCCCATCCACCGCTAACATATCCTCCTTCATTCTCCAATACCATCGCTAATTTCAGCGCTTTTAAGTGTCTTCCACATGCTGCGTACAAGTTTATGGCCTTTGATATTTGCCCATTCTTTTCCATCACCTGTGCCAAATGTTGCGCAGCCAGTGTATCCTTTGATTCCATCACCACTTTCTCAGCCTCGTCTGTCCTTCCCATGTAGCAAAGCAGTCGCACCAGAGGCAAAATTGCATTGCCCTGACGATAATATTTCAGGGCTTCTTCTCCTCTTCCTTCGCTCTCACAGATCTGACCCCACTGTGCTTTAGCTTGAGGTGACTCTGTCACATCAAGAAAGCGCTTTAAATCAGAGGAGCGTCCAGAAAAATACAGCAGTCGTACAACTTCAGTGTCGGAGGTGTTTGCTTCCTCGTAGTGTTGAATAGCGCCAACAACATTTCCAGTAGATTCCAAATGCTGAGCATACAGATGGTGTGTGGATGATAAATGAATGCGATCTTTCTCCTTTGCAATCTTCAGCGCATTCGTCCATTTCCCGCTCCACTGATAGTATTTGTTCACAAGATCCCATCTGTTGCACTCCTTCATCAGCTTCTCTGCTTCGTCATATAATCCCAGTTGTATAGCCACCATTGCCAGCTGCGCTTCTGGCTGCGGCTCAGCTCTTGCTTCGCGCAGTGCAATCATCCCGCGTATGTGTCCCATGTTGCGCAGGCAGATCTCCATAATGTCCAGCCGGCGGGTTTTCACACACAGCCTCGCCATGTTCTCCCACATCTGTGTTGATTTGATCGCCCGCACGTTTTTGTAGGCCTCGTCCATGTTGCCCATTGTGAGGTTGAAGGTGAAGTCGCGCATGGCTGTCAGTGTGGCTACGTCAGGTGATGACAGCCCTTCATACTCTCTCATAATTTCCCGTTCCACAAGCTGCTGCCCTCGCTCCATTCCTGTCGAACGCACAGAGAAAAACAAATACGGAATCGAGCAGCCAAGAAGAGTTTGGTGCTGCTCTTTCATTGTAAATCTGTCAGAAAGAAGAATTCCTTTGTCTTTTGAGAAAAACATTGTTGCAATCTATGTGGAAATAAATTGAGAAGAAAAAAAATTAATTAATTAAAAATTGAAAATCATTCTTTGAAAATAAAACAGATAAGCAATACCTCCAAGTGTCTATCACGAGAATCATGCCATTTCCCATCAATTGGGTCTCTGATGAGTTTTTTCAGTGCAACGCAGAAGAATCGAGGATCGTGCAAGTCCCACAGATGAGCGATTGGATAGCAGTTGATGGGAAGGAAATCATATGAAAAGAGAGATCCTCTGTCAACTGAGTACACGTGGATACGTGTGTCAGGGATGGTTGCTCTGCTCAGCTGCTGCACCGAAGCATCGTTCATTTCTTCAGGCGCCACCAGACACTGCACGCTCACTGCCGACCCGTTTGCTGACACCACCAGTGACACAGGCGCTCCTTTGGTAAACCTCCACGGCGCTGTTGAAAGCACAGCTTCTGGGCCACTCACATCCAGCACTTTGACTGTTCCTTGCTTTGATCCCACTGCAAGATGATCACCTTTTGCAGACAGCCCCAAACACACAGGCTCCCCTTCGTCTGCTGCAAATGGAAGAGACTGTTTGATTGTACCCTTCAGATTCGTTACATACACATTCTGCTCGCTGCATATATACAGCGACTGCCCTTTCACAGCAATGCTCTGCGACTGGAAGTCAAAGCGGGTCTCCAGAATAGGCAGACGCGGTGCCAATTTGGCATTTGTTGAACCAGAGCCGTTGATGAACACACCAGAGCTCGCATCTCCGCTTCCGCCGCTCGAAAAGGATGATCTTCTGGCCATGCTGCTGTCATCATCTTCGTCATCCCCACTGTTCGATGGGTTGATGTTGTAGCACTCTACCGCCTTGCCGCTCCACACAATCATCCGCTTAGCATCCAGAGTCAGTCCTGCCACTTTGACGCCTGTGTTCAGCTTGATGCTCGACTGCCCCAAATGCTCCAGTGCCACCTCCTTCCCGCCTGTCTGTATAGCTGCCACACTCTCAGACATCACAGCCTTGTGCTCCGTGTGCTTCACAGTCGTCACTCCTCGGTTGCACAGAGCACCGTATATCCTGCCGAGTGGGCCAGGTCCCCAGTGGATGCTTTCTACGGGCTGTTCTATTTCGTGTGTCTCGCACAGCTCCCAGCACTCTGCTCCTGACGCCAGCACCACTTCGTCGTCGTTGTTGCCGATCCCTTCTTCGAATGCAGTTGTGTATGTGCCTGATGAAGCAGAAGCAGAAGAGGAAGCAGATGAAGATGACGGAGAGAATCCCTTTGCCCCCTTGGAATCATTCACAGCATTAGCCTCGTCTGGATAAAACCTCCACACGCACGCTTTGCCTGAGGCAGTGGCAGCGATGAGAGAGCGAGTGTGCTCTTCAAAGGCAACAGTGATGAATGGATCGTCTTGTGTTATGAAACTTTCTCTGGTGCTGACAGTGATAGTGGAATTTGACTGAGAAGAAGAGAATTCGGATGAAGTGGATGCAGAAGAGGGTGATGGAGTGGATGAGGCAGAAGGAGCAGGAGAAGCAGTGCCTGATGGATTTGAGAGAGTGTTGGTCTGCTTCCTTTTGACAGTCTTTGGGGTGTCCAGGATGTAGTTGTCGCCTGTGTCGAGATTCAGCAGACGCACAAATGGCTCATCAGCCAAAATGCAAAGAAGACTCGTTGACTGAGACACCCAGCACGAATCGCGAAGCACAGCATCTGGTGTGGATGATGCAATTGTTGTCTATTGTGGATATGCAATGTTTCGAATGAAAAGAAGAAGATAAAAGAAAAGAAAAGAAAGAAATATGGAATTATCAATTAAATATTCTTGCAAAACCGTTTGTGGTGAAGCACCATCAAGAATGCTGAGATCAAAGGTGTACATCATCAGATTCTGCATCAGTAGTACAGCTGAATCTTTCGTAGGAGAATATAAAATCGACTGGGGAGGACCAGAAAGTTGTCTAAGAAAGTGTACCCCAAAATATTATCATTGTATTAAAATAGTGTTGTTTTATTAAAAAAATGAGTTCAAACGATCCAATGCAAGTGTAATGATCTTCATCTTCATCAATATAAAACACGTTTCCATCAGCAGTCACCGAAACGAACTGAGTCGCAGGCACTCTCGATGGATCAGCTGGTGGTCTGCGAAATATAATGTATATTTTTGTGTGAATTACATCAAGTTGACAAAACAAAGAATTGCATACAATGGAGATCTAAAGACAGATGAAACAACAGCAGAACTCAGATTGTACTTTAAAATTGGGAACATGTCCCTTTCTGTACCTTCTGTATCTTCCATTTGCCATAAGCAAATGTCACCAGCCTTAAATGAACGAGGAAATGAAAAATTAAAAAAGTTAAAAATAATGTTTTTTTGAAAAACTTCAAAAACATAAAGGATGTTATGCAACAAACTCTGTCTCCTGTTAAAATTCTTGATCCAGACAAATCCCAAACAATGCTGTCGATGGGATTCTGATGTTGTTCATCGTACGTTTTTATCTTTTTATGATGGAAAAGATAAATCTTTCCGTCTTCACAACCAGTGATAAGCACAGTATGATTTGGATCCCTGTCAAATTTTTAAACAAAAAATTTTATTTCCAAAATGCAAATAATAAAGTCAAAAATACCATGAGCATTTCGTAGGTGTTGAATCGCAAGAAAAGTCGAAAATGCTTGTCCCCTGTAAAAATATAGTAAATGTAATTTATGTGCATTTTAATTTATCAATACATTGTTAAGAAGTGAATAAAACAGAAATAATAATAAAATGTTATTTTTCAACAAACCTCATCATTACAAATGACAACTTTTCTTTCTGAGCCAAGGCCTATAGCGTATATTTGTGCTAATGTATGAAATGCACCACATGTCAAATTTCTCCATGAAGTATGAAAATTTTTCGGCATTTGATGAGAAATGATGGGTGTCGAAAAACTGACAAAACTTAAATTTTCATCATATGTTTAAATTATTTCTCTCTGAGTCTTAAAAGATAAATCATTGATTATAAATATAGCATACGAGCTTTAAATTGACATTTTTTGGGGAAAAAATCTAATAAACTTTATCAAAAACTTTAATCTTTCAAATATCCTTCATCCAAAAAAATAAATAAGATGTGAAATGAATGTATTCAATCTTTTAAAGTGAAATGAATAGATTTTTTACATTTTTTTTCATCTAGTAACATTGAGTTGTGAATTTTCATGTGCTTGCTCTTTTGTCTTCTTCAGGATTCAAGTAAAGTGAAGCTGCAAAGACAATATCTCTTCTAATCTTTGTTGAACAGTTTGCGAACTTCTGATCCAAAACCTCTGATCCCATTGCCTTCGCTGCTGCGCTCATCTGCTGCAACAGCTCGTCAATCCTTCTCAGACACCTGACAACCGACCCTTCAAACACCGCTGTTTTCTCAATGACCTGCGAAAACGACTCACCTTGTGTCCAGCGATACGCCACATCAACCAGCGCAGGTTTGATTGACTCGACAATATCGTCAGCGCTTTCAGGGGCCATTCTGCACTGCTTGCAGATGTCCCGCACTTTCTCTGCTGTGTCGTGCAGCCGCTTCATTGGCGTGGTCATCTCCTCCCTCATTTCAGCCAGATTGTCGTCTGACTTCTCCTGGAAGAGCATCGCCGACAGCAGCGCCACCGTCTGCTCGTCGCTCAGCTCGTTGAACAGCCCGCCAAACAGAAGCTCCGTCAGCACAATCTCATTCACTGAGTTGATCTCGGCTGCACATCTGCCTTTTGCTGTGACCACGCCTGAGTCGTCCACATACCCAAAGCGCTTCAGCACACGCACCATCGCCTCCAATTCGTCTGACAAGATCATCCGCTCTGCTTTCTCCACCACCCTCTTCTGCGCCTCCACTGCTGCCTTCAGCGACAGCCTTCTCTGATACTTCATCAGCGCCTCATTCATCTCGCTTGTCGCCCACTGCTCCTCTTTTCCCCGGATCTTCTCCTCCACCATCTTCACTCGCTCCCCCAGCTTCACAAACGAGCTGTCTGTTATCCCCATGTCTTCAACGGGGTCGAGCACAGGGATTCCCTCTGGAAAGCGCTCAGCCACTGCAGAGATGGCAGCACCCACCGACGCCCGCGAGTCTGCTGTGCGGAGGTCAGATGGGATGAACAGGCGGAGAGAAGAGACAGCTGTGATGGACGATAGGACAACAGGGAGGACAGCATACTCAGGCTGCGGCTTGCGCTTCTGGATGGGCGGAGGAAGTGCGGTGGATGGTGTGAGGAAGGGGGTGGGTGAGGAAGGTGAATCCTCTTTAGAAGAAGAGGATGAGGAGGAGGAAGAAGATGAAGAAGAAGAGCGGGTAGTGTCTGCTCTGAATGAGTTTGTCCCGCTGTTTTTGAGATGTGGAGCAGGAGAAGGCACATCAGAAGCAGTGCCAGGCGCAATCTCCAACAGCACATCAATCACATAAATGGATGAATCATCGTCAGACGACCGCAGCGATGGCAGTGTTATTCCCATCCCTTTCAGATCTTTCTCTCTCTGATTCTCCCGCTTCTTCACTTCTGTCAGAAGAGACGGTGGAACCTGCTTCTTCATAAACGACACCACAACACCCCATCCCCAGTCGATCCCTGCTCCCTTTCCATTCAGAGCAGACACCTGCGAAGAGGAAGAGGCAGAAGAAGACGATGAGTCCTCCTTTGTCTCTTTGCCCTCCTCTGCACTCCACACGTCTTTCCCCCACAGCACACACCCACCTCCATCCACCACACGCACCAGTCTTCCTGTCTGCAGGAAAGGCAGCACATGCAGCGGATGCATCACCACAAAGTGCATATCGTCCCTCAGACGCCGCAGGAGCGAGTAAGTGTCGTAGCAGTCCTTGACTGAGGGCTCGTTGGCGATCCGGATGGAGTCGTGGAGGCTTTGCAGACGGGCAAGCTCTGAAAATGAAGAGGATGATGTGTTGAGTCAAAGATAATGAGATGGAATGGAGAATGTGTTGAATGAAATGATAATTTTGATTGATATTAGAAAATGATTATAAAAAGTGACAAAAAGAAAGAGAGAGAGAGAAAGAAAAAGAAAGAAAGAAAAAGAAAGAAAGAAAGAAAGAAAGAAAAAGAAAGAAAGAAAGAAAGAAAGAAAGAAAAAGAAAGAAAGAAAGAGAGAGAGAGAGAGAGAGAGAGAGAGAGAGAGAGATGGCAGATGATTATATTGATTTATCTAATCGGCATGAGCAAACCTTCTCTGTGCTGTGGCACTTTCTTCGTAGATTGGAACTGAAGAAACGAATGTTTGATGATAAACTCTGGATTGGCACCTTCAACACGCAGTGTGTTGATAATCATGTTAAAGGAAAGATGAAACTGGGAGTTTAGAGGAATTGCTTGGCCCTGTGCAAAAAGAAAAAATTTATTTTATTTCAATTTTTTTTTGAAATGACAGCAAGGTTGAAAGAGAAACAGATGGTTATTTGATTAGATTGAATAGGGGCAGATAAACAGAATAGAAGGATATGAAGCAAAGGAGAATACAAATAATGTATTCAGCAAGATAACAGCAATTATCATTTTTTTTTAAATTAGCTATGAAAAGATCCGATTAATAAAGTGCAAGCACACATTAATGATGGAGCGAGCTTCTTGTGGCTCCAACCGCTCATCCAGCATCACAATAACAATACCCCTGTCATCCAACCCTCGACGCCCTGCTCTGCCACTCATCTGAATATACTCACCAGACAAAATCTGAGAATAGCAGGTTAATAATGTGTTGATAAATTAGAGAGAAATTTTATTTTAGAAAAATTAAGTTTAAAAAAATTTTAACAGGGAAATAGAAAAGAAGAAAGAATAACGGAAAATGCATTCTCAGCAAAGTTCATAAAAATAAAAAATCTCTTTTTTTTTTCAGAAAAACTGTCAATCACAACATCCTTTCTGGACATCATCAATCCTTTTCTTTTCATAATCTCGATTGTATCTAAAATAATAATAATAATAATAATCCACAACCAAACCCATCTGAACTCTTTCCCATCGAATTTCCTCACAGACGAGAACACAACAGTCTTTGCCGGCATGTTGAGCCCCATAGAAAATGTTTCTGTCGCCAGCAGCACTCGAATCAACCCTTCTTGAAACAGCAGCTCGTTGATTTCCTTCAAAATAGGCAAAAGACCCGAGTGGTGGACGCCTATGCCTCGGAGCAAAAGAGGAAGGATGTTTTTGATTTGAGGCAAATTCTGGTCGCTTTCAGGAAGAGTGCCAATCGCATTCTGGAAGACGGTTCGGATAAGCGCCTTTTCGGGAGATTCTGTTTGGAAATGATGAATAAAATAAAATATAAATGAAATTATGGAAATATTATATAAAGAATTATCAAAAGTTCAAAAAAAGAATATGAATTCAGAAATTTTTCAAAATAAAATGTAAAAAATATTTTTAAAAAAAAATCTCATAGAAATAATTGAAGTCTTCCAGAAATATTGTCAGCCACAATGTCAGGCACAGTCCATGTTTCAAATCTTTGAGCAGCTCAAACCTTTTCCCGGAGTAACTCCCGGCAAGAAATCGTGCTTTCCCAAGCCAACCGCAATCATCTCCACTTCCTTCTTGCTGAAGCAGAACACAATGCACGGATCGAAGTTCCTGTCCATAATAAGCCTCACAATTTTGAATATTTCGGTGAAGTCCTTTTGCCGCCCCACGTTTTTTCGTGTGGTTCCTGAGCCTTGCTGCTCGTTGGTCACAGACATCGACGAAATGGCTGTCGCAAAAGAAGACTCGCGAAACACGCCGTGTTCATCAAGTACAAGATGAAGCCCCTTGCCACCTGTAAAGGTTGTAATGTTGGTTTTGATTTGAATATTTCAAAAAATTTTTTTTGAAAAATAATGAATTATCATTAACGTAATACAAACAAGAATTATCAAAAAAAAAAAAGAAAGAAAGAAAGAAAGAAAGAAAGAAAATAAAATAAAAAATTACAAATAAAAGTCATAATTGTAAAAGAAAGGCATTAAATTTTTTGTGTCTTTAAAACCATACCAGCAGGAAAAACGTAGTGCTGAAGAGGGACAGGACGAAAATCTGTGAACACAACATTGCACGGCTGCTGGTGGAGCGTTGCAATCCATTCAGCAAACTCACGAGCATTTGGTATTGTTGCAGACAAAAATACAAATCTTGCTTTTGGAGGAACCATGATTATTGTTTCTTCCCACACAACTCCTCTTTCAAAATCTCTCATGTAATGAATCTCATCAAACACCACCCATGCAACTTCTCGTGTAACTTCTGATCCTCGATACAACATGTTTCGTAAAATCTCAGTTGTCATCACAAGACATGCAGCATCTGGGTTGATTGTGACATCACCTGTCATCAGTCCAACATCTCCAAAGTGTTCGCATAATTCCCTATACTTTTGATTACTCAGTGCTTTAATTGGACTTGTATAAATAACTCGTTGGTTATCTCGAAGGGCAGTTGCAATAGCATATAAAGCCACAACTGTCTTACCTGCAGATGTATGTGCAGAAACAAGAACGGATTCACCTAACGAATAATTAAATAAAAATAGGACAATAAGATTCGTATGCGAAGAGTTTGTTGTTTCAAACCTTTATCTATTGACTTTATTGATGCCTCTTGAAAGGCATCCAGCTTAAAAGGAAAAGTTTTTGCTGGAGGTCTTGTTGGTTGTGGTGTTTCCTTTTGAACCCATCCAGGCGGAAAGCATACTTCGTGCGTGCAGTTATACGAGATGCTTTCCTTCTTAAACTCTGAGCCAGCACCTTCAATACCGATCTCATCAACTGGACTCGCAAGGGGATCGGGACTTGGAGAAAGATTTGGTGAAGGGCTTGGAGTTCCTGTTTCCTCTGGAGTAAGAGGCATCCTCTTTTCTATTGCTGACTGTGACATATAAAATAAATTTTACAGTTGGAAATCTGATGTAATATTAGAAATATGTTTAATTTTATCAAAAAAATCAAATAAACAAAAGAAAGCATTACCCAGCAGATAGATAATGGTCTATGATGATCAATAATTATTAACTTTTGTTAAAACTTAACTTTCATTAAATATTTCTTGAATTTTTAATTTGAATATTGCATCTCAAATGTGATTTTCAAATTATTGCTAAGAAATTAGATTTGGTGTTAAAAATAGTAACTACAACAACATAAAAAAAACAGTGAACGTATCAAAAACAAGAGCGGATAACTCTCTGAGTATCTAATTTTAAATCGTTTAACCATGTTTCACAAAGTCGTGTGCAAGCTCTCCATCTTTGAATACAGTGCGCAACGTGCTTGGAAGTGCATGCTCAATCTGATGATGTAACAAAAAAGTTAGTTTTTGAGAAAAATGCAACACAAAATAGAATTTTTAAATAAATTGATCTTTATTTCAAACCATTCCTTCCTCCTTCTCTTTGGTGTCAGGGTCGATTCTGATTCCAGGTGCATAAATGATGATATTGGCTGACTTGGATGAGAACACCTCCACTTTCTCCATGCACTCCTGTGACACATAAATCTGAGCGCCCTCTGAAGATTCCACGAGGAACGAGGCGCAGACGTTGACGACCTGTGCTTTGATGTCCTTCGAGTTGATCAGCTCCACACTCGACACCACATCGTCCACCACGACTGTGCACCCAACACACTTGTCGATGACAATCGAGTTCACTTTGCCTGTAATGCGGATGGCAGACTTCTTGCAGTTGTACATGTACACTGTCTGTTGGATGGTTTCGGATTCAAATGTGAGGTCAGGCACATTCACTTGGTTTTCCTGAATGGGAAAATAAAAACAAATAGAATTCATTCAAATGTCATTTTGTTTTGTGGATTAACACAGATAAAAAAATTGAAGATTTGTAAATAAATAAAAAAATAAAATAAATATTAAATTCATGAAAAACATCCAATAAAGGCATACGCATTTCAATTTGTTGCCAAAGTTCTGGAAAACAGGTGGTGCAACTGCTTTTGCTGAGAATGAAAGCATCGATTGTTCAGTTTTGTAGATGTATTGGACATTCATAAAAGATTTCAAAAATAAATCAAAAAAAGAAAGAAAAAATGTAATGAAACCTTTTGGTCCTGCAACGGCTTCTTCCTTTTCGACTCTTTTCTCGCCGACAGAAGATGGGACAGTGAACTTTCTTTCTTCTCTTGGCCTGTTCTTTGTCTTTTCCGAGTCTGAAACATGGCGCAAGCGGCTTGTGATGCCTTCTCCTTGGCACAGTTCTGCAAAGAGTTTTGTTGTGTCTGCAGCTGGTTTCTCAGCAGCAGTGGCTGAAGAAGCGGAAACAGGCGGAGCAGCAGGGACAGCCGGTGCAGCAGGGATGGCTGGCGGAGCAGGGATGGAGGAGGAGCTGGAGGGTGTTGAGGAAGACGATGCAGATCCGTCTGTATATTGGTCGATGTCCATTCCATCACGCTTCCATGAGAGTCCTGTGCGATAATGCTCCTTGATGAAGTCAAGCAAATCAGTTGCCACTTTCTTGATTCCTTGAGCCCATGTGACTTGATCCTGGTTTCTTTAAAAGAAAAATGGAGGAAAATAATTGAAAATATGCATCCATTTTATTTTTTTTTTAAATTTAACATCATACGTTCCTCTATTTTCACGAATAATCTTCAAATTATAGAAGTCTGCAACTTGCCATGTATTATCAACATAATCCATAGGTGTTTTCTCAATTTCAACCCAGTTGGCGCATTTCGACAGCTCTTCAACAACTTTCCATTGACCGAAATTTGGTTCGGTTTTAAATGGAACTGCTTTACCAATTGCCTAAATATAAATATTACTTTAATTCAAATTTTCATAAATTTCAAATAAATCATACGTTAATTGCATCAGCAACTGGTTTGTACTGAGCTTTCATTTGCTCTGGAGTTGGCTTCTTGCACTTTAGAGACTTTCTAATAAGAATTTGTTCTTCTCTAAACACTTTCTCGAGCATTTCAGTCTAAATTTTCGTCAGTCTTTGAAAGATTTATAAAATTATTAGCTTCAAACCATTTTTGGGACTGGCTCGGGAAGTTTATGAGCCACTTCAAGAAGGGGAGGAAACACAGCTTCCAAATAATCCTGAAAATGAAATATTGAAAAAATCACATTTTTGTAAATTGCAAAAATTAACATAAATTTTCAAATTTTTAGCATAAAAAATAGCATGCATCAAATGGGCTTTTCTCTATCTCAACTTCGTCTCCAGCACCTTGATTTCTTTCCAATTTTTCAATGTCTTTTTCCAGACGTTGCAGAAGAGCCTGAAATTACCATTACGAATATACATCATGTTTCGATTATTAATGTAAAAAGAATGTTTGATAAATTTTGAATTTTGTCTTTGAAATTACACACTTCAAAACGTGCTTCCATCTTTGATCTTCAAGACCTTTACTTATAAAAAAAAGAATATTTGAAATGAAAAAAATGATTATAAAACATCTATAATAAACAAAATCGAAATTCTTCAAAAAGAAGAAAGAATGCTTGCTGAAAATTGAAGTTGAGCAATTTGAATGATCAAATTCCTCTTTCCGGTGTGGGGTAAAAGAATAGTTTTGTGTGAGGTTGGGCAACTGATGTGAATATAACAGGAACAATTTCTAGTTTTGGAGAAGAAATGCGTAAAAATGCTCCTTTATTTCTAACGCCTTGATAAGAAGGAGCAGAGAAGATAGAGATCTGATATTAAAAAATAAAAAGAGAAAATAAACAAATTATTTCGCATCAAATGGTCAAAAAAATCAAATGTTATAATCTATGCACGAAACAATTTGATTAAATTTTGCAAAAGAAAAAAGATAAAAAATATCTCTATTTTTCGCATACCAGTTTCTTTTTCTGCTCAACAGAAAAACCTTCTTTTCTCAACTCGTGTGATCGTATAACAAGCTTAAGAGAGTTAGTTTCCAGAAAATCTTGTGTCACATCTGGTCCAAACCAATGGCCATATGGCCGATATGATTCTTTCACACCAACTGAATGAGAAGGATCGCTCCACTTTAAAATAACAATTGTATCACATATGTGAACGGTTATTTCAAAAATACATAAAGAGAAAAAATTGAAAAGAAAATTCTTGTTAAAAACAATGAAAGTGCAAACCAGCATTTGTGTCATAAACAGTTCTCCACCTTCCTGTCCTGGTTCGTGAAATCTATCTACCTTTTGTATATCATCCAACGTCACCCCAAGCCTGTTGAATAATCCACCATGCTAAATAGCATTTATCAGTTCAATAACCATTGAAAAATCATCAGTGTCATAAATGATGAAGCAAAGAATTGTGTGCAAATGTATTGAAATTTCATGTTAAAATTCAAAGAGTTTATTGAAATAATCTTCAAGTCAAATTCAAACCACAAGAAATATTCGTTTGTTAAGTATTGCACAAAGTGGTAATGTGTTGAACGACTCCATAAAATTTGCATAAATTGTTATGTCATATTTATACAAACACTAAGTTTAGAAATATATTTTTATATGACCCAAGAAATAGAATTTCACATGTTTCCAATGTTGTTGCATACCTCGGATCTAAAACCGTAGTCACGTGCGCAAAATGCTGTTTCGTGATTTCCACGAATAAGATGCACGTGTTCTGGATAACAAACTTTCAGTGCATATAAAGTGATACATGTCTTGAAGTTTATAATTATGTGTAAAAAAATCATAAATTTTTATTTTTTGTGAACAAACTTCAATACTAAAAGAGCCTCTATCAATCCAATCTCCAAGAAAAATATATGATAATTCCTCAGACGGCAATCCATTCAAATCAAAAATGTGAAGAAGATCGAAGAACTGACCATGAATGTCCCCCTGTTGAACATATATTCAATTATTAAAATTTTGTGAATTTAAAGCCGTAAGCAAAAATATTAAACAAACAACTACTGTAACCGATTTTCCTTCGGGTATTTCAATGTCGATGATATTTGGATATGTTTTTACCATATTTTTAAAGTCTGTGATAAGTTTCTTCACAACCCCATCTGACGGCTGCTGATCGTGCTTCAGTGCGTTAATTAGTCTGGCTATTAAATTTTTGTTTGCAAAAATATGGTGATGATATGGAATTTATAGAAACTTTTATAAATCTTATTTTTTAATTAAAAATTCAAACGAAGTGTAGTTCTGTTGATGTTTTCTGGGCAAAGAAATCGTGCTTTAAATTTTTTGATTTGAAAAAAATAATTTTAATAAATGCGCTGAAAATTCAAAAAATATTTGTTAATACCCATGAAAAGCAAGGAGAAAACAACCAAAAAATACCCATAACTATTTCTTTTCAAGAATAATATTTTTGAAAAAGTTTTTTGAGGAATGCAAGTGTAAAATATATTTTGTTGTTTTTTTATGGAATAAATACATTTCAACAAATAAATATTCTTCTGGAGCCATGTTTGAACCATAAATATTTGAGCAATTTTTTTGCATGTGTTTTCAATAAAATTAAAACAAGTTTCTTGATTATTTATTCTTTTCCACATCGTTGATTTCAAAAGGGATTTTATTTGAAAAATTCGAAATTGAACTGTTTTCATTATATTTTCTTTTTCATTTTCGTTGCATTATTTTTTTTTAAAAACAATTGATAATCTTCATGGCATTTTCTGTGAAAGACATAAACTCAAAATAAGTTTTTTCGACCATAACCAAATATATAATTGTGGAGTTTTTATTTTGTTGATAAATAGAATTAAATCAAAGAAACAAATTAAGTTAAAACGACAGCTTTATGATTGAGATTTTCTAGAAAAATATTCCTGAAAAAGAAAAATCCACGAAAACAATATTTTTCCATATGTTTCAATTCTGTTTCGAAAATAAAATATTCAGTGAAAAACAAAAAATATCAAAAAGATTCATATGTGTGTGTTAATTTTTGAAATGAAAACTTTTTTCAGTGCACGAAATATTCAGACTTTGCTTGTCCCTGTGAATGTCTTATTAATTCAATTGCCAAAATTTTCACTTCTGTTTTTAAAATAAATGAATCAGCTGAAATAAAGTTAAAATGTCTTAACAGAGACTTTTCACTCTTCAATGATCATTAATTAATATTCAAGGTATTTTTTTTAAATCGAAATTTTTGAAAAAAAAAAATTGGAATCAAAAAAATTACACATATAATATCTTGCAAAAATGAAACTCTCTTATTTCGATTGGGTTTCAGTTCCAGTCAAATAATTTTCTCAAAAATTCAAACAATAAATAAATTATTTCACAACGAAAAATTCATAAAAAAATTTCAAAAATCTGTGAGCTGAAATTGATATAATGAATATACTATTTTTATTGAACAACGTGAAAAAAAAGAATAATTATTTTTTTTTTTCACAAAAATTCCTTATTTATAACTGATCAAACTTTGAGTCAAAACTGTCAATTTAAAAAAAAAAAAGCTCTTATTTTGAGAAATGTTTAAGCCATGTTGCATTATGTTGGAGTGCGTTATGTTATTTTTAATTAATATTCAACTTTTGTTCAAGATTAGCGCAATTATTTTTCTTCATATGAAACTTTTGAAATCATGCTGTTTCTGAAAAACAATTACATAAACAATTCAAATTCATTGTTGTCAATTTTCCACAAAATACCAGTTGAAGGGAAACGGGGGGAAATACGAACTTTCAAGCTTTTTTTGCACGAAGCATTAAATATTTGTAAATCTCTCTTATTTTTGTAAATCTTTCTCAGATTTCTAAATAAATTGTGTTTTCATATCTGCAAGCAAATATCATTAATATAATAACATCATGTTGTATTACCTCTCATGTCTTTCAAAAAATTAACCCATTTTTTAAAAAATTTTTTGATCACAAAAAGTTAATGAAAAGTGCATAATTTTTCAATGAAAATGCCTGAAGTCAAATATTTTGTTCCATATCGTTTCAAAAGCCAAAGTTTGATTTTAAAAAAATAGAAGAGGAATCACATAACAGCTCTATCAGTTTTCAGGGTTCATTTATGAATAATCACAACAAAAACTTAAACCGAAAATTTTGATAGAAAATATCGTGTTTCAAAAATAATAACCCATATATTGTGCCAAAATTTAAAAACTGGTCTTGAAAAAAGTGTATTTCAAAATGGATCAGCCATATGATAATGAAAAACATTAACATTTATTAAACAATTCATCTTTCAAAATTCATAAGATTAACCGTGCAATTTTTTTTGCTTATTGAATTTTCTTCCACTTAATTATTTCTTTTCTTTTTATCAACATAAAACTATTTTCTTTATTATAATTTGCGAGAATGTCATATTTCTTATTAAAAAAAAAACAGAAAAAGTTTAGAACAAATCGTTTCATTTTTCATTTATTCGCAAAATTCATTTCAAATACTCTCTTAATGGAAAAAAATTATTCTTTTTTCTATCTTTGAAAAACATATCCACATATAAAAATTGATACAACAATTTTATTCAATAAACGTATTTATTAAATGAACCAAATAGAAATGATTTTTTTAACTTTTTTCTTTGTAATAAAATTTTGTATTTAAAATTTCATATTCAAGAATACATTATTAAAAGAAATTTGTTTTAAACTTAAAAGAATTTTTATTTAAGATTTCAAACATGTAATGCAAAAATATATTCAACATCAACATCATTATATTATTTATTATATACGCAAATAGAGTCTTGGATGATTATTGAAATGCTCAGTAAGATAGATTGAACATGGAAATAAAATAAAAACAAAATATGGAAATAAACGACCTCTTTTATATTTGCACAAGAGGGGAATATAAATTAAAGATCTTCTTTTGCATCTTTTTTGTCTGTTTTGGCCTCCTTTTTCTCTTCCTTCTTCTCTTCTTTCTTTTCCTCCTTCTTTTCTTCCTTCTTCTCTTCTTTCTTTTCTTCCTTCTTCTCTTCTTTCTTTTCTTCTTTATTTTCCTCCTTCTTCTCTTCCTTCTTTTCCTCAGTCTTTTCATTTTCACCTTTCTTATCTTTTAATCTCATTTGTCTCATCTTCTTTCTCTCTGCAAGTTTTCTTTGAAGAATATCTTCAGGATCTTCATATTCTTCAATCTCTTCGAAATAGCTTTCATCTGGCCGTTTATTCTGCTTCTTCTTCTTTCTTTCTCTTCTTCTTTCTTCTCTTCTCTGTCTTTTTCTTTCCTCCTTCTTCTTTTGCTTCTCATATTCCCTTCTCTCCTCGGCATTCATATCTTCCATTTCTTCTGCTTCAAGTTCTTCAACAGTCTTCCCAAGCTTTGCCGCTTCTTCTTCTTTGACTTTACGCTCGGCCTTCTCCTTCTTTCTCCTCCTCTTCTCTTCCTTCTCTTTCTCTCTCAACATGTTTTCTTCCTCGACTTCTCTCGCAAGCCAGTCGTCAAAGTCTTCCTCCAAATCATCAGGAAGCACAGGCGCATGTGGAAGTCCCGTCATACTCGACAGAACATCAAACAATCGCTCAGCATAATCAACCTTGTGATCCACACCATATCCGTCATGAAGCATTGCTGTTTCATACATAGACAGCAAAAGAAGCTCCATCTTCTTCATATCTGACACAATTGGTGATTCAAGAACACCTTCCTCATTGTATATCATCTCTTCCTCTTCTGGCGTTCCTTCTTTCACCTCTCTGCCTTCCTTTGCTGCAAGCTCTCTCTCTTCTCTTCCAGCAGTTTCCATCGCCTTTCTTGCCTGAATGGATTTGAGTGCCTTGTTCATTCTCTGGATCAGATGTGATGCTGGGTTGATCTCAAACACTTTTTTGCTCATTCTTTTCTTCATCTCCTCCGTCACCATTGAGTGATCCTTATACAAATTGTTCAGCCCGCTGGAAAGCGCTCCTTCACCTGCAACGACAGCACAAGGCACTGACTTCTTTAATGAAACACGGTCTTTCACGATCTCTTTTCCTTCTTTTTCCATCTTGTGCAGCTCCCACAGCATTCTTGGATGCTTCTTGCGATATCTGTCTTCCTTGTCCATCTCCTCCATCTCCTTCTTTCCGGCAATCACAACTGAGTTGTCATCCCTCTTCTTCTCCTTAATCTTCTTTCTTCTCATCGCGTATCTCTCCTTCTCTTTTTCAAATAGCTCCTTCTGTCTTTTCTTCTCTTCCTCATCCAGCAGCATCTGCTTCATTTCCTCCTTCTTCTTTTCCACTTCTCCCATAGCCAACTTCGAGCTAACCTCAACTCTGTCGACCTTTCCTTCAAGAACAGATGTCATCCAGTTCACCAACGGCACCATATCCTTCTTCCATTTCGCCAGCTTCTTCTTAATCGGACCTTTTGACTCGAACTCCTTCACTTTGTTAGCCAGCTCTTCCTGCACTGAAATAATAGGATGCCCATCAAACACCATGATACGCAGGAGATATGCTTCGTCTCTCGCGTCAAAGAGAAGCAGAACATCTCTCTTTTCAGACAAGAATGGCTGCAAGAAGGGCGATTCTCTCACGAATGACTGTGCTTTGTCAATATCTTCGGTATCCACGGCATAGTACAAAATAGGAACATGATCCTTTTTCGAACGCTGCGATGGATTCTTCTTTTGTGTTTCGGTCTTCTTTTCTTCTGCTTCTTCAGCTTCGATCTGCTTTGCGGCTTCTTCAATGTAATCGTCAAGTGAAATCAACTTTTCAGGATGCAACGATGAGTTGAATCGAAGCAATTTCGCTAAATTCTTTCGATTATCGTCATCGTCTCTAATTCCGTGCTTGATTTCAGCTGCAAATTCCCTGTAAAATGTATCATATGCCTCAACGTCTTCATCTGATTCGTCCTTTCTGGCTCTGTCTGACAGCTCTACAAGATAGTCCACAATCTTCCTTGCCAATTTTTTAGCAATCAGCTTCAGCGACTCTGAACCTTGTAGCATTTCTCGAGAAATGTTAAGAGGAATGGCTTCATCAATGTCCTCATCCTCGACCTTCTTTCCTTGTTTTTTCTTGTCTTTATCGTACTTCTCCAACAATGGATCTCTCAAATCATCGACTTCCAACACACCACGCACAAATGTCAAGTATGTTGGGAGGAAATCCATGATTTCTTCAGTAATCAGAACTTTCTTAACATAGAGTCTCAATCTGCTTATACGGCACACAGAATACTTGTTTCTTCCCGGAGGAATGCGGGGTGGGATGTAAATAATTGTCTTAAATCGAACATCTACAGACGAGTGTAAATGGATTTTCCCCAATGGTGCATCTGGACGATAAGCCCAATATGTAACTGTGTGGAAAAAGTCATCATATTCCGTGGATGAAATATAATCTTCATCTTTATCTGATTTTGGATCTCGCACCCAAATTGGTGGTTGTAAGTTAACTTGTCTTTCCTCATATTCTGGATCGGGTATAAGATCATCATCATCATCGTCATCATCGTCATCTTCATCATCAAATTTCTCTGTCTCAATTAGTTTGTCTTCCTTTCGCTTCTTCCTTTCTTCTTGAAGACGTAATCTCTCTTCAGCTTTCATTCTCCTTTCATAAGTCCACTGGTCTTCTTTTTCAAAACGGATGAAAATTGGGAAGTTGACGAACTGTGAATACTTCTCAACCAATGCATGAACAATGGAAGAATTGGAATATCTAGCATCTTTTAAATACAGTTTCACTTTTGTACCACGTTTGAGATCTTCTCCGCTTGTATCCTCGCGAATGGTGTACGATTCAGCCCCCACTGATGACCATATGTATTGTGAAGTATTGTATCTCCGAGATGTCACCACAACTTTACTTGCAACGAGGAATGAAGAATAAAAACCGACACCAAATTGACCGATCAAATCACTCTCAACAGTACCATTTGCAACCATTTCGAAAAATTTAAGTGTTCCAGAATGAGCGATTGTACCAAGATTTTCCATCAGTTCTTCGCGCGACATTCCAATTCCTGTATCTGTAACAGTTATAGTTTCCTCATCTTCATCGGGGTTAATATGAATTTCAAGTTTCTGCATGTCGCCTTCCCCAAGAATTGCAGGATTTGTTTGGGCCTCCATTTTAACTTTGTTAAGTGCATCTGCGCAATTTGAAATCAATTCCCGCAAAAATATTTCCTTATTAGAATACAAAGAATTTACGATCAGTTTCATTAATCTTGAAACATCTGCAGCAAATTCTACACGCGTAGCATTTCCAGTTTTTGTTGTTTTCCTACAAAAAATTAGTCTTAAATACCAAAAGCACAAATAACATCAAACCTGTCTGCTTCTGCTATCAACAACTGTGAAAGCGCCAATATCAACAGAGCAAGCATCTGTCTACGATCGAATAAAAAGATTCAATATATGGGAGAAGATCAAAGTTAAATATCTTTTTAAAACAAATTAAAAAATCATAAAAAATTGCATAATATATGAATTGATTCGTATCTTTCCATTTTGACAAATCGTCACAGATCTAATAAATAATATTTTTATAAACAGTTTTCGTTTTTTTATAACAACAACATAAAAGCATATGTCAAAGCTTGAACTAGAATTTGAAGGAAAAATTGATCTCAACGATCCCGTTCAAATTAAAAAATTAGAGCATGTTTGTGATATATTTTTTACCAAAATTAACATTTTGTCAATTTTTTATATCACTTTATTTCGCTGAAAAATTGCAATTTCTAAAAGCCTCAATTACCACAGCATGCACCATTTGATGTTAGAGGCATTGGAGATGGTACGATGGACGATGATTGTGAATTAAAAGAAGATTTTTCTAAAATCAAAGATAAAAATCCTTCTCATATTACAAAATTACAATCTGATGAAAATAAATCTGTTTCCCAAAAATCTCTGTCATTTATTTCCGAACAACATCAACAAGAAACAAAAAGCCAGCCTCTTGTTCAGTCAAACGAACAAAATCTCGCATCTCCTCCAAGAGTTTTAGAATTCAGAACTCAACGTCGACAAAATCAAAAGCAAGTTGTTCACGCTCCTCAGTTTCAATATTCAGAGTATCAAGAACCTCGGTCTTTTTATGAAAGCGTTCAAGATGTGAAAGGTTTGAATAGAATGATTGTTGATCTTCGTAGAGAACTCACACAAACCCGTGAGAAGCTTGAAGTTTCACTAGAAAAACAAAATCATGTTACAGACCTGGAAAATGCTCTTCGAGAAAAAAGCAAAAAGTTGATTGATATGGAAAGTGAGCTAAAAACAGAGAAAAAAGAGAACAAAGACTTGGCAAAGGCACTATCAGATCTTCAAAAAGATCAGTTGTCACTTCCTTTGAAAAATGCATCATTGGCAAATGAAATAAAGCAAACACGAGTGATGTTGGAGCGAACGCAGGTGTCTCAACGAAAGGCCGAGCAATCAGCTAGAATTGCTGATAGAAATTTAGTGTATCAGCAGAAAGTTAACGAATTCCTGAAGCAAAAAATCGAAACGCTTTGCCATGTTATTGTTGATCGAGTTGGAAAAGAAGGAGAAACGCTTGTGGCTGACGTTATGGGTGATGGCTTCATGGTTCCGTTGCCAGACGAGGAAGGTGCCAAAGAGGGTCAGGCAGGAAGTGGGAAAAAGGGAAGGCAAACGTTTCCTGAAACCAAAAGGCAATCAGAACAGGCGAAGGAAGAATACGTGAAAAAAGGGCCATATGTCACCCAACTGGAAGCGAAAGAGAAAGAAATAATGTCGCTGAAGGAGCAGCTTGTACGCGTTGTGCGTGGGAAAGACGAGAAAATCAATAAATTGAACAGATCAAACGAAGATTTGCGGGTTCGACTGAAAGCGTTGGAGGACGAATTGGAGAGACGGAAAAGAGAGCTGGCAGAAAAGGACAAGGAGAAAGCGTTGCGCACCATGCAGATGAAAGCTCTTGAACAGCTTGCTCAAGAAAAGCATGAGAGGATCCTCAGAGAACAGGAGGCGAGACAAGCTGCAAAGGAATCAGAGAACGAAGATGGTGGCGGTGAAACTGAAATGTGCCAGGAGTCAAGCATAAGCAGTGAGAGCAACAAATGTGTTGATAACGCTTCTTCTGGCGAAGGTGAGCAGACCAGTTTGAATCCACCCTCGAAAGGAAAGATTGTGAGATATGAAGCAAGTGGAAGAGGCCAACAGTTTATTCCGAGAGGAGGCAGAGCCAAAGGTGGTTTGCCTATGCGGCAAGTCTCAACAAAAATGCCACGCGTTTCTGGCACAGTTCGTCAGCCATTGCCTGGGCGTCGAAATGCCAGCTTTGAATACGGAGAAGTTGACAGAAGCAAACAGAAGTACACTCTTTCTGCTCCGGCTGTGCCACCACACGCGAAAAAAGCGGGTTCTTTTTCTGAAAGCAGAAGAGGCAAGATGTCTGGTCCTTTTAAAACAAATGAAAAGCCCCAGAATTCAAAGTATGTGGCTAATTCGCGTGGTGCGCAAAGACACATAATGGAAAAATCGCTGCTAACACAAAGAGAAGGGAGAAACGAACGATCAGGACAGAATGGAAAGCCGAGAATGGAACAAAAACAACAAGGATTTAAAACAATCAAGCAAAAGAAAGAAGAAATAGGCGAAAGCTATGAAGAAGAAGAAGAAGAGGAGGAGGAGGAGGAAGAAGAAGAGAGAACGACTAATAAATGCGATGATAAAGATGCCGAAAATGAAAGCGAAGATTCTCTTTCTGATGCTGTCATAACATCACTCGGGAAAGAATCGACTGAAGTGCAGCTGTCATTTATAGCTGTTGAGCAGAGCTCTGTCGCAGAGTCAGAACTATTTTTGGATTCTGATAGAGTGAACAAAAAGGATTCAAGTGAAAGCAAAAGCAATGCCAAAGGTAGTGAAAAATGAAAAGAGAACGATATGAGCAAGTGAATGATTATCCTTTAGAACAGTCATCGGTAGAAGCACTCAAAAACACGTTTACATGTGTTCCAATGTTGCACATCCTCAATTTATTCTGGCACCGTTCAAAGAATGTGCTTATCAAAAAAAGAATACAAAATTTGAGGAAAAATGGAGAATATGCATGACAATGTTGTATCGTCTGTTTTGTCAGTGGGAGAAATTTTGTTTGGAAAGTGAAATTTCATTTTCTATGCCCCTATAAATAATTGCTCGAATAATGATTTCTAAGTTAGTTGAAGATAAATTAGCTTTGTGTGAAGTTCGGAGATATTGCAATTAGGCACAGCTGTTTATATTAAAATAGAGCTTATATAGAAGATAATACAATTTTTCCTTTTTCACAAAAAATAGTGAAATACTACACAAATAGTTAATAAGGGCATGAACAATAAATTTTAATAAAATTAATTTATTTCATGTTGGCGTGTTATTTTAATCAGATGTTTTTTTTTTTGCTGTTTCATGTTACATTTATTTTATCAATTGAAGAATTTTTTAAATATTCTTTGGTAGTATTAAAGAAAAAAATTTTTAAAGTTATAAAAAAATTTTTTTTTAACTAGTGGGGGACTAAACCCGGGCCGGGGAGGAAACCCGGGCCACCAGTTTTTTAAAAAATATTTTCCAATTTTTTAAGCGAAAAAACATTTTTCAAAAATGAAAAAAATATACATAATATCACATGTGAATATGCAGCAATTCATGTGATTGGCACGTCCAAATGTTTAATGCCTCTGTATATAAAAAATAATTTGTGATCACATAAAATTTTTTGATTTTTTCTTTTGAAAACAGAAAAAAAAGAATTTTCACTTTTCGTTAACTTTTATGTTTATTTCACACAAATGGAATTTATCTGCTCACGTTTATTTGTTTCTTCAAGGTCTCAACGAGAAATAAAAAATTTTCTGTAAAAAAATTTCGACTTTTCGTTGAGACCTTGAAGAAACAAATAAACGTGAGCAGATAAATTCCATTTGTGTGAAATAAACATAAAAGTTAACGAAAAGTGAAAATTCTTTTTTTTCTGTTTTCAAAAGAAAAAATCAAAAAATTTTATGTGATCACAAATTATTTTTTATATACAGAGGCATTAAACATTTGGACGTGCCAATCACATGAATTGCTGCATATTCACATGTGATATTATGTATATTTTTTTCATTTTTGAAAAATGTTTTTTCGCTTAAAAAATTGGAAAATATTTTTTAAAAAACTGGTGGCCCGGGTTTCCTCCCCGGCCCGGGTTTAGTCCCCCACTAGAACTTGATTGATTTGACTGCGTCAAGTGGCATTAGATCGGTCAACATCCAATAAGATCGATCTAATGCCATTGAGACCCAGTCAAATTGGATGTGACTCAGTCACATCCGATGCTTTCAATTCTGGGTGTCATGATCAAAATATTTTAGAAAAAATTTGTAATAATAATTAATAATTAACATCTCATTTTTTATCATTTTAATTGAATATAATGATTTTTCATTTAAAATAGTTTTCTATTTTGTCAGTTTTTTTAAATTATTGATATTTCACGGAAAAACCTGGAAATTCTAATTGTTTATGTTTGACAATGATTATTTGAATTATAATAATGATATAAGAAAATTTCATTTCATTTTTCAATATTAAGAACAAGTTTCATTTGTTTTTTTCATTTCATTAATATTTTCAGAAAAAAGAAAAAATACAAAAAAAGAAGCTTTAGAATCATATCTTCTTTTTATTTTTTATTCGAAATGAAAAAATATCAAATAATGATTATTTAATAAACACATAACAGTAAAGAAAACACAAAAAAGTTTAATTGTTTATAAATATTGAAAATTAACAAAAAAAATGAATATGAAATAGTTAATTGATCAAAGCATAAACAAAGTTGGCTCGATTTCAACAGTAAAAATTAACAACTGAGTCACAATTGCGAAATTTTAAAGTTTCAAAAAACCAGAATCAAAATAAGAAAACAACAAAAACATAGTTATTTACAAAATATTCAAATAAAAAATAAAAACATATAAAAAGTTCAACGTTCATGAGCTTTAAATAACAAAAATATAAACAAAACAAAAAAATGTTTGATCACAACTTGTGATCATGAAAATCACAATCTCGCCCTTGGTGAGATCGAGGGAAATTCGATAAAAAATAGATAAATTCGACAAACCAGACTAAAATCGATTTGACTGAGTCACATTTTCGCGACTCAGTCAAATCAATCAAGTTCTACTAGAACTTATTCGAATTTATTTTGTTATATCGCATTAACTTTTTCTTTTTGGTATGAGTTTGATATCATTCCAAAAAGATCGACTAAGTTCCAATGTGATTTAATCACATCCATTGTTTTTTATCATGGGTCCTTTTTGATCACAAAAATATTTACATATAAAGGGTGTGTTTGTTGTTATCATTTTTTGACTGTTTCGATCAATGTCTGAATCTTCACTTTTGAGTGTCTTAGAGAGAGTTGAAGAAAGAAATAAAATGCCTGCTTCTCCTGCTATCAAAGAAACAAAAAAAACCACTTCAATCATCGAAAGAGCTTTGAATATTTTGGACAACACACCAACTGCCTTTTTTCGCTTTACGGGCTTCGCCCGATTTGAGTTCGATTTGTTACTTCAACTTCTTCAAAAAGAAATATCTCCTCATCGAGGAAAAGAAAAGGCAATCAACAATTTTTCTGATCAACTTTTTTTATTACTCACTTTTCTTCATCATGGATCCACTACACTAACATTTATGCTTTCTTCTTCTTTTTATGACACTCAAAATGCAACAATTCGACTTCTTCACAGAATTGCTGCAGACATCAGAGTGCCCTTGACTGATTTATTTCTCACTTTTCGCCCAGATCGTCTAGAAGGAATGAAGGAGGTGGGTCTTGTTTTGGATTGTACGGTAATTCCCACAAATCGTCCAGGTGGAAGGTTGGAATATGGAAAGAAATTTTATAGTGGAAAGCATCATATTTACTGTGTGAAGGTGGAAGTTGGTGTTAATCCTCGAATTGGTACTGCTTGTACAATCAGTCACGTCCAAACTGGGTCAACACATGATTTTGTCCTTTTCAAAGATCATTTACCTCAATTTGAGAGTCAATTGGGAGGAGCAAAGATACTTGCTGACTCAGCATACATTGGAGCAAGGCCAGAATTGGGTGCAATAATCTCAAAACCTGTCGGAACACCCGAATTGGCATCCAAAAGAGTGATTGTCGAGCGATTTTTTGGGAGGTTGAAGACTCTTTTTGCCGTTTTCAGGCGTCCATGGCCATTTGAAGTGGAAAGAGTGGCGGAGTATTTCACAATTGCATGCTGTTTGACGAATTTTCACATCCTGAAAAATCCACTGACTGCAGTCGACTCAGATGCAAATTCTCGATTCATTGGATATCTGATGCAGTCACATGAGAAGAAAGTGGAAGCAAAGCGAATCGCTAATGAACGCTATCGAGTCAATATGAAGAAAAGATTGAATCCTGAAGCTCCTACGCCATCATCAATCACAACTCTGTTTTATTCGGAAGATAGTTAGACTTTTTTATTTTTACCCATATTAATGTTTATAATGTTTATTTTACTTGTTTTTATATTTACATTACCATAACTATGTTTTTCAGGCAATTCTGAAGCCCAAGAGCAGCGAACTGGGGAAGATCAAAGAGAAAAAGAAAGAAAAGATGAAAAGGAGAAGAAAGAAAAGAAAACTGTCGAAGAAAAGGAAAGGAGAGACGAAATAATAATCAACGAAAGAGATGAAGATGAAGAAAGAGAAAGAAACAGTGACGAATTATCAAGTTGGTTTTTACCAAATCAGTGGAGGTCTCTTCGCTTTCAGCAACCCTCATCATCGTCTTCCTTTCCTTCTGCTTCTTCCTCTAGTGCTTCAATAAAAGAAAAGAGAGTCAGCGAAACTCCTTTGCAGAGCTTGTTAAACCAAAGACAGTGAGTTTTTCTATTGTTTTTTATTTTTCAATTCACCTTTGTTACCTTTTTATCTAAATACAATATGATTTTATTATTGATAAGTTTTTTTGTTTAATTTTACATAAAACATATATAAGAATACAAGAAATTTTTATCGAATAACTTCATTTTATTGTTAATACTCAAAACAAAATATTAAAATATGAAATGAGTGAATTTGTTAAAAAAATATTATTTAAACATTCAGAACTATCATATTTATACTAAACATATAAAAAATATAGTTAAAAATGGTTAAAAGTTATTTATACTCATTAAAATTGCATAAAAACATGATATAAATGCACTAAACAAAAAATAAACAAAACTCAAAAAACGGATCATAAAAAGTTTTAATAATATATGACAAACATACAAACAAAATGTTAAAACCTAACTCAAAATAATGGTGAAGTAATTTAAGAAACAAAAAAAGTTATGATCACAAGTTACAAAACAAAAAAAATTTGAAAATCCTCGAGTTGCCTGGAAAAAGATTGAGAAAATACCGAATTGAGCGAGAAACATTCAAAAAGTCACAAATAATTCGAATTTCTTCAATCAATTCGGTGCGGCAGGGAAAATTCGAACAAGTTCTACTAACGAGTCCTGGTGGTGCAAAAGGAAAGCATACGGCACTTTATGGTTAAACTTGCCGTGATCCTGGTTCAATTCCAGGTTGGGACATTGTTTTTCTGTTTTTTCTTTTTTTTAGAAAATTTCTATAATCAAAAATATATTTCTTTCTTGTAAAACACAATGCACAATTTTCTTGATTTGCTATTGTTTGATTAAAAATTATAATTTTAAATAAAAAAGCAGAAAAATGTTAACAAAAATTATAGTACAACATAAGCACAAACGAATGAACTTTTAAATTTAAAATTTGTAAAAGTTTAAAAATAAATGAAAAAAATTTATTCTTTTAAAGACCTTTCATTCATATAACTTCGGGGAATCCATCTCTGATATATCCTGCATTTCTTAATTTCAAATGGTAAAGGCGAGGATCATCAGTTTCCTTCACAAATTGTCTCAACTTTCTTTCTTTTGCTTTTTGATTGGTGCTGTCTTCTGTAACAGCACTTTCAGTTCTTTCACCACTTCTTTCTCTATTCTCATTCGCCCAGCTGCTGTTGTCACCACCTTGAACATATTGTGCGTAGTTAGTTTTTGTTAAACTGTCCCATCGAGCAACATCAGATGGGTTGAAAGGAATTGCTGGAAATGAAATCTGAGGGGATGGTGGAATGAGAGACGTCTGAGGTGGATCGTGAAGCTGGGCCATTAGCGATAGAGACGAAATTGGTGGGAAAAGACCAGCTTGATCCGATGATGGAATTGAACATTCGCTGTATTGCTCATGCGACGAACAAGAAGCCTTTCCGAGCTGGGGTGTTCTTCGAATACTATTTGAGCTGTTTTTTTGAAGATCGCTCATTGCGACTCCTTTATGTGTTTCATGATATTTATCTCCTTTCGCTGAATTCATTTCACCACTCTGCAACAGATCAATCCTCTTCTGCCTTTCCTCCTCTTCTTTCCTTCTCTCGTCCTTCCCTCTAACATCGAGAACAGGAGGCGCTGTTGTGTCAATACTTAGCCTTTTCAGTTTTGTCCATGCAATTGCAGGCGGAATTAGAGGAGGAGGAGGAGTGCTGCAGAGAATATCGTCCTCCTCGTTTTGTGTGAGCGATGGAACATCGTTCGACACACCTTCTTTTTTCTCTCCCTCGTTTTTATCCGAATTTCTGCAATTCTTCTTTTCATTTGCACTTCTTGTTCTTTCAATAGCTGCCAAAGAACCAGGATAACGGCAACGACCAGGATCGTCGTCCCACAACAACTGTTGAGGAGAAGGTGTTGGAAATAAATGGGATACATTGTCAGGGGGATGAGTGTTTGATGGGGTCAAGCGCGAACTGCTTGATGGAAGCAGTAGTGATGGTACTGAAGCAAATGCAGGACGCTTTTCAATAACATGAACATCATTAGCTTCACAACCATCCAGTAAATCTTGTGGATGCTGTTGTGAATCCCATCTAGTACTCCAATTATTTGATCTTTTTGATGTGTCTTTTTCCGCCTCATCATTTTTCGAAAGAACAGCCGATGACGCGGTGAAATGTTGCTTTAGCAAAAAATCTCTTTCTTTACTCACACGAGATACAAATGCTGGATGAAGTCGTTTAATGATCGTTTTTTGAGGCGATCTCCCTTTTTCTTGTGGGATTGATGGGCTAATGAACGATTTTTCCTGTTGCAATGTAAATTCCGATCCTTTCGAAGAATGTGAATGTGGAAGATGATGATTTTCTTTATGAAGAGATGATTGCGGACTAGTTGCAGAACTTCGAAGAAACGAATTCAGTGGTGATATTTCAAATTCATCTGCGCTGCTTCCACTGAGAACTTTCCGAGGTTCGTTAGGCAGAGGCTGTTCTCTCAAAAAAGTTTGAGCCGAAGAAGGAAAAGCAAAGCTCTTTGGCTGAAGGTGTGATTGCGGAGGAGAAGGGATTAATTCGAGTTGCTCGTCAACTTGTGAAATGATTTCGTTAAGGGCTGCCTCGAATGATGAAATGTGTTCGTGTAATGCAGAATATTGAGAAAAAAATGATTGAGTTGAAGATTTTTTTGGTAAAGATGTTTGAATAAAAGTTTGTGGTGTGGAAATATGACTGCGAGTTTGCTCAACGCCTTCATCCAAAAAGTTGGAATCGCTCCTTATCCTTCGAATAGGAGAAAATCTACTTTGACTTTTTGGACGGCTTTTGGGTGACTCGCTTTGTGTAGGAGAAAATTTGGATTGTTGATGGCTGGGCTTGAACTTTTTTTCAGGAGAACTTAAACAAGATTCCTTTTGCCAATTACGCGTTTGTTTATTATGAAAACGATAGCTGCTCGAATGAACTTGTTGATGCGATGATTCCTTGTTTGGTGAAATATGCGCTTTTCTTGAATTTTTTGGGTGTGGTGAATGGTGAAATGATCGATTCTTTTTCTTTCGCATCAATTGTGAAAGAAGTGGATGCTTCAATGCTTTTGGAGATGGCTTCAAAGAACTGATTGCAGAATGCGTAGATTTAGCTGTCAATTCTTTTGAATAATAACTATGGTCATGCGAGTGACCGAGAGATGACGAAAGTCGAGTTGGTGAAATTCTTTTGTGGTTCGACGAGCTAAACTTTGGACTTTGCCTCTTTTTCGGCTTATGAGGAGATTTTTGCTTTGGAGTCATTTCAGAATGGTTTGAATGAACAATCGATGTTGAAAGCTCGACTTTTTGAGGTGAATGATCTGTAATTTTTGAATGAAAAAGCGATTTTGCCGAACTGTTTAAAGAAATGCCCATCAACCAATCTCCAATCTCATCTTTATTCATTCCCAGGGAATAATCTTCGTCATGGCTTTCCTTTTCAGCTTTTTCATCTCTTTTATCTGATTCACTCTGATCCGATCCATCACGAGAATCGCTTCTTCTATTTCTCTTTCTTTGTTCTTCCCTTCGTGCTTCTTCTGCTTTTTCCATCAAATCAGGTGGAGGAGGTCGATGAGGAGTTTGCTGATTATCTTTTGTAGTTTTTTCATTCGAACTCAATTTGAATTCATTTTGTACAAAATCATTGTAATATAGGTCATTCAGTGCAGACGAATTACTCTTGATTTCCTGAGAATTATCGTCCTGCATCTCAAAGTCAAACTTAAATTTTTGATCTAATTTCAAATAACATTTTTTCTCAAACAAAAAAATTAAAGATATGTTTTGTATTTTAAACGATGAATTCAGAATCAAGCAAACAATCAATAAGAGACAAATAAAAATGCCCATTACAAAAAATTGAATTTCAAAAAAGGATTCCTTCTTTATGAATACAAATGAATGTGCGTTAATTTCAAGAGATCAAAGAGAAGTTGAACGATTAAAATATTTTTCGAAAGAAATGAATTTCGAAAGAATTGAAAATGGCTCTGAATTTGTAATGTGCCATTTACGGCAAAAGAAACGAGAAAACAAACTTCATTCTTTTAGAGTTTCGAATGAAACAATAAAAAGTTTTGATTCTGATAGTTTTGTATGCTATTTTTACCCTGGACAAAACCTTTGACCTTTCTGCATTCAGAAAAAAAGAATTTTGGAATTAATACAGAATCTTGAAACAAGCGATGAAGAGAATCTTGAAAACACATTACCCTCCCTAAGAAGAATTATAGGATGTGTGCTTTTTATTGAACTTATTTTTTATTATGCGTTTTGATATTTTGGTAAAAGCAAATATATTTTGTGCAAATTTTGCTTATTCTTGCAATATTTTAGAATGTATTTCTTCAATTTTGGCTTGTAGTCATCGGTGCTTTATCATTGTGTGATGTGAATCTGTATTTTTGGTTTTCAATTTAATGTCAAAAAATTGAAAAATTTAGGAAATAACACTTGAAATCATTATTAACCTTGGTTTGCTGAATTAAAAAGATTGAATTTGCTTAAATCTTAATATCAATATATTTCTTATCGAATGATCATTATATGAATTTGAATTCTCTGTTTTATTTTGTGTTTCCAGTCAAATATGAAAATCGGGAAATAATAAATTCCGTTGTTTTTTCTCCAATTTTCGGTTATTTTGCAGAGTTTCTAACAAAGCAAAGGACCCAATCAATAACAAAGAGTACAATCACAATTATTCATCTTTGCGCCTCATCCTCAAAGGATTGTCAGAAATGGATTCTAAGAAATAGAATTCATGATTGCATCATATCCCTTTTTAGAACATGTTTTGTAACGCTTCAACTGCCGGTCATATCATCAAGTGGAAAAGAGCAAGAGCTGTCTCTTATCCCAATTGCAATAACGCATTCCGCAGATGTTTATGTGCAATGCATTTATTTTTTGCGCGAAATGTCAAATATATTGGAAGACGATAGTATAACCTCATCTGCAGATATGCTATCATCTTCGTCAACTCCCTTTCCACCAACTTCGCCTCAAGTTGCTGCAGACCCCCAACAGTTTATCAATGTTGACCAACTTCGCTCTGGGATGCGCTCCACACTTATTCCTTTGGTGTTGTGGCTTCTTCAGGATGACATCTCTCCATCTGTTGTTGAGGCTATCATGCAAATAGTTGCAAAAATCGTAAAGAACGACAGACATAGCACGAATTTGCTGTGCAATTCGCAGCTCTGCACAAGCGATGTAATTTCAACAGGCTCTCACCCTGTTGCTGCGTCTTCTTTGTCTGCAATTGACGTTTTACTCACTTGCGGATTTGCTCAGGAAGTGACCGTTAACAACTATGGGATTTTGGATGTTTTGTGCGTAGTTCAATCCATTCTCTCTTGCAACAACCCCTCATGGAACAAGGAATGATAATTTATGACTTTTTATGAGCATTCTGATGTATTTGTTAATTCTGCTTTTGTTTTAAAAATAAATATATGTCACTTTGTTTGGATTGTGTTTTCAGATTATGGCGGGATGTGGATTATATCCATTTGTTGTTGGATGCTTGTTTTCGTCTTCCGCTGAAACGATAAGTGAAGCTTTGACAATTATTGAGTTTTTGTCGTCAAACGATGAAGAGTTTTCAATCTATGTCGCAGAGAAATCTTTACTGACTGTTTTTTCAAGAATGTTGATGAACGATATTGATGGAGACGAAATCAATACGCCAAGAGTAATCTTAACCATCTTCGATGGTGAGATAATTGCAGCAAATAAAAGTTCTTCAGAAGCAGAAAAACAGAATTTGATAAGGTATCCCGAGGATAATTACGAGTGTGTCGATTTAAGGAGTCGTTCTATGGCTGAGCAACACAATGATTGTAATCAGGAAAGTGATGGTGAAATGGAAAATTGTTCATATTCAATTGAAGATAAAGATTTTGACAGAGCCATTCCGTCTGAAGAAGAATCTGAATTAGCAGAAGGCTGCTTTATTGAGAATAGGGATATTGATTATGATTGTTTACCGACTGTTGCTCCTCCATCAATGCAGATGGAACAGGAAGATAAATCTCAAATTGAATGTGAAGCAGAGAATTTTCATTGCGAAGGGATCAAATCGTCTTCGAAAAGCATTCTTCCATGTCAAATAGACATCTCCTTTCAAATTCCGATCTTTAATTGGAACGAGCGAGCCAGAATATGGTCTGTCATGAGAACTTTAATGCTTAACATCTTTACTCACAAAAATGGATTTCAATCAACAGAAAAGTATTCCAAAGATTCTATTGAAGAGAAGATTGTACAACCTCTAAATTATTCATCCACAGCACCTTTTGATAGTCAAACTATTATTACTGTATCTTCTAATTCACATTCAGCATTATCTCTTAATGATTTTATCCAGCATCGTGTTATTGTAGCACTTATTTCAACTTTGGAAGAGCTTGCTAGTTTTCAAAACAAGTCAGATTCCTCACAGCTCAATTTCCTCCCAGTTAACATCTTTGCCCTCCAACTCTTACAAACAATATTAATACTCCTACGAGCAGGAGAAGAAATGCTTGAAAAATTTAATAAAATGGAAGAGCAGAAATCCATGATGCAATCATCTTTGGATACGAATGAAACAACTTTTATAAATTCATTTTCTTCCTCGTCAGACGAATCATATGATTTATTCAAGAATAAACCCCTTTGTGATCTTTGCCTAAATTACACTAACATTAATACACTTAATTATTTTTGTCGCAGCAAAGACAAGAACTTAGCTGAAGTAGCGAATATGATCTGTTCTCGGTGGATAGAAAGGGTAACAACACTTGTTATGTGCGACTCTGATAGTGAATGGGAAGATGTTATTGATTCCCTAATAACCAATGGATGAACATACATGCAAATGAAAAACAGTTATTTTTTTGATGATCAGTTACCCAGTATTTTTATATACGGATGAGTTCAGAAGAAAAAATTTCAACTTCTGCGAGTAAATCCGAAAAGAAAGAGGATGAGAAAATAATAAGCGAGAAAAAAGAAAAGGAAAAAGCAAAAGCTGGAGCTGTGCCTTCACAAGTTTGAAAAAATCAAAACTTTTTCAAAAGAACTTATTTTTCGCATTGTTCCATGCAAATTGCTGCTCAAAATAAATGTGAAAAAAAAGCAGAAGAAGGAAGATAAGTCAGCACAAAAAGAAGATATTCAGTCTTCATCTTCAACTCCATCCTCAGCAACACCTTCTGGAGGTTTATTCGTTTCTTTGCAAAGTTTTTCAAAATTTTGAAACATTCTTTATGATATATATTGCTTTGCTCTTAAGTTATTTCTTTGCCTGACAAACAGACCGTGCAACATCTTCCACCGCCACCAGAAGGATTAACGAGACGTCCAGGTTTATTGAAGCTATTTCAAGACTGTTTAGGAAATTAAATTCAATTTTGATTAAATTTCCAATAGGATCAGATTTGCCCGATTTAATGTATGCGGTGAAGCCAGGACAGAAAGTGTTGCAAACATTTCCTCCCACTGTTCCTTTGAGCGAAATGTATCCAAAGAAGAGATATCCTCTGGGAAAGCTTGAAAAACATCTTGACGAAGGGTATTCCTTTATTTTATATATTTTAATTTTTAATGTCAATCTTTTTCATTTGCCTTGGTGTGCAATTTATGTAATTCAGAACAACTCACCGTTCAGCAAATTCAGAGAAAATTCGATTGGAAATAATGAATGAAGGAATCACTAACGATTTTCGCCGTGCGGCAGAAGCACACAGGCAAATGAGAGCATATGCGAGACAGCTCTTGCGGCCAGGGATGCGACTGATTGATTTTGTTACTGAAGTTGAGATGAGAGGGCGCTATCTGATGGAAGATAGCTTTCTTTCTGATGTCTCCTCAAATCTTCTCAGAGCATCTTGCTCATCTCTCAATCCAGCAATGTCTGCTCTTCTAGGCAAGCTTCTGAACGATGAGGCATCATCTCCAGCAACTCCTTCGGAAGATGCAGCAAAAGGAAAGAAAGGAAAAGGGAAAGGAAAAGGAAAAGCAGCGCTTCATGAGGATGAAGAAACACGGCAACTAATTTCATCTCTTTATCCGGACTACACACACGCCACATGTGGATTATCGTTCCCAACTGGCCTTTCTCTCAATAACTGTGCAGCACACTACACGCCCAATCCTGGTGATACTCGTGTCCTTCTGGATACGGATGTTATGAAGATTGACATTGGAACCCATATGAATGGGCACATCATCGACAGCGCCTTCACTGTGTGCCTTGACCCAACGATGCAGCCTTTGATTGAGGCAAGCAAAGAAGGAACATGGACTGGCATCAAAATGGCAGGGATTGATGCCAGATTCATTGAAATTGGAGATGCCATCGAGGAAGTTATTTGCTCATACGAAGTGGAGGAGAACAAACGGATGAGATCAATCAGGCCTGTTGAGAATCTGAGCGGTCACTCACTGGGAGACTATATTGTGCATTCAGGAAAGCTGGTGCCCATCCACAAAAACGCGTGTGATGCGCATTTGAAGATGGAAGAAGGAGAAGCGTATGCAATCGAGACGTTTGCTACCACAGGAAAAGGAACAGTGTCTGATGGCCCAGACTGTTCTCATTACATGATGGCTCCTGATGCCATGTCGCGCATCGGATCAGTCAGAAACCCCAAAGCACGGAAGCTTCTGAACCACATCAACCAGCGTTTCAAGACTCTTGCTTGGTGCCGAAGGTGGCTGGAAGAAACAGGAGAGAAACAACACGCTATTCCATTGAAAGCTTTAATCGATGCAGATCTTGTTCATCCGTATGCTCCTTTGAGCGATATTTCCCGTTCACATGTTAGCCAGCACGAGCATACGATTTTGATAAAGCCAACTGGCAAAGAGATTGTTAGTTTTGGTAATGATGATTAGATTGTTTGAATAAGTTGTTTTTTTCTTATTCTCCTCTTCGTTATATATTTATTTAAACCTTAAAAGTTGTTTCAGAATTGAATGTTCATCTTCAGCAATCAACTCTTATTTTGTTTTCCTTTTACAATTGTATCTTTTCCGCTTTCAGGATTTTATGTGTCAAAAAAAAAAAACGAAAAAATTCAAAAACAAAAACCTGTTTAACCTCCTTTTTAAAATTTGAATTGTTAAGTAAATAGTGAACATCTACAATTTAAGTTAACGCTTGCGAGAAAATTTCAGAGATAGTCCGAATAATACTCAGAGAAAATGAAATGAGAGTTACTGAGATGACGAGGATGAAGAAGCCGCTGTAGACCCACGCAAAAACAACGTGGTAAGTCTGTCTATTTTTTTGATGTCCTGTTGCTGCTTTGTAATAAATTTGTAACACTGCCAAAATCAAAAATATATTTTTGCAAAAAATAAAAACATCCAT
This sequence comes from Monocercomonoides exilis, assembly GCF_001643675.1. NCBI lineage: Eukaryota > Preaxostyla > Oxymonadida > Polymastigidae > Monocercomonoides > Monocercomonoides exilis. Next base: position 438,190 of record NW_027150573.1, read on the forward strand.
TCAGATCCACACCGTCCTGTCGTCTGTCACTTTTATAACAAACTTTTTTTCTCTGTTTCTATATTTCATTGTAAGACGTGTCTGCAAAAAAGTACATAAATAAAACTGTTAAAGAAAACACGAATATAATTCAAGAATAAACTTTTAACGGATTTGCAAGAAATAACTTTTATTTAAAAATTAATATGTTTCATAATAAAGATGGTTAAAAACACACATTCTCGCTTCTGTTTGCAAAATCATCAAACGACGTGATGTACATTATTTAATGATGGGCATTTTTCATCATTCCATTTCATTTTGTTTTTCTTTGTTAATAAAATCATTGATCACAATATAATAGATTATTGAAAAAGTTCATTTTCTTTTGATCATTGACATGAAACATTATAATTTCCTACTTTCATCTTTAGGTATTTAAAAAATTCGTTTTCGCTAATAGAAAAGGAATTTTTATGTCATATCAAATAAGTATTCCTTCCCTGGTGTTTACCGCTCTAAATTTTCTGATTAGTTTATTTTGTTCATTGTGGCACATGTTCATCATTATATCCCTTGGGGATTTAGAACAGGACAATCTTTCTTCACGTGACTTTTGTGAAGAAATAAATCCTTGGATTATTGTTGAATATGCATCGCATGCTATCGGCACTTTCTTTTTCTTCATATTTAAAAAGTGGTTTACGTTTTTGCTAAATTCTGCAATGGTCGTGTTTAATTTTCGAAAGCTTTGGAAGAAAAAGCACCTTTTCGATTGTATGCTCATAAGGAGAAACGATGAAATTAGGAGATTGAAAAAGCAGCATGTTCTTATCACTCTCGGATATTTCTCATTGTTCATTTGGGAATTTGTACAGTATGCTTTTCATTTTTCTCTTCGAAATTTTCATTTTTCTATTTTAGGTTTATCATAGATCTTATTCACAAGTTGTCATAGATTTTTTCGATATTTTTAAAAGAGTTTGTTTCAGATCAGTTTACATTTCGCCAATTCAGCAAATAGAATAGAAAGCTTATAAGAGGATTTTGGAGAAATAAAAGTAACTATGGTAAGCAGGTGTTAGTTAGAATGAAATTTTAAAATCTGGAAATGAGGAGATTTTAAAAGTAATAAAAAATAAAAATTCTCAGATTATTGAGAAAATACAAAGTGATACACATGAACGAACAAATGAATGATGAGACTAGTTGCGAGATTTCATAAAAAATTAAGTTTATGAATAGTGGGGGAAAAAAGACTAAAATAAAAAGAATAACAAAGATTACTACTATTGATCCTTCCGCGTGGAAGGATCAAGAAACATTGTGACGTTTGTGGTTGAAGCAGTAGAAGCAGAGTTTTTGAGAAGAGACCTCTTCTTCTTCTTCTTCTTTACCGACGAAACGTGGGAAGTGTTCTCTCCAACAGCTCCCGCCCGCACAACGATTCCAGAGCTGCTGGTGATGTTGTTGATTGATTCAGATTTGTGCAAGGCACTTGACGGCTGTTGCGGGATGGCCATCGACGGGAAGATGTCAGACAGGCGCGGGGCAGACGAAGACGCAGACATCGTCGATGCACTCGAAGACGGCGCAGCTGTGGGAGACAGAGAAGACGCTCCTTCAGAAGAGACAGCAGGCAGAGAGGCAGACGAGCTGTGGGACGAAGAGGTCTTTGCTAGTGCAGCAGTGGACGGCGGGACAAGCGTTGAGGCATCTCTGTCAGGATCGTCCTCTCTCATCTTGTTCTTGTTCTTTCTGCTCCGCTTCTTCTTCCGCCTCTTCATCTTCTCGTCTTCTTCATCGTCAAACACTTCTTTGCTCCAGTCCTTGAAGAACTCGTTCTGCTCAAAGCGGTTCACAATTCCTTTCTTTGCAGCCACTTTCTTTTTGTGCCTGCGAATGGCTCTTCGGATCAGCTTCTCAATCTCCACAACAATGAATATAAACACTCCAACACTCAGCGCAATAAACCAGTCGTACCACAGCATGTTGCCTGTGCGGAACACTTGCTGCATGAACGGCGCATAGGTGAGGAAGAACTGCAGGCCGATGAGAAGCACAATTGCTCCAATCGACAGCCAGCCAGCATCCACAAAGACACGCCACGTGAAGGAGTTCTCTTTGAGGTACACGTGGTTCAGCAGGAAGCAGCACTGCATCAGCGTAATCATGTTCACAGCCACTGCCGAGTGCCGCTTGATAGACGCCTCGTCGTTCAGGTCGGTGATAAGATAGAAGTACACGACAACAATTGCTGCTACCACTGCACCGACATAAATGGTGCGGATGTAGAAAGTCGATGAAAGAAGAGACTTGCGCGGGTCACGTGGAGGTTGGTCCAGAATTCCTCGTGTTCCTTTTTGGAAGGGCACGCACGTCGATAGCAGAATGGAAGTGATGGTGTTGATCCAGAGCGACTGCAGGGCAGTGATTGGGGCAATGCCTCCTTTGAAAAAGGAGGAAATGACGAGAACAAGAGCCTGTGCGCAGTTGGTGCCGAGGGTGAATGTGATTGTGCGCTTGAGAGAAGAGTACACTACTCTGCCCTGCTCCACCGCTGCCACAATCGTCGAGAAATTGTCGTCCATCAGCACCATCTTCGCTGACTCCTTCGCCACTTCTGTTCCGGTAATGCCCATCGCAATACCCACATGCGCCTGCTTCAGCGCCGGAGCATCGTTCACACCATCGCCTGTCATTGCAGTGATGTATCCTCTGTCCTGCAGCGCCTTCACAATACGAATCTTGTCAGCTGGCGTAGCACGCGCATATATCTGGGTTGTATCCACTGCCTCAGCCAGCTCCTGCTCACTCAGCTCGCCCAGCTCTGTAGATGTCTTCACTTTCCTCGGGTCCAGTCCCAGCAGAGCACCGACAGCAGCTGCAGTCTTTGCGTGATCTCCTGTAATCATCACCACACGGATGCGTGCTCGCTTGCACTTTCTGATTGCGCGGTGTGCTTCTGGCCGTGGCGGATCAAAGATTCCCACAACTCCCAGCAAAGTGAATCCTTTTTCGTACACTTCTTCGAACTGCAGTGGCGGTGGACGTTTTGCGCGAAGTGGTGTCTTTGCTGCTTTGGGGGAAGGAGACTTCATCTCAATTGCACGCCCACTCATCTTGGCGCTTCTTCCTGACGAGCGCATGCGATCTGAGTCACCATCAGCATCAGAGTCAGATTCATCGTCTGAATCATCTGCATTGATTGTCGGCTCGTCCTCTTCGTTGCTCTCATCCTCCTCTTCGTCATCATCGTCTTCGTCATCTTGCTGTGGCGGATATCTCTTCTCTGGAACAATCTTCTGTGCAAGCGCAATTGTGCGCAGGCCCACTGCCGCCATCTTTTCGGTCTCTGCCTTCCAGAACTCCTCATCGATCGGCTCGCTCGCAAGGTATGTGTCGACGGCTGTTGTTTCGTCCTTCTGCGAAGACAGCATCTCCGACGGGGTGAACTTGGTGCTTCCGCCGCGCATCACAAACACATCTGGCGGGGGAATCGTCGCTGTGGCTACAGGCCGCACGACAGCCTGGTGCGAGCACAGTTTGAAGATCCTTTCTGGTGCTCCTTTGAGCATCAGCACGTTGTGGCACTTGTCGAACGATTCGAGTCCGTAGTCTTCTTCATCTGCATCTGCACCAGCTCCTGTACCAGATGCTGAAGGAATGCGGGGTGTCTTTGTACGAACAGTGGAAGAGGCGCCTGAAGGTGAGAGCGATGGAGATGGCAATGAAGAGGAAGATGAAGAGGAAGAGGAAGAAGAGGAAGATGATGATGATGAATCAGCTGGATTTGCTGTTTCTGATTGAGTTGAGTCAACTTGCTCAAATTTTGGCACTGATTCAGTTTTATTCTCTTCATTTTCTGTTTTTTCTGTCTCATCCGAATGTTCCTCTGGCTCTTTCATTCCACTTTTCGTCGACAGCTCAGCACAGACAGACGCCATTGTGGTTACCACGCTCTCTTCCAGCTCGTCGTATTCTTCGTATTCGTCCTCAGAGCCCCACAGCTTCTCTTCCCAGATGTCGCTCACGCTCCACGGGCATCTGTTCAGCGTGGCCATCCAGCCCCAGTCAGACTCAAACGGTATCACATCCAGCCGCGGGCACTCGCTCTGCATCCGCGTCATATTGAATCCTGCCTTCAGCGTGAGTGGATAGAGCGCACCTTCAGTCGTGTCCCCTTGCACGTCCCATGTTTGCTCCTCGTTCTGCATCAGCACCGCATCGTTGCACAGCACCCCGCACCGCAGAAGCGCAGACACAAGTCCCGGATGGTCGAACGTGTACGACAGCGGCTTTGCGCCGGGCGTTCCTGTTGAGGAAAGAGCTGCCTCTTCCTCTGTCGCATCGGGACCCACCTCCACCTTCACAGAAGTTGGCTGTTCAATCTGCAGCGCATGCTGAAGCACCATTTCGGCGTGGCGCTTCCGCTTTGCCTGCCACTCGAGCACATTCTTCTGCAGCTGCTTTCCAGCCTCTGTGTTCGGCAGAAGTGACAGCGTGTACTCATTCCGCGGATCAGGCGCTGCTTCCTTCAGAGAAATCTGCTGCCCTCTCTCCAGCGTCGTGATCTCACCGTCGCATGGGTCGTAGCCGTTACCGGACACAGTGTACTTGCGCTGAACTGTGAAGAACGCACGGGCAGTCATCTGGTTTGTGGTGAGTGTTCCTGTCTTGTCAGAGCAGATGACAGACACAGCGCCGAGCGTCTCGACTGCTGGCATTGCGCGGATGATTGCTTTCCGAGACGCCATCTTCTGCATCCCAATAGCTAGCGTGAGTGAGATGATTGCTGTCAGCCCTTCCGGCACAAGCGCAATCCCGACACAGCACGCAAAAATGATCGCTTCGTACCAAACCATCGACGGGTAGTTGATGAAGAACACCACCAAAAATGTAATAAGGATCAGAACCAAGGTTATGAAAACTATTTTTTTTCCAAATTTGTCAAGTTCAACTGTTAATGGTGTTGCAACTTCTTTCACTCCTGCAACCATTGCAGAGATTTTTCCTATTTCTGTTCGAACTCCTGTTGCAACGACAATTCCTTGAGCTGTTCCTTTTGCTGCAAATGTGCCTGAATAAACCATGTTCGCTCGTTCTGCGAGAACAACATCCTCTGGAAGTTCTTCGATAACTTTCGGATTTGCTGTCACTTCTCCAGTTAATGCAGCTTCTTGAGTCGAAAAATTGTTCACCTGAAACAATCGGCAATCTGCGGGAATTTTGTCCCCGGAGTTGATAACAACAACATCTCCGACTACAATGAGATCGGAGGAGATTTGCTTTTTAACCCCTTCACGCAAAACAGTTGTTGATAATGATAGCATTTTTGTTAGAGCTTGGCTTTCTTTGTCAGCTTTTCTTTCTTGGATAAATCCAATTAGAGCGTTGATAACAAGGACAACCGCAATAACCACTCCTTCGGGCTTAAATTTGTTTTTAATTGTTAATAATTATTTTTAAAGAAAAGCTTAAAATTGTTGAAAAGCATATGTTGCGAAATAAACAAACTATATCTTGAACAGCAAAGCAAAAAATCATGATGACAATCAAAAGGTATGATATAATGTTATTAAACTGTTGCAAAAATTTTATTATCATTGGAGTTTTCTTCGGAGAAGGAAGCGAATTACGGCCAAAAATTGATAGCCGTTGTTTTGCCTCATTTTCCGAAAGTCCGCATGACTTTGCCGTTGCAGTATTAACTTCTACTTCTTCTATAGATATTGAGTGCCATCTAATGTTCTGGTCTGGCACTTGTCTGAGAATTTTGGACATTTTTTAAAAGAAGTAGCCAAAGTTTTGGTGCAGATCAAAAATAGTTGGTAATTCTGTAAAAGGTTCTTCAAATTATTAAAAACGCATATTAATCCTAACAACAAAAAAATACTTCTGTAATTCAAGTTGCAGACGTAAAACTTTTTTGTATTCAATTGAAAACCAAATAAAAAAAAATCAAGAAAAAACAACTTAACATTATTAAACAAATAAAAATAATTGTAACAGTAGCAACAACTATTCTTGAAACATTTCTAACTCCATTTATCTGTATAAGACTTCGTTTTTGATTTCATCATTGGTGCATATGATAACATTTCGTTGCTAAAAGCGGAAAGTTCGCAGCAATGAAGCGAACAGAATGTTGGTGATGCTGGGGGCTTCGGCAAAAAAGGAGGTACATAAGCCGATTCTGCTTCTTCGTGTTCAGTTTCAATATCATTGCAAAATGTTGGTTGTGATGGAAAGAAAGACGATGGCGCTTCAATGCAAGATGATTCTGATTTTCGTTGTTCGTTAAACGACGGAAGTGCAACTGCAGAAGAAGAAGGGAAAAAAGAAGGCTGAGTCATTGGTAAAGATACAGAACCATTTGTTAGTGAAGATGAAGGCGAAGGAATTCCGGAAGATGAAGGAAATTGTCCAATATCAAGTGATTCACTCTCACTAACCGCAGAATCAGGCGGCTCCAAAAAGCTTTCATGAGCAAGAGCAAACAGAGGATCATCTTCTGTTTCTGTTGTTTGAAGAAAGCGCCTCATTATTCTTCGGGAAAGTGGAACTCGGTTGCAGCTCGTAACGCAACAACCATTTGATTTTGAGCCTTCTATAATTCGAGGCTCATACAGCTTTTGCTTTTGGTCCAAAAGAATGTCTGAGTTTCATGTAATTTTGGATTGAAAAAAAATCATTTTCTTAATATTTCAAAAAAGCAGGCTCAAACGTTGGAGGCAGTATCTGCTATATGGCAAGCACTTCTTTGTACAGTTTGCCGCGGAGCATGCTCGTCTATGCACCCATCCAAATGGATCAAACACAAATGGATCAAGTGATTGTTCTTTGTCGAATTGCTCCAATTCACGCTCCGCTAATTGCGTTGAAAATGCAGCAATTTGCTCTAATATTCAATTGATTACATTTATATTTTTGTGCATTTAATTTAACTTTTCAATACCACAGAAATAGCGCTTCAATACATCATCATATATCCGTGACTCTTGTTCATAAATTCGTTTTAATCTTCGCTCTAGCTCTTCTTTAGAAAATTTTTGATCGTTCTTTATATGTTTTGCTTCGTCAGTTCCATCTGACATTCAGTAAATTTATTATGAATTTTTACAAACTCAAAAGATAAATTACAGGTGATTTGACGAGAGGAAATATTAGATCAACACTTGAGTGTGTTTATTGCAATTTTCTTATTATAATCCATTAACATGATTGCCAAATTATTATATTTGATAATAAAAATTGTTTTTGTGTAGAATGCCAGTTAAACGCAGAAATGGAGGTCGTTCCAAACATGGAAGAGGACACACACGCGCAATTCGCTGTGTGAATTGCGGAAGATGCTGCCCAAAGGTTTGAAAGTATTATTGCATTGCTTTCTTTTTTTATCTTTTTTCATAAAATCAGGACAAAGCTATTAAAAGATTTGTCGTTAGAAATATGGTTTGCAACAATTTAGTTTTTTCTCCAGCTTGTTTTATTTTAAATTAATTTCGCTGAACGAAAAAGGTTGAAGCTGCTGCATTGAATGATATCAAGGCCGCAACTGCTTATGATAGTTTGAACTTGATTTCTGATTTAAGATGATATTTTAATAATTTTTCATTTTTCAGGCTACACCATCCCAAAGCTTTACATGAAAATGGAATACTGCGTCTCCTGCGCTGTCCATTCACATCAAGTGCGTGTCAGATCTGATGAAGCTCGTCGCAATCGTGATCCACCACAACGTCGCAGAGTATGAAATTTGCCTTTCAAATGAAAGCTTTTGAACTATTTGTTGTTTTATTCTCATTGTTAATTTTTGCAATCATTTTAGCCCACTGACAAAAAAGACGAGCAAAGAAAACCAGGTGCGACTCCAGCTGGACAAGGAGCCGCAGTTAGAGCATAAGCTCCTCACGTCACTGCTTGTATTTTTTTGTAAATACTAAAACAAAATGCAATAGCTCCTTTTCTGCAGTCAAAAAATATTTATTGAAAATGAAAAAGAATCTTGAAAGCATGAATTGTTCGTCATTGGATAAATTTTTTTTTAGATTTAGATCCTGATAAATATTCAATTAATATTATTAATGACTTAAATGTGGGACGAAATCTCTTGCTAAATGAATTTTGTTCCTCGATATTTTATCGAATGTATTTCTCAATATTTTTTTTATTTACTTCATAATTATGCATGGGAATGTTAGACTTATTTCAGTTCGATGATCAATAAGTTTGGAACAGTAAGTTGCATTTTTCATAAATGCAAATATTTTGCCCATTGTATAAATTTTTTGCTTTTTTGAAAAAAAAAAAAAAAAAAAAAAAAAAAATGCCATGCTTACAATCCAACAAATAAAAATATAAGAGCAAAGAAAAGCGAATAGCACACATACACCATTTATAATTCAAATTTGGAAAACTTATTATTCGAATTTGGACAACTAATTATTCAAAATTAATAAACAAATTATTCGATTTTGGTAAACTAACTATTCAAAGTTGTTAAACTTATTATTCTAAATTGTTAAACTTCTTATGCAAAATTAATAAAAATCAGTATTTTTTAAAAACAATTTTTTTTGATTTAATATGATCACTGGCTGAGTGTCAGAAAGTGATTAAAATGTTTTGTTTTTTGATTATTCTAAAAAGGGATGAAAAATTAAACTTCGATTTTTATTATTTGTCGAAAAACATGAAATTTTTTGATTTTTCAGAAAAAATTCATCACCATGGAAATCGGATAATTTTCAAATGAATAAACCTCACATTATTTGACAACATATCATTCAATCAAGAAAAGTAATTAATTATTAAATTAATTCAGAAGATCAATAAAAACAAATGAAGAATCAAAAAAGTGCATTCATGGATTTATTCACTAATAAAAAATTATTGTTTTTTGTTTGTAAAATTGATGCAAATAACTTTTCTTGATTGAATGATGTGTTATCAAGCAACGTGAGGATAATTCATTTGAAAATTATCCGATTTCCATGGTGATGAATTTTTTCTGAAAAATCAAAAAATTTCATGTTTTTCGACAAATAATAAAAATCGAAGTTTAATTTTTCATCCTTTTTAAGAATAATGAAAAGAACAAAACATTTTAATTACTTTCTGACACTCAGCCAGTGATCATATTAAATCAAAAAAAATTGTTTTTAAAAAATACTGATTTTTATTAATTTTGTTAAATTAGTTGACCAAATTCGAATAATAAATGGTGTAGTCTGTAATGGAATTGTCTGGATCACTTATTCTTTGACATTCCAAACAGCTCAGTCACATTGGAATAAAGAGTGAAATTTGGACTTAACGGGAGAAAAAATAAGTATGAAAACCAGAAAGACTTGCTTCAGTCGTCGGAGAGAAGGAAAATATGGTTTTGGACATCATCAAAACTGACTATAATTGAGGAATCAGTTTTTAGTAAAAAAAAACGAAGAACTGGTATGTTTATGTTTTATTTTATAACAATAATATTTACTATTTCAGATGGTAATATTTTTTGAAAAAGACAAAAGACGAAAAAGAGTCACATATCACAGTGTAAAATGAGATGACTAATGAATTTCTGAAGAGTTGTTCTGATAGAAAGAAGAGGAAACCGAAAAGATTGGACTTCAAGCGGCTGACAGTGTAATAAAAAATTGTGATGAAGCCTTGGAACCAAATGCAAACAAAATTTCAATAAAAAAGCTACAAAAAACCTTCGTTTCATTCAACGTTGACGAATCTTCTTTGAGTGTCTCATCTGCTACCAATATAAGCATTGTGCATTATTTAAACAAAAGCTTTGAATATTTCAATGAAGCAAAAAGAATGAATATCTCAACGCTCGTTGCTGCTGTGTTTGAGGATAATTATGTATTGTCTTTCATCATTCTCTGGGCAAGTGAAAATCTTCCGGACGAATATTAGCCACTTCTCTTGCCCACTTTTGACATCTGGCCAAACAAAAATGGCTGAATGGACAACAAAAACTTCAAGAAATATACAGAAATAGTTCTTCTCCATTCCATAGTTGAAAGAAAAAAGCGTATATCACTCGAAGCAGAAAAATGCCTTCTCCTTATTGATTCTCATCTTTCAACAGGAAATCCATCTAATTGGAGATCATTTGCATCACATAACATATTCGTCGAAAAAATCATCCACTAGTGCACATATATATCTCGGGCACTCGATACACGAGAGTTTGCAACAATGATGATTTCTCTTTTTCATTCATTTGAGTTCATTTATCAACCTCATCTTCAGCTTGGAAAAAAAACTTTTCTATATAGGGAACAATTTTTTCTTGACATTTTTCAAATCAAGACCTTTTTTTATTAAATCAGTTTTTTTCCCACTATTTCAGATGTTCAAAGATTTTTCACACATGTTCGATTTCTAATGAAATAAATGAATTCATTTTGAAACAAACCTAATTTCTCATTGGTGTTGGGATAGTGAGGCTTAGCCCCTTCATTGAACTTCTGTGTGGAATTGGAGAGTTACATAATACACAAAACTTTTTGTTTGTTAAAAGATGTTATTTTTCGATTTTTTTTTCATTTCATTTCAATTTGAAAAATTGAAAATTATTATGATCTTAAAAATATTATTAAAAAAATGAAAATATCAACAGAAATAAAATTAAAAGAAGGTCAGAAAAAACTGCAGCGCGCAATGTCTTCGCGTAAGTACAGGAAGTATCACAGTCGGCTGGAGCGAATGGCTCATATCGTTGTTGATGGAGTTGTTCGTATAACTGATGCTATCAATTCTAAGGAATTCAGTCGCACAGGTATCAAATATGCTGTGATAGCTCTCAGAAAAGGAAGGCTGGTTGGAAAAATTGGCAGACCTGCAGCTGTTGTTGGCGAAAAGGAACAAAGAGTTTTGGATATTATTCACATTGAAGCAAAGTCTGGAACATGTTTAACTTTAAAAAAAACAAGAGAATTGGTTTGTATAATTTTTATATAATTGTTTTAATCATTTGTTTTTCAGATAGAAAATGTTATAAACGACAACGATGATGAAGACTCACCATTTTCAGAAGTTTCAATGTCTGCAACTTACGGCTTTGTCAAGCGTCATCCGGAGCTGAAAACTGGAATGTCGAAGAATCTGTTTATCAATTGAGTGACTGTTTCGCACTGAAGTGTTTAAGTACCTTGGAGTAAAACGCAACACGATCTGCATGAAAAGTTCCATTTTAATCCAGCTTTGATGATGAATGTTGATGAATCTTCAACGCGCGTTCCTACAGATTCAAAACAGCTTGTTGTGCATACTGCAGACACAAAAGCAGGTTTCACGAAAGAACCACCAAGAATGATAAATTCTTCATTCGTGGCAGCTGTTGCAGCGAATGGATATGCCTTTCATTCTATTATTCTATGGCCAAGTGTCAACCTTCCAGAGAAACTGAAAAGCCTATTATCTTCTTCGCTTGAGATATGTGCAAATGGAAGCAACTGGATTGACAACGAGTGCCTTTAAAGGTTTGCACTCACCATTCTTCTTCCTTCGATTATTGAAAGACGAAAGCGCATGTCACTTGAAAACGAACACATTCTTCTCCTTCTTGACTCGCATGCAACTCGCGCAGATCCATCGATCTGGCGAGATTCCAAAAACAACAAGTCGACGTTTTAACCTTCGTGCCACACAGCACACACCTCTGTCAACCACTGGACAGAGGAGTGTTTGCCGTGTTCAAATCTGAACTGACAAACAGATTTGAGGCTCCCTCTTCTTCTTCATCTTCCTCCAAACGAGCTGCAATTTCCGACGTTCTGCTTCAAGCTATCCACACTGCATTATCACCTTCTGTAATTCAGAAAGCTTTTGTCTGCAGTGGTGTTCTTCACAATTCTTCTGGGCCAGTTCTTTTGAAACTGCCCGAATCTTCGATTTACCCTCTTCCGTCCTGAAGAAATAGATTCAACTTTTATGGAAAATTGATTACTGACAAAAATCTTTTTGAGAAATGGGAAAATCATTTGAAAATGAATATTGAAAGGAAAAGTGAAACGGAAGAAAATGAGAAAGATGAAGTGAAGACTGTTGTGGATGAAAAGAAAAAAACAAAAAGAAGATTTCTTCATGTGAAAATCGATGATTCTGACGATGAAAAGAAAGATAATGCATTAAATCGAGGTGAAGGAAAAAGGAAAGTTATTAGAAGAATTTATTCTGATTTTGTTTTCTTTTAATAATGTTGTCATTTAAACTTTTGACACTTCCTTTTTTTTGGGTCAGAATAAAGAAAAAGTGTCAAGATAAAATAATAACCCCATTTCCTCAAAAAAATCAATCTGCTTATCCTTCATCTGTTATCAAATAAGCTTTTGAAATATGTGAAGCCCTTCATTATTCATTCGGACCAGTTCTTCGAGCACTTCTGGAACCATCAAAATTTTCTTTTTTCTCTTTCAATGATCGTTTTCATCACTTTGTTAAATTAAAAACATATAAAGAACTTCTTGATGATTCGAAATAGTTTTTGGAGCGAAAAGAAGAAAAAAAGAAAGAATAATAGAAAGACATTGGAATGGATGAAATGGATGAATTAATGAACATCATTAAAAAAAAAAAAAAAAAAAAAAAAAAAAAAAAACTTTCAGCAGTTTATTTGTTTTAATAACATAGCACTACATTTCATTTCATTTAATTTTATTTTGTTTTGTTTTGTTTTGTTTTATTTTGTTTTATTTTTTATTTTTTATTTTGTTTTATTTTTTTATTATTTTGACCCAAACGAACAGGAAAACGAATTGATGAAAAGAAAACCAGGAAAAAGGAAGTTTGTTCGAAGAATTGATTTGTCTTTTGTATTTTCACAAAATATTTCTTAATTTTTCATTTCGAAAATTTGTGTGAAAATGAAAAAAATGTGTTGGGGATAAATGAAGACCTTTCATATGAAAAAATGATTTTTCCATCATTCAAAAACCCGGGAATTTTTCAAAAACCCGGACATCCATCATATTGAAAGATCATTCAATCGTTCTTGACATTTTTCTTTCACACGCATTCAAAAATTAAATGATGTTCAAGCTGTTGATAATTCATATGTTAATGAAAGAATTGTTCATTCTATAAGAAAGAAATATATGTTTTTCAAAAATTATTTTGTTATTCTTTCAGTTATTGTGAATTGCATATTTCAAAAATTATTTCTTAAAACTTGTTTTATCAATATTTATTCTTACGAATAATTCACAACGAATGAAATCATTTGTTTCTATTTTCATTTGCTTTTTCCAACAAAATCCTATAATTGTGAAAATATTCCAATATTCGATAGCGTCTGATGAAATGAGGAAACAAATGGAATTCTAATAAAAGAATCAAACCTTTTAATTTTTCAAAAAGATGAAATGCAATTTATCTGGATTTATCGAATATCAAACTACAAATTTCACAATGAAAAGCATTATTATTAAAAGATCTTGCTTCAAATCGTCTTCGCATTTTCATCATCACTTTCATCGTCATTGTACTCAATCCTCAAACATTTTCTCCACAATTTCTTTTCGCTTTTATTTCTATTTTCTTTTTTTGATATATTCATCATAGCCATCTCATCCTTTTCTTCATTTCTCATCAATTTCAAAAATTCATTTCTTGTTCGTTTCTTTTTCTTCTTCATCAATATTGACACATCACTGATTGCTGAAGTTTTTTTTCTTTCTTCATCTTTTCCATTCTTGATTGTTTTGCCTTTTTCAATATCAGCTTTCCTGTTCTCAAGAGTTTTTTCTTCATTTTTCTTTTTCTTTGGAGAAAATCTTCCATACAATTGTTCTTTGTTTTTTTCAACACATAATGATTGGTTTCTTTCTGGTTCCCCGCTTATTCTTTCCAATACCGGAGCAGCTTTGACCGGCCAAACGCCCGTCTGCCTGAATGCATGTTTTATATTTGATGGAGTTGTGGCTGCAGAAAGTGCTTCTGGGAGGATGTCAAAAACAGCGGAGCGAAATGCAGAAGCAGAACGATCAGATGAAGTTTTGAAGTTGTTGTTGTACGTTTTTTTGAACCTTGCAAATATTGAGTTATCGCACGGTTGAAGCAAGTGAGTTAAATTTGGTGGAAATTTCTTGATGATGATGTTTCTTTTTTTTGCAAAAATTTCAACGGCTTCACTACAGTGTGATGAATGATTATCCATAAGAAATAATGACGATTTTATTCCTCCTTTTTTCATTTTTTCTTCAATTTGAATTAGCCAGTTTTCGCACATTATTTTTTCGAAGATTTTTGTTGTGATCCAGCCAGATGAAGCAAATATATAGTTGATATTGAATGATGAAAGTGTGAGAAATTCTGAAGGTGTTTTTTTTGCTGGCCAAAGAAGATAAGAAGGTAAACAAGAGCCATCCGCTCATGCACAAAGGCATAAAGTTGTGTTTGAAGTTTTTTTTTGGTAACGGTGTAGAAGGGGGTTTTTGATTTTGCAAACAAACCACCAGTTTGCAAGAATCGTCTCCAAAATGAAGTGATGTTTCGTCGAAATTAATTATCCCTGATGCACTAATATCATTGTCATTTACAATCTGATGAAGTTCTTCGAACCATTTTTGAATGGCACTTGATGATTGTGAAGATATTTTTGCTGAGTCTAAAGGTTTGGAAAGCGCTGATTTCAAAACACTGCTTCTTTGAATCGTGTAATACGCCGCATTTAAACCTGGAATTTTGATCTCTTCTTCGTCACGCAATGATTGCTCAAGATGCTCCACAATCTAAAAATACTTAGAAAAATTAATTTCCTTGATAAAAAAAAACAAAACCATTTTGTGCACGTCCTTCACTCTAATTGTTTCACCTTTTGAAAGAAGAACAATAACTTGATTCTCAATTTTTTCTATTAAATCTTGTGTAATAATTGGTGGTCTTCCGTTCACTCCTGCCTGCCTTTTCTGCTTCTCTGCCGCTATTCCTCTGTACCATGAGCCATTTGATATGGTGCCAGAATCAACAGCCACTTTTCTTGTTATAACATGATCCTTCCGCAGTTCAAATATTTTTGAGATGTTGTTTTTAACCTTCTTATTTCGGAGGTTGCCAACTTTTTCCTAAGCTCTGATAACGACAATTCTTTTGTAATAGCCATTAATATGGGTTTGATTTTTGATCATAATTAAAAAAATATGAGAATTAATATTGATTTTTTGTTTGTGAATAAAAAAATGCAATAGGAAAGTATTCATTGAACAATAAAAGTTCTTCACGGAAATGCTGGTGTTGATTTTTTTTGATTTCTTATTGAGAAATGAGTTAAAGTTCAAATTGATTCTCTCAACAAGGCGAATTGAATTTTAACGGAAAATGATCAAAATTTGGATGGAAAATTACTATCGATACTTTATGGAAAATAAATATGTTGTTGAAAATGCTTTTGAAAGAGATGATCAGATTTCATTATTTCTTGAAATCCGGGTTTTTGAAAAATTCCCGGGTTTTTGAACGACGGAAACGAAATTACGTGAAATTGTGATCTAAAATTTGAAGAATATTTTCCAATTGTTATTTCGCTTGCAAAAATTTTCCTTTCATATGAAAAAATAATCATTTTATTCGCAAAAATTACATTTTTAACGAAAAAATTATTGTTTTGAGCACAAAATTATTATTCTGAATAATATTTCGTGTAAATATTCTGCCCAAAGGCGAGTGAAATGAATTTTCAAAAGAATTCTATTTAGCAATAAACAAAATAATATTCGCAGTTTTGAAGCAAATGAGCGTTGCCAAATGCTCCTTCACAAAGATAATGACACAACCCGAAGATACAATCTTCGTATCCCTCTTCTTCCATCTTTTCTATCAATGTTCTCTTCTTCACTATTTGTTTAGCTTCATCTCTTTCACTTTCATCTGTCACATAATTGAATCTTTGGCAAAGTTCCTTAAAAAACGACAAACAACAAGAAATAAGTGGTCGATCAACATTTAATAAAGTAATTTCCTCCAAAAAAACATCAACAACTCCACTTTTTAACAAGTGATCAATATCTATATATCTGAGCATCGATGCACTTTTTAAGAAATTAATGCAACTATTTCCGATTTCTTTGAGATAATCCTTAACAGTGTGAAATACTCCAACAACACAAACTACAATCCTAAGAAATTCTCCATCGCCGAATCTGTGCGCGATAAAGTGAGGATTTAATGCTTCAAACCATCTTATTAAAGTTATCACTTCTCTCGATTCCACTCTTCTCTTCTCTTTCTCATCTTCTTTTCTCTTCCAAACAGCACATCTTGTCAGCTCCTCCATTTCTCCAATTGCTTCTCTCATAAAATGTAGCTTATATGCAATTACTCCTTCCAAACATATATCTTTGGAAAATCTACGAATCAAAAACTGCCAAACAGACTGATAAGCAAGATGTGTAAGATTATGATGTCCCTGATGATATTGAATAATTTCTTTAATTTCATTCAAGTAAAGCTCTTTATTCACATTCTTATAAAAACAAAGAATTAATGTCAAACGAACAAAGATGAAACAAATTCATACCCCAATATTTTCAATGCGACTCAAAGCTACCAATGCTATTTCCACATCTTTTTGAACTTCTTCGCTTTTCGCCTTATTCAGCGCAACCTTCAGAAAACAAGGTATATTAATTGGTATCAATTCTGACAAATGCTTTCTGAATAAAAATGCATAACATTCGCAAAGATCAGTCAGAAGATTTTCATTCTTTTTTTCTTTTTTATGGTCTTCTTTGATAATCATTCTCAAAAATCTTTTCCCCAACGAATAAAATAAAAAGTTATCTAAGATAATATTATTAATTGCAACACGATATCCTATATGCTTCAGTAAGAATAATGCATTTTCCACTGATATTTTCTTTTCTTTTATCATTATATGGATTTTGTTGAACAATTCTTTTTCCAAAACAGAATATAATTCCTCTTTACCCATCCGTTCCATAAATTCATTCATTTCAATAATTTTTTGTTTCTGCTCTTCCTCATTGCAATCTTCCAATTCAGAAAATAATTCTTTTATAAAAAATTGAAAAAATCGTAATAAACAAGAAATAAAATACAACATTAATTGTAAACCTATGAACTTATTTGTGTTGTCTGTCTTCTACGTATTTGAAAAAACATTGCAACAAGAAAACAGCAACATTTTTGCCATTCGCATTGAATTAGCATATGATTGGATAGAAGAAATTGATGAAAACTTATAGCTCAAAATAACCACAGAAATATATGTGCTTTCACACCATCTTGAATTAGTATATATGACAAGGTATAATGAAGATAAACAACAATCTATCTTTCGATGTTTATTGTTATGGATTTCATGATCAAATATTTTTGTTTTTTTCAAAAATGTTCCAAGTCAAAAACAATATAACATCAAATGAAGTTATGTGTGAAAATAAATAACAATATTCTCAGTGAAATATTAATCACCAATTATTCAACACCAACAACGGAATTCTATTTGAAAGTTCTGGTTTTTGAAGATTAAAATGACTATTTTAATTAAAAATGTCAATATTCATAACAGAGAGTCTTTATTTTTGAAATGATTTTATTCTGTTTCTGACTTTTCCATATGAAAAAATTTGAAAGCCAAGAATAGGAAATTTGTTTTTAAAGGCAGTCTTCGTATTTGAGAGAATAATATACTGAAATAGAACCAAAATGATGCATTTCATTTGATAATCGGAAAAAAATTTAAAGGCAGGTTCTTTTTCAATTTCAATCTTTATGTTTTATGAAAACAAATTTTGCAAAAAATAAGTTAATTGGAGTCAAAAGGATTTGAAATCCAGAATTTATCTGATGCACGAATATAACAAATAGGAGCATTTTAAAGCGGAAATTCTATTAACTTTGATGATTATATTATCCATCGGAATAGATTTTTGAAAGTTAAGAAAAGAAATGAAGAAAACGTTTTTTGGTTGATGTTGAAAATACAAATTGAGAGAAATTTGTAATGAATGGGAAAAGAAGGTTACTCTTCAACTCATCATTTATATTATTATCTATTTATTTCAATGGTATTGTAATTTGTCAATTTCAGTTTTAGGGATTGGAATCACAAGTCTTTGTGTTTATGGAGTCAACCAGGTGATTATCGGTTGCTGTCAGCTTTGCTATTAAGAGGATGAAAAGAGAAAATTATATGTTTTCATAAGCCCAAACAACGATACTTCTTCATTGGGTTCTTTTTGGACAATTCATCCATATATTTTGAGATCCAATTGCTTTCTTGTCAACTCATTTTGAATTATGTTCATTTGTGTGATATTTGAAGCTGAAAACAGAAGTTGAATATCAGATGTCATTTGCATCTTCATATTCTTCTTCTTCTTCTTCTTCTTCTTTTGTTGCTGATTCTGCAATTCAATCAACTCTCCTACTCACTTGTTTGTTATTCTGATGAAATGTCTTCGTATCATCTGTCAGTGGCTCAATTCATCTTGAAAGCTAAGTCTGATGTTCCAAGAAGGCAGATTTCGAAAATGGAATTGTAATCTAATTTAAATGTTGTTTGATGGTGTGAAAAAAAAATGTGATTGGAACAATAGCATGTTTCTTTTATCTAAATCTTTTTTAATTTCTTTTTATTGTTTTTTTCAAATCAGAAATTAAAATTCGTTTTGTGAATGTTTAATTGAAAAGGTTCAAGAAATGTAATCACTTACAAGTGTCGTTCCTTAATTGTTTCCTTTTGGTATTAAACATATTTAAAATAAAATCAAAACATCTGGAACTGCCTGGCAAATTCAACGAAAAAATAAAGAAAACGGAAATGAAAAGCAAAACAATAAATATTCAAAAAAACGAAAATTATCCAACTCTAATTAACAGAATTTATTGCTCGATGCAGTTCACATAAGTCAATCAATCCACAAACAAACCCATTTATCTGGGAACAAACTGAAACACCAATAAAAAACAAATAATCATAACGCCTCGTGATTTCAATATGAAAGACGAAAAACATGTTACAAAAATGCTAAGTAGTTAACTCGTAATGAAAAAGAAGCCTTCAAATTTGAGAATACAATTTTGTGCCAAAGTTATGTCAAAACGCAAGCAAATAAAAAACCCAACAAATTACATCAACCCGCAGCAACTAGACAATCACGCAATCCAATTGCTGATCAACAAATTCTTCATTGCAGAATCCAAAATGAACTCTTTGATGAGACTAATTCAAATACACCTCGATGAGACTAATGTTGAAAATCAACAACCATCGAAAAATGCAATCGTTACAAACAGATTTTGTTAAAACAATGATTTGATAATAAACAATTTCTGCAAAGGTTCAATTTCCATAAGCGGATGCTTCAAGTGCAGCTTCAGTTGCATATATCAGAACAACACTCTTTTACGCGTTTTTGTGAGGATCCGAAACGTTTTTCTGTGTTTGTTTGAACTTTGGAATTCGAATGGGCGCAAAGCGAGAGAGATCTAGCTTTGTGCCTCTGTGAGAATTCAAAGAAGAGGACGGCTGAAGAGACAGACGGTGATGAACATTATCCACCTGCCTTGGAACAGAAGGCACAGAAGAGTCTTTCTCATTTTCATCTTTGGTCGAAGAAACAAAGTTTATCTGCTCCTCGTTTTCATTCTCATTCGAGCGCTTTTTCTTGAACTGTGAATCAAATAAGACTGGGGCAGCTAATGAAGCAGGAAACAGAGACTTAGAATGCCTTGATTCAACCGTCATATTTGTGATTCTGCTCTCCTTTAAAGGTGTTTCCTTGTGCAAATGGGACGAATTCTCAACAGGGGAAGTGCCTTGCATTGGTGATACCGAAGAGATTGAGGAAGGATTTTTCTTCTGATGCGTACTGCGTGTTTTTTTGCTTGTTGCATCATCCAGCGTTGATGACTGAATTGGAATAACAATTGTTTCATCATTCTTTACTGTTAATGAACTAGGACTTGTAAGAGAATCTGAAGGAGGACAAGTTTTGCGCATTATGGATGGCCTGCGAGTTTGAGACGGTGACGATGAAGACGAAGTTATTTTGCGATCAGATGTTGTGACAGCTGCAGAAGAACCAGACGAAGTCAGAGGAACTATCGAATTCAGCCCAGAAGGAAAAGACGGTGATGTCGAAGGAAAGGCCATTGGTTGTTTGTGATGATGGAGATCGGCTCTCCTCTGAATGGGTGCTGCTGTTGCGGAAGCGGATTGTGCATGCTCATCGACTGCAGTTGATCCAGTTGAGGATGTTTCAGTGGATGACGTGTCCTTGATAGACTCTGTGCAGTCACTTGGGGTGTCTTTGATCTTGGCACTTGCCTGTGCAAAACCCGATGAAAGAGAAGGCGCTGGGGACAAGGAATTGCCAGAAGAAGTACGAGAAGTCAGTGCACTGCGTGAAGAAGGAGTCACAGGGCTCGTTGCATTTGGAGTGTTGCTGAACTGTGTGTCGCTTAAAACGCTGAGTGTGCTGGCAGCAGAGCGAGGAGTTTGAACAGGAGGCGGATATTGCAGATTAAGAAGCTTGCCATCTGAACGGTTGACTTTATGAAGTTGTTCTGAATGAATTTGACTCGTTTTTGACTTTTGTGAATGTGTTGATTGTTTTGAAGAAAGCGAGGAGGAAGCAGTAGCAGAAGAAGGAATAGAGGATGAGGAAGAAGAAGTCGACGCTGAAGAGTTTACGGAAAATTGCTGTGTGATCGAAGGAGAAGGAGACAACGAAATAGAAGAAGAACGTGCAGAGGATGTAGAAAGAGGGGAAGCTGGTCGAATATCTGCTGGATTTTGGGCTATTAACTCCTGTGTTGGGATCTGTGCATGTAATGGAGACGAAGCACGAGAACTCGAACTTAATCTTTTTTGCTTCGTCAATGCAACATCAGATGAAGGAGAGCGGACATTCTGTCGCTTTACGTGGCATCCATACTCAACTTCAAACACCCTTACTTTGTCTTTGAACCCTTTTAGGGATTTTGGGGAAACTTCAATCGTCAGTACGTCCTTCATGTTTGCAACCAGAGCATTTGTTTCTTCAGAAATGAGGATTTGCAACGGCTCAGCAACAGAACACAGACGAGATGCAAGATTCACCGCATCGCCAATCATTGTGTATTCCAAACGCTGAGTTGCACCTAAAAACCCAGCAATGGCTTTTCCAGTGTTGATCCCGATGCCAAGCTCGAAGTTGAAGAAAGGCGGATAAGCAAGCTGGTCTTCAGCGACTGACAGAGGCGAGGACGATCTGATTGCAGCAATGCTCTTCTTGTACTGCGCAAACGCTCTGTCGTACTTTTCTTTTCTTTCTTTGTTCCACTTCCAGATGGCCTGCCTGCACTCCAATGCAGCTATCACCGCCCTTGAGGCAATTTCCTGTGCAGAAAGCGTCCGATGCTCTTCCAACAGCGTTCCTCCCCACGTCACCATCATCATGTCGTCAATGTACTTGTCCAAAACACCATCATGACGGAACACACAGGAAACCATCTTGTCAAAATACTCATTCAGAAATGTGAACTGCTCAGAGTGTGTTTGGTGGCGGTAGATCCTGCTGACGCCCTTTGGCTCTGCAAAGAAGATTGTTCCGTGCTGCACTTCAACGCAATCTCGCTGCATCAACTGAGCACTTGACATCGTCCTGTTCAGAGTGGCAAGCGATGATGAAGTGCTTGCATTGAAAAAGGGAAGCGAGGATGATGGGGATGGCTGATCTCCTGGTCGGAGGATGCGCTGCAGCAGTCTTTGCGGCAAAAAACGAGAAAGAGATTCATGTTCTTTCTCTTCCTTCAACACTCTATTCAACAATCGCTGGTTAACAACAACCTTTCCGATAGGTGCAGCGACAGACGTGAGGAGCGAAAGGTCCTTCTTTGAGAAGGCGTCCTGCTGTGAGGAATCAAGCACCAGCACCCCAACAACCTCGCCCCCTCCAATCAGCGGCACCGCCAGCGTCGACCGCGTGTCCATCTGCACAATCGAATGAGACAAAGTCCACCGATCGTCGGATTGGCAGTCCCGTGATAGGATTGCCTGCTTCTGCCGCCGCACATACTCTACAAGCTTCGACGAGAACACAAACTCTCCTTCTTTGTCTTCGCCGTCCCGCTCCCGCAGACGCGACGCAGCGAGCTTCATCTCTTTCTGCTTCTCCTCTGCCAGCAGCACAACTGCACTTTCAGCTGTGGGAAATAGTTGGAATAACACATCCTAAATGAAAAAAATAGAATATAAGAAATAAAACGAAGTAATAAACAGATGTGAATTAAATAAAAATGATTTGCTGCAAACCAAGCATCGAGAAATCATGTTATCAACATCCATATCGCTTCCAGTTCGATTGAAAAGATACGCAACTCTGAGCCGTTCATAATCCTGCCGAAGCGTCTCTGCATCTGTAATTTGTTCACTGGGTGGAAAATCTATGTTTTCTGTGTTCAGCTGAACACCTTCTTCCATTTTGAAAATACGCTGTGCATGTGAAGACTGCCTGGTTCTGACGCTTTCAGTGGAAATTGTGAAATGAAGAAAACAGGTGCCCAGTGCGATCATGTCCCCAGAGACTATTGGCTCTCCGAGATTCTCGCGGTTCTCACCAAACTGAATTCCAGGATGTCGCAAGTCATCAGCGGGAACTGGCTCTCCTTCAGGCGTTAAATGTTCAATCGCTTCCACTTTGTTTGAATTGATGTATGTTTCGTTTGTACTTCCACAATCCTTCAAATAATACCGCCTCTGCAACTTGTATATGACTGCATGAAATTTGGACACGGTTTGATCGGATATTCTTATATTGGCAGTTTTCGCTCTGCCAATCACTGTACGAAAGTTCTTGATTTTGAATTCTTGAGGCTTTTCATGAGTTGGATGATAAGTGAGGATTCCCACTGTGACAATCGTTTCACTTGCATCAAAAGATTCGGTTCCATAAGATTTATAATGCATTTTGAATTTTGGCAAGTTATTATCAATTTACGAAATAAAAACAACACCCAAATTATAACAGAATGATTTTTAACGAAGTTCTTCCAATTTCCACTGAAGCTCCAAGCGGGCAACAAAGCTTTTTGTTAATTCAATTCGATCAAAGGCATAACATTTTCTTGTTTTGTTATTTTTTCGATTTTTGCTGGTTTGATATTTTTCGAAAATGACAGTTAAACATTATCACAATCACAAAAAATATTGCTGATTTTTTATTGTAGAATGAAACAAGATGATCAATCGTTGTAAAAATAAATTCTAAAACAATGGATTATGATGATGAATGCAGCATTCACATTGGAACTTCTGTAGCTCATCCTCTGTTGCGAAAATCTTTATTGGGAAGAACAAAAGTAATTGCAACAAAAGGAATGAAAGGAAACGAAACATTTGGCAGACCAAGCCCAAAAGAGCAATATGGAGTTGCAGAGCGTTTGCATTTTTTAACATTTTTTTAAGTTTAAAATAAAAATAAAAACAAATGTATTTTTTTGCATTTTGCAATGTTTTAAAGTTCTTCATCATGAAGAATTTCGAGATTTATCAAAAATTAGACACGAGCGTAATTTTCGAAGACTTAACAAGGAAGCAGTAAAGGCTTGCGTTTTTTGGACTTTGAACAAAACGTTTCATATTTTTATTCTATCGTTTAGATGGGGGTCACAACATCAAGGGGAATGTATGCCTTTCGATATGATCATGACTATAGAATTGAAACTCCAAAAAATACATGGGTCAGTCATAATCCTGGGTTATACGATCGAAGCTACACATACGGAATTTCTTCAAAACCAGAGGGAATTATGAAAACGCTTATTGAAGGAAGATATGGAAGCGAATGGCTCGAACGAACGGCTGCAAAAGAACGAGCAAGAACAAGAAGTGTTCCAATGGTTTATAAACAATTTATTTAATGCATTTGCACGTGTTAATCATAATTTTTGTTTTAATAATTAATTAATCAATATTATATATGTTTGAACGAAATCAAGAAACGCCCCTATACAGTTGACATATATGCAAGGACTACTAAGAGAGGCGGGTTGGGTCATTCAACCAAGCATCCGCTTGAAGATGCACAAGAAGCATTTGCAGAAAAAGACAGGAAACTTGCAACCGCTTCATTCAGAATGCGGCAGTCCATCGACGTCAGACCCAAGGTGAGCACACGTTGGGAGCGTCCTCCACGTCGGCTGCCTCGTTTGAGGAAAGATTGGACAACTGGAAAGATGATTGAGGTTGATCCAAAGGATGATACGGTTGATGTCTTCGGGCATTTGAAGTACGAGCGTTCAATGAAAAGAGATATTTGAATTAAAATAGAAGTCATCGAGCTCGCGAGATTATTGACAGAAATTTATTCAGCAAATAGATTTGAGAGGAAAATTAATTGCGTTTTGATTTTTTCTATTTAAATTTTCTAATATAACTTCAATTTTCAGTACTTTTTTAAATTTTTAACTTTATGAATTTTATGTGATTTTTTAGCGCGTTTATTCTTTTGTTCATCAGATTAGTTTTTTTTAAAGCTATTTTGACTTTCGCTGTCATTGACAACATATTCCCTTTTGAAGTTCAATTCGTTTGTTGCATGTTACACAATGACATTAGGGAAATAAAAATTGAAACATAAAACGATTATGTGCCAAAAACTAATTGAAGTAAAGAGCACATAATTTTTAAGAACTTGTAAAACCTTGCAATTCCTCAGAGAAAAATTCTTCTTTGTAAGTGAATTTTCTTCATTTTTGAATTAGAATAATCCAACAGTCAACAAAATTCAATAATATTCAAGCATAATATATTCTTCATATAATTTTTTGCTTCACATAAACATTATTTCATTTCTTCTATCCAAAATATATAATTAATGCGCACCAAATGAATGTGTTTTCTGAGTAACGTGAGCGAGAAAGCGAGTCAAAATATCTTCCAATATCATCAATCGCATTTCTTTTCCTCTTCAAAAAAATCATCACAATATCAATCCTTCCAGTGAAATGGGAAAAGATGGCCAATTACTTTATCATCTTAAATACATTTGTAAAAAAATAAAAAAATTAATCAACATTTTAAAAATAAAAACCAAAAATACATAAAAAAAAATTAATTATCGCACAATTTCAGCAGCTTTTCATTTACTTTTATTAAAATATTTCAATTAGTTTTCTCATTAGCTTCATCATCGAGAAGATACTGCTTTCCAACAGGCGAAATAGTGTCTTGACTTGGAGATTGAGAGCGCGACTGAGAACGAGAACGAGAACGAGACTTTGAACGAGATTGGGAGCGAGAAAGATGGCGAGAAGACGCCCTCGAATTCGAGCGCGACCTTGATTCAGAGTCATCGCGTGTGTGGTTCGAGCGCAACGCTGGGGATTGAGACCTCTTCCTCGCGCTTAGCTCGTCCTTACTCTCTCCCCACGACGACGAGTCCTGCACATTTGCATCTGCCCCCACGTCTCCAGTGTTCCACGACGTACCAGTCTCCGCACTCTGGCCCCAGCTGTCGCTTGTTTCTGAAGCTTTTCCATACGGATCGATTCCCCAGCTGTCATTCTCCGAGAAGCCCGATCTTTCTCTTCCTCTTCTCGGTCCGTGCTGGTCGCGCATTTTATCTTTCTCGTCTTTGCCAATATCCCAGTCGATCCGAATGGGACGACCATCCAGCTCATATCCATGCATTTTCCTCATTGCCTCCTCTGCGTGCTCGTGTGTGTCAAATGTGACAAACGCAGTTCCTCGGCTCATTTTAGTTTGGTTGTCCACATTAATGACAACTTCCTTTACGACTCCTGATGTATTTGATTCAAACAACTTTTTCAAATCTGATTCTCTGGTAGTATAAGGCAAATTTCCAACAAATAAGTAGGTTGATGTTGCAATTTGCTCCAATGTGAACCGTGAAGACTTAGAAGGAGGTGCTCTAAAAACTTTTCCGCTTGTCGATTCAATTGATCTTATATCACCTCTCGAGTGTTCGTCTCTTGTATCGTATCTCGATTTTCGATGATACTCAGATCGCATTCCCTTTTCATATGGCATCATCGGTGGAAATCGAATCATTGGGATTGGTCTAAAGGTTGGAGGAATTGGAATAAAGGCACCTCTTCTTGGAGCAGGAAATGGCATCATCATTGGAGGTGGAAGAAAATGATGCCCGTGAAAATAATCAAATCTATCATCATAATCACGCGAACTTGAACGGCTTTTATGATTGTGATGCTTCGTGCTGTGATGATGGTGGCTGTGGCTTTTGCTAACTTTTTTAGTGGAACTGCTTCGATGCCTTCGCTTACTTTGTGAATCTGAAGAATGTGATGAAACAGATTTGCTGTGATTGTGTTTGTGATGATGCTTTTTGGAGGTTGAGCGTTTACTCCTGGAAGAAGAATGTTTTTTATGCGATCTGTGGTGTTTTGATGATCTTTCATTTCTCTTTGGAGATTCAGAGGGCGAGCGTGATTTAACATCTCGATAATTTTCAGTTTGATCCACTTCTTCGTGCGATGATGAATGTTTTGATTGATGAGAAATTGAATGACCGTACATTGATCTCATTGGCATTGTTTGCTGAGGATAAAAAGAAACTGGATATCCTGACGCTCCTTGAACCCCTGGCTTTTGCCTGTAAGAATGTTGCATATTTGGAGAATAATGAGACTGATACTGTGGTGAGCTCATGTCTGCTTCCGCTGTATTTTTTCTTGTAGATTGATCAATAAATTATTTTTTTCTTTATTCTCTTTTCTCATTTGCAACTTCTATTTGTTATTTTTCGATACATGAAATATTTATTGTTGATTATTTCACTTAACAGTGTTTTGACAGTTTAAAGGAACCTTAATTAGTGATGAACAATATAAAAGATGGATTTTTGAACGAAGTTGAGTTTGGAGAAGCGCCACTGCCATATCTGCGTGATTGTTTGACGCCAGAAATTTTAGAAACGCTTTGGATGCTTCCATCTGAAGATGAAATGCGAGAAACTCTCGAATCAGACATTTTCAATTTTGGCGATTGGCTTTTCAGAGGCGATAACAGGGCAGATATATTTACCGACTTTTATCATAAAGTGATAATGTTCGCTCAGTATTTCTCTTATTATTGAAGATTGAAGAAAATTTATTTTCCTTTTCAAGGTTTTGTAAGAATTCAGGCTTTACTCCATCAACAACATGCGCTTTTCTTCACATATTTTCTGATGTAGATATGCAATCGAGAGGTTTGCTAATCCATTTTTAAAAATATTCAGAAATACAACATTGCAAAATTAATAAAAATTACATTGAACAGCCCAGAAGCTATCGATTGATGACAGCCTTTCCCTGCTGAAAAACAATGTTGTTGTACCTTATGTTTTTCCTGTTAAAGTTCCTGATGTTGTTGAAGATTCTCGACCTGTGTCGCGGTTGACAATCCAAACGCAGAAAGAGAACTCTTCGTCCTCAACCCTGCTCCCCTTAACTCCTGGAAAAGATATATCTGCCTCAAAACCGACAACACCAGAACCAAAAAAGAGAGCAGAAAAAGAAGAGAAGAGAGGGCAAACGCCTAAAGCTAAAAGGAAAGGAAAGAACGCAAAGAAGATAGAAGTTGAAGAAGAACAGCAAAATCCTTCAGAATTATCTGATTCGTTGCTAAAAGACTCATCTGATAATTCAAAGGCAACAGAAAGCGAATTTAAAATTTCTAGCGATCATGAATCATCAGCATTATCAAGTGCGTCTGCATTTCATGAGAAAGCTGTTCCAAAAGCACTTGTTGTGACGTTTTTGCCGAATCAAGTTGAATTGTTTTGCTCTTATGTGATGGACAGCTATTATCGCAATTACAGACTGTTTCAGCGTGTGTTTAATGGGAAGCCGCGTTTAACAAAGCACGTTTGTCCTTTTCTTTTGTTTTTGCTTTTGCCTGTGCTCATGCTTTGCTTCTATAAAAAAATTTTTTCTTCATTTCATTCAGAACTGTTTCAAGCAAGTTATTCCTTCAGTTGCGTTTCCACCTCTTTCATCTGCAATTACTTTAAAAGAGCATCAAGAAATCATGGAGAAGGTGTGCAATTGGTTTTGTTCTCAATTGCAATCAATGCTTTTTTTAATTATTATTATTATTTTTACTCGACGCTTTCTGTGTGTGTTTATTCAGAAACGATTGGAAGAAGAAGAAAAAGAAAAAGAGCTGGAAGCAGAGTCCTGGAGGAGGAACGAAGCAAAGCAAAGGGCGGAAATGGAAAAGGAAGAGCATGCAATGAGATGTGTGATGCAAAAGGTATTGTACTGACTTGTTTGGATAAATGATCTCAATTCTGATTTATTATTATAATTAATATTTTTTTTTTTTTTTGCAACAATTCAGGAAGCTGAAATACAAGAATATGAGAGAAGAAAAGAAATTGAAGAATCTGAAAGACTTTTACCAAAGCCGGTGCTCGACAAAGCTGTTCAGGATATTATTGATGCGACGATTATGAAAAGCGGAGAAGAGATTGACTCAACGCTTTCAAATCCTCTTCAGCAAATGCTTCGAGACATTCTATCGGATATAGCAACAAAAATTAACATTGAAAATCAAGAAAGTAAAAAAGAAATTGAAAAGGTCACCAAGAAGAAGAAGAAATGAATCATATTCGTTTTTTCTTAAACTTTCAATTGTTTGATCATTAACCATATCATTTTCACTTTTTCATTTCATTAGATTTTTCTTGAAAGTTCACGTCATTATACATTTCATATGGATATCATTACGAAAGCACAAAATGTTTTAAATGTTTTGTCATCGCAATTCATCGATGCACTTGGAGAATATCCAAGAAAAGCAGAAGAAACATTTAAGTCAAAACCACAGGAGAGCCAAATTCTGATTGTTCAACAAGCAGAAGCAATTATGAAAAATATTTTGCAATGCAGCGTTGAATTTGATGGGCTTGCTGATTCCATCAGATTTCTTGGAGATGAAAATAATCAACGCGAAAGGATTATTGAATTAACAAAGGCGCTAAAAGAGGCCGATGAAGAAATCAAAGATCTGAGCACTCAAACAGAGGAAATGTTAGGTACTTTGAAAGCAGAAAGAGAAGATCTTGTGCAATCATTTCTTGGAGAATACCAAGCTCAATCGTCATCCGATGATTCCGTTGAGTAGCCTCCTTCTATGATTTTTTTAATAGCATTTAATTTTAAAACTTGTATGTATAAGTAAATAGAAAATTATATTACAGATAATGATTGTTTTTGAAATGAAAAAAATAAAAGTGAAATGCTCATTGATTGAGAACAAGTTCTTGAAGAGAGAGTTCCTCGATAGGAGGATTTCTATCAAAAGTGAGATGAATAACAAATGCTTCCTGCAAGACTATGTCAATTCCGTCTTCTGCGCTTATGAAAATAGCAGCAGATATTTGACATGGTTGAGAATGTGGAACAACATGAAATTCTATGGAAAGCATTTCATTCGGATGAAGCTTTGCATGCTTTCCTGTTAGTAGCAAAAGATCTGGACGATCTGTTGAGAATATGAAATTGTGTGCTTCTTTGAATTGATTGTAAAATATAAGATGCTGTGGAAATGATTTATTCAGAGGCACGGACAATGTAAACTGTTTGTATTGTTGAGGCATTGAACAGTTGCTTGTTACAAACAGCATTCGCTTGATATCTGCAGTGTCCTTCTCCATCATTGTTATCACACCTCCGCGGCGGCCTGGCAGCAACGAGCACAACACATAATTCACTCCTTCGCCTGGAGAGCCAAGACCACCGTCTTCAAACAGCGAGTCTCCACCTTGTGTCAATCGTAGCTCGCTTGAGGCTGGCGATATGGCAGACGGCCCCATCCCTCTTTCCATCCGCTTGCTCTGGGCAGCCCTGCGTATCTCGTTGACAATCTCAATCGGGATTGCTGAAGCGATCAGATGGGAGAGCGGATTGGCGTGGAACACAGGAAGTGTCGGAAGTATTTCTCTCCGAAGGTCAAACGCCTCAAATAGACGAACAGAATCGCCAACGAGAGAAGAGATAGAGAGATGCGGTAGATGGCACACGACGACCTCCCAAATCTCAAACAGCGATCCTCCCCATTCGTCGTTGAACAGCGCCACTTTGAAGCGGAATGGCTGGAAGCACGGGGCAGCGGGACAACGGAAGCGTATCGACTGGAGAGGAGCTGGGGAGTATGTGACAAGCGACTCGGCAGCAATGCCAACAGAAGAAGTGGAAAGAACGACTTTTTTGATGGATGCCGAGGAAGATGAAGAAGATGATGATGAAGTCAGAGAAGAAGAGGAGAAGACTGAAGGAGATGTGGCAGATTGCAGCTGTGAAGAAGCAGAGATTGGTGCTGGCGAATACGAAGTGAAAGGCTGAGGAAATGGGATTGATATGCTCACTGCGGAATCAAGAGGCACGCCTTCTGGCTGGAAGAAACGGAATGTTCTGTCGACAGTGTCGTTCGAAGGGCAAACAACCACATGGCTTGCTGCAACGACGCTGCTGCTGAATCTGTCAGAGATGGCAACCTGATAAAGCGACGGGTTGATTGCGGGGCTGTCTGAAAGAACGTCTCCGCCTGGGTTTCTCCTCTGACTTATGCCTTCGGTGCCAAAGGAAGGATACAGCCCCAGAGCGGTTGGTGGTGCTGGTGACGTGGAGGCCGCTGAGGCAGCATCGATCTGAAATGCGGTGTAGACTTCGCCGCCGTTAAATGATTGGTACAGCAATGGAATCAGTACATTAGCACGTGGCGGGACTTTGAATGAAGGCACTCTCTTTGTTGTGTCGTTGATGGAGGATGGGAAGCTCGGGCGGGACGAAATAATTGTTTGACTCATTTGTGAAGATGAACCAGACATTGAGGAAGAAGAAGAAGAAGAAGAAGAAGAAGAAGAAGAAGAGGCTGATGCAGAGGAAGATGATTGACTGCCTTGAGAAGGATAGACGAGAGAAGGAGGCCCCTGAAGGGTGTCTGGATAGTACAGCCCCTGGAAGTATACTGCTTCTTCTTCAGTCAGCACAAACAGCTCCAACTGAGAAGAGCCCGAAGAGCGAGCATCGCTGCTTCTGCCTCTGCTTCCGTTGGCTGTGCCGCCGCGTGTTATTTCAGCGACAGACACTTCGATCGTCATTTCTTCGGAACGAGGATTGAAGAACGGGATTTGGATGAATACTGGGCGAGCAAAAGAAGGATAGATCACTTTGGTCACACAAGATTGGGCGAATGCAATGTTTTCAAGCTGCTTCTCTTTCGTCTAAAATTGAGTCAAATGAAATAATCATAATCAAAAATTAGCATGAAAGGGGGAAAAAATGATATCCAAAACAATGAAACAAATTTGTTGCAGAAGAACAATAAATCGATGGAGGGAAAAAAAGCAAAGAAAGAAAAAAGAAAAAAAAAAAAAAGAAAACGAGCAGATAGCACATACTAATTCTCTCTCCATTCTGACCGAAAGCGACTGTCTCCCGCTGCGTGCGATTTCCGCCTCCGACGGGACAGCCGCCTCTTTTGCCGAGGCGCCCGAAGCCTTCGCGAGCTCCGACACCCAAAAGCCGTTCCGCGGGTTCAGTGTACCGAGCGAGAACGAGCGGGCCTGGGCGACAGAGCTGAGCTCGCGGAGGAAGACGGGCAGCGGCAGCGCCGGGTGCACCCGCCGGTGTGTCACTGAGAGGTGCAGCTTGCCCAGGCACTGACTGTACGGCGGGGGTGTGTTGCTCAGGCGGTGTGGGGACAGCATGATGTGCTGTTGGTCTTCGATGGTGGATGACTGCGGTGGAAGTGTTGGCCATATCCCAAGCTCAAAACGAAGCGTGGTCTCGTTGGAGGCTGAAAAATAAGTTAAAAAAAAGAGAGAAGATTGAAAGAAATAAAGTGGAGAAATAAAGAGATAAATATGGATATTCAATGAGAAATAAGAAACGTTTTAAGTTATGATTCATTCAATTTACAAAGAAAAGTTCTCAAAATTTTCAAACCTTCCACCTGTGACGCATCCACAAACGGAGCAAAGCTTGCGAGCGGGAGTGAAACAGAGCCGAAGTTGATGCCTGTGTTGAAGTCGAAGATGTCGATGAGCAGATTGCGCGAAGAAAGATACTCTGCCAACGTCAGCGGGGTGTTGTGGGGCGTCGGCCAGCGGTCGTCAATCAGAGGAAACGGAAGTTCCTTCACGTTGATTGCGGGTGTTGCCATCAGGTTGCTGCTGTTCACTTGGAAGGAGACAGACAGTGGGTCGGAGCAGTGCGCTAAATCAGTTGAACTGGAGGAGGTATGGAGGGAGGGTAGTAGATAGATAGGAAGGAATGGAAGAAAAAAAAAACAATGTGAGGAAAAAATTGTTATCAAAAGAATGTAAAGTTGATGGAAATAGATTGTATAAAGAATAAATGGATTCAAAAAAAAAAATTATTTGAATTAGCCAAAGGAAAAAAATATATATATAATATAAAAACATATTTTAGCATACGTATGAAACGGAACGATTGGATGGAACAGATCTGCATCACTAACATGAGTCAACCCAATTTCTGTCCAGCATTCCGGAAGAGTGAAAAATCTGAATGTGAAATACGGTTTTGTTGGCAAAGTGGCCAGAAAAGTGCCTGGCGACGAAAGGCAGCTTCTTTCAAATCCCAAAAAGGCAATGCGAAACTCGCTGCAGAGTCCGTCCATCCTCTCCGAGATGCGTTTTGAGAGCTGCGTCTGCTTCTGCAGCGGAAGCGGCGCAGACTCGCTTTTGTTGAGCTCGCTCGATGAGTCGTTGATCGAAGAGTAGTCAAATGGAAGCATCGGCTGCTGCGGTGGCGGAGGAGGAAGGATCATTTCTTGTGCTTCGAGTGGCTGAGGAGGCGGCGTTGATGGAACTTTCGGCGGAAGCGGAGGGCGCCCCGACAGCGCATTTGGGGGAGTGATTGGCTTCGGTGCGAGTTTTGCTTTGTTGAATGGAGGGAAGAGATAAACAGGGAGTTGAGAGTAAGCTTCTTGTGTCGGCAGCATCAGGCGGAAGTGGATGCGCGGGAGAGGGTCAGCCAGCGAGACAGCAGCAGGAATGTCGACAGGGCCGTTGCCGAGTGCTGGTGGAACTGTGTATGGATGGTAAATGTCGTAGGGAAAGATGGACTCGTGGTGCGGAAGAGGAGGCCCACGCGCAGAAGACTGGGGCTGCTGTGATGCATTTGGGATAGACCCAGGAAGCGCATTCTTGTAAAGAGTGGATGTTGAAATGAGGAGCTTGTCGTCAGACGAAGACATCGCTTTGCCCTTTGTTGCCTTCATTTGTGCCTGTGCTGCCTTCGAAATGTCTGGATTGGTCAAAAGGAAGCCCCGTGTTGGATCCAGCACAAACGACCCGTCCATCCCTCCCAGGAAAAGAGAGAGGATCGAGTCACGCCGCAGCTCAAGCTTTGTATCCAGAACTTTTCTTTGCGTAATCCTTTTGGCTTCTGCTGCTTTTTCGCTCAGAACAAGATCCGGGCATGTCATCATCACCCTCTTCTTCCATCTACTCAGCGTTTGCTGCCTCATCCGATGTGCCGTTCGGATGACATTCTCCTCTTTGTTCTCTCCTTTTCCCGCTCTTCCTTTCGCTTTCGGCTTTGGACTTCTTCTGTCTGCACGCGTGCTCCCTCTCCTTTTTGTGCCTCTCTCTTTTCCTTTCAGCAGCGGGCTTCCTGTTGCATCCAGCTGCTCTTCATTCTCAGCGCTGCCTATTTGACTGCCAGCCATGTTCGTTGCCCCAAACTCTCCGTCGTTGACTTCCTCTCCCTTTCCATCAACAACAACCGTTGAAAATCCGTCTTCCGTCTGCCCTTCCTCTTCGCTGAAGCTGCCGCTGCTGTTGCTGGTCGATCCGAAAGGCTGCGGCGTCATCGGTCCAACAGACATGCTTGCTCCGCGCATGCCAGAATAATCTGGCTTCGGTGTCTGATAGCGGAGTCCATCACTTGAACGCTCTTCCTCTGCGTCTTCTTCGATGTCTTCTTCTTCTTCCTCTTCCTCGTCCCCTTCTTCCTCGTCGCTCTCTTCTTCCTCATTCTCCTCTTCTTCTCTTTCGATTTCTTCTGGCCTGTATTTCCACTGGAACGGATGGTACTCTGCCCACCCAACGCAGATGCTCCTTGTCACAGACGCCGGGATTGGTACCTTTGGCGTGGGTGTCTTCTTGCTCTTCGTCTCTTCTTCCTCTGAAATGGGGATGGTGACTGTGTAATACACCTCCATCACCAGCGTCAAGCTCGGGTGCGGAATCACCCCGCTGATTGTGATGGTCCCGGGCTTCTTCACGGTGTATCGGTCGAACTGGTTTCTCTGCGTGCCTTTGGCGATGACAGACACCCCGTTCTGCAGCAGCTCTTCGACTGCTCGCTCGCCTACGACAGTCAGCCCGTTGTGCATTGTGATCCTCAATTCACGCGACTCGATCTTAACAGTTTGCGTATCTTTAATTGAAATGAAGGGGGAAAAAAATAGAAAATGAATGATAAATGAAAATTCAGAGATAGCAATTAAGAAGAAAACGCAGATCAAGAATGCAAAGAAAAAATAAGTGATGAGATAAATTTTAAATTTATAAAAATAAAAATGTTAAAAAAAAACCGTTCAGATGGCACTGCTCCCATTGTCTCCTCCAATTCGCCATCGCTTTCAGATTTTCGTCAAATCCCTTTTTCGCCAGGAATGCGACATTTGCCAGTCTGAATGTGATTGTCTCCTGTTTCAACGGCCGCAGCAGAGCCGACCCAAACAGCCACGGCGAATGGAGGGCCATTGCGCGTGTCGTGAAGTACCCGCGGCACAACCGCCACCGCTGCGCCTGGCAAAGCAGGAGCCGCTGCCTCTTCTCCATCCACCTCTCGTGAGACAGGTCATCTACACTCATTTGGAGATAGTCGCTGAGCTTCCACCCGACGCCATCTATCCACAGCGTTTTGCCGATTTTTGGCACAATTTCGGGTGCAACAAGCTCCTCCAGCTCTCCTTCCTCCTCTTCTTCGTCTTCGTCTTCATTCTCACCATCGTATTCATCTCCATCATAATTGTCATTTTCATCTTCATTTTCACTTTCTTCATACTCAGAATCTGCTTTCAGATCATTTGCCCCTTCTGCTCCATCGTAGTCTTCCGTTCGTTCCATCTTTCCTTTCATCCTTTTTGAAGCTTTGGAATTCCTTTGTTGTTTTTCTTTTCTTTTCTTTGCAGCATTTTTCTTTCTTTTCCGTTGAAAAGCTTCCCAAAACTTCTCCCTCTCTTCTTCCTCCTCCTCAAACAACCCTTCACGCAGCATCTTCCGAATGGCCTCTGCTCTTTCCCTCGCTTCCCTGCTCATCGCCCATGGCTTCTTTTGTGCTGCGCCTTTCTTCCCTCCTCGCGACAAGGTGTTCCCTGCCATTATTGCCTTTGCAGCTGCTTTGAAACGCCGCTTTTTTGGACTGCGATTGGCAGAAGACGACGAACGAGACGGGGTCTGCCCCTTCGACGATGGCTTTGGCGAAGAAGAAAACGATGTGCTGCGGGTAGAAGAAGACAAAGAAGGTTGAGGTGATGAAGAATTCGAAGGACGCAGAAGAGGAGAGCCACGAATGGTTTGCTGATCGGATGAAGACGATTGATCAAGCGTTGATGAAAAAGGAAGCTGATATGATTTCTCAAGTTCTTTTGGATCTGTTGTTAACTGCTTTAAAAGCAATTTTCCTTCTTCTTTGAATGACTGTTGCAATATGAATTGGATATGAGGTGAAATCAACCCTATTCGTTTTTGAATTAAAAAATTGCAAGAATATTTTCTTTGTTATTATTCACAAACCTGGAATCGATGCGCTTCCCTTTCTTTCGTCAAAAAAGTAATTGAGTGGAATAATGGTTTTTAAACTTGTTAGCTTATCATGACGGAAAAAACTATGTACAACAGTACTTTCTGGTAGTTGAGCGACGTCTAAAACATTGATAATTGCAAATCTCAATTTGCATTTTACAAATGCACAAATAATTGCATACTGAGTTGCGTTATGTCTGATAAAAATAACGAAATCCTTGGGGTTCCGCAAAACAACTATATATGAACAATGAATAAAATTTTCGAATAACCATTCTTTTTGAAATAAACGCTTTAAACATACTTCTTTTTGTTGGAGGGTTTTATAAAAATTACTTGTTGCATATCTATTGATATCAATAAGATCATTATAAGGAGGAATATGCATGAAACACCATCCAAGCCCAACTTCCTTTTGAATTTGATTGTATTTGTCAAGTGCTTTTCGAAATTTATGAATTTGCATAAAGGCTATTGAAAATGAACAATCAGACCAACAAATACAATTTCTAATAGCAGATATACAATGGAATCTGCATCAATTAGAAAAAAGACTAAATTCTTTGTTTTACAAGAATAAATTCCGGTTTCTTCTATTTCAGTTTCACAGGGAGAACTTTCATAAGTATCGCTTATGACTTGTTTTTTCATAACATCAAATAAAGTTAGATGATATTTATAAAAACATAAATCATTTTCAACGTCATCGCGCTATAATAAATGTTATCTTTCAATAAATTAAAATAATAATTTTCAAACCAACTGTGGAGGCTCAAGTATACGATTTAATGAATCGATATACAAAGCAATTCCATTCATTTGAATTTTTTAAAATTATTAATATGGAAAGGATCATGTTATTTGATTCACAAAAACAATTTTAGAAAATTAATAATCAATCGATATAAATTGAAACAAATGTTATTTTCTCTACGCCTAATACGAAGTGTGCTTAAATAAAAAGCTCAATGGGATGTGGGAAAGAAGGATGGAACTTGATCTCCTTTGAAAAGCTCTCTAACCACTGGTTTTCCTGGTTGCAGAATGCAAAGTCTGATGCATCCTCCACTTGAGTTGTCTCGGAACATGGCCAGTGAGCAAGCTATAAATTATTTTTTTTTTGATAAATTTGCACCAAACCATGAATAAATTAAAAAAAAAAGTTTTTCCAAACCTTTCACAGCAAGATCTTTGCATTCTTCAAGCGACATCCCAGACTTGAAGTGCTTATCTAAAAAGGTCAGAACATATGTACTACCACTCCCTGTATAAAAGACACAAAAAGAATAAATGAATGAATAAATTAATAAAATCATCAGTAAAATGATGTGTCAGAATAAGAAATACCGCTTGCTGCATAATGCTCAGCTTCAATGAGGGCTCCTCCAAGGGGAATTGAGTATATGTGTGCTTCGTCTCCGTCCAGTCCAGCGCAAAGAAAAGCGGCTGTTAAAAAATTCAGAATGAAAAATTAAAAATGGTCAAAAAAACAAGAGTTTGTATCGAAAAGGCAGTAAATGTTAATATTTCGGAAAAAAGAAGTTCCAACCGCTTAGCACTTTTTTGTTTGTATAGCATAGATCTCTGAGCACGCAAGCAGCAGTTTTCACAGAAGGGCGTCTGCCAAGCTCCATGCTGCAAAAGCAATTTGTTCATTCAGCCAAACACACATCGGAAAAATAACATCATGCATCACAGAAAAATATCATAAATCACAATCTATAAAATCAAAAAAAACCTGTTGAATGTGAGAGAATAATTGGCATAAGCTGTCACAGTTTGTGTGTCGGCGGACGACCCCGATCGGCACACATATATGTCTTCAAACACTGGAGTGATTTTGTCTGACATTCTGTTCGCTATGAACGATCCCAACGATGTGCGAGAATCTGCTGCGAGGAGAAGACCACCAGCAAATTTCAAAGCCATGATTGTTGTCTGGCCAAAACATAAAAAAGGATTGAAAACAGGGGTGGAATTAATGGAGCGAATAAAACAAGCACATTCAACAAAGCATACGCCAGTCGAAACAGGACCCTCATAATCGTTCCCTTCAAAATCCATTCTTTTTTTGATTAATATTACCTTAATTTTATTCATCTCATTTTTCTTTTTTAAGCTTTTTTCATTCCATCAAAATAATACCATGAATCCACTATTGCTTTGCTTTTTATTTGGGGTTAAAGCTGAATTTGATAGAATTGATACACATAGTTTGTTGTATTTACTGAAAACTTGATTTATCAAATTATGATAAAATTTTTAGGTTCTCATATTAATTCAATTCAACCATTCGAGCCGTTATTCCAAATAGTTAATTCGTCAATTCTTTTAAATGCGTTGACGCTGAGAATGGTGGAGAACAATGCAAGTATTGTGCTGAGGAACAACGCCATTCTTTTTGTGGATTCTTCGAGATTATCGTTTCATCATCTGACTATTGAGCCCATTGAAATATTCCATGGAAGCGTTTCCCTAAACAATCTCACTATCAGTCAAAGCAGCTACTTTCAACAACCAAGTCTTGTGAAAAGTTATAATCTTTTCACTTCAATGAGTTGTTCAAATACTTTTCTATCGCATGTTTCCTGTTCAAATCGCGGAAGCCTCTTTTCGAACGGGCTAATGGCAAACTTGATTTTATATGAGACTCATATCTCAAATTTTTCAAGAAAAATTATTGAAGAAAACGATACTGATTTGTGTTTATCGATCTTTACAACAATGTTCTCTTGTTCATTTTCTCGAAGCGATGATGCAATTTATAGCGGAATAACGCCAGGCATTTGCTCTTCTGCTTCTGCAAGTATCATCAACACAACAACTTCTCAATGCGATCGCACTTCGTCATTCAGCAATGGAAGGGCTCATGTCACAATAAGTGAAAGGGCAACTCTTTTTGAAAACAGTGACTTTTTTGATTATGAAGCACATGGGAAAGGCACTGAAGGGATGGGTGGGGCTATTGTGCTTCTTGCAGGGATGAAATCGTCAGTGACAGTGAAGGGATGCAGATTTGAAAGATGCAATGCAGACGACAGCGGAGGAGCTATTTGGCTGAATGGCGTTCAAATGGTATCGATTGAGTGCTGCACATTTTCTGATTGCAAAGCCAAAGGCGGGATTGGAGGATCTGTGCTCCTTTGGAACTTAGTTGAGCAATCTTCCATTCAGAAGTGTGCGTTTAAATCATCTTTCGCTAAAGGGAAAGGCGGAGCACTGGAGCTTGATTGTGATGAAGGCGGATTACAAGTGGTTAGTGTTGTGTTTGACGAGTGCTGCAGCAAAGAAGAGAAAGGCGGAGGGGCAGATTTAAACTTGCCTTCGGATAGGACGGCGCTGAAAGAATGCTTCTTCCGCAAATGCAACGCTGCGGGAGGTGGCGGAGGCATTCGTGTGTCATTTGCCTTTAATAATCCGTGCTTGATGGCAAACTGCTATTTTGTTGAGTGCAGCGGTGCTGAGAAGGGGCACGACATGTATGTGATGGACTGGCAAAAGATTGTATCGTCAGTTGCGAGCACTGTCAGAGAGAGCAAATCGACAACGAAAGAGAAAAATGTGTTTTTGGCGAATGAGAATAGATTTGAGGAGCATGTGCTTGGTTTTGTGGAGAGTGTGGTTATTCCTGATGTCGTTGCGCCGCTGTCTCCAGAAGAGTTGGAAAAACGAAGACAAGAAGAGGAAGAAAGGAAAAAGAAAGAGGAAGAGGAGAAGAGGAAGAAGGAAGAGGAAGAAAAGAAGAAGAAAGAAGAGGAGGAAAGAAAGAGAAAAGAAGAGGAAGAGAAGAAGAAAAGAGAAGAAGAAGAGAAGAAAAGGAAAGAAGAAGAAGAGAAGAAGAAAAAGGAAGAAGAAGAAAAGAAAAGAAAAGAAGAAGAGGAAAAGCAGAGAATAAAAGAAGAAGAAGAGTTGCGAGAAAAGAAAAAGAAAGAAGAAATGGAGAAAGAAAGGCGCGAGAAGGAAGAGAAGAAGAGGAAGGACGCTGAGGAAGCGCAAGACAAAAGCAGCAGCATGTTGCGTCTGCCGGCAATCATATTCTTTGCTGTTATTATTGTTGGTATCTGCATTGGATTGATTGTCACTATACGAAAGTGCACAAAGCAGAAAGGAGCAAAGCCAAGAGCTGCAAGAAGCACTGAAGAAGAAGGGAAAAGCATGCTTGGAGCAGAAGATGGCGATGAGAAAGATGACATCGTGCCTTTGTCGAGCTCGGCCTCAGGCGAATTGGCTGATGACCCTCCTCCCATCTTTCGTGTTGACGAGAATGCATACAAGCAAAGCGAGGATTTGTTTGAAAAAGAAGCAAGTGAAATAGTTCTCGAAGGATTTAAGCAGCAACAGCAGCAACAAGTTCAACAGATGGATCAAACAAAATCGGACTTATTGGAGTAATATTATTTTATTAATGTTTAATTTTTAAATATTATTTTTTGGAAATTAGATTTAATAATTTCGTGAAGCTCATTTTTTGTCTTAAAAATGGGGTTTTCAAGCTGTTGCTTAATTTCTAAGTTCATCCATAATTTTGTCAAAGTGTTTCACATATTGGAGTTGTGAAATTGAAGATGAATATTAATAATTCAATATATGGGTTATCGATCAACAAGAGATCATTCACCAAAAACATGGGTGCTTACTCTTACATCCAAGGTATGAGATATTTATTTAATGCTGGAAATTGCATATAATTATTAATCTTTTTTGTGGAATTTGTAAATTTGATCCTGCTGACTGAATGCAGAATTGTGGAGAAAGAAACAAAGCGATGTTATGCGCTTCTTGTTCCGTGTTCGCGCATGGGAATACCGTCAACTCCCTGTATGCCACCGCATCACTCGCCCAACTAGAGCTGACAAAGCACGCAAGTTGGGATACAAGGCAAAGCAGGGATTTTTGCTTTATCGAATTCGTGTTCGCCGTGGAAGCCGCAAGCGTCCGGTCAAGAAGGGTATCACATACCACAAGCCCAAGTGGCATGGTGTGCATCAGCTGACTTTTGCACGCAACATGCGCTCGACCGCCGAGGGACGTGTTGGAAAGAGATGCCCGAATCTTCGTGTGCTGAACTCATACTGGGTTGCCCAAGACGGTATCTTCAAGTGGTACGAAGTCATCCTTGTTGATCCAAGCCACAACGCAATTCGCAATGATCCAAGATATCGCTGGGTTGCCAACCCTGTCCACAAGCACAGAGAGCTCCACGGACTGACAAGCGCTGGCCGCCACTTCCGTGGATTGATGTCAAAGGGATACGGCTTGAGAAAGCTGCGCCCGTCCCGTCGTGCTTCATGGAAACGCAGAAATACCGTCAACCTCCATCGTTACAGATAGGAATCTTGCTGATCATCGTGTTGTGTTCTGTGTGTTTCTTTTTTGTGATGATCCATTTTTCCTCGCAAATCTGAAACATATCGCACAACATGAAAACTTATCACTTTCTCTAATATTTGTCTCATTGAGTTAAGCTTTGTTTCACAAAATTAATGAAGAATTATTTCGGTTCTTTTCAAAAAAAAAATAATGAACGAATGTGACAAGAAACAAAAACGAAAAAGGTTGAAGCGTGAAGTGTGTGGTGTGTTTAAAAATTGTCGGTTGCTTATTTTTTGACAGATGGATCTTGCACACAAATGATTGTGTGTTCTTTTACTGAAAAATCAAAAAGAAAATCCACAACACCAACAATGAGATTATTTGAAAAACAGAAAAAATCGCAAACCAGGCGCAATCATCATCTCAACTTTTCTTGTCCTCACTCGCATGAATTTTAAATCGTCCTGATCCCCGTTGAATTGCATGTTGATGTATAATTCGATGAAAAAATACGAAACATAAAAAAATTAATCAAACCAATGGATCCAAATCTCGAATTGAACTTCTTGCTTGCGAAGCTAGGAGCGTGCAGTAATTTGCATAGTTATCCTTTCCGCTCATCACAGGGCTATCTTCACTCGACGCAAGGCATCGAGTTCCTTTTCCATCTCCATGTGTCACTATCAGCCCCAGCACCCCAGGATGCTGATTTATTCGTTGCAGCGTGCTTTCCACTTCGCTCATTGATGACGTGGAGCTCGATGCGATTTGTCCAGGTGGAGGTGGGATTGACATTGTTTTGTTGTTTGGAAAAAAGCAAACAGTTATTGGTGGATTATGGATGTGATCAAAAGAGTATTTAAAATTTCAATAACAAAAAATTAGAAAATGAGTGTCATCCTTGAGATGCATTTTTGAAGTGAAATATGAAATACGTATGTGAAGATGCGAATTTCGTTCAACGAAGAAAAAAAGAAATGAGTGCATTGCGAGTTTTATTTCGCACAAACACAAAATACAAGGACAGCTAAAGGTGCTGCATTTGCAGGAACAATCTTAGAAATGGTTGACTGAGAAGAGGAAGAGGATGAAGAACCCATAGAACCATACATCGGAAGCGAGTTCAGGCACCGAGAAGAATGTGTAAATTGCCGAACAAACAGCAGCTTGGCCAAAAACGGATCTTGAACCCTGTCTTCTAAACTTGCTATAAACAATGGAATTGCGTGTGTTATTTTGTTCGTTTTTGCTTTGGGCTTGAAATTGTCAAGCTTATATGCGGACTTGCTCCATTCCAAAAGAGGATCTTCACACAAAAAATTATAGCCAAACATTTTTTTATAAAATAATGCAAAATAAAACAAATTATACAAACCTTGTGTGTTTTGATGGATCACCTCAAACCAGAAACGGCTGATTGACGCATTTTGCAAGACGCTTTTCACAGGATACAGAAATGTGTTGTAAATTGTTTGTGGGTGTCCAGCAATCATAGGCTCGGTTATTTCTGGTGTTAATGAAAGAAGTGTAAGGGTAGAGCTTGAGAGAGGAAAGAAGTATCTGAAAGGCACAATTTCAACTTGCTCTGGAAACTTCTCTAAAAAATCATATAAAACATTGCATTCAGCAAGATATGCAAGCGTTATTATAAACTTTATTTTTCACAACAAATTTTTATTCGCATCACCAAACCTTTCAAAAGATCAAAAGCACGCTCAGCAACTGTTCGAATAGGTGCAGAAACAAGACGAGGCGTGTAAATGTGAGGAAGCTTCAATATTGCATCTCCTGAAACATCTGTCTCATCACTTGAAGACTGCTCATTTTTGGTGTTTGAAGATGCTGAATTGGCAGTCGAAGAAGCTTTATGTGATTTCTTGTTTTTCCTGTGTTTCTGTTGAATTTTGCCCATAACCCACTGAAATCCATAAACTCCTAACGCACCAATCAAAGTACCAGTCAATGGTACAACATATTTATGCGCTTCCATAAATAAAAAGATTATAAAAAATTCTCTCAATAAAAAATAAATAATGGTAAAGATTTTTATTTTGTGTAAAAAATCAAGCTGCAACATTACTTGTTTTGGGAGAAAGGAGCTTATGTTAAGGGCTCTGTAGCTTGCCAAATGAAATGAAAACTGTGGAGTGGAAAAAATTGAAATAAAGAAAAAAAAGACAATAAAATAAAAAAGTGTATTGTCCGAATTACAAAGAACACAGAGGTTGTTGTGGTCAAAACAAGCAAAAAAAATTCTAAAGGAAAAAATATTATAAAAAATGAAATAGTGGGAAGAGTTCACTCGTAGTGAGTCAAAGATGTGTTGTGGTTTTGTTTGTTCTAGTTAAATTAAAGTTCTGATAACTTTAATTCTCCAAAACAAACGATCAAATATAATAGTGTGCGGGTTTTGCACCCAACAATAATACCTCTTGTTATGGGAGAATAAATAGTTGGGATTGTCATCTGTCAGCTTGAATGTGTCTTATTTCACTTGTCTGAATTGTTCTTATCGTTGTGTGCTCAATTCTGCTACAATTTTTAGTCGTTTCTTCTGTCTTTGAGTTTGGGTCGGGAGTGTTCGAGTCTTTGGAGAGTTCTGGAGGAGACTGATGTTGAAATGAAATATTCGTTTGTTAGATGGT
Source organism: Monocercomonoides exilis (assembly GCF_001643675.1). NCBI lineage: Eukaryota > Preaxostyla > Oxymonadida > Polymastigidae > Monocercomonoides > Monocercomonoides exilis. The sequence continues at coordinate 481,898 of NW_027150573.1, forward strand.
TGTTGAGTAAGATGGATTGGCTGTTGGCGGGGAAGCGAGCGGAAATGTGGAACTTGGGTTGAATAGTGTGAGGTTCGTTTGGTTCTTCAGTTGGAGGGATATCAGGGCATGGGCAGTGCTGGATGTGATGTTGGTTCTGAAGAAAGATAGAGTGTGAGTGTGGGCTATTAGGGAGAGGCTTGCATTTCTGGCTATTGGAACTTCCGGCACTTCCTTTTAAGTCAAGGCAGAAATGGCTGCATGCTTGATTGTGTAAGGTCTGAATTTTTGTGGGATCCCCACTTGTGTCATTCCTTGCCACACTAGTTTCCTGATTCCTGATGTTTTGAATGGAGTGTGTTGAGTTGAATTCAGCAAGAAGGTGTCTCTTGACTCGTTCGTTCTCCGAACTCTCTCCCAAAAGCAATCTACTGCTCTTGCAGGGCAAATCTTTTCGTCGGCTTCACCTAAGAAGGGGATTGAAAAGAAACTCTGTGGAATTGAGGTTTTGATGTGCGTGTGGATGTGGATGGCATCGCAGCAGAATATCGACTGGCTCATTGATAGTACCTCTTGTTCGTGAAAGCAGTAGGCTGTGAATGGAACATGAAGTGGAATGCACTTCACTGAAAGCTCAAAGAACGATAGATCCGTGTCACAAGGCCTTCATTCGTTGAAACCAAAATTCAAGGATGGAGACCATATGTGTGTGTGAAAGGTCTCCTGAGGAAGTGAGAATCGGATAATGAGTGGAAAATTGTCTTTATGATTGGTATTTGGACAATATCATCTCCATAACTTAGTCTGGAGAATAGGTTCATTGCAGCTCTTGTGGCACTTAAGCATGTGTTGGTGAATCCAATCTCCTTCAGGTTATCAAAGAGCATGGCACATCTTCTGTTCCACTCTCCTTAATCCCTCGGAAATTCTCCATATTTTTCCTCTGTCCATATATGTCCAACATGTGCGATACCAAAGGTGTAAGCTGTCCATCTTGAAGGTGAAACACTGTTCTTGGTCTCTGCGATCAGTGATTGAGGAACTCCGCATTTCTGTAAGCTGCTGATCCACCACAGTTCTCCGCTCTGTGCTACCAGTTGAGTCTTGCTGCTAAGCAAGGTACAGGTTGGAGTGATGCTCCCGACTTCCTCATTCCTGGCCCTGCCCTCAATACTCTTTTCGAAGTACTCCGTCTCATGGAAGATGTTGTAATCTCCTTTAGCAGCGGGGTTCAAACCTAATTCCTTCAGGCTGAAAGAAAAATGACTGCTCTCTCATGTCACTCCAGAATCTTTCTCAAACAAGGGAGGATCAGAGGTGTCGGTGGATTAACAAGGGTTATTGCTCCTTCCCAATCTTCTTTCAGACTATCCTCTTGCTCCAGGCTTTTTTGTCCCAACAAAGTCATTGTTTTCCTGTTCCTCTCACTTTCGAAGGCATCCAGCTTGATGTTCACGTCCAAGGTTCTTTCTTGAAGTTGAAGCGCTTCCTCTGTTTTCTCGTAATCTCACACGCGTTGGAGCGTTGACAACGTGACTGCTGTCCTGTTCTTCACTCCTTGAAGGCGAATCTCCCTCATCTGAATATTCCATTCTGTTGTCATCTTTCGGATTTTCCTCAGAAGAGATAGAAGATTCGGTCACCCTGTCCAACAATTGATGTCGTTAACCACTGTCGTGTTGTCCGATCTAAGCAAGATTGTGTGAATGTGGTGTCCAAGGATTTGGGGGATGAAGTGCTTGAGTCCCATCAAGACAGCTAACATCACCTAAAAGTTGGAGAATTGGCTGAAAAAGGCCTTGTTGAAAGATTGGTGGAACTGGAACATGTTCTTTTCGATTTTCAGCGTGACACCATCAGCACGGAGGTCTGCATCCGTTGTTTGAACAGCATCCGGAGTCGTATATGAAGTCCAAGTTCTCTGTTCCTGTATTCCTAATTTGAGTTTCAATTCGCTTATCCAATTGATGATCAAGGGATTGACCTTCGTATTCCCATTTCATCCTTCCTTCGAAACAGCTCTGTTGAGTTCCTTGTTAAATCTGTTCATTTGAAGAGATCCATCCTTTTCAACGAAACTTGTTGCACTGACAAAACCAACAAACGATTCTAAGCTCCTGATTCAAACTTCATCATTTCTTCTTGCAAGTGTCATTTGCCGTTTGCATTCCTTCCTCAGGAACCCGCATCTCTTTTGTTCCAGGCTGACTTTGCACATCTTCGAACTCCATATCCATCTCAGGAAGTTGAAGGTTTTCTTCAATTGAAGTTTGCTCTTGCAGAAGTTAACCTGCAGTCTAAGCCTTTCTTGCCATCCAGTTATTTCCTTCGTTGCTGCATGAAGGATGTTTGCGTCTTGATGAAAGAACATAATATTGTTCGGGCAATCCACGCAGCGCAGACACCATTTGTTTCGTATTTCTTGTATCACCTTCCTCAAAACGAGTATGAATATACAGCGTGGGTCCTTGTGGCTGAATGTCTTCCCTACGGAAGCATGGATTTTATCTCTGAAACTACTGTGGTGGAAAAGTCCTCCTTTTATGTCAGTTTTTCCAACGTTCTGTGGCCTTCCATCTTGAAGTGGATTCCATTCCCTCCACTGTTGAGAGGTCTGAAGTCGAAAATGTATCTGCATTTTCCGTTCTTTTTCTTCACAAAGAAAAAGGTTCTCAGACATATGGCTGTATCTGGTTTCAGCTGAACGAGGCCTTCGTTGTAAGGACCTCCTATAAACACTTCGCGCATTCATCCTCCTTTTTTGCTTGGATCCAACAAACCAACTGTAACACTCTTCCTCATGCCTTCCTTAGATGCTCTCTTGCACACGTTCCTTTCCATTCAGGTGAGATTCTCTCCATTATGATACTGTGAAACTCAATGGAATCCCACTCTTCGACGTCAAGCTGTAACAGTCCGCTGACACTTTTCTTCTCCAAGCTCCTGGAGCTTTCATCTGCTGAACCATTCTTTGTGCAGTTCTGCTTGTCTTTCTTTCTCCTTATGTCCTTCCTTTGAAGGCGAATCTTTGAAAAAAAATGGATTCCTGTTTGTTGAGCACTGATTATGGCTTCCCTTTTTGTATATTTTTCCTTTAACATATGTTTGATCTTTGATTATCATGTATTCTTGTATGTGTTGATGTTCTGGTGGATTAATGGTGTGGAAACAACGGACTCATATTGTTCAACCGTTGCGACTAAGTCTGCTGAATCAGTGTGAAGATCGAATAAAGAGGAATTGATGCTGTCGTTAAATAAAGCCGCGCAAAGAAAAGAAAACGATGGAACTTGGCTTTCTATTCGATCTGTTTGTGTCTGTTGTGAAGTCGCTGGGAATTGGAAGAAAATCAGAGTACTGCTTGAGGATGAAGGCTGAGTTAACCCCACACAGATCGTTGATCTGCTGAGGGAAAAAACACCACTTGGTTCATATGTGGGTACTGCTGTTGAAACATCCATGTCAATGATCTGGAAAGCACCAGATACCAAAATATAGCTCCTTCCTCCCAAATCAATAGGTGTTGAAGTTGATCGTTTGTTCTGGAGAATTAAGGAACTCTGTTCTTTAATTTGTTTGTTTTTCTTGAACAACACAATAGTTAAATATTACTATTTTTCTAATGGAAATAAATAAATATATATATATATCGCATGAAGCTCTGTTATTTGTTAATTTTTTTAAATCCATCTTTATTGTGAAAAAATGAATATTTTTTTACAAATTTGAAAAAACTTTTCAAGAAATTTTGCATTGTTTCACTAATAATAATTTATTACTAGAATAATTCCTAATGATGAACGAAAAATATTTTTTATTGGAAAAAGAATATTCAATTTCGAAACGAAATTTTTTTTGTTTGTGGAATAAACAACATATGTTTGTTGGTTAAAATTCTCTTGACTTTTATCTCATCAGAACTCTTAATTTATCAATATTGATAAAATGCATTCGTTTTGATTGAAATTTTTTTATTTTAGTGATTTTGAAAAGAAAATGAATTCATTTTGGTATAAAAATTGATGTTTTTCTGATTAACACCAAAGAAATAATAAAATTTAGTTGGGAAAAAAATTCTTATCTTGTTATAAAACAAATGTGATCGATAATTTGATCTTTTCACAAGATTATACAAAAAAATGAATCGATTTTCAATTAATTTATTATTTGAATGATGATTTTTGAAATTGAAAGAAAAAATCAAAAATTAGATCTGTTTATTGAAAGTGTTAATAATGATGGTCACTTTCAACGACTGTGGATAGTTGCATTTTTTCAACAATAATTGATGGTTATATTAATATGGGTGATTATTTTCGAAATCATAACTTTTTACGGAGTTATGATTTATCAAAGTTTTTATTTTTTTGCAGAGGAATTATTCATTCGAAAGAAAAAAGAAAGAAAGTTGAAAACAAAACTTATGGGGCAGAATATTTTGCTTCAGGTATTTTCAATGAAATATTATGCACTTTTCATTAACTTTTTGAGATCAAAAAACACAATAAAAATTGGTATATTTTTATAACATTCATGAAATGTTAGAAAACTTTATGTTTTGATTTCAATGATGCCTATTTAAGGATATGAAAATCAAATTTTTTTCAAAATCTGAGAAAGGGAAATAAAGTTTTGAAAAAAGCAAATTTCCAATGCTTTGTGCAAAAGAAAAACTTGAAAGTCTATATTTTCCTCCTTATGTTCGAGATTTAATTCATGAAAAAATAATCTTTGAAAGAAGGAATGACTTTTCTGTGTCCATTAATAAATATTCAAAGTGAATTTTCAAACCGAACTTAATGTTAGGAAAAATATGGATTCAAAAATAATCACCGATGTAATAAATCCAACTATTCCCTCATTGAATTTGAACCAATATGAATTGTTTTAATCATTCATCCAAATTAATAAAATCATATAAAAACTATTTTTCATTTTCGGAGAAACTCGGAGAATCTTATTTTTCCCAGTTTCTCTGAAAATTTGGGTGAAAATTTTTGAAAAATCACTTTTTTTTAGCCTGATCTGTCCCACAAAAAATAAAAAAATTACGTTAATACGTAATTTTTTCATTTAAAATTAATAAACTCTTTTTTTCTCTATGGAAAAGTTTGGAGTTTTTTTATTTTCAATATTCTTTGTTAACATTAACAGATGAACACAATAAATGAACTATTTTATTGTTTGTTTTTGTTGTTCAACTGAAACACGTAAATTTCAAATATTTTCATTTGTCTATTTCAGTGCAATAATTTTTGCTTATCTTTAATTTGAGAAACAACAATGATTATCAATAAAACTTCATTGAGCAAATGAAGAGATTATTAGTTAGCTTTATATTCGTTGATTTAGACATTTTAATTATTTCTTTTTTTCAACTTTGACGCTTTAAACATAACAAAAAGCATACTCAGACAATTTGCTTAAAACTTATTTGAATTTTAACTTTAAAGAAATTGATGATCGTTGTATATTCAAGTAAAAAATAACACAACTGATGATCTATATTTTAAGTTCTAATTTGTTATTGAAAATGAGACAACAATGGAATGAAAATAAATTAAAAGAGTATTTTCAAACAGTCATCACACGAAGACTGCAATCTGCTTGATTTATTTTAACTTTCATCATTTTCTTTAATTGGAGCAGCACGCATATAACTTTTGCATTCTTCCATTTTCGATATCCTAAGAAAGGAAGAAGAAGTTAGTATTCATCATGATAGGTACCTGTTATTGATTAATCTAATATATTGGTCGTGTCCGCATAAAACTTGTCGGAGGTTGCAATGGATAATATGGAGAGAAGGCTGTGGTGTTTGAGTGGAAAATGCAGCTCTTGCTGCTTCTGCAGCTGTTGCTAATGCTGATTCTGTCTCCTCTGACTCCTTATGTTCTTCATGGGCTATTCTGTGGCGCGGAGTGTGGTGCTGCATGGGGGTGTTGTGTGTGCACACGATGTGGCGCTTTCGGTGATGTTTTTGATTTCGCTGGTGGAGCCGCTTCCGTCGCTTGCAGCGTCTGTGATCACGAAGTCGGGGAGCAAGCGGATTTTTGCAGCGGCAGATGTGAATGCGTTCCCATCGATCTACGATCTGTTTGACCCGTCGCTGCAAATATGGCGATCGCAACAGTCGAGGCGTGTGGAGGTGAAACTGGACGAGGAAGTGATGAAGTGATGGGGCGAGGGGTTTCAGTGTGTGAAGTCGGGGAGATTGTGGAGAAAGGGTTGGATGCGTCGGGGTTAAGGATGGAGGATGCGGTTCTGTCACTTGCAGCGATTGTGCTGAATTGCTGGAGGAAAGAAAAGAAGAAGAAGAAGAAGTTGCAAAAGGAAAAGGAGGCGAATCGGATGAGCGGGCTGGTGGAGCAGCTGCAACAGAAGGCAAATATTATCTGGATGAATCAGAGGAAGATTTCGGAGCTGTGCAAGAAGTTTAACGAAAATGTTAAGAATGTGAAGGAGGTGAAGGAGCTGCTTGTGGCGATGAGGGAGAAGGTGGAGCTGATTGATGTGGGGATGGAGAAGGAGAAGAAGATAAAGATGATTTTCGGTAAGAATGAGAAATTGCAGTTGGATAAGATGAAGTCGAAAGCATCCTTATTTCTGGTGTTTTTGCTGAATTACTTCAAGGCAGAGAAAGAGATGCGAAAAAGGCTCAGAAGGCTCCGTTCGATCCCATATGTTCTGGGGATGCGTTAATATCTTCTTTATCAGAGGCAGCTTGAAGAGGATTCGCATAAGACGAAATAGAGTATTTTCTGATTGTTTCATCCGCAGACATTGCCAGAGCTGTTGCTTTTTATTTTTCTGGCAGAGTTTCTGTTGTTTGGGTGCAGCTTTCCATCATTTGTGACTGTTCTTGAGGTGCGCCATCGCAAAGACTTCTTCGCATTATACCTGCAAATGCTGGATTTGTGCGATGCTATTGATCTGTGAGCTTTTCTAACGGAGTCTAAGAACAGAGCGTTTGTGAAGAAGGTGAGTCACATCTTTGCATTGCTGAACCGGAGCTGTATGATAGGGTGCTGACGCTTTCTTGTGTGTCGGCGGGTGCAGGTGTTGAAATCTGGTTGAAGCGACTGGCGAAGGCTGTTCTGTAGGTTGCGGCAAAGAATCAAGAGTGGTTAATGTTGCTCCAATTGGTGCGGAAGCTGGTGGAGTTTGCAGCGCTGAAGGGGAAAGAAGAAGCAGAGGAAAAAGGAGGAATTGTTTGCGATTCCTCCATATTTTTTCCATCAGCAGAAGGATAGTTTTTCATCTGAAAGAGAAAAACAAAATGGAAACCGATGCGATACTGGAAAAGAGTTGTGAGAAGAGAACGTGGAGCGAATGTGAACGAGAACATGGAATGAACTTTTGGAGTCAGATGGGGAATTTTTGCATTTTGAATCAGGCATGGAGGCAGACGTGATATAAGTTAATTCAGTAATTGAGGAGAATGAGCAACTGCAAAAAGACGATTGGTATGTTTTCAGTTTCGCATTTTATGTTGTGGATAAGAAGGATTCTGAGAGGATGAATTCAGTTGAATTTTGTGTTTCTTCTTCAGCGTCTTTGCCAGCGTTCCAATGAGTATTGTATTTTCTGTTTGAAGGAATTGAGGTTTCAATTGAAACAATTTCCTTCTACGCTGCCCTGGGCCGGAAGCTTTACATTCGAAAGCTTCATTTTCTGATTCTGTAAATTTATCTTTTTCTTTCTATTCCAATAGCTATTAAATAATTCATAGCTGTTCTTTCTATCCCCCCAAAGGCACAGCTGGAAATCGTCGTTGAAATTTTATTTGTCGAAGTTAGTGAAAACAACGAAACAGCAAAGTTCGTCTTCACCCAATTCATGTTTTCCATTTTAAATACCCCATTCAGAACTTTGATCAGTTCTGTTGAAAAAGCTGTTTGTTCAAAGTGTTCGCTTCCAACAGATTTGGTCAACCTGATGATGCTCAGATCTCCTGTTCCAGTAATTTCAAATAGTTTTTCTCTTTGAATATAAGCATGTGGCGAGTCGCACAAAAGAATAAGATCGCTGACAGTCAATAAGCCTGTAGAAACCGAAAATAGAGATAAGCCGGATTCTTCAAAAACTGTTTGTATTTCTATGCTCATATCACTTTGGCAAAAAACAGTGAAACTGCTGGCCCACAATCAAAACTATTTGTTTCGATTATTGTCCCATTGAGTATCTCTATATCAGCGACAAATAATGGAATCCTAGGTTCTGTTTGTACTGAGGAGACAAATCTGATTCTTCCAAAATCGTTTCGAAGCCATTCACTTTGATCAACAATGGAATATAAGTCTGTACTAACTCTGTTTCCTGTTTGCCTTGTTGAATAGCAACTTGGATCAATGTTGTTTTCTGTTGAATTATGGAGAGCAATGTCATTTCCTCCTGCTCCGCATGTATTATTTTGGAAAAAGCAGTAATAAAGCAATATTCCGTTATTGTTTCTATTTATTAATAAACCAACAGCGCCTCCTCCACACATGGAATGACAATTACGGAACAAATAATTTGAAATGATTGCTTTGTCTATGGAAGTTCAATGTTGAATGGCACCTCCAGCTGATCCAGTTGAATGATTTGCTTGGAACGAGACAAATAATGAATTGATAATGCATCGCTTTTTTCTTTCAGTTTTTGTTAGTCGAATATTAATTGCTCCTCCGTCGTCACCTGAAGAACAGTTTTTAAAGTTGCAATCATCGACCATTGACTGGAGATGCACATGCTCTGCAATAATTCCTCCTCCTCCAAAGTCAGAGGTGACTTGTGCTGAGCATTGGACGAATGTTGAGCATCGCACAATACATTCTGCAATCTTCAAAGCATATATTCCGCCACCTCTTGTTGAAGAAATGCACCTTGAAAACGAACAATTTTCAACAGTCAGTATAGCATTTTCGCTGTTACGCACATTAAGAGCACCTCCTTGTGAAGAAGAACAATCAGTCCATTCACACAACGAAAAGGATTGGCTAACTGTCAAATTCATCTGACCATTTTTCTGAAGAGCATTCATTTCTCTTTTCCCGTTGCTTATCGTTGTGTTTCTGCAGATGAATTCTTCTGACGAAAATGATCCATCTGAGATCCCTCCTTCAAACACATTCACACACGAATAAATGAGGCAGCCCTCCATTGAACTCAACAAGCATGAATGCTCCATTTGGTAATCACTGTTCTTTATTTGTTTAACAGAAATATTCCTGTAGGCACAGTCAAAAATTTGTTCACTTTTGCTCTTTTCAGTCAACAGAAAATAGTATGATGATGAAACAGTCAGATCTGTAACGATGGATACTTTTAAAAACGTTTGAATTTGAATTATGAGAAGAAAATACAAGATCAGAAGAGCAAACTTTTTTTGGAGGATCATACATGTGTTTGTGTGCAGATTGACATAATATGAAAATGAATTGGAGATGTGGTTTTATTGTGGAAAAACAAGAATTCTGCATAAGCATTGATTTGGTTGTACTTAGCATCAAAAATGAAGACAAGCGTTCACACATCACATTAAACAATTCATCTGAAAAATGTTAAATGCAATAAATAAGTAATTTAGATCAATTGAAACAAACTTTTATTGCAGGTCTTTAGAAAAGCACTCTGTCCTTAGTAAATTCTGTGAAGAGGTTTTCTTCTGAAATTAATATCTTCTTGGATTCGTTTGTTTCAATAAAAACATTATTCATTTTGATCAAAATATGCAATAAAAATTCAATTATTATTTTTGTTTTCAGACATCATCATGGCGTGTTGGAATGAAAATTTATTCAACGAAAAAATGAACTTAAAGCGTTTCAAAGAAAAAGAAATTTGATGAATAATACTATTATGGTATCTCATTTTTGATCTGTGGTGATTTTTCAAAAATTTTCACCCATTTGATTGAAAAATGAAATTTTTATTTTATTAGAAAATTTATCAAAAGGAACTTTTCAAAAAATTTTCGACATATGAAATAAAACTCGTTACAAAATTTATTTTTTCATATTTTCATTTTTTCCCAATATTTTATGTTTTCGTATTTTCCAGTGATAATAACTTTTTGGGCGATGTGTAAAGTGCAATTTCCGGTTCATCACACAGATAAAATTTTGTTGATCAACTTATTTTCTTTTTTGTTTTTTATTCTATTTTACAAAAAATAATTACCAAATACGAATGATCATAACCACTATTAAAAATTATGGAAAAATACACAAAATTTGAAGATCATTCTACAGGAATTAACCCTTTTTTACCTAATAATCCAGAAAAAGAAAAAAGTGTTTTTTCTTTACCAGATAAATTAAAAATCGGTTTTTTTGGATGGATTTTAATAATTTGTCGAACACCATTCCTTGTTTTATTTCTAACTTTGTGGTGTATTTTGAGAATATTATTTTCAATTGTATGGAAAGCATTTATTTTTGACAAAATTCTAAGAAAGTTTTTTTTAAATGAAAAATTACACAGATTCCTGTTTATTTTTTGAAAAGAAGATTGATACGATTTGTTGACAAAACATTTGGTCGTATTATACTCTGGCTTTACGGATTTTTACACTTACAAAAGAAAAAAGCAGTGTTAACAAGAGGAAAGTTTGCTAATAATTTTTGAACAGCATTTTCATTATTCAAATATTTTTATTTCAAGACCTGATGGCTATAAAATCGGTGATCGCGCACTAATTCCAGATAAAGATTCATTGATTTTAACAAATCATGTATCTTTTATCGATGTTATTTATCTGACTATGCGCTATTCTCCAAAATTTGCTTTTATTTCCAGTCCGTTAACTGAAGCTAATTCCGTATGGAAAACAAAAAGATTAGAATTTTTTGAAATATTGCATTTTAAAATAGGAAGTTACTGTTTATTCATCCGGAGTCTTTGAAGCAATTCAAGCTGCTAAAGAACAAACTATTTTAAGAAACAAAACAGTATATTCTTTTTTGTTAACAGTCAATTTACATTTACAACTTGAAATTATTAGGGAATTTCTTTGAATCTTTTTATTAGTCAGAGCAAAGAACCAGTCGTTTGCTTTATGGAAGGCACCACGTCAAATGGAAGAGGAATGCTGCAACCTATTTTAGGTGCGTTTAACAACGTCAAACCTCAAAAAATATTTGCTTCTGCGCTCATGTGTGCAACTTTTTGCATGTAAAAATGTTATTTTATAAATTTAATTTTTTATTGACGTTATAAAAGATATGCAAAAACAAGTGACTGCGTTCAGACGATGGAAACAGCATTTCAAATGGACTTAAAGCTGATGTCACAAGTTTCGCATTCTTTAACGGAAGCTTCTCTTCCGCCGCTTATTCTTAATAATGATCGCATTTGTTCGAACAAGTCTTTGACTTCAAATAGCGATTTGGCATCTCCGAAAGATAATCTTATTGAACATATTAGAAAGCTTATATGCGAGGCTGCAAATATAAATTGGCTTCAAGTTTCTTATCTTAACAAATTACAATTTCAAGATTATTTGAAAAAGCAGAAAGATTCATGAATTATCATTTTGTAGTTTTGAGAGCAGATTTCAAATTTAGTTTATTTGAAAATCTTTTACACAAATGTTCCACTTTACTTTATAAAAATTTATATTTATATTTCATTTATTTGATAGATATGTATTTCAGCAACAAGCTCGAAATTGAACAATAAAATAAAAAGGGTTAAAGATCAATTTGGAATGAGTTTTTCTGGGAGATCTGATGAGGATATATTTGATGAAGAAATAATATCTGAATCAAGTTCAAACGAAGATGAATTGCCAGTGATTTTAGACGATGAAGACGATGAAGTTATTGAGATTCATGATTTTGATAAATGTGAAAATGTGAATTGTCAAAACAAAAAAATCGAGTTATTGGACGAAGATGCTGATGAGGAATTATTAAGTGTTAATTTTTCTTCGAAAAAATCGTCATTTGAGGAATCTACGCAAGATATTAATTCACCATTACCTAAAGGTGTTTTTTATGATGAAGAAAAGGACGAATACGTGTTAGACGCAAAAGCAGCTCGTAGCGTAGGAACGCTTAATGCCGTTGATAATAGTAAGATCCACTATCCAGCAATTTCTCGATTTACAGGCCGTAAAGAAGACTTTTTTGATTTATTCCAAGAAAAAGAGGAAAGCCAAAAAATGAAAATTGATCACGAAACTAACTTGGGGAATAACTACGAAAAAATTCAAAACAAATCTGCTTATTCTTCGTCATTTTCATCGTTGCCATTTTCAAAACCCAAAAAACAGCCATTTCCATTCTCTTCATATTCAATCAGTATGAAACAAAATGCGGGGAAAACATTAATGCCATTACTAATGTCAAAGTCAACTTTAAAGACAATAACCGATACCCTCACGTCTACCACAAGATCGACAACAATTAACGAAGAATCTTCAAAAAGCTCGCAATTTTCAATATTTCACATTCATCCATCATTGAAGCAAACGCTGATTTCATATTATTCTTTTAGCGAACCAACTCCAATTCAAAAAGCTGCTATTGCAGCTGCTTCGACAAACCGTGATGTCTTAGCCACAGCACCAACTGGAAGTGGAAAAACAATTGCATATCTTCTTCCAGCGCTTTCGCATGCATTTGTTCAGAAAAAAGCATTGAAAAAAAGAGAAATAAAACGATCTGAAAAGAATCAACGGTCATTTTTACAGGCTGTTGGAGGTGACAGCGCACAGAACAAATCAACAAGTCCGCATGCTTTTTCTTCTCATCCTTCACATAATCTCAGCCAAGAAAATTCAGAACATTCCGAAGCATTTATCGACGAGATGGAGGAGGACTTGTCAGAAAAAAAGATTGCATCACCATTTGTTCTGATACTTGTCCCGACGCGCGAACTAGCTCAGCAAATTTTGGCTGAAATACACAAATTTCTTCGGAGACTCAACACATCAGGAGACTTCTCCTCTGTGACAACAACCTCCTCGTCGCTTTCTGTGACCCTCGGGGCAGTCGGTCTTATCGGAGGCAGAGGAAGGTACCAGCAGCGCCTGGCGCTGCAGGGGGCAGCGAAGGGGAGCAGCTCAAAGGGAGGGAAAGGAGAGAGAGGAGAGCACGCTTTGCTGGCAGAGAATGGCCGAGGCAGCAGCAGCGGAAGCGACATTGTTGTGGGGACGCCGGGGCGGGTGATGGACATGGTGCGGGGCGGGTGGATGTCGCTGTATGAGACGACGCTGCTGGTGATCGACGAGGCTGACCGGATGCTGTCGATGGGGTTTGGCGAGCAGATCGAGCAGATTGTGGGGCAGACACGTGACAACAAGCAGGTGTTCATGTTCAGCGCCACGTGGAGGCGAAGTGTTGAGCGCCTGGCGCAAAAGGTGTTTGGAAAGAAGAAAAGGGAAGCGAATATGCTGCAAAGAGGAGAAGTCCTGTCTACGGCTGACCTTCACAGCACAAAGGAAACACAAGCTGAAACAGAGCAAAAGGAGTTCATTGTATCCGAGTCAAAACTGGCTTCCCTGCCGCCGATTCGAATTTCGATCAGTCGAGATGCAAAACTGGCATCTGCATGCACACACAGCGTGCTCATATTCAACACTATGCAGGAAAAGCTGCTTTGGCTGGTCGATAATTTTGATGAATTTGTTAAAGCCAACACAAAAAAGAAAGATGATCCAGAAGATGGCAGCTCGAATGAAGCAACAGATTCTTCTTCCTCTTCGTCTTCGTCTTCGTCTTCTTCTTTAGCGTCTCCATCCTCATCCTCGTCAAATGCCAAGGAAACAGGCACCAATGCAGCACCAACAGGCGGGCAGCTGCTGATATTCTGCAACAGCCAAGGAAGCTGTGATGTGCTGTCTCGGCAGCTTGCGCACTGCGGCTTCGCAGTGGAGGCGCTGCACGGGGGGAAAGACACGTTTGAGCGGAAGAAAGCGCTCGACCAGTTTAAGCGGGGCAAGCTGCATTGCATCGTGGCGACAGACGTGGCGGGGCGTGGGCTTGACATTCCGACTATTCGTGTTGTTGTGTCGTACGATGCGCCGATGAAGGAGGATGCGCTGACACACCGCTCGGGGAGGACCGGGCGGATGGGCGGGGCAAAAGGAGAGGTGTATGTGCTGCTGAGCAGAGACAACAAGAACGACATCCAGGCAGCTGCGAATGTGTGTGCGGTGTGGCGGAGAGACGGAAGAGAGGTGCCAGACGATGTGGTGAAGATGGCGATGAAGAACAGGCAGTTTGGGAAGAAGTGGAAGGGGAAGACGCCAAAAGGGGCAGGAGGCATTGGAGGCCGGGGAATAGGATGGACGGATGCAAACGAGAGTGGGGAGAAGGCAGATGGAGGAGCGAATAAAACAGAGAAGACTGGCACCGAAAGCGAAGGTGCTAAAAAACAGAAAGCCACTTCGACGGAACAGAAAGAAAAAGGATCGGCCGAGAAGCCGAAGCAAAGGCGATTTGACAAGATGACATTTGTGAAGTCGAATGTTCAGTCGAATGTTGCTTCGTGGATATCAAATGGTTCTGCATTGAACCACCCAATGTACATGATGGATTCAATTCCGGCATCTGCTCCTACTCAACCTAAGGTTATAGAGCAAGAATTGAATAAAGCATTACCAGTGCCAAATAAAGGAGGTCCATCTTCTTCAAACATCTTCACTTCATCCACTCAACCTGCAGAAAAAGGTGATAACAAGCAAAATCCCTTAAATTCATCGAACATTTTATCCACTTCATCTTCATTTTTATCTGAACAGCATGAGCCATCTTCTTCTACTAATTCAGTATTAACTACACCTCATCCACAACAATCATTCACAATTCCTTCCTTTTCACCTCAAGAACTTTCATACTCTTCACATTTTTCTTCCTCTTCCTCTTCAAATTCCACAACACCATCATCATCAGTCTCCTCTTCTTTCTCTTACTCCTCCTCTTCCTGCTCGCCTTCTTCTTCATCTTCTTCATTTAGTTCATTTGAGCTTCCTCCTCCGCCCTCGACTGAGGAGGAGTCCAGCCACACGCTCTCTGACTCAGCAGACTGGACTCTTTCTCTCCTCTACCCATCCTTTGTGTCTTCTCTCCATTGCCCGCCTTCAGAGTCCGCTGAGCAGAATGCCCTGTTTTCAATGGAAGACAATCTCTATCGCAGAGTTCCCCCTCCTCCCAGCCTGCTCGAGTCTGATGCAAAGACCAACGCCATCATCATGTCTCTTCGCTCGCTCCCTGCACAGCCTCGCTCTGGTTCTGCCTCTGCTTCTTCACCTTCTCCTTCTGCTTTTATTGTGTCAAAGACAAATAGTGCAGCTTCTGCTCCGTTGCCTCTTCCGCAGATGCCTCAGAGTCTGCAGTCGAGTCTGGAGCAGATCAAGGCATCGCTGGAAGAGAAATCCACGAAGTCAAGATGGGACGTGAAGTAGCCATTTCACATCAGAATTACATCACTTCATTTCATTTCACTTCATTTTGTTCCTTTTATGCTCTCATGTTTAATTGTTTTAAATCGAAGAAAGGCTTTTAAAAAATCGAAACAAGAACAAGAGTGTAAAAAAAATACACATCGAATGTCGCCAATATTTCAGAAAAAAAAGGTGGATAAAAATTGGCAAATGAATTGAAGACAGAATTTGTTGAGTGACACCACAAATTAATGTTGTAAATTCCAAAAAAATGCTCTTTTTTAATTTTTTTTTGCAAAACTACTGAAGAAAAATTAAAGAGTGAAGAAAAATGAAAAGTTAAAAAACGCCAAAATGCATTCAAGGAAAAAAAATCCCAGATTACCCAAATCGAAATGAAGATATCAACAATTAATTAATGAAAGTTAAACATTTCTGATAAAAAAAATTAGATTTCGCATTTTGTAAAGTTGCAAGAAATTCACAAAAATGTAAACTTCTGCCTTACACTTTGTCCATTGCAATGTCGCATCTGAATGCATTTGGAGGGATGTTCGAATAGCTTGAGGTCATCGACAAGGACTTCACATCCACACGTGCCCCGGGTCCGCTTCCAACAGCCTGCAGCAGAAAGCACAATTGTGAATTGGATTACATAGATGAACAGAATTCAGGTTTCGATTCATCGTTTGAGGTGTTATGATAACGACAAATGAATAAATGAATAAAAGAGAACATCAGAATAAAAATCAAATAGTAAAGAAAAATATTGATAAAATGCTGCAAACGTATAATTTGATCACTTTTGGTATTACAGATATTTTGATTGGGATAAGCATGTTATTTCGGAAGAAGCACGCTGTTCTGTTTATCATGTTAAGCTCAATGCGTATAACATCGCCTGTCATAAATGGATCTACTCGCTCTTCTCTTCCACGTATTTGCAGAATACCACTGAGAGGCACAGACACATTCAGTCACGTTCAATCGAATTCAGACGCATACACATTATATGCACGGAATGTGATATAAAGTGCATCAACAAATAGACAAACAAAACAAAGAAAAAATAAAAAAAACACTTTGTCACAAAAGCGTACTTTGAAAAAAAATGAAACACACTTGCTTCTGTATTCAACAAATATTTTCTGACCTTTTTCGGCTGCACATCCAGTTCCCATCACATCCATTACGAAGCCCAAACCAATAGCAGCTCCTGGTTTTGCATTCGTTTCACCGTTTTCAGACGAACATTCAAAGAAAATAGCAATAAGAAGAAATATAAACCATAAACACGTCAATAAAAGGAAAACTGCAAAATAATACAAACCTGTTTGAGGTAGCATTGCTTTCCATTCAACAATTACAACATTCTCCAAGCAGATGTAATCCAGCAGAACTGTTGACTCTCTTAAGGTGTGGAAGAAAGCAGTCATATCGTTTATAAATATGTCAGATGGAGACGAAAACGGAGATTCCAGCCGTGAGTCCTTCAAAAGGTTAATTGCCCCACTCAAATTTGGTTCACACGAATAGGGTGTTAAACCTGAAGTTGCTGGTGGCATTCCCATGGGATACGAAGGCACCATTGATGATGAAGGCCCACCATACATTCCACCCATCGACCCTGGATATGCTGACGCTACATGACCTCCAGCCACTGGCGGAGCACCAATAATATATCCTGTCTGTCCTGGAGGTGTCTGTTGAGTCTTCATATAATCTTCCAGAAATTTCCTCATCTGGTTAAACGAATCTGCAAGCATCTTTTGAGTGTTTTGAATTTGCTGTATTTCTTCCTTTAGTCCAGTGATTTGTGCAACAGCAAAATCTCTTAGCTCATTGCACCTCCGAGCTGTACTCTATCATTATGTCAAATTTTAATATTCATGCAAAAAACGAAAAATAATTATTAAAGAAAAATAAACAATGAAGAAATAAAAGCATGCATCTTGATTCTCATATTTTGCCTTTTCTAACATTGCTGTAACTTCTTGCCGTGTGAAAGTTTGTTCAATTTGAGGAGGCTGTATAACTTGATGAACAGATGGCTGCAAAGTCGAAGAATAAGATGATGGAGAAAGTGTTATCGATGGAGTAAATGTCATAGGTTGAGACGCCGAAGACATTGCAGGGGTTGTGGATATAGCTGCGGGGACAGGAGGAAGTACTGGTTTTGGAGGCTCCAGTTCCGACGCATGCTGCGGGTACCAATGAGCCTCAAAATACTCGATCACGCGCGTAGCAAAATCTGATGCATATTCAGGAGTGGTATTTAAAGCTATCTGAACATCCTGTTTCAGCAGTTCACTTTGCTTTGTCTTAACGTATTTCTGGTAAAATGCAGCTGGCGTATCAGCCAGCTGCGCTAATCTTTGCAAATTATCATCGCCCACAAATTTTAAATCCAAAGCTGTTCCGGTCCACCACATGAAAATTTTTAACAACGATGAATGATCAAAAAATAATGAAATGGGACAGTTTTGCTAATTACTCTCAGCTTCAAAATATTATTCCTTTTTATTTTTATACAAACTTTATTCTATAATTTCGTGAAAAACAGATGTTGCCCATAATGAATTGATAATAGGAGAAATTTTTGGAAAGTTTATTTCGCATATACAAAGTGTTCGGCTTTTTAACTTTGATATATGCAAGTTACAGAAAAAAAAGAATTGGAAAAGAAAGGGGAGATATACCATAAAAACGGAATATTTTTCCATTTTGACGAAAATTGTTTGCAATTGCTTTTATTGCTTTTTGAGAAACAAATATATTTTTGAAAATATTTCGCTTAATTTCGTTCTCGAACTTTTAGTGTTCCATTTGCTCGAGGATCATCATATTCTTTGTTTCACAATGGGAATATCGTCTGAACTGAAATGTAAGAATAGCAAATGCATTGCTTTCTGTTTGTCATTTGAATCGTGTTATTGCGCAGAGAAATTCGGTTTGATGCGCTTTTTTATTTGTGAGTTAATTGACTTTGATTGATGATTCATGCCTTTTCCTTCAAAAGGAATTGTTAAAGTGACAAATCTTGAACAAAGAGTTTCCCAGGAACTTGATTGGGGAGAATGTTTCAAAGGCAATCGTTACAGTGTGATGAAAATTGTTATAACATTGATTGGATCAATTTGTTTGCTTGTACGCCTAACTTTTAAGAATTATTGAGATGTGCGGTGTACATGGAATTGTTTGAAATAGGATTCTGGATCACAAGCGGGCTCAAATATGGAACGGACTATGTTGCATACTCTACACACCCTAATCTTTCACATTCGATGTATGCCATCAAATTGATTGATGAAAAAGATTTTGGTTCAATGGATGAAAAACATAATTGTTCATTCACTTCTACACTTCTTTCATTGATTGCCACAAGCAGAGTCTGCTTATCTGTGAAAAAATTATGCGTTTTAGCAACTTTCTCACGAATGGTTGCAGCTACGCTATTAAACCTCCCCAAAGAGGATCTTGGTGGACTTGTAGCAACACCATTCAGATTTGTGACTGAAGTAAAAAATGAAGCAATTGCAAGCTGCGCAGATTCTTCATCTTGCCCTGATTTTGCTTCTTTATCAAAAAGTCTTCCAGAAGTTTACTACATCTTGCTTTCGCTTCCTCGTGGAACATAGCGCTTTTGTTTGTAACTTCTCTTTATCGTTGAGATTAATGAATGGAAGAAACAAATTAGTTGGACAAAATGGGACGTATCTTCGAATGCAAAGGAACAAAAATCAAGAATTAATTTTGGTGAAAGACATTGACAAAATATGTGTCTTTCATTCAAATGAATTGGAAGTGAAATGTGCAGAAGGAAAAAAAAGAATTAAAAAATAGAAAGAAAAGTTTTGTAAGGTAAATACTTAATTTGCCGCAGCGTTTCGGTTTAGTATGCTCTTGCCACATAGACCCAGCACTTAGCTGGCTTTCCAGAAGCAACGCATTTTGTCCCTTCAGGCGGGGGAGCATCGGCAATGCTGTATCCTCTCACCTCCAGTCCTGTCTCTTCCCTGATGCGCTTGTCCCCAGCACAAGCATCAGGATCGTGCAGATCCATAAATGGAACACGGAACACACAAGGCTTGGACAGATCGTCCTTTTGAAAGGCAGCCTTCAAGGTATCCAACGAGAACTCTCCTTTTGCGAAATCAACTGAAGGGAACTTCTCCAGATGGCGGTCGTGCCACTCCACAGCTTTTGCGAACAGCTGATGATGGAAAGCGACAAACTTTGCCTTGATTGTGTTCACAAGCTCGTCCACTTTGACAGACACTTTTTGCTCTTTTGTCTCATTTCGCAAGACGCACATCACACTCGACTCTGTCATGTCCCTTGGACCGATCTCCAAACGGCATGGGACACCTTTCATTTCCCAATAGAAGAATCTGTTAAAATATTGTTAAGACAAAGAAGGCAGCAAACACAAATAAAATAGAGGGAAAAAAGATATGAAAATGAAATGTGTTTTTTATAGCAAAGGGAAAAAAATTGAAGCAAACTTTGGTCCAGGCTTTCCGGGGCCATCATCAATTTTTGTTCTGAACGACCCTTCTTCACGAAGCACTTTGTCCACCTTGTTCACAAATTCCATGAGAGGTGCGTCCACCTCTTCCTTTCCCTTCAAGATGGGAACAAGCACAATTTGTGTTGGCGCAAGCTGTGGAGGAAGAACCAATCCGTGTTCATCTCCGTGGGTGATGATAACACTTGCCAACCCTCGAGTTGAGATACCAGCACAATTCATGTATGCATATGCCATTCCGTCAGGAAGTGTTTGTGCACTCGACGCTGCTGGTGCGGGTTCAGCGGATGTTGAAGAAGAAGAAGACGTTGATGACGATGACACTTCTTCTGATTTCTCCTCATTTGCTTGTCCAGCTTCTGCTTTCTGTTCTCCTTCTTTCGGTTCTCCTTTTTGTTCTCCTTCTTTTCCTTTTTGTTTTTTCTCTTTTTTCTGTTTTTCCTTTTTTGGTGGCTTTGAGGACGAAGCCTTTGCAGCGCTTTCTGATTCCTTTGTGGAGAAAGTCACACCATAAATCTTTGAGAAACCTTGACCAAGGAAATGGAACGATGCAGCTTGCAGGACTCTTCCGGTTGGTGTGATCACATCAATCACATCTGTGTACTCTGCACCAGGGAATGTATCCCACGGAGGTCTGCGGATATGCAGCCCTGGAACTCCCATGATTTCTTCGAACACACGGCGATATGAGGCGGAATACTGCCTGCATTGAGCTTCACATTCCTCGGCTGTTGCAAAGCAGCAATGAGCTTCATTCCAGTAAATTTCTCTTGCTCGGATCAACGGGAGTGTGTCCTTTGTCTCGCATCTGAACACTTGACACGACTGATGGACTTTAATTGGCAAATCGCGATACGACTGAACCCAGTTGGCAAATGTGGAATACATAATTGTTTCAGAGGTTGGCCGGAGCGCCAAGCGAGGCACCAAATCTGATGATCCTCCCTTTGTCACCCAGAACACTTCAGGAGCAAACCCAGCCAAATGATCAGTTTCTCTTGCTAACAACGTCTCTGGAATCAAGGTTGGGAACTGTGCATAAGATATTCCTTGCTGTGTCCATTCTTTTTCAACAGCTTGCATGAGTGCTGTATGCATAAAGCAGCCATATGGTGGCATGACAGTGATTCCTTTCATTGTTGTTCGCTTGTCAATGATGTCTGCCAGCTGGAGAATCTCTTCGTACCATTCTGGAAAGTTATTGTATTTGTCAATGTGAAAAGTTAGATCTGCGCGCTTTGCTGCCATACTCCTTTGAAAAATACGAAAAGAAGGAGAAAAAATCGTGAAATGGGAGGTATTTGAATAATAATGGGATAATATATGATCTTTGAAATTGTTTCAAAAAATGTTATCATTTTGACAATAAAAATATTGAATGGACAAATGCATTTTCTATTTTTTGCCATAAATTAAACAGGATTAGACAGTAATTGTTGAACGGATTATAAAAAAAAAAAAAAAAAAAAAAATTATATTCTTCCAATATTGAAGGATGCACTCTTGCAAGGGTCAAAGACATTGCTACTGATACTGATTTTCATAAATCAGTGAAATTCTTTGTTTCTATAGCTGTATCAAACAGGCAATTTGGATGTTCAAGATGGCAGAGGATCAAAATCAAATTCAATGGAATCATTATCAAAAAGCAACGAAACAGCAGGAAACCAGAAGAGATTTGATTGAGCGCATATAGTCGAAGAAAGAGAAGACGAAGAAGAATTAGAAGTTGTTGAAGAAGTGGTAGAAAAAGCAATATCTTTTGTTCTATGATGTGGTTGAGGAGATGAAAAATCATCAGTTTCAGTGAATGAAGATGGATTAAAGAATTGCTCAGATATTTGCTCTTTTGTGTGTTGTGAAGCATTAAAATTAAGATTGACCGATAGAACATGAACACGATTAATGGAGAAAGAAATGATGTTCTGAAGAAGATTCAAAGTAATTGTGATGACATCCCCTTCTTCAAACCCTCCACAAACAGGCACAGACTAAAAGAAATGCAAATATTAAGAAGAAGAAGAAAATAAAAAAAACTTTGCAAATAACAGGAAGATTATCAATTGATACCTTTTCTCCGATGTAGAGACGTCCGCTTTGATTTAGCGCGATGCTGTGGGGCTGCGATGCTAGCCATACACGTGGGTTAAACGAAGAAAAAGCAGGATCAGATAACTTCTGTTGAAAAGATGCTGGAGCTGTTTCCTTGTATCGATTGAAACGTTCAAGCGGAGAAATGGTTGGGAGAGAGGAAAGATGAGTTTCAAGAGCTTCGTCAAGAGAAAAAGCGCAGACACCAATCAGAACGTCAGTTGAATGCATTGAACGTACTTCAACCTTGAACACAACAAAAACAACGATAAATAAATGCGAATATTTTAAAAAAGAAAAATAGAGCAATTTCACAAATAAAATTTTATACCTCCCATGTTCGGCACTCATTCCAGTACGGTCTAATACACAAAAAACAAAGATTATCTCTTGGGATAGCTTTTTGTTCTGATGAGGACGAAGAAGCAGATTGAGTGTTTCCTTCCATAAGCGGGGAATGAAGAGATACTCTGTGAAAAAAGTTTGAAAAAGATATATTTCCATGAGTTGTGGTATCCGGCCAAATGTAATCTATCCGCATAAGTTAAAAAAATTGTTTTAGAAGAAAAATTTAAAATGCGCGTTTATATTTGTTAACAATCAAATAAATCCTAATACTTTGCATCTTTCGAGCGAATAAAAGCCATGACTGATGACATTTTCGAAAAAAGACACTTGGATAAACAAATTGATCAAAATATTCCTTTTTCGTATGGAGCCCAGAAGAATTTGGAGTTGTATGTGTGACAAGGGTTTTAATAAAGTCATCTGACCAACAATCAAAATGGCGCATATTTACAAGCTTCCAAAATCCTTCTGAACGAAGAATACGAGAAAAACGACGACATGTCAAGAAAAGTGCACGCAAATCATCAAAGGTTCTAAATTTATATTTTTGAAATATTAATATAATAGCATGTTGTTTAAGAAACAAACAAGAAAGAAAAAACCAATGCAACAATTTCATTTGGAAGAATTTGAAAGTTTTGTTCCATTTATTGCTAAAACTTTATTAAGGAATATTCTTGAATATTCAATTCACTTCTTTTGAATATCTTTAAAACAGTTTTATAAAAACAATATTTCTTTACAGAAAATGTCTGAACTCGTTCCCATTAAAATGACTCAACGGTTTGGTTCAATCGATTACAACGTTGTTAATACACTTGCAAAACCTCGAAAGCAAAAAAATGAATGTGAAATGTGCGGAAAAACAGGACTTCTGCAATGTCCTAATTGTAGAGTAACTTATTACTGGTTTGGAGCATTTTTCAAAATTTCTTAATTCGACAATTTTTATGAATATTTCAGCACTGGAGATCATGCGTTAATTGATCAATTAGGAATTCATACAAGTATATGTCCGTTACTTAAACAAATTCGTACTCCTGTGGCGGTAATGGGTTCAGAACGTGATAGATTGAAAAGAGAGCATCAAAAGCACAAAATCATGGTACATTTCAGTTTTTTTCGTGAATTTTTAATACATTATCATGCTCGTAGTTAACTGTTATCGAAACGAGCAAACGCGAAGCAATGAAGCATTTGGTGGCAAATGAGTTTCAATTAGCTATGGCAGGAGCTCTTCAAGCCCAACGACATTCAATTGAATTATTCGGAGCAGACAGAACGGAGCTTGTACCAGCTTATCTTCTTCTTGCTGAAGCTAGCATGGGATTGGAATCATACGCACAAGCAGAAGGATATCTTGCAAAAGCACGATACAACGTATTGGAGCATCCAGATTGCTCTAACACACTTCGCTCACGTTTACATCGTGCATGGGGACGTTTAATGCTTGTAACAGGAAGAGTTGATGAAGCGCGACAAGAGCTTGCAGAAGATGTATTCTTTTCTTATTTGTTTCTGTTTCACACAAATTAAATTTACTCATTATTGTTTTTAATCTTGAATATATTACTTATTATTTCAAACGCGATCCTTTTAAATACTGTAACACGTTAAGATTTATTATTCAAGCGTTGATTGCAATCCAGATCATATCGAAACTACACCTGGATATTTCCATTTGGCAAACACATTTATTGCTACAAAGCAAACTGAAATAGCTTCACGCATATATGATAAAGTTGTGACAATTTGGCAGAAGTTTTTGAGCGAATCACTTCGACGGATTTTGGAGGCATCCCCAACAGCTGCTGGCTCGTCTTCAGACGCCTTAAAAAAGAGAAAGGAAGGACAAAAGAAGAAGAAGAAGAAGGAACCAGAAGCAAAAGGAAAGAAACAAGGCGAAGCAGCAGAAGGAGAAGAAGAGGCAAAAGAGGAAGAGGAAGAGGAAGAAGATGATATGGATTATGAAGAGCTTCTTGGTTTGCTACCTTTAGTTTATTTAATGCACTTATTATCTCCTTTTATGAAACAATTTAACGTTCATTTTCCATATATATAAATATATATATATGATATGTCATGTCTAACAAAATTAACGAAATTATGCAATTTATGCAATTTGTTCAATTCATTCGATATTGCCAATATGCAGAGGATACTCAAGTTTCTGAGACTTTAGGCACAATGACACGAATCGCTCAATTTCGCGAAGAAACAAGCGGGTCTTCTTCGGCCGCTGCAGCCCAAACGCGAAGAGTGATGGGATTGCTTTATTTGTATGGTGGGAATGGGGAAGAAGCAGCAAAAGAGCTGGAGAAAGCATTTAACATTTACAGAGATTTATATGGAGAGGAATGCCCAGAGTGCATATCCATCAGAGAAGAAATGGACAGCTATCTTTGAAGAGCTAAGCAAATGTTTTATGAAAATCAGAAATATTTAGTACATTGTCTTTTCACATACATTTCAAATTCTTATTTTGTTGGAAATTATGTAAATTTTCTGTTGCAAATACTTTTTTTAATTCATTTGAATTCATTTCATTTTCACGCTTTGAATGGGACAAATAGAAAATAATAACGAAATAATTAGACTATTTTTTTTAAAAATTACCATTCAATGTGGTATTAAATCCAGTTCAATTTATTGAAGCAAAAGTGCTATGTATTATGGGTGTGTTTGAACTCCTTATTTCTTTTTGGGATTACTGCTTAGAAATGACTCAAATGCTTTTGAATCTCAACAGGGTGGATTTTCTTCAGGTGGGTGCAGCCTCATACAATTGCCTGAAGGTTCTTCCCCTTGGGCCAAAGGATAGTCATCAAACGATAGTTGTGGGAGATAAAAATGGAGATGTAACATGCTTAACGGTTAAAAAGAAAGTAACTAATGTTTGAAAATTTAACTTGACAATAATTTAGGCTTTTTGCTGAAATATTTGTTTTATTCAATTTTTATCAAAATTTTTTCAATTCATCATTTCACAGATTTTGTGGAAGCAAACGCTTCCTGGAAAGGATGAAGTCACAGCTGTAAACATAGGACAAAGTAATACTGACCAGTCTCAGAAAGTTTATGTTGCGGCTGGCAACAAAGTTTATGGACTTTCAAAAACTGTCTGTTTCTTTATTTCTACCGATTTTCAAATAAAACAATATATTCCTTTTTTTATATATTGCAACAGAAAGGAAAAATTTTCAAAGAAGTTGAATTAGCCTTTGCAGATCCAGTGACTGAACTGATTGTTGAAGATGCAGAAATGCACACTGTGCAAGATAATGTTCATGATGTGTATGTTGAAGACCAAGAAAAATATTTTATGATGGCCGACGGTATGGATAAGTGTTATCTTCATTTTTAATGTTTAAAATCAATTTGCAATATTATTGTAAAAAAAAAAAATATTATCATGATAATTACCCTGTTTAGAAACAATTTGCGGACTTCAACTAGTGCAAGCTGGTCGCTCGAATTCTCAGCCTGTCGCTGTGATGGGGTGCCACGACAAAACCATCAAAGTTGTGTTTGAAGGAGCAATAAAGCATGAATGGTCAGTTGGAGGAACGGTGACTGCACTTATTCAGTTTGGCGAAAAATAATTTTTGAATGTTATTAATATTTTTTAAAATTTCATCTTTTATATGCATTTTTAAAAACATAATTTGAACTGTTCCCTCAATTAAGATATCGGCGTGAATCAGGTGCCATTGTGAAAGAGAAAGAAGAAACCCTCGAAAAGTATGTTATATTGTAAAGCATTCTATGACAATCAGAAAAATATTTAATAATTATTTCAAAACATCTATTTTATCATTGATTTTAGGCCTATTATTTACGGTACATTGGAAGGAGTGCTTGGATTGGCAATGGTTGGAAGCTCCACACATCGTATTGGATGGGAAATTGAGGTTGGCTGCTTATTATCATGACACTTCAAACATATCACATGATGAGCAAAAGCATAGTTAATATTTCATTCCTTTGATTTTTTATTTATCTTGTTGAATAAAAGCTAACATGTTTATAACCTTTTCCGTTACATTTTTTTTTTTTGTTTTCTATAATTTTTATATTTTATGCATATAATTTCTTCACTCAACCATGTTTTTTTTTTTTCAATTCTTTTTTTATACACAATTAATCTTCTATAGGGAGATGGGCAAGTGAACAGCATAGCCATATACGATCTCCTCAGAAATTCGCTTCCAGTGATTATTGTGGGAAGGGACAACGGGTTTGCACATAATTGTTAATTATCAATTGCTTTTGCATTTTCCCATGATATTTTATTTGTTTTTTGTTATTTTGTAATTCGAACATAGATTGCTCGAAATTTACGGGTTTGACAGCCCCGATTCATACACCATTGCACCTCCATCGTTGCTTTATTCATACACACTCCCCGAAGGTTTGTTGTTTTTTCATCTGTTTTCTTTTTCCTTAACACATTAAAATATATGAAACATCTTTTTTTCCCCTTTCTTTTCTTTTTCTTTCTTTTTTTTTTTTCCTCCAAAATTGAAAAATTGGAAACATAGCGATTTGTTCTGTGGGAGGAGGAATGCTCACTTCACTTGCATTCGACGAGGTTGTTGCCATTACATTTTCTGGGAAGATTGTCGGATTCACTACAGAGACATTCCAGGAAGACACCGTTTGCTTATATATTTATTGATTTTCTTATTTGCTGTTGTTTTTATTTTGTGGTTGTTTATTTGCTCAAATTTCAAAAAAAATTTTTCCCCATGAAATAATGTGATTCATTCACACATACACTTATGCTTGTTCATATGCACGCATTCATCCTAAAATCATCATTTTTCATTCTTTTCACTTTCTATCACACAAATATCCCCACAAACATCCCGAACAAACATGAAAATACTCAATTCGTGTTCATCTTATTCTCTTCAGCTCAAAGTTGTTGTTGTGCCAACAGCACCCAGCAAACCGAAAGGGAAAGGAAATGCCGAAGATGACAAGAAATCGTCAATCACACCGTCGTTTATGCAGAACGATGCTCCTTCTTCCTCTTCCACGCCTTCCTCTTCGTCCTCTTCTCCTTCTTCTTCCATCATCACTTCAATGTCTGGCTCTTCTCCTTCACCATCATCAAGTGTGACAATGAAAGCGGTTTGCTTGTTATTGTTATTATTGTGATTCCCCTGTTTTTTAATCATTGTATTGAAAATGATAATGTTTATTATTGTTTTTGTGATTGTCCCTTCACTTTCATGCACCTTCTTTGAAATTTATTCCTTCTCTTAATTAAAAATAAAATAAAATAAAATAAAATAAAAATAAACAATCCATTTCATCCAAAACTGTCTGCCACACACAGGTCATTCCGGAGAACTCTGCGAAGAAGCTCGAGACGCTTGCGAAGGAGGTGATTGTTCTGAACCAGCGTCTGTCTGAGCTGAAGAAGACGTACGAGCAGATGGAGAAGGAGTCCATCCTCACCAACATGGAGGCGAAGCTGAAGTCGACGCTGACGCTGTGTCCCGACGAGCCAAGACACCACCTCGTTTTGGAGTCCTCCACGCCGCTGGAGTTTGTGGCTGTGTACTGCAACGTCTATGCAGATGTCGAAGCGACGCCAAACACGAAGGCGAAGCTCAGCGTCAATCAGCTCCGGAAGATGGAGAAGAGCCAGATGTGGGTAGGGCTGAGCAGAAGCAGCTGTGGTGATGGCAATGGCAGCGATGGAGGTGATGGTTCTGGAGATTCCTCCTCCTCATCGTCTGCGTATTTGTCATCGTCTTTGTCCAGCGAAGACGGGAACAAGGATATTTCCCTCACCTCGCAGACGCTGTCGTGTGTGCTCACATGTGATGCCCCCAACATCACTCGTGTTGAGGCCAAGTTCCGCTTCCTCGAGGGTAAGCCGGGTGTGATGAAGCTTCTTGTCGTGCCGCGCAGTGCTGTCTCCACCGCTGCCACCATCTCCCACGACATCCGCCCGCTCTGCCTCCACCGCCGGCTGCAGGTGAAGTCCACGCCCATCCAGCCACAGGACGCTATTTCTGCCAGCGGCGCATCGTCGACGTCGGCTGCGGTGCAGGAAAAACTGGGACCGCCACTGAATGTGATGGTATGATAGTGGTGATGGTGATTGTGTTTATGTTTTGTTCTATTTTTTGGAATATAAACGATTTTCTTTTTTTCTTTTTTCTTTTTTCTTTTTGAAATGTAATATTTAACATATTTATTTATTTTATTTGATTTCATTATATCTTTATCTATCACAGAAAATCACAGGTCCGTTCTCAGCAGCTGATGCGCACACGTGGATGCATCAATGCTTTGACAATGTGCCTCCACGAAGTCAGAGTGAAATTGGACATATTGAATTTATTTCAGCTTTTCTGGGGACAAAGTTGACAGTTGATTACAAGTTTGAAGCTCTTGTTAATTGAAGACTTTGATTATTATTAATTTTTAAAATGACAAATGATTATTTTTTAATCTTTTATTCGTTTTTATTCAATGTGTTTCAAATATTCCATAATTTTTGAACACAATCCTGTTTCATTACCAATTACTGTTATTCTGTTTTTTTGTATGTGCTACATTCACAAAAAATTTTAGAGCATCAGAAATAATTGCAAAATCAGACAACATTTCAGCTCTTGCCGTGATCAAAGAACACATCTCAAAGAAGACTATTATCACAATGGTTAAAACAAAAGTGTCGATGGGTTTGTTCTTTCCTTTCTTCCTTCTTTCTTTCTTTTGACTCTAAAATGGAATCTATTTCATTTTAATCGCAATTCTTATTTGTTTTTTCTCTTTTTATTTATCTTCTTGAACAAAAACTTCATTTCACACAAAATTGCAATGCTCAACCTTGACATTATAATTAATCTTTCAGAGGTTAAAGACGAGACTGTGAAGAGTGTCCTGAAGCTTGTCCATCCACTGTACAACAAAATGGCAGTATTTCTTCAACAATACGAATTCATCGGATGTCTCAAGGTGTGATTTATTCTCATAATAATTAGCTTGTTTTAAAGTTTGATGTCTTAAATAAATGATTACAAACACAAACAAAAAAAAAAACAGGAAATCAAAGAAGCAGAAGATGACGATTCTTTCTTTTCAGATGAGCAACTTGCTCTGTTATCTGCTCCTGCTGCTAGCGGTAATACAGAATATATTGATAAAGTTAGAACTAATCATAACTATCTTCAAAGTTTGCAATCATTTGCTTTTTTATTTTGAAAACATATTTATGTATTTTTAACCATTTTTCAGCAATTATTACCAATCTGTTTATTGATTACAACACATTCCATGGCATTCCATTTGAAAACAGACTTGTAACTTTAAAGAGGATCTTATCCAAACCATTTCCATTGGACGAAATCCTTTCTATATTTTTAAGATGATTGATATATCCTTCAACAATTTGTTTTTTATTACAATAATTATCATATTTTTTTGTGTGAATTAGCAATTTTATTTTATTGTGGCCTGGAACAGATCAGAATTTTTTTAATCAATCAATTCTCCTTCACGATAATAGAGAATTAATATCTAATGAATAAATGTCAGATACGATAAGGGTTAGATTTTTGCAGGAGGTTTCTCGACTAAATGAAGAGGCTCACGGATTATCTTTTTCTACAACAACTCAAACTGAATTGGATCAAGAGAAGGAAGATGAACTCAGAAAGCAAATAGAACAGCAAAAAAAGGAAAGAAATGAAATTGCTGAAAGAAAACAAAAAATGATTGATTGGGGATTTCCTGAAGAATTGATTTACACATCTTTTGATAAGTATTTCATTAAAAATCAAATAAGTGAAGATAAAAGTTCGCAGTCAAATTTAACTATGCAAGGTGAACATGAATTTATTCCTCCACAACCTGTCACAAAAAAGATTAAAGTGAGCGACATTGTTGTTGATTCAGATGGAATAAAGTTCAATGGAGTAAAGCAAAAAGTTCGATTCGTTTTTTCCGACGAAAAAGATGAAAAAGAAATGGTAAATGCACTATTTTCTTTGATGTTATTCCATTTTGAAATTTTTATTTTGCTTCAATATTTTTCAGAATAACTTGACATCCAAACAAAAAAACAAGAAAAAAGAACGCATTGATTCTGAAGATGCAATTGCTAAAATGGCTTTTCATGCACCACCTTATCCGTTATCAGATAAATATAGGCTTCTTTTGTTTCGTTTGATTAACAGCTCTTTGCTTCCTCAGCCTGAAAAAGTTTTTGGGAAAATCAAACAAACTGGAAAGGATCTGCCAATATCTGTGCCTCCTGTATTTCCAAAGCATTCTTTATCCAAAGAACATAAAAAAGATGAAAATGACGCTGGACGTATTTCAGAAAGCAATCTACGTGATGAAAAAGAAAAGACTGATAGCGACTCAGAAGAACCGGAGATTCCAATTCCATATGTTTTAGCAGACACAGACACCGATAAAGGAAAAGCAGACTCCAATCTTTCAATCGAAGCACTCTTCACAACGTCGCCTTCGTCAATTCCGCCTGAAGATAAGCGCCCGCTGATGATGCATCCGCTCCTGTCGTCAACAGCCATCCGAGTTCTGCCAGACGGACAGACGCTCGAGTCAACCACAGAAGGCAGCGCCACCTCAAAGGCATCGCATTCTGTGATGGAAGGGACGTGGTTCTTTGAGGTGACCATTTTGGACAATTCGCTAACAAACGCAAAGATTGACTCAGAAGCTGCTGCTGGCTTGGAAATAGACGACGATGGAACATTCAGGATTCCTATGAATGAGGCAGCTGCAAAGAAGAAGTCAGAGCGAATGCTAAAAGACGATCTTGAACTTCAGACGATTGAAAAGGAAGTTTTGAAGGCGGAAGGGAAAACCGCATCAAATGAAAGCATGGAACTTGAGCCATTTGAGATTGTTCTGTCAACCGCAACTCGAAGGGATATTGCTTCTGAATTTGCGCCTTCAGCTGCTTCGTCTGCTTTTTCCTCCTTCCATCAGTCTGTTCCGCCTCTTCCGCATGTGCGTGTGGGCTGGGCGATGGACGAGGCAGAGACAGAAGAAGTGCTGGGGAGCGATAGATTTGGATATGGGCTGGATGACAAGAACGGATGGGTGATGCACGACGGGAGGGTGGTGAGGGTGATGAACAAAGGGCACCGCTGGGGAAATACTTGTTCTGGTGAGATTGATTCATTGGAAGATATGAATGAAAGCAAGCACGAAAGCTTTCACAAGGAATCTGGCGAAGATGGAAAACAGATTGAAAACGAGAAGAAAGAGAAGGAGATAGAGAAAGGAAGTGAAGATGATTGCGGAGACGGAGAAGGAGACAAAACACAAGAAATAACTCCGTCCCTGCTGGAACAGCTCACTGCACCTCCACCTGGATTTTTGTGGGAAGATGATAAATACCTTCTTTCTGCACAGGCGACAGTTGCTCCAAAACAAAACAGCGTCTGTCTGCCTCATTACACACCACGACCTCTTCTCCCAGGCGATGTGATTGGATGTCTCATCCATCTGCCGATGATTCCTGAAAGGGTGCAGCGCAGAGAAGCAGAGCTGCAGGCGC
Organism: Monocercomonoides exilis; assembly: GCF_001643675.1. NCBI lineage: Eukaryota > Preaxostyla > Oxymonadida > Polymastigidae > Monocercomonoides > Monocercomonoides exilis. The sequence continues at coordinate 513,773 of NW_027150573.1, forward strand.
TGCACTATGTCATCACTCAGACATCCTCTTATTACGCAGAGGAGTCAAAACGACCCACTATTCCCGTGATGGGGAGCTTTATCGCATATTATTTGAACGGGGAATCGCTCGGCATTGGAGCTGTCGATATTGAGCGAGGCGCATACCGCCCAGCTGTGTCGATAGGGGCAGGTGCGCGAGTGATGGTGAACTTTGGAAAGAACTTCCGCTATCCACCAGATTGGCCATTGTTATTGAAGAATGTTGTGGTTGGGAAAGCAATGCGGAGAGAATGGGAAGCGATGAAAGAATTTGCTATAAAACAGGCTAAGTTGGAAGAAGAGCTACACTCAAGCAAATCATTACGCTCATCCAAAGGAGAAGAGAGCACCGTTAATACGAGTGCAATTGAAATGAAGCTTCTTCAGCCGTTTCTTCCGCAGCCGACTCTTCCCGAGGAGAAAAGTGATGATGCTCTGAGAAAGCAAATTCTGCTGTTGATTGAGAACGGAGAAGTTATCATCCGTCCTCTTTTGACGGCGAAGAGGAAAATGTGGATGGAAGAGACGCTTGCTGAGCAGATCGGGGTGAATGAAGATGGAAGCGAGCGTTTCGACTTTCTTCCTCAAGCAGAGGATAAAAATGCAGGGTTCAGCAATTCAAAGAGCGAAAGCATTGCGTTTGGGGATACGACTGAGCAATATGTCGACAAAGTATCATCGGCCCTTTTATTTGGCAAAAGCACTTCATCCACAATTGGAACAAATGAGCGTGCAAAGCCTGACTATTTGTCACTTCTGCCGCCCTTACCAGATGCCAATCCTCCGCTGAGTGTCTACACCCCGTCTCTTGTCAGTCTCCGCTCAGACATCCAGAAGTCGCTTGTTCAAAGCTTCATCAAAAGCACCAAGCGCAGGACAAGAGCCTACTACGACACAAAGCGGCTTATGCAGATGATCTCCAGCGAGAACCAGGCTACGCCGTCGATGCTGATGGAGTGCCGGAGAGGATGCTACTGCCTCGCCACCACCACACACCCAAACCCGCTGCCGTACTGGACTCCTGCCCACTCCTTTTCGTTTCAGGCAAAGAAGGAGATGGTGTGCCAGTGCGATCTGTGCAACTACCACCGCCGCAACAATTCGCAGAGCATCAGAATTTCACCAAATACGTTCTTATCACATAGCCCGATAGAACCTTCTTCGCTCACATCGCCTTTGTTCTCTGCCCAGTGCAGCCTCAGCCCCCGCACTTCATCACCTTTTCGTGCATTCTACACACAACCACCTCTTATTCCACCATCTCATCCATGTCATCTTCCCTTCTCTCCTGCTGCTATCCATTCTTCTTCACTTCATCCACATCCACTTCAAACCGAAGAGACATATCTCATTCTGTCGCTTCTCTACCGCCGACCTCCTCTGCCTCGACTGCTCTACTGGTGCTCTTCTGTGCTCAGCCGCCGTGTTCCGCAAGTGGCTGCCTCAGCACTCCCTGCAGCTCAGTCGCATTCAGATACGTATCGACGAATACGGTCCCTTGGCCACTCCAACCACTCTTCTTTTGGAAGCATTTCCAGACGCTCTCAACAGGGTGATAAAGACAGAGAGCGCAAATCTCCATTTCTTGCAGGTTCTGGTGGCATTTCAGCCGCCAGCTCTTCTGAGGCATCCAAGAAAAGCTCAGTATCTTCTGGGCTTTTGCTGTATGACGATGAAGAAGCATCGTGGAAGAAAGAGCGGAAAAGTAGAATTTCTGCAGTGAAAAAGATGCATTCCATAGCAAAGGGAATGCTTCAAAATTAGTTTAGGATCATTTCATTTTTTTGATGGTTTTTATTTTCATTAGTCATTTGCTACGAACACATTAAAAATATTATGTTTATGTAAGATTTCAATATGTTGTGCACATTTCATTTTAAGTGCAATCGAAATTTCTCAACATGGAGTTGAAAAAAGCATTTTCTATTTTGCTATCCAAATCGAACACAAACTGGTTTTTCTTTTCAAATATTTGTAATATCAGAATTGTTTCACCAAAAATAATTCAACATCGAAAAAGTTTAATTCTAGATCGAAATTAAAAGAAACTGATATGAGCATTAATTTTGTAATTTTTTTCAAAATTTTTGATGACGATGTATTTTCGATTTCGAATTTAACATCTTCAATCTCGAATAAAAATTTTCCGATTTCGAATAATTCTTTCGGTGAATGATCTGAGGAATTTATCAACTTCAATCAGAAAAAAACATATTTGTATTTGTTTTAATGTTTGATTGTGTGTAATAGCGTGAATAGGATAAAATCGAATAATATTAAAACTCTTCACATGTGTTCAGGAGATTATTAGAAATTAAAGAAAAAAATACAAGTGATAGGATAGTTCGTGATCTTATTTTGTGTGTGAAAAGACAGATATTTATCTCATATATTGAAAACGAAATGTTTTGAATTTCATATATTGCATTGGAATCTGATAGAATATAACATTTACAATCTTCAAAATGAGAAAAGAATCGATTGATATCAGTCTTTATCATAGAAAACAGTCGTTCAAAACGAAAGAAAAACATTTCCAATAAATAAACATTTGCAATTATAAACTTTTGTGTCAATAAAATTTCTTTGGTTTTGACTTGAATAGAAATTCTGAACAAATTATCTTCTTTTTCGATTTCGAATTAAAGTTTTTCGATCTTGAATAATTTTTGATGTAGAAGGCACCAAAAAAATCACGATCTGCGTAAAGCTTGGTTGAATGTCTGAAATATAGAGTATCCATTAAATCAAACAATGAAATTTTTGCCAAAAAAACAAAAATGCCCTGATTTAAACAATGAGTCATAAACAAAAAATTATTTATTTTTTAAATTCATCTTGATAAAAGAGAATAAAATGGATAATTGGAAAAAATGAAGGAAAAATACTTGGATAAAAACTCAAATAAAATAACAAACTATCAAGAAATAGTATCTGTTTCATGTATCAACTCAACAATAAATAACTATATTTTAGTTGCAATTTATTAATAAAGCAACTTCACCATCTTAACAACAACAGCAAAAAAAAAAAAAAAAAGAAAGAAAGAAAAAAAAAAAAGAAAAAGAAAAAGAAAAGAAAAGAAAGAGAAAGAGAAAGAGAAAGAGAAAAAGAAAAAGAAAAAGAAAAAAAAATAAAAAAAAAAAACTTCAGTTGAGATGACGGAATTTTTTTTTTTTGATTGAAGTAGTAAAGATTCATATGATAATAAATTAATGATTCAGATTCAAAAATAAGACAGTAAAGTTTTTGTAATGGAACAGTTTTTAACAAAAATTGTATATCACACATTGATGCTTCAAATAATCTTTGAAAGCACAGAACATTTCATCAAATCTTCATTATATTCAAAAACTTGATGAATCGACGGATACCCCAATATGAACAAGTAAACAAAGTCACTCTCCATAAATCATTAATGCAAGAATGTTTTGTTCAAGATTTCAAGAACATTGTAAGTAGTTGCTCTTTTGTTCATCAATGTCGCTTTAAAAGTGCCGCAACTTGAAGGTCATTATAATCTTCTCAACAACAGTGATGAAAGAAATTTGAAGGATTTTGGACTTTGAACGATTGCAAACCAATTTGATTCCTGCAAAGCAAAATCAAAGAAGAATTTTAACAACTGAGTTTCGGAAGACAACTTGCTCATTTGTGATATGTAATAATTGGCTCGGGTGTCTTTCTCGCTAATTCACTCACACTGAATGTCAATGGCTGATTTCTTTCTGCTGCTCGGAATGCATGTGCCTCAGACTCCTTCTGTTTTTGTTTCAAACTTCTCGCTCGCTTCTCACAGCCATAGGTGTCAAATGCCCAGAGAGCTTTCCGTTTTTCTGGTGTCAGGCTCATCATCACTGTCTTCAGAGTTATCTTTTCACTTTTCCATTCTGCCATTCGCTTTGATTTGTAAATCTTCATATTCTTTTCCATTTTTTCAAACCATTCGTTTTCTGTCTCATTTATCCATGTTTTTCTTTCATTGTTTACGGAAATCAGCTTTTGATTCGCAAAAAACGGAACAAAAAAGATGTCACTTCTTTCAACAAGCAGCATCAGCTCCTCCATTTTCCTTTCTTTCTTCAGAGGATCTCTTCCCCATCGCGCAAATCGTTCAATTCTTTGCAGCTTTCTCGACAAATCTAATTCATGTAGATATTCTTCTTCCTCATCCACCACACAGCCCTGTTCCGTTGAATAAATCCAATTCTCATCAACTTCTTTTGTGATAACAACTTTCAATGCGTCTTGTTCATTTTCTGGATTTGTATCTTCGTTCCAGTTGTATTCATCTTCCACGCCTGTTGAAATCTGCATGGTTCTTTCTATTGAATACTTTTGATCATTTGTCCACTGTTCTTCTGATTGATTTTGGTAGTTAGTTAATTTTGAACCCTGTTTTTGATTCAAATAAGAAGAATGATAAGTTTCTAAGCAAGAATTTCTCTCATTCTTCTTTTCTATCAATTCTACTGAAAGCAAAGGATATTCTTCGCAATTGTACAAGAGAGATCGATTGTCATTTCTTTTTTCTGAAATTTCAATTTCTTTTATTTCTTCTTGTTCGAATTTTTCGTTCTTTTTGTTTGAAAATGTTGGATTGCTAATGCGTTTTTTCGTTTCATAGTTTTCTTCAAGGTTTTTGTATTTCTTCTTTTTCTCTTTCTCTTTCTTTTTCATCTCCATATATCTGTCCAAAACACTCATTTGTGTGAATCTTTCAATTTTCATTTGTTTTTTCTCTTCTTTGTTCACTTCATCAATAAGTCTTTTTGCCATCTCTTCGTTTATTTCAGCTCCATCTGAATGAAGTCTGCTTTGCATTTCTTCGAGTGTCAAATTCTCGCTCAAGCTGTCATTCTTCTGTCCATCAATTAACTCATCTCCACAAACAATTTTCTCATACGCACTTTTCCACGTTCCTTCTTCCCATTCATCTCTCATCCAACTTTTCGTCACCCAGACTCCAAATGTTCTGAAGTGCTTCTCGGCATCTTTTATCTGCCGCATCACCAAATCCTTTCTGCGTTCTTCAATTTTAGCATTTTCTTCATTATCATCATTAACGCTTAAGCAGGAGCATTCACCTTCCTTATTATTATTGTCATCATCGGAATTTCTGTCGTATGCATTATTCTCATTCTCTCCTTTCATTTGTTTCTCCATCAGCGTTGCATCGATCCTGGCACCAGCGTCTGATCTGATTAAACACCCGTTTCTGCTTTCTCTCTTCATTAACTCTCTATCCTCTCTGTTCCACTTGTTCTTCAGTTCTTCACCCCTCTGTGTGCCGATGCGAGACTCCATTTTCCCATCAACTTCAACCTCAACATCCCGACTAACCTCTCCCCGACTTAATTGAAGAGGTTTCCAATGAGCCATTGACCAATCCAGCGGACTTTCTTCATCACAAAGCTCCTTTTTCTCACTCTCTGTTTTTCTGCCTCGGACGTCAGTGTCATCATTATGTATTCTAATTGCTTTTTTCAAATCAATTCCTGAAATTTCTCTTTCTCTTTCATCTTGTACTTCTATAAAATCGCATTTCTTCTCTTTTGCGTTTCTTTGATGGCTATTTCTAAAATGTTCAATATCTGTATGTTCAAAAGTTTCGCTTGCTGTAGTACCACTGCTGCTTGAATAACGTCTAAAATTTTCTTTTGAAATGGAATTCTTCGCTATTGCTCCAGAAAACATCTCTTCACGTAATTTTGATGCAGTTTTTACAGAAGCCTTTTCTTCGTGTGTATCTAATGCGATTTTAGAAGGTTTTTCAACCAATCTGCACATATTTAATTCATTTTCGAAGTCGCAAGAGCTTCTAGGAATCATTAATACGCTTCCCTTGTTCACATTGAGATTATTCGGTTTTTGATTATTAAGTTTCATTTTTAATTCATGCTCAAAAAACAACATATTGTCGCTTAATGTGCAACTTTTGCATTGTGAGTCGAATCCTTTCTGATTTGTCTGACTTGGATGAAAAGAAACACTTTGTGGCAAAGGAATTGAGAAAGGATGAGACGAACAGAGAGTTTTGCATTTGTCTTTCTCAGCATTAACATTTATATCCGACCTCCAAATTGTTGATCCACCCTTATTGTCAAGTAAAGAAGAAGAAGAAATTGACGAGGTTGCATGATGATTGAGTAATTTTTTATCCAAATTATTCTGTTCAAATAATTTTTCCAAAAGTCCATGCTTTGTGCAATCAAAAGCGCATATTGTTTCAGGTGCCTTTTGTTCTTTATAAGTTTATTAAAATTAATTCCATAAAGTTATGAGCATTATAATAAGAGAAGCAAACTTGTTGAATCATCGTGTTCTTCGTTCTGAGCTTTCTCTTGATAATCTTTAATTATTAAGCTGCAATAATCCTGATTCATACAAATTCAAATTCACTCTTCACAACAAAAATAAAAGCTCTAAAACTCAATTTTTTATAATTTATTATGGTGATTCAATAATTTATTTGCAACGAAAATTTTTGAAATGATATAAAATAATAGTAAATTCACAAATGGACAATAATGCAAAAGTTTGTTTGGATGAATAAAATGAAATATTAAATATTCTTATTCAAAAAAAATCTTTTTGCTCAATGAAGAGGTTTGAAAAGTTAAAAATGGAAAATACACAAATAAAATATATCAAGACTCAAACATTCGTATGAAATATTTGTTTTGTGTAAATAATAATAAATATTACCTTCAAAATGCTGCCCATATTATAATTAAAAACGATTAAAAAAATGGATAATCAAGCGAAAAGGTTGGTTATTCAGTCAATGGAAATTGAAAATTTCAAATCTTATTATGGAAAACATGTGCTTGGACCTTTTCATCCAGTTTGATTACTTTATTACTTTTTAACTTTTTTGTTTTATGAAAATTTCATTATTTTAAAAATTTTTCCTTGTTACCTTTTTAGTATTTTTCCTGTGTTGTTGGTCCAAATGGAAGCGGAAAATCAAATGTAATTGATGCGTTACTTTTTGTTTTTGGATTCAGAGCCAAAAACATTCGAATGAAACGTGTTGAAGAGTTAATTCATCATAGTAATGAACATATGGATGTCATGCAAGCTAGTGTCGCAATAAACTTTGCATTGGCATATGATTCTGTTTGTGTTTTATTTGTTATCTCAAAAATTGAAGTGCTTTTCAAATTAAAAAATGGTTTAGGATGATGATTCGGCTGAAATAGAAAAAGGAAGTGAATTTGTCGTAAGCAGAACTGTTATTCGTCGCGAAAAATCAACTGCATCAATATACAGAATTAATCATCGCGAATGTACTCTATCTGAATTGGAAGAAAAGCTTAATTTTTATGGACTTGATATTAATCATAATCGATTTCTCATCCTCCAGGGAGAAGTTGAATCAATATCATTGATGAAGCCTAAGGGCGCTACAGACAAAGAAACCGGCTTATTGGAATACATTGAAGAGATTATTGGAACAAATACTCTTATAGCACCAATTAAGGCATCGGAAGAAGCACTTGAACAACTAACTGCAGAACGACAAGGGAAAATATTTGTTGTTCGGGTTGCGGAGTCAGAAAAGACAGCACTTGAGGGGCCAAAGGACGAGGCCGAGAATTATGTGGAAAAGCAGCGCGAATTGATCCAGTTGAAAGCCAGGAGATGTCTGCATCATCTGACAGAAGCAGAAGAGAAGCAAAACAAGTTTGTGAAATTGGGCCAAGAGGCAAACGATCAACTTAAGGAAAAAAGAGAGGCATTGGCACAGATGAAAGAAGAAGAGAAGAAGCTGAACGCAGAATATGTAGAGCTGAAGAAGATGTTTGACACAGAGTCTGCGATAATGCTTGATGTCAATAAGAAGCTGGCTGAGTCAAAAAGCACCGATGCAGATCTGAAAAAGGAGAAGGAAGCGCTCAGAAAACGGAAAGATGTGCTCGAAAAGGAGGACAGCACCTCAGCTTCAGCCGCTAAGAACTCTGCGAATGCAGCGCAGGACGCAGAAGACCGAGTGAAGCGAGTGGAGGAAGAGATTGAGCGATGTCAAGAAGTGATTGACGAGAAAGAGAGAGAGCTCGACGACATTCGGGCAAAAGTGGCTGGTGAGACGACGAAGCAGCTGAATCAGATAGAAGAGCTGAAGAAAAAACGTGCGATGCCGGAGAAGCAGCTGAAGAAGCTGTCAACAGAAGTGAAAGAGATGGAGAGGAGACTGAACGAAGAGCGCGAAGAAGAAGAAAGAACAGCAGCTGAGCTGAAGGAGGCAGAAGAAATGAAGACGCGTCTTGAAGCATCAGCAGCAGAAAGCAAAGAGCGGATAGAGATGATTGAGGCAGCGCGGCAGGAGATTCTGAGGGAGCTGAAGGAGAAAGAAGCCGAAATCAAAGCGCTGAGAGAGCAAGAAGCTCGTCTGAATCAGCGCGGGATCGATCTGCAAGGAGCCATCGCGTCGTTTGAGGCGCGGCTGAGCGGGACGCAGTCGCTGGATGCGTCGACGAAGGCGCTGATGGAGATGAAGAAGCAAGGGAAGATCAGCGGGTTCTACGGGCGGCTGGGGGCACTGGGGCAGATCAGCAGAAAGCACAGGAAGGCGCTGGTGGCAGTGGCTGGTGGGAGAATGCAGAACTTTGTGGTGGAGACGGCTGAGACAGCGAGTGCGTGCGTCGGCGAGCTGAAGGCGAAGCGGCTGGGCGTGGAGACGTTTATGGTGCTGGAAAAGCTGAGGGAGCAGATGGCGGGGGAGATGGAAAGATCGGCTGTGGAATATCAGAGATGGGCGGAAGAGCAAAAGCGGAAGAAAGTTCAATGCTTGTGGATAATTTTTTTTTCTTTCTTTATTCAATTTTATTTTTGTGCTTTTATTATTTATCTTTGTTTCTCACTCTTAATTTTTCTTGAATGTGATGTGCAGACATTCCTCCAATGCTGTATGATCTGCTTGACCCTGCCGATCCGATGTTTGCACCTTGCTTTTTCTTTGCCGTGCGATCGACGCTTGTCACAGAAAATTTGACTGATGCGCTTCATTTTGCATACGAAGACGACCGCAGGCGAAAGAAAGTAGTCACTTTGGATGGAGAAGTGGTGGATCCATCGGGAACGATGAGTGGTTATGTTGGAGGAGGAAGGAGAGGAGGAGAAGGAGGCAGAGGGAGAGGCAGAGGAGACGATGCCGCAGACAATGAGAAGATGGTTATTATGGGTGAAAAGGGGTTTGATGTGATCACTGAGGAAGAAGAGAAAGAGTATCAGAGGAAAAGAGGAGAGCTGGAGCATGTCAACAGAGAGCTGCAGAAGACGAGGCAGAGCATTGACGAATTGGAGACAGAGATGAGAGAGCGTAGAAGAGAAAGAGCAGACAGTTCGGGCGATCAGAACTCGAAATATGTTGTGATGTCGATGGACCAGCTGAATGTTGAAGAAAGAAAAGCGAAAATGGAGTCGGAGGTTTGTCTGGTTATCTTTTTTTTAATTATCCATGTTCACAAAATACATCACCATTCTTTTTTATATTCCTTTAACTTTCTAATGCTCAATGAAATTCTAAACAATATCATTTGCTTTCTATTCTTTTAAGAGCATATCACAGCAGATGCACAACGTGCTTTCTCGTCTTTCCAGACTTACAGCAGCAGCTGAGAAACAAGCGAGATTGTCTTCATCGTCGAATGAAAGCGAGAAGAAGAAAGGAGCACGCAGCGGGGCAGACACAGATGCGCTCATTGAAGCCAAGAAAAGCGAGGCGAAGAGGCTGAAGAAGGAAGTGGATGCACTTAATGAAGAGATTGAGGCTCTGAAGAAAGTGATGGATGCGAAAGGAGGAACAGAAATGGCACAAATCAAAGCAGAGCTGGTGGACAACAAGCGGCTGCTGGAGGAGAAGCAGAAGATGGCGACGCAGTGGCGGTTTGATGCGAAGAATGCGCGAAAGAAAGCGAAGGAGATTGGAGAGAAAGGCGAGCGGGGCAAAAAGGAGAAGGTGCGGATTGAGGCGCGGATGGAGGAGATAGACAAGATCCGGAATGAGAACGTGGAGAAGGCAGCGGCGCTGTTCAATCAATGGAAAGAGCTGGAAGAGAAGCTCGATGGCGTGCCAGAGCGGCTCGAGGCGATGGAGAAAGAGCACGAAGAGAAGAAAGAGGAGATCACTGTGATCACAAAGGACGAGGTTGCACTGGCTGAGCGGGTGAAGGAGCTGAACAAACAGCAGAAGGAGAACGAGCGAGTGGTTGAAAAATGGATGGAGGAGATTGAAGTGCTGAGAAAGATGACTGTTGGGTTTGCTAATATTGTTTATTGATTGCTTTATTTCAAGTTAATTGCTTTGTTAAATATATGTATGTATTATTGATCACTTATTATCCTTAATGTTCTTTCATTCCATCTTTCCATTCACTCCGCCAACAGCCCCGAAGACGAGGCAGTCGATCTGAGGTTCGTCGACGATGTTCTGTCTGAAACACCACACAAACACCTCAGGGCAATGAACAACAACGAAGTGGCTGAGATGGAAGGCTCCATTCGCTCGCTGTCAGAGGCGCTGGCGAAAGTGCAGGTGGATTTGACAGCAATTGCGTCGTATAGAAAGAAAGCGGCAGAGCTGGAGGAGAAGAAGAAGGACCTGGCAGAGGTGACGCGGAGGAGAGATGAGGAGATTGAGAGGGGAGAGCAGCTGAAGAAGCAGAGGCTAGACGGGTTTATGAACGGATTCAGGATAATCACACTGAAATTGAAAGAGATGTATCAGGTTTGGTGAAGAAGAAGAAGAAGATGATGATGATGTGATTGGATTTATTGTTTTGTTGCATATGGTATTTTCATTCTTTTTTATGATTGAAATTATTGTGATTGGTGAATGTTCTATTTTTTTCATTAAAAAATCAATTTATCATTCATTTTCATTTATTTGATAATTCAATTCAGATGATAACACTTGGAGGTGATGCAGAGCTTGAGTTGGTTGACAGCGCTGATCCATTCACTGAAGGTATAACATTCACCGTTCGTCCGCCCACAAAAAGCTGGAAGTACATTCAGAATCTTTCTGGCGGAGAAAAGGTTTGAATGACTTGTTTTGATTAATTTTTTAGCCAAATTTTGTTCTCTTTCTCTCTCTCTCTCTCTCTCTCTCTTTTTTTTTCTGGTTCTTCAATCAAATTTTTCCTCTCAGACACTTTCGTCGCTGTCCCTCGTGTTTGCATTGCACCACTTCAGACCCAATCCTTTGTATGTCATGGACGAAATAGACGCAGCACTCGACTTTCGAAACGTATCTATCATTGCCCAATATGTCAAGTCTCAAACAAGAAACGCTCAGTTTATTATCATTTCTCTCAGAAATAACATGTTCGAACTGGCAGATCGTCTTATTGGAATCTACAAGACACACAATTGCACAAAATCTGTTGCTATTAATCCTTCAGAATTTGAAATACCTTCTGCTACTCAACAAACTTCAGACAATCCAGAGGAGGATGGCTCATCAAAAATTTCCATTTCACAATAAATCTTATCAAATTACCAACAAATAAATCATTTTCTTTTTTAAAAAAATCATTGACTTTTCGTGACACTTCATTTACATTTCGCTGCACTTCGATCATTTCTTTTTCATTTTTATTTTATTTCCATTTTTGAAGATCGTTTTTAAACTATTATGGATATCTGATCAAGATTATCTTTATTGAATAATCTTTCATGACTTCTAGTGTTCTTGAACAGATAAGAAGTTGTCATGAAGATTTAGAACGTTATGAAAGAGTTGCTACTGATCTTATTAAAACAAAGTCTAAAACTGTATGTGAATTTATTCCTTTTCTTGATTTTTTGATTTTATTTCTTTTATTTCAACAGCAAATAGAATACATCACTCAACAACATAAAATAAACTATTATTTAGGACGAATGAAAGAAACAAATGAGCAACTAAAACGGTTGTATCAAGAAAAAGATTCTTTATTAAAGAAGGAAGAAGGAGAATCCACCACTGCAACAAGAATGTTCGCATTTATTAAACAACTTGAGGAAATCAGAACATTTCACCAAGCTTCTGGAACTGCATCGACATTAGTTACTAGTACTGTTGAAGATGTCGATCTTAATGGTTTTTTCTTTCATTTCTTTTTCAAAATTCTTGAATGATTGTGGATTTTTTTCAATTATTTTTCCTCTTCTTTTATATAGAGCTTGTCACATTTACTGGAGATGAAGCATTTGGAAGGCTTTTTGATTTGAACGCATCTCATGGCGAATTTGTCAATCTTCCTTTTGTAAACCAACTCCAGTTGAACGGCTCATTTGAAGTGTTTCTGAATACCATTAAGCAGCTTCATATGATACCGCGAGAGATGAAGGCTAATAAAGAATATGAGCAATTCTTATACAATCTATTGGAGTATTTAAAGAGTTTTTTCGTGCGTGTTAGTCCACTTGAAGATTTTGATCAAATTGAAGAAGATGCAATGGAGTATTTTGGAGTGTTATGGAGGAAAGGCTCATGGAAAGGATGGGATAAAGTTGATGTTGAGATTGACGAAATGATTCAAGGTGAAGCCGAACCTGAAGAGATGAATGAAGAAGGAATGGACATTTCATCATCAACTTTGCCTGAGAAAAAGGATATGAAAAAAATGTTATGTAGAGTGTGCGGTCAAACTGTGAAGGCAAATTTATTTGGATTCCATAGAAACGGAAAGAAGCATAGAACTAATGAGCTAAAACTGAGGTTAATGATGGACGTATCGAAAGACGTCGAGTATGTTTTGAAGCAGATGAATAATGAAACATCAGAGAATTCAGATTCTGAGAAAAAGAAAGCAGAAACTGATAAGCCCGTTTCATCAAAGCAAGGCAAAGGTCAAAAGGCATCCGAAGCCGAAAAAGAACAGCAATTTGCATCTACATTTGCTGCGCTTCTGCGAAACATTGGCTGGATGGAATTTATGATCTTTCTCTTCATTTCACCTGAATCACAGACATTTATCGACTCTGCTGGAAATTCATCTGCACCTTCTGAAGGAGCATCTTCATCCGAAAAGCCATCTTCATTACTGATGTCTCTTGTCTTTCCGCTGCTTGGTTCAGAAATGAATAGAACTGAAGTGTTTGTTGCGAAGAAGAGGCTGAATCGACTTGAAGAGCACAGAGCAGATATGGATGCGCAGGCAGATGCTGCTGTTGAGCGGCGCAGGCGCAGGAAGAAAGTGGCTCATGAAGGCGAGGAAGATGAAGATGATGAAGATATCTTTGACGACTTTGGAGCTGAGTCTGACGATGAAAGGGAAAGGAGGAAGGCAAAAGAGAAGGAAGAGGAAGAGGACTTTGATGATGATGAAGGAAGCGTTCCGTACAATCCAAAGGGAGTTCCACTTGGCTGGGACGGCAAGCCCATTCCTCTTTGGCTCTACAAACTTAACGGCTTAAATCAAGAGTTTAAGTGTGAGATCTGCGGAAATGCAGTCTATAAAGGTCCGAAAAACTTCGAAAAGCACTTTCAGGAATGGAGACATGCACATGGGATGCGTTCACTCAAGATACCAAACACATTACATTTTCATGGAATTACAAAAATAAGCGAAGCTGTTGCGCTGTATGAAAAGATGAAGAAGGAAGTTATGAATTGGTCTTTTGTCGGAAGCGAAGAGGAAGAGTTTGAAGATGCTTATGGCAATGTTCACAAAAAGAAGGTGTATGATGATTTGAAACGGCAAGGCCTTCTTTAATTCAATTGTTGTTTCTTTCTTTTTTGTTTTGTTTCACTTCATCTTTTGAATAATCTAGTTTATTTTCTTTCTAAATTTAAAAATTAAAAAAAAAAATATCTTGAAGTGCATGAATGAAATGAAATCATGAGACATCCAGCGAAAAGAAAAAGTTTCAAGATTTATAGTCTTTCAGAATACTAAATGGTTAATGACTGTGTAGTTTCAGAGAAAGGCTCGTTGAGGTACAATTGAAATGAGTGCAATTTCATCCTTTGTAAGAGCAGTAAAATCTGCTGGAACCTAAAACAGAATAAATTTTCATAATGAAACAGAAGATTGCAAACTTGTTGCGCTATAAGCTGATGAAACTTGATTTCCGATCCTTTTTTCGGTAAAGGCGGATACTCCCTTATAAGTATATCAAATGAAGTGGACGTTCCTTGGGGTATTGAACGTTGAAGCTGTTCCTTCATTGAGAACAATTGGGTGTATAGTTTTTGAAGTTCGTAATTTGTCCATATTTGTTCGGTATTAGTCGAACTGTTCATGTTGAAAATGTTTGATCATTTACCCAACATTACATTGATTAACACGAAAATGAACTTTGAGGAGCTTGTTTCCCAGATCAAACCGCTTCACATCGCAATAGGATTGGCCTCTTTTTGGCTCTTGTTTTCTATTTATTATTTAAGATGTTTGGTAATTATATATTGCGTTATTGAACAGTTACATGTGTTTTGATTTTCTTAATATTTTTTCAGTTATTCCAAAGGCATTACACATTGAGCAGCCACCTCTTCCAGAAGACGGTTCGATTTTAATGAAATATTTTATTTTAAATTATTTTTACTTTTTCTTTTTAATTGTTAAAATGAAATTATTTATCAATTGCTGTATTTTAGAAGCTATGGCTGAAGCTGTCATGAGAGTTGTACGTTCAATGAAAAGACTGATTACAAATGAAGTCAAAAGGGTTTCAAAAATTTTATTTCTGTATAAGTTACTTATTATTTGTCATGGATATTGTTTTTCTTCAGAGAACATTAAGAATTCTATTTGGAATCTGTTTTTCATTGGCAGTTGTCTTCTATCCATTTTCTTCGGAAATAGCAAAATATCTTCCTCACGATTCGAATTCACTTTTGATCATTCGTTCAGTTTCGGCAACGCTTTTAGCGTTTTACATATTTGCAACAATATATGACTCAACTCAACTCTTTCCTCTTATTGAATCTCCTCAACTTTATTCTGCACGTCAAACAGATGAACAGGAAAAACCAAAAGATGAGTAGGCTTTTCTGAATCATTTACTTGTTTTCTTTTGAGAGTTTTAGATAATTTATCATTTTTGTAGATGAATTTTCAAATTATAAAAAAATTTATCATTTCTCCATTCACATCTTGCACTTCATTAGAATAGACGAAGTTATATTTAATAAAAGAGTACTCAAAATAAACAGAACTGACATTTATCACGAATTCAAAAAAAAAAGAAAAATAAAATAAAATAAAATAAAAACAAATTAAATAAATTTTTAAAAGAAAAAATGAAAAGAAAATTTGATTTAACAAATAACTCTGCGAAGTGAAAATATTCAGTTACATTGAAAACAGACTAAAAACCTATGTTAGACTGGAAAAATTAAAAAGAATAGATCAAAAATAATAAAAGACGTTATGTCAAATATACATTTCATAAGTTATAAAACAAAAACAAAAATAAAGTGCTTAATTAAACGGGTGTTTACAATTCTACATGAATATAAAGTTGGTGCTTGGAAAGTGCAACACATTGAAAGCACACAGGCACAATTATTTTGTATCTATCAACCGACTTGTCAATTTATTGGCAAATCATGTCAAATCAATTTCCAGCTCTGACTTTTAAAATAAAATTTAAAAAAATTAAAAAAAAGTTATTTTTTATTTTTTTTCTCTGTATATACAAAATCCAAACAGCATCTTCAACTCACATACGACGGTTGATTCGATATCCTCTGCAGAGGGAGTGAAGGCGAGGACGTGAGCGAGAGAGACTGAGAAATGGGCTCAGTGAATCCCGGCGAGGAGCGCTGAGAGGTGGAAGGGCGGGTGTTGGGGAGGGAGTTTAAGTGCGGTGTGGAGAAAGAAGAGGCAGAAGGAGAAGAATGGAAGGATAAGACAGAAGGCTGCGCAGAGATGGAGAGCGAAGAGACAGAGGAGAGGAGGGACTCGCAGGTGGGGGAAGAGTGCAAGGAGAACGGAGAGTGTGTGGTGCGCGGTGAGTGCGACGAGCGGAGAGAGCGGGGGGAGACGAGCGACGCCTGAGTGGCGCAGGGAGTGAGCAAGGCTGGAGAGAGGAAGGTGGACGAGTCTATCTGCGAGTGCGAGGGCTGTGTGGAAGAGGAGCGGAGAAGAAGAGACTGGTCTGTCAGCTCTCCGCTGATGAAGGAAGAGGTGGATGAGGTGGAGGAAGAAGAGGAAGAGGAAGAAGAGGAAGAGGAAGAAGTGGAAGAAGTGGAAGAAGTGGAAGAAATGGAAGAAGAAGAGGATGTGGAAGTGATTGCGCAGTTCATAGAAGAAGAGGAATCAGATGTGTGGATGTTGCGAGATGGCAGGGAAGGTGAGGAAGAAAGGTGGAGGTTGTTGGAGGAGAGGCTGAAGGAAGAGGCAGATGCAAGAATGGAAGAGCGATCGGTCAACGAGGAAGAAGAAGAAGAAGAGGAAGAAGAAGTAGAAGAAGAAGGAAGAGGAGGAGGTGTCTTCATATTCTTGTAAGACGGTGAAAAAGTGGAAGAAGGCGGGGTTGCTGATATTTGAGGAATGATGATGGGTGAGATGGACGTGAGCGGAGAAAGAGCAGAGAGCGGAGGAAAAGTGGAAAGAGAAGGAAGAGAAGGAAGAGGGGAGAGGGGGGTGAGGGGAGCAAGCGGAATAGCAGGAGAAGAATTGCTTGCTCGTGTGGCAAATGACTTGAGCCCATCGGCTGAGCGTGTCGTGTCCTCCAGCGAGGCATCGGGTGTGATAAGAGGAGAAGGCGTGGCTGAGCTGTGCTTCTTCTGTGACTTCTTCGTCTTCTTCTTCTCTTTTTCTCTTTCTCTTTCTTTTTCTTTTTCTCTTTCTTTCTCTTTCTGCTGTTTTTGTTGCAGTCTGCTAGCGAATGGAGGGAGAGCTGTAGTCTTCAGAGCAGGAGATGTCTGCTGATGAGCAGCTGATGGGCACAAAGGCGTGGCGAGGGCAGAGGCGCCGGCTGAAGAGGAAGGGAAGAGAGGAGAAGGAGGTTCTGAGTGTGTGGTTGAGGATAAAGATGTTGTTGATGACGTTGTAGAGGAAGAGGAGGAAGAGGAAGAAGAGGAAGAGGAAGAGGAAGAGGAAGAGGAAGAAGATAAAGATGTGTTGCTCGAGATGGAAGAAGAACGAGAATGAATAGAATAATGTTTGGGAGATGAATAACTACCAGCAGAGGAAGAAGAAGAGGAAGATGAAGAAGATGATAGAGATGATGATGATGATGATGATAACATAAAGCCAGACGATGAAGAAGAAGAAGAAGAGGAAGAGGAAGAAGAGGAAGAAGAGGAAGAAGAGGAAGAAGAGGAAGAAGAGGAAGAAGAGGAAGAAGAGGAAGAAGAGGAAGAAGAGGAAGAAGAGGAAGAAGAGGAAGAAGAGGAAGAAGAGGAAGAAGAGGAAGAAGAGGAAGAAGAGGAAGAAGAGGAAGAAGAGGAAGAAGAGGAAGAAGAAGAAGAAGAAGAAATAGCTGTTGTTGTGGTGAGTGTTTGAGTAGGGTCATTTCCCATCATCCCAATGATTGTTGTCGACATCGATGGAGGGAGAGGAAGAGAGGCAGACAAAGAAGACAATGAAGAAGAAGAAGAAGAAGTGGATAATGAACCCATAGATGGCATAGAAGGCATAGAAGGGGAAGAAACAGAAGAAGAAATCGTGTTCCCAAACACAGGTAGTTCAGCTGAGGTAGACAAAGAATGTGTATTGTTCGAGTTGCGAGAGGCGATGCGTGTGTGGTAGGATTTGATGAGAGGAGAGATGGAAGAGGAGCGGAGGGACAGGCCATTGGGGGATGACTGGGAAGAAGAGAGAGAAGAAGAGGAATAAGAAGAAAGAGAAGAAGAAAGAGAAGAAGAAAGAGAAGAAGAAAGAGAAGAAGAAAGAGAAGAAGACAATGAAGAAGACTGAATAGTTGATTGAGGAGATGATATTGAAGATTGTTGAGAAGAAGCTGTCTTTGAGAGATTGTGCTGTTTTGCGAGTGAATCACTTCTGGGTGAAGATGCCTGCTTGTTGGCAGTTCTGGGGCTTGTATGAGAAAATTGCTCTGTTTCCTTGTGTGGCAGTTCTTTTGTGTCTAATTGTGTGTTTCTTGTTGTAATTTCTTTCTTTCCACTTTCTGAAACATTAATTCCTTGTGTGGATGCTGTGAATGGCATGGCTGTTGTTGATGATGATGATGATGATGATGACGTTGACGATGATGATGATGGTAATGTTGATGATAACGTTGTTGTTGAATTTGAAGAAGCTGCTTTAACAGCCGTTGGCTTTTGCAGCGTGGGGATCAAAGGAGAGCTGGCTGATCCCAACGACAGCTTCGACTTGGCGAGTGAGGGTCTGTTGGGAATGGATGGCTGGGTGGAAGAAAGAGAGATGTGATGCAGCGGCTCCAATGAAGAGTTTGAGTGGGAGGAAAGCGGAGGCAATATTTGTGTGGCTTGTGAGGGAGGAAAATGATGGAGGTCTGTTTGGTAAGAAAGAGATGGCTGGAGTGTTCGCTTGGGCTGCTGTGATGGATGAATGAGATGTGAAAATCAGAAGAGAGAAGTAGATGAAATAGATGAAATATGAAAGGATTTGGTGAGTGGAGAAGGAGGAGGAGAAGAAGAAGGAGGAGGAGGAGGAGGAGGAGGAGAAAGAGGAGTGGAGAGAAATATAGAAATTTGATAAAATAACACAAAGTTTATTTGAATAATGAGAAAAATCACAAGAAATGAAAAGAAAAGAGAGGAAAATGAATAAAGCAAACCTGATTGTCATTCAACAGCGTTGTATTCGCAAACAACCTGACAGACGGTGCCAGCTGAGTCAAATGATTCCCCGCTCCTGCAGAGTTTGTTCCAAAAGGCCCATGATTCATCATCATCGTTGTTGATGAAGAAGTTGATGCTGCTGCTGATGATGATGATATTGCTGTCATTGCTTCATTTCCTGTCTCTCCTTTCTTCTGCTTTGTCAGCACACGGGGTGCAGAGGCTGTAGGGGCAGAGGCAGAAGAGGAAGAAGACCAGTCTGAAAGAGGCGTGATGCCATTCATGGCTGAGCTGCTGGCACAGCCGATGGGGCTGCTGCGGATGAGGCTGGAGATCATCTGAGACTTCGCTTCGAATGGGCGGATAGTCTCATCAGCAGAGAACTCATCATCGTCTGCTGGTGAAGGAGAAGGAGAAGAAGAAGAAGAAGCTATTGATGATACAATTGATGATGATGATGATAGAAGAGAAGATGTGGATGATGAAGGTGAAGGCACAGATAGTGATGCTAATGACGATGTTGCTGATGGCAGTGGCGACGACAATGAGAATGTTGATGTTGTTGCTGTCATCATTTTGTTGGTCTGCTCAGTTTTCTTCCCAAACATCATTTTCTTTTCGATATCGTCTGTCTTCGCCTTCGCTAGCTGTTCTTTCCGTTTCGCTTCCTCTTTTTCTTGTTCTTCCAGCTGCTGCACTGCATCAAGCCAGCTTCCAACCCCTTCTGCCCCCTTTGTCCCATCTCCTGTGCCTTTTCCCCCTCGTTTGATAGGCGCATTCATCTCTCTTCCGTATATGCTCATCCACTCTCCCTCTGAATGAGACGGGGAGGACGTCAGCGACGACATCGTGCTGACTGAAAGGGGAGTGGATGCTGAAGACAGCGGTGGTGTGGCGTTCACTTTGACAGTGTGCTTTCGATTGACAATAAGAAACTTGCGCTTCGGAGTCGACGAAGGCGAAGGCGTGGGTGTGGTTATCGGTGTGGTGGATCCTGACGACGGATTTGATAGATTCAACAGAGAGGATTTTGTCAGCGCAGAGAACGGAAGCAGCGGAGAGCGGGGAAATGAGGCAGAAGGCACCAAAAACGGCAGCTGGGGCGAGTGCTCAGAGGACGAAAGCTGCTGATTCGATGCCGATGGAGTCAAAGCAGGCGAGGACACCGCGGAAGGAAACGGCGACGCTTTCGTTGAGCACGTCCCAGAAGGGCTTGGCGTTGCTTGCGGTGTGACAGACGTTGAAGAAAGTTGAGATTGCGACAGCCAAGATGGTATTGATGTATTTATTGATGATTGATAAGCGTCTTCGTTCTCATGAAAAGAATCATGGTTCTTAGAAAACATATATTCGTCAACTCCAGCCTCGTGAAATGATTTTCCAGAAATTGAGCATGTTGTGCCTTGTTCGAGCGGATGTTGAATTATTGGATTTATTATAGGAAATGATGTTAAATGAGTACCTCCAATGGTTGTTGATGAAGGTGACGTTGTACGCTTTCCGGGAAGAATGATAGAAGATGAAGACGATGGATTCAAATGAGTGGGCAATGAACAATTTGAAGGTGCGATTGATGAATAAGTGGAAAATGTACTTAAATTTGATGACAAAGTTGAAGTTGTTGAAAACGAAAAGTCAGAAGATAAAGAAGAAATTGAATTTATTGAATTAATTCCTTGATGAAATTTAATGGCATTGATTGATCCATCTTGTCGAGAAAACGAATCATTTGCGCATATTTCATCAGGATTAACTACCATGGAAGCACTTGAATTTGTTGTTGCAACTGCAGATTCTCTTTTACAAACGGGTACAGATGGTGTACGTTTAATAGGTGCTATAATTTTAAAAACTCTATTTGGTTTGGATTTTGTTGGAAGTGATGTTGATTGCTCCATGCATTTCGTTTTTAATATACCGTCTTCTACATGTCCAGATAGTTCATTAGTTTCATTTGGAGAATATGCGCCAGGTTTTTGATTGTGCGTATAATTATCATATTCTGGATAGCAGGCCATATTCGAGAATTCTAACAAATTAATCATTCATAAATAATTATGAAAAAATATGTTAAAAATGAAATACATGTTGTATAACCACTATAAATTGCTAAATTCAATAGTAATGTTTATTTAACAATCGATTCAAAAAACAACTTAAATATAAACAATAAAATACGGTAAAACGATTCAGATCTGAGCCCATTTTAAGTTTTTGTTTTTCATTTCATTTTGAACCATTTATTCATGTTGATATGCTTGCATTCTCCTTCAATCGAAGTTTTGCATTTGAAAAAGAAGTGCCGAAAATGACAAACCATAACTTAAATATTGATTTTAAGTGTTTTTGTGAGTTTTTATTCAATTGACCATCTGTGGGTCTTATATGATTGAAAGAAATTATTATGATATAAATGATATTCTATTTTTGGAGGAAACTGTTCCAATATCGTTTACAATTGATGTTCCATTAATTGAATCATTATTTAAATCAAGCACAAATGAAGATGTTCGCAACTGTTAATTTTATGTTCATTTTTATTGTCATTTTTATTTTGAAAATTATTTTATTTATTTTCTTTTCAGTTAAAGCAGGGGTCTGTTCTTCAAGCCCCTTTGTACCTTGCAAGAGAAATGAAGGCAATGGAACAATTATTCAGATGTCCAATTCCTGATTCATTTTCTCTCCAACAACAATGCTTTATGGAGAGTGATCCATCTAACATAGATTTTAAGCAAATTCCTTATTTTTATGATTTTGGAATTGAGGTCTCAAAAATTACAACAGATAAAAAAATGGATATTCCAGGGTTTCTCCGCAATATTTGGAAGACACGATATCTCGAAATAAATAAGCGAGGACATAATCCGCAACCATTAGAAGATGGAGCTGTTGTTGGGCGAATGGCTCGATGCGAACAGATTGGTTTGAATTTTATTTTTTGTGAAAAAATAATAATGTATTGTTTCATAAAAGTTTATCACATGGCAAAAGCTCATATTGAAGAATATAATCAATGGAAATCTGGAAAAAGAAAGAAGATGCTTGCATCACCTTTAAGTGAGTTATTGAATTAAATAAAATACCATAAACAGATAATATTTTGTATTTTTTCTCTTTATACTGAAAAAAACAAAACAAAGAAAAGTTAAGTTATGTAAAAATTATTATGGAGAAAAATTTATTCGGTAAAAAATTCAAAAACAAGTTGCATCAGCCGGGAATTGAACCCGGGCCCGGCGCGTGGGAGGCGTCGATTCTGCCACTATACTACTGATGCTTTCCTGGAAAAGCAATTTAACTTTTTATTATTAATAATTTCTTTACATTTGTTAAATTGTTTTTGAGTATCACAAAATGTTTCATTTTTTAATTCCAGTGTCAATTTTTCGTCAAACCAAAAGTTATTCCAGTTCGAAATTTTTTGAACCTTTATAGAAAAACATCATTGAATTATAGAAATATTGATTTGGAATATTTGGATATTTCAACCAAGTTCAATGAAATATGGCTGATCCTTTTTGAAATCACACTTTCGTTCGAGTTTTGATCAAAATTTTTATCTCAATGGGATTTTTGTGAGAATTTTGTTTCTACAATAAATGCATCATAAACAATAAGTATTTTCAGTAAACATCTGCGTCACCTTGAAAAAGGTGGGCTAGAGTCAATCAGTGCCCGGCCCTTTTTTTTTTTTTTTTTTTTTTAATTGATAAAAACAAACTATATTTTTGTATATAATGCTCAGAAAGGGATAAAACACTTTCCAATAATTCAATGTTTTCTCAACAAAAATATCCTTTCAATTCACAATCTATTAACGTTAATTAAATATTTATTTTTTGAATTTCCATTTTACACTTTGACTGAAATCATATAATTCTATGAAAATTAACATCAAGATTTTCCAATTCATTTTAATATGTTTTTTAAGCTTTGTTTTCAGTGTCTCTTTTTTATTATTATTCATTTTATGAAAGCATTAAACCTAAGTGATTTTTCATGTTCAACAAGTTTTTTCTTCGAAAGACATAATTATCATGATTTTAATACTGCTTTTTTGCAATTCGCAAAAGACAATTTATTCCATTTTATTCAACAATTGTATATTTTCACAAAAAAATCATTTAGTATATCGTCTTTAAAAAAAAATAGACATGAGATAATTGTTATCCATGAATGAAAATTAAACACTTAATTATAAAAATGCAAAAAAAAAAAAAACTTCTATTTGAATTTAAGTTCATAATGATTTCAGGCTTTTAAATTTTTTCTTTGTTTTTTCATTTGACTGTTGCTCTTCTCCTTTCTGATTGCTAATTTCTTTGTGCAAATGAAAAGTTTGTTTCCATCGAATTGATTCGTTTCAACCTATCTAATTTTCTTCCTATTTCTTTAACTTTATCTTTATCTTCCTTCTCTTTCTTCTTCTTTTTCCTTCTCTTCTTCTTCCTCCTCCTCATTTTCTTCCTCGTCATCCTCAAGTGCATGCTCTCCGCTCAGCTCCTATGACCACACCTCAAATGAGTTCATGAGCTCCCGCTTGATCTCGTTCAGCGAAGGCCGCTCTCCTTCCTCCATGCTCAGGCACTGCTCAATCAATGCATCAAACAGAGATAAAATTATCGCAGAGCTTTCCCCTCTTCCTCCTCCTCTTTCTCCTGCCAGAATCTCTTCCATCATCCACCACCCATGCTCCTTCCCCTTCACCCGACACACTTCCTTCTCTGCTCCAAACTCCGACTCTGCCTCCGATGTGCCACTTCACCTTTCCACTTCAGAACAATCGTTGTTGTCGCATAGAACTTACCTTTTTCATCTTGTTCCTCCACTGTTCTTCACTATTCTCCTTCACCTCCTGCCCACAACTCCGCAGTCCGCTCCTCGCTCTAATACTCAGCCTGTGCAGCGCCTCCTCTTCTGCCCAGCTCTCCTCTATCACCTTCTAGCCTATCCTTCTGTTTTCTGACAGCTAGGTGATCTTTCCTGTGTTATAAAACTTGCATGTCGTCACACGCTCTTCCTTATCTGCCCAACGCATAAGTGAATTGAAATGTGGAAACACTGCACAAGGTCCCTCCGTGCAATCTCAAGTTGCATCCAACTCCCACTGATCTATCAAACAGCTCTGCATGGTAGAAAGCACACACAGGCTACTCCCACACTGGTACCGTCCACACGCGCACTCCGCTCCAGATCACGTCCAGCTCGTTCTGACTCTGATCATTCCCACTCACCTCGCACTTCTCAACCACAAGAAACCTCATCCTCTGCGTCCACAACATCCAACTCTCTTCTGCAAATATCAGAAGATATCTTATCAAATGCAGCGTCTTCTCCACCTCATTACACATATGATTCGCCTCCACCGCCAGCGTCCTGCACATCCTCTGCTATGCCCTGCCTCCTTCCATAAAAGATGCAAACAACTCCCTCTCCCATCTTAGCCGGATTACATCAAATAGATCCACCTCATTTTCCTCCACACATTCCACAAGCTCATCGCATCCCCTGATCTTGTTCCCGCTCGCTTTTTCATGCTGCTCGCTCGTCAGTGTGAACTCCAAGTTGAGCACCTGCCTTCACAGGTTCAGGCACTCCACAAACATTTCACTTCCCGTAGCCACTGAGTTCCATATAAAGCTTTGCCTGCGCATCCCCAGCCCCAGCCCCAGCTGCAGCTTTTTGTGTACTGCACAGTCGCTCATCTGCACATCGATGAACGTGAAAAACCCATTTTCTGCGCTCCCAGCAGCACACAATATTTCCCCCGTCCACTTGCTTGCATCTGAAACTCAGTATCTGAACTTCTGTAATTGTTTTTGTGTTTAATAAGAATCTCATCAGTTAACAACATTTCTTAAAATTGATTAAACTTTTGAAATCCAAATGAATGAGAAAAATCGTGTGAAAAATGAAAAAATAAATTTGCATACTAATAATTATTTGACTTTGGAGAGTCAGTAACTTTATATAAAAATATTTTTCAACTGAGAAATACAACCACTTAAAAAAATGACTTAATGATTTTAATAACGTCAGTGACAGACAGCGACGTTAGTTATGTGGTATTTTTGCCACTTGAAAAAGATCATTACACAAACCATTGTTCATTTTATTAAATTGAAAATGAACAACTAAAAAATAATAATAAATATTATTATGACACACAAAATCATAAAAAATTAATATAAATATATGTCAAATTTTCTTTGCATTACAATTTTTAATTTCAAAATAAATGTTTAAAATGACTGAGTGTTATTATTTTCTGTCACTTCACATCATTCCAAAAATGTTCACGTCAAAAGGTATGTGACGCAGATGTTTAATTTTCAGTTTAAACTCAATTTTTCAGAATCCCATTGAGAAAAAAATTTTGATCAAAACTCGAATGAAAGGATGATTTCAAAAAAGATCAGCCATATGTTAAAAATCAAAAGTTCGAAATTTTATATAGAAAAAAATATGGGTCATTATTTTTCATATCGTAACTTTGTTCAAAGAAAGATCTTTTTTTTATAATTGTGGTATGAAATGAAAAAAAGCAAAAAACATATGGGGGAAAATATGGACTTTCAAGCTTTTTTTGCACAAGGCATTGAAAAATTGCTTCACTCATAACTTTATTAAACTTTCTCAAATTTTCAAGTGATTGGATTAGCATAACCGTAAACAGGCTTCGTTGAAATAATAATATGAAGTTTTCCAACATTTCACGAATGTCAAAAAATGGACTCATTTTAATTGTGTTTTTTGATCTCAAAAAATCAATGAAAAGAGCAGAATTTTTCAATGAAAATGCCTGAAGAGAAATATTTTGCCCCATTTGTTTTTGACATCTCAATTTTTTTTTGCAACATTCTTGATTTCAACTTATTATTTCTTTGTGAAAATAATGAAATGTCAAAAATTTAAGAAAAAAGAAATTGCTTTATTAATGGATTTTACGTTGATAGTTCGAAGCAAATGCTGTTCAAAACAAATCATAACTTTCATGTGCGTTTCCTGGTTGGCAAAAAAAAAAGAACTATTAAATTTTGCAAAAATACGTAATTTCTCAAGATGTGAAAAAGGAAAATAAAAAATAAAACAGTAAATAAATAGCATGAAACTGGTTAGAAAGGATTTTTAATGCGCAGAAAGCCATTCAGCGGTTTTCACTTGTTAAGAAACAAAAACCTTAAAAGTTCCAATTAAGTTAAAAGTCACATTAAAAAGTTGACACAATTGAAAAACTTGTCAGGTGTGAATTTTTCATTTTTGTCACATATCTTTTTTCAATTGAACAATACGACATTTCTTTATGTTTAACAATTTAAATATGGGTGATTATTTTCGAAATCATAACTTTTTTTGGAGAGTTTATTGTTATGAAAATACATTGTTATTATCTTTATAATTTTCATTTCGAAATTAAATGTTTATTAATCGTTACAAAAGCCTAAGTTTGAAATGGAAAAATTGTCTATAAGTCAAAAAAATTGATCAATAATTTTTCAAGGTTCATTTACATATATTCAAGTGTAATTTTCGAACCGATATTTTTGTTAGATAAAATATGATTTCAAAGATAATTACCCATATGGGTGATTATTTTTCAAACCGAAACTTTTTTCGGGTTTTAATTATTTTGAAAATTCACTGCCATTTTCGTAAATGTTCGCTTTTGAAAAGAAATAGTTTTTCAATAATTTCAAAATTTAATAATTGATGAAAAAGAAAGACAGAAATGTTTTTTATTGCACTTCTCTCTTTTCTATGTTCAACAGGAAAATTTTTATAAACAAAATGGCATACTGCAACTAAAAGCACATCAGTTATTTTTCACAATTTTATCACTCCAAGAAAAAATTGAAGTTATTTTCGACAACTGTAATCCCTTTGTTATGAAAGCATGAAAAAATTTCAAAAACACTTTAAATTGAGTAAGAAATTTTATTAATCAAAAAATATTGATCCTAGGATCACTTTGATCTTAAATTTTCAAATAAATAATACTCTCGAAATAAGACTTTTTTGAATAAAAAAAGAGTATAATTGCAAAGACACCTAACGAATGAATGCAAATATTACAAAAAAGAGACTAAGCCTGTATGACTGACGGACTTAAAGAATTAAAATTTGAAGAATTGACGGACTTGCTGAAATAAAACAAAACAAAAACCAATATGTATAATAAAAAAAAAGAAAATAAAAAAAAATTGTTGAAACAATTGAAATAATTAGAATTATAATTTGACATTAAAATATTTTATAATATATTGATTTGAAACGGATTATGGGAAATTGACCGTTGTGACACAATTGGATTTTTCGGATCAAAAAATGTCACATGGAGTCAACTGCCGTCAGTTCCCTCACAGCAGATTCTATGGATCTCGAACAAAATGCACTTGAAGAAGGACTCAAAGACAGCTTGTCTGATATTTTTATTGTTTGAGTTTTTGAAATATAATTTTTGTTGTCACATTATAAAAATATTTTCAAGGCTAAAGCTTTTGAAGCAAAAATCAAAGAGTTACAAAAAGCGAACTGTCAAATTATTAAACTGGAATTGCTACGTAATTCAAATTTTGGTCCTGGTATGTCAGCTCAGTGATAAAAATGTTTTTTCTTATTTTTTATTTCAATTTTATTTTAATTATATACAAAAGTTTACAAACATCCAAAGAAATCAGATGAGTTCATGGATAAAATTTCGTTCGAAGTTGTGGAAAATAACTTATGGATATCTTATTACAAAGTGGACAAGAACTGCGAACCCAGTAAAGACTGGCATAAGTATTACTTATGCCCAAACAGCAGGGATGGATTTCCATGCGGAGTTTCAAGTCGCAAAAATTATTCAACAATAGCTAATCATCATTGCTTAATACTTAACTCAAATCAAATATCTACCATGATGGAAAAACTGCAGAGAACCAAACAAAGAAAATTGTGTACGGAATGCTTTTCAGGTTCTTCGGATCAATTATCTAAATTGGAACAATTGTATGTGAAAATGATTTGCAAATCAAACATTTCTTTTCTTTCGGCATCGTCAAAAGAAACAAATGATTTCATATCTTCATTAATTCAGATTAGTCAAAAAAATCCATCTGTTCCGGTGTCGTCGATATTCCCAAAATTATCAAGGCGAAGAGTCTGTTTTATGGTACAGAAACAAAAAAGTCAAATGCAACTGGAAAAGCAGACAAGAATTACAAACAACGGACTTTGTATTTTGTTGGATGGAGCTACTGCAGCAAACAAACAGAATACGGTTGTGACTGTTGCAACACTATCACTTCGATCATCTCCATTTTTCTGGGGTTAATATCCTTCATGTTCAACTGCGCATGAATACGAACAACTCATTTTCAGCCTGATTGATGAATTTTCAACCTTCAAATCATTTATAAGAAGTTTCTGCTGTGACGGTTTTTCTGCTCAAAAAAAAGCTGTTGAAAATATTTCTATCCAATGTTAAAAAGACAGTGTAACTCAAAAATCATTTTCATTGGTTGTCCCTATTTACATTTACTGCTGCAATCATCTAACAAATTTAGTTATCTCCTCTTCTTTTAGAAAAGTTCCATTTCTTTCAAATCTTCTTATCAAAATTCAAGAATTCACAAAATTGGCCCATACCAGAAGAATGAAACAACTATTAGGAAAAACTATTCCTTCATTTGTGCCCACGAGATGGTTCAGCTTGTATTATGTTTGTTCATTTATTAGGAAAAACCACAAAGTCATAAAATTCGAAAAGTTTTTAAGTGAAAAGGATTTGTTGAGTATCATTTGTTTGGAAATTATTCTTTATCCATTATTTCGATTACATCTTCAGTTTGAAAACAATCACTCGAAACTGTGCAATGTATTTCCTTTCATTTTGCAAGCAATAGGTTTTTTCATTTGTTTATCAAAACATACTTTTTTCAATCATGGAGTTTGGCACAATGTTATTACAAACTTTTTAATTCAATTACATAATTACTTTTTGATTGGAACAAAAGGAGAACTTATAGTGCTATCATTTGCCTTAACGCCAACAGGAATGCAAAAGTACCGTTCACAACAGTTTTCTTTTGATTATTTCAAGTATTTTAATTTATTTGATAAATTCAATTATGATCCAGAAACTCGACCTTCTTTTAATAAAGGACGAAGAAAGAATATTGCTCTGTCCGATTGTTCGCAAACTGCAATCACTTTATCTTCGTTGATGTCATCTTCAAACATGTTCTCGGGCTTTTATTCCTCTGGTTTTCATTCAACAACAAGGATGTTTTCTCCATTGGACAGCGAACGGCAAGCACAAGCTTTCAGGAACCTTGACGACGAACTGTCAAACGATGTCGACAATTGTGAGGGTATGACTCAATATTTGGCGAAAAAAACAAAAGAGGAATGTGAAAATGATCACGACAGAAAATTGGAAGATATTTTACAAATTATTGAAATCATCAATGAAAATTTTGATTCATCAAAATTTGAAACCTCAATAAATTCATCTTTAAGTGAAAAGGATGAATTAAGTGAGGAAACTGATGATGAATATGGACTTCTTGAAGCAGAGGATGAAGCGATTAATGACATGTTTGAAATATCTTCTTCTTCTTTCTCTTCATCATCTTCATCAATATCATCCTCCTCCTCCTCCTCTTCTTCTTCTTCTTCTTCCTCCTCTTCTTCCTTTCCTTCTTCTTCTTCTTCTTCTTCTTCTTCCTCTTCTTCCTCTTCTTCTTCTTCTTCAGAAATTGAAGATCATCGAGAATGCACAACTTTCATGGATGAAGAAATATCAATGGATGATAGTCTCAGCGATTGTGAAAATGACGAAAATTCAGACATTTATAAGGAAAAAATTATTGATAATTTATCTTTCGATGAGGTGGAAATTCTATTTTCTACAAGCAAAATGTCAATGATCATAGAACAATCATACGAAAAAGAAGAAGAATCAATTAAAATGATTGAAAAAGAATTGTTGACAGATTGGTTCCCCAGGTTATTGTCTTCGTTTGCTAAATATGCAAATAAAGTTATTGGACATTACGATCCAAAAATAAAATCCGGTTGCTGCAAGTTGTTTCAACGATTTTTAAAAGGAAGCTCATCTTCAGTCATCGAAGAAGATTCGGAAATTTTTTACAATGCTTTTTCCTCATACGGAGACCTTCAAACTAAATACGCTGGATTGTGCCTGACTCTAATTACATCGCCATGCAGTGAGGTTAGTTGCGAAAGAGTGATTTCGAGAATGAAAAATATTCTTGGAGATAAAAGGTGCTCCCTTAGCATTCAATCGTTAAATGCATTATTACAAGTTAGTTATTATTTATTTATTGATATGTTTTTGAATTTTTTTTATCTTTTCTTATGAATCCAGATATAAGACACAATTGCATAGGAAAGGTTGCATTTTCAGAATAGAAGATAATTTATTGATATTGGATTTTAAAACGTAACAATCCTTAATTCACAAAAAGTCTTCAATTTTTCATAATCAACAAATTTTTGCTTGTATTTTTTTTTTTACAAAAAGAAGTTTTTTTGGACATTAATACTTGTTGAAAACTTATTTTGGAAAGATGACACTCTCAAATTCTTTTTTTCTTTGAGTGAATCATATCCCCTTTAAAACACTTCATCCATTTACAAACAAAAACATTTCATCTGTAGATTACAGATGGCTCACTTTTGATCTAAATGTTTCAAACAATTGTATTTATGCTTTTATTCCATTTTTATTATCTTCTTTATAATTTTGAGTGAATTTTTTTCAAAGAAATAACTTTATGAAAAGCGATGATATTTTGAGCAGCACAGGTTGTGAATTGGTTGTACAGATGGATCGTCAAAGAAAAAAACAAATGAGTTCAAGAGAACTGAGGATGACCCATGTGCGGATGAAACAAAATGAGGTGTAAGTGATTGTTATGATAAGGAAAAAAAAAGAAGCAGACGACGAAGTAATTGAAGGAGAAAACGTGTTTTTCACAAACTGGTTCTTCAAAAAACGCTTATTGTTAATTGTGTCTTCAATCATTTATTTCCTTGCCTATTTCTCAACAGCGTCCTGCAGCCTCATCGAATTCAGCTTGACTCAATTATCTTTTCCCTCTGATGAACAAAGCACTGTGTGATGCCTTCTGCTCCAAGCATGTCGTAGAAAATGTCTTCGAGTGTGTTGACGCCTTGTGACTCGAAGTGGAGGATAAACGAGAACAAGTACACAAGTTGTTTCAATGGTCGTGCTGGAACCAGCTTCGAAGAAATAGCATTTCACTGCGTGTCAAGGGAGTGTACTGCAATAGAGGAGGGTCTGAAGAAGTAACAAAATTTCTTTGCATTTTTTGTTATCTTTGTTTTTGTTCAGCTTCAGTGATGGACCATGATTTGTTGATGGAAAATGAAGAAAGTCGAAGTGCAGTGAGTGAAGAGTGTGGTAGTGATTTGTTGAGCTGAAATAAGATTTGAAATGAATGAAGTGGAAGCAAATGAAGAGAAAGAGAAAGAAAACAATTGAAAAGAAAAAGATGAAGGGAGAGGAAGCACTGAGGAAGACTTAGTCGATAATGGAAAAGGACTCGATGGAAAAGGCTGATCGAATGAAGAAGGAACAGACAGTGGAGGAAGCTCTGAGAGTTGTGTGGAGGTAGCTGCTTATATCGAACAGACTGAAGGAAATTGTGTGAATTCCATGCTAACAACGTATTGAAACAATTCAGAATCAACAGTAACTTATATATTACGTAGTGGAGGCTAATTATTCTCTGCGATTAAGATGGAGATATGCGAGTTCATCTAAATGTGTTCTGAACTGCAATGACCCACTTCACTCGCCAAAGAGCCATCACCCATCGCACCCTAAAATAAGTTGTGTTAGCAAAAAGCTGTTTGACAACGATTCACTTTGCGCTTCTCCTTCACTTGCAAAATCGTCTTTCAGAAACAGCTTGCTCGTTTTTTTTTTCATTTTCGTCTTTTCCTTCTGCACCGCCTTTTCTTCATTCATGTGATTTATCCCTTTCTTTCTTCTTCGATTTCATTTTTGATTCATTCTGTAATTGATTTTTATGTTTGAATTTTGGCTCCATATCTTTAGCTTCACACTTCTTCATCAGTGGCTCTTCCGACTGTTCACTCTGCACTATCTCTGCGCTGATCGAATTTCTGTCTTCACTATTTAGCCTTTCTTCTTCTTCTTCCCTGTCTTTATTGCAGCTTTCATCGATGTTGTCGCTCCACGGGATGTTTGGTAGAGCGGCTTGACAGGTTGTTGCAATTGTTTCAGTATCAATATGATAATTGCTGGAGATCGAATGATTTGTCAGGTGCAAAGGAGTGAATGCTGTTAAGGTGTGGATGTGATCCGATTAAAATCGTGAAAAGAAAAAAAACAATGATGATATAGAAGAAGAATGATCTTTTGAAAATGATTTTCATGAGGAAAAAGACATCGATGATTTCGAAGAAGCAGGAAGTATATAATAGTGATCCGTTTTTTGTCGGCTTGATAATCCTGATATTTGTTTGCAGTAAAATAACGCTCTTTTCTGGAGATGAAGCAGAAGGCAGTGCAGATGCAAGGCCGGAGTGCGTCAATGGTTCAAAGGATATTGTGCCTTCATTCTCTTGTGAGAGGAAGAGTGAAGGCGACAGAGAAACCAGGGAATGGGCAAACGGGCCATGGAGCGTTCTGAAGATCTAATATAAATCTTCATCGCTTTCCCTTGTACTGTTGTAACTGATGATCATCATCAGCTTCTGCAAATTTTTCAGATGCCGTTTCTCGAACCATTCTTTTTCTTCTCTTTCTTCGAACTTCTTCTCGTTGTTGTTTAGTCGGAAACACTCATGTGGAAGAAGCTTCAACATTGAAGATGTAAAAAGCTAAAGCAGAAGAAAAAGAAGAAGAAGAAGAGGGAAAAAAAGAAGAATTGTATGATCGTTTAATGAAACGGAGAAGAAAGAGATTGAGAATAGAAGTAGAAGAAGAACATGAGGAGGAAGAGGAGGAAGAAGAATTTGAGGAGGAAGACGAAGACGAAGAAGAGGAAGAGGAAGAGGAAGAGGAAGAGGAAGAGGAAGAGGAAGAGGAGGAAGAAGAAAAGAAAGAGTTCAGAATGGGTGGAAGTTCTTATTTCTTTGAGGGTTTCAAGAGTTGCCTGTAATAGGCGAAATGAATGAATGGCTCATACAATTCTGAGATGATCCTCATTCGCCTGTTGGATGAGCAAGAAGAGAAATTGAAGGGAGGTAAGGAGATAATGGTGGCTATGCGTGCGTTGGAGCGAAAATGCTGTGGAAAAGATGACAGAATGGATGCTGAGGAAGAATAGGAGAGAAAGAAGAAAAGGAGGAGAAAGAAAAATAGAAGGAAGAATAATTGAAAGTTGATAAGCGAAAGAAGGTTGTTCGCATATTTGTTTTTTTCACAAATGCCTGTTCATTGTTTATACCAAAAAGAAAGAAATAAGAAGTTCGACTTGTGATGAATATTTCGTTTTTGTGTTGAATCAAAAAAATCATAAACTTTTTGAAGAAAAACTTCTTGGGCTTTTCTTTTTCCATTTTTTCTTTTTTTTTCCCAACAATATGGTATTATTTATTGGTATGAAAATTAGATTCGATAACACGACAATTCTATCAGTTTTTAAAAAATGTGTTGGTGTATTTTGCTTTGTTTCTTTACTCTTCATTAATTACATAATATCACATTAATTTATATTATAAAGGAAAATTTATTTTCAACTTAACAAAATGTTAGCATTTTCACAATGAAAAATCATAGGATTAATGAGTTTTAATGAAGATACAATGAAGTTTTTAGTTCCATATAAAAAAACAAACATTTTTGGTTGATTCTTAAGTTTTAAAGTTTGAAGGCATTTTATGTTTTTCTTTGACATTAATCTCTTCATAAAATTTTGCCTTTTCAAAGCTAATAAAAACAACAAACAAAAAGTTTAAAATAAATTGATTTTGAAACGCGAATTGAAATGTAATAATATGTTCTTTTTCAAATAGAATAAGTTCAAATCGAATTCGTATAAAAATAAAAATGGATTTCATTTAACCAACGAAAAAAATTGAGAATAACATTTCTTATAAATTCAAAGGAGAAAAACAGATTTAAAAAGTTTGAGCAATCGGTGATAACAAAGAATGTGAAAATGCAAACATTAAAACTATTTATTAAGACATTTTAATTTAAGAAAATGTGAAAAAGTCTATTTTTTCTCTTAAATCAAAAAAGATATTGTAATGGGTTTTTCGGCAATATATATATAAAATTTTATAAAATTTTAAATACTGAAAATTTCAAATTTTTTCCTAATTGAAATATTTTTGGTATTATTAAAAACAATGATAAAAAATTTTATTTTTTCAAATTAATTTTTTTCTTTGACAAGAGTAATTCAATTTGACGGACGTGACGAGGGATTTTTTCACTTGTAACACAGGCTTAAAAGAGACAAAATTTGAGGATAAAAAATTGAGTGTGTTTTTAACACTCTAAGTTTCGTCTATTTTTTATAACTTTTCAAAAACTTCATTGTTTATTTATCCATTTATTTTATACATATAAACTACCCTCAATTTAAATAAAAACTCAAAGAACAGTATAACAAAAATTAATGAATATTATTAGGTTTCATTGATGTCCTTTAAGTTTCATTATGCCAACAAAATTATAAACCATGATTTTTTAACGAAAAAATATGATTACATATTTTATCACCCAGTTTTTAATAAAATAAAAACGAGAGCTAATACCTTTGGTTTTTAATATGGAAAAATAAAATGTATATTGCGTTTCGAGTACTTTTTCATTTCAAAGCAAGATTGCATTTGTAAATGGAATCACATCGAGGAAATCATTTTTGAACAGAACAGACGATATTATTTGATATGGAATAAAATTTTTTGCTTTCTGAATTTTGTTCTATTCTTCTCTAACAAATATTTTTCTCAGTTTTTGAATTTTTCTGTATTTTTTTGACATAGGAATGCAAGATTTCTCATGATAAGGTTGTGGAAAAAGTTTGGAACAAATCTCAGTTTTTTTCATAATTGCAAAAATATTGTCCCATATGTTTTTAAAAATCTTAAATTAATTCTTATTTAATAAAAAAATATGATATTCAACAAAAAATATTGTAAAAAAAATTGATTTATTATATTTTCTTTGACTGAAATCCAATTACGATAAAAAAATTGAAAATTTTTATTTGCATCAATTTCTCGATAAGAGATTTCCCGGTCAATCGACAGCAAACATGTTAATTTTTTGAGTTGCGAAGGCTAAGTTATGGAAGATTAATTATGATTTGATTGAAGAAAAAGTTTGAAACAAATTGTTCTTTTTTTCATAAATACAAAAAATTTATCCCAAATAACAAATTCAAATAAGTATCAAAACGTGATTTATTTATCAAAAAAGAAACTGTTCAAAATTTTAGAAACTAATTTCTTTTTCAAAACAATTTGAGTAATAAAAATTTTTATTTCATCGTTGATAAAATTAAAAATTATCAAGGTTACAAACTTTTTATTCATGATGTTTTCCAAAATTTCACTTTTTCGAATGTTAAAAACAAAAGTATTATGAATGATAATAAAATAAAACAAAAATTTTAACATTTGACTGTAATGAAATTAACCAAATTTACATTGTGAAAAGTCCATTTCTGGATGTGCTGCCATAAACTTCTTTAACATTTCTTGCTTTTGCAATTCTTCACTTGTTGGAAGACCTTTTCTTTTAGCTTCCTGATCATACATCATTTTTTCAACGAGAGAACGAGCTTCTGGATCTAGATCACTCAATTTAGATGTTTCTGGCTCAATTTTCGTTACATCAACTTCTTCAAACCCAACACAAGGGCTTTTCCACCATCTCTGATCTCCACTTTTTTGAATGAACAGTGTCAGATTCTCTCTTTCTTCCAGTTGCCAGCTTGATTCGGACGGAATAACTGGCTCTGTAAAATCTGCATCAAGAATTGGAGGTTGTCCTTTAACCGCAATAAAAAGATGTTTCGTTTCTATTTTGATATCCAATTGCTTGGGAGGAGTTCCTTTAGGCACTTTCATTTCCAAAGTCATATCTCGTAGTGTTTGAGTCCAAGTGTAAGGTGCTATGCATAATTTAAAAAAATTTCATTATTTTTTGTGAAATGAAAATGCAAACTCACCTTTCTTCAAAGAAGATGATACAGATGATGATGGAGATTCTGTGTTTTCAATTGGTGTTGCGGACATTCAAGAAAAGAATTGAAAACAAAAAAATTGAACAATAATGATAGATCAAAATATCCCTTTGTTAAAAGCGTTTATTTCAAGATGGCTCTGCTCATTGATAAATATCGACCAACAAACGCGGATCAATTAGATTTTAACGTACCGCTAGCAAAAAGATTGCAGAAGATGGCTTCAGAAGGTGATTTCCCCCATTTATTATTTTATGGACCACCTGGATGTGGAAAAAAGACACGTGTCATGGTTTTACTTCGTTCTGTTTTTGGGCCTTCTATCGATAAGGTTTGATGAATAAACATTTCATTTTTTAAAGTTTTTCCCCCGATATATTGCATCTAATCCGCTTAGCTGGTTGTTGAAACGAGACAATTGAAAAAAGGAACATCTTCTTCTACTTTTGAAATCACGTTAATTTCTTCACCTCACCACATCGAAGTTAGCCCTTCAGATGCGGGAAGTGCAGATAGATTTGTTGTTATGGAGTTAATTAAAGAAGTTGCTCAATCGCTTCCTTTAGATGTTACAGAATCGACAGGATCCCAAGGGCTATTTTCTTCAATGCCAGCAGAAAAAGACAAAAATGCTATGGAAATTGATGGATCAGATAAATCTTCAAGCTCTACAACAACCACTACTGACTCAAAAGGATTATTCAAAAGTTTGAAACATTGATTATTTCAATATTATTGAATTTCATCACTTTTATTAAAATTACCTTCATTCTTATATACAATTGGGAAAATATTTTTATTTCATTTTTAAGTTGTTATTTTGTCTGGGGCAGATCTTTTGTCAAAACAAGCTCAACATGCGCTTAGGCGAACAATGGAAAAATACATGGCGACGTGCAGACTTATTTTGATCTGCGAATCAACATCGAAGATTATTCCTCCACTGATTTCTCGTTGCCTGCTGATTCGATGCTCTGCTCCAACAGATGAAGAAATAGTATCGATTCTTCAGAAAGTCGGGGAAAGCGAATTTGGTGGAGGAAGCTCAAGCTTTTCTTCGTCTTCCACAAAAGGAGTTCCAGCAGTCTCACCTGAACTGGCAAAAAATATTGCACGTCAGAGTGAAGGCAATTTGCGTCGAGCGCTGCTGATGCTTGATGCATGCCGTGCTGTGAAAGGTGGAAGTCCTTCTGCTTCGTCTTCGCGAGGAGGCTCATCGGGGATTGTTCTCGAAGGATCGATGATGATTCCTGTTCCAGATTGGGAAGTGGCTGTCGAAGACATTGCGAAGTCGATTGCAGCGGAACAAAGTGCGAAACAGTGTGTCACCATTTTTGAAATATTAATTGCAATTTGTGTTCTTTCCGACTTTATGAATTCTTCATGAATAACATTTTTCTTTTTATAACTGTAGAGTTCTTGAAGTCCGGAAAAAACTTTATGAATTGCTTGTAAATTGCATTCCTGCAGATGTCATTATGCAACGCCTGAGCAGTAAATTATGGGAGCTGAGCGATGGCTCTATCAAAGATCAAATAGCTTACTGGGCTGGGTTCTTTGTATGAATTCATAATTAATGTTAAAAATACCTTTTATTATAAAAACTTATAATTTCCTTTAAAATCTTCTTTTTAATTCTTTCAATTATATAGGAGCATCGTTGTCAATTAGGTACGAAACCAATCATTCATATTGAAGCATTTATCACAAAATATATGGCCATACAAAAAGCGTTTTTGCTTGGTGCATTTCCGCGTCGTACCATTGACCATCCTGCTTCTGATTCATTTACATCTTCACCATCTTCATTGCTTTCATAAGTTCGAAATTTGTTTTATTCAATTATCTCTCAATCTTTTCAGAAAAAATTTCACTTACATTGCCTTTAATTTTTCATTCACATCACAATTTTCACTTCAGCATAAAACACCTCATTTTCCAATCGAATAAATTCTAAATACTTCATAAATCAATTTTTATGTAATTAATGTTATTTTAATGATCAACTGATCAAATTGGATATGGAATTGGAATTTCTCAATTCACACCTTGACGGAGATAATTTAACACTTGAGAATGTTGATAAATTGTTGGAAGAAGTCTCGCTAACAATTGCAACCATCGAACAGCAAGTATATTTGTTGAAATTTGTAATTTTTAACAAAACGCTTTTATTTTACAACATTATTTTGAATGTTCTTAGAAAAAGGAAGCTGACGAAAAAAAAATTAGAGAAGAAGAAGAACGAAAGAAGCAGGTTGACGCAATTGGAAAAGAGATTTTGAAAATAATGTTTGAAAACAAAAGATTTTTGACATATAATTTTTTCAATAAACATTGTTAGCGATTCCATTAAGCAGCGAAATAATTCTGAAGAATTTTCTGAGCGAGTTACAGCACTAGATTTTCTCGTACAGCTAAATGTTCAACTTCAG
Organism: Monocercomonoides exilis; assembly: GCF_001643675.1. Taxonomy (NCBI): domain Eukaryota; phylum Preaxostyla; order Oxymonadida; family Polymastigidae; genus Monocercomonoides; species Monocercomonoides exilis. Next base: position 552,144 of record NW_027150573.1, read on the forward strand.
AAACTTATTGAGTATTCGCCGGATTCTCCTCTCATTTCAAGCAGTAAAGAATCACTCATAACATTAGGAAATTCCATGCTAAAAAGATATTCTGAGTTTGAAAAATTATCTATTATTTGAATGTCATACGTTTATTCTTTTTTCAGAGACTTTCGGCATTTATTGAGACGAGCACGTTATCCAAATAATCCAATGATGTTGACTGAAAATATAAATGCAAACACTAAGTCATCAAACATACAATCAGCAAAGAATAAATCGATAAAATCTAAGACAAAAGAATCAATTTCGTCAATAGCTGTTAATAGTCCATCAGAAGATGAAAGCGCTTTGAGAAAAAGAACAAAAACACCCAAGAGAATGCGCTCTGGAAAACACGAAAAAGAAGAATCAGAATCTGATACAGAAGATGAAGAAGAACACAAAAGCAAACTGAAAGAGAAAAAAGAGAAGGCGAAGGATTCATCTAAAGCAAAACATAAACCACTTAAATTAAAGGAGAAGGATTCAGAGAATGAGGAGGAAGAAGAAGATGAATCATCTAACTTGTCCGAAAACGAAAGCGAAGGCGATGAAGATGAAGATGAAGATGAAAGCAATATCCACTCAGGTGCTCAAGCACAACAAGAATCTTTGTCCATTGCACTTCAGAAAAGTCTTCATCTCCTTTCTCTTATTCTTCTTAAAGTTCAGGTAATCATCTCGCAAGCCAATTCAATTTCTATTCCACCTCATTTTTCTATCAACTCTTCTGCTTCTTCTGCTTCTTCTGCTTCTTCTTCTTCTTCCTCTCAATTCAAAGATGAAAATCAATCACCTTTCCAATTCTCAGAGCTGTCCAAACCTTTCCTTTCTTCCTCTCTTCCTCTGCCAATTGCGCTGCTTGCAGAGCCGCTGATTGATCGAACAATATTTTTCTTCTGTGCCGATGATCCAACATCCACAAAAACAGACAACAGAAACGAAGAAGAAGAAGAGGAAGAAGAATCATCTCTGCTTGAAGGAATCGATCTTCCACCTCATCTCAAAAAAACAAAGCAAACTTCAAGTTCATCATCATCATCATCATCATCATCATCATCATCATCTTCTTCTTCTTCTTCTTCTTCTTCTTCCACATCTTCTTCATCATCTTCCGCTCTCCCGTCCAACGACCACACCCATTTCACCAGAGCTCCCGATCATCCAGAATTGATGATGCAGCAAACACTGCAGATTCTGAAGAAGATACGTCCGCTGCTTGTTGGGGAGATGACTGATATTTTAAAAGAAGCTAAACAAGCACAGACAAAGAAGCAAGAACAAAGTCCAAAGAAAACAATGCAATCAAATTCGTTTGATTTCACTTGCGATGCTTGGGTTTGTGTTCTATCATTCAAGTTCTGCTTATGTAGAAGTTATTTATCTTTTTGCCTTTCCTCTTTTCATGAATAATATAATTGTTTTGTTATGTTTTTATTGAACCCAAACAAAACCAGACACTTCTCGTTTCGCTTGTCCTCAGCCCGATCAAGCAGCGGCTGAACCAAGTTCTATCTGTCCTTTTAAAGCGAACAGGGGTTCTTGTGCAGTCTTCGCCAGATTCAACCCCAGCCCCTTCTTCGCTGGACGATGCGGCCAGCGTCTCTGAAGAAGACGAGTTTGTTCTTCAGATCACAGCGCCGCTGCAGATGGCCTCATTCATCAGCAGCCAGGCCACGCTCACCCGCTTTTTTGCAGAATACACACAGCAGGAAGCAATGGGCCTTGCCATCAACATCGTGGCTGAAATGTTCGACTTCGAGCGGAAGCTGAACGAAGAGCTAGGAATATCTCACACAATGATTGATGATGCCACCACGGCAATGGTTGCTTCCTCGCCATCTGGATTGTCAGCGCTGTTTGGCACTCCCTCAACCACACCTTACTCGTCGCCTCTTCCGTCTCCTGCTTCATCTCCCGCTTTTCCTCTTGCAACACAAAACATTCCTTCAACAAACCCTTCTGCATCTTCGCTTTCTGTTCTTTCTGTGCTTTCTTCCTCCCCAGCCCTGTTTGGCGCGTGGATGATGATTGTGAAGCAGCGGCTCTTTGAGCGCGAGAACGCGATCTTCAAAGACCCGCTCTATCTGTGCCCCGGGTGCGACATCCTGGTTGATCCGTACCGCACTGCGAAGTTTGCTGTGGAGTGGCAGATTATGTGGACAGACGGCTGCTGCGCGGTGCTGCGGGAGCTTCCGTCGTTCGACTCGCAGCGGGTGTTTGTGCGGTCGATCCTCCAGCCGCTCCTCAGCCGCTTGCAGAAGCGGTGCACGTATCTCGTCAGGCACATGGCTGTGACTATGCCGAAGGGAGCGAAGCAGCGCTCAGATGTGGACAACGAGATGGCGCTGCGGACAGCGTTTGGGGCAGTCCCGTCACTTGTCGAATACCCTTCGACTGTACCAAAGAGACACATGTCTTCAGAGTCTGCTTCTTCTTCTTCGTCTTCTCCGTCTGAGTTGTGCTTTGTGCCGCAGTTGAGCTCACTGTCGGCGTTCAACTCGTCAAAAATCTCGTTTTCTCCTCTGTTGTATTCGCCCATCAGATCTCCTTCTGCTTTTCTGTCACACGCCACTGCACCACCGCTGCATATGGCGAATAAGCTCAATCGCGATGCTATCATCCTCCCAAACACACTTCAAATGCTGTGTGACTGCATCACTCGGACTGGAAACGAACCAGTATGAAGATTTTGAGTTGTTTTATGTGGCATTCTTATTAATGTTTATTGTTATTTTAAACTTTCATTCTATTAAACTTTGTTTTATTACTTTAGCATCTTTTGTCTATTGCATCGTCTTTTGGTTCGAGAAGCGCAGCACAATCACAAAATATCTTTGGAAAGTGGCTGTACTCGTTGGAAGAGCTGAAGCGAACAGCAATCAATGCAATCTGCACGAATGTTGTAGACACGTTCACACAGACTATCGACGGCTACAAAGCGAAAAGGTGCGAAATTGGATTATACCATAAATGATTTGAAGAATGTGTTTTCTTTTTTTTTTTCTTTCTTTCTTTTTTTTCTTTCTTTTTCTTTTTCTTTCTTTCTTTTTCTTTTTTTCTTTTTTTCTTTTTTTCTTTTTTTCTTTCTTTTTTTTCTTTTTTTCTTTCTTTCTTTTTCTTTTTCTTTTTCTTTCTTTCTTTCTTTCTTTTTTCTTTTTACATTATTTCTTCGAAATTACAAACACGGTTCACATTTGGGATTGTTTTCTTCAGTCCTCTTTTCACAGGAATTGCTGTTCCACAAAAAGCAATGAACGAAGTGGCCCAAGAAGTGTGCTTATTCTCTTTGTTTATGCAAAATATTTTAAAAAATTAAAATATCCTTTTTTTTCCCTTTCGTAATTAGCTTTCTGTTGGAATGTCAACATTGACAGAATCATTCCAGCTGCTCAAGGGATATCTTTATCCATCACTCCTGAAGCTCTTTTGGACAACCGTTGCATCTTTGATTGACGAATCTTGTTTGCAAAATTTATATTTATTTTTAAAAAGATTATTCTTGAAATTTCATTTGAAATGCTTGTCTTACTTCGCTATTTTTTTTTCCTTATTTAAAGGGATAAAATTCCTTACAACACGACGAGATCTTTACCTCAGTGCAACTGGTGCAACAAAGTTCATGAACGATTTCATGGCTGTTTCAAGCACATTTTTACCATTTACACAGAATCCAATGAACTTGTTTCCAAAGTATATAACTCTCTATTTTTATTTGAGAAATTATTGTTTGCCTAATTATTCCTTCTTTTATTTTTAGAGTATCAGACGCATTGACTTTGCTGACCACACAATACTCCCTTCTTGTTTCATTTCCAAAACAAAGTCAACAGTTTAAAGAGAGAACACTCGATGACTTAGGAATTACCAATATCACTGTTGCAGAAGCTGAAAAAATTGCAGCAAGGAGAAATGCAAATTGAAAACAATATTTTACGTTTTATTTGCGTTTAGGTATTATTTGTTGATTTTTAGTTTTATTAAAATGAATTTATAATAGTCGAATTTGGAGTTGTTTTGATGTCTTTATCCATTTCCATGTAAAAGAAACAACACAACCCAAATAATCCAAAATCACACAATTCCAATTAAACAAACATTTTGTAAAACACTTAGAAATTAAACTTCAAGGCCTAGAAAAGCAAGGAAGGCTTCGAAGCTTTTCATCAAGCAATTCTTCAAATTTAATACAACGAATGTATTCTCCAGGTGTGTAGAAAGGATTCTTCATGACATATTCTACATAAAGATTACTGAATAATGCATGTTAACATCATTCAAAATATAAAAAAAATTGCATACGAATAAATGTACATTAAATCACCTCTCAAATCTTTTGTTGTAGAATCAGTACAAACAACAAAACGAACTCCTGGAAGCGTCTCGTAACAATGAATTTTATATTCTTTAGTGCTAAAATCATGATATTAAAAAATTGATTCTCATTTTTAAATTTCAACAGCATACCTATAACAATGAAGTGAAGTGTGAGGAAATGTTGAGCTGAAACAAAAAAATTTAAGAGGAAATTAATAATTACAACATTTTGTATTTATGAAAGGATTATGAACAAATGAAGCTCCATACGCTCGAGGATTTATCTCGGAAGTCAGAAATTTCAGATTCATCAGTAAACCAATTAAAAGTTTCCAACTACTTGTCGACGTCTGCGGAACAGTAGCAGTAATTTGAGGATACTCTTTTGAGTATATGCACTCTCCTTGAGGAGAGAAAATAAAAAAAGAAAATAGAGGCATCTTTCGAACTCTTCTAAAGGGTTATGAATAATTTGTTATTACTTAGATCAATTTGAGAAAAACTTGTCACTTTATGTCAACAAAAGGGAAAAAAAGTCCGTCAACATCTTCACAACCCCAAGCTATTCCTCCAAGAGATCTTTCTGCTGTTATGAAAAGCAGATTTTTTGTTGTGCCGAGCTTCGAAATATATGGAGGTTTTTAAATTTGAGAAATATTTCTTTTTTTAAAAGTTGCCATCTTCAGGAAAGGCTGGATTGTTCGATCTTGGACCACCAATGGCAACATTTGAACAGAATATTCTTCAAGCGTGGCGTCGACATTTCATCCATACCGAAAGAATGCTTGAAATTTCTTGCACAAATGTTACTCCTTACAAAGTTCTTAAAACAAGTGGTCACGTTGACAAATTTCAAGATATCATGGTCCTTGATCCAGTAACAGGAGAGGCACACAGAGCTGACCATCTTCTGGAACATTTTGCTGATAAAGAATTGGCGTCCAATCCAGATATGCCGGCAGAAATGAAAGCAGAATTACTCCGACTTAAAATCCAAGCTGAAAGCATGACAGAAGAACAGATTCAAGAATCAATCGAAAAATTCAAAATTCTGTCTCCTGCTGGCAATAAATTGGACAAACCTCATCCTTTTAACCTCATGTTCGAAACAAAGATCGGACCAACTGGAAAAGATCCAGCGTTTGCACTTTTTTATTGAAACATGAGCGCGTCCTTTAAAGACTAAATTTAATTCATTTATTGTTTTGTATTTCATATTAGATTTTTGCGTCCTGAGATAGCTCAGGGTATGTTCATGAACTACAAAAACTGTTACGATTATTGCAATGGCAAGCTTCCAATTGCTGCAGCTCAAATGGGGAAAGCGTTTAGAAATGAAATTTCTCCACAAGGCGGGCTTTTCAGATTGAGAGAATTCACACTGGCTGAGATTGAGCATTTCTATGATCCTGAGGAAACATCTCACCCCCGTTTTGCCAATGTTGCCAATGTTAAGGTTCGTCTGCTTCCTCGCGAAGAGCAGGAAAAGGGAAACTTGACTCCAATTGTGATGACAATTGAAGAAGCACACAGGGGACGAAAATGCACATGCTCCGAAACCTGTGACTGCTCATGCCATGCTTCGTCTTCTTCCTCGTCTTCTTCTGCATCATCTTCATCACCATGCTGCTCAGAAGGCTGCTCGTGCACTCGTCCAGTGATTGTCAACGAGACGCTTGCTTATTTCCTTGGCCGGACGCAACTGTTTTTGGAGTCCGTTGGGCTGAAGCCAGAGAAGATTCGCTTCAGACAACATCTGCTCAAACAGATGGCACATTATGCACGCGACTGCTGGGATGCAGAAGCGTTGACAGAGGAAATAGAAGAAGAAGAGAACGAGCAACCAGCCGGGAAGAAGAAGGACTCCAAAAAGGAAGGGAAAAAAGATAAGAACGAGAAGGCAGAAAGCACGCCGACTGCTGCAAGAACCGAAGAGTGGACTGAAATTGTGGGAATTGCGGATCGTTCCTGCTACGATCTCAGAGTGCACAGCGCTGCGTCAGGAAAGCCTTTGATTGCGCAGAGAAAGCTGAAGGCACCAAAGACTGTGATAAATGCTGTGCCAAACAAACAGGTGATTGGGAAGGAGCTGAAGCAGAAAGGAAAAGCAGTGATGGAATATATTGAGAAAATGAGCGAAGAAGAAGTGTTGGCCATGAGAAAGGCTCTTCACATGGAAGACACAGAAAAAGCTGCAACAGAAAAAGCAGAAGAAGCGCCATTTGTCGTCATCAAGCCGTTTCCGGATGCTCCAAACGAGGAAGTGAAAATCACACAGCAATTGGTGTCATTCAAGACGTCCATCGTTCATGTGGAGAACTTCCTTCCGTATGTGATTGAGCCATCATTTGGTATCTCTCGTATCATTTCAGCAATCATCAGCCAGAACTTCTCGACTCGCCCAACCGACAGTCAACGTGCAGTCATTTCCTTCCCTCCAAAAGTTGCACCTTATGCAGCAGTTGTGTATGCTCTGCAGTCTGATGAAAAACTGAGAGCTAAAGCAGCAGCAGTGGAGGACTCGCTGGAGGTGCCGTTGTTCACTGACCCGTCGACTGTATCGATCGGAAAGCGGTATGCGCGTGCAGACGAGGTCGGTGTAGCGTTTGCAGTGACTGTGGACTACACGACACTGGAGGACAACACAGTCACAATTCGTGAGAGAGACTCGATGCAGCAATGCAGAGTTCCGAGTGCTGAGCTGCCCCATCTCATTTCCTCGCTGATCAATGGAACTGAAACATGGGCCCAACTTACATCAAAATATCCACTTGTCGAAGTGAAGGAGGAAGATGATGATTAACTAATCATCAGTGCCTTCTACATTTAGTTTATTTTTGTAACTTGTTCTATTTTTTGAACATTTCTTTCTTTCTTCTCTTTATCTAATTACATAAAAGTCAAATTTCTTGCATTATTTTTTACTCTTGATTTATCATTTTTTATTGTTGATGAATATGGGTGATACTAAAGAGATCTTGATTTTTTTTTTTGACTGATTTGATGAATAAAGTGAAATGATAAAAAAGAGTGTTTGAAATACAGAGTTGAAAACAGAAGCCTGGATAGAACAAGAAGCAACGAATATTAAACAATAACGCCTAATAAATTTCTCTGGAATATACAGCATGCTGCCTCTTTTGCTTTTCTTCATTCTCTTTTGGAATTCTGAACATAGACAGAAATTTAAGTTAGAAAATTTCAATATTTAAAAAAAGGACAAAAATAATCAAACATATATCGTTTGGGCTCTCCTAAAGCACGACCAGTTTGCGAATTAATGTCTTTAAACTTTCCGTCCAATTCTTGTCTTCCGTCATAAATATTTTTCTGTCTTGGATTTTCTATATTTATTTCGGATTTTGATGGAGAATGATTCATGCGCTTTGAATAATCATTCATCATTGAATCCGCTTCGTTTCGTGCAAAATTATGTCCATTTGCAACTTTTGATATATCAATATTTGTAGCGCGGGGTGATTTCTGGTTATATAGCTGTTCAACATCGAACTTGCTCCGATCGGTTACAGGTTCCTTGTTCTTCATTCTGCTTTCAAGTTTCTTATAAATATCATCAATTGAAACATATTTCCCTGAAAGAGCATTGCTCATTGAAGGATTATCAACGCAGTCGTATGAGCAATTAACAAGAACCTATTTAAAAAAATCAATATAAGCAAATATTTCAACAAAATTCGCAAACAGAAATGCATTGCTTTGTATGAGTTTCTCCACAGTCTTTAATGCATCGAGAATATGATTCGTCAGAAATGTCAGTTGTCGAACAATTCTGTTGGCACACTGAAGGTAAAATACCTTGACATCCTTTAAATTCCTGTTTGCATTTTTTCATGCAAATATCTTCTAATGGATCAGGCAATTCCTTTTGCGCTCCAAACATTTTTTTATTCATATTCCTTTTCGCATGATCATAAGAAGATGATTTCACAAGGAAATTATCATATTGACACTGAGAAGAAATTATCCACAGCAGAAAAGCGTGGTATATACATGAAGGGAACATTTTCATAGCAAACTCAAACTTTTAAAAGAATCACGTCATGTTGTTAAATCAAATAAAAAGATTACTTTATTATGGGGAAAATTCTTGATGAATATTTAAACAAATAATTAAGTCAACCTACATCGCCAACATATTTTTAACTAAAAACATATAATCAGACGAACGCGGGAAACTTAACGAATAAAATGGAGAATTACTCTGGCTTTGAGTCAAAGCTCATTGCCCAAAAAAAATATCTCCATAAACATATAATATGCCACTTTACAAGGCAACGTATCCTCAACCACGATTTCCAGAACCAGCTGGATGATCATCTTTCCATTCATCCCATTCAATTTTTCCTTTCCTTTCTAGTTCATTGTACTCATCTGAGTCCTCTCTGGGCTTTGGTCTTGCTCTGATAAAAGTTTTAAAATGAATTCACAACAAATTTGTGAATAAGCAAAAGATAATTCAACCATTAAAAATCAAAGAAATAAATTAAAAAATAAGCAAACTTTTCTTCTTCTTCCATTTTCTTTTCGCGCGCAAGTCTTTCCATTTGGCGTTTGGCTTCCCTTTCCATTTCCTCTTCCAGTGAAATGGTCCACGTGGGCGTTGGATTGAACACAGCATCGCGCATTTGCTGACGTGATTTTGCGGCTGCCATCGGATCAAAAGTCGCCACAACAGAAGAAGGCGAGGCGCTCGAAATGGTCGATGCATAAGAAGCTTGTGAGTAGACGTCTGACACAGCAAGAGAGCTGCCAAATGGCGCGCCAACTGGAGACGTCGTTGGCTGAGACGTGATCGAAAACTGTGTGCGCCCAACAGGCGTTGACTTGTAAGCAGAGGATGGCACAAATGAAGGTGTAGCTGAAGATGAGCTGCGAAGTGATTCAGGAATAGTTGTTCCTGGGGTCAAAGGAGCTATTGTCCCATCAGGTCTCATGACAATCGCTCCTTTCAGACGGTTTTCATCCCCGTTTGATTTTTGCTCCCTTTCTCTATCCTTTATACTCTCTTCAACTGGATCTTTTCCTTCGCATTTCATTTTGGAAGCGTATTCAACCAAAGGAAGTTCTCTTTCAATTGAAGACAGCTCAGAAAAAGTCATTGATGCAAACTGTTTTAATTGAGAAATGTTAAGATTTAGAAGATCTCTTTCATCAGAAAAGCTAAGATCCAGTTCATCATCTTCCTTTGCCATGTTTCGTTTCAAAAGCTCGTTAATTTCTGCTGTAATTTTCTTCTCAAAACGAATTCTTTCAATGAGACTTGTTCTGTCCCGTGAGATACCGTTGAAATCTTTTTGCTTAACTTTTTCATAAGCTTTTCCCAATGGAGAGTCTTTTTCAAACAGTGAATAAGAATCAAGAATAGACAAAAAAGTGATGAAATCTTGTTGAGATTGTAATAAAAGTGCTCTGCGCGTTTCAGGATCGTAAGGTAGCTGCTGACGAAGATATCCTTTTAAAAATAAAACAGAAAGAAGTCGAACATCCATTGCCCCCAACTCAGATAACTCCAAAAATTCCTTTCTATTCAAATACAATCCCACATTTCTGCACATTGTATCGCATTGTTCAAGAATTTCTAAAGCTGACTTGATTTCTAAAGGAGTTGCAGAACGCGAAGAAACTTTTTGGTAAATGCGAAATGCTCTTGCAAACAATCGTGAAAGAGAAGGTGCATCTTCATTTTTTTTACTATCCTCTTGAACGATAGGGGATTCCTGACTCATGACGTATTAATCAGTCCAATTGAGTTAAAAAAATAAGTATTTGCTAATTAATAATTTATGGTTTCAACTCCAGTTCAGCAAAAGAAAATAAAGCATCATATGCATTCATTAAAATCATGATATTTACGTTTTCATAATTAATAATTATACCATAATGATTTTCAATGGCTTCCATTTATTTATGCCCAATAATTTTGTTGGTCGTTAACGCAGTTCTAGGAGTCCTTATTATACTGGCATCCATCTTTGGAGATGTCATGGCAGGAGGGCCGATTACTTATCTTCAGAATTTGTCATCACAAGGTAATTTCCAGGCAGGAGTTATTTTTCTGATTGGTGCCATATTGATTTACGTGTTCATGTTTGTCTTTTTTTATCTAATTATAAAAATGTCAATAATTGATTATAAATCGAAAATTTTTATTTAGACGAGTCGTGAATCCATCATTCGAACCGAAAATCAAAAAGAGACAAAAAAAAGTTATTCGCCAAGCTATTCCACGCAAAAGATTGTGATTATGTGAAGCACATTCCATCTCCTTTGTTTTATTAATTTTATTTTTCAATGATTCGACTTTTCATATCACTCAATATTTTTGGTTTTATATTCTCCAATCTTGTAGTTTTTGAAAGTTTTATAGTTTTCTTATTTTGTTAATTTTTTTTTCAAATATTCTAAAATAAACGTCAAAGAAACAACAGTTTATGTATTGTGAGAATAAGAAATTTCATGATCCTAACCTTTATTTCACGATTAATAAATAAAACATAAGTGAATTTTGACTAATGGCCGACAGTCAAATGTATAACTTATGTTTTGGATGCAAGAAAAAAGTGGCTAAAATTTATTGCTCCACGTGCCATGCTTCTTTGTGCGAGCATTGTTTTTTATCCCTTCACATTTTAAATCCATCTCATATTGCTGCTATTCTGACAAGATGGACTCCACCAACGGAAAGATGTGAAGACAGAAATGAATCTCATTTTTTTATTCAATGCTCTGATTGCCAAATGGTTTGTTAGCTTTTGATTTTCAAAATTGATAAAAATTTTAATCAAGCCTGTTTGCATGTGTTGCCCATCTGTTTTTGAGCATTTTGGGCACAAATGTGCTGTACTATATTTAGAAAGTGTTTCAAGTGGATTTCTTCCAATTTCTTATCCATCACCAAGAGACACTATCCAATCACTCCCTATCAATAAACAATTACAAACAAAGAAGAATTCGCGAGTTGCGCGATATTTTCGTGATTCAACCGTCAATGCAATTGATGACCTTCTTATGATTAAACGAAACGTATGTTATTATTTTGCACCTTATTTACTATGATTGTTTATGAATTTCTTAACTTTTTTTGATTCAGTTACCATCAGTTTTTTCCAAACGTTCACACGCAATACGCTCTCTTTTTCGAGACGTACATGCGATTATTAGTGAAATAGAAGAAGATATCATCGAACAAGAGGAACAACTTCAAGATGACATTTTTTCGAAAACGAAGCAATTAATTGGAATATTATCTTCAGATCTTAATCAAGGTTTTTTCAGGCAATATCTTCCTTACTCGTTTGCATACGATGAATTGCTTACTCTACAATCCGAAGATGCAAACTCTAATTTGCCGATTGCAATGATTGGCAAAAATTTCACTCAAAGTGATCTTTCAGAAGTCTTTTCCAAATACCCTTCAATGAACAACCTTTCAAAGAATCTTTCCCAAGCCCATTCGCTTATCCAGCATCCAATCGAGCAGCTCATCAATGTTCACAGTGTCTCGTCTGTGCTGACAGCTTCTATTCTTCTCACATTTGACAAGTGGGAAAGGGGGATACAAAACCACCCTCTGTTTGACGAAGCCAAGGGAGACCCACGCAATCCTCTGAAGTCTCTTGGCTTTGACCCCCACTTCCATCAGCGAAGATTGAAGCGAAGGGCAAAGAGGAAGGCTGGAGTGGATGACAGCGTCTCCAGCGACAAAGAGAAAGAGAAAGAGAAAGAGCCACGGAACAGTCGGCTGCCAGATGCGAATGAGAAGTCTGCGAAGAACAGCAGAAATAACTCAACGACCGACGGCAAACGGCCGAGCCGCATAAAAGAGCAGACAGAGCAGCTGAGGGCAGAGCAGGACGGAGAGAGCTGCTCAGACTCGTCAGCCTCTTCCTCCTTCTCCTCCTCTTCTGAAGAGGAAGAAGGCTACGAGAATGCAACGCTGACTGCTCTCGAAGCATATTTCACTCAGCTCTCCACTTTCACTCCGCCTGCGCTCATCCAGCACAATAAACACAACTCTGCTTCTTCTTCTTCCTCATCTTCTTCTGCTTCTGCAGCGTCCTTTGAAGACGATTCCGAAAGCAGCTTCTCCGAATTGGATCTGGCAGAGCTGTGGAACAAAGTGAGTTCTGGTTGCTTCGCAGGAAGCTTGGCGCTTCAGGAGGAAGCAGCCAAAGCAAACTATTTAAAACAGACGCAGCAAAATGCAACTTTGGTGAATAAGACATCGGAAAAGGAAGAAAAACTGCAAGTCCCAACAAGCAGGTCGGAGTCAGCAAAAGATCAATCTGCACATTCTTCGCTGAAAGAAGCAGCTGCAGCTACAACTGCAACTGCAAAATTATCACCTTCAATCACAATTTCATCAGCAGCCAATACTCCTCTCAACGACAACAGCACCAGGGCCACACAAGGAAACAGCGATAAACTTGGTTTTCTGAAGCTTTCACCCGAACAAGATGTGGCTTCGCTTCTCGCGGCAGAAGGCGAAGCCGGCGAGGCAGCGCTGACGAGCCTGGAGGAGATCAACAAGCAGAGCGCGGGGGCGCTTGCCGATCTGAACAACTCGCTCTTTCATTTTCAGACGATCGATCCGACGCTGGCTGCTTCGCTGATCACCCTCGCGTCGAATCTGCAGACCTCGGCAGCGGGCCAAGCGATTGGCGAGATCAAAACAGAGAATGGTCTCTTGGACATCAACAGCGTACTGCCAGACGCGGTGAATCTTCAGTCAGCCTCTTTGATTCAAAGCAGCATTGGAAATGGCGCTGTGAGCAATAACAACACCAGCAATGCTAACAACGCATCAGTCTCACCTTCTCAACTTCTCTTCGAACCAAGCAAAACTGGCCTGATTCAAAAGGAGCTGCTTTCAGCATCATCTTCATTTGTGGCATCTCAAACAGCATCCACACAACCACCCAATTCACAGACAAATGATCGTCTTTCTTCTCAAACTGTCTTTTCCTCTCAACAACAACAGCAACAACAACAACAACAGAGCGGATCAACAGCAACTTCTCCGTCTGCACAGTCTTTTTCGAGTCAGCCCATTCTGTCTGCTGCCATCTCCACACAGACAAAGTACATCCCTCAACAACAACAGCAACAGCAACAAACAGGACAGTCTGCAACATCATCGTTTTCTTCTTCTTCTTCTTCTTCTTCTTCTTCCTCTTCTTCTGCAGCACTTCTACCAACTTCACAGGCCATCCCAGCAACTTCTTCTTCCTCTCCATCGACAATGGCCATGCCTCTGACACATTACTCTTCACTCGGCTCTTCTTCCTCGCCTTCTCTGAAGACAAAGCTCAACTCCTCCTTTATGACATATGTGCCGTCTTCTTCGGCGTCCTCTTCCTCTTCTTCTTCATCATCTTCATCATCATCATCTTCTTCTTCTTCTTCAACTTCTCAATCCTCATCATCTTCATCATCCTCAACAGTATACACTCCATTCAGTTACTCTTCTTATTCCTCTCCTTCCTCCTCTCCTTCTTCTCCTTCTTCATCTTCTCTTGCCACAACATACACTCCTTCTGCCCAATCTCCCTCTCTTTCTTCTTCTTCCAATTCTTCCAATTCTTCCTCTTCCTCTTCAAATACAAACTCCAATTCTCCATCGCCTTCCACATCTTCATCAGCCACACCGAAGACACGAGACAGCAACTCATCGGCATCTGACTCGAATGAAAGCGGAGAGTCTAATTCTCGCACATACAGGCCAAGCACCACCCACTACAGGACACAGGGCAACCAGCAGGCATCGAACGATGGAGACAGCCGGAAGAGCTTCATCTCCACGTGGAAGGAGAAAGACGAGAAAGACACGCAAGAGAAAGAGAAGGATTCGAAGGAAAAAGAAGAGAAAGACGCAGAAGTTGAGCGCCGTGCCAAGCGGGCAGCGTCTGAGAACTCGTCAGTCTTCTTTGCCACGTCGCTGATCGCGTCGAAGTACTCGCGGGAGAATCCCCCGCCCAGCGGAATGAAGTTCGAAGGGTATATTTTGGGCGGCCTCTCGCTGGAGCACCGAAGAGGGTGGATCGCCAGCCGGGCGTTCCCAAACAACGTCTTCTTCGACCTGAGCGTGGTGAAGCCCTCGCAGCAGTGCTTTGTGTATGTCGGCGCACACGCCATTTTCACTGTTGGGCTGAATGTTCCTGGGCCGTCGGAATTCAGAGTGGCAACTGTTGATTTATCAGCTCCGACAGAAGATACAAACATCACTGAGCAGACAAAGGGAATTTGCGTGTTTTACACTAGAAATGGTTGGTGCAAAAGAGGGGATCAATGCACTTATGCTCATCTGAGGAAAAAAGATTAATTGGCGAAAATTATAAGTTAAAGATCACAACTTTTTATAATTTTTACATTTTTCTTAATAATAAAAAGGAAAATTCGAAATTTTACTATTCTTTTTTATGAAATATATAAATTTTATACAACGCTTGATGAATTAAAAATGTTCTTTTGTTATTTCTAAAATACTAATGTTTATCCGAGTCAGAGTATTTCTCCGAAGCAAAGCATTATGGTTCATTTCATTTTTTTCTTCTCATTATTTGCCTAGGTTTAGCATCTATCGATGGCTACTCCATCAGATTCTGGAACTTATGAATATGATTTAATTGTGATTGGAGGAGGCAGTGGAGGTGTTGCTTGCGCCAAGGCTGCTGGAGACGCAGGAGCAAAAGTTCTTTGTTTTGATTATGTGACTCCCTCTCCACGTGGCACATCTTGGGGATTGGGAGGAACATGTGTAAATGTTGGCTGCATTCCCAAGAAGCTGATGCACAGAGCTGCAGCAATCGGTGGAGATATTGCAGATGCACCTTCTTTTGGATGGGAAGGTGTTGACCGTAAAGCAGCAAAAATTAACTGGTCAGAGCTTGTGCAACGTGTACAAAATCATGTTCGCAAATTGAGTTTTGGATATAGAGGAGAACTGAGGTCCAAAGGTGTAACATATATTCCAGCCATTGCATCATTCAAAGATCCTCACACTATTGCTTACAAACAAAGAGGTGAAGATAAAACAGTTACGGGGAAATACATTGTCATTGCATGCGGTGGACGTCCAACATATCCTGATGTTCCTGGAGCAAAAGAATACTGTATTACGTCTGATGATCTGTTTTCATTATCCACAGAACCAGGGAAAGTTTTATGTGTTGGAGCTTCATACGTTTCATTGGAATGCGCAGGATTTCTTACTGAACTCGGATTCGATACAACTGTGATGGTACGATCGATTTTGTTGAGAGGATTCGATCAGGAGATAGCAGAGAAAGTTGGAGCATATATGGAAGAGCACGGAACAAAATTCCAGAAAGAGCAGACACCAGTTGCATTTGCTAAAAAAGAAGATGGAAAAATTATTGTAAAATCAACAGGAAAACTTGGAGACAAAGAGGAAGAATTTGACACAGTGCTTCTTGCAACTGGAAGAACGCCTGTTACTGAAGCACTGAATCTTGAAGCTGCTGGAGTGAAAATGGACGCACGAACAAAGAAAATACCAGTTGATAAAACTGCAGCAACAAATGTTCCGTTCATTTATTGCATTGGTGACGCTCAGCTGGGAGCACCAGAACTGACACCAACTGCTATTCTGAGTGGAAAGATACTTGCGAAGCGTTTGTTCGGAGGAAGCCTGGAGGAGATGGTATACACAGATGTGCCAACAGCTGTGTTTACACCACTCGAATATGGATCAATTGGCTTACCCGAAGAGAAAGCGAAGGATGTTGTGGGCGAAAGTAACGTGGTTGTCTATCACGGCTCGTTCACTCCGCTTGAGTGGGCAATCAGCGACGAGCGGAGCCATGAGGGAGAAGGATATGTGAAGGTTGTATGCGACAAGACCCGCGAAGAGACTGTCATGGGACTGCACTATTTGGGTCCAAATGCAGCTGAGGTGATCAACGGCTGGGCTCCATCGCTTCGACTTGGCGTGAGGAAGAGAGATTTGGAGCGTGTGGTGGGGATTCATCCGTGTTGTGCTGAAGAAATAAACAATGTCTCTGTGATAAAGGGATCTGGTGTCTCAGAGGCAAAAGGTGGCTGCTGAGGATAAAGGCGCGAGGTTAACACTTCTGAAGAGGAGAGAGGAGAAGAGTAAGAGAGAGTGTGTGTAGAGTTAGATGGACAAAGAAAAACAGAGAAATTTTTGAATTCAGCGGGAAAAAACATTTTCGTTGATTTGCAGATTTGTTTGTTTTTCTTTGTTCTGGTGGTTGGAGAGATTGGCAGAAGTACCTCGCGCCCGATGACCCGTTTACAAATTAATGCTGCTGTGATCTTTTTTTTCTTATCTTAAATGAATTCTTTTTAAATTTTTATTGTGTTTTTCTTGTTCTGATATTGTTGATTATCATTCAATTGTTCTATCTTTTGGCCTGTTGTCTTTCTGATTGAATATTTGCGCATTACATTTCAGCATTTCTGACGAGGATGGCCTAAACACAATTTTTGGTGCGGCCAATGCAGCGTGAAGACTCAACAAAAGCCACATGCTGTTCCTCTGATTCTCTTCCTCTGCGTGCCACTGCCCTGCTCCTCAGCCACGTGCAAGTCAACTCACAGCAGCAGTGGCGACAGGCGTGTTGCGCAGACAGAGTGCGTTGCATTGTATAACTTGAATTGTTGTGTGCAATTGATAAAAGAACGGAATCGTGAAAAGAGAAGAAATGTGCTTGTCACATTTTTTTTATTCTTTTTTCCGTAGTTTTTTTATCATTCTGGAGGAATTGAGCATTTGCATGCTTTTCTTCATATCCAGAATTGCATTCAGCATTCATTCATGCTTTCGCAGCAGAGACGTTGCGTAATTGTTTTATCAGAGTTGTTGCTCGACTTTATTTCCTATAATATTTTATAATTTTTCAAAATTTTTTCTTTATGACAAAAAACGTCTTCAACTTGCGAAATTGAATTGGAATTTTATTTTTTTTTTTTTAATTTTGTTTTATGGAGTAAATTATAAATGGCTGCAAAACCAAAAAGTTATTCCTAAAATCGAAAAAATTAATTTCGACATAAATGATCATTCGATAATCAATAAAAAAAGATAGTCAAAACGAAATGACAATGAAATGTAAATTTGAATATTTCATTATAAGTTCAGATCAGATCAATGAGCAAACAAATTGCCAAAGATTCTCAAGAAGCCGTTCTTATCAAAAGCCACAACTGGAAAAAATTGATTGAATTATGTATCGATAAACAAGTTGATGTTTGCTTGTATTTTTTGAGATTTATTTTGATGGTCAATTTATGCTTTTGAAAATTTCATTTTCATTGAATCAACAAACTTTCAATTTTTCTATAAAATATTTTGAATATAAAATACAACAGGGAGAAAATATTGAATATTGGTTGATAATACAATATTTCTGTCACCTCATTCAAGGCGAAGGAGATGAAGCGCGTGTTCTTTCTTCCAGAGCTGATTACGCGTGTCCAAAATCCCCGTATCTGGAACAATTGAAGATGATCACTTTAGCATTTAATAATAGAGATTTCTCAACATATTTCTCATTGTTTGGAAATTTACCAAAAAATGACTCGTTTGCAGAGCTGGCCATTATCGCCCAACAGTCCGTAAGAGAAAGGAACGCATCACTTCTTGAAATGAATTGTTCAACTATTTCTCTTGCCGTCACTTCAGAATATTGCGGTCTACCTTCGGAGGAAGTTTATAAATGTTTGACTTTTTTTCAAAAACAATATTTATCATATTTTTTCCTTTTATCATTAGACGTTAAAGCAAGAGGATGGACTTATGATTATTCTACTAAATTTTTTACTATTCCGCGTGAAATCCAGACACAAGCACGTCTTCAATCCACAAAATCTACTATTGATGAGTCAGCCTTTATGTCAGCGTTGACTTCCATTCTAGCTTCAAGCAAATAATTCGTTTTTATCAAATTTTTATTTCTTAAATTTTTATATTAATGTGACAGAACGAAATTGTGTTTTTTTTTAACTGTAACAAATTAAATTTGTAAAAAAAATCGAAAATTCACAACTTTCCACAAAAAGATCAAATTACATCATTCTTGTGCTTGTTTTCTTCCCATATGCATTCAACTCAATTCAAAAAAACCATACTATTTTTTGTTTGCTTGCTTTTGAGTTCTCATTTAAAAGAGAAAAGGAGAAATTAGTCGTAAATGTGGGAAGGAAATTTTCGTATTTTGTCGTCATCGATTGATGCGCTAATAGAAAGGAATGCTTCACTAGAAACCATTCTTGATGAAGAAGATATAATTGACGAATTTACAATTGAAAATAAAAAACTCTTGGAATAGTTTGGATTTTATTTAATCAAACAATCTTTTCCTTCTATGATTTAGTGTTTTCTAATGCGATTTTTCTGTTATAGTCTGGGGAAACCAGATATTATTGAACAATTGTTTCATTTTCTGACTCATGAAATTACGGTGTATGATGAAAAAAAGAGATTTCGATTACCATATCTAGCTGGAGAAATTATATCTTCTCCGAAACAAGCAATTCACGAAGCACTGAAATCAGAGAAAGTTCTTGACACAGTTATTGAATGGCTGAAAGACCCCAGACTTCCTCAAGCTGTCTATGCAACGAACATGAAGAAGCCTATTATAAATGTAATACTGAGCAATAACGATGCAGTTTGAATTACATTTTTGTTTTATTTTCTTTGCTTTGTCAAATCAAATTTTGAGTAGTTTTTCAAAAGATGGAAGGAAGAAGCTATTTGTGATTGCATGCTCAAAAAAGTTTCTGTTTTTCCAATAGCCGAATTATTGATTGATATCTTTGAAATTATCTATACTCTTTTTGGCCCGAAAGATCTTGAAAATGTTTGCACTCACTTTTTTTTCTATTTTTTATATCAATATGTTTTTGCATGCATATATAATAATTGTAGATACTTATAGAAACTGATTTTGTTTCGTCATGCGTTATCGCAATGAAAGCCCCAAAGCAGTCAATTTCAAATTGCTTTAACATTATTCATATTTTGAATAATGTTCTTGGGCTGTTTATTCCAGATCCAATCTTGGATGGTGTTTTTGGGTCTGACCCAGAGGAAGAAATGAATAATCAATCAGAGGAAGATGAAATAGGGTCTTCTTCTGTGAATCAGTTATCTAGTTGTCCACTTTCTCCTTCTTCTGTTGTTGAAGTGCTGAAAAAATCGTCTCATTTTAATGATTTAATTGATTTGTGTTTCCCTCAACCAATCTCATTTGTTGCAGCTCCAAACAGCTTACGACCATCTTTATCACTATTTTTATTTCTTCTTACACTCCAAGTCCCAAATCATCCCACACAGCAAGCAATATCTGTTGAAGAAATAACTAACAATGAATCTTCAGCCAGCTGCAATGCTATCACATCTTTTGTGTCTGAAACTGTTGTTCCTCGGCTTCCTCTTCTTATTCCATGGCTTTTATTCACTCAAACTACTTCAGATGAAAAATCTGACGTTCATTCATCATCTTTTTCATCATCATCCACTTCACCCACTTCATCAACAACTTCTGTTCTCCCACAAAATGTGAACGACAATCAAAAAAACAACATTCTTTCACTTCGCACAAAGATTGATGAGCTGATAGCAACACTTGTTGTAGTTGCACCGAGTGAGCGTCTATTAAGCACTTTTCTTATTCCATATTCAGAGGCATATCGCACATCACATGGAGATCAGATGACTCAAAGCACTCCTCCCACTTCGACTGAAGATGAATATGGATTCCACACGCTTTTAGATTCATTTCTATATCTTTTCAACAATTATCCATCATGTTCAATTCTTCTTTCTAGTATTTCTCAGATCTTTCAGCATATTCTTTCCTTGCCTATCAATCAGGAATCTTCTGAAAGCAACATTTTAACACAGAAACTGTTAGAAGCACTTCTCTGGGGCAAAGAAGAAGAGAAAGAGAATGACAAAAGCAAAGAATCAATTACAAATTCCAAGGGACTTGTAGAGATTATGATAGAAGGATTTGAGAATGAGAAAATAGAAAGAGCAAGAAGGATGAAAGAAAGAGAAGAGAAGAAGTTAAAACAAAATGAAATCAACAAACGAAAATTGGAGCGAATTCAAAGGATATCTGAAGCATCTGAGCAAGACATCGAACACATCCTCAGAGAATACGACGAACGACAAGAAAAACGAGATGAAGAACAAAAACGAATCGAAGCGGAAGAAAAAGAAAAGGGAATTGTTAGAAGCGTGCTTTCAACACCGTTCATTGCACATTCTATTCGTTTCTGCTCAATTCTATTCGATCCTGATTTTCCTTTGTCATCTTCATCTTGTGCATCTTCCGACAAACGCAAGAGTCTTCTTTCTCATTTACAAATTTTATATCAAGAAAGAGGTGCAAATGTGATAGAAAAACAGAACCGTCCAGCCAAAGTGCCTGTTGGAGAGCAGAAGTCACTCTATGCTCCTCTTATTGCATCACTCAAGAAGAGCAACAATGCACAGGATAGACAGCTTGTACAGGCGCTTATGTCATTTGCACAAGAGAGCGAGCAGCTCGGGATGGAGGACGGGATGAAGGAAGGAGAGAATGCAGGAGAGGCAGATGATGGAAGCGAGTTGAGACTGATAAAAGAAATGGAAGAGAGAATACAGAGTGAAGAAGACAGAGAAAGAGAAGATTGGGCGAGAAGCGAGAAATTGGGCCTTCCAACAGGAGATGCACTGAAACAGGGAGTCGATGGGAAGTTCCGAAATGGCAAAGCAGAAAAAGAGGAGATTCAAGAAGAGTGTACAAAAGAAGGAAACTCAACTGACGAGGAAGCAAGCGACTCATCAGATTTGTCAAAAACTGTACGAATGAATGGTAGCCAATGGTTGCTTATGAAGAACTTTAATCGAAACATAAGGAGCGAAGATGTTTCTTCTTCGAATGTACCTGAAGTGCCCGCTCCTCCAACGTTGGAATCTATCATGGCAGAGCCAGATGAAGAGGATTTTGAAGAGACAATTACTCTTGAAGAGATTATGAATGAAAAAGACGAAATTGACGAATTGTTGAATTGAGCAAAGTATTTCAATAGCTTTTGTTTTGTTTTGTTATAATTTTAGTATCATTTCTTTATATTTAAAGACATTTTTGTGAAAAACTATGTTTGAAAAGTATTGATCTTTCCCATACTGGAACTTGCGTGTTTGCATGCAAAGAGAATTTCCTCTTGTTTTTGTACCAGAATGCGCTAAGAACCAGCAACATTTCGTTATTCAATTTAACCCTCACAAATTTGAGAGGTCTGATATGCGTGATCCAACAGCAATTGAGGTGACCCAAGTGTCAAGGGGTTCATTAAAACAGTTTTCTATTCACACGCAGCGAGGTTCTCATAATAGTCAGCCTGCAGGGGATGAAAGCACATGTTATGCCTTTTTGCAGAGAACGGTATCTGTTTTTTATATTTGCTAATTTCTCGAAATAATACAATATTTGCTTTGAACGTTTAGAGAGAGGGATATCAATTGTGTCCATGTGAATCGTGGTTCCAAATGGCACCCGCAATCACTTATTCGACTCCTTCAATTGAGGAAGCCGAAGAGAGTGTTTGCATATTTTTGATGAATTTATTTTTGTTGCCAATATCTTTTTTGTATCTGTATAAAGATCAAAGAAGGCTTGCTTACTGTCCCCTTTAAATGGAAAGATAAACTACAGCCAAAGATCGTTGAAGAACAAACACCTGGTGTGAGCTCTTTTCTGAAAAAGGGTTGTTGAATTTGTTGTTTTGAAACATTTCGTTGTTAATGCTTCAAAATGTGCGTGCTGCACATGATCACGGTTCATTTAACTTCTAGATGAAGGCGAGATGTCTTCTTCATTTTCTTCAAAAAAATATAAACCATCGGCTACTTCTGCAAAGACTCAAAGCTGTATGTCTTTTTTAACAAGCATGTTTTTTGTACAAAGCGAATAACTTGAATTGACGTTTAAATTTTAACAGATCAGTTTCATTCACTTGAATCAGACGTCTTCCGCAGCTTGAAAACTGGAGAGCAGCGAAAAGATGAAGAAGAGGACGATCCAGACATGGAGGTGGAAATACCTGATGATGACGAAGGCAATGTCGATCTGCTGTCGTCTGCTGCAGAAGCACCAAAAGAAGACAAAAAATCGAAGCGGCGAACGTCAACGAGGAGAGGAAGGCGTGCCAGTGCGATGGACGAAGAGGAAGAGGATGAAGAAGAGGATGAAGAAGAAGAAAACGAAAGGTTGCTTTCACTGAAGAAGAAAGCAGTGGAGAAAGGGTTTGAGGAAAAAGAAGGAGAAATGGAAAAGGAAGAGAAGGAGATTTTGGAAGTGAAAGAGAGATTGGAAGATGACTTTGACTCGGATGTGAATGATGAAGACGACGACGATGACGACGACGATGATGATGGAGAAGTTTGCTTTTTATTTATTTGATTAATGTTATTAATGAAATGATCTTGTTATTGAATTATTTCTCTTTTTATAAAACTTATTCTGTTTTTTTATCTTGATTGGACTTTTTGACATTTCCAGTCTGATGAGGCGATTGATAAGCAGATGTCTCGGAGAATTGGCAGAATAGGCGATGAGATCTCTCCTTCATCTTCAAAAGAGAGAAAAGCACGTGCAAGCAGAAACGCGAGGCATGCTTTTGTTTTTTAACTATTATTGATTCATTTCTATTTTGAAATCGTATTGACTTATATTTCTGTTATTGTGTCTTGCTGAATGTCGAATGCTTCCACATCTCAGACCATCACCAGGCGAAGGGAGAAAACTGAAAAGTCGCTCTGCTTCGCCATCATCTGTCACCACACCCACTTCATCTCCTACCACTTCATCATCATCATCTTCTTCTTCTTATGCCTCTTCTTCTCGGAATCGTGCAGTAGACACACGAGCGCAAACGATGGCGATGGCCACGTCTTCGTCTTCTTCGTCAGGCATCACCCGAATCACTGATGAAGAGTTTGTGATGACGCTCACACGCCACCAGCCAATCACCCTGCGCGCACTCACACTCATCTTCTCGTCCAGGCTGAAGACACCAGAGCAAAAGGAACGATACAAACAGCTCATCGGAACATACGTAAAGAAGACACCAGATGATAAGCTTGTGCTGAGAAAGTGAGTGTGTTGATGTTCCACATTCTGTATGAGATTTGATTGATTGTTTAATCAGAATTATCATCTCACTTCACAAAAACATTATTCATTTTATTTTTTTTTTCAAAAAAGCAAAGTTTCACTTCACCCGGCGTGTTGCTCTTTCGAAAAGAAAAGCAAAATAAAATTAAAAAAACAGCACGTTGGGAAACAAACAAAAAAAAATGAGAGTAATGAAAGGAGAATAAACTTATAAAAGATTTGCAATCAATTAAAATCTAGTTTAAAACAAAATATCGGATGAGTTGAGTAAAGAAGAATGAAACGACTTGAAGCTGACGAAGTGCAAGAGACGTGAAGAAAATGCCAACAATCAAGCGCGTTCAGCCACTCTTTCTGCCTGCCTTGAGGCAGCAGTGGTGGATGAGACTGAGATTGTGGCTGGCCTGACCATCAGCAGTGGGTTGTCAGGGGATGTGATTGAGTCAGTCACTTTCATCGAGTCCAGATACTCCACTACAATCTGCTGTAGTGCTGCATTCTCTGCCTTCATCCGCTCGTACTCGTGCTCAATGGCCATCTTGTCCAGCAGCACTTTGTTCGCTTTCTTGAAGAACTGGTTCAGCTGCGACCAGTCTGTCGCCATTGAGTCTCCTCTTGCTTCTGCGTCTTCCCCTTCTCCAGTTGGGCTGGCTGAGACAGAAGAAGAAGAAGAAGAAGAAGAGGCATTTGCAGAAGACGATGGCGCGAGTGAAATGCCCATCGCAGCCTCCATCTCCTCGTCCATGCGTGCGAGCCTCTCCTGTATTTCCGGGTCAGTCTCTGCGAGGATGGGGAAGAACGGGGTGACCTTCTCCCTCTCTGTCTCGAGGTGCCTGTTCAGCTCAGCCACCATAATCAGATGGTCAGCCAGGTCGATCCGCTCCTGCAGCCGCCGCGTCACCTCGCGCGACTGCATCGTCAGCTCCTTCAGGCGCTCCTGCTGGCTCTCGTGGAACAGCGCCATCTTCTGCTTCAGCTCGTGGTAGTGCTTGCTGATCGCATCCCGCTCCCGCGCCAGCGCCTCGTTCCTTTCTGTGTACTCCTTCACTGTGTTCTGGATCTTCTTCTTCACCCGCTGGAACTGCTCCTGGTTGCGACGGATCTGCCGGATCAGCGCTGCAATCTCTTCAGCATCAATCTGAAGGTGGTTGGTTGTGAATAATGGCAAAGCAATAAATTTTAAATTTAATAAGTAGAATTGTCGATTTATTTTTATTATAATAATTATTATACCTGCTCTTTCTTTGCATATAGTCTGAATTCCTGCGTTTGCTTTTCTGTGTTTGAAATATATTTTTTGTGAAGCTAACAAATAGATTTAAATGTGAATAAGAATCAGAAAATAAATTGAATATTAAAAAGTGATAGAGCAAAAAATATTTAACAACCTCCGACAAGGCATTTGTCAAGATATCAATCGTTCTTGTTAAATCAGACTTGCTCCTCATAAGATCGTTCCTTTGTTGTTCTTCAAGCGCTTTTTTCTCTTCTTCAAATGCCTTTTTGTCCTCTGCCATTTCTTCGTTAAATCGTTGATCCATCATTTGTAGAATTTTCAGCAATTCCTCTTTTTGAGCTTCATGACGCTTCATGATTACAACTCTACATATATTAAGTACATTGAAAATAATAGAGTAATTACCCCAAGATTAAGCACTTTGTTATTATTATTTTATTGTACCTTTCATCTTCATGGGCTTTAGTTATGTCTTCTGTATCTTCAAGCATCTCTGATTCAAGGACTTGAAATCGTTCTTGTTGGATTTGAATAAGGTTGTCAAGATTGCTTAGATGACTTCTTAATGCTTTTTGATATCTTCATTTTAACAAAAAGATCATTACATGCAATGATAAAAAATTCTAAACAAAGAATTCAAACTGTCGCTCGGCTTCTTCCAAATCTCTGAATAAAGATTCGATAATAGCATCACGTTGATCAATCTAACAAAATAAACCGGAAGCGAGCATGACTTATCTATATTTAATAAAATGAAACAAAATGTGTACTTTTCTCTCATATGTTTGGCTCACAATATCAGCTTCTTCTTCAAGTTCTTTCTTTTTCGCTTGTCTAGCCCGCTGTCTAACATCTGCTAATGTAAGTGCGGCATTTCTCTTTGCCACACTTTCTTCATCCTTCTGTTTTTTTAGTTGTGCTTTTCTTTCTTCCTCCTCTTTTCTTCTTCTTTCTTCTTCTTTCATCAGCATTTCAGCCTCCAATCTGGCACGTTTCTCTTCATCTGTCTCAACAATTCTTTTTCCCTTTCCCTTTTTTCCCTTTTTTCCTGCTCCTCCTTTTTTTGCTTTTTTTGCCATCTCAAAATGATAAAGCAATTTTTATATGAACGGTACCCATCATAACTTTCTTCTCTCAAACAATTGATCAACACAACCCATGACATTTTTGAGTTTTTGATAAATGATAAAATCTTCGGGTTCAGCTGTAGCTTCGTTTCTGCAGGATTATTTGAATATAGAAATTGTGAATCTGATTGTTCGCACAAGTGAAACACGTGATATGGCTCGTTCGAAACTTGAACGAATGGGGCAACAAATTGGAGAGAAATACACTGAATTGTTTGATAAAAACTTATTATCACATTTTGAGTTGATTGTTTTGAATTGCTTTATTAATAGGTTCTTTTTAAAAACGCCACTTCCGGATTATCAACCAAATTTGAAAGGAGTTGAAGATTATCTTGTAAATGGTTTTTGGCCTGCTGTCTTCAAGGGAAGGTGTAATTCTAGTGGAATTGATGCTGTTTGGAGCACATATTTAACTTTCAAAGCATTAGAAAAAATAATTTGCAATTTCTTTCTTTTTTTTCAAATGATTTTTTCGTAAACTTTCAGAAAAAGTGTCTTGTTCTTGAAGATACTCACTTTTCGTGGATATCAAAAATCTCCTTATGTGGTTCCCCGCCTGAGGAATTGAGCATATATCTTGCCATGCCATGTGGGATATTGAGAGGAGCTGTTAAGGCTCTTGGCTTTCGGTGCAAAGTTTCAGGGGAAACTGATTCAACAGCCGTTAAATGTATCTTTACTACTCTTTTTTGCATTTATTCTTTTATCATTATTGTTTCTAGGTAAATTTGCAATTCAATTTGCATGAGGGAAGGTAATTGTTACACTTCATCACTTCATTTGTCTTCTGGCAAAATGTAATTTTCACTTAATCATCTTTTATTTGAGATGCTCTATTTTTTTTTTTTCGTGCAACTGACTCATAAATGTTATGATTCATTATTTCATTCAATTTTTTTCATAATCTTTTCAAATAGTTTTTGTTAAGCATGTATATAATATCCTTTTGTTTATCATCATTTCATTGCATGATTGGAATAATGTTAGGATTTATAGGATAAATGTGTTTGTTGTTATGAAACTCCATATTAGAAAGATGGTCTGTTTGTTTGCTTATCTTGTTTCACTGGATTTTGTACAATGCATGCTGATATTCATTAAACAAAAACGATCATTCCATCCGCGCACGACTTCAACAAAAAAGTTTGCAAACAGCAAAGAACAGCTGGGTATTATTATGAATAACGCTGGAGAACTCAAACAAGCATCCATTGTTTCAGGAGTGCATGTATCATCTCAGTTATTGCATTCAAAAGCAGAAATAAAATTGATTGGTGTTTCATAGATCTGTTTCAGTTAACTTGAGATTTATTTCTGATTTGATCATTCATCAAGTTTAAGATAAATATTGATCATAATATATTGTGTGAAGATAGTTGTTTTATAAAACTTTTTATTTTTCCAAAGCTTCTTCAAGAGTTGTGTTCTCCTGTTAAGTGCAATCGTAGTGTTTTGGGAATGGTTGATATTGAAGAAATTTTTGGAATTGGTTATTTACAAAATTTTCTTCAGTGATGGAAATT
This sequence comes from Monocercomonoides exilis, assembly GCF_001643675.1. Classification (NCBI taxonomy): domain Eukaryota; phylum Preaxostyla; order Oxymonadida; family Polymastigidae; genus Monocercomonoides; species Monocercomonoides exilis. Next base: position 579,547 of record NW_027150573.1, read on the forward strand.
TTTGATTTATCTCTCATTTATAGAACTTTTTTCTTCACTTATGTTCGGTATGAACCCTATTAAACCGTAATAATTAATTAAAACAGCTAGGAAAAAAATACGTTAATTTAAAGTATTAATTTTCCAGTTGAAAAATCCACGCTGAGGAAGTGAATGGAATTGAGAATAATTAAAACTTGCTGAATTGTTTCTTTGAGTCAGAGCGAGGAATAACACGAATAACATTGAATTTCACTGTTTTCGACAATGGTCTAAAAATAAACAGAAATTAATTAAAACAAATTTGCGAAACAAAAATGCGAAATTTAAAATGAATAATGAAAAAAATAATATTCAAACCTGCATTGTCCAACAATAACCATATCACCGTTGTGCACTTCAAAGCATGGAGAACAATGAACTGAAAGAGTCTTATGGCGTTTTTCATATCTGTTATATTTTGGGATAAAGTGAAGATAATCACGACGAATAACAATTGTTCTCTTCATTGCTGTGCTTTTGACAACGCCACGAAGAATATGGCCACGAATGCTCACATTACCTGTGAATGGGCATTTTTTATCAACGTATGTTCCTTCGATGGCCTCACGTGGAGTCTTGAAGCCAAGACCAACGCTGTGGTAATAGCGAAGGCTCTTCTTGTGCTTTTTGCCAAGCTGATGTGTGCGCCCCAAGAATACTGTTTCCTGTTTTTGGAATGCTCTTTCGGTCTGAATTAATTAAGTGTGATCATTTTGTTTCACAAAAAAAACCAATTAATAATATGTGTTTTCAGAGTTCATCAAAAAATGTAGCATATGAGATAATTTTATTCAGAAACAAAATATAAAAAATATTTAAACATGAATTACATGAATATTTATTTGTAAATGCTTCTCAAACTTGTTCCATTGATAAAAAGAGATATGTGTTTATTCCTTTATTGGACAGATCAATAATAATTATATATATTGGTAATCTGATCAAGATAAATGTCTTACCCTGGACGCGTGCATTTAACTGTATTTTGTTGCAAAAATTTGCCTAAAGCTGATCTAAATGGATTGGCAGATCCTTATTTGATAATCCGCCTTGGAAAAACGCATTGCCAAACAAAAACAATGAAGAATACCTTAAATCCAATTTATAATCAATGTTTGAAGTTGTAAAAATATTTTCCAGTTTTTTATGATATTTTAGCGATGTCTTTAAATTTTGATCCTGCATGGAAATCGCGGGTGCTGATCGTTGAGGTGTATGATCATGATACCTTTTCATCCGATGATTTGCTTGGCTCATGTCGTATTGATGTTTGCTAAATTATTTTAATTAGTTATCGAGATTTATTTTGCTAATTTATTTTTTTGGGATGTTTAAGGTTGAAGAATTTATGAATTTCAAAAAAAGAAAAACTGTATCATTCAGTACTAAAGAAGGAAAATATGCGGGTGACCTTGATATAGAAATTTTGTACGATGCGCCCGGAGCTCCAAAGCCCACTTCGTCTGCACCCACATCGTTTGCAGCAACTGGCTTCGGTGCTCCTGCTCCTCCTTATGCCGCCCCTGCTCCTCCGTACAGTTCTGCTGCACCATATCAAACTTCTTCGGCCTATCCTGCACCTGCACCAGGTTATCCTTCTTCAAGCGCTTATCCTCCTCCACCAGGATATCCCATGGCTCCGCCCGTATCTTATCCTCCGACTCCAGTTGCTTACGGAGCTGCTCCTCCTGCTTCATCTGCTCCTGCTGCTTATGGTGCTGCGCCTCCTACAAGCGCTGGACCCGCCTATCCTGCACCTCCAGCATATCCTACACCTCCTTCATATCCAGGATATGGATACTAAAATTTGTGTTTGCCTAGTTAAAGAAAGGTTCATTGCAATAAATGTTTTACATACTGATTGCTTAAATCCAATGTTAGAGAAATTATTTTTTGTCTAATTTGATTTGTATTTATTTTATTGTTTGCGTAGTTTTTGAAAACTAGCAATTTGTGTTTTGCGAAGTTTAATTATACTCGTTTTTTTTTTTATTTTATAAATTTTTATAAGAATTTTGTAGTATTTTTTAATTTTTATAATGATTATTGCATGTGTTATGTTAATAAAGCAACAAGCAACATGTTATCTTGGCGAGATATAATCTAGTTGACAGACGAGTTGAACAAAAATTCAAATAGTAAATGAAAAGCTCATTATTTCTAATTATTTTAAAATTATTGTTATTTGGCGAAACTTCGTCTGTCATGTTCAGTTTTAAAAATGTTAAAAATAAAAAAATAATGGGTGAGATCATTGATTTCATTTGCGTTTTTCTGTTTCTCCACATATAGCTTTCAAATATTGATAAATTCTGCTGCTTGTGTGTTTGTTTATGTAGTTTATTTGTTTTTATCAATCTTTATTAAAAATATTTTGTTTTTAGCTGCTTAATTTCGATCGTTCACTCAATCACTTTCACTTTTGCTCGAAACAAAAAGGTGAAGAAATTGGCATCACGGAAGTGTGATAGCTTATTAAATATTATTAACTTTTATTCATTTTGAAAATTAAATACTCGATATTACGTTTTTTTGTTTAAAATACAATATTTTTAACTTTAGTGTTGCGCTGTATTTAAGATGATACCGAACTTTGAACAAACGAAAGAGTTAATCGAAGAAACGCATTAAGAAGAATTAATTCCTGTTTTTGCCAGAAGAATTGTTCGACAAAATGCACAAAATGTTTGACGAAAGAAAATTACGTTGTAGAAAGCTGCTGCTTGCTGAAGGAAATGGGATATTACAAAGCGCTGCAAGACTTATGGACTGATAGCTTTGAAGAAAACTCTTTGCTCAAAAGATTGGTAAAGATGATAATTGAAGAAGAAAAGAAAAAAAAGAAGAAAAGAATGAAAATCTTCTTGTTGGACTTTGTGAATGCTTTCTTTTGCTTCATGAGAATATTTCAAGAGAATTTGCTTCAATATGTGTCCGTTGCCTTCTGAAAGTTGCAGCGAAGAAAGAGGAAAGCGAGGAAACACAAAAAGAAGTGGAAATGGCATTGTTGACTTTGATCAATACTTTCCGTTACGTTTGAAATTTTCTATTTTCTTTTGATTTTTTTTTTTAATTTTTATTTTATTTTTTTATCAGCCAATCAAAAAGGAACTGTATTTGAGTGAAATTATAGAAATTATAAAGCGTCATCAAGAATTCAACAATTTGACACGACTTGCTTGTCGCTCTGCTTGGGTATTTTTAATAAACCGAGTTTACAGTGACAAAAGTTTGGAAAAAGTGATTGCGGATAAGCTGCATTTTGTGAGAGATGCGATAAGAAAATTGGAAGAGCTGATAAAATGCATAAATTGGAAGAATATAGATGGAGAGGATAAAGGAGGAAAAGAATAAAGCAGCAGAAGTGGCTGAGAAGATGAATGAAGCAGCAGAAGTGGCTGAGAAGATGAATGAAGCAGCAGAAGTGGCTGAGAAGATGAATGAAGCAGCAGAAGTGGCTGAGAAGATGAATGAAGCAGCAGAAGTGGCTGAGAGAAAGAAGGAGGCAGCGGAAACGGAAAGACAGAATAATTATGCTGAGAAATCGTATTGGTATTTATTGGAAATTTTAACGTAAAATTAATATTTGATTATTTATATAACAAGTCCATTCAAACATTTTTTAAATATATCATTTAATAGAGATTGAAATAAAGAGAATTTTTATTATATTAATTTTATTAGTATATCTTTTTGTAGATTTTATTTTTTATTGTTTATATTTGATGAAAGCTTAATTGATAATAGAAAATGAACTTCTTATTTGTCACATCTCATTTTATTAAATTATCAGTGGAATGAAGAATATTTAAAAACAATAATTGAGAAAAAATTCACATTCTTTGAAAATCAAAATTTACAAAAATGTGTAAAAACTTAATGAATGAGTTACAAGGGCTTCTTTTAAATGTGAAAACATTTAAATAATCTTGCATATATTTTTGTCTCACACCGTATGGAGGAAGATATTTTCTGAGAAGGTTCCAAGTGCTTTCTATTCTTTGTGTGTGAGCCTTTGAAATGGGATCCACAAATCTTTTTTTGTGATTGACAGTTGAATGAGTATATCCAGCTCCATTTAAATTATTATATCCCCTCCAACAATCCGTGTATATTTTTATTTTTTCCTTCACATAACTTTTGATTGTTTGATGTAATATTTCTCTTGATCTTTTCAAAACAGGAATTAAAAATAGATTGGATAATTGACCCTTTTTTTTAGGACGTTCAATTCCTCCAATGATCCAATTTTGCCTTTTTGTTCTTCCTCTATTGTATTTTCTTTTTGGAAATATTGCTTCATCAATTTCCACTTCAGTTCCTTTTCCTCCAATAATTCGCGGATTTTCCATGTAAAATTTTGATATGCTCTTTCGGAAAGAATCATAAACATGCATCACAGAAATGTTTGATTTTCCACAAATGAAGCTGCAATGTGTCTGAGAAATTCCGACCCAAAAACATAAAGCCATCAAACAAATATTACAAATTTTGAATCTGAATTTTTCAAAATTTGTATTTTTTGAAATTTTAACTTGTTTATGTTTGCAACGAAAGCGACTTGTTTCATTTTCATAAACGTAGATTTTCATATTCTTTTAACACTTCCAACAATAGCGGTCTTTTTGTAATATCTTATGATCCAAAAGCCAATCAATTGTTTCTTTTTCTGATCTAAATATTTGAAACAATTTTTTAAACTGCTTTTGATTTTCTGCTTTGGTTGGCATAATATTTCAAATAGAGTGTTTAAAAAAAAATTTATTGAATTATTCAAGTTTTGATCTTCATATGTGAAAAAATAGAAATAAAAAGACAGTTAAGTGAAGTGAAATCAACAAATAAAATACTGAAAGCACTTCGAAATAAAACAAGGAAAAATTACGAAGAATTATAAATCTCAAGATCTAATAAAGATTTAAAAATTATCTGGAATCGAATTACAAAAATAATTGATAAATTATGCTCTGCAAAGAACAATAAACAATTTGCAAAATATATAACTTTTAAAGTACAAGTTTAGTTCAACAACACATATATAAACTAAATTTCAAAAAAATATTTGTCTCTCAATATAATATGCAAACATTTTCGTAAATACCTATCATTCTTTCATTTTCGATGCAACGTTCATCGATTCTTCAAAGTCATCCGAGTTTCCTTTTATCAGCCACTTTTGCTGCTTCCTTCTTCTTCTCAGCCACTTCTGCTGCTTCATTCATCTTCTCAGCCACTTCTGCTGCTTCATTCATCTTCTCAGCCACTTCTGCTGCTTCATTCATCTTCTCAGCCACTTCTGCTGCTTCATTCATCTTCTCAGCCACTTCTGCTGCTTCATTCATCTTCTCAGCCACTTCTGCTGCTTCATTCATCTTCTCAGCCACTTCTGCTGCTTCATTCATCTTCTCAGCCACTTCTGCTGCTTTATTCTTTTCCTCCTTTATCCTCTCCATCTATATTCTTCCAATTTATGCATTTTATCAGCTCTTCCAATTTTCTTATCGCATCTCTCACAAAATGCAGCTTATCCGCAATCACTTTTTCCAAACTTTTGTCACTGTAAACTCGGTTTATTAAAAATACCCAAGCAGAGCGACAAGCAAGTCGTGTCAAATTGTTGAATTCTTGATGACGCTTTATAATTTCTATAATTTCACTCAAATACAGTTCCTTTTTGATTGGCTGATAAAAAAATAAAATAAAAATTAAAAAAAAAAATCAAAAGAAAATAGAAAATTTCAAACGTAACGGAAAGTATTGATCAAAGTCAACAATGCCATTTCCACTTCTTTTTGTGTTTCCTCGCTTTCCTCTTTCTTCGCTGCAACTTTCAGAAGGCAACGGACACATATTGAAGCAAATTCTCTTGAAATATTCTCATGAAGCAAAAGAAAGCATTCACAAAGTCCAACAAGAAGATTTTCATTCTTTTCTTCTTTTTTTTCTTTTCTTCTTCAATTATCATCTTTACCAATCTTTTGAGCAAAGAGTTTTCTTCAAAGCTATCAGTCCATAAGTCTTGCAGCGCTTTGTAATATCCCATTTCCTTCAGCAAGCAGCAGCTTTCTACAACGTAATTTTCTTTCGTCAAACATTTTGTGCATTTTGTCGAACAATTCTTCTGGCAAAAACAGGAATTAATTCTTCTTAATGCGTTTCTTCGATTAACTCTTTCGTTTGTTCAAAGTTCGGTATCATCTTAAATACAGCGCAACACTAAAGTTAAAAATATTGTATTTTAAACAAAAAAACGTAATATCGAGTATTTAATTTTCAAAATGAATAAAAGTTAATAATATTTAATAAGCTATCACACTTCCGTGATGCCAATTTCTTCACCTTTTTGTTTCGAGCAAAAGTGAAAGTGATTGAGTGAACGATCGAAATTAAGCAGCTAAAAACAAAATATTTTTAATAAAGATTGATAAAAACAAATAAACTACATAAACAAACACACAAGCAGCAGAATTTATCAATATTTGAAAGCTATATGTGGAGAAACAGAAAAACGCAAATGAAATCAATGATCTCACCCATTATTTTTTTATTTTTAACATTTTTAAAACTGAACATGACAGACGAAGTTTCGCCAAATAACAATAATTTTAAAATAATTAGAAATAATGAGCTTTTCATTTACTATTTGAATTTTTGTTCAACTCGTCTGTCAACTAGATTATATCTCGCCATCTTTTTCAGTTTTTTGCTTTTTTGATTTTAAAAAAAAATTATATTTATAAATATTTTCTGAAGACCAATTTTCGTTTGTTTTTATCATTTGGCATTAGCTTTAGCTGAAGCCAAAAAGTTGAACAAAATTTCAATAAGTGTAGATCTTTTTCAAAAAGATTGAGTCATTTCGAATTGATTCTCTTCTGGGTTAACGATCATTGTTTTTTGAAAGTTTTTTATTTTCAAATTTTCTATTTGTTTTGCACAATATTTATCATTCCAAGAATATTTGAATTATTGTTTTAACCCTGGGTGACGTGCTGACTTCTGACGGACCTTTTTGATTTTTGACGGACGTGGCAAATTTTTCCACGTCACAGAAAAAAAAAAAAAGAAAGGAAAATTATTTTTCTTAATTACCATCATTCAATTTTCACTGAAGCAAAAGCGGAAATCGGATTTTTCATTCGTCACAGACTTCACTGACGTCATTGACGTCACTTCCCTTCAATTATTCAAAAAATGCAAAAGAAAAAACAATACAACAAGACATACGACCCAAATCTCAACATTGTTATTTTTTCATTTTTTAATATTCAACAATCATAACTATTCGTTCTTCAGTTGAAACATTTGCCTTTTTTTCTTTAAAGATATAAATAAAAGCAATATGAAAAGAATGAGAACTTGCATTGTTGTTTTCTTTCGTATGATAAATACAATGAGACTTAATGCAGAGTCTGAATTGTTTTTGAGTTATTTAATTTTAAATAATAATGCGCGTTCAAAGTTTTAATGTTAAACTAATATTTCTTTCGGAAACTGAACGAACATTTTCGATGAAATTTTTCGTAGGTTTTGTTGATTCATTGATATACAACATTGTTGCCGGATAAATTGACATTTGAGAAAGAAATTTAGCATTTTTTTCCTTTGTCGAAATGAAAAGAATAACTTTGTTCATATTTGACTTGAAATATTCAGATGTTAACCCAGAGATGATGAGAACTAAATGCATTTGAAAAAGAATAGCATTTTCAGTGGTTTATTATTTTTAAAGTTAACTGATGTTTGTTCGAGATGAGAAATGATCAAATTTTAAATATGAGTGAAACAGTGTGTTAATTTATTTGAAGTGTTACATATTTTTTCAACTGCATTTGCTGAATTGATATTTTTGTAATTGATCATGGATTTTTTCAAATTAAAAAGAACCTTCAGAAAGATTTGTTCACTCTTCTTCCACTTCTCGAAGTAATTGTCTTTAAAAAACTGCTCTTATTTTCCATCTCATTTCAAATATAATTGAGCATGTTTTAAGAAAGAATTGAAAGTTACAAAAAGATTTTTATATTCTTCTAAAAATAACTAAATAGCATGTGATGACGATTATTTTCTAAAATGACATTCCGGCTTTGTGAAGTGTTTTTCTTAAATAATCCAATTTGTTCATTATTTGAAAGAAGAAAAAAGATATTAATCGAATTGGTGAAAAAAAACTTCTCTTTCGTTGTTTTGTTTCATTTCGAAACATTTTTACTAAAAAAGATATGCTCACGTTTATTTAGCGAATGTTTGTCACCTATTTTGTGAAACGATTAAAAAAGAAAGACCTAATATCCAAAAATAGGAAAAAAAAGAAAATAATTTCTCAATCTTTCACGAAACAATCAGAAATATTCAACGAGAATAAAAAAAGATTTGCTTTTTTTTTTGGAAATCCAATATTCAACAAAAGTTTGCGATTTCCTTTTCGTATTCAACTTCTTCCATCTTTTCAAGAACATCTCTTTTGATTATCTATTTTTTCACTTCTTTCGTTTCTTCATTCTCCTCTTCTTTCAATGACCTTGAAAAAAAATCAAAAAAAAATGCTTTGAAATATTATTGCAATATCTATTGTTGATTGACTAACCTGTTTCAAATTAGCTTCAGCTGTTCCACTTTGCAATAAATCATCCATTTCCACAACTTCATTTTCTATTGCATATCGAATAATATGATGCATTGATCGCTTATTCCTCTTTGTTAATTATTTGCTGCTCCAAATAAACTAATAATGCTTATAATCAATATGGTAATATATTTGTTCTTTAATTGCAAAAAAATTACGTCATAAGAATTTTTTGAAGCAACCTCCTTATTATATACACTTTTTTTCTCTTCTCCATTTTCATCTTCATTTCTTTCCCAATTTTCAATTTTTGTCAACTTTTCCAGTTCCTTTATTGCCTCTATGATTAAATGCGACCAATCATGCACAAGTTCTTTCAATCCTTGTTCAGCGACAATCCTCCCCATTACAATCATCCTAGAGAACTAAAAAAACAAGATGAGTTAGATTGTTGCGATTCTGATGATGTTTAATGATTTTTTGAATTTCATTTATGTTACGAAATTCTATCTCCTCTTTCTAATTAAAAAGAAAGATATAAATAAATGAAGCAAAAAATTCAAATAATCAATCAATAAATAAATCACATTCCCTTATGTTCAATTCCGTTAATAGTTATCAAAAAATTTAAACTTTTTTGTGCTTCTTTGCTTTTCTCTTTCTTTGAGTCAATCTTTTGAAGGCAAATCACATTAATCGAAAGCAATTCCTCTGAAATGAATCATTCAATTAGCAACGCAAAGCATTTGTGAAGTTCAACAAAGAGTCTTTCATCATTTGCTTCCTGCTTCGCTTTTTCGCCAACATTTGCTTCTGAAATTTACTTATACAGTGAAGAATAAAGAAAACTTCCGAATCTTTATTCTATTAAATGTTGAGAATGCTTTAAATGCTGCAACAACATAATGTATTTATCCAAAGATATTTTCTTTTTTCAATCATATTTGTCAGATCAACAACAAATTTTGTTGAAAAAAACTGATTCATATATTTGAAAATTCATTCCACTCACTTGCTTATTTATTTCAAGGCTTTTTTGGATTTGCACTTTCTCATTTCATTCTTTTAACTAATTAAAAAATTCCTTTTAAAGAAGAAAATGATACGAACAAAAACTTGTAACAAATTGCAATTGCACATCATAGCATTTATTATTTTCTATTGCTTGCATATAAGAAAAGCGTTACGTTCAGAAGCAGCTGCGTAAGAATATTAATAAGAAATATACCAATGCTAAGATGAAAGGAAATGGTTTAAATTTTAAAATATGTATTATTAATAAATACATTATTTCTAGAAACGCATTCTCATAACGCAATTATTGCCTTGAAAGTGAAAGAGCATTTTGTTTTGTTTCCTTAATTATGTTATGATGGGACAAATTGATCAAAAAGACATCATCGAAATAAGATAATAAAAATTAAAATCTAATAATCTGTATATTCACATATATATGTTTTTAAATAATATTTCTTATAATTTTTTTATTTTATTTTTATTTTATTTTATTTATTTATTAATTTATTAATTTTTTTTATTTTTTTAAAGTGGAAAATTGGCGACGGACGTAAAGAGCTTTTCCCTTCACGTCACCCAGGCTTACATTGTTTATTCGATTTAGCTGAAAAATGCGAAATATTCAAGAAGAAATTTTCGCAAAATTCAATACTAAACATTAATAACTATTCAAACAATAAAAACACTAAATCATTGGATAAATCTCATTCTTTTGATTTTTCTTAACTGAATTGAAGTTTCACAATGGAATGATAACAACAGATTAAAAAAATAAAAAACAAGAAAATAAAGTCAAAAAAAATTCATTGAAAAACATAAATATGCTTCATCGTTCAAATTTTAGCTTTTTTCATAAGTATTTTGTTTTTATTCAACGAAAACGATCAAACAAAAACTGCTTTTCATTAAAAAACAAATCAAAAACAATAATCAAATGACATGAACATTTTTCATTAGAAATCGAATGAAAATAATGAAAGAATATGAGTGGACTTAACATTGATAGTTGCAAAATACTGCAAAATATTCGCTGGACATTGTTAAAGGTATTATAACAATAAAAACAATTCCAAGAAATTTGCACCTATTAACATTGATTGATGAGAAAACATATAAAGAATATATAGAAAATGATAGAATAAATAGTCCATTTCAAAATAGATAAAAACATACAATTTGTTCACTGGAAACAAAGCAAACTTAGAAATTAATGATCAAAGTTGGTATATGTGTGATTATTTTTGAAATAATAATTTTTCGAAAAATATTTTCGGATTGATAATTTTGTTTTGAATTTTAGTTAATGAGCACAGAAAAGTGATAACTCCAACAAAAACATTTCTGTCTCTCTTTCACATCAAACATTTGCTTTTGATATTGTTGAATAAATTTTCATATTTCAATGATAAATTTATTTTCGATGATTATGAATATTCGTAATAAACAACACTCCGAAAATAGTTATGATTTCAAAAATAATCACCTGTTTATCCTTTTAAGAATTGATCAAATAATAGATTGACTTATTTTCAAAATGATTGAGTCATTTGCAATAAGTTGAATAAAATTCAGAATGATCACTTCTATCGAAATGATTAAATAATTCTCAAATAGGTCTTGTCTGTACCAAAAAAAATGTTGATCTGTACGTTTTTAATGTTGATCATACCTCAAGTTGAAAATTTTATTTATTCAATTATTGATTGGGGTATTATTAGTTGTTTTTTTGTTTTCGCTTCAATTTTCATATATATGCCTTTTAATTTAACAAACAACAAAAATGAGTAAGAGCGTATGGATTGAATACACTTGTTATCTGATTATTCTTTTAATTTTTATTATTGTCACTGTCAAAGTATTTTAACACCTCATTTTTTCTTCTTGTTAAGCGTTTTGCAAATTGCAAGGACAAAAGCGAGGGTATAATTCAAGTGTTCAGGTTCAAATTGATCCGACCCACCATTGTTTTTTTAGGGTTATTTTTAACTCGGTTTTTTCGATTGATTGCTGATTTAGGGATAGGGTTAGCAATAAAAGATTAATAAAAAAGTGAACACCATGGGGGTGCGATAATGGTCTAGTAATTGGTTGAAATCCGACCATTGTGCTAGGGTCTGGGTTCAATTCCCGCTAGACACTTCTTATTTTTTGCAAATTTTTATTTGAATTTTTGGTTCCAACTCTCTTGAATCTAACCAAAGCGAGGAGTTACGTAGAATTTCATTTTTATGAACTTTCGAACCTTTGGCCCATGATAAAATAACTGTTTGTGTCAGAAATAACAAAAGAAATAATGTTTGCTGAGGTTTGTTGTTTTTTAATGTCGATTACACGCAATTAACGAATACTCCTTTATGTTTCATCAGTTAGAGAAAAATGATTGACTGTCATTGAGATATTTTGAACTTTTCATTTTTTACATTGTTTAAAAATGCCATCAGTTCCTATTTTTATTTTTCATTGGTTTGTATCATTTTAATGCTTATCACCAACAAATCTGTTACCTTTTATATATTTTCTTCATCAATCATATAAACATGCTGAACATTTTCATTTATCACTCATCCTTCTGATTATATTTGTTTCAGAAAAATACGAAAAAAAACATGTTGAAATGAATAAGATTTCTATTATTTATTTTTGAAAAAAAAGTCAACAACCATTTAACGAAATGAAAAAAACATTCACAAGTTTTTTCGGCGAGATATAATCTTGTTGACAGACGATTTGAGCTAAAATACATATAATAAATGAAAAGCGCTCTTTTTCTGATAACTAAAAAATTGAAATTATTTGGCGAAACTTTGTCTGTCATGTTCAGTTTTAAAAATGCCAAAAATAAAAAAATAATGGGCATGATCACTGAATAAATTTGTTCTTACGCATATTTCCGCATATTGCAAACTAACGTTGATGAACTCAGTAACATCCTTTTTGTTTTTTTTGTTAGTGTGTGCATCGATCAAGTTTGAACTCTGATTTTGTTTTTAATGTTTGAATCATGTGTAATTTATTAATCAACTTTTGATTGGAAGCACACAAGCATAAGATAAAATCAAGCACATAAGCATTAGATAAAATCAAACACATTCAATTATGAAAAAATATTGGCGCTAAGTTTGAGTCTTTGATTTCAAATATTGAATTTTCGAAATTTTAATAATAATTAGTTGAAAACAATTTATAACGATTTATATTGCTCCCTGTAAATTGTAAACATTCAATCGAATGTACTGGCAGAATTTTGAATTATTTGAATGAAAAGAAACGGTGAAAAAGCAACATGTTTGAACAATTCAATGAAATGTGAAAGAGATGTTGAAAATCAGCTGCCATTGGTTCATAAGCTTCTTTCATTGGAACAAATATTATGTTTCATTACGCTGAAATGGACTCAACATTAACGCTCTGAATGATCATCAAGAAACATTTATATTTTGAAGATAACTGTAGATGAGATGAATAAAGAGCGAAACAAAAAATATTTAATTTATTTCATAGAATGCATAATTTGTTTTTCGAGAATTATCTTCCAAACAGATAACTGCATTCAAAAATGCTCCATTCCACATCTTCTTCTGATTTAGAAGAAAATGAGGAAATGCAAAAGAAAGGCGTTGTTTTTCATATTTGAATTGAACCACCCTGAAAATTTGTGTGAATGATCGTTGCACTTCTTTTCTTGTTAGAATATCCTTGTATCCAAAGCAAATTCATAGAAATACAAATGAGAAATTGATGTCATGACAAAAAAGATGCTGAAACAGAGAAGAAGTCGAAAGCAGTCGTTTTGTTGAAATTTTTTTATCACTTTATTCAATTCAATTTTTCGCTTTTCTTCGAAAGTTTACTCAAGCAAGTTAATTTATCGTTGTGAATTTATACCTGATATTTTATTTAACTCTATTTTGTTTTGTTTTAAAACAAGATCTGATGTGAAAAAAATATAAAAATAAACGGTCTTCACAAAATTTAGAGTGATTCCGAAAAAAACCAGGTAATATAATAGATAAAAAAGTTTGTCGATGAGGGAAAAAGCCGACGTAGAAACCTGGAGTTTGTTTTGTTTACAGTCCACTTCTTTTTTTTTAATTAAAACAATGAAATCTGATAGTGCATTTTTTTATCATTTCCCTGTCTATTTTCTTGCATGCATCTCTTCATCTTTTTTATTTAAACATCCCAGTTTTCTTTTTTATTCTCTTTAACAATAGATAGATGAAAATCATTGAAAAACGTAATATGGATATCAATTTGTTTGAATATTATATTTAACAAAATAATATCCTCCTCTTCATCTTCAACAACATTTCCTTTCTTCCAGTCTCTTCAACTGTACAAAACACTCTCATTATGCTTCCAACTCACATTCAAATTTCTTCATTTTTGTTTTGATGATAGATAAAATAAAATTCAAAAACTTTTCTTCATCAATAATTACTCTTGCTTCTTTCCTTTCCTTTCCTTTCTATTTAGCTTTCAACTTTTTTCATTTTCCAATAAACGCATTCTCTCAGCTCTTCCAGTTCTCTTATTGTCTCTCTCATAAAATAAAGCTCATTTGAAAGAACTTCTTCCAAACTTCTATCCAAAAAAAAAATTCTTTTTATCATGAGCATTCAAGAAGTCTGATAGGTAAATCGAGTCAAATTGCGATGTTCTTGCAGACACTGGATGGTTTCTTTGATCTCGTTCATAAACAGTTCATGCTCTATTTCCTTATTAAATAAGAAAGAAAATCAAAAACGTTAATAATAAAATTTAAATGTTGAAACATATTGTTAGACGACGCAATTCAGCGCTTAAAGTGCCATTTCCACTTCTTTTTGAGCTTCCTCGTTTTCCTCTTTCATCAATGCAACTAACAGCAGACAAAGCACACCAGTTGATATCGGCGTTGTGAAAACTCATGAAAAAACAAAAGATTTGATTTGGAAAAATCTTTTACCAATTTTTCAATCTTTCCTTCGTACTTTTTGGCTTCTTTAATAAAATTCTCTTCTTTAATCACTTTGTTCATAATATTGTCTTTTTTCTGCTCCAATTAAAATATCTCGCGATATCATTCGCAATTTCTCGTGAATTCAACAAGGCACATGCTTTCAGACAATTCAACTTCCTGTTTTTAAATAATAAATTAAAGAAATTGATTTGATCAATTATTTCTTGAAAAGATAAAATCAAACCAGTATTTAATCGAAACACAAATTCTGATGAGAACATTTCAAGCCATTGAAAAACATATATCAACTAATTTTCCAAAATATTATCTTTCTTTAAGATAAAAACATGCTTTGATAATTTCTACACTATTCAACATTAATTACACTGTATATCAAAATAAATGAATAAAATTTAACATGGAATTTGCAAGCTACCGAGTTCATCAACGTTAGTTTGCAATATGCGGAAATATGCGTAAGAACAAATTTATTCAGTGATCATGCCCATTATTTTTTTATTTTTGGCATTTTTAAAACTG
Organism: Monocercomonoides exilis; assembly: GCF_001643675.1. Taxonomy (NCBI): domain Eukaryota; phylum Preaxostyla; order Oxymonadida; family Polymastigidae; genus Monocercomonoides; species Monocercomonoides exilis. Next base: position 594,633 of record NW_027150573.1, read on the forward strand.
AACATGACAGACAAAGTTTCGCCAAATAATTTCAATTTTTTAGTTATCAGAAAAAGAGCGCTTTTCATTTATTATATGTATTTTAGCTCAAATCGTCTGTCAACAAGATTGTATCTCGCCGTTTTTTCTTTCCAAAACTTGAGGCCAGATAACATTTTCGACATGAGAAATTGTTCTTCTGACCTATCTTGGAGAAACTTCTTTGAAAGTTTGAAGAGGAGTGAAAATGAAGTGGTTTTCAACTTCCCAACAAAGAGATTGTTCCTCCACTCTCTTTTTCCAAAAACCGAAGACATTATCAATCGGATTCAGAATTGGGGAATAGGCTGCATTGAATGTAATTTGATGGCCAGCCTCCTTCACAATTTCATCTGTGTGAATGTGATGAATTGTTACGTTATCTGGGACAATAACAGAAGAATCATTTTCTTTGATTGAAAGAAGAATATTTTTGATGTTGGCCTCAAATAACTCATGGTTAACTGTTCCTCGCACAATTTCTGTGTTGCCCATTCCTTTTGTTGATATTGACGTGATAGCTGTCAAACGTTGATGAATAGGAGGAGGCGGAATCAACATCTTTTCACACCTTTGTGACCATCCATATTTCCGAATGCATTCATTATTCCAGGACGTTTCGTCAATGTGGAATATCATAGCTCCATTTCTTTGATATTCGAAAAGCTTTTCCACAAAAGCAATTCGAATTGATTTATTTTCCTCTGTATTTCCGGATGAAAATCTGACTGTTATTCTTTTTAATGAAAATTGTGGATATTTCTGAATATTTTCGTTTTTTTCTGTAAGCATGCAATGAATCGTTGTTCTTCCTATTGTTCTTCTTGTCATTGACATCTCTTTTGACAATTTCCTTAAAGTCGTTAGAAGATCTTTTAGAAGTTTTTCTCTGACAATCTCGTTGAATTGTTGATTGGATGCAATTTGGTTTCTTCCTTTTTGATTTAACGGAAAGGAAATGTCAGTTCCGCTTTGCAATTTTGCGAGACATATTGATGATGTTATTGTCGTCAATGCTCATTCGCTTGTATCCATGATTCTGATTTTTCTTGACCAAATTTCCTGCAAAGAGAAGCAAGTTTCATTCTTTTATCCAGAGTTGCAGGCGTGTTAGAATTTTTCTTTTTTTTGTTCTCCACAAAATTCCACATCTCACAGCTCCTCAATTTTTTTTCTCTCTCTTCTTTTTCCTTTATTTGAGCTTTCATCCGTATCATTTGGTGAAGATGTTCTTCAAAAGGATGAATCACAGGGCAAATGATCTGTTCAACTCTATATTCGGACAGAGGAGGCACAGCTCTTGATAATTGTTCTTTTTTCCTTTTTTTCGCGCATCCAGAAAGAAAATATTGTCTTCGTTCATTATTCTTTGATCTGTATTTTTTAGAATCGGGATTTTTCAAACAATTTCACAAAACGGGATGATCGACATTAAAAACAGACAGATCAACATTTTTTTGTGACAGACTGTATCTTTTTGAATTTTGTTCTACACATTGCTTTCAGAGATTTTTCTCAACTTTTTTATTATCTTCATTATTATGCATGGGAATATTAGACTAATAATGATACGAAGGAGAAAAAGTTTGGAACAAATCATTGAATTTTTCATAAATGCAAAAATTCTGTCATTTTCTAATTTGAATTAAGGTGGTAACTTTAAAATTTTGCGCTTTGATGTGAATAAAGTGACCTCAATACAAATTAACATAGGGTTATTAAAACATACCTCCATTAATTCAAATTTCTCAACTTAATCTGAATTGTATCTATTTTATTTAAATAAACTCTATCTTTTCGAATAAACACGAGATCATTCAAATAAAGTGCGTTTATTAAAATTATAAAAATCTATTCGCAATTCATCCATTTGCAAAATAATCAGAAATATTTAATGGCAATCTAAAATGATATTTTTCTCTGATAAAATAAACCATTTCATTGAAAGTTGTGATGGTGTCTTCGTATCCTTCTTCTTCCATCTTTTTAAACACTTTCCTTTTAGTTGCCTTTCTTTTTGCTTCTTCCATTTCAAAAAACTTCTTATCTGTAGATAGTCTTGAAATATTCATAAAGAATCTCAAGCAATCGCACATAGCTTCATCTTCCAATGTTGGCTGCTGAAGTTCCTCCAAAATGAGATCAGTAGCTCCTTCCTTCAAAAAAGCACCAATGTTCACATAGTCGCAACCCGCCGCATTTGCAAAAGTATATATGAATTGATTGTGAATTCCTCTGTGATTAGCCTTTGATGCACGAACCAACTGAGCGATTCTGCCAACAATCTCAGCAAAGTCTTCATTCCACAATGTGCATGAGAAAAAGAAATTATCAGTTGTATCAAGCCATCTCATTAAAGTAATCTCTTCTTTTGTCTCTTTTCTTCTCTTTTCATTCTCTTCTTCCTTCCTCTTCCATTTCACACATCTTGTCAGCTCTTTTACTTCTCTTGCTGCTTCTCTCGCAAAATGCAGTTCGTTCACAATAACATCCTCCAAACTATTGTCACAGTAAAATCGGTTCGTTAAAAACTCCCAAGGGAACAGATAAGCAAGTCGAGTCATATTTCTGTGTTTCTGATGATATTGGATAATCTCTTTGATTTCATTCAAATACAATTCTTTATCCATTTTCTAATAAAAAAGAGAGGTAAAAATCAGAAATATCAAAAATGAAATTGAAGTACTCAAACCAAATACTTGTTAACATTGCTCAAAGCCAGCAATTCCATTTCCACTTCCTTTTGGGTTTCCTCGTTTCTCTTCTTGCTCGATGCAGGTTTCAGAAGGCAAGGCACAATAATTGACCTCAATTCCTTTGGGAAGTAGGATCTAAAGGAAGCATAGCATTCACAAAGATCAACCAGCAGCCTTTCATCCTTATCTTCTTTTTTCTCATTTTCATCAATCATCATCTCTTTCATTCTTTTGCTCAATGATGAATCATCAAAAGTATATAATAAAATCTTTTTCAGCATTTTGTAATATCCAACATGCTTTAACAGAAAGATTGCACTTTCCAATGACAATGTCTTTTTTTCAATCATTTGGTGAATTTTATCGAACAGTTCATTTGTGAAAATTGATATGAATTCTTCTTTATTCATTTCTTCAATTATTTCATTTATTTCTTCAATCTTCTGTCTTTGTGCATTCTCATCGCAATGCCCCAGCTCATGAAGCAATTCTTCGAAAAATTTTAAAATGACAAATAGAATTGGGCTTTCAAATCACAGAATCATGAACAAACCTAAAAAATGTTCGTTTGATGTTATCTTTTTGAGCTCATCGATAGAGTTATCTTTTACTCGAAAACCTTTTCTGTTTATTGCATCAAACGATAAATGTGTTCGAAATTATTCTTTTCTCAATAAAATAAACGAAAAATTCAAACATCATTTATTTTCTTTCAAAAAGCAAATGCAACTTCAACACAAATTGCTTTGTTCTATAAAATAATAGTTTTTGTAACAAAAGTTCAACGAAATAGCAGAGTTTGGCTGAACGAGGAAAGAATGGAAAACCTTTTGTTTCTGATTGATCAAACCAACAGAAATTCATTTTGATGATATTTTCCTTTATCTTTTTTCAATATGAAGCAAATGCACTCTGAGAAAGGAATTGCAATCACTTCTAAGAAACAAATGAAATTCTTTTTATGAGAAAATAGAAACATGTAAATAAAACGATTCTTGAACGATAATATTTTTCTCATTTGGATTCAACAATTCTGATGGAAACAAGGAGAACAAATGTTTGTACACCTTTGTCATGTTAACTGTTTTTAACTTGCCTTCTTTTTCATTTTTTTATAAAAATAACTCGTTGAACTATTGAAGATGAAAGAATTCAAAAATCAAAAAGGATAAGCAAAACAAAAGAAAAGAGCAATTGTCCAAAATGATGCAAATACAGAACAAACTAATACGAAGAAAGAATCGAACAAAATTCGGCAAGCCCCAAAGAGACAGAGAGAATTGGTAATGAACTAAATGGGTGTTATTTGAGAGACCAATCCAACAACAAAGCTTTATCATTTTGAAAATCAGACAAAGACACAACAAAAGAAGAAGCAGAAAATGACCTTTTTTTAACTGCGAATTGTTTTGCAAATTCAACAGAAAAAGCCATTTTTTCCAGATAAAACGAGATTGAAAAAATGAAACAGCAAGAGCAACTTAATCTTGAGAAACATAAATGCCACACACAAATCGTCATTTCTTATTTGGGAGAAAACAATGAACAGTCTTCAATGGAAGGAATTCATCTTTCTTTTTTTGGATCGCATTCAGTCTGAATGAAGGGAGTGACAAGTTCATTGATTCATGTTGATAGAACTGTTTGCACTGATGGAAAAAAAATCGAATTATTCAATTTGTCTTGTTTGATTGAACATTGCATGTTCAGATGAATTCAATAGAATAGCCGAATGGATGAACGATGTTTCGTCAATTGTTCATTTTATTTCTGTATTCAACATAACTTTCCAATAGAAAAGCCTTCTTCTTCTCTGTATCTTCTTTTAATCCCACTGAGCGTATTGTCAACCTCGTCATCATCGCTTTTTTCTCATTTTTCACCTTCTTCTTCTTCTTCTTCTTCTTCTTTTCCTTCACCTTCTCCTCCTTCTTCACCTTTTTTCTCTTCTGCTTCATCATTTCCTTCGTCTTCTTCTTCAAACTCTTTTATATTTTCTCCTTCTCCTTCTCCCTCTCCCTTTCCTTCTCCAACTGCTAATATTGCTGATTGAATACAAATGAATCATTTTCTGTGTTTTGCTCTGCCTTTCTATGAGCCAAATGAAGAGAAGGAGATTTTTTAATCTCATTCATTTCATCAAAAAACAGAAACATCAGAAGAATCAGAAATTCTGTTAACTTTGTTGAAAATAAAGGAAATTGCTTTGTTTAATTCATCATTTGAAATATTCTTTAGAAAAGAAGAAGAGGAGGAGAAAGAGGAGAAAGACGAAGAGAAAGAAGGCGGAAGATGAATGAAATATTTTATTGAAGGAAAGGTGAAGGAAAGACATATTGTCAACAGAAGAAGAAGAAGAAGAAGAAGAAGAAGAAGAAGAAGAAGAAGAAGAAGAAGAAGAAGAAGAATTTTCTTTTCTGTGTGCGGATATGCTCCATTTACCCAATGGCACTCTCTTTTATCATTTATATTTGTTGTATGAGACTCATAGAAAGGGTTATTTGATGAAAAGTGATTGTATTAATCTTCAAAATACACATCATGACCATATGGAGTGGAAGTGGTTGTGCATCTGCAATCGTGGAAGAAGAAGAAATAGCAATATTGATTGTTGCTTGGGGGTGTTGATTGATATGGCCTGAAATCCAATCCTCCGCCATATGAATATGCCGAGCACGAAATGAACTGGAGGCTCCTCATTTTGAATGCTGCTGGAACACCATAACAATACATCCCTCCGCCACAATCACTTGTAAGCGAGCATGAAGTGAATAAACATTCAAGCACACAAGCGCTCTCCGTATTTTTAATTACTGTTCTGATACAGGCAGATCCTGAAATATAGACAATTTCCATAAATGTGTCTCATCTGTGATAAGTGCTTTTATTTTAGATTAATCCAATTTGTTTTTTCTTTTTCTTTTTTGTTTTTTATTCCTTCTTCAAATTTCACATTCTATCTCATCTGCTCGCATTTTTGTTAATTTTATCTTTTCAAATGCTGCATACCACGCAATTCTTTTATATTCCATCTCCTTCAGTGGAAAATTTGGGACAATCATTTTTTTTAATAGGAGACCATCACAGATGGACAAAAATTTCGAATTATTTCTTTTTAGACAATATTAAGTGATTGTGTTGAATCATTCATGGTTTTTCAATACTTCTTTCTTCGAAAGAGGTTTTCAAATTTTTGAAAAATGATTAACTGGTATTTTATAACTCTTTTTCTAAATAAAAATTTTTTGTTTAAATGAACTGGGAAATCTTGAAAAAACATTGATTATTTGAAATAAATAATTTATTTCCATAAATTCTTCTTTTTCTCATTGTGTATAATGTTTCAAGAAATGTTCAATAAAAATTTCGAAATATTGGTGTCAACCCATAACGAAACAGTATTCTTGAAAGATCAAACATATTTGTTGAATCGCTTGTTTGCAAGCAACAAGCAATTGCAGTTCACCTAAAATAATAAGGAAATGGGAAACGAAGCGGGTTCTTTAAATCCTGAGAAAAACTTTTCTGGAGATACAAAGGCAATTGATTGGATTAGGAAGAACAAAACAGAACCTCCAAAGTGGATGAGACATGATAAAACAATCGGAGGTGATTATGGAAGGACAATGGCTATGAATTGGATTCTGTTTGTGAAAACAGAACCACCAGAGTGGATGAGACATGATATAACAAATGTTGATTATTGGGGAAGGACAATGGCAATGCTGTGGATTATAGAGAACAAAACAGAACCCCCAGAATGGATGAGACACAACATTGCTCTTAAAGACAAGCAAGGAGAGACAATGGAAACTCATTGGAAAAGTAATGTTGGGAGCGCACTGCCGGAATGGATGATTCATGAATTAACACTTGTTGATGATGATGGATGGTCAAAGGCTTTGAGGTGGATTGCAAATGCCAACACAGAACCACCAGAATGGATGAAGCGCGGTGCAACACTTGTCGATAAGGATGGATTCACATTGGCAATGAAATGGATTAAATTATTCAAATTTGAACCACCAGCGTGGATGAGGCATGATTTAACAATCGGAGATAATAATGGATGTACAATGGCTATGATCTGGATTTCAGATGTGAAGACAGAACCACCAGAATGGATGAGACACGATGCAGCGCTTAAAGATAATTGTGGAGAAACAATTGCCATGAAGTGGATACAATTACTCAAATTTGAACCACCAATTTGGATGAGACACGATGCAGAGCTTAAGGATAGAAATGGAATGACTTTGGCCATGAAGTGGATTATTTTGAAAGAAAATACTCCACCGGAATGGATGAGGCACGATCCTACACTTGCGAACAATGATGGCTGGACGATGGCAATGCTATGGATAAGTAATGTTAAAACGGATGTTCTGGGATGGATGAGACATGACATCACCCTGCGCAACAAGGACGGATGGACGATGGCGATGATCTGGATTGAAAATGTGAAAATAAAGCCACCAGAATGGATGAGACATGATCCCGCACTTGCGAACAATGATGGCTGGACGATGGACATGCTGTGGATAAAGCACATCAAAACAGAACCACCGGAATGGATGAAGGCGGACAATGTGGCTCAGGACAAAGAAAAGAGAAGAGAAAGAACGAACTGTGAAAATGAGAGAAAACGTGAAAGTTTGGAGGGAGGAAAGGACGAAGCGAAAGTTTTTGACAGAAATGGAAGAACAGAGGCGATGAACTGGATCGTTGGAAAAAAAGCAGAGCCTCCAGAGGAAATGAGGCACGAGGCGACAGAGGGAGACGAGGAAGGAAGAACAATGGCGATGCTGTGGATAGAGAATGTGAAGAGCGAACCTCCGGAATGGATGAGGCACGATGTGGGGCGTGGGGACATATATGGGAAAACGATGGCGATGACATGGATTGCGAATGTGCAAACAGAGCCTCCGGAGTGGATGAGGCACAGAACGACACAAGTGGACAAGAGCGGGAGGACGATGGCGATGCTGTGGATTGCGAACGTTAAGAGCGAACCGCCGGAGTGGATGAGGCACGATGTAAACATCAGCAACAAGGAAGGGTGGACGATGAAGACATTTTGGAAGAACTATGTTGAGAGCGAGGTTCCGGAATGGATGAAAGGGGATTGCTAAGTTTGAGTGATCGCTTTGATTGTTCAGCTGCTGTGTGGATGGCTGAACAAATACCATCCAACGATTGAAATGAACGTCACGTCAATGATTTTTTGATTTCTTCTTATTTTTTGGAGCAACTTTTCATTTTTTCAGAATAATAATTAAAGATATTTTATTGCTTTATATTTTTCATTTATGTATCTCCGCATTCAATTTATATTTGTTTATTTATTTTATTGCTTGTTGATTTGAGACACACTTCAGCATTTTCCAACGTTTTTGCTTTGATGGTAAACAAAAGACAGCACTTCATGATGATTTAAAGTTTACTGTATTTCAAAACCTGTTATTTCTCTTTGTCTGAAAAAATCTTCTAAAAATACATCAAAATTGTTCTTAATCGAAAAACTTTCAAGCAAAGTCGAAAGTTTGAAAAACTTCGAATTTTCAAATAATCGACAAAAATCAATAAAAAACCATAAACATTTTTATTGTTGGAATATCAACAAAATATGTGTTTTAAAAAAATTTTTTCGTCTCTTTTCTGACATTTTTTTGGGCTTTGTTTTGAACTATTGCAAAATTTTATTTTGAGTTGAATTCTGATTATTTTTCAATCATCTCTAAAAAAGTACACTGCTTTTCGGAATACTTGTTGAAGAAAATTTTAGGATTTATGCAAATTTTATTGTTGAATGAACATATCAGATTTTTATCAAAACTTATTATTCTTCATTAAAGCAATTATTTTGAACCAAATAACTATTGAATGAAATGGTAATCATATGAAAAAATTTTTGTAACAAGCGATAAATGGGGTTCTGAATATTTTTTCATGTGAAAATAATGTGTAAATGTCCAAAATTTTAACACATTCTTATGTTATCATTCATCAAACAAAGAATTTTGTCTATTTTTGATTAAAACAATTCTCTTATTCTTTGCGCATGAAAAGCTTGAAAGAACGTGTTTTCCACCAAATAAAAATTAAAAAAAGGATTCTGTCATTTCATTTTTTTTTTAAAGATCAATAACTTGCAAGCGAAACATATAAATAATATTTTCGTTTCATATTAATCATTTCAATGTTGCTTTCTTGAAAGACCAACTCAACTTTCATGATATGTCGAATAGATTTCAATTTTTGTTAACAAAACGGTGATCATTTTTGAGATCAAATTTCTTTAATCAAAAAATTATCTATGAAAATAAATTCTGAGCTTTTTAATAAAAAAATACAATTAAGAAAGCCTTTGCGACAACTCATTTTTTTAATTATTGTGTCGGTCGAATAAGTTTTTCGTTGTCGAATTGCTAAATTTCTCAATTATTATCCAAAAAGTGTGCAATCATCGTTTTTATTACAAACTTTATCAATTTTATTGAATTCCTAACAATTAATTGGTGTTAATTTTTAATTCAAATAAAAGAAGATTAAAAAATAATCGAAAAAATTTATAATTCATTTGATCGAAAGACATTCGTTGGAGATCCGATTTGTTAGCTTTGTTTTGATGCGCCAAATTAGAAAATTAGTTCAATTTCCTTATAAGAAAAGTTTGATCCAAAATTTTGCACTCTTAACTTTGTATATTTTCATTTTTATTGTTAATTAATTAATGAAACGATATTGTTTGTTCATGTGCATTTATTTCATTATCTCTTGTTTCACAATTATGATGTTATTGCTTGATATGCAATATCTGCATATAAGACATAAATAAGAAAGCAATCAATGAAGAGATCCAAAAATTTTTGTTTTTTAAAAAACACATTGTTCAGAACAAGTTTGAGGCAATTTTTCTTTTATCCAAGATAATTTTTATAAGATGATTATATTTTATTGTTCTTATTCTTTTTTTTCAACAAACAAAATCAGATAATATATAAAATCGTTAATTTCAACAATAGAATTGGTTATTAAAACAGCAGTTAATTGGAACCTTGCATTCGAACTTTTGACATTCAGAAGTTCAAATTGAAGATTACTTGTCAAATATTTGTTTTTTTAGAATGTTTTTTATTTTGTTTGTTTATTTTTGATGCTTTTTGTAACAAAGAAAAATAATATTCTTTAAAAGTTAATGATTAAATAAGCCCTTTGTCCGATAAGTTGCTTCTTCTTCTTCTTCTTCTTCTTCTTCTTCTTCTTCTTCTTCTTCTTCTTTCTTCTTCTTCTTCTTCTTCTTCTTCTTCTTCTTCTTCTTTTCTTTTCTTTTCTTTTCTTTTCTTTTTTCTTTTCTTTCTTTCTTTCTTTCTTTTCTTTTTTTTTTTTTGCGAAAATCACACACTTGAAACAAATGTTGGAGTTGTGAAATATAAAAATTATAATTAACATTGGTTGTATCTCTTATAAAAATGTTTTGAGCTGGTTTATAAATCTGATAGAGGAATTCAGAAAAACAGGAAGAGATTGTGAATGACAACGTCAGATAAGATCCGAAGGTTTTTGAGATGGTGAAGATGGAGATGTCGCTAGAGGAGCAGTGGAGAAGAGCAGAAAGAGAGGCAGAGAAGAAGAACGAAGAGAGGATGAAGAAGAGAATATATGATACGAACATGCAACACTCTGAGTCTTCAGAGCATCTTCTATCTGAGAGTGGATCAACTGAACACATCCTTGGAAAAGACTCAGACAAGATTCCCGATTGGGCACTGGAGAAAGATGAAGATGACGACAAAGAAGAAGAGACAAGAAAAAGAACACAATCGCCATCAATTTCTTCAACTTGTTCAACTGATTCAGATTCAACATTTGTTCGATCAGAAAGCCTGTGCCCCACCACCTCATCGATGTCAAACTTGGTGGATGCAATGGCGTGCTCATCCCCTCATGAGAAGCTGATTGTGGACTTGAGGGATTCGCTGTTCATGCTGCTTCATGGAAGGAATGAGAAAAAAGAGATGGCGATAGGCACTCTGCAAGAGAGGGAGCAGACAGCTGCTCAGATCCTGTTCTGGGTGGCCAATCTTGCTCTCCATTCCTTTGACGAAATGGAAAATACTCTTTCTTCTCTTGACAATCTCAGTCCGCATATTGTGTTGTTCTCTGAACACATGGTTATCTGCATTGCCCTCCACTCCGACTGCTCCTCAGACTCGGATTCATCATCCATCTCTTCATCAACTGTTGTAACATCTGCCAGTGAGGATGACGATGACGATGATTCCCTGCCCTCATCTGCGTTTGAGGATGAGGATGACTTCAAAAAAGAATGCCTGAGATGGAAGGCACCAGAGCTGCTGATCAACAAATCATGGGGGCAACAAAGAAGTCGGTGGTGTTCTCGATCGGGATGATGTTGTGGGAGTGTTTATCGCTGAGTGTTCCATTCGGAGACTATGAGGCAGAGGTGGCGGGGCAGAAAATTGTGAATGGAGAGAGACCAAGTGTTGAAGCCATTGGCGAGAGCAGCTTGAAGGGTTGTGTGATGTCAAGTTTTGCGACTTGCCCGTCAGCGAGGCCAACACTCATCAATGCCAAAAGAGTGTTTATTGAGCGCTTTCCTGCAGATGCTGTTGTGCTCACAATGTCAGATGCAGTTTGTGAAAGTGATAAAAGAAGAATGAAAGAGAAAGAAGTTAATTTTGAAAGAGGAGTGAAAACTATTCGAGATGAATATATTTCATATTTTAGGTAGCAAAGAGTTTTGTGCGGAGGAGAAGAAAAAATTGAGAAGAAGTTGAAACTTAAAAAAAAGAGGCAAAACAAATGAAAAACACATATGGCGAAATTTTTTTGAAAAGTGACATCAGATCAAAAATCTGACCCATGGAAGTTATTCTTTTATCATTCCGTTTCCATAATTCAAATGAAAAAAGGTAACTTTTGCCATAGTGTTTGTTGGTTCATTGCAAACTTCTTTGTGAGAAAAAAAAATTTGAAACAAAAAATAATATATCCTATATTTTGATCAAAATAAATATTTTTGTTATTCAATGAAAAAGGGTTTTTCTTGATTAAACTGTTTTGCAATTGTTGATTCATGAAATTTTCATAGTATGTTTCGATTATTTTTTGAGAATGTTTTATCGATAATCAGAATTCTTGTATTGTTTAAAATGGGAATTTTTCATTGCTCATAATGAACATCAATATTTCATAGAAGCTAATACAACTTGTTCAAGTCCAAATAAACAAAATTATTTACAAAATTGATGGTTTGTGATTTGTTTGTTCATTTATGTTAATAAAATTTTAAATTTATTTAAATTAACTATTTTGTTGCAATATTCCCAATAATGCAAACTAAGCCTCCATTCAGCGCTGCCCTGTTATCTTTGCGACGTCTGCAAATGTCAGGATTGGATGTCTCGACTTCCTCTTCGACCCATCTTTTTCGCACACGGGCAGTGCTGTTGTGTGCCACACCGATGGCCACATTTTTCTCTTCTTTGTTCATTTTGCTTCCTCTTCCATTTTGTCAACCACAGAGCAAGCTGAACATCCAGCATTCCTCAACTACTCTTTGCTAGCCATCGAGAATGGCCACTTGATTGTCGATAACAGCTACGTCAAACGCCTCGCGTTCGCTCTCCCGCGTTTCCTTCTCTCCGCTGTCGACCGCATCTCCTTCGCAGAAATAAACTTTCAGCGCCTCCAGATGTCGGTTAGCGCCTTCGAGTTCCTCAAGTGCCAGAGCGCCTCGGCACACATTGTGGCAGCCGAGCATCAAGTTTTTTTGTAGGGCAGCATCCTCTGCCTCCCCTCCACAGCCGAAGAATATTTTGCCTTTTCCGGTTCATCTTTCCCAACTGAACAAACACAGGTGCCAGCGCATCATTCGGCTCGTCTGTACTTTTTGTGTCTTCTCCATCTGAGTACATTTCCCCGAACAATTGCAACTACATGCAACGTGATCCATCCTCTGTCAGCGAATCAAAAGAACAGACACTCCAAGGAAGTTATGTGAGTGTAAGGAATGCACCCTAACTCTCGCTTATCGCGTGATTTATTGAGAGAGCTCACATAGAATGCTCTGCAATATAAACGGAGACAGCTGAGACAGCATCTCCTCTTTCATTTGTACAACACAATAGCAGCTGTCAGCGATCTCACCGTGGCAAACGCATCAGATGAGCGTTGTCTGTCTCTGGAGGTGCTGTCCGCATCGACGATGCAAAGTTTGTGGGCAACGGCCCCTCTACCCGTAGCAGCCTTTCGGTCAGCAGCTATCCGTCAGCCCGCAGGAACATCGCCTGCTCCGATGGGGTGTCGCTGATCGAAGAGAGTTTGAAAGAGGAAGACAATGCGAAAGATAACACCTCTCTGTGGATGCTGGACAGCAAATACACGCTTACCTGCATCCCCCGCCAGAGGCAATCTCTCTTCTTTATCCCAACACTCCATTCTGCCTAAGAGGTGAAAAATGAAACAAAGAGCGAGTTCACAATCACATTCTAGTTGGAGTATTTTATCCTGCAATTTGTCATTCCGGCTGTAAACAACCATCGAAACAGAGGTTTTGCTGAATCTGTTGGAGTTAGATGCGAAAGGGATTGTCTAGGAAAAAGAGACCTTTGAGATAATGCAAGGGAGCATTTTTCGAGAGGCGTTAGCGGAGGCAAAGGCGTATGCGTGTCTGCTCTTTAGAAATGCTGATGCTCCCTCGGCCACAGAGCCTTTCATTCTGAAGAACACAAGAGAGGTGAAAACAAATGGAGATGGGAAACTTGTACAAGGAGGAAAAGAAGGAAAATCTTATTGATTGTTAATTGTGATCGCTTGTTCGGTTTTCATAATGTTGCTATCTATAATTGTTGTTCGATGGAGAAAGGCAAAGAATGAAGCAAAAAAATACAAGGAGATCGTTGATGATAACATCAAAAAGGATCCGAATGCGTTTGAGATAGTGACGATGGAGATGTCGCCTGAGGAGCAGTGGAGAAGAGCAGAAAAGGAAGATGAGAAGAAAAATGAAGAGAGGTTCAAGAAGAGGGTGTATGAGACGAATATGGAACATTCAGAGTCATCAGAGCGCCTTCTTTCTGAGAGTGGTTCAACTGAATACATCCTGGGGATAGATTCATACAAGATTCCAAAATGTTAGGTGGAAAAACAGAAATAAGAAAAAGAAGAAGAAGAAGAATTAACTCTGAGCGAAGTTTTCAGAAGAGTAGCTTCAAACCGTTGGTATGAATATGAGTCATCAAAAGACGAGAAGGAAAGAAAAAATATTTTGAAGATTCAATTTGGTAGAATTGTTCATTTTTGGAAAGCACTCTGTATCACGCGGACAACGATTATAGTCATCGTCACCAGATAATTCAGTCAGATCCAATTCCCACTCTCGCAAATCAGTCTCAAAAACCTCAAATGCATCGATTCCATCCAGAATCTGCCCTTTTCTTTTCCCTTCATCTTCTCTCTCTCTCTCTTTCTCTTTCTCTTTCTCTTTCTCTTTCTCTTTCTTTTTCTCTTTCTTTTTCTCTTTCTCTCTTCTCCATCAACTCTTTCAGTTCTTCTTTTACATCATCAATGTCAAACAAAGAAAACGACATCCTGCCAACAACTTTATCTTTTTCGGAGAGTGCAACATTCAAACTGGAAAAGATGAGAATGAAGAAGAAAAAGAAAAAATGAATACAGAAGATGAAATTGTACAGAAGCTCAAGCAAAATCCAGGCACAACGTCATAATTAAAAGATGTCAAACACCATTTAGAAATGACAGAAGTTAGTAAAGAGAAAATAATCCTCGAATTTCTCTGCAACCAGCTCGCATTCAGTCTTTATTCGGAGCATTTTTATGTGTATCTACCAATCTGAAGCATAAAGTCGAAGCAATCGAGAAGCAGAAAGCAATGGAGTGAGTGATGTTGAATTAGCTGCTCCATGCTTTTATATCTCATTCACTCCACATAGCAACCGCAAGCAATTCACTTTCAGGCACTGCATCGGGCTTGTCGTTCTCACTTCAACTACTGCTGGCTACCCTGCACTACTAGCTCCTCAATTATTACAGAAGGAGACATGCGCACACTTTTCGAAAGTGGAACAATAAAAAGAGGTGTGCGAAGTTGGCGAGGAGGATAGAGGCGATGACATGGATGGAGTGGAAGATGAAGAATGAAAAAATGATAACTAACTTGAGCATGGTCTCAAGCTTTAACAAAAGCTGGAAAAGCCCTCTTGCAAGCTGCAATGCACACAACATCAGCTGTGTTCAGTGTAGACACTGAAGAAAATGTCATTCAATCTCACTTAACGTGATTTTGTTAACTCACTCTTCTGAAGTCATTGAAGATAAACCATCTAAACATCTTTCATATAAAGAAGACCTCACAAAAAAAAATTGCAGAATAAAAATAAAAGAGAAGACGAACATTTCGATAAACTTTCAGAAGTGCACTCCACAGAGGGAACAACCTGAAGGAAAATATACAAGACGATTATCAGACTCTCGTCAAACACGCTTTAAGCACATTATGAGGCTTCTTCTGCAAAATCCGTTTTTTTGTCTATCCCTTCATCTGCGACGTTTGCTGCTTCTTCGTCAAGAGATTCTTCTTCTTCTATATTTCTCACATTTTATTTGAAATCTGTTAAAAGAAGATAACATATTCTAAGATTAATAAAATGTTTGTTTCGCTCGACAAGTACATTAAAAGAAAACGAAGGCAATAA
This sequence comes from Monocercomonoides exilis, assembly GCF_001643675.1. Lineage (NCBI taxonomy): Eukaryota > Preaxostyla > Oxymonadida > Polymastigidae > Monocercomonoides > Monocercomonoides exilis. Next base: position 610,087 of record NW_027150573.1, read on the forward strand.
TAAACAAAAAATGGAAGATGAAACAGGTTAATGGACAGAGCGGAAGCAAGCGTCGAAGAAAAAGAAAGTGCATTTCAAAAGAAAATAGAGATAATTAGAATTAAAGAGATAGAAGAAAAGGAAAAAATAATAAAAAGACTTATTTGATGATTATAATATTGCCGATGAAAATATGGTCGGAGAAATCTAAGGATCGATCAAGCCAAATGCAGACTCAAATGACAGCAACATGTTATTAATTGCCATCACCATCTCACTCGAAACCTATTAGTGCTGTGTTGAAAAAGCATATACATATGATACATGACAAGATTTAGACTCCTCCTCCCTCCCTCTGTTGTGCCATCTCCTTGTGAAACTGCATCACTTGCTGCCCATCCTCCAGTGGCAGCCCAAAGCGGATCGCCCTTTCCACCTCGTTCTACACAACTGTAGCTCCACTAGCTCCACAACCAGCCGCACCATCCACAATAGCGCCCGCCGCCCTTCTTTCTTCCCCACCGCAGGCTGCACACTCTCCACACTCCACCTCAGCACAACCCTTTCCCACATCCCAGCCGACACCAACGAAAGCGCCCGCATCTATTCGTCAGGTGTTTGCTTCCGCAGTGCAAAGTGACAGCTCACAGTCTTTTCAACCGCAACATTCTTAGACTATGATAGAGGCTCTCGTCGGTAAGCAGCATCGCACACGTCCGGCTGCCGCTGGTACAGCTTGATAAAGTCGTTTTCCTCATATTCCCACAGCACCGACACTTAATATGGCAGACAGCATCAAAACATCCGGCACGTGTCTTAGAAGATCCTCAGGGACAGCGCTAATAGTGTCTGCGGATTGTACATGCAGAAGAGACTCCACTTCATCGTTCGAATTGCCTCAACAAGCCACACACATTGACGATGATGTTGCTGAAGATGATGAAATCAGTGGATCTTCACTGCATATCGCATCTGACTGCGCATTCATCGCCTCTTTCAACCTCGCAGCTTCTTCATTAGAAGTTCAGCTACAATCCAAGAAACACATACGCTTCTGCCTCCCCCTTATCCGACTTAATCTCTTCCAACTCCCCAAGAAACAACTTTATCTTCTTGCCCAATTCCCCTTCAAACACAATATTGATACACATCCGACACATCCGTAACGACATAGTCAAGAAGTCCTCTTTCTCTTTCATCAGCAACTGCTGCTGCTCACCTTCAAACAGCACCGTGTTGCAGTACAGGAAGTCATACAGCTCACATCCAGGAAACTCCTCCGGCACATACCACTTAACAGCCGCACCTCCGCAAATTTTTTTCGGAACAGTTCCACCACGAAGATCATCTTCAACAGCACTACCTCCTTCTTCTATTTCTCCGAGCACTTCTCCCACAGCCGCATACACAAAAAATCTCCAAAACAACTGACTTGGAAGCACCCCATCTTCCAACCCAGCGCTGCCATCGCTCAAATCTGCTAATATCTTCTCCATATATTCTCTGGATCGTTGACAGCGTCCACGCCAGCTTCTATCGCAGTCCTGTCTTTAGCTACTGCTGACTCCGCTGAATCGGAATAGACGACTAATATATGTGCGACATCCGAAGAACATAAACCATTTCGTACGCCACTTGCCCCAACACACCTGACACCGTGCTCATCAGCCGCTTCATCTCTGTCTTCCCATTTGGCAAAGGCTCCCCGCCTGCCACAGACAACACTGCCCCAGATCCACTAAAATGCTCAGCAGATCGCTCCGACTCTTCTCGGTCTCTGTTGTCTGTTGTCTGCTCAAGAAGCATGTACAGCCGCTGCACAATTATCGCCTTCCCCACACATTTTTCTTCACAATTTGGAACAACAGCTAGCATCCAGTCCTTTCACTCTTTCGTTAGATCTTCACACTGCGATAGAGGAAACCCATGCGGCGCGCTCTCATCTATTTCTTCTCCCTTTTCACCTTCCTCAGCTTCATCGTATTTTCCGACTCAACTTTTGTTCTTCCTTCTCCTCGCCACATCCTTCTTCTTCTCATCTTTCTCCTCTGCCCCGCATTTATTGCCACCTCCAAATTCCCCAAGCCCAACCTGCTTCTCGAGCTCATTCACCTACCCAACCAGGCGCGGTACTGTCTCTTCATACGACAAATTAATTTTCTTCTAATCCTGCTTCTTTTGCGCAAGCGCTGTGTGCCGCTTCTCAATCACCTCCTTGAACAGCGCCTTCTGCTCGCTTAACGTCTGCTACTGCACTTTCAACTGCGCCATCAGCATATTCGTTTCCTTTTCCATCTTGTTCATCTTCTGCTGCACCGTTGCATCTGCTTTTCCACCACCGCCTCCATCACCGCTGTTTATTTTTCTCGCAACACTCGCCTCACTCCCCACTTTTGCAACAACCCCCTTCCCATTCAGATCTGGTCCAAGCATCACAGCACTTCCATTTTTGTTGATCTCTGTTAACTTCTCCCGTCACTTTTCATGCAGCCCCAACGGCTGAATCAACAAAGCCAAAGATGGAACCACCCGCCATACGCACAAATTAATGAAGGAGATGTATCAATTGTAACCCCCGACCAGCCAGTTTTCACTTGCCATCCATACTCACCACTTCGCTTTGAAGAGAACAGCCTTTCTTCTCCTTCTCAATCCTTACACCAATCAGCCCCGCCTTCTTCTTCGTGGCCACCAACTGTCACTTCACCTCCTTTGCCTCCTTCACCTCCTTACTTCTGAGTTAGACTTCTCATTCAGCTGCAGAATCTTCCTCTCCTGCATCTATATGATCTTATCCTTCCCTGCAGAATACTTCTTCTTTATCTCCTGCTTCACCTTTTCATGTTTTTCCTTTTTATTCATCTTCTTCTCCACAGTCAACTTCTTTTCCTTCTTTTTTTTCTTTTTCTTTTGCTTCCTCTGCTTCTTCGCGCTTCTCCAGTACTGCCAGCGCAATCGCTGCTGAAGACAGAACCATATCCTCCATCCTCAGCCCCACCACCGACAGTCCGTTCTCAACAATCTCTCCCATATCACACACTTCAACCCCTCGCCCCATCACTTCGTCGTCCAGCTTCACCACCACACGCCTCGACTGTTGCGATCACCATATTTGTAGTGAAGGGTCAAACAGATCGCAGATCGACGGGAATGCTGTTCACATTCTTCGCATCAAAGATCCGCTTGCTCCCCAACTTCGTGCTCACAGACTCTGCAAGCTACGGAAGAGGTGCCACCAGCTGAACCGAAAGCATCGACAAAAGCGCCACATCGTACGCACACACACAACACCTCCATTCAGCAGAGCCAGCTGCGTCACACCACAATATATCCACGCAGCGTCTGCAGCGCACACGGCAACGATTTCTTTTGATTTGCACACACCTCACATTCTTCTGATTCAACAATCCGCAGCCGACTTTCGATGTTATCCATCGTTGTTGTTGAAGTGATAAATGACGCCTCCGCCTTTGAATCATCCGAAGGGTCAATCGCAGGCGCTGATGATGAAGATGAAGATGAAGATGACTTTTCATTTTCTGTCATTTTCTTCTCTTCGCTTCTCCACCTCCGGAATGGAGAAGTTGATCGGCGTACTGCATTAGAAGAAGACGAAGAAGATGAAAACTCTGAGAGAAGAGACGACTGATGCGCTGCCACGGCCACAAGAAATATAATGAGACATCTCCAAATGCATCAGCCAAAAGAACCGCAGGCTATTTAAATACAACATCCACATTCTTATCAGAATGGGATACCGGAAAAGAAAATCTGCTTTTTTCGTGTTATTTGAAAAGAATGAAGCGGAATATGTCTCAACGACGTATGGAGACGAAATGAAAATGAGAAGAAAACAAGTTGTTTGATTCAAACTTTATGAATCTTTAAATGAGAAGAGATTGCATTTTTGAGTTTGTAATAAATAAAGATATATTTTGAAAATTAACATTTTGTGCTGCATTTCAAAATGATAACATTTATTATTGCTCAATGTTTGCACCTTTTTGAACATTTTTCGAATACAACGAGTCTATTTTTGACAAATTTTTAATGATTGACAATTTCTTAAAAAATTCTATTATTCAAGCAAATTAAACTTTTTTTGTCTTTTACAAAGGAAAATAACAAAAAACTAAGTTAATATCCATAAATTCAGAATGAATATTCGAACAGATGAAATGAAAATGAAGAAATAAAAGCATGAAACTCATATGATACAAACAGCCTGAAAGCAATCGCTTACTTGAATGTATTACAATATAAAGTTAAAAATGCATATGATATCAACAAATATGTATCTTATTTTTTTTATAAAAAGCTAAATAAATTACAACAAATCACATTTATCAAACTTAAATGGGAACGGAATGATCAAAATATATTGATCATTTATGATCTTTTGTGGGACAAAATTAAAGTCAAGGAACTTTTCAAAAAAATTTAGCCATATTATCTTTTAAGAATCTTGTAAAGTGTCAACGAGAACTTTTTATTGATGATTTTGTGATATTTCAGTTTTGAAATGCTATTTCAAATGAATTTATCTATCAATCAAAATTAAGATTGATTTATTCAGGATTGAAATGACATTTTAATCACAATTAACTTTTTATTTTTCAACGAATGGTTGTTGCCATCGATGAAAATCAAATTTAAAGTCACATAAAAAAGAGAATGAAGAAATTACTTGTTTAATTCGTTTTTTTCTTATCAACGATTTGAGGAAAATTGCAGCTTGTTTCCAAAGGTCAACATTTAATAATTTTTTATCGTTGTTTCAATTGACGTTCAGAGTATATTCTTTTAGATAATTTAAGCTAAAATAATTATCAGTGTTTCAAAAAACAGAAATATTAAAAAAAAAAAACAAATTTATCAATTGTTTTGAATTTATGTAGTAAAATGAAATAATGAAAACTTTCAAAGAAGAAGCAAAGAATTCAGCATTTCCAATGAAAGTGAGTGTCTTCTATCCCCCACGATACGACGAAGCCTTGAAAATAGTCGCTCGCAAGAAGTGTCGCTGCAGGGGAAAGTTATTAAAGCGAAACAAATGTTTGAAAAAATTGAGTGAAAATGATCAAGTTTACTAATTTCAGAGTATAAAACAAAACAATTATCAAGCACAACAGACTGATGACAGTCAAAAATAAAAGAAGAATACAAAGCTTCCACATGTTCCCTAACTTCCTTGTTTTGGTTAGAAAGAACATTTGACGCATATTGATGAAATCCACTTTTCATTCTTATAAACCAATCCATCTTTATTGTTTCGATAATGCTTCTAATTGTCATTTGTTTCTGATCCATATTTTTCAGTTTACCAAATTCAATAAATTCACTTGAGCCAATAAATCGAAGATCATCGTCATTTTCAGAATTGTCTGAGGATTCGTCATCATCATTGATTTCAGCAACTTCGCTTCTTTCTTTGCTCCTTATTTCATTGATTTCTTTTTCACTTTCTTTTCTTGTGAAATATTTATTGGTCTCTTTCTGGAAAGATAAAGACGAATCAAAAGTGTCAGGAAATTCGTCTTCTTCAGAATCTCTTTCAGCTTGTGATAATCCAAAAATATCCAGGTCTTCCTCATCAATTTCATCTTGATCCATTCAAGAAAATTCATAAATTTTTAACTAAGAATTTTCTGATATTATTTTGAGTAACTGAATAATGTGCGTATCATCTGGATTCTCGCTATCCATTTTTGGAACAGTGATTGTTATATGGGTCATTATTTTTCATATCATAACTTTGTTCGAAGAAAGATCTTATTTTAAGTAATTGTGGTATAAAGAGAAAAAATCAAAAATACATGTTTACAAATGAATAGAAAAAGAATCGTGATTGGTTTTTTGAAAACTAAGTTAATTTGAGAAAATTTTGAAAATTCCCTTATAGCATTTTATAATTAAGCTTCTTTCAATATATGAATTATTTGATATCACAACATCTAACAAGTCCATTTATTGATTATTATAGATGACAATTTAAGTATGATTCAATTAAATAACTTTTTCATATGCTTTGAATTACTTATCATTTGAAAATGAATGAATAGTTGTTTTATTAAATTCAGATACGTAAATAAGAGGTTTTAAATTTTGTTTGATGTTATTTTGGACTTTATAAAAGTCATGAACGTTGTTTATTTTATCTGAAGCGATTTAAAATGTTGCGAGCGAATTAGTGTTAAAGGAATTTCGTCACATATGAACGAGAGAATAAATCTAGAAGGGATTATATAAATATTATGAAGGATGATTTTAATTTATTAATTATAGAGAAGATGAGAAAATAGATGAGCACAAAGATTACAATGTTTTTTATTCTGTCGCTTTGTTTTTATTCGTTTTCTTTATATTTCTTCGAACAAAGCATTAAACATAACTTGTATTGTTGAAAAGTTTATTGTTTTTAATATGTGCACTTCATTTTTCATTGAGAAGAGCAATAATCAATCTGAATTTTCAAGAGATCTTTTCCTTTTTTGAGAAGTTTGAAAGAAGAACTCGAAAAACAAAAAACATTATTTTGATTTCTCTTTAAACATATGATTTGCAACAGCAGTTGCAATTTTTCTATTTCTTATGATCAGGGAACAGGAAAAATGAAGAAAAATCAAGAAAGCAAACAAAAAAAAGATAAGGAAAAACAAGTGAAATCAACGAAATTATGATTCAAATCTTCTTTGGAACAATTCTCTGGCTGTACAACGGCTACTACAGCTGAATTGTTGAAAAATAAACCAAAGAAGAAGAAGGCGAAGTAAACGACGATGAAGACGAAGACGACGACGACGACGACGACGAAGAAGAAGAAGAAGAAGAAGAAGAAGAAGAAGAAGAAGAAGAAGAAGAAGAAGAAGAAGAAGAAAAAGAAGAAGATAAGGAGGAAGAGGAGGAGGAAGAGGAAGAATACAATTGCGATGAAAATCAAGGCATTAACGAATGTGGTGGCGTCGCTTGTTTTGCCTCTTCGGGATTAATTCCGAGTGCTTCGCAGCTCCTCCATTCATTTTTTGCTATCCGTCCAAAGCTCCTTTTTTCCATCGCTCTCTCACAAGACTTATTCATCATTTTTCCTCTTATTCCTTTTCCTTCTTAGACAAGGACTCGTATCATCTGGGTGCATCTTCATCATTTTGATTGGAATTGCCTTCCGCTTTGCCTCCTTCTCCATTTCTCTTTCAGCTTTCCCTCTGCATATGCATCCCTTTCTTGCCCCTGTGCATCGCTAAGCTTGAAACCACTCAAACTTCCTTTTCCGCCTCCCATTTCTTGAAAGATGCTAACAAAACAAACAAACAAGCAAATCAACAATAAAAACAACAACCAAACTAAATTAACAAACGAAAATAAAGAGACAAACATCTGACTGTTATTTTCCGCTGCAATATTTCTCCTTTATTCACTTACTTCTTAAAATGATACCATTTCCATCTGAATACATGCAAGATTCATTTTCGTTTCACACTTCACATTAATTTCACTGTTTTTCTTTAACTTTCAAAATCGCTTCAGATAAAATAAACAACGTTCATGACTTTTATAAAGTCCAAAATAACATCAAACAAAATTTAAAACCTCTTATTTACGTATCTGAATTTAATAAAACAACTATTCATTCATTTTCAAATGATAAGTAATTCAAAGCATATGAAAAAGTTATTTAATTGAATCATACTTAAATTGTCATCTATAATAATCAATAAATGGACTTGTTAGATGTTGTGATATCAAATAATTCATATATTGAAAGAAGCTTAATTATAAAATGCTATAAGGGAATTTTCAAAATTTTCTCAAATTAACTTAGTTTTCAAAAAACCAATCACGATTCTTTTTCTATTCATTTGTAAACATGTATTTTTGATTTTTTCTCTTTATACCACAATTACTTAAAATAAGATCTTTCTTCGAACAAAGTTATGATATGAAAAATAATGACCCATATGAGAAGATGAATTGCTTTCCTTTTGAGACGATGAAGTTTGCTTTTTGTTTTCGCAAGGTTCAGGATTCAACGAATGAAGAGTGGAATAAAATGCGTCGATTATGAAGGGGTTCGATTCATATGTCATTGAAGATGGAACATCGAACATTTTTTTCGAAAAGATAAATCATTTCCAATGAACAAATCTTTCACAATTTTTTGCTTTGAAGTTTCATTTGGAAATTCATTTTGCTTGTCTATTCTTTTCATCTTGCAGATTTTTCGATGATCAGTTTCCATTTCATTTTCAAAAGATATCGAGTTCAAACAAGAAGGAGAAGAAGTTGATTGTTTTGATGGAATGGAAGGAAAAAAAGAAGTGGAAGGAGAGGAAGAGGGAAAGGAAGAGGAAGAAGATGATGAAGAAGAAATTGCATTGGAGTAAAATGACGAAAATGAGGGTGAAATTGACTAAAATAAGTGTTCGCGACCCTGGGATTTTGATGAATCTGCATTGTTCGTAATATTCATATTAAAATGTTGTAATTCATTATTTGAATCAACGTGTTTGGAAATCGAACAAGTAGTTTCCACTGAAAAAGCCTGTTTATATCCTTCTTTTAACCTGCACAATTCTGAGCAGAATGTTTCGGAAAATGATCCTGCTTGATAAAGATTTCTTCCTGTTGGTGTCAAAGAGAAGGCTAAAGAAATAATATTCCCTCGATTTCCTGCCAAGAAAAAATTAAAAAAAAGAATTATAATTTGACATAAACCAGATCGCCAGTTTTCATCGGAAAATTCTGCCAGCTCCTGCATACAAATGAACCGTGCAAATACCTTCAATATCTTAGGGAAAATATCACCTAACTTAATTTCTTCATTTTCAAAGAACAACTGAAGTTCTTTGAGAGGAAATAAAAGAAGTTCATTTTTGATCTCATCTTTAACAAAAATTAATTCCTTCAATTCAGATAAGCAATCATTAAAATAATGTTTTCTAATGAAACAACAAATGCCATAAAGACAATGCCATCTGGTTTCCACAAATGTGGGGCATTTCAGAATAGTAGGATTTCTTCGAGAAAAAACTTTCACTTGTTTGGAATATGTAATTAATGTATCTCTCAATTTTTGAAAGAATTCATTTTTTCTGTAAAAATGACGCACCACTAAATTTAGCAGATGATTGCAACAATACACAAATATTGGAGTCGTTCCTGTGCATATCGATAAAGACGTTTTAGTAATATTTTCTTCACTCAAACTTTCAATTGCTTTCCGTTGAGGAAGCAAACCATCCGTGCAAAAGCATCGCACTTCTCCGTGAAGATCTCTGATTTCCGTTAAAATCTGTGTGATGAGCTTCAAATAGTCTGATGAAGTGTAGCAAGCTTCATTTATCCTCCAAAAAAATGGTTTTGCAAATTCCTTCAATGGGACTACTGTAATAACTGTTTATTTTTTGCTTGCAATAACTCCTCCATCAATCATCACTCCAACCATAGAGTTATAGATTATTTTTTTCCTTTCAGCGATTATTTTGTTCACTTCATCATGAATGATTGAAGAGAGTTTTCTGTGATTTAAACGCGGAAAAATGGACTCTGTTGACAAAGAAGGATTTTGTTGTGAGATCTGTATTAATGTTGAAATAAAAGTATTAAATTCCGATGAGTAAGCAGACAAGAAAGCTATATTACAATGGCTGATCAGCTTCAAAAAAAAACTAATTAAGGAATCATATTGAAAATGATAAGGCACGATTTTCTTTGTTGCAAAATTTGTTTGATTGCTTGAAGTACATGGCGATTTAAAATATTGGACGATACAAGAATTATTCAACAGAGAACATTGATGATTGCATATCCTTTCGCTTCCTTTCCTTCCACATATCCCGCAATCAACTCCTTGCTTGCTGTTAGGACATAAATAGTATATATGGCCATCCTTTTTTAACGAGCCATCATTTTTAACTGGAGCATATGCTATCCAAAGTTTGTTGTTGTTCACTTCAAAGTGAACTTTTCCAATTTCATCACCTGTATTGTTGGGGTGTTTGTAATCTTTTTTTAATAAAGAAAAAGATACGATGTAACTTTTGATCGTAATAAATTTTTTTCACGCATTTTCCAAAATTAGTGGTTTTCGAATATTCCAACTTGACAAAAGAACAATTACTTCTTTTCAACTCTTCTATTTTTTTTCCCAATGCGTCGCTCTTTGAAAAAAAATCAAAACAATTCATTTTTGTTTAAATTAAACTATGTATTCAAACCACTTCTTTTGTCTTAATACAATTTTGTAATTCAAGAGGTAAAAACTTTATGAAATTATAGTTATTTGTACCTTCCGTGATAAAAGCTTACTGATATAAAAGTTGATCTATTCGATAGATTGATCAGATTGACAGACTGATCTATATGACAGGCTGATCAATTCGACCGACTGATCTTTGTCGAAAAAAAATAAAAAATGTTTATTTATGAATTGTTAACCAATTATTAATTATTTGAAAATACATGAAAATTATATTTATCTTTTTTGTTTGAATTAAAAATTAAAAAATATTCGAAAAAAATGCAATAAGCATTTGAATAAATTTTTTTGTCGGTCGACTTGTCGAACGCTTTCAAAAAATGTCGGTCTGTCGCAAAGGTCTACAATTAAGTGATCACATGTTGAGTTGTGGACAAAATCAGGGAAAGGGATAAAATCCGGGAATGTCAAATGAAAAACTCATAAAAAAAAAAAAAAAAAAAAAAAAAAAAAAAAAAAAAAAAAAAAAAAAAAAAAAAAAAAAAAAAATATGAAATTGATTTTGAAAATAGCAAACACTTTCCTATTGCTCTTCAATTATTCGAAGAAATCTTTTTTTGAAATGATAAAATTATTGAACAAATACAATAAAATGTATGGATCACAAAGCCGTAATGTTTGCTTTCTCTTTCAATATGTCTTCTTTCCTTCGTCTTCAGAACTTTCAAAAGTTTTTGCCACCGCAGAATTAAGAAGATAAAAATCAAAAGTTGAAAAAAGTGATTTTTTTTCTTTCAAGAAAAGAGATTTCACACAAAATCAAAATATCTTCTGGCTTAGTCTCTTCTTCTGCACTATATCGACTAATATCAACTTTGAGACAGGGAATGGATCCACAACATAATGGAAGATTGAATTTGTTTTATATCGAGGAACAAGAAGAAAAAGAAGACGATGACAAATGTATTTTGTTTTCAGCAGATAAAATAACATTCAAAGACATTATTAAAATAGTTTGGTTTTTGTTTGAATATTTTTTTAACTTTTTTGTGTTGCATTTCAGGGCTGAACACGTCATTCAAAGAAAAAACAGAATCAAGGATGATAACAGCGAAATTACAGAAATTAATGAAAAATTGGCAAGTCATTTCAAGAAAAGAAGCAGTGCTTGACAAATGATAAAATCAAAATCCATAGAAATATAAAGGTTGCTCTGATCCTCAACGACAAACATTTCTGTGTGGTTTTCATTGCTTGGGGACTTAATTAGTACAACAAAAAATTTATGCACTGATCTGACATTTATTATTGATGAAACAGGCACAAGTTTATGAAAATATGATAGCAATTTCGTTATGAAACGATCAGACAAAGAAGATCCAATGTTACACTCCCAACAACTTCAGCTCAACGCAGCTATGATTTTCGGAATTATTGCAGATGGATCATCAATTAATCCAGTGATGATTTGAACCTCAAAAACTGTTGAAAAAGATCTTGCAGTATATAAATATCAACGACTTGAAATAGTGGCCAACAGAAGCGGTTGGATAACAAAAAATGACTTTGAACAAATCATGATGAAAAACATTTTTTCCACTGTTAACAAAAAAAGAATTGAATTGCATGGATCAGAAGCATCTGCATTTATTGTTATGGACGGGCATTCATCGAGGCTTTGCTGGCCTGTGATAACATGGTGTCGTGAACATTAAATTGAAATTGTTATTCTTCCTTCGCACGCCATACATTTGACACAACCGCTTGATCGCTATGTGTTTGCTAAATTCAAAAAAAGACTGTATTCATCTTTTTTACTTCCAATTGAAAGTGGAATATTGTCATGAAGAAAAGTTCTTGTACCAGCATTGGCAGATGCTGTGAGTGCTGCGCTTTGCACTAAAACTATTTTATAAATCGTTCCACACTTGCGGCATAGAACCATTTGATCCTTCAGTTGTTTTAGACCGACTGCTCAATCAGTATTTAATTACAAAAATATCTTCAATTAATTCTTCAGCCTGTGTTTCAAATGTTGTTTAAAACATGAAAGTTCTAACAAGCAATGATTTTGTTCAGGACAACGAACCAAGTGAAGAAGGTTTAAAAATTTTCATAAAATTTGAATGAAATGAATATTTTTTTTTTAATTTTTATTTTTTAACTCCAAGAAAAAGAAAAAAGAAAATCCAGCACCTTGAAAAACAATCTTCAAAAGCAAATGTCAGAGAGGAAACCAAACAACAATAAATGTGATTGGAAAACAAAACGCAAGATTTCAGAACAAACTCATGAAGAAGAAATGGATGAACATTTTCTGTTTTCAGGAGAAAAACGAAAAAGAAAACAAGTGTCTGAAACAAAATGTTGATAACAATTTTAATACAGCTGATAGCGACTTTCCTTTTCATACAATTTTTTTTTTATTTATTGATAGAAATTTTCTCATTATGTTCGAATATTTTCATATTGTCTCATATCAGAAAATGTTTCTTTTCGATCATGATTTTGAATGCTAGCTTCATGCTGCAATCAAGAAAAACACATTATAAAAACATCGTATGAACATTTTTTTCAAATAAACATTTATTTTTGTTAATTCAAAAAAAGAAATCAGGAAGTGGAGTCTATTGTTGAAAAACTCCTCAATTCATTGGACATTCCCGGGTTTTGTCCCTTTCCAGTGTTTTGTCCACTGCTTTAATTGAGAAAATATCTCTCTCTTTTATCTTTAACACTGAATTTTTATACCATTTCAATACATTTATCAATTGAATAATAATATTCTTAACAAAGACAATAAAAAATTAGTCTTAGAATTGAAATACATTAAAAAGTTAAAAATGAAAAAATGATCACACTTATGGAGCAGATAAAATGATTTCAAAAATATTTTCTCTTTTAATGGGTGTTTTTGTTTCTTGTAGCTCTAATTAACAGAAAATTTTGTTGGTTATAAACCTTTTAATAATTTATATTCAGGCCTTTGCGACAGACAGACTTTTTACCGAAGACCTCGACAAGTCGACCGACAATGACAATAAGTTTATTTTGATCTTTTTTATTATGACAAAAACATTAGCAAAAAAATGTGTAACATTTTATTTTTTTCTGTTTAACTGAATGATAATCTGATAGTTGAAAACATTATTTGAAGTGCATCAAACTTTTTAAAAAAAAACATCATTCTTTTATAGGAAATCGACATATCTTTGTCGAGATCAATCTGTCGAAAGATCAGTCTGCCGAAAGATCAGTCTGTCGGAAGATCAGTCGGACGAACTGATCTATCTGTCGAATTGATTTATTTCAAAAGCATTTCATCCATTCGGTGTTTGTTTTAAATACTATTATAAAGAGAATGATGCAATGTTAAAAAACAAACGAAACAGGGGAAAATATCTTGCTTTTGATGGCATTTTAAAGCATTTGCTATAATAAAGGGGATTTGACATTTTTGACAAAATCACCATAAAAATAGTACACTTTGCAATTGGCTGTGCATTTGAATGATCTTGTAACCTTCTCTAAGTTATGCTTCATACAGTTTAACAAGTTTTATTTCAGAAATTTTCATTTAAAATGCAGCAGTGCAAAGAAGATGTTCAAAAATTTTCCTGTTTGTCACAATTCAGTATTTGTTCTACGAGCATAGGTCAAAGGTTAATTATTGAAAGTGAAAACATCAATTTGAAAGTGGAAATACGAGAGAGAAGGATTTTTTCTATCGAAAAATTCAGAAAAAAAAGATTCCTCATTAAAAATGCTGCAATAAAAAAATACAAGGCAGAATGCGCATGCAAGTGCAACTGGAAATATTAAGAAAATCAGCATTAAATAAGCGTCAGCATTAATACGCTCAAAAAAATTTTTCCCATTTCATTTTGTTGGAGTCGTTTTTGAAATATTTTGTTGCCCAATTGTTTCTGACTTTTTGAAGATCTCGTTGATTGCAAAGAAAACATAACTCTTCGAAATAGGCAATCTTCTTTATTAACTGAAAAATAGGAATAGATTAGTTCATTTTCATAAAAACAAAATTATGAATCAAGAAATCTGATAAAAGAGGCAAATGCTTCTAATTTTTCTTATTGTGTTTTTTTATTCTATAATGGTACCATTGGTGCCAAACTCGGAACCTGGTGCCAAACCCGGAACTGGCAAATATTTGTGTAATTTGAAAAAAATAATAACTTATTGCAAACAAAGAACGAAGAGCTCTCATTCAAAATTTGACTATGCTTATTATTATTTATTTATATTTTTTTATCAAAAACGCTAATACATTCGTATTCATAAAAATTGTTTAATTCATCAATTATCCAAAAATAAATATTGTAAACAAGATAACAATAAAAATAAAATATCACATCACGATTTGTTTTATATTTGTGAATGAAAAATTAATATGTGTTAAAAAATATTTGTGATTCACATGGTTATGATCAAATGTGAAAAAATTATTTTGTCATAAGAATGTGAAAAGTTATTGGCAAGCTCAACCACAACTTGCGAGAGAGGTTTGCTTTAAATATTTCAAGAAGCCTTTAATAGCAATTTATCTTTCTTTTAATTTACAACTATAATTTTATGAATACGTCTGCCAGATACCTGTTTTGTCTCAAGCATGCTTTTTTTCGTAGCAGACGTTCCAAAAGTAAAGATTACAGTCTGTTATTATTGGAATGAAAATTATTCTATTATTGTTTGTTATGCATCACTTTTAAAAGCTTCAAAAACGGGGCTATAACTGCAGTGTTTAATATATATTTTTTTAAAGTTTGTTGGTATTTAATTTGTTCAATGATAAGACAAACTTTGTTTATATGTTATTTATACTAATGACTTACTGTAGTTAATATTTTGATTCAAATAAATACATATTCAGCTATTATTTATGTTGATATTATTTGGGTCATTATTTTTGAAAGCATGCAAGCTCTATTAAAATTTTCGGTCATTTTTCATGTTTCGATAAATTGTTAAATTTTCAAATATAACAACAATTAAAAAAAGAATTTTTGTTAAAAACAGTTTTTTATATTTTTTGAGTGAGCATTCGCTATTTTGAAACTCAAAAGTATTTTTTTGCTCATTTCACAAAATTATCATATTATTCCATCATTTTCATTGACACTTCTGTTTAACTTTAGGTGATAATAATATTTTCGTGAGAAAAATGAAAAGTGAAAAAACATTATTTGTCGTTTTCTAAAAAAAAAAATATTAACAATTATTTTTCTGATCATGATAAAACATTCGGTATTGTTTATGTGAAGAATTGATAGTAACATTGTGTTCAAAAATAGCATTGAAGATAGCAGTTCGATGAAAAAATAATTGCTTGTTTTCAATATTTATTCAGTTTGTTCTTTGTTTTAACACTTTATGATATTTCATTTTTGCAAACTAAAACACTTGATCGTGAATTTTTCATCAGATATATCTGTGCAATGTATGATGCTCTTTACAAATATTTGTTCTGTTTCAGAATATATTCTACAGAAATGTATTCACGAACAAATTATAATTCAACGAAAGCATTCATGCTATAAATTTCATGGAATAACATAATTGTCAAAGGAACAATGTGAATTTTCTGTGATGCAAAAAACATTTCTCTTTTTCTGAATTTCATCGTTCTGATAAAGGAATAAATTTAGCAAAAATTCAAATTTTCTTTACACCGCTGTTTCACGTTCTTGTCAGCCAATAACACAATCCTTCCTTTTGATTTCTCATTTCGCCACAAACAATACAAAAGTGTCTAATACCACGGTTATTATTTGCTTCAAGTTTTGGAGTGTGAAAATGATTTCAAAACGGTTTGAAACTCCAAATGTTCCGATCAATTGATGAAAACAGTTTCTGATTTTGTTTAACGATAGCAAAGAATTTTTAAACTGCGTGAGTTCAAGAAGCTCATCATCACTTTGCAAATGAAGCAGAAGATTTAATGAAATCACCCAGAAGTTACAATACCGTTTCTGAATGTGAAGAATTTGGGAATGCAACACACGAGTTTAACAAAAAAAAAAAAAGAGCAATGAATCAATAAACAAAAATAAAGATAATAAATAAGTCGAATATATTATTTTGAATATATTAAATATTACTGAAACAGTGAAAGCCCTTCTGAGAACGTATTTTCTTTTATTCACATGCAAACATCATATGTTTTTTTCTTTTTTAAAAAAATAAGAAATCACATTCTCAAAATAGCTATTATATTTTTGAATGAACAATATCTCCAAAACTTTCGAAAAATGCAGATTACAAAATTTATTGGAATAAAATTAACACAAAAATATTTAAACAAAAATTCCGGCCGAAAAAGTCAATACAAAAACAAAACGAAACTATCAAATAATAAACTTTCATTTAATTTTGAATTTGTTCAAAAATGACTTATCAAGCGTTTGCCCTGGGAGGCTGATTCTGGACCCAAAGCCTTCAAGGGACTGTGCTGGACCGGTCACAGCACAGTCCCAGGACGGAATCAGCCTTGCCCCTTCATTTTCTGCACACAGCAAAAAAACCGGAGTACTTTAATTTTTTTGGAAAAATATTCCAAAAAAGTTAAAGCTTGAGCAACAAACAACTTGAAAAGTTCATTTTCAAAACAAAGACAAAATTATTTGAAAGCAGAATACAACAAATCAAAAAACTTTTGCAAAACTAATTTAATAAACAACAGTGTTTTTTTCTTTCAGTGAACAATTTTAACGTATTGCTTCCAATTAACTCAACTTGTGGAACAGACTCACGAATTGAAAATTGTTTTTTATTTTTTTCATCTCTCACCCTTTCCTCTTTAAAATTCATCTTGACATCCCCTTTTGAATTCGATGGAGAAGTAACAGATCTGAAAATATTTTCATTTCGCTTTTCGCAAAATAAGAAGGTTTTCACTGCATCTGCCTTCAGCTTTTTCCAAAGAATTATATTGGAAGCGTTGTACCTGAAAAAAATATGTTATAAAAAAAAGAAAAAAGATCAACAATCATCAAAAGAAAAAAAGATAAAAATATAACAACCTTGAAAAATACCGATATGTATTTTTTTGTTCATTAAGGTTAAAATCATTCAGTGAATGAAAGTTGTGCGTGATCTTATTGAAAAAATCAATTAGTTCATCAATATTATTTATTGAGATATCATTGTTCAATTCGTAATTTAGCAGATGTGTCAAACTCCCGAACTTACCTTCACACTCACATTTACCATGTTTTTCACAAAAAAATGATAAAGTGGTGGTTTAATTGATTGCAAATGAAGAATTATTAGACAAAAGAAAATGAAGGAGTTGTGAATTGCGAAAGTGTGGCCCAGTGTCGCGCATGAAATGAAATGTGTTTGTTTGTTTAAGCATTGGCAATGAAAGAACGTTTTGCAAACACTTAATGGTGAATCGATAATCATGAGTGAGAATCTTCGAAAAGAAATTGAAAACGTGTTTTGTTCTGTTGTTTTTATCGTCCAAAACATAAACAATCACACAAAAGTGAGATGCACTTTCTTTGGAATAGAAATCTTTGCTTAGTTGATTTCTCCGAATTGAAAAAGTCCAATTTTCTTTGAAGTCAAATAGAATTAATGCTTCGTTTGTAGTTAAGTTGTTCTTCAAAAATCTGAAGTGACTTTGTTGATGAGATGCTAGAAGTCGATGATCTTCAATAAGTTGTATTGTTTCTTTTTTTTTTCTGAAAGATCAGAATTCTTTGATTTGAGGTTGTCTCGTTTCTTTTGAAGAGAGGAATACATTTCGCATAAATGGCATAAATCTGTTCGACGCTTGGTCTGCTTAATATGTTTGGTTTTTTTTATAGAAAGTGCTTCTGGACATTTTTATAATGGTTTCTTTAAATTTTTCAAACAACTTGGCCTTAGTCATGTTTATTATTCGAGTCGGAGGTTTTTTCATTTGAAAATTAATCTGCTTTTGATGATTCTGTGTGAAGTTCTTTTTGATTGAGGAGTTTCTGCCTTTGAAGCAATTTCTTGTTTCCGATGAAGATGTTGCATTTTTTAAGAAAGTGCGATGTTTTGAATGAATTGGCTGATGCAATGAAGTGGCTGAATATTGTTGAATTGATGAAGTAATTGAGTCATTCGCATGAGGAGTGTTGTTTGAAATGTTAAAGAAATTGAAGTGAAAAGGGAAGGTGATGATATGTAATTTGTCTTTGATGATAGACATAAAGAATTTGTTCCTCCATCTTCACTGTTCTTCATGCTATTTGCTGTATGCTTCTCGAACGAATTAATTCTGATATCGTCGTGATGATTTTGAGACATGAAAATATCGCGTCCAATGTTGAATAAGTTGGGGGAGAATGGATTCTGAAGATTATAGAAGCGCTGCTTATTGTTGCGAACGTATACAAATAAAAATGGAAGAGAACCACCATTTATTTGTCTTTTTATTTCTGATTGCACATTTTGTCCAACCACCGAAATATTTTCATCGTTGCATAATATCCATTCATCATTCGACAAATGAACATTGTCCTCTTTTTGATTCAAGCAAAAAGAGAAAAAATGTCCAGATTCATTATTCCCTTGAAAGAACAACACAGAAATCAAACTGAAGTTACAAGCTCCTTCAACATGACAATCACCACATTTTAATCCTTCCATATCATTTGAAAATGACAAACAAAAAGGAACATTCAACGTATTTTCTCTGTTGTTATTTAAAGGTTCAAGCGAAATGGCCAAAATATTTGGAAACTGAATTATATTTAAAATTGCCAATTGATTTGTATTATATTTGCATTTTTCGCAAAATGCATCTCTATTGTTATGATTTGATGTGCTAAATTGAAAAGATTTGTTTAATGATTTGATGATATCATCACCATTCAAACGAATAATTGGAGAGGTTTCTGAAAAACCAAATGAAAAACTGTTACAAACTGAGCACTTTTTGGGAAAATTAATCTGAGCACACATTTCTTTTGAAAGGGCTGGAGTTGCATACGACAAATCACTGTCGATATTCAGAAATGCCTCATAGAATTCTTGCTGATTTCCTCTGAAAAAACGGTGTTCATTTTCCCATTGTTTGACAAATGATAGTGTCCATTTTGAGTTGATGTTTGAGTTGAAACCGCATTTACTGCTCTTGAAGGTAGAAACAAGTTGGATTAAGTTGTCAAAATATGAATTCTTTGATACACTTTTAACTTCTAAGTGATCAAAAAATTGATATATTGATATGAACACTTGAATCAAAGAAGCCAAATAACAGGTATTACCAAAATTCTGTAAATGATAACAGCTTGTCGGTGCTGAATGCTTGTCGACCGATGAATCTTTTGATGCATTAAACCATTGATCCCGATCATTACCATTTGACCCATAAATGCTAATAATATCTTTGAATGAAGAACGAGACAAATCTTCGTCGATGGATTCCATTTCAATGTCTCCATCACAAACATCATTTGAATTGTTTTAATTTTCAATGTCTGATTACGCGAAATTAAAAGCACCACCATTTAATATTGGACCTTTGATTAGCTGATGTGATCTGCATTCGCAGTCAATCCATTGATCGATTCCTTGATGAATGCTATTAAACTTGGGTGAATAAATATCATTTATTTCAATTTCAGGAGACCCAAAGTCCAAGTCTGCAATTTGGTCACTTTGAAAATAGTTTTTCAGAGGATCGATATCTTCCTCCATGCAATCATCTGAATTTAAAATTGAAAAATCATCATCTTCACAATCCATTGAGCCTTTTCCGAATTAACTTGTAATTCAATTTGTTTCGTATGAAAGAATAAAGCATACATTCGTTTAACTGTACTATCCGTCTCGAACCTTCCGAAAATTCAGTTGAGTTTTCTATCAGAACATTCAAGAATTTTTCCTCGTCTGTTTTGCTGAGCTCTTGGTTTATCCATCAAAAAATTTAGAAAAAAAATATACCATTTTATTAAAAAATGAATCCAAACTTGATTTAAAGGGTGGAAGAGTAGGTTTATTTGGATATGGAATATCAAAAATTTCAGAAGAACTGTTTTGCTTTGCAAGTTTATAATTTCCGATTGTGCAGTTAAAATAAAACATAAGAAGCTGCTGATAGCTGAATTCGTGGCATAAACATTTGAGAACAGAAACTATTGAATGAACATTGAGTTCATTATTGTAAACAGATGCCAGCCTCATAACAACATATTTATTTTTGTCTATTGAAAAAGATAGAAAGATTATTGTTCAAAGAAAGATAACATCAACAGAAAACGAAAAACCATTGAATATCTTCTGAATTTGAGGATATAACTTTTTTCCTTTATTTGTATGTTGAAACATGAACTCCATCAAAATAACAGGGTCTCCGTATGACTGTTCTTCCAAAAATTTCCAGGATTTGCTGCACTTTTCACTTTTCCTGGAACTTGACAATTCAGAAAATACTTTTCCATCCATGATCATCATCTGATATTTCGTATTCGTTGGTCTAAAAAAAAGAATCGATCTTTTCATTTTTTACAAAATGCTGGATGACAGATGAAAATATAAAAGCTGACATGAGTTTTTCATGAATTTTTTGACTTTTTATTTCGATGTTTCCAAGATAGCTTCAATTATTAACTTTTTTCTTCCAATGAATTATATGGGTGATTCTTTTTGAAAAGTCACAAATGTTAAATTTTCAAATAAATCAAAAATTAAATATTTTGCTCAAATTTCTGTTTCACCTCACAAATCTTCTTAAGAATGTTTGAAATAGCATTATCAAGATATTGATTCCATGTTTGTGAAGTTTGGTGTCCGCGGACAAAAATTTCATAAAAATACGAAATTATTGATTTATTTGAAAATTAAACATTTGTGACTTTTCAAAAAGAATCACCCATATGAAATGTTCTGATGACTTTGAAGGCATGTGATCAATATGATACGATTGAACATATTAGAACATACATTTTGAAAGAATAGCAGAAGCATTTCGGTTCGTGCAGTTCAAATTAAGATGCATATGAAGAATTGTCCACAATTTAAAGATCAGAAGTAACAAATCATCAAAAATACAAGAAAAGAGAAAAAATGTCAAAAAAACAATTTGAATTGAGTCGTCTGTACAGCAAGGGAGGATGATTATGTTAGTATTTGTTAACTTAGCTAATGAAATCGGATTAAATTAATTTTTGGAGATGAATATGTTGAAAAAAAGGAATTAGAGGAAGAGGAAGAGGAAAAAGAAGCAGGAGGAAAAGTTAAATTGGAAGGTTTAATCTGAACAACTTCTGTTTGAACTACTTGTTGATAATTGCGAAGAATAGCTGAGGAAAAAAGGTGGAGGAATACGAAGAAGATGGATGATGAATCATTAGGCGATATAACCTTCTTTACTCCATCTGAACTCAGTTCAGGTGAAATTGCTTTCAAATCTACATTCGATTCTCCTCCTTCTTCTTCTCCTTCTCCTTCTTCTTCTTCTTCTTCTCCTTCTTCAACAACTTCATTGACGAACTTGAAAATAACCATGTAGATATACACAAATGAAAGAAGAGCACGAAATAGAACAAGATTTATCAAATTTCGTTGAAGAAGAAAAAGATAAATGCATAATCACTCCAGAATAGAGAAGCTGGAAAAGGAAAAAATGGATTCACTTCATTGCAGATTTAAAGCGACAAAGAATATGAATTATTGAATGGAATGAACAGAACCTCATTCTTCTCGTTAACAAACTTTCTCATCTTGTTCTTTATTTTAACTTCCTCTTTATTTCTCCCCATGTTTCAAAGCCTTTCATAATTTATCCTTCTCTGCGTTTGCCTGTTCTTATTTGAATTCGCTTGATGCATCATTTGATTACAATTGAAGAGAAAAGGAAACTTTTAGCTCTAAAGCAGATACGATGACTTTGAAATAGTTGAATAGAATTAAAACCTCCATCTTAACAAGAGGAGGATGAGGAAGAAGAAATAAAGAGGAAAAATAAAAAGAACAGGAAAATGTTTGAAAACTCTGATCAGATAAAAGGACGTTGAATAAGTTGAAAGCATGTTTGCAGATACAGGTTGTTGATTTTGCAAAACGTATTCATTTGAAAACATCTGATTGAGGAGAGTGTTAATTCAGATAGCACAAGGCAAATAGATTGGAGACGAACAGGCGGAATACGCAGAGCCAAAAGAGAAAGAAATGATGTGTAAATTTATGAAGCACATGAATCGAAAACAGCTGCAGCAATTGACCTTCAATTCACGATTTAAGAATAACTGCAAATCTGTTAAAGCACAAATGTGTTTCATGATTCCTTTCTTCTTTTTCTTCGCAATTATTGTATCATCGCCTTTTTTCCCAACCAAATGTTTTAATAACTATTCTTTCAATCATCTCTGGAGCTAATTTTCCGAATGGCATAATGAAATCTTCTTCTTCAATAATCTTTTAATGGATTTATCAGGAGTTTTAATCTAACTTTCAGAGAAGTATTTTTTTAGTGAAAATTTCGAAAATCAGTTGAAAACAGACTTGTCAAATGGAAGTGTAATAAAGCATTCGAAATCTATCGAAAAAGCATACACAAAAGGAGCAAATATAAAGAGGAAGAGAAAATGGCGGAAAGAAGTGGATTTTGAATACTTCATTTGGAGTTTGTTTCATAATTAGAGGTTTTACAAGAATTCAACAACAAGTTTTTAATTGAACGGTTTTGAAGCTTTAAAATCTGTTTCATTTCGAACTTGATCATCAGATGCTTCAAAAATTTCAAAAGTTCAATTGTTTTTTTTTAAATCCTAAAGCACGTCATTCTTCGATCAGCTCCACCACTGGATTCCAACACACACAAACACATAAGAACAAGCAGGTTTTCTGAAGATGATGTGATGAACGAACTTTCGCAATCTTCATCCACGGCATTGGGTGATTTAAGTTTCATGATTGGTGGAGGGATAGCCAGAGGTCTGGTAAGGAGAGGGATATTTGGATTATCAGAACTGGAGTTGTGAACCGAATGGAACATCAGCACGTTGCACATTCAGTCCAATTGCAAATTAATATAAATCAGAATTCTCATGGAGTTTGAATGAAAAGAAAATGAATGTGGAGAAAAAGAAAAAGAAAATTAAAATAAGGTTATCAATTTTCATTTTTCTTTCTTTCTTTTTTCTTCTTCATCTTCTTTTTTTTTTATTTGGGGGAAAATCTGAACATTCAAGCTTTTTTTGCAGAAAGAACAAAAAAATTGTTTCGCTCATTACTTAACTTGACTTTCTCAGATTTCAGAATTTATTGGATTCCCATACCTGTAAACTGGTATCATTGAAACTTTAACACAATGTTTTGTGACATCACAAATATTACAAAAAGTGAGAAAATTTTTCTCAGATTTTTTGATCAAAAAAGTTAATAAAAAGCGCATAATTATTCAATGAAAAAGCATGAAGTTACATATTTTCCCCCATTTTTAGTTTAGTCTAGTTTTGTTTTGTTTTGTTTTAGAATTTAAAAATGAAGCATTCACAAAATATTTCAGTATCAACAATCCAGAAGTTTATTGATTATTTATTATATTGTGAATTGAGAAAATATAAAAATCACATTTTTGATCAGCAAATTTCAATGCATTTCCTCAGGCGATCATGGAATAATTAGATTGATTTTTGTGTGTGAGAAAATATTTGTTCCCAACTACTTGAAATGATTATGATTCAATGAAACTTGCAATTTATTCTTAATATCCGTCTTTTTCTATTTGATAAAAAAAATTCATTTTTGAAGGCTTATTTAACGCTTTGTCAATTTGATCGACTTGTATTCCTTTCAATCTCCAATTAACGTTCATAAAAAATTCCAAATATTCATGTCACATTGAAATGCAATGCAGTTTGTTGTTACTAATCCAAAACAACAAAATAAGTTCGGTTTATCAGCAAGGCATTAACTAACATGTGGGTATTTTTTTTTGAAAAGTTACAAAATATTAATTGATCTGAAAATCAGATCACAAATGATCAGAAAATGTTGATCATTCCGTTACCATTATATATTGCTGAATGTTATTCTATTGAGTTTTGTCACCCTATCCACAAATATTTTTAAAAATTGTCCATACATCATAAATATTTTAAACTTTTTTTATAACTTTCACTTTTAATTTATATTATTTTCGTGTTGCTTGAATCTACGAATTGATATGTTTCTATTTCTTGATTTTTGTTTCATTATCGATATTTTTCGTACAAAAATCTTTTGAATTTTGTTTTATTTTAAAATGCACTTCTTTGTTCAAAAACAAATAATGAAAAAGGAACTTTTTTGAAATTTTTTTCTCGATATTTTTGATAGCAGAAATATTCTTATTTCATGTGCATAGCATTCGAATCACATTCAAAAATACGTGTTCAAAAGAAAAAGATACATTTATTGAATGGAAAAAAATGAAATAAACACTCAATTTATTATTCGATAAGCCCTAAAATAGCAAACTAGAGAAAGTACAAGTTTATCATTTTGAAGAACAAGTCATGAATCAAAACCCTTGTTGTTTTGATATTAATCTTTCTTATTTTCGTATGTTATTCATTTCATTTTGAATTCTTTGCATGAAGATATCCAGTTTTGTGCTTCTCAATCACTTGAAAAAAGATAAGTATTTCTGACTGATCAAAATTTCTTGTCATATGAAGACATCGTCTTTGTGCAGCTGTTGGAGTTTCCAGTAGGCGTGGTGGGGTATCTGAAAAATCTTCTTGTTACAGGAGTAGCGCAGCAGTCCTCTTATCCATCAAGGCCTTTGTCTTTGTCATCTTTATCTTTCATTCCGATGAGTAGAAAAGAAGAGAAGAAGGTTGGAGTGCTTAAGCCCATCATCTTCATTTGCATCGACAGTTGATCCTTCGGAGGCATCGGCGGTAACTGCGTTTAATACTTCATCAGCAGTGATGGATAACATCGAGAGGCGGCTGCTGATAGTGACGCGAGAAGAGCTGAAACGTTTGTTCGGCACATGTCGCTATCGCTGAAGATGCTGTGTGAATATGCAGTCACGTAGCTTTCTGTGTGGTTCGTGTGTATTTTGAACAAACACAATGATAAGTTTTCGGAGATGATTTCAGTTTTGTTTGTGGAGCCGCTTTCTTCACAAGCAGTATCGTCTGGAAAGAAGATGTGGAGCAAACATATCTTAATGGTGATGGATCTGAATGCATTCCTGTTGATACACTTTCTATTTGATCCGTTACTGCTACCGCCCGCTATAGCGCGGCTGGTGTAGCGATTGCCGCAGTCGAGGCGTGTGGTGACGAAGTTGGAAGGCGAAGTGATGAGGTGGATGGTTGTTCTATGAAGGACAGAGGAGAGAGCGGAGAAGGTGCCGGAAGTGGCGTTGTTGAGAAATGATGATGTGGTTCTTTCTCTGGATGTACTCGATGAACGATAAGGGGTGAAGGAGCAGGAGAAGAAGGAGGAGGAGACGGAAGGAGAGACAGAGAAGAAACTTCAGGAGTTCAACATGCTGCTGCAGAAGATCCGGGACGAAGAGCGGATGTCAAATCCTACGAGCGTACTGGAGGAGCAGCTGCAGGAGAAGAACAAGATGGAGAAGGAAACGAAGATGCTGATGGTACTGTTGAAAATGCAGGAGAAGACGATAAGATAGCAGTAGGTGCCATTCAAGGAAGTGATTGAGTAACAGTGGATGGCGCTTGCGCAAAAGAAGCAGGAGCAGAAGAAAATGAATGCATCATATGAAGAGACAGTGGAGTGGCTGGTTGATTAGGTGAAGGGAAGGCGGAGCAGAGGAAAAAGTGGTTGGAGAGGGAACTTTTCTGGCGGAGTCGACAGCGATGGAGCGGCTGATGAGCGCAGTGTCTGAGATGCAGTGGTGGGTTGCGTACGAAACGGCGTATGTGCTTCGGTTGCCACCAAAGTGGAGGTCATCAGTTCCGATGCAGATGCCGTTGATGTTGCTGAAGACAGGACTTAAACAGAAGCTGGCGTGGACTCTGTCGAAGATCCAGGGAATATACAGAGATTAGATATTGGTAGATTTGAGCGAATACGGCGCTTGGTGGGAAAGTGTGGTGCTTCAAAGGCAGGTCCATGTGGACTTTATTCAAATATGACTGGGGGAGAAGTTCTCGGAGAAATTGAAGAAAGAGGTGGTGCGGTTGGCAAGAATGTTTGGGGAAGAGCTGTTTCGGAAGGACTTTGCAGGGAAGTGGCTATTTGGTGAATTTGTGCAGAGGGAGTAAACTGGAGGTGAATTGGAGTTTTCCTGACAACTGAATTGCGTTAGAAGAGGTATCATAGAAGAGATTAAAATGTCTTTTGGTTGTTTGAGGAGATACAGCAGGAGAAAATGGAGGCTGAAGCGTTTGCGTTTCTGTGGTTTCTGCCGAACAACTTCCGAGCAGAAGCAGCTTTTGGATGTTTGTGATGAAGCTGATCTGCGAAATCCTCATCTGCAGTCTTTGAACAATGAGATTGTGAAGACAACGAGATGCGCTGAACAACTTAAAGCGTGAGCTTTATACAGTATCAAAGGTGGCATTGGAATGGATTGGGCTGAAGCTACCAGTGGAGAATATACAGTCGGTATTGGAGAAGAAAGAGGTGCGGTTGGAGTCGTCCCAGATGGTGCGGCTGATGCGATGACTGTTGTGGATGAAGCTGTGGAGGAACGACCAAAAAAAGGCGATTTGCTTTGATGATCCTTTGGGGGATGGGCAGTGATTGGCGCAGTTTCTACAGACGGTGGTGTAGCTGAAAGAATTAATAGCGAAGCATGTAAATATTCTTCATTGGCATTGACATTTTCGTTTTCATGTTCTTCTTCAAATTATTTTTTCTCTTCCTTCTTCTCCTCTTTCTCTTTTTTCTCTTCCATTCTTTTCTTATCTATTTTAATACTCTCAATTTTTCTTCTAAACTTGATTTTGTTTCATCTATTAACCTCATTCTACTTTCAGATCATGTTTCTTTTCACATTCATAATTTTTAAAAACATTCTTTGAAAGAAACAAATATGTAATCAACATTGAGAATGTTTTGTCTTCTTTTTGCTTATTTCTGAGTGAATAATAGAAAATAAGAAGGTAACGGAGGAGGATAAGAAGGAAGAGGAAGATGATGATTCTTGACAATATATTGACTCCTCCTCTCTCCCTCTGCCGTTCCATAGCCTTGTGGAGCAGCTCCACATGCAGCCAATCACACAGCGGCAGCCCAAAACAGATCGCCTTTTCCACCTCGTTCTTTACAGCTGCAGTTCCACCAACTCCACAACCAACCCATCCATCCACAACCGTGCCCGCTGCCCTTCTGTCTTCCACATAGCCCACTGCGTTGACTCCATCTGCCGTTTCTGAACCACCTCCACCCCCGCCCCTGCCCTTGCCCCTGTGGATATCACCGAAATCACCAGCCCCTGGCCATTCAGAGCCATCTTTAGCAGGGCAAAATGCGGACTAACTGTCATCTTAACCGTACTTTTCTCAGATGGACACAGATATGTTCAAATCTCGGAGGAATTAAATATTTCCTGATGTTTCAGGAACAGCGTGAAGATGTAATTGATATGACACGCCTATTGTAACGATGTAAATGATGGCAAACAGCATCCAGACAGCAAGTATACATCCCGAAAGATCCACAGAAACAGCGCGTTCGGTATCTGCGGAATGCACTCTCACAAAAGAGACTCTTGCCTCGAATACGTGATCCCTCACCAAGCTTCGTGTGATGATGATGATGAAAAGTCAATGAATCGCATCAACGAATCTCATCGTGCAGCGCCATAATCGCGTCCTTTTTTCATCTTTTCTTCTGCTCAGGTGTTATTTAACAGACACCCCAGAAACACAGACGAGTCTGCCTCCCCAATCTTTTTCTGCAGCCACTCAAACTCCCAAAAAAACGTCTTGATAATTTTGTCCGAAGCTTCTGTGACCGCTGTATTGATTTCCTTCCAAAACATCCTGTCCAAAGTCATTAGGAACATCTAGCTCTCTTCTGCAAGTGGCTTCAACTGAAAACCTTCAAATAGCACTTTGCAGTTGTCATGAAAACCACAACTTGTCTCCTTTGCACTCCTCCCGCTCAAACTTCTTTAACAACAACACATCAGCAAAGTCTTTTAGAAACAGCTCCACAACGAAGATCATCTTTAATTGTGCGGCCTCGCTCTTCTTCTGCGCTGCGTGCTTTACCCTCAGCCACATGAACACAAAATACCCAAACTGCTGCCTCGGAACCACCGCTTCCGCTAACACAGCGATACCCTCTTCCAAGTCTGTTGCAATCTTGTCTCCGAATATCCCCAAAATCTTCGTCAGCTTCAACACTAGCGACGACTTCAGCCCAATTTTCAGCGGCTTCAACAAACGCTTCATCTGCACAGACGAATGCAAAGTGATCGGTATCCAAAGCTCATGCGCCGTTTCGTGGTCAACTTGCCTAAGTGACCAAGAAACCGTTCTCATCTGATGCTCTATCGTCTCTTCATACAACTCCTTCTTTTTCTTCTGCTCCAACTTCTATTACACAAGCTCCGTCTGCAGCTCTCATTCATCTATTGCACAGCGCCTTCTGCATGTGTATCGTCTTTTCCTGCACTTTCGACAGCACCATTCTTTTCGATCTTTCGCTTATCCCACATCTCGTTCCCTAACTTCCATCTCAGTCGAAACTCTTTCCACCCACCGTTGTCTTCTTCCCACAACACTCATCCCGCTCCCCACTTTCACAACAACTCCCTTCCCGCTCGGGTCTGGCCCAACCATTACAGCGTTGCAATCCCCGATGCTTGCTGCAAGCTTCTCATTTGAGTTTTTACGAAACCCAGAAGGTAGAATCAACAAAGAAGAAAACGGAATCATCACTCTTTCTGCCGGGGCATTCAAAGAAGAAGGTGTGGCAAGCGATACCCCTGCCCCTGACACTGCCCCCTCGCTGCACTCACTCGCCACTCTGCCATGCTGAGAATGCAGCTTCTTCTCCTTCTCAATCCCCACATCAATCAGCTCCACCTTCTCATTCATCGCCACCAGCTGCTGCAGCTCCTTCACTTCTGCGATGTGCTTCTCGCTCATCTGCAGAATCTTCCTCTCCCGCATCCGGATGATCTTGTCATTCTCCTGCAGCTGCTCCACAAGCCCGCTCATCCGCTTTGAGATCCGCTCGTCGTCACGGATCTTCTGCAGCAGCATGACGAACTCCGAATACCGCTTCTTCATCTCCTGCTTCGCATCCTCGTGCTGCTCCTTCAGCTCCCAGATCTACCGCCCCAGCCCCTCCTTCTCCCCAGCCAGCTCCGCCACCTGCGCCTCGAACTTCCTGCCAGTCTTGCAAAGCGTCTACACAGCATTCGCTTTTGTCCTCTGCAGGTCTTCCTACTTGTTCTTCAGCTCTTCCCCTATTCACACACTGCAACCTCTCGCCTAATCACATTATCGTCCAGCTTCACCACCAAATATTTCAGCTGAAAAGATAACGATTCCTGCCACGACGGGTCAAACAGATCGTAGATCGACGGGAACGCATTCACATCTGCCGCTGCAAAGATCTGCTTGCTCCCCGACTTCGTGCCCACCGACGCTGCAAACGACGGAAACAGCGGTGCCACCAGCGGAACCGAAAGCACCACAGAAAGCGCCACATCGCACTCACACCCAACACCCCCATACAGCACATCCAGCTGCGCCACAATATATCCCCATAGCGTCTGTTGCTCCCTCAGTAACGACTATTGTGATTATCATACACCCCAGCCACCTCTTGATGAAGTCCATTGCTGCTGCCGACGTGGATTTCGCTTCAACCGCAGAGGTGTCCGAACGGCCAATTTCACTCGCTGATGATGAAAATGAAGATGGCTTATCATCTCCTGTCGCCTTCTTCTCTTCGCTTCTTCGCTTCCGGAATGGCGAAGTTGATCTACGCGCTGCTCCAGTTGAAGAAGACGAAGAAGACGAAGGCGCTGAGCGAAGAGACGGCTGCTTCGCTTCCAACGCTACAAGAAGTTTGATGAGACATTTCCCATCATGTCATCAGGCAGCTCCACCTGTGACACAAACACAACATTTTCATTTTTTTCTGAATGGTCAAACAGCAACAAAAGCATACAGTTCTCGATCCATGGGAAAAGGATAAAACAAGGTTTTTTCAAAAGTAGAGTTGAAATTTGAAGATATAGATGAGCAAAAAAGCAAATGAGCAATTGGCATCTATTAAAGATATGATTCATGATTTGATTCAAGATTTGATATACCATTTCTTTTTTGAATTTTTATAAAAGGACATTTGATATCAGAAATTTTATGTTATTTTTTATTTATTTGTTATAACATTAAAAACTGTTCAAAATTAACAACCTTTTGTATTTCTTTTAATAACAACAAGGATTGTTTCGATGAAATTTTCCTGTTTAATAATTTCTTTTCAAAGTACTCAAATAAAATCAAGTTAAAATCTATCTGTTTTTCAACATAGGAATATATTCAAAAAGAATTTTCCTCACAAAAATATTAAACATTAAAACGAACTGTTGAAATGAAAACAAAGAAATATAAATAAATATTTCTGTGACTTCAAAAAACAAGAAAAAAACATTTAAATAATAAAAGTGTAACAATAGAAAAATGGGTATTTGAAATTTATATTAAAAAAACGCAATATTTGTGGATAGGGTGACAAAACTCAATAGAATAACATTCAGCAATATATAATGGTAACGGAATGATCAACATTTTCTGATCATTTGTGATCTGATTTTCAGATCAATTAATATTTTGTGACTTTTCAAAAAAAAATACCCATGTGTTCGGTTTTAGCGGACTCTTCTCATCTGTTAAATGTTGTAATAACAGATTTCTATGAAATGATTAATGACCTTATTATATAACTTTATCATACTATGAGTGAATCCAGAATATTCTAAATACCACAAACTG
Source organism: Monocercomonoides exilis (assembly GCF_001643675.1). Taxonomy (NCBI): domain Eukaryota; phylum Preaxostyla; order Oxymonadida; family Polymastigidae; genus Monocercomonoides; species Monocercomonoides exilis. Next base: position 641,182 of record NW_027150573.1, read on the forward strand.
TGAATAAGAAATTTAAAACAAAAACGCTCAAAACCTTTGTATTCTTGTTATCTCTTCATTCGTTTCATTTTCTTATTCAAATGATAGATTCATCATCTTTTTCACTTTTATCAACAACTCAAACATTCTCTTTCTGCCCTTCTTTCAAATTTCGAAATTTTCTCTTTCATATTTTATATTTCACTAAAGAAATCAATTTATTGAAAAAAATGATATTATTCTTCTTTCTTTTCAATAAACTCTTCTGTATTCAATACAAAGAAAAGCAAATGAATTGGACAAACCAATTATTGCATTTTTAACAAGAAATCCTTGCTGAATCCAAATGCTCAATGTCAATTTCGCTTTTCGCATCCTCAGCAACCACAAAAATTATGGTTTCTTTTTATCGTTCAAATGAATGACTTGAAGAAAAATATTTTCTGAAATACAATATCTAGAAAAATATTTGATATATATCATGTTTGATCAAAGCATAAAATAAAAGATAAAAAAAAATTAAAAACATCAAAATGAATAGGAAATGAAAAGAAAATACCAAAAACAACACATTGAATTCGATTAAAATTGAAAAACATTGTTGATTTGTTGCAAAATTCAAGGACCGAAAAATTGTATTATTTCAAAAATAACTACCCATTTATTAAAATTTGTTCAATTCTTTCAATGTTAAATTTTCGTACTCGATCTACAATAAAATTTCTTGTGCATTTTCTCAACGCATTATGTTTGTTGGAGTTTTATTTCAAAATTCTTTATTCTCACAATAATATACGATACATTTGTTAAGTCATTTTTTGAGTTTTATTTTTTAATTTGTATGATTAAAATAGGTTTTTTTATCTTCAAACAATAAATAAATTATAATTTTTTGAATCACGATAATATTCAAAAATATAAGTTAAACATTATCATTTTTTCTATTTATTTAAATTATCAATATTATAAACTGTATTTCTTTGAAGAGAAATTCATTAACATGAGGAAAAAACAGTACATGTTGATTGAACAAAAGAATTTAATATTTTCTTATGTAATGAAATAGTACAAACAAATAAAAAAAGAATTATCAAAGATTATACTAAAAAAATGCTCTAAAATTGATTAAACAAATGCATCGTATATTTCTTTGAAAATAAAGAATTTTGAAATAAAACATTAACAAACATAATGTATTGAGAAAATGCACAAGAAATTTTATAGTAGATCGAGTACGATAATTGAACATAGAAAGAATTGAACAAATTATAATAAATAATATCAACATAAATAATAGCTGAATATGTATTTATTTGAATCAAAATATTAACTAAAGTCATTAGTATAAATAACATATAAACAAAGTTTGTCTTATCATTGAACAAATTAAATACCAACAAACTTTAAAAAAATATATATTAAACACTGCAGTTATAGCCCCGTTTTTGAAGCTTTTAAAAGTGATGCATAACAAACAATAATAGAATAATTTTCATTCCAATAATAACAGACTGTAATCTTTACTTTTGGAACGTCTGCTACGAAAAAAAGCATGCTTGAGACAAAACAGGTATCTGGCAGACGTATTCATAAAATTATAGTTGTAAATTAAAAGAAAGATAAATTGCTATTAAAGGCTTCTTGAAATATTTAAAGCAAACCTCTCTCGCAAGTTGTGGTTGAGCTTGCCAATAACTTTTCACATTCTTATGACAAAATAATTTTTTCACATTTGATCATAACCATGTGAATCACAAATATTTTTTAACACATATTAATTTTTCATTCACAAATATAAAACAAATCGTGATGTGATATTTTATTTTTATTGTTATCTTGTTTACAATATTTATTTTTGGATAATTGATGAATTAAACAATTTTTATGAATACGAATGTATTAGCGTTTTTGATAAAAAAATATAAATAAATAATAATAAGCATAGTCAAATTTTGAATGAGAGCTCTTCGTTCTTTGTTTGCAATAAGTTATTATTTTTTTCAAATTACACAAATATTTGCCAGTTCCGGGTTTGGCACCAGGTTCCGAGTTTGGCACCAATGGTATTCCTGTTGAAAAGAACAATTATGAAATAACTACAAGAACAGCTACTATTTTTTTATCATATCAATGATGTCAAGAAACAATTATTTCTAATGATTTGAAAGAAATAACTTTTATTTATGAATACGCTTTCATCTAACTGAAATCTGTGTTTTGATTACAAACAATTTTGATGCAAAATGCTTTCAATTTTGCGTTGAGCAAAAGATTTCTTTGAGAGATTGTGATAGCAACAATGTATTGGAAAAGAAAGCTAAAACAAAAGAAAGATATTCAAATGAAAAAAAGAAAAATGAAGCTAGGAAAATCAGTTCGAGATAAAGTTTTATTGAATTGAGATAATGACAAAAATAAAAGTTTAATTGGGAAAGGTTTTCTGACAAATTGTTCTGAATCAGAAATCGAGCTAAGAGAAACGCAAGAAGATGAAGTGGAGAATATCAAGCAACTTTCAATCCAATATCAAAAAAGTGAAATGAAATAGAAATTAGAAAAATACGATAAAACTTTTGAAAAAATATGCAACATATAAAATTGAGGATCAAACAACAACGAATATTCAGAATTTTGGAAATATCAACAGAATTTTTAAATGTTTTTACTCCAATTTTTGTATCGAAACTTTTTAAACAATAATTGTAATTGTTTCATTCGTGCGCTTGAATTACTTCTTTCTCGTTTGAAAGTGCTCTCCAAATGATATATTTTTCAACCAATTTCTTTTTTGTAATATAATAGCTTGTTCATTTCTGCAGATTGCAGCAGACTTTTTTTGTTCCTAATGGAATGACCGTAAGATGAACTATCTGAGGCTGTTATATGTCTGACTCCATTGCGGTGTATTAAAAATTTTTAACTTTTTTCAAGCACTCACTTTGATGCTTTCTTAGGAATAATCACATTTTGAATTGAACGAGCCAACAAAAGAAAATTAGCATTTCTCAGCTAATAAGGTTAGAAATTGTTGCTGAATCCAGGAATAATTAGGAATATGCTTGCTCAGCATTTTTGTTGTGTGTTTGTGTGTAACTGTTTCTGTTGCTCTTGCATCTGATGGGCTTGTGGCATATTGGGAAAAAAAGCTATCACAGCATCCGTAATTGGGGCAGCCTCGAAGTCGAAAGCATCACACATGGTGAGCATGTGGCGCCTTCAGTGAAGCCACGGATTAAGATCTCTTGTGGCTGATGAGAGGTGATCTGTCTGAAGGCGTAAGACAGCTGAATTCCTTTGCCAACGGGGAAAAGACGAACCGCAATTTTTTTTGAAAAAATTTGGTCTTTCTCAGTCATTATTTTCGGCATAGAAATAACTGATTCACATTAATTAAGCTGAATCAAAGATATAAAATGTCACCTCAACATCGCTTTATTGGTAAAAGTGATAGATTCCTTATTTTTATTCTTCTAAACCTTAATAAGCAGTTATAGTGCCTTCAATCTCAAATACTCCTTTTTGAAACCATCCAAGTGTGCAAATGCTTATCAAAACAGAGGCAAGTTGGTGTATATCTTGTTCTTTTGTAATATTTCGGATGAAGATGAAATTACCATTGATGAAGAGATGAATGAAGTATCTTTGTCTGATAACCAGTCGGTGTGAAGGGCAACGCAAATCGGCATATGTTTGAAGAAAGAATGATAAAGTTTCTGAGACAGAACAGCGAAAAGAGCATCCCATTCATTTCTTTGAAGGAATGGAGTGCATTAAACACTTAGAACAGAATCTGGAAAGCTGTCAACATTCTCTCCTTCAGAGTGCATGCCGTCATATCTTTTTCTTATCCATCCAATGAAGCAACATGTATTACAAATCCCACTGGTTTTCAATCAGCTTCTTGATAAGTAATAAATAAACTGTTGCATCCAACAGGCTTAACAACGAAGATGCTATATGATAGAACGCCTTTTAAAAAAAATGATTTGGAAAACTATCGCACACATTGAGAATTCAAAGAAATTTTCTTAGTTTCCATCATTTTATCCTATTATCTACTCATTTGATTTGTATCTTGAATTTCAAAATAATGTAATTTGAATTAATTGCGAGTTGTTTGCGAAAAAGAAACAAGAATACCTTGATTGTTCACTCCACAATTTATCTTTTAATTTCGTCGATTTTGCAGCACTGACTTGTTCCTTCTGGAAAATGCAGTATTGTTATTATTATTATTTACAAAGAAAACCGTTGTTTTTATTTATTACACCTGCTTTCAAAAACAATAGAAATATCTTATTTTTATTTTGATATCTAGGAGATTCGCATGATAAACAAAATCCAAAAAGCTATATTAAAGGACACATGATAATTATTTTTTTAACGCAAAGTCAGCAACATTTGTCGATGGGCGAGCAAGTCTTTTGATAAATAACTATTTTGATCTTTCCTACATTAATATTTTGGATAGAAAAATATTCGAATTGAATAAATGAATATTCGAATAAAATAAATGAGTTAAAATATTCTATGAATTCATAAAACTTGTGCAAAGAATAGAATAAATCTGTAATGGCTGAAAAAAAAAAAAAAAAAGAACTCGACAAAAAGACATCATCTCGACCTACATAAACGTCCAAAACTTAGCTTGTCGCAAAGGCCTAATTAATATCGAGCATAGAAAAGTGATTTCTATTGGGAAAAAAAAAATTTTTTTTTTGAAGTTTTATTTTTTGAAGAATTTAAAATTGAGTTTGAATTTAACAATTGCATGTCAAATGAAAATTATTGTTAAAAACGAAATAGAAATAAATTATTCACAGCGAATAAAATCACTGAATAAGAAAATAAATAATTAAAAAAAATTAAGATCGTTCCCAATACTTTCATAATTAGATATCTTTTTCAATGGATCCTTTAAACGATACGGCTTTTGAATCAGCTGGCGAAGTTTCGGTAGTTCCATCGTTTGCAGAGGTGCGAGATTGTTGGATATAAATTTAAAGTTTCATATATTTGCAACATATTAATTTAATATTATAAAAATCAATAAATATAACTTTGAAAAACCGTTTACAATTTTTATATTTTAAAGATGAAATTAAACGAAAATCTGTTGCGGGGCATTGTTGATTATGGATTTGAGAAGCCATCCGCAATTCAACAGAGGGCAATTTTACCAATTCTAAGTGGAAGAGATGTTATTGCTCAGTCCCAGTCAGGAACAGGAAAAACCGCAACATTCAGTATTGCTGCACTTCAGTCTGTTGTTGTTACAAACAAAGAACCACAAGTGCTTATTTTATGTCCAACTCGCGAGCTTGCATTACAAATTCAAAAAGTTATTGCAACTCTTGGTCAGCACATGGCTGTTCAGTGTCATGCAAGGTAATATTAACATATACCTCAATATTTTTATTTATTTATTTTATTTTAGTATCGGAGGATCTTCACTTTCAGATGATGTTCGTCGCTTAGAAGCAGGTGCTCAAGTTATTGTTGGGACGCCAGGAAGAGTTGCAGATATGATAAGGAAAAAACACTTGAAAATTAGGCATATAAAGATGTTGGTTTTGGACGAAGCAGATGAAATGTTAAACGAAGGATTTAAAGAACAAATTTATGAGATCTATCGCTATTTACCTCGTGAGACTCAAGTTGTTGTGTTCAGTGCAACATTGCCACAATCTGTTTTGGAAATAACAACCAAATTTATGACAACACCTGTTCGTATTTTGGTAAAACGTGATGAATTGACACTTGAAGGCATCAAGCAGTTTTTTGTCTCAGTTGAGAAAGAAGCATGGAAGTTTGAGACATTATGCGATCTTTATGATACCCTGACTGTAACACAGTCAGTTGTATTCTGCAACACAAGAACAAAAGTTGATGAACTCACCAGAAAGATGAAGGAGGCCAGCTTTTCTGTTGTGTCCATGCACGGAGGAATGGAACAGAAGGAACGTAACGAAATCATGGAACAGTTTCGGAGAGGTGAAGCCAGAGTGCTGATTACTACAGATATATGGGCTCGAGGAATAGATGTTAGTATTGTATCTCTTGTTGTAAATTATGATATACCAACAAACAGAGAGATTTACTTGCATCGCATTGGAAGATCAGGAAGATATGGAAGAAAAGGTGTTGCTATCTCATTTGTTAAGACTGAAGATATTCGAATTCTAAGAGATATAGAACAGTTTTATTCAACACAAATAGATGAAATGCCTATGAATGTCGCTGATCTTATTTAGACAACACAGACTCTTCCATCTTATCTCATTTAAATGTGGTTTAAGACGTTATTCTTTCAGTCTTTTTTCACAATTTTCAATGAATTTCATAAAATCACTTCATATTTTCCGTTTTATTATCTCATATTTACATAAAAATTGACACTGCGCGAATGATCCACGCATATAAAACAGAATTGTACAAAGTTAAATGATGTGTAAAATTAAGAATTTCTTAACCACATAAACAGTTAATTTATTCATTATTGATAACAAATCTTTTGACCAAAGCAACAAACAACATAAAAAATTATTTTTAAAGAGGCAAAAAGACGGAAAAATAAAATAGCAACTTCAGCATAAAACTATCCATTTCTTTAAAAATCAAATCGTTGAAAAATTATAAAAACATACAAGAACTAAAATCTTAAATCTTTGCACATGCAATTGATGCAGCCTTTAAATATTTGCTTGAGCAATATTTTAAGTAAATTCCATGCGCTTTTTCATGTGGTGCTTTCTTTATAATTTTCTGCATCTGAATTAATATTGGATAAATTTGTTCATACGTTAATCCACTGTAATACACCAACGATGCTGACCACGGGGGCCTGCCAGCAATTCTCAGTGCATGGGACAAAGAAGCAGCTGCAATTTCAGAAGGCAAATATGTTGTTGTAAGCGTATAATCCATCAATGAATATTCAGCGATGAAGCGAGAAATCATTCCAACAGAAGAATCAGCATGAGCAGCCTTCGCGTAACGCTTCAAGAAAGTAAGTGCTGTAGGTGCTCCAAGTGAATATCGGAGCTCATTCAAAATTATTCGTTCCATTTTAATTAAATCAACTTTTGTTGCAATGTCTGGACAAAAATTCACTAATTGTTCGATTGAAGGATAATAAGTTTCTTCAAATTTGGAAGAAACAAAAAAACAGCCTAGCATCAGCATGTAAATCTTATCAACAGAAACTACTTTTTTAGATAAAAATCGGTCAAATAAAGAGACGCTGATAAAGATGGTGTCAGCTTGAAGAGAAGTGTGATATGTTTGAGAAAGAATGCGATGAAGTTCCACAATCCAATCAACACTATAAAGTCTGTTTAATGCTGTAATTTGAGGTTGAAGGTTAATATAACGAGGATTTGGACGAAACTTTTTCTATTGCACATTCACAAAAAAATAAAATAAGTATTTCAAAAAAACAAAAAAGAAAAAAACAAATATAAAAAAACAAAACAGAAAAAAATTTAAAAATAAAATGAAATTCAACTTCACATTCTTCTTAATAAAAGAAAAATTTTATTCACTTAGCTCCATTTTTTCAATGAACAAACTTGAAGTTCCGTTAAATATTGATAAACTTCTTTAACATAAACACTACAAGTGTATGGATTCATCGCATCTCCGTTGTCAATTTCTTCCACAACATCTGTCGTTGGAACAACGTACATAGGAACTTCATTTAAAGTGATAGGAGTTTCTTCTTCTACCGCTTCAGTCTTTTCATCCATTTTAATCGATTATTCTATGGGCCTCAAAGTCAATCATTTTTTATTCGTTTGAAAAATGTATATAGTGTTAACTTGATTCATTTAACAAATTAATATCGATAATTGGACAACAAAAAAAATAACGGTTCTAAAAATGTAAAAATGCAATTTTCTCAACGATTTTCGCGTTTTGAAAAAGATGAAACCAAAAAATCTTTGGGAAAAACAAAGCAAAGTAGAGTTACATCGGAACAGTTTTCGCATAGGGAAAAACTTCTTTTAGAAAGACGAAGAACAATTGATGTTGGTTTGCTTATATTTGAACAAATAATTTACAACAGCAAAATTGTATTTTCTTTTAAAAAATTGATGCAGATGATGACAGTGAAGATATATCAATGTCAGAGGAACAATACTCACAATTATTACAACAGCTAAGAGTTTGAATACAATTTTTGCTATTTTTCACAAAAAATATTATAAATTTACACTTTAATGACAAACTTTAGGAATCAAAAGACGAATCAGAGGCATTTGAAATTATAGTTGATCTACGTAAGGCTTTACGACAAGATTTCAATGATATTTCAAATTCTCTCTTAATGCAAATTATTCTATTGCTAAAACCTTTCCTAAAAACAAAAACTGAAAACGTTTTAATGGAAACTTTAATAACATATTGCTGTATGAATTTTAAAACATTTTTATTTTCAATTAAAATATTTGTTTATTTCATGAATCATTCTTCCCAAAAGACATTTCTCAATGTTCAGAAGATGTTGTTAAACACCTCATGAATCTTCTCGATGATTTTTTGATCTTTCTAGTACCATTGACGCAAACTAATAAAGAAGATAAACAAATGTCTTGCTTTGCAACAACTCAATCTTCTCAAGTATTGACCGAAAGCTGGTGGACAAGATTTTCACCTACTGCTGCTATGAAAGTTCAAGAAATCACTACTGTGATAATTGGAAATATGGCATGCATGTCGCTGCAGAACAAAGAAATAATTAAGTCAATGCATGGAGTTGAAGTTCTATTAAATCTTGTCAAAGCTACAGAGGTATACCAACTTCATTCAACTTAATGTATTTTGAAATTTGATCAATGTTATAATTATTGTTAATTGCTGAAACTTGTGCACGACACGTAGAACAACTCCCTCATTGAGCAACTCCTTTGGAGCATCACAGCCATTATCAGAGGAGATTCAAGCAGAATCCACGAAATTCTCTCTCTAAACATTGTTAGCGAGCTTCTGAGGATTATTACAACAAAAAGCGTATGCTTGTTGAATGCCAATGAAACAAATGAAAATGTCCAACACTTTTTTGAATATTTTTTTGATTTTCCTTTCTTTTCTTTTCTTTTTTCTTAATCCATCCAATCATTTAGTTTTTTATTTTTACTAAAATCGTTTGATTTTCACATTTTTTAACTATCAAATATTCATATTTTCATAACATAACATAATGTTTTGACTTCGAAACAGGATCTCGGCATTCTGGCAAATGCAGCATGGATTGCTTCATACATTTCAAGCGGTGAGAAAGATGAGTGTATCGATTCGATTTGTGAGTCCTTTCTTCTGACTGGACTGGTTTTGTCTTTTCAATATTATTTATTTATTTATTTATTAATTATTTTTATTTTATTTTTTGCTTTTATGTGTTCATTTTTTGGGATGATTTGCACTTTTTGGTTCATTTTAGCTGAAGTTATTGTTTACACACCATAAGCCTGTTCGTATTATTCCCATTATGTCCGACGATAGCAAGGAAACAACTGCATCTTCAGATTCTGCGATGGATCTTGAAGAAACAGACAGCACATCTCACATAACATCAGCTGAATCACAGCCTTTTGGCTCGACTACTTCTTCATCATTGCCATTATCTTTATCACCAACTTCTCCATTTTCTCCCTCTCCCCAAATATCCAACCAGTTTGCCTTGCCTCAATCAACAGACTCTCCATTCACATTCGCACGCGATCATCGCTATCCATCAACTGCCAACACATCAGCAGAGAAAATGCAGTCAGTTGAATCCACAAAGCCTGTGCCTGAGCCACTCCCAGCTGGAGTGCTTCCAACAGACAACCCATTTACATTGTCAAAATCGCACAGATATCCATCATCATCATCATCACCACCATCCACATTGTTGTCATCTTCTTCCTCTTCTCAGTCTTCGTCTCAACAGCCTTCTTTCGAATTCAACAGCAGCTTCTTCTCGAATGCCCCTCCGTCGTTCCTCCAGATGTGCATCCCGATTATTCGCACCATTGCCAATGTGCTGACATCACGAAATCTTTTGCATTCAAATTGGATTATTCAGGCCAACCCTCAAGCAGAAATGTGTGCAGTTCTTTGTTTCAGAAAAAATAATTTTTTTTTATGACATTTTTCACTTTTTGTCCTTTGATCTTTCTTATTCGTGACATATGCTCAATGTAAGTTTTAATGGGATTGCTGTTGATGCTCTTAAGATTCCACTTGCCACCGGGCCTGCACTGTTTCAATGGATCGAAGGAGTTTTGACAGCAAATGGGAATGATACAAATGGGTTTGCAAATGAAATCTCTTCAACGTGATAGTTCATTTCTTTTCCTTTTTTTTTTTTTATTCCTCAAAAATTTTGGTCTTTTATCATATTTTTATTGTTATTTTTTTTTCACAAGTTATTATTTGGATTTACTTTTTATTGATGAATAATTTATTAAAAACCTTTCTCTTATCAACTTTTATCTCAATTGCCTTTTTCTTATCATTTTCCGAAAATTTTTAAACCTTTTTTTTAACATTTTCATATTCCCTCTGTTATTATCATTGGCTTTCCTTCCATTTCAGTCCTTCACTCAACATCCTCACCCGCGATTGCGTCCGTCTGCTTCATCACATTGCCTGCCACGGCGTTTCCTTTGCCAATGCGATTCTCAGACATCCTGTAATTCTTCAGTCGCTTGTGCAGCTGCTCGACAAAAGACGTTATTCTCTCTTTGAACCTGCGGCAAGCTGTCTCGCATACATCGCCAACTGCAGCGCGGCTCATCTGGGAGCTGTGATAAATCTCGGGTTTGATTTAACTTTTATGTAATCTTTCAAATTTTTACTGAGCAATTTTAATGTTTTCTTTTTTTCACATCTATTTTTTGATTCATTTCATTGTTTGCATTTGTTGTTTCATCAGAACATTCCCTTCATTTGTCAGTCTGCATTCATCACTCAACCCGACGATGAGGAAGGTGTCTGTGTGTATGATGGAAATAGTTCTGCGTATGCTTCCAAAGGGGAAGACGATGATGGAAGAGGCAAACGGATACGAGGCGCTGGAGGTGCTGAGCAACAAAGACCCAGAGCTGAGGGAACAGGCACAATATCTGATGAATAAGTACTTTGACGAGGATGAGATGGACTACGATGAAGGAGATGGGATGGATGCAAGTGGAGAAGAAGAAGAACATTTAGGAAGCAAAGATGTTGGCAATTCGGGAATGTTTTATGATAAATAGTACTTGAAAAGGAATGTGCAGTTAACAGTCACTGTGTCGAAGAGATTGACCACAAAATGTATTTTCATTTTCAGGCTTTAGGAGTAACTTGTATTTAAAGATGGAAATAGCAATGAATTCATTTGTTTTCTATGATGATAATTATGAATGAACTTCCATCAAAAAAAAAGATGCGCTGAGTTAGGTAAATTTCAGAACCCATTTAATTCAGTCAATAATATGTTTTTGAGTAATTACAATTGAATTTCTATGTACCTTATAAGAAATGAAAGCATTGAATAAACAATTTAGGCTTCATTTTGCTGGATATAGGAGAAACGATTTTGAAAGAAAAGAAATAAATAACTGGAATACAATTGTTTATTTAACTTTTTTTTTTGCAGTTTTAGTTCATTTTTTGTATATATCCAAAGTTCTGTAAATCTTTGAATAAAGGATTGTAAAGTGCAATTTCAATTTTCTTTCTGTAATTTGCAAATCTTTTCACTTTTTTTGTTATTGGGGATTTTTTCAACCAATTGAGTCATAAATATATATTTTTGAAGTGTAGACTCGTAAAAGCAACGATTCATTGCGCAAATGGTGCTTAGAAGGATTTAAATGCTTTGAATAGTTATGTTTATATTTAATAACTCCTCTAATTATTGTCTTCAAATTAATAAATGGTTATGATCGACCGTTGATATGGAGTTCGCTTCTGTTTTTGAATCTGTACTCGAACCAGAGCTCCTTACATCAAGTATCATACTTGAGCATGCAGGTTAATACACGTTTTATTTGGTCATTTTAATGAATAATCTTTTTATATGTTTCTTGCTTTTGAAATGTGAATTATTACAAAAGGAAATATATTTGATGGTAAAGGATTTGTCAAAGTAGCTGGAGGTCATACATATAAAGGAAGCTTTAAAAATGGAAAAATGCACGGAAAAGGAGAACTAGAATGGAGCGATGGAACGAAATACACAGGACAATTCATTGATAATCAAATTACTGGAAGAGGCACATACAACTGGCATGTGAATTTTATTTAATCGATTAAGTTTTTGTGATTTCAACTCATTTCCCTCTCATTTAATTTTTAGGAAAAACGGTTCTGTGTACACTGGAGATGTTGTGAAAGGACTTCGCCATGGATTTGGGTCATTTTTATCTCCTACTGGAATGAAGTGTGCTGCCTATTTGTTTTTGTAATGATTTTTAATTTTAACACAACAATAAAAAGATACGAAGGAGATTGGAAAGAAGGAATTCGTGATGGATGGGTTTCAAAATTATAACATTTTGTCGTTTTTTTTTTCACTATTTTTTGGATTCTTTATACCCAGGGTATTTTGTGGTATAACAATGAAAAGACAGTTGTTTATGAAGGAGAATTCAAGAATGGAGAAAGAAACGGAAAAGTTTGAAAACTGTTTTTGAGATAAATAATTTTATATTTCATGAATTTATTTAGGGGAGAATGACATATGAAAATGGAGATGTTTATGAAGGGAATTGGGAAAATGGGCAGAGGCACGGATATGGAAGAATGAAATGGCTGAGCGTTGGACAGTGCTATACTGGGGATTGGGCATGTGACATGCAGAATGGGCATGGAGAGCATACATGGCAACTGTCAAATCTTGGAAACTATCCATTTTTTTATTCAAACCGGTATGTCGGCTCGTTTGTGGATGGGAAAAGGCACGGAATGGGTGTATTTTTCTATGTGGACGGGTCAAAGTACAGTGGCGAATGGAGAGAGAACAAGAAACACGGAGAGGGTGTTTTCCTGTCTGCAACTGGTGTTGAGACGAAAGGCGTATTTGCAAACGACAGAATGGTCAGCAGCACAGACAAGGAAGGAGCAAGCAGCGCAGTTGCTGTTGATGCAGAAGGGAAGCCACGCTCTGATGTCAGACAACAGCAAAAAGGAGGGAAAGGCAACACTTCATCATCTTCCTCTTCCTCTTCTTCATCTTCTGTGAACGAAGCACAAAGCTTCGGAGACATAGACGACTTGCTTCTTAACTACACTTCACCTCCTGTTGCTGTTGGGCAGCCTCGTCTGATGATAGCGAATGGCGACGGCAGCAACAGCGGAGAGACCGAAAAGCAACAGGCACCAGCGCCTCTGTCTGCGCAGCAGATCAAAGGCAGCCTGGCGATGGTTCTGACGAAGTACGGGCAGGAGATCAAGCAGCTGTATCTGTGGCTGGCAGCCAACAAGGAGTTCCTCGACCCGTCGCTCATCCGCGTGGCTGTGGCGACGCCTTCAGCTCTGCTATCCGGTGGTCCATCATCTGTCTCATCGACTATCGGGCTACTGTCATCTCCGTCGACACCCACAGCCACTTTCCGTCCAAGCACTTTTGACAGGCTCAGCTGCACAACTACATCTTGCTCCCAGACGAAGGTGCACTTGTCTCTCACTGCAGTGTCTCCTCGCCTGTCTTGTGACTCTGCTCTGCTTTCAGCGTCATATCGCAGCAACGGCGAGCACTCTCATCCACACATCCTCTCTGCCACTTCTCCTCTGCCTCCGACACAGGCACAGCTGATGCAACAACAGCAGCAGCACAACATGTCCAGCCAGTTAGCCCCGTTTGTGCTGAAGGCACCTTCTCCGTCTGCCCCAACCACACCGCCTGTTTTGTCTGTTGCCCCGACGCTGTCTGCGCTCTGGCTGTGGATGAGCATCACAGGCATCGCTGCTGCACCTGTGCTACTCCCATCTACAGCTGCCAATCAGGAAAAGAACAGGAATGGGAACGAAAAGAACGATAGCTCTGCAAACAATGCAATGTCTCCACAATCCTCTGCTGCTTCTTCTTTAACAGGTTTGAATCCATCAAAAGCGTCTGGCCCAACAAAAGATGGGCTTGTGGAGTATTCGTCGATGCTGCAGATGGGCTCTCCCGCGAAGCGTTTGTCTCCGCTCGTGTCTGTTTCGTCTGCGCCTTTCTCATCGTTTTCACTCACACGCTCCCAATCTCCAGACTTCAAAGCAAGAGACCCCAACATGCCTGCGCAATCGCCATCACCATCGATATCTCCATCGTTTTCTCCTCATTCCTCACCTGGCGGTTCTTCTTCTTCGCCAATGACTGAGCAGATGAAGCTCCTCCAAGCTCCTCCTCCTCATCCACTGACACTGGAGCAGCTGACGCGGATTGTCTCTCCAATCTTCCTTGGCCACACTTCATTCACCACACAGACATACGACCCTCCTTTTCTCTGCCCTCCACTTCTGCCTGCACCTTTCTCATCATCATCATCTTCTTCTTCTGCTTCCTCCTCATCGTCTTCTTCATTAAACCAACCAGATCCAGTGTTTCTCTTCCATCCCTCTTTATCTTTCCTTCCTCGTCATTTCTTGTCCATTCTCGTGCATCTGGCACATCATCTCTATCCTCACCCGTTCACCCCACTTCACTCCAGACTCCACCGCCTCATCACAGAAATCATCATCCCATTCCTCGCCAGGGCGCCTCCTCGTCTCGACAGCAACCATCGCATCATCGGCTTTGACTACACTCTACCCTCAATTGCCAGCATTAACAATGGAGATGCTTCGTCTTCATCTTCTTCTTTGATAGCTGGCAGTGCAACAACGTCAGTCTCAACTCTTCCTCGTGGGAACGCAAAACAGGCAACACGCCTTCCAAAGTATGGCTCAGCCGACACAAACACAAACACTGCTGGAATTTCTTCATCAACTTCTCCTGCTTCACTTACACCGCAGCCTCTTTCTCAGCCTTCTTCTTCGTCTGCCTCATCGACCATGCGGAAGATGCAGCCACTTTCTCCTCTGCATTATCTCCCTCCCTTCGAGCCAGACGCCAGCAAGCAGCCTGTGCTCTTCCTTCCTCCCCATCTCCTTTCGTTCATCCAAACAAGAGTACGCCCACTTTTCAGGCTGTTTGCGTGTGCTGACTTGGCGCTGCCAGAAAGCACTGCAGAGTATGAGGAGCAAGAAGCACTGGCCAGGAAGATGGAGAAGGAGATCGCAGAGATTGAGAGAGACTCCTTCTATCGGCGTCTGAGCGACCTCAACAAGGCGCTGGAGGAAGAGCGGAGCATGAAGAAGAAGCAGGCAGAGGAAGATGGGGCAGCAGAAGGCGGGATGAAGAACGACGCGATCAACGGACTAGGAATGGGGCAGCTGTCGATGATTTCTGAAGAAGGCGAAGGATGCACACAGGAAATAGGGAAAGAAGCCAACAGCAACGCAATCACCACGATAACTGCGGAGGAGCTGTTCAAAACGTGGAACATCATCCGCGATGACCCACCGTCTGCGCTGAAGATTTACAAACTGAAGAAGCAGATTAGGGCAATCTTCCCTCTGCACAGCAAGTCAGCCAGAAGAGATTCAATGAACACACATTTGGAGCAAAAAATCGAAGACAATTCAGACGAAACGAAAGAAGAGGAAAACGCAGACAAATCTAATGTTGCAGCAACTAGTGAAGAAGGGCAAAGAGACAGAGAAAGAGAAGGGGTTGCAAGCTGTGCTGATCCTTCAAATGGCAATTCACGATCAAATTCCTGCACTCTCTCAGAAAATGCAAACATTCCGTCACGGTGCACGCTCAACGCACGACTCTTTCTTCATCTGCTCCGCCGGGCGCGTCTCTTCGACAGCCGCCTCACACCCGCCATCGCTGCACTCTGCACACAAACCTCAATCTACACGGCCGAAGAAGTGGCAGCTGCTGAAGAGAGCGTGCGGAAAGCAGAGAAGGAGACGATGGGGCTATTCACTGCGAAGTTTACAGAGCTGCGGAGAGGGCGTAGAATGCGCTCGCGTGTCCCGTCTGCCAAAGGCGTGTCCCACCACAGCCGCTCTGACTCCATCAGCAGCCGCGTCTCCCTCTCACAGAGGCAGCCCACCCCGCCGAACACCACATCGCGCTCGAGATCCAACTCAACAGTGTCTGTGGCTGACACGCGCTTTCCTGTCCCGCTGCATCCAGAAGAAGTGGCTGATTTCGCATGGGCTGAAATTCTGAAGCCAAAGGAGGTGAGCATCCCCACAAACAGATTCCCGTCTCCAGCTGACTTCCATCTTTCAGGCAATAATTCACTTACTCGCCCTTCCTCGCCCACCAGCGCAAGATCAGTGCAGATGCAGCCTAAGTCGCATCCACCATCTGCTTCTGCATCTTCTGCAGTGCCAACTCCGTTGAGTGCTCACCAAACACAATTGACTGGTAAAGAGCCTCAAGCAAACTTATCTTCAAATCAGCTGCCTCCATCTTCATCTACCACTTTATCGCCAGCTGAATCGTCTCGACCAGACGAAGCTAATCAAGAACCAGAGTATAATTTCCCTATTTCACTTTCTTCTCTCTCCTCACTGCTTGACAGGGAGATGCTCTTCCCCGAGTTTATCCAGGCAATTGTGCGATGCGCGGCTGTCAAATACGACGATCGCTTCGTGAAGCCAACTCCACCGCCACCACCTCCACCTGAACCTGCCCCTCCACAAGCACCTCAGCCAACGCCAGAGGAAATTGCAGCACAGGAAGAGGCAGCAAAGGCAGCTGCAAAATCAACAGGCAAGTCATCAAGCAATCAAAAGGGCACATCAAAACCAGGCTCTCCACCGAAGAAAGGAGCGCCTTTGCAACCGTCGCCTGAAGAAATAGCTGCGAAGGAAGCAGCCGAAAGAGAAGCAGCAGAGAAGGAGGCTGCAGAAAAGCGAATGAAAGAGCAAGAAGAGAAGGCTAAGAGAGAAGCTGTTCCTGTTTTGGGAGAGCCACTGCGATTGGCTGTGCGTGTGGAGCGGTTTGTTGATACTTTGTTAGGTTCAGTTTTTGGAGAGAATTTGCTGAAGAAGAAAGCGCGACGAATCAAAATCATCCAAAAGAGGCTTAAGCTCAGTGGAGGAGAAGGAGAAGGACTGACTGAAACGGACGAGTGGGTGTGTGGGGAATATGCGAATGAAGTGAGCGGACTGTTGGCGCTTGACAGCGAAAGAGAGGTGGAAAATAAGTCGGAAATGACCGATGAAGAACTGGAGGAATTTGAGGAAAAAGAAGAAATTGATAAGCAGCTGCATATGATATTGGAAGACGGAGAGAAAGAGGACTGGCTGGAAGGACCAGCAGTATTCCATCAGCCGTCGTTTGCAATCAGTTCGAGGCGAAGGGAACTTCTGAAAGAAAGAGAGGCAACACTCAGACAGCTGAGGAAGGAGATCGAGGAAAGCGGAATTGAACAGATGGCAGAGTTGGATCAGCTGGGAATGTCTGGCGACGAGGGAGGGATTGGGTTTGATGACGGTGATATGATTGAAGGTGAAAGCGATTGGGAAGACGATGAAGTCAGCGATGAAGACGATGAATATGATGAATATGGCTATTATTGAACTTATTGAAATAACGATGTATTTTTTTCAAAGAATGTTTTTAATTTATTTTTGTTATGTAAGAATTTGACATTTAATTTTGAAATTCATTTCATTACTCTTCCATTTCTAATTGTCACAAAACAATTGACAGTTTTGTGCATGAGAATATTTTTTATTTGAAAAACGTTGAGAAAAATACTGACAAAAAATCCTTGATTTTCTTCTGGTGACGAAGATACATAATAATGCTGCAAAACTTATGAAGTGCAAAAAAATGGAGAAAATTGAACAACTTCACAGCATCACATCTGTATCATCCAAAAAATTAATCAAAAAAATAATTACTTGTTTTCATATTGAAATTTAAGGTAAAGGCTCCACTGCAAAGCGAAGTTCAGCTCCCGACTCTAACGCCATTCCAATGAAATCGATTGGCCATCCTTTTAAAACAATGGCACACGGCTTTTGACGTGGATTTGTTTCTGATTCTTCCATTTGCGTAAAGATATGTGATAAAGTTATTACTAAAAATGTGATTGAATCCATATTTGATGGTGAAATTCCAGAAACAACAATAATTTGTCCGTCTTGCTTGAATTTACCTGTCAAAAATGCTTTAAATAATAGGATAAAAATTGAATAAATAATTATTTACTGTTTGTTCATACGTGTTTCTTGATTTGGAAAAGATGTTTTAAAAGCTGCTTCCATTTTACTAGCATCTGACCATTCTGTTGCGCTATGAGAACAGTTTTATGCACATGTGAAATGAAAATATCCAAAGATATGAAGAAACAAACTCAAAATGCACTAATGGAATTCCTTCTCCTTTAATTTTTGCTAATATATCTGCATCTTGCATAGCATTATCAGTTTTAAAAATGAAACCAGTCTTTTTAGCTTCTGTTGGTAAAACTGCAGCCATTTATTATTCAAATGATTGTTTCAAATATTATTCGTGGTTGATATGATCAAAACAATTTGTCACTCCCTATTGTCTGATAAATGAAATTTTGTTTGAAAATTGTTAAGTTGATAGTATTCATTTTCTTTTTGAAAAGATTGATTTTCATTTGATCATATTATTCTTATTTTTTTCATCTCACAATATAAAAGTTAAAAAATCAAGTTTGAATGCTTTCTAACAAGCGTTTTTTGTGCGGTTAATTAAGATATTTTCATTAAGGATGTATCCAAAGGTAGACGAAGATTTGTTGAAAAAAATGCAAATGCATCCAAAGTTTAAGCATATTCTTCATGATTACAAGCCAATGGTTATAAATATTTTTATTTTTATGTTCCCATTTGGAATTAAAAATTATTTGTTATTTTCATTGATTTTTCATTTCTTTAGACACTTTATGAGAGATTTAAAATTTATATTTTTCCAGGTCCGATTTTGGCATTGATAAAAGGAGTACTCATGGTGTTTACGTTTTTCCTTCACTACGTCTGCCAAAGGATTGTATTTATTGGATATAATGTTTGAGTTCTATTCATTCATTCATTTTTATATAAATATTCTTTTCAAAATTTCCGATAGGATTGGGAAAAACCCGCTCCAAAATGGCGTCGAGTTGCTTCACAATATGTCATGAGATTTTGGTGTATTGTTGTGATGGTTTGCGCAGGGTTCTTTCACATCAAGTACATTGATCACACAAAAAAACGACCAGTATCTCGGCAACCAAAAGATTTGCCTAAATTCAAGTGGAATGAACCTTATCCACTTGTAGGTCCACATATGTCGCTTTTCGATATCATATCCGTTGGAGGATATGTTGGCACCCCATCCTTTGTTGCAAAGGCAACCATGAAAAATGTTCCAATTGTATCATTCTTATTAAAAGCCTATCGGTGCATTCTTGTTGAAAGGGAAGTCGAAAAAGCTAAAACAGGAAATTCACATTCATCTTCTGCTGGATTAATAGTGAAACGTATTTCAAATCCACAACCAAGTTTGTAGCCTTTATGGTTTTTAAAGTTCTTTTCATAAAAATTAAAATTATTGATGCCAACAGATGAATACACTCCACTCATTTTTGCGGAGGGAACTACTGGGAACGGTACTTGTATCACTCGCTTTAGGAAAGGAGCATTTATTGCAGGAGTGCCAGTCCGCCCATTTGCTGTTCGCTATCCATACAAATTTTCTTCCATCAATTACGATACAGTTGATGCCTTTCCTTTGATGTGGAACATACTTACACAATTTTACTGCTCTTTCGAATTGGAAATATTTGATGTGTATAACCCATCTGAAGCTGAAAAGGCAGATCCACAATTATATGCTTCAAATGTTGGAAGATACATTGCAGATCAGGTTGGATTACCGTACATAGATGATATTGACATGAGAGATAAAACAGTCTGTCTTCATCTTCTGAGGGGAAAAATATCTTGGAACGAAGCACTGGACGAATTAGACCATATTGATCAGCTTAGAAAAGAAGAAAAAATCAAAGATGCAGAAAGGGCAAAAGCAAATATGCTTGCACTTCATCGATTGGAGACAAATGATCGAGAAAAAGAGAATTGAACGAACAGTGATAAATATTTTGAGGCATTTTACAATTATTGTGGTTTTTTTTTACGTGAATATGCGTTGAATTTTCAGAAATTACAGAATTTTTGCTTAAAAGAAATATTCATAGATGAAAAAGTACAAAAAATGGAATGTCAAATGACAAATCGTAAAATACATCAACGTTAATCAAGTGATAATTAATCTTCAATTTCCGGATTGATAAATCGGATCGCGAAACCTCAGTATAGTTCAACTGTCGCATTGATTAATATTTATCATTTCTTCAACACGAGTTGCATTTTTGTAATCAAAAGACCAAAACTTGTTACAGCTTTAAAGTAGTTCATGATCCTTGACATTTCATACAGTTTTAGAAGAAATAACATTACTTCTGCATTCTTCAAGTTCCACAAATGATTTTGTAAGATCTTTTCCCGCTGCAGATAGAACTGCTTGAGATTTGTCTGCAAGTTGTTGCAGCTTTCGTTTATGTTCAAGAACTGTTGAAGTAATTGCTTGGTAATCGTTCATCAAAACATTTTCTTTCAAATGGGAAGTCGATGTTAGTAATGATTCAATTGTTGAAATTAAGCTCTCAGCCTCTGCTTCAAAAACAACTTCATCTGCTGTAGATAAGACTTTCTCTTGGAGCTGAAAAATAAGCAAACATTATGAAAGAAAAATAAACTCAGAGAAATTCATTATTAATTCACACAAACTTTCGAAAGATATATCAGGGTTTCAAAAGATTTAGTTAATTTTTCAAGATCTTGAGTTATGGACGTTTCAATTTCATTGATTGCCTTTTTTGACCGTGAAGCCTGGATGATGCTAACAGTTTGTTTTGACATTTCAAAATAATAAAATGTATTTTTGATCAACAATTGAAAAAGGTTAATTGAGCTTTCTGGTTTCACAAACAAGGTTTTTGAACATAACAAATAATAACATATCGAAATAACAGAAACCCATAAGAAATCCAAAATTCTTCATGACTGAACAAACCACTTTACTTGACCAGGAACGTTGGGAAGGCATATATAAATTGATGGAGCATCCATCTATGCTCACTCCTGACTGCACAGAAGAGCCAGAAAAAGTATGATTAAAAATGTCATAATCAGATTTCATTGAGCTTATTTTTAATCTTTCAATCAATTTATGATGAAAATTTACAATCTGTATTATGCAACACTTATTAAATTGTAATACGCGTCATTTAGTTAAAGACATTTTTGCATTCAATGAAAATTCTTGTGATTGGTGCAGGAGGTCTTGGATGCGAAGTGTTGAAAGACCTAGCGCTGTCTGGCTTCACAGACATTCACGTTATCGATTTGGATACAATTGATATTAGTAATTTAAATAGACAATTTTTATTTACGGTTTGAGACTCTTTTATCTTTTGTTTTTGAACTGTCGAATAACTGTTTCTGGGCTTCTATTGAATTATCCTTCAGGAAAAGGATACAGGAAGGCCAAAAGCAGAAGTTGCAGCCGAGTTTGTTAACAAGCGTGTTGAAGGATGTCACGTTACTCCGTTTGCAGAAAACTTTTGAAAATACAATAAATAATTTCATTATTTAAAAAATTTAGATATGTTGGAAATATCAAAGACAAGCCTATAACGTTTTATCACCAGTTTGATATGGTGATTTCTGGGTTGGATTCTGTTGATGCCCGTCGTTGGATGAACGCGACACTTGTGGATATTGCTCGAGATGGACAGATTATTCCTTTCATTGATGGAGGCTCTGAAGGATTCTCTGGGCAAGTTCGTGTGATTCTTCCAACTGTAAATGCATGTTATGAATGCGGAATGATTTTGATCCCACCACCTGTTACATTTCCTATGTGCACCATTGCTTCAAATCCTCGTGTTCCCGAGCATTGTGTTGAGTGGTCTTTGCTCGAATTCCCAAAGGCACATGGTTTGAATTTTGATGAATATTTTTCATTGACTTCATTTCTTTTATTAACTCTTTTTTTTTGTTTTTTTACATCTTCACTCAGATGGAAGAAAGCCAGATGGTGACAAAGAAGAAGATGTGTTGTGGTGTTTGAAATGTGCAAGCGAAAGAGCTGAAAAGTACAAAATCGAAGGAGTTGACTTCAAGCTCACACTTGGCGTGATTAAACACGTTATCCCAGCTATTGCATCCACAAACTCCATCATTGCAGCGATGTGTGTGAATGAGGCAATGAAGATTGCAATGAATGCCCTTAGCTTGGATAACTACTGCCAGTACTCTGGTGCTGAGGTAATGTTGATTCTCTTTCGATCTTTCATAAATTTCTTCATTTTTTCCTTTCTCTTTTGAATTTTCATTAATAATACAATTATTGTGTTTTGCCTTCCTCAATTGAAAATGCTGAAATAACAGCAACCTTACACCAACACATTTGAATTTTCTAAGAACGAGACCTGCCTTGTCTGTGCAGACATCTCATCCGAGATTGAAGTTCGCAAAGATGCTCAATTCGATGAAATAATGACAAAATTGAAAGAGAATCCAGAATAGTATGAATATCAACTTTTCTACATACTTCTTTTTTAATTTATTTATGATTGTATTTTTTTATTTTCAAACAAATTATTTTTACAGTCAAATGAAAAACCCTTCTATTCAACTACCTGGAGGAATTCCATTATACATGCGTGCACTTGCTCAAACGCACGATAATTTACAGAAACCAGTTGGAGATCTGTTTGAGTCGGGTACAGAATTGGCTGTGACAGATCCTGTGTTTCCACAGGGAATGTTCCTTCGACTGAAAGTAAAGTTTTCTAACGATGAGTAGTTTTATTTTTTGATTGTTATTTAAAATTTTTTGGCTCTTTAGAAATGCTTTAAAGAAACAATTAATAAATATATTTTTTTAAATCGAACTACGCGAAAGCTTTATTTTATGAAAAATTGATCAAAAATTTGAATAATATTTTTATTTGACCGTTCGATGAGTTCTTCAGAGGGCTCTGTAGGGGCAACAAGCCTTTTGCGATGCAAACTTGCTGTTGTTGGTGATGGGGCTGTTGGAAAGTCGAGTATTGTACAACGATTCATCAGTTCTGATTCTGGATTTAACCCAGCTTACACATTGGTATATATTTTCCATGTTATTAAAAAAATTCAGTTTTATCTTTCCATCTTATTGTTCAAAAATAATAAAACAGACTCCTGGCTGCGACCTGGAATTTAAGCAATATTTTGTAAAGGATTACAACACAACTGTCGAATTTCTTATTGCTGATGTTGGAGGCCAGCAATTATTCAGCACGCTCCGCAAAGAATATGTATAATATTTTTTAATACGCATTAATGCATAATTTATTTTCTTTTTTTGATAGTTGACAAATATTTCTGCAGTTTTATATGTTTATGATATTACAAATGAGGAATCCTTTCTCTCTCTTCAAAAATGGTACAAAGAGGTCGAAGAGGCAGCCGGAAGAAATCTTCCTGGAGTGGTTGTTGGAAATAAAGTTGACTTGCGTTCTGTGGGAATTGTCGATCCTCTCAAAGCTTCTGAATTTGCTCGTCTTCATGGGCTTTCATTTGTTGAATGCAGCGCAAGCGAGAGCGTAGATGTGCTCTCTCCTTTTGATACAATAGCTACAGATATGTGCAAGCTATTTCAAGAACGAGTTGAAGCTCTCAAGCTTTTGTGATTCATTTCATATCAATTCAAAAACACATATCTTTCATTTCACAATTGTTCAAATCATTTTTTATATTTAAATCAAGATTCTTGTGATTTGCTGTTTATAAAAAACGATAGCCAAACATTTTAGTTTTTTTCTGATCGACCCACTTCCAAAATAAGGCAAACAAAAGTGAGAAAGAAAATTAGAGAGTTCGGTGATGGCGTTGAGTGTCCCTATCGTAGCTCGTATAAATGAGACAGGATTAAAACTTTTATACAGGCTACGACTCGAGGTGACAGCTGGAGAGTTGAGAACATTGATTGCTGATGATCTTTTTACTGATAGAGAAAATGTTGTTTTAGTTCATAAAGGAAAATCTTTAGTTGACAATGTCATTCTCAATGGTAAGTATTTTATGTATTTTTAATATTTTGTTTATAATAATTAAAACTGTATCTTATCCTGCAAACAAAACATGATTTGTTATTAATTGATTCTCATCGATGAGGATTGGATCCATCACGTCCATTACAGTTTAGAATCATTCTTCGGTATGAATCAAGCACTTTTTTTCCATTTATATTAATTTGAACACAACAGCGATGGCATACTTCAAAGCGCTTGGTCTTCTTTTAAAGAGAAAAGGCCTCATCAAACAGGAACAACATTTAATAGACTTCCAGATTTACCCGTGGGAACAGATATTAAATATCCAAAACTGAAAGACGGAGAACTTTTAATGCAGAGCTACAGTATGGATCAACGAGTAAGAGATTTACTCAGGATTCAAACACCGCTTCTCGCGGATGCAATCGAAACAGGGAGTCTGGAGCTTGTTAACAAGATATTGTTGGAGCGTTTTCGAACAGAGATGAAAGCCTATATTGTTCATAAGCACAAGGAAGTACGCTTTTCTCTTTGCAAATTTTATACAAATGAATATTTTCGTGATTTAGAAATATGTGACCATTTTTCCTTATGCCCCAGATGCAAAAGAAGAGCTTTCAAAAGCTCAGAAGAAATTTGCAGTTGAAGGAAACTGGAAGAAGGCACTTCAGCTATTGCCAGATGTATGCCACATCTCCTGTTGATTCATTTATTTGCTTATTTTGAATATAATCGAAGTCTTTTCATGTTCAAACAAGTTTGTTTTGTGCAGGATTTATCAACGATGTGCGTGTGGCTATCCTTATTGACTCAGGAGCTGCAAGAACGTTTATCACACTGCAATGTGCAATCAAATGCGGGTGTGCTCTTTTCTAATACTTAATGAAAAAGCTTATCTTTGATTTATCGATATTCGATTGCTATATATACTATCACAATACTCGTATAAACAATACAATTAATATTATCCTTCCCCACTTCAAATAACTCATTTCCAGATTGGAAGATGTGATTGACCAGACGATACACGGCACAGCTGTTGGAGTTGGAACTGGGGTCATCATGGGCTATATTCATTCAGTTGATTTGATGGTTTCTTCTTCTTCTTCTTCTTTTAGAGACACAAATTTATATTTTTTGATTTATCAATTTTTTTATTGCGACAATCACTCCAAATGATATGTTTTTGCAATGGTGTTACGCGAACAGATTGAAGGAATGCTTGTATCCACTCCAATGTTTGTGCTGGAAGGGGGCGTATTTGATGTATCACTTGGAGTCGACAATTTGCGAAAATTTCGAGTTTGTAACAACAGAACTCTTACATTATTTGTGTTTATCATTAAACTTTCACGATTCATTTTTAAATTCAAATACTTTTTTCTCTGCTTTGTCTGTTTTTCTGATGAAGTGCAAAATCGATTTGATTGATAATTCGATGACGATAGGCCCTTACAAGTGCAATTTCCTCACAGAAGACGAGCTGAGGCATTTCGATGATGTCTCACACCCACAACCATCAGCCTCTTCACAGGAAGATCTTTTTAACACAACTTTGCCTCCGTTTTTATCGATTCTTTCTCAGAAAACAACTAAAAATGGCAGCACATTTCACCAAGACGATGAAGCACCAACTCCACTGCTTTCCAGCTCTTTTGCTTCCACCTCATCCACTTCATCCATTTCATCCCAAACAGCTTCTCCCCCAGCTGAACTCTCCATCCAAGACAAACCAACAGAATCTCCTTCCAGCCCTTCATATCCAGCCATTGTGATCCATCCTCCCAAAAATGCTGCACCTGCCCAGCCGTCTCCTCTGCGCCAAGCTGCAGGAAACGACAACGCCTCTGTTGCATCTGACTCTTCTGATGCTTCCTCTCTATGCCAGGCGCCTTCCATCGCCTCAGACATCACTGTGATGTCTGACCACCTCAGCGACTGCGATGTTTCTCATCCGCAGCACAAAAAGCGCCTTCCGTCTGCTTCTTCGTACGCTCAGCCACAGACAGCTCCGAAGATCGTGGCATCGAGCCAGCCGCAACGTGCAAAGAATCCGTACCCGCCAATCAACCCAGCCACACACCGCGGCGTCCATTCAGGCTCTGGCCATCGTCGGCTGCTCCTGCCGCTGAATCTGCCTGGCTCAGCAGGCAGCCCCCGAATAGCTGTTCCTCGGGCACTGAAGCCACGCTCGCTTGGAGATGCACATTCACATTCGCATTCTCATCCTCATTCACATTCACATTCACGCCCACATCACGCACACTCTCCCTCCTCTGCACTTCGCCCTTCTTCTTATCACGTTCCGCCGCATGCAGCTTCGCCTGTCTCTGCCTCTCCTCCGAAAGACTATCCTCGCTCAGACCGCCACCACCGCCACCATCACAACCGGTCTGATCCTGAGGAATCGCCTCTTCTTTCGCCTGTTCCAAGTCCTCTTGTGCCGCCATCGCCTTCTCCGCCTCACATCCGCACGACAACTTCGCTGCTTGCCAATTCAAGCTTGAAAGACGCATCCAGCTCATTTTCTGTGTCGTCGTCGCCGTATCAGTCTTCCCCGTTTGTGGAAACGCTGACAGAAATGGGATTTGGAAAGCGAGAAGCTATTTATGCTCTGCATCAGTCGCGCGGAAATCTTGAGAAAACGATTCATCTTTTAACTCAAATGCTATGAAGCTGAAGATGAAACAGGTAAAGAACTTGATTTTCTTCATTTTTTTGTCTATTTTGTAGCAGATCTATTGTCTTTCTTTACTTTATGTTTCGTTAAAATTCATGTTTGTTTATGCACTTTATGAATTAGATTTTAAGTTTTTGTTTTATGAAAAAGTATTTCTTCCTTTTTTCCCTTTCTTTTTAGACGCTCTCTCTTATTTGTATAAATAGCATTTAAAAAGTATTGTTCTGATGCAAAAGAATATGCGTTTCCTTCTCAACTATCATATTGCGTTTTGCCCATTGATTTGTTAACTTTATTTATCCATCGAAAAGTTTGTAATCGAAAAATTTTAAATCGAAAATCAAAGAGATAAATGAAAATTGATGAGAAAATTCATTTTCAATTTCAAAAGCCGAAAGACAATTACTGAAATGAAAAGAGCATTTTTCCGATTTCATATTCGAAATAAATTTGATTTATGTCACTTCCAAAAATTTTCAAAAAAGGAAAAATTTCAATTAAACCTTTATTATTTTTTCATTACGAAAAAACTATGATTTTTCGGGAGTAAGGCTTTAATATTATAAAACAATGCTTTCTTGGCATTTGCTTTTATGATGATTACATGTTGCAAAGCAGAAAGAGAATTGAAAATTGACGTTAATGTCAGGGAAGTAATTGAAATTTTTGCATGTAATATGGAGAACATTTGTGAAAATTCATCTGATATTCCTTTGATCTCTTCAGTTTTGCATTTTTTCCAATTTCATAAAAGCACTTCTATATCTTTTTGAAATTATAGATTATCCTCGACCTCACACTATCGTTTAAAGAATAAATGAAATAAAATTCAAGGTATTAATTTTCAATGCTTTCAAAAGAGAAATTCCTCTTTTGAAATTTTGTTTAGGAAAAGTTGCCCAAAAATATTTATGGTGATTTTAATTTTAAGTGTCTTTTTGGATACGAGAAGAAAATCCAGCATCAAATTCAAATTTATTTGAAAATTTTTTCAAATGAGTGTATTGAACAATAAGCCAATCGATCTTCATGTTCTTCGCTTCAAATTTTGCTATCATAATGAATTGTTAGTGGACCTTTCCTTCAAATGACATTTGCATCAGTTGGTCAAATGAATCATAAATGGAATAATATTCATTTTTTTCATCCTTTTCAGAATTTTTCGGCAAATGGGAAAAAAGTTAAAAGACAAAACATTAATAAAGGAGAAAAAAAATTGAGAAAATCAGAAAAATTACAGAAACAGATTTTCTCCAAGAAGCAACAGATCTTTATTCTTTTCTTTCCTTCGTTTCATATGCGAGCTTTTGAATAAATGTTTTGATGAAATAATATGAAAGATCGTTTGTCTCATTAAATTCACACGTTTTGAAAAAGTTATATTTGTTATTGATTTCACACAATTTTCAACCATTAATTCATGCATTTTCATCATTCTTTCGTTTTCAATGACAGTTGATAATATTGTATGAAGTTGTTTATTTGCACTTTTTTGTTAATTGATTTTTCCACATATTTTTTGATAGACTTGAATTATTCTAATTCCTCATTCATGAATATTGATTGATTTTTCTGAAGATTCAACGATTTTCATGATATGCAGAATGTGACTGCAGCATTTCCTGATTGGAAAGAACTAGTATCATGCTTTCCCATAAGTGAATCAAAAGTTATGGGTAGAAAATGTTCACTTCTTGCTTTTTTATTAAGGGCTTAGAAGAAGAATTTCAGTTTTCTTTTTCTGCTGATGCAAATGCTCAGCGCATCAACATTTTTGATTTCAACGGTTCAATTGTTTATAATTGCAATTCATCAATTTTCTTGTGCAGAAGAGAGCATTTTGCATGACCATATCAGGGAGATGCATCTCAATTGTTCATTTCCAATTCCAACATCAAAAATTAATCCATCTTTTCAAAAGGCGCAGTTTGCAATATCCGAAAACGCAGAGTCAAAAAATGATTTGAAGAGTCTTCTCAAAGCCGAATTAATAACTACAAACACATCAATTTGCATTCAACAACTTGTGCTTCTGCAGAAAGAGGGATGCTGTTTGGTTTCTTTAAAGTCCAACTCTTCGCTTCATATACATTCATGCTTGTTGAATTTTGCTGGAAAAGAAAAGTATAGTTTGTTCTTTGGAGGTTGTGGTTCAATTTTGTTTTGGAATATTTCGATGCACTTTTCAAAGAATGTGAAGACGATGACAAGTCTTGTAGAAGCACCAATGACAAGCTTCAATTCTATTGATGAATTAAACGTAAAAGTTCATAATTCAGAATTCTCATCTTGTGTTCAAGGATCAACACCTTTTTTTCAACTATCATCTGTTGCTTCCATCGCAATCAGCCACTGTTGCTTTTTTAATATTTCACAGAGAAAAGTCAATGCAAAATCTTATTCATCTTTTTCTTATATGAGTCCAGATAAGAAATGTGATTTGGATTCTGTGAATTGCATTTCTGTTCAGAATCCATATTTGGGGTGTATTGTTGATGGATCCACAAGTGTATTCATCTGCTGCAATTCGTCATTTTTGAGTTGTGAGGCAGTTTCAACCAGAACTAATTTCAGCGCAGGATCAAAGGAATTCAATGATACAACTTTTTCGTTTCAAAGTGCAGAAATACAAAATGGTGGAGCAATTTATCTCACTGGGGATGCATCCCTTTCGACTGTAAGATGTTTGTTTGAAAACTGTTCTCTAACAAAATCTGGTTCCAGAGCAGCTGCAGTTAGAAATGAAGGATCAGGAAAGTGGACGTGTGAAAGTTGTGTTTTTCGTAAATGCTCCGTTTCGTATGCGACAGGTGCCTTTGATATAAGGGGAACAGGAGTACTCGAAGTGTCTTTTTCCAATTTTACGCAATGTCTTGCAGGAGAAGGTATTGGCGCAGTTGAGATTAATAAACAGACATCATGCTTTATCAAAGAATCCATTTTCCTCATGAATGAAGCAAAAGGAGGGTACTCAGGTGCACTTAATTGTTATGTAATTGAGCATGATTTTTCTGTTGTTTCGTGTGTGTTCAAGTCAAATAGAGCCAAAATCGATGCAGGAGCAATTAGATTTGATCACAGTCAAGTTTACAGTATCACTGCAACACTATCTGATTGCATTTTCATAAACAATACAGCAAATGAAGGAAATGATATTTATGCACATGAAACCTGGACTGGAAAATTGAATCTTGTTGCATCAAGGTTGTTTTCCACAAGCAATCAACCCAGAACGACTTTTGCCTGGGCAACTGCAGAGGAGACCTCACATTATGTGATTGATCCGCCAAACAATCAGAATAAGATTATGATTGCAACAAATGGCTACGATTGGAATAATTGTGGGCGAAGTGACTTTGATGAATTCAATTGTCTGACAATAAAAAAGGGAATTGAAAGAGCCAAAATAGAATCGATGAGTTTTGAGATAAAAGAAGGACTGTTTCCTTCAGGCCAAATTGATATTGGATCTTCAAATGTTATTGGAAGCGGATCTGGAACATCGATGACAAGCATAAAGTCAGAGATGAAAAGCGGAGAAGAAGCTCTTTTCAGAATAAGTACTGGAAAACTTCAAGCATCGGAAATGAAGTTTATACACGATTGTTCAAACGAATACTGCAGAAGTTCATCATTGTTTCTGATGAGCGAAAGTTCTGGGATTCTTGTTCTTTCTTCTTGCCAAATAACTTGCGAAACTTCATCTGCAGAACAGTTCTTTTCTAAGCCTCTTATAAGTTCAAAGGAAGGCAAAGTGACTCTTGACTTGTGCCATATCGAGGGCTGCCAGTCTTTGAATGCATTCATCACAAAGCAATGTGGAGACCTTGTTGTGAATGATACATGCATCTCAACAATGACTCGGCAGTCTGGGAATGGGGGTGCTATGGAAGTGATATTGGTGGATGACGTAGAACATATCGTAAAAAATGTGTCGTTGAAGCAATGCAAGGTGGGAACAACAAATGAAAAGGGTGGGGGAATCTATTTGGTTCTGTGTGAAAATTCGACAAGCAATTATCAAATGGATTCAGTGAATGTGTCAGGAAATGATGCAAAATGGGGAAAAGATATGTTTGTTCAATGTGTTGACTTGAATGGATCAGTTACTACAAGTCGGATTGTGAATATTAAAAACGATGATGGCGACAATTTGGATTTCTTTGGGATTGACAGCACAGCGTTTCTGGATGTTCCAGTGAATCTGTCCTATTTTTTCTTGCACAGGCAATCGTTAGAAATCGAAATAATTCAGTCTGGAAAGGATTGTTTGGGATGTGGAGATGATGTATTTCCCTGCAATTCGTTCTGGAGAGGATACAAAAACTTGGCAACTGATGCCACAAACGAAAAAAAGGAATTGAGGATTGATGGGTCGACTATCATCCAAGACCAGTTCATTTTGTCTTGTTTGTTGATACGCTCAAAACAGGTCGAAGAAACAGCGAAATTGGAATTCCAGTCCATTGTGGAGACAGGAAGTTCAGAGGTGATGCTATTGAATGAGAATAATTTGGAGTTTGACAGAATCTGCTTCAGCATTCCGTCAAGTTTTTTAATCTCGATATCTTCTCTCATCTCTTCTGCAGACAATGAAAGCTCGAACCTTGTTCTGAAGAACTGCACATTTAGAAACAAAACCAAGGATTCCATCACATTTTCTCTTCTTCTTGTTTTGGGGGGAACTCTTCGAGTCGAACAATGCACAATATCTCAAATGGCTTTTGGATCAAGCCCTGTAATTGCTTCAAGCAAAGCATTTGTCGTTCTTGGAATGCTAACTATTTCATCTGTGGAACTCACAAGTTGCCCATTAGTCTCAATTGTTACTGAAGAGCCAAGCAACAAACACACAAGTGGAAATGAGAAAGTTCAATCACTAACATTGAGTTCCTGCACCTTTGAAGGAATAACCTCTTCTAGTTCAAATATAGCTTGTATTCTGTCATCAACAATTAATGCTCCCGTTTTGATTGATCAGTGCTCATTTATGACTATTTCATCAAAAGACAGCAACGATGGAGGAGCCGCGGGAATAACCCTTCAAGAGAAAGGTGCACTCACAGTTAACAACACAGAAACAAGCAGATGCGAATGTGAAAATGATACATCTGGAAGAGGTGGGTTCATTTTTCTGAACTGTGTGGACAATGCAAATATGATAAAATTTGAGGATTTGCATTTAACCAACAACATGGCAGCGATTGGAAAAGACATGTTCATTGTTTGCAGCGATCTCACAGAATTAGTCAATTCAACTTCATTCAGCTTTGCCATGGATATTGAACTTTCCAAACGAATAAATTCACTGATGGGTTTTGATAGGACTCATTTTGCCAATGCTGAAGATCTTTTTATTTTCATCACAGGATATTTCAACGAAACAATTCACGTCGATGGGGAAAGAGGAATAAATAACATCGCCTGTGGAAAACCAAACTTTCCATGTAATTCGTTGAACTTTGGATTGAACAGAACACAGGGTGAGGGAACAAAAAATATTCTCATATCAGGGGGAAGCTCACTTTTTGAAGAAGTGCAGATGGACAATGTCACTGTTAAATCAGAGCAAGAAAACTCATCATCAAGATTGGTAGTGAATGAGACATTGGCTAATTCTGTTGGAGTTGCAATATTTGCAAGCCTTGTATCATTTTCATCAATCAACTTTTCGTTGCCGCCAATTTTCACCAATTTGCAGAAAGCTTTTATTGAAACCAGAGAGAGTGATGCGCGCTTGAGCATTTCTGAATGTTCATTCAATCTTCAAAGCGAGGGAATATTGTCTTTCATTCTTTTGTCTGTGAAAGATGGAAATATACAGCTTTATTCATGTACATTTGAAATACTTCAAATTTCAAAGCCTTTTATTGAATTTCATCGGTCTTCAGATTTAGCTGATGGGACATTGACGATTGAACATTGTTTATTTGGCAGTGTAACTCAAAGCTCCAACAGCGCCTGTATGTTGATAACAACGATGGTCAATGATGCAAATGCTATGCTATCAAATTCATCATTTACCGTGTGCGCAGCTGATACTAGTGATTGCGGAGGAGCGTTGCATGTGAAGATGGAGGAGGGAGGAAGATTTGAGATAAACGATACAAAGATTTCTTCATGCTCTGCCATTGCAGGAAAAGGAGGTGGAGTGTTTTTGAATTGTCTTTCAAAGGAAAACAAGATGATTCCATTCCATTTCAAAAACATAACGTTCTCAAACAACAAGGCGAGGATAGGAAGAGACGTGTTTGTGAAGTGCTTTTCAATTTCCAAACAAATCAGCGAAGAACAATTTGATATAGACTTTCGTGAACCACCGTATGATAGGTTTAATGCGATCTGGGGTGTGGATGAAATACTTCCAATTGAAGATGTGGATCTTATTCCTCTTATTGTTGTGTATCGCAGCGAGCTGATTTTTGTGTGTGGAGTGAATGATGAGGGGAATGATGCGAAACCATGTGGGAACTCAACAACACCATGCAAATCCTTGAGTTATGGATTGTCTCATATTGTGTCTTCAGCATACAGTCAGCTTCTGATAGATCGAGAATGTGACATATCACAAACATGCACTTCAAACAGTGTGACGGTTAAGAGTCTGAATCCAGTAACATATGCTGTTGTTCATCTGAGAACGGAAATTTCAGAATCACAAAGATCAGAGTGTATTATGGAAAGTGTTGAGACCGTGAAATTTGAATGTGTTTCATTTTTATTTCAACATGGATTTGTCTCAACGTGCAAAAGCATATTCATTCAAATGAATGGATCATTGGTTGTTGCATCCTGTTTATTCTCCAGTGCTGATCAGAGCATTTGCATCAATCAATCGTTATTTTCAATTGCATCAGGATCATTTGATATGAGCAGAACAAGCGTGAAACACATGATCACTTCAAGTCCGTTGTTTGAGCCAAGGAGTTCTTGTATTGCTCAGCTGCAAGCCGTTGAGTTTGGTGAATTGACATTAGGAAGCTCACTGATCGATGCTTGTGAAGGCTCAAATCTCATCATTAAAGAAATAAACACTTCAGATATCACTGTTAAAAACAGTTCTCTAATTTCAATAAAAGAGCGAAGCATTTCGAAAATGAACGAGGAGAATCTTAAAAGTTCTATTATGATAATTCACTCGAATGTCTCTGGGATCAAACGAATGACACCAGGCGCATGCTTGTTGTCATCATCTTCTTCCATTCCAACTCTCTGTCGAATCTCAAACTGCTCATTTGCTAATCAGACATCATCTTCCACAAATGCACAGATTATTGATATGTCCAATAATGTTTCCATCGAATCTTCGTTTTTTGAAGGATATCAAAATGATACCAATATCATCGATAATTCAGCAATTGAAGATGCGTGCCATTGGAATGGATCGTTGATTTATCTTTTCAACAGCACTAGCCATTTGAAGGACACAATCATCACAAACTCTGCAGAAGGGGGCGTATCAGTTGATTGTGGGAATGTTGACATCACCATGGGGATGTTTGTGAACAACACGCCTTCCCTTCCGCAATATCCATCAGCTCGAAGAAATGTTATCTGCACAGGCTCTGCTGTGGTGGATGTGGTGAGTCTGAAGGGAGGCGACGGGTTGAAAGACAATTCATCGCTGTGGATTCTGAATGAGGGGTGCACTCTGAAGGGTTTGGCCTCAGATCGGCCATCTGCTTTGTTTGTCACTGAGCTGCGAGAGGTGCAGATGGAAGTGGAAGGCACGCAGGCCAAGCTCAGGTTTGTGGGTGAGCTCTTGCTCCCCTGCAACCTCTCCTGCCAGCTGGTGCGCTCGCTCCGCTCTGAGCAGCACATTGAGAGGCATGAGTTTGGGGAGGATGGGTTTGTGGATGAGCACGAGGCCTGGTGTACAGTTTCATCCTCAGAGATTGAGCCCGAGGCAGAAGCAGAAGAAGAATCAGAAGAGGTGAGCGTATGTCTTCTGTTTGGGAACGCTGATTCTCCCTCATCAACCCAGTCATTCATTCTGAAGAATAGAAGTGAGCCGGAACAAAAAGGAGATGAAAGAATTGTTAAAGGAGGAAAAGAAGGAAAATCCTATTGGTTGTTGATTGTAATAATCATGAGTATCATATTACTAATAATTCTAATTGTATCTATTATATTTATTGTTCGATGGAAGAAGGTTAAGAATGAGGCAGAAGATTTGCGAGTGATTGTGAATGACAACATCAGAAAAGATCCAAAGGCATTTGAGATGGTGACAATGGAGATATCGCCTGAGGAGCAGTGGAGAAGAGCAGAAAGAGAGGCAGAAAAGAAGAATGAAGAGAGAATGAAGAAGAGAATATATGATACGAACATGCAACACTCTGAGTCTTCGGAGCATCTTCTATCTGAGAGTGGATCAACTGAATACATCCTTGGAAAAGACTCAGACAAGATTCCCGATTGGGCATTAGAAAAGGTTGATGAGAAGGAAGACGATATTTCGAGAAAGAGAACGCCATCTCCATCCATCTCATCCACTTCAACAACTTCAACCACAGATTCAGATTCAACATTTGTTCGGGGAGAAGATCTGTGCCCAACCACCTCATCGATGTCGAATCTGGTGGATGCCATGGCCTGTTCATCCCCTTTTGAGAAGCTGATTGTTGATCTGAGGGATTCGTTGTTCATGTTATTGCATGGGAGGAACGAGAAGAAGGAGATGGCGATAGGCACTCTGCAAGAGAGGGAGCAGACAGCTGCTCAGATCCTGTTCTGGGTGGCCAATCTTGCTCTCCATTCCTTTGACGAAATGGAAAATACTCTTTCTTCTCTTGACAATCTCAGTCCGCATATTGTGTTGTTCTCTGAACACATGGTTATCTGCATTGCCCTCCACTCCGACTGCTCCTCAGACTCGGATTCATCATCCATCTCTTCATCAACTATTGTGACATCTGTCAGTGATGATGATGATGATGACTCCCTTCCTTCATCCGCGTTTGAAGAAGAGGATGACTTCAAAAAAGAGTGTTTGAGGTGGAAGGCACCTGAGCTGCTGCTTAACAAGAAAATGGCGGCTTCCGAAAAATCTGTTGTATTTTCGATAGGGATGATACTGTGGGAGTGTTTGACATTGGAAATCCCGTTTGGGGAGTATCCAGCAGAAGTGGCGGGACAGAAGATTGCGAATGGAGAAAGGCCAGATGTAGCGAGGATTGGAAATAGGAAGTGGGAGAAAGTGATGAAGATGAGCACATCCAGCCGATCATCAGACCGTCCATCACTTCGTGAAGTGAAGCGAGGATGCATTGGGTGTTTTCCTACTGGTTCATTGATGATGACAGTGTCTGACGCAATTGGGGAATGGGCGAACAGCAGAGGAGAAGGCAGAGACGAAAGTGAAAATAGTGAAAGACAGACACTCACAAAGGAATGAAAAAGGAAGTTGAAGTGATGATTCTACTGAGTTGACAAAAGCCGAGCTTCAAAATATGAAAAATGAAGACTTCTATTTGTAACCGCACTAGTACTTGTGAACGTCTCTTCAATTGTGATTTAATTTCAAAAAAATGTGGGTTAGACTATTTTGATTTTGTTTTCAAGGATGATGTTTGATGAATTGCTTTTGACATTTTCATATTTGAATGCCAATTTCAGTTCTCCATCATTCTCAATTTTCGTTTGAGGTTTATTTGCTTCATGAATGAAAATATTAAGAAAGTTTTAATGGCTGATCCTTTATGAAATCATAATTTCGTTCGAGTTTTGATCATAAATTTTTTCTCAATGGAATTTAAGTCAAATTTATGTTTCTACAATAACAATATCATAAATATAATGTGTTCCCTATTTCAACACATTTTTTCAAAAATCCGTTTAAATAAAAAAAATGAAATTATTATTATAATTAAAATAAAAATTCGAACTAAGGTTTGCTTTAAAAAATTCCGCTATATGGAAAGCACTTGGCTAGAGTTGAATATCATTTTCTTATCAGTTTTGTGAGAAAGAAATTCACAAAATGAATAATACATTTTATAAACATTTCCTAAAAATATTTAAACAAAAAGTCAAAATAGAGTTACAATTCTTTTTTGTGAAAAACAAAATAGTGTTTGAAAAATAAACTTGAAGTGTGAAATGATATTATAGATAATGAAGTAAGTGGGAAGATGTTCTTCTCTTTTTGAATTTTGTGCCAAGTGATGATTTTGAATCTTTCTCCCAATTCTTTATTTTCAAACTTATTTGCGCAGATAATTCAAGAGATTTTGTGGAATGAAAGTGAAAAAACTTAAGAACAAAACGTGGTTTTTTCACAAAAAATAAAAAATTCTGCTCCAAATAAACATTTTTGACAATTCACGGCTCATCGAGATAGTTTTAAACTTGTTAACGATTTCAATTTTTCTGATTTCTGTTTCACAAATATCAAATAAGGTACATATTTTACTTGACCTCAAAAATTAATTTAAATCATTTTTGTTTTAAACTAATTTTTGCTTTTTTAATTTGTGAAAAGGCTGAAAACAAAAACAAAATAAATAGACTTCTTGATATTTTTATTTTTCAGAATTCTGTTGATAAAAATTATGAAATTTTTATGTTCAAAGAAATATTCAAATATAGTTAGTGTAAATAATGGTGGACACTTTCAATAACTGTGGACAGTTGCATGATCTCAACGACCATTGATAGTTGTATTAAGATTAAAAACCCAACTATTCCCTCAATGCTTATGAACTTATAAGACATACAGAAATGAAACAACTTGCTCTTCAGAATTAAGAAGATAGCATTTTCTATTATCGGAGAAACTCGGAGTATTTTATTTCTCCGAATTTCTCCGAAAAGAAAAAACAATTTATATATAATTTCAGTATATTGGTTTGGTGATAATAATCATTCACATGAGTTTGTATTCAATAAAGAAATAATCTGGCTAATTGTCAAAATGCAACTTTCAATGGTTGTTTAGAAAATTCGACTGTCCACAGTTATTGAAAGTGTCCACCATTATTAACACTAACTATATTTATTATTTTAGTACCCAAATCAAAGACTTGCTGACTTTGAAGCGAATATTTTGTACCGAACGTTTAAAGCCACAGCATCACAATTCGACATTCCTATATTGTTATTTTAACTGGTTTTTAAATTTTTCAATTAAATATTTGACCTTTTTTTTCTCATTTCACTGTTTTTGTATAAAACACAGTTTTCGGAACAAA
The DNA here is from genome assembly GCF_001643675.1 of Monocercomonoides exilis. NCBI lineage: Eukaryota > Preaxostyla > Oxymonadida > Polymastigidae > Monocercomonoides > Monocercomonoides exilis. The sequence continues at coordinate 679,176 of NW_027150573.1, forward strand.
TATGAATTTGAGTAAATTTTCATGCACATAAAAAATAAAAACAAGGTGTTATTTATTGTATATTTTTGTTTAATTCTGAAATGAAAAAGAATTGAACAAGAATTTGAAGCGAAATGGAAGAACATATGAAAACTTTGATCTGAAAATTGTTCGTCAAATACAAATATTTTGTTGTTTTTTCTTTGAGATATCATTTCATTTCAAATTTGTTTTTATTTCATTTCATTAAATTTTAAAACAAATGGATGCATGTCTCTGAAATCGTGTTTTTTTAAAAAAAACAATGAAATAAGAAAAAATGAAAAAAAACCAAGTTGAGAAAGTCAAAAACAACAAAATCATATCAAAAAGAATCGATGTCATATGATATGAAAGCTTAAAACTTCGGAATATAAGTATTCGATGGAAAAGCAGCAAGCAAATGATCAATACATATGATTATTATAATCCTTGATCTTTTTGTTAAATATGAAATATTGAAAAAAAATAACAGAATAATTAGATCATTATTTAACAAACAGTTCTGGTTATTTTAAATTATAAACAAACTTGCGTAAAGCTAAAAGCATGACAAAAAAGAAAAAGGTCTTGATAAAGAAAAAAGATCAAAATAAAATCACAGCCCAAGATGGAAAAAATTATTTATTGGAGAAACTCAAATATTTCTGTTTGTCAACAGGAAATGAAAATTCAAGAAATATTTTAATAGTTGTTTGTCACTAGAAATAATCTTAAAAATTGAACTTTTCAATCATTAAATAACAAAATGAAATAATACTTCAACAAATTCAAAATTTAAGTTGTTTATTGAGACAAATAGCTCAAACTGGTTTGAAATCTTCGAAATCATTGAATATATATGAATTTCGTTTTTTTCCCCATACCGTTTTAAATAGAGTCAACTTTTTAATGTGACTTTTTCCCTTATTGGCACTTTTTTTGATTTTGACTGCAAACAACCGAAAAACGCTGGATGACTTTTAGCACTTTATAAATCTTTTTTAACTAGTTTAATTCTATTTATTTACTGTTTTATTATTTGTTTTTGTTTTTTAAACATTGAGAAATTTCGTTTTTTTGCTAAATTTAATAGGACTTTTTCTAGCCAGCCAGGCAACTCACAAGAAACTGATGAGTTGTTTTGAATAGCATAAACTATAATCTAACTATTTTTAAATTCTTTTTTTCACAAACACTTTTTTCTTGTTTTTTTCACATTTCATTTTTTTAACAACATGCAAACATAAAACTGTTTATTTCTTTATTAATATAATGAAATGTAAAAATAACAATTTGATACGAAAATAAAAAATTCTAATAATTAAATGTTGTTATAATAAAACAATTATTTTTTCTATTTGTCAAGAATTTAACTTTGTCACAAAAAATTGATCGTTGATCGTTTCAATATGGTTCCAATTGTCCGTTAAAGATAAATAGAAAAAATAATTGTTTTATTATAACAACATTTAATTATTAGAATTTTTTATTTTCGTATCAAATTGTTATTTTTACATTTCATTATATTAATAAAGAAATAAACAGTTTTATGTTTGCATGTTGTTAAAAAAATGAAATGTGAAAAAAACAAGAAAAAAGTGTTTGTGAAAAAAAGAATTTAAAAATAGTTAGATTATAGTTTATGCTATTCAAAACAACTCATCAGTTTCTTGTGAGTTGCCTGGTTGGCTAGAAAAAGTCCTATTAAATTTAGCAAAAAAACGAAATTTCTCAATGTTTAAAAAACAAAAACAAATAATAAAACAGTAAATAAATAGAATTAAACTAGTTAAAAAAGATTTATAAAGTGCTAAAAGTCATCCAGCGTTTTTCGGTTGTTTGCAGTCAAAATCAAAAAAAGTGCCAATAAGGGAAAAAGTCCTATTAAAAAGTTGACACTTCGCAAAAAAATTTCGTTGAGTTTTTTTAACAAACATCGATAATGAATTATGTTATTTATTAAAACGTAACTGTGTTTAGTTCGTATTAGTTTGAAAAAAAAAATTCCTGAAATATGCAAAAGAAACAGCCTTAATTATTATTTCATGGATAGGGTTCATTTTATTGAGGGTGATTGGCTTCTAAAAGAACTTACAAATATTCAAAATGATGATGCATTATTGATTGTAAAACATGCAGCAAATAGGCTAGGAAAAGAAGACCAGTTTAGAAACATTCCTCATCCATATGACAGCGCTATTTCAATATTTGAAAATTATCAAGAGCAACCTGGAATTTTGGACAGCCATCTAGAACAAATATCAAAAGCTTTGATTGTTCCATCGCGAGAATCTTTACGAATATTTTCAAAAGCTCCAATCGGATGGGAAAAAGATAATTCTCAAGCAAATTTACATCTTCGCTGGGAAAAGCTGAAGTACAATCTTCGAACATTATATGCACTTTGCAAATGCAGAGGACCAAAAATTATACGTGTGTTTAAAAGTTTTATATCTTTGACTTTTTCTTCAAATTGTACAATTTTAAACAGTTCGATTTTTTTCTGTGGAAGATTCTGATTTGGCGATGCTCACTGATTTTATTGAAAGATACCAATATTTTTTTGAGCCATTATTGAACGAAAGAAATCAATTGAATGTATCAGACTCAGAAAAGTTTGATTCACTTTCTTTGTTGAGTATTTATTAATATCTTTAAGGGAAAATGCGAGTCAATGGCAATGCCGTTACGTTCTGTTGCTGTGGGTTTCGCTGTTTGTTCTTATTCCATATTGCCTCTTGCCAAAGCGTGTTCAGACGTCTTCAATTACCATACAAAAAATTATCAAAGGTATAAATACTCCTTCAGTTTCACTATCAAAGCGAGCAACTTGTTATGCCTCTCGCTTAACAATCATTGCTAGTTGTTCATTACGAGATTCTTCGCTTGCTTCAGATTCAGCCTGTGAACTACTTGCGCGTATGTTTACGACACCTGATCTCCAAGGATTGCCTCTCATTTCACTTGTTTGGAGTATCATGGCATCAATAGCAGAGGCAGATATTTTGCCTGATCTTTCTATGTGCCGTGCAGGTGCAGCACCTCCATGGAAGATCTCTTCCACACCATTTGAGTCAACCAAAGCAAGCGTTCTGTCAGCAAGCATCGAGCCTCCAAAAACAGAAAACACTTCTTCTTCTTCTTCTTCTTCTTCAGTACAATCATCTGCTTCGACTGAAGCAGCACCACTTTCATTTCAGAATAGCACTCTCTTCTCCTTTCGCTGTCCAGCACAACACAGAACAATCATTTCGCTTACATTGCTATCGCGTCTGCTGAAGTACGCACCAGAAGAACCTCTCAAAAAGATTGCTGATCAAATCCTCCCTCTGCTGATTTTCTGGGCAGACATCGCAAGAAATGCAAAGCAATCGAACGGACTCATTTCACAGTCCCTGCCGCCTTCTGCTTCGTCTTCATCCGCTTCTGTTGCATATCTGACAGAAAAAGAAAGCTCAGCTGCGTCTTTGGAAGGAAGCGAGAACAATACTGAGAACTCATCTGCATCCATTAAGCTTCCCTCGTTCTTTGCAGAACGTATTCCACCACCGAAGTTGTGCGAATTTCCGCCGTTTGAGTCGCCTTCGCTTTTCACGCCGTTCTGTGCAGATGCCACACTCAGAGTGGAGCAGACAGACATCCCAACGGTGAATGGGATTCCGGTGCCTTTCATCATCACCCATCCGCCTTCGCTTGTCCGAAAGCTGCTGGCGAAGTGCATCGGGCTCCTTTGCATCACGCTTCTTCCGCCTGCGTCGATAGAGTGGAGATATCAAAGCGGATGCCGCTCGCTTACAATTGATGTGGGAGATAATGACGATGACGGCGAAGAAGGCGAAACTGAAAAAGAAAAGCAAAAAGCAGAAGCAGAAGCAACTGCAAGCGAAAAATCAACAGAAGAAAAAGAACAAAACATTCAAAAGGAAGACGCCAAATGTTCAAAATGCGATTGTGGATGTGAAGAAGATGATTCATCTTCATCCTCATCTTCTTCTACTTCTGCCTCTTTTGGACGATCAGCAACAAATGCACCAGAATCTGCGGAAGAGTTTTTCGTTTCACATCCTCTTGTCTCTCATTCTTTGTGTTGTCTTCTTTCGTCTCTTTCTGATCCAGACACAATCGTTCGTGTCTGCGCTTCAAAGGCTGTTGGTCGAATTGTTTCACGTCTTCCTTCAAGCGAAGCGGCTGCTGTAATTGTCAAGTCTCTTTTGCTCCGTCTCGATCCAAATTGCTTAGGCGAGCAGTCGAATCGTGAAGACGCATCAGATTCCTCGTTTTCAAGTGCTTCTTCCATATCATCTTCTTCATCATTTTATTCATCCTCATTATCTTCTTCTTCTCTAAGCTCTGTTAATTCGTCGCCAATAACCTCACAGAAGGAGGCACGGATGATGGCGCATTCAGCCCAGGGATGCTGCCTCTCTTTGGCACAGATCATCCAACGAGGCGCTCTTCTTCCTGACTTGTTGCATCCTCTTATATCAGCCCTTGTTGGCTGTCTCTTCTACGAGCAGCGCGTTTCGCAGTCGATTGTGGGAGTTGCTGTACGAGACGCTGCGTGCTTTGCCATCTGGGCAAGTGTCCGCATGTTCCAGCCGTCTCTTTTCTTGCAGTCGAGACGTGATCTTCTTTCAAAAGCAAAATCGTCCTCTTCAGCACACAAAAGCGAGGAGGACAATCGTATTAATGGGCTTGTGATGTCTTTGGCATCTGCTCTGGTGAAAGTGGCCCTGTTTGATGCGGATGTTGTGTGCCGAAGAACGGCTGCTGCTGCTCTACAGGAATGTGTTGGAAGGCTTGGCACAGTAAAAACAAAGATTCCTCGGGATGAGACAAGTGACTCCGAAGAGGAAGAAGAAGAAGAAGTGGAAGTTGTTCCAGAGGGGATTTCCTTGCTTCAGCTGATTGACTATTACAGTGTTGGGTCTGTTTCGTCGTCGTTTGTGAAGCTTGGTCATTCTGTCTGTCTTCTCAAAGTTTATCGAAATGATGTGGTTGAACATCTTGTGCTGAGGAGGCTGTCTCACTGGGACTCTTCAATTCGCGCGCTGGCAGCTCGTTCGTTGGGCACAGTCATCCATCTCTTGCCTTTTGAGAAGGAAAGAGAAGAAGAAGGAAAAGGAGAAGAGAAAGCTATCAAAGCGGCTTCATCAGGAAAGATTTGTGATGGAAATGGCTATTCGGTCGAAGAGGTGATGCTTGGCTTGTGTGCTGAGGCTCTGAATGGAGGTTGCAGCGGATGTGTTGATCTGTCAACACAAAGATTTGCAGCTACGCCTGTTGTTCAGGGTGCAGTTCTTGCGCTGAGCGAAGTGCTGATGGCGTTGGCAGCAGAAGAGAACGAGATGGAAGAAAAGAGCGAAGGAATGGATCAGTGTGACGATGAAAGCGAAGATAATGACGGGGCGTATTGGAGAGCTGCAATTCAACAGATGGAAGAAAAAAGACAATCAATGGACGACTCTTCACCAACAGATGCTTCAGAAAAGACACGAAAAGAGCTTGGAGCAGCATCGAAATCTGAGCAAAGTGCTTCCTCGAGTTCATCTGCTTCTTCTTGTTCTGAAGGCAACGTTTGTGGCGAGTCTTCACTTGAACTGGAGGAAGAGTTTCAGAATGGAGAAAACAAACTTTATGACCAACTGATGAGAGTCCAAGCATTCACTTCGTCGTCTTCATTTACATCTAAAGCGACTAAAAAGAAGACAGACACAACAGGATTGGATCTTATCCCTCTGATTGTCATTGAAAATTCAGAGCAGAATGCAACTGCACCATCTTCGTCTAATTCTCCGCTTCAGCGCCTGTTCTCATCACTCAAATGGGATGAACTGAGAGTTATTCTCAATGGAAATAAAAAAGTGAGGCTTGCATCTCTTGTCACAGTAAATTCTGTTTGTGGAACTGAAGCAGCAGAAAAACAAATGGAAGCAAAGCCAAAACAGGAAAAAGCAGAAGAAGCCACTTGCTCTTCTCTTTTGAGTGTGATTGCTGCCATTCCAATTGTCTTAGCACCTCTCTGCAAGCCTTCAACAGACGAGCTGAACACTCAACTGATTTGTGCTGTACTTCGATTGATCGCAGCCATCTGCCATGCGTCTTCAAGCTGCCCTGGATCTGCCCTGCCGCAGCAGCTTCTGGAGCTGTTTGGTCTGATTGTGCAGTCATTCCTCGCTGCATCGTTTGACTTTTTGTTCACCAAAACACGCTTTTGTGAATCGGCTTCATCATCTTTATCTCAAAGTACCGAAAAGAAGTCGAAAGTTTTGGTTGAACTGGAACGCAAACGAAAACAAACCCAGTTGCTCGCCTTCACCCAGACAAACATGTGCATGGAGATCCAATTGCAAGCTGCGAAAGCGGTGCAAATGCTGCTTTTGTGCCAAACCAGCAGAGAAGGAAACGATGCTGGAACTTTATCTATCACAGAAACTCTTTTGAAAATGCTTGCATCTGCTGAATTGCCTAAGCCGAGTGCTTCTTCATCGCAATCCTCGTCTTCATCTTCTTCTTTGGCTACCAAAATGAAGCAGCCACTGCAACAGCGTCTGTCTCTTTCATCGGCTGATCGGAGCTCTTCACTCAATCAAACAGCTCCTTCATTCAATTATGCACCAGTTCGTGGTGTTTGCTTGGCCATTCCTTATCTTCCTTTGGTAGACATTATGAAGTGTGCATTTAGCTCTGATTATGCATTGAATACAACTTGTGATCCTACGTCAGCAGAATCTGGATCTTCAAATGCTTCTTCAAGTGCATCTTCATCATCTTCTCTAACTCATTCTAGCATTCTCTTTTCAACATGGCTATTTCGCATTCTCCGCTCACTTGCTTTGTTATCCAAGGCTGATCCACTGAGCACTGGCGCAGCTGAGGACGATGCATTCACTCGATCGAGTGCCATCCAAGCAGTTGGCTCGATCTTAACTCGAACTGCACTTCATTCATCAGATGGCTCTTTGTCTTCCACTTCACATGATTCTTCATCGTCTTCATCGAAACTGTCAACTGTTCAATTACCACACCTTTCTCCGTTGTTGGTGAATGAGGCACTTGATTTCTTTGCACATGCATGTGCTGACTACACAAAAGTTAAAGGTGGAGATGTTGGTTCACTCGTGCGTCGAGCAGCCATCATTAGCATTGCCAAGTTCGCATCAGCGTTAGCTAATTGTATGTCTGCTTGTATTTTGTCCTATTAATTAATAATTCTTTGTTTATTTGCAAATATTAAATGAAAAATTGAACACTCTTTTTTAATATAGCATGCAAAGATTGCGTTGATGGTGTATTACTGTGCCGCGTTGTGAATCTGTTGGGAAGGCAGTGTGCTGAAACAATTGACAATGTTCGGACAACAGCTGGACCGCTTTTGGCAGATGTGATCATTCGGGGATATGACGTTATGAAAGCAAAGATTCAGAAAGATGGAATTGCACCTCAAGCTGAGAGTGGAGGAAATGGAATGATTGTTGAAAGCCAACAAATGAAAAGAGAGGAAGATAGTTTGAGACAAAGCCAAACTGGATTAAGTTTTGAAGAGATAGGCAAGCTGCGGTTGCTCCTTTTGTGGCTGGCAAAACTGGAAAAGAATAATGAAGTTGAGAGTTTTGGAGGAAATTCAGAGAATGTTACTCAAGATGCATCAGAAGAAAAGGATGGAAAAACAGAAGATGGAAGAATTGGTGTTGGTGAAGAAGAAAATGATATTATTGAAGAAGAGGAAGAGGAAGAAGAGGACGAAGATGATGGGAAACAAAGAAAGCCCATTTCTTTGTGTAATTCTGACATTCCAAGTGAAGAAAGAGAACTTCGGAATTATATTTCGAATTGTCATTGGTGTGTTGCTCTTCTTTAAGTGAAATGTTTTTTTGTTGACTGATTATGTTCAAATTCTCTGTATTTCAAAAAAATTTTTTTCCAAAAATGTAACATTTGTTTTTGAAATTGTCTGGATGAATTAATTTGTTATTGATAATGAAACTTATAATTTGTGAATCATTTTCTATTTTTTATATTCTTTCATTTTTCAAAAATGTTCTTTTTTATTTCTTTGCTATCTTTTTTAACGATTCCTTTTTTGCATGAATTAACACTTTCAGGATCCGAATTGATTGGTCTCGCACTGAATACATCTTCCGATTTCTTGCTGGATTATTGGGCTTTGCACAGTGCAGAGAGGAGATATTGTGTGGACTGACAATGAGCGTTGGTAGCTCCTCAGCGCTTTCTGCTACGTCTTTATCAACCAGTCAGATTGCACTGAAGGAATGCATCGAAGAATCTTTGTTGCTTAACAGCAAGTGCTTCCCTCTTCGGCAGGATCTTCAAAAGAAAGCAGAGAAGAAAGGAACGTCAGTTTTCTCTTATGCTCATATTATCCGCCCAGTCTCTCCAACTGACCTTCTTGTTACCCTTCTCCACCTTCTGAAGCAGCACAAGCCAAATGATAGAGTGTTCCTTCCGCTTTGTACAACATCAAACTTTATTCTGCTTCAGTTTGCTGCTGACACAGAGCATTTCAGCAGAAGCGAAAAAGAAGAAAGCAAAGAAAACCAGAAATACCCTGATGAATTCGAGGCGATTATTGATGAACTTTGCAAATTTTTCAATAGAGCACTTCTGAAAAGACAAAAGACTGCAGCTAATAAAAACGCATTGGATTCTGTGGCTGAGAAAGCACAGCAGGGAAGTGAAAAAGAGCTCAAATGTTCATCTGCTTTACCACCTTCTGCTTCTTCTTCACATTCTCAGTCTGATGGGAATGAGCAACCATTGTGGGGCAGTAATCCAAAGAGGGCAACAAGCATAGTGCCAATCCTTGGGCTTCTGTGCCACTTCAGAAAAACACAGAAGGAAGCATTGAGCTCTTTGGTTCAACTGCTGACACATCCATTCCCGCAGGTTAGGCGTCTTGCTGGGCAACAGGTGAATTTGCTGTTCAACATGATGCCTCTACTTGAAGAGCAAGAGAAAGGTGAGAAAAAAGAAGTCTGGGTGAATTCCGAAATACCAATGGGAATTATTGAATGGTTTGGAACAATTAATATTAATTATAAAAATGTTGAATTACATAACTTTGATGTAATTTGTTGTTTTTGTAGGGATAAGCCTATTGGAGATGCACATCTGAATGCTCAACAAAGCCTCAGAGCGTTGCTATCGCTTTCTGCATTCACTGGCTGAATTTTACAATGAAAGCGTGCTTATATTTAATAAATATACGATCGATCCTGTTCACTGTCATTGTGGAGTGATGAAAATCATTTATATAAAATCGAGCACATTCAATTACAGTTATATTTGCAAAATAAAGGTAATCTTTGTATTAACAGTGAGATTATTTATTAAGAAACACACATCAAAATAGCTTTTGAAAGCTTAAAATAAAGAATGAAATAAGTGTCACAAATTTACGGAAATTGTTTAAAAAACTCACTGTGTAATCATATTTTGCTTTTCAAGTTGCAATTATCAATTGGTTTCAATTTTCCAGACAAAAGATAAGTTCTGAACGATGAAGCACCGCAATCAAAGTTCATTGAAGAAAAACAAAAACCATTTTACACTCATCATCATTTTCGGAAACAAAAAAGGATGTAAATAGTTAATTGAGCGGAACTGCCCAAATATTCATTTCCAGTTTCTGATGGATTTTTATTTAAAATGTTTGAAATTAAGATTAAACAATGATTCAAAGAACAATAATATTTTTTTTGGAATATTTCTTATGATTAGCGTATTTATAAAGTTTTTTTATAATTATCTTTATTTTTATTTTTCCCCCACTTTTGGGTGCATGAAAAATCTTCAATAAATTGTTGCAAAATACATTTTTTTTATAATATAAATGAGAAATGGAAATAAAAAACCACAAAATGCAAAATAAAATGACGTGAATATTTGAATTATCGATATTTAACGAAATGACATTATTAAGGAACAGCGTCACCCATTGAGTATATTGGTGGAAGGTTGCTCGATGATGAAGGGACAGCAGATGTTGTTGAGCTTGCAGGTGAAGTTGCAGGATTAGAAGTTTGCTGTTCAGAAGTGCCTTGAGACATCAATGAGAATGGAAATGAAAGCGAATTGTTCGATGATTGTCCAGCTTCTGGAGAAATTCCCATCTGTTGATTCAGGGCATTTGTTGCGGCAGTCACAGTTGCTTGCGTCACAAGCTTTTTGAACGCTTGTTTTGGATCCTCTGATAAATGAAAATATTTTGAAAAAAAATGAAAAATAGTGAATGAGCAAACGCCTTGAACACTTTATGTAACCTAAAAGGTTTGTGCCAGCAAGCATTATCCCAGCAATGTCAATTAACAACCATCCAAAGTTTAACTTGATAATGGCAACCAAAGCAAGAATACTCCAGACAGCAGGATAAATCCACAATGTTCCCCAAAAGAGAGTAGTTGAGAATTTTGGAACAAGCGAACGATCTCTTATAGTTTCAAAACGCCAAACACTTTGCCCATCTTCAAGAATGTCATTCCACCAACGATATCCAACAAGCATTCTCCCGCTGATATTTTTCACCATCCAAAAGTCACAAGCTAGCAGTAAAATTATTATGACAAAAGCTGTCACAAAGCCAAAATTCAGTATTCCAGCCAGTATGTAAAGAACAATTGCCAATCCTTTTATGATTGAAATGATCATTAGATTTGAAAATGCATTAGAAAAAACAATAAGAAAAATTCAAGGAAATAAATATAGTGCGGTGTGAAATTTTCCGATTATGAAAATGATTTCGAACCTTTGAATGCAAATGTTAACGCCCAAACAATTGGATGGTGTTGTTGAACAAGAGGTGTAAAGTCCATGTTATCTGGAAAATAAAAAAGAATAATGCAATTCAAAAAATGATAATTGTTAATTTTCAGAATGAGAAATTATCGGTAAAAAACAAAATCAAACAAATATGTTTTTCACTATTTTAAATATGGGCAAGATCAGAAAAATGAAAGTGAAATTTTCCCATTTAATGTTGGGGGGACTAGCCATAAGGCTGCTCCTAATCGCCTATGGAACTTGGCATGATGCGCATAGTATGAATTTTTAAATGTTAGTTGTAATTTAAAAAATGTTCACGTTTTGCAATTTTAGTGGATTTGAAATACACTGATATTGATTACACTGTTCTAACCGAGGGAGCAAAATATGTAGCTGAAGGCCAATCACCTTTTTATAGATCAACATATCGATATTCTCCTCTTTAGTACGCTGTTTTGAATTGTTTATAAAAATTAAACATTTTTGTTTTGTCGAATATACCACAATAAAAAAGTGCTTACCTTGTTCTACCTAATTTATATGTGCATGAGGCTTTTGGTAAATTAGTGTTTTGCGCTTTTGATCTTCTGTGCGGATTTCTAATCTACAAAATTTTAAAAGATGATTTGCTTGAACTTCACTTGGATATGAAAAAAGTTCTAATTTACACCTCCACCTGGATTTTTAATCCAATTGTGATAAACATTTCAACACGTGGGAGCTCAGAATCTATTGTTGTTCTTTGCGTTCTTTTAACTCTCTATTTCTTTCTTCAACGAAAGCTCGTTCTTTCTGGCATATTGTTTGAAAGCTCTTTTTTTTTCTTTTCAAAAGGAATTTTCATTAATTTTCTTTGGATAAATTAAAAAAATTTTTTTATTTCAATATAGCTATGGACTTGCCGTTCATGTGAAAATATATCCAGTGTTGTTCACACTTCCATTTGTGCTCCGATTGGACAATGAATGGGTTGAGCGCGGTTTAAATAAAAAGAATGCTACAAATGCAAAGAAGCCAAAGGAACAAAAAAGACGAGGATTGTTCGGATGGATTGGATGGGTTTGAGTTTTTCTTTCTTTTTTTTTTTTATTGAAATTTGATATTTTTACCTTTTCAATAAACTTTCAGTTCTTCCACATTATGAAATATAGAATTCTTTTTGGATGTGTTGCGTTGTCAGTTTTTATAGCTATTTCTGGACTGTTTTTCTATATGTTTGGAAAAATCTTATTAATATTACTTTTTTCACAATTGAATTCAAATAACAATATTCAATAAAACATTTTACAATTTTTCACTCCGTTCTTATCAATTCTCTTTTCTCTTATTCGTTATTGTCTTTGCAGGTATGGCTTCCAATGTCTGTTTGAGCAGTTCCTTTACCACGCCACACGAACGGACGTGCGCCACAACTTCTCTCTCTTCTGGTACTATTTGTATCTGCGAGACAGCATGGATACTGTCAGCCCAATTGCAAGTGTTGGATTCTTCCTTCCTCAGCTCATTCTGTGGCTCTTCCTTTCAATTGCACTTTACAAGGAGCTTCCCTTGTGTCTTTTCGCAAATACACTCTGCTTTGTCATGCTGAATAAAGTCTGCACTGTTCAGGTTTGTATTTTAATTTGTCAATCTTTTTGATGTTTTGTTATAAATGTTGTATTCTTGCGATAACTTTGAAATGCATTTCTTTATTCTTAAAACATATTTTATTCTATTCTTTAGTATTTTGTCTGGTGGTTCAGTCTTCTTCCACTTGCTTTGCCATTTGCGCCTTCTGTCACGATGTTTTCATTTGGTGCAATTATTCTCGCATGGCTTCTTATTCAGGTTCTGTGGATTAGGCTTTCATATCAAATAGAGTTTTTGGGCAGAGCTGACTTCTTCCCGATGTTTCTCTCTTGCATTCTATTTTTCATCTCAAATTTAGTTATTTTATGCCTCTTCTTGTACAAGCCAAAATCACTTCAAAAGAAAGTTGAGAAAAAAGAGTAGCAAAGAATAACTTAGAACGCTGAGATTATTTTTAATTGACTTATTCAGCTTGTTTCCTCAAAGATAATTGTGAAAATATTCTTTGAAGAAACGAGAGAGCTCCACGGACAAAAACCGAGGTTCTTTAATTTATTCTCCTGTTCTTTGTTAACCTCTCCAAATTTAAAGAACTTCTAAATGTTTTGTGGTTCGTTTTCTTTTTGAAATATTAATTTAGAAACAAAAGTCTAAAAAATAATTTCTTCGAACAATTGTTGTTGCAGATATGCTCTAATAAAAAGAAGAACTTAATTGCCAAATCACAAAAAATAAGTACTTCTGAACGCAAAGTGAAATAAAAAACAAAAAATTATTTAACACTAAATGTTCATACAACAAAACACAAAAAGAAAAGAAAATATTAAAACCTAAAAAATGAAAAATTATAATTACATTTAAAAATGTCACTAAAGTGAGTTGTTGAATTGATAAAATACGAACATTGATCAAGCAAGATCATAATCAGACTCATAAAACAATGGAATTATCCTCTTTGGTTCTTTATTTCCTGTTTTATCATTCCGACTCATCTTTTGCTTTTGTTTGTTCTTTGAAGCCATCAATTCTTTGTCTCTTTCGTCTCCTTCTGGTGGTTCAAAGCCAGTCAATAGAAGTGATGTGTTCGTAAAGATATCTTCTGCCCGTCGTTGTGCATAGGCAGCTCCATTATAATGGTAAACAAACAGCATGATGCGTTGAATATCAGATAAAGGCATTTCACATTCTGAACGAATTGTTGTGCCACTGTAAAGGTGAAGTGAAAAACAATGAACTGAATTTGGTTTTAGATTGGAAAAAACATCAGGGGAATCTTCTCGAAACCAAGTATCATTTCCAATACGAAGATATTGTATTTGATCTGAAGTGGTGACAACTTTTTTGGATGGACGACAACACATCAAAGCGAAAATTGTTGATTTATGAAGAATCACAATTTGTCCATTTTCATGATTAAATTCAAATATATGGCTTCGAAGATCCGATGAAATAAATCTCTAAAATCTAATATATACGTTTAAAAAAATATAAAAAGCAAACAAGAAGAACTGCGCCAATTATTATCATTGTAACAGCAGCCTAAAAAACATAATTACAAAAGGTTTTTCAATCGGAAAAGGATACTAATTATAAAAAAGCTTCATACAATAACAGCGAACCATCCAGCAAAATATGCAATGAATCCTGTCAGCGCAGCACCGAGAACAAGCATCATAAATAAAAGGAGAATAAACAAAAAAGTTGAAGCTTTAACTGAAAAAAATGTTCAAAATTTTCTATCAAAAATATAATCTATTAATAATACCTCGAATGGTTAGACTTTCTTGCGGCCGTTGTGGTGTTGGCCGCAAAGAAGTTGATATCATTTGAAATTATCATGGTAAATTTGATCAATTATTCTGCATGATGGTATAGATCCGTTTAAATGAGCATCCAAGCTGTGCTTGATAAAATCAGAGGTCTTCATTCAAGGCCAAATGACATAAAGTTCTTCGAATTTATGGCTGTTCTTAGCGACCCGGAGGCCCCTCAAGATTTTACGCAAGAAGAGTGGATAGGGTTTTGTCAAGAATTGCCTATTAAACTTACAGGGGTCGAACAAAAAGTCTTATTTGAAACTAACCAAGACGAAGGAATTTTACAGATGGAGAAATTTAGAAATTCTTTATTGGTTTATTCTATTTGTTGTAGTTTATTCTTTGTATTTTTGTTGAACTTTTTATTTAGATTCCAATGAACGAGAGTCGAAGAGAAGTTGTTGATTCAACCTTCGCTAAAATTGTTGGAGACTCTGATTGCGTTCCACTTGACTTTGTTGCCTCACTTTTTAGAAGTCAGTCGAGCGTTTACGTTACATCTGGAAAAATGACAGAAGATCAAATGAGAGAAAGGTTTAGAAAAACGTTTTGTCCTCCTCTTGTTGGTTGTGATGATGGCAACATCACGATTGCGGATTGGTTGTATTATCACACAATTCTTTCAACAACGATTCCGGAAGATAATTTTTTCACAATGGAAATGTGGGGAATATGGAACATTTCATCGCTTGGGAAAATGAAGACATCAAGCTCACGTCATCAAAAAGAAGTGCATATTAGATCAACAGAAGCAATTGCTCGCTCGTTCTCTCCGACTATACCATCTGGCGATGCATACTGTTTTGCTCCATATGATACACAACCAATAGATAAATCATTTTACAAAACAACATCATCACCAGATACTCCCCATAGAAAAATTCAAGGATTTGATGAGAAACACAGCATTCCGCAAAGTGCATATCCTCCAGAGTCGCTGGAAAAGGAAGATTATCCCATCGCATCACCATCCAGGCGATCCGTAAAACAACAGAGAGCCAGAGAAATAGCGGAAATCTCAGAACTGAAAAGAGAAGAAGGTGTTGAAGAAGAGAAGTTTCCGCCTGATCTTGAAGCATCATCGGTGGAAATCATCCAGCAAAAGATGATGAGCGCTCTAAGTCGCATGCCCTTTGTTGAAGTGATGAAGCAAATTGCAGTATTCACATCAGCTGCCTCTCCTCGACCTTCCACGACACGTACATCAACAATCTTGCCAGGCGGTGTGCTTACTCAAGAAACACTGAAGACAGCTTTTGCGCATTCCGCGTTTCGTTTAAGTGAAGATGAAATTGATCTGCTCTTTTCCTCTCTTTCTGCATCAGACTTATCATCAACTCGATCAGAACTATCTCATTCACGCAGAGATGCAGGGTTTGTGAAGGTGGCAGAGCTTGTGAAATTTGTGATGCCTTCGTGGGCTGATGTCACAGACAAGGACGAGAGATCGCCGCTTCTTCCTTCGTCACCTTCTCATTTTGCATCTAGACGTACTGCTCCGATCCATTCATCTCCATCTCCGCTCTCCTCTTCTTACGCATCTGACACTGCCTTCTCATCCGCTACTCCACAGTCATCGCCCATCTCCACTCCACACAAGCAGCTGCCGAGCGACTCAGCACTGACAAGATCAGCTCGGAGGCGCGAGGGCGAGAGCAAAGTGCTGAATGAAGAGCACCACCTCTCATCACGCTTCTCTGCTGTGCTGAGTGCGTGGGTGTCTGCGGTTGCACGGCACATGATGCTGTGCCACACAGACGACTACTCACAGCTCCACTCTCATTCCACACTTGAAGAGGAAAGACGCTTTGTCTCTATGCGTATTCCTTTGAGTGCTGTGCGTGATGCATTCTGTGCATTGACACATCCAGACGCGAAGAGTGGGAGACGCACTGAAAGCGAATGTCTCGAAGAATTTTTGAGCACCTTCTGCGTAGAAAGCGTCTTCTCACTGGACGACAGGCTGTTTCCTGCAGGGAAGCTGTTGCCAACCTGCAATTGCTGCACCATCAGAGCTGATTCGTATCACCAGCAGTCTCAATTGTCTATTGGCTTCCCTGAATTTTCCAACTTCTTTTCTTTATTTTCACTCACTATTCCACGCGACAGCACATTTTCTTCGATTTTGGAAGGATGCTTCCGTACAAACGATTATGTCAGCAGCAGACGAGCTGATGTAGAGAAGCTGATTGACGAGACAGTGATGGGAGATGAGTGGATGAGAGAGATCACACTGGGAGAGAAAATACCTCTTCAGTTCTATTTTGAATCGGCTGAGGAGAGACAGAAACATTTGAATGAAATACAAACACATGCAAAAGGCGAGTCAGAGAAAGATGAGGCAAAGAAAGAATATGTCCAACAGGCATTGTTTTCTAAGCAGCAGGAGTTTGATATCTTTGGGCGAAAGTCAAATACAAGTCGCTGGGCTCACTAAATTCACAGGAAATGGCAGCTGAATTGCGTTGAGCATTTGGTGATTGGAGAATTCAGCAATGTGTTATTCAATAGAAGGTCATTAAGCATACTTTGACAATTGAATTTTTTACAATTTATTTGTTCAAATATTTATCTAACTATTTTCTTTTAGTTTGATTCTGTTTCTTGGTTGGGGCATTTTGATCGAAAATGTGCCAATTTACATAGAAATAAGCTTATTCAACTCTTTCCCTCTTTTTTCATAGCATTTACACTTCAGTGATTTATCAACTGTGCTAAGAAAAAAAAATAATTAAATAAAAAACAACGTCGATTAGAAAACTTAAAGAATGAAAATAATAATAATAAGGCGATGAAAAGCATCCACAAAAGACATATAAAACATTATAAATATGAAAAGATGTTCCATTGTTATACATAAGTCTTTAAAATAAGATAAACAAAAAAATGGAATATTAATGTCACTATAAAGTTAAAAACAACTTACAATTCCAAATCAAAGAGTAAAGAAAAATAACAAATAACAAATCGAATAAAGATAAAAATTTTACAAGAAAATTTCGCGACTTTCACAAAAATATGTTTCAATTCTAATGTTTTTTCCACAACTTTTCAATGGAAAGACGATACGCAGAAAGAAATCTCTGAAGTGTTTCGCAGCAAGTGAACGTGAGTCTGTGTGTTATTTCACGAGCCGAACGAGAAGAAGAGGAAGAGGAAGAGGAAGAATAAAAAGAGGTGGGGGTAGAATGCAAAATAAGAGAAAACGAATCAAACGGGTCGGGAAGCAGGCTCCGATGGAGGCAAAGGCGAGATGAATACACACGCTGTGGGGTTGATGGCATCACATTGGAAGACAAAGAAGAAGAACGCCTTGCTGGTGACTCTGAAGATGATGCTGTAGAATTTGAAGCAGAGACCGAAAAAAAAGGAAGAAACGAATTGTTGACTGGCGATTTTGAAGGCGAAACGCTCTTTGATTGGCTTGCAGATGCCACTTTTGCTGATTTCGCACGAGGAGGGTATATCTGCGGAACACCAGCCGTTGCAGAAGGCCACTCCGCCGATGGAATAAGTCTTCTGTCGCCTCGTTCTTCTTCTTCAGCCACAACAGCGTTTATTTCAGTCTGCAGACAGTCAGAAAGAGCAATGGCATTTCCGGGCTGAAGATCTGACCAGCCGAAAGACGACCAAAACTTGCTGACAGAAAAGGAAGAAGAGGACGACGACGAAGACACAGGGAACTCATACAGAAAATGCTGATCTAAATAAAGAAGAGAAGGATGACCACTCGAAATAGAATTGGAAGTTGAGGAAGAAGAAGAAGTGGAAGAAGAGAAAAGGCAAAATCCACAGAAAAGCGGTGTGTATTTCTTGAGTGATTGGTTGTACGAAAAGAGCGGGGAAGGTGAGCGCATTGGAGATGCTGATTCAATCGAATTGACTTTTTCAGTGTTTGAAGACGTTGCCTGTGCAAAGTTCAACAAGGCTTCTCCTTCTTCATTCAGCGAAAGGGCAGGCAGTGCTTCCTCAGCCATGTTGAACCCAGCCATTTCAGACACTCTTTTCAGCGCTTTTGCTGCTTCAGCGATCGAATTAGCAGAGCCTGAATAAAAAACAAACCCGAAATTGCGCAGAGAAGGCTCGCATTTCACGCGAATCCGCTGCAACCTCACAGAAACGACAACAAAAGCGATGTCTTTGAGAGACAAGATCTGCACGCACCGAAGAGAGGACGGATGCAGAATGTCAGAAGAGAAGCTGCCAAACGGGCCATAAAAGGATTCAAAGAAAGATGGATCGGGTTTTGCGGGGAAAGAATATGGAAACTCAGTTATGGAAGATGGATGAGAAATAAATTTTTCTTCTTTCGAGGTAAATGAAGACGATGCAATGGATGAAGTGTTTGCCAAATCAAAAAATGGAATTGAGCAGGAGGAAGAGAGAATGCTCGACCAGAAAGGAGCATATTCGTCACAAGAGGAGAAGGGGAGAGGAGAAGTTGAGGAACCTAATTTGGGAGAGGTGCCGATTCTTTGCTTTCTCTTCAGTGTTGGGGGATAAACAGCTTTTAAGTCATTTTTGGACTCCTTCTGTGTCTGAAGAAGCTTAACCACAAACAGACCGCAATCGCAGATAAGAAGAACAGAAGCAAAAGAGGAAGAGCCGTCAAATGAATAGAATGCGCCAGCCAGAACAGAAAGTGGCTTAATCTGCCGATGATTGGAGATGGTCTCCATGAAAAGAGAAGGAGCACTCGAAGAAATGGAAGTATTACTTGAACAATGAAGATTTGAAGAAGAAGGTGAAGATGAAGATGAAGATGATGGAGATGATGAAAGAGAAGGTAATGTCTTTTCGATAAGAGCATCAGGAATTGTGTTTCGTTTTCCGAGCAACACTTTTTCGAGTGTTGGCACCAACACAACTGCTGCTGTCCTCATCAGCTCAGTCTGAAACAGAAGCCCATCCACAAACTTCGGAATAAGATCAAAGCTGTTCTCCTTCTGAATGCGAATGATAAGCTCAATCACTTTGCTCAGTTCTTCCGGAAACAGACAGAGATACAGCGAGACCAAATTACACAGAGCGTGAATGTTCGCCTGAAGAGTGCCAATCACATCGTCAGAGAGAAAAAGACCCATCCTGCCGTACTCGTGAAACAGAAGCGACACAAAAAACAAGAGGCGGTTGAACGGAAAAGCAGAACGCCATATCTTTTGGGCTGAAAGGGCAAACGAAGAAGAAAAAGAAGATTCGTTTTCTGCTTCGCTTGGAAAATAATCATTTTCCACTGAAACAAGCTGAGAATAATCAACCGCTTGCAGCTGCTCATAAAAGGAAGTGCACAATTCAATGGTGTGGAACAGAAGAAGCTCTTCACTTGCTTTTAGGCGGACGGTTGGATGAACAGTGCCTAGTAACCAGAGCGAGGTTGGACGTGGCTTGTCAAAGAAAGGCACGTCCAGTGTCTCTGAACATTTGACATACTGAGGGAGAGAATAAAGAGAGAAGTGAGTGGAAGAAGAAGAAGAGGAAGAGGAAGAAGAAAAAGAAGAAGATGAGAAGGAGGAGGAGGATTGAGGTGGAGGAAACAAGCTAGATGATTCATTTTCCCGCAATGAATAGAGGAAATTAGCTGGTGTTGAGCGAGTGCAATACGACGGGATGATTCTCTCTGAATAATACGCAATAAGAGAAGCGATGAACGAGTCTGTCTCGCTGCACATCGAAAGCACTGCCTCTGGCGGCGTCTCGTCGCTGCCGTTCACCGGCACCTTCAGCACTTCTGCCACGACGCCTGCCACACGAGCACCGTAATGTGCATTCAGCAGTCCAAACAGCACGACCGACTGGATCAACGTGCGGATGGTGCGGGCGGAGCGGAGCTGCTGGCGGATCATCAGCTGAAGGGGGTAGAGGTCAGACCGAGGATACCACAGCATCGCAAGAAGGCATCTGAGGCACACTTCGAGATGGGCTGTGGAGTCTTGAAACAATGAAGTTGAGTAACAAGAAGAGGAAGAGGAGGAAGAGGATGATGATGATGATGACAATGGAGTTATGGATGTTGATGCAGAGGAAGAAGTTGTCTGAATAGATGGCGTTGAACTGTTGGGATAATTGTCCAAATGCGAAAGAGGATTTTGTTGACATTCGGCTGAAAATACTTCGCGTGGGGTCTGCCGAATAACTTTTGGAATTGTAAATTTTGTCTTTGCAGTTTTCCCATTCGCAGCTTTGTAAGACGCGACTGATCCATTTTCCATCTTTTCTGACTGATTTTCGTTCAACAGAGAAGAAGAAGAAAGCTCCACCGAAGACGTTTCAGAAAGGACCGAACTGGAAAAAGTTCTGTTGGAAGGCGAAAGAGCACCTGGAGACATCTCTGCATTCTGTGTCAATGCAGCTGCTGCTGCGACAGTCGCCGGTGGGGCAGCTTCTGCCTGGTTCTGCTTCGGAGTCCGGTCGTCTCTGGAAAAGGACTCGTTGCTCAGCGCCTCAGACAGCGCACGCAGCTGCTCAAAAGTGTAGCTCAGGTTCTTCTCAGTGCTTAGCGGTGACACGGCCGGAGAAACTAGCGCGGAGCTTATCGGAGAATTAAGTGCCATGAAGAGTGCGGGGGAATCCGGTGTGGAGCAAGCGGGGCTGAAGTCCAGGCCAGGGATGATGTTCTGAAGAGAGTCCTTTCGCCGGGACATCACACGCGACGGATGGAACGCCTTGTTCATTCGCAGCCTGTCGGCGTATGGATTGCTCACCACTGGGCTCATCTCAAATATCAGATCTTCCAACTGCAGTGAATGTGACGATGCTGATGCTGAAAGAAATTCAGTGTTTGTTTGTTCCTCTCTTTGAAATGTGCCTTCAATTCTTCCTCCAAAAGCAGAATAGTTTTCCTGTGAAGTTGAGCCGGTCGTTAAAAGCTCCATAAATGATTTGTTTCTGGGGACAAACCGAAACGACGACGAAGAAATGTGGTTGTCAATTTGCTTTAAACATTCTTCGCCAGTTGCTTTTTCGAAATTTGTTCTAAATTGAATTCGTTTGTTTGATGATGGACTCCGCGTGTTCTGTTTGGCTTGTCTTTCTTCTTCGTTCTTTGAAAGTGTGTGGATTGTCTTCAAAACAATAGAAGTTCCACCCAATTTGGCAAAGAGAACAAGATCATCAGACCAAAGCTTCATATTCTTTGATGCTAAACTGCCTTCACTTTCATCTTCTTTCGTGATTGCATTTCCTTTGCCACTGTCTGATTCATCTTTACACACTGAACCAACAGATGAAGATAGATCAGATTTCTTCTTTTCAAACAGCTTATTCTTCATTCCGTTCCCACTCATCAGCTTTGTCGGTCTCCATGGCAAAAGAGTGGTTGCTCCGCTTGTCAAGCTCTGCAGAGGCTGGTGAGCGCCATCCAGCTGTTTTGCTAGCCGCAAAAGCACCCGCGCAGCCGCCGCAGAGTCAGCTGGGAGCTCCTTCAGTGCAACAAGAAGGCGAGACACGCTTTTCCCGATGATTGTGTCTTCAACACGGGCAGTCAGAGAACACTTCCGTTTGACCTCCAAAAGCGACAGGCGCAAGAGAAGGGCAGAGTCTTCTGTGGCTGCTCTAATTCCTTCGTCCCATCCGCCTTCTTCAATCGCTGCGATGAAATCGACCAAAGATGAGTGCAGCTCATCTTGTGTGGTCAGCAGCGCATCAGTCGAAGCAAACGACAAGTTGAGCTCCATCAGTCTGGTTATGTGACGGACAATGTTCACGCAGCGCCTGTCAAACAGAATGCCTCTCTTTCTGCTGTCTTCGCGGGCGATGTTCGACAAGAGCTCTGCCACAGTCGCGATGCGCTTGGAGGCCGAGGCGTCGGCGAGGTCTGTGGTTGTCTGCACCGAACGCAGCGTCTGTGCAACCAGAATGACATGCTCTGTTGTCGTGAGGATGTTCGGGTGGCGGTAGAGAATGGCAAGTGCTGCAGAGGAAACAGGGTTGCTCGGCAGATTCGCGAAAAGCAGCAGGCTCCGCACGCCGTTGCTTACAAGATGAGCGATCTCGCCTGTCTCAGGCAGATCGGCGCGAAAGAAGAAGGCTTCAAAGCGAAGGACTGCCTTGCAAAAGCCCAAAAACGTGATGTTGCTTTCTCTTTTGTGATTTGAGGAATCGAGAAGATCTGACAAAGCTGAAGAGATTGGATGAGCTGGCTCTGCCGGTGCAACTGCAGATGAAGCAGACAATGTGCCAGTCATCTGATCGACATTTCCCGAAAGTTGTGATGTGGACAATGGAGCTTCTACTTCACAAATCGTATCAAGCCCATTCCCCACAAAGCTGTTCACAACTACAAACAGAAGCTCGCCTCCATTTGTTTCAGTGACGATGGTGTTGACCAGGTTGTCTCGCTTTGCCTTCTCTAAAGATGGATATGCTTCCAACATCGTGCCCAGTGCATCAGCAGCAGCCGATGCCAGCACCAGTGAAGGAGGCTCTAGCAGCAGGAAAGAGCAGATCTTCGGGACGATCTGCTGCACATTGTGTGCCTCAGCCACTTCGTTCATGATGCGCTGTGCACGGCACAATGCAGCGCTGCAGCGGGTGATGTCTGCAATCACCAGCGGGTAGTCAGCTGTGCAGGCGCCGTCCGCCAGAGTGGCCGTGTCGACAGACAAGACCATCCCCAGCATCGCCTCGTGGATGCGGCGCAGATGGAACACGTTTCCTGCGCGGAGGTTGCCGGCAGCTGCGCCGATGCAGCGCAGGAGCGGGCGGTGGATGGGGCGGAGGCAGATGGCTGGGGTGATCGGGGGCAGCGAGAAGAAAAGGTCGCACAGGGTGTCGGCGATGGTGTGCTCTTGGTCTCTTTTGAAGTGTGCTGCCTCGCAGAAGAGGAGAGAAAGGCTGGTCAGAGCATCGGGAAAGAGGTGGACATGGGTGGTGTCTGACTGGCGGAGGATGAAGAAGCAAGTGTCCTGGAGGAACTCGATGAGGAAGGTGGAGGAGGGAAGAGATGATGTGAAGGGGGTGGATGAAATGGATGAAGAAAGATCAGAGGAAGAGGATGCAGAAGAAGAAGATGAGAAGGAGGATGAGGAAGAGAGATCTTTGTGAGATGAAGCACTCGATGATGCTGATGCTGATGATGATGATAACGATGAAGTGTGTGTTGTGTATTCAATGTCTTGTGGGTGTGTGTCTGATGAATCGTGAAGTGCTGAAGTGTCAAACTGAGGTGATTTCTTGGGCATAGAGGCGTCGTTGTAGATGGACAGCGTCTCCGTCGAAAGTGGGGCGTCGCATATTTCTGCGACAGACGCAGAAGAGAGAGGAAGATCGAGCAAGTTGACAATCTTCATGAAGTGGATGGAAAGCGGATGTAGCTGGAATGTTGCTTTGCCAGCTGATGAAGAAGAAGCAGAAGCAGAAGCAGAAGCAGAAGAAGTAGCAGCTCCTGTTGGCTGGCTTTGTGTCTGCTGTGAATTCGACAGAGAAGACGAGCTTGTGGATGAGACAGCAGAGACAGCAGCAGACGATGTGAGAGACTGGATGGCTGCAGGTGTCAGCTGTTTTGGAGAGGAAGCTGCTTTCCTTTTTGGCAGCGGCTGTGTCTGTTTTGAAGGCAGCGCAGTGAAAGTGGAGACGACATTTGACGAGTACGGCGGCACAGACAGAATTTGCTGGGTGGCTGGGTCTGCCAGGCGGCGCTCGAGGATGAGGAACACGAAGGGCTTGATGGCGTCGCCAAGAGACTGGACAAGAGGATTGGGGCTGGTCTGCGAAATGGACTGGAGATGCTCAGCGCAGAAGATGCCGATGTGCTCGTCGGGAAGGTTTGTGATGCAGAGGGCGAGCAGCTGGAGGGCGGTGACACGTGAGAGCGGGGACAAGAGCGAGATGGAGGCGAGGGAGGCTGTGAGTGTGTGTGCGAAGGAGGAGGCGGTCTGCTCTTGCCAGACGATGGAGCGAGCATCCAGAGGGAAGCTGGAGAAAGTGAGGATGTTGTGGTGGAGCTGGCGGAGAATAGAAACAGCGTCGTTTTCGGTGAGGAACGACTGGGAGAGCAGCGAAATGATAGCGGTGCAGTACAGAATGTTGGGTGCGGTGTCGGTGATGGAAGATGTGAAAGACAGGTGAGAGGCAGATGAGGAAGTTGAATGAGCAGATGAAGAAGAAGAAGAAGAAGAAGAAGAAGATGATGATGATGATGATGAAGATGATGATGATGATGATGATGATGTGTTGATTGCAGAAGAAGAGTCAGATGAAGTGGAATGTGACGTGCCGTCAGCATTGATTACAGATCCAGTTGAAGTATAAGACGAGCCGTGTGAAGTGGAAGAGGAAGATGAGGCAGACGAGGCAGAAGGAGTGGATGAAGACGAAGCGGAAGCTGTTGAAGAAGCAGAAGATTTGGAAGATCCATTATTGGCGTACTGATGGGAAAGCGGGTCTGCTGAATGCTTCCCTTCGTTGGATTGCTGTTTTTCTGCAGATAAATTTGATTGATTTTCGTTGGATCCCCTTTGAGCACCCTCAAATTCAATGTCCTCGTTGTTAGCAAAATTATTATCTTTCTTCTCCTTTTCAGGGTCTTCCAGCTTAAATGGGTTTATTTGCAATGGCTGGGGTGGCTGCTTCCGTTCTTCCTTTGTAATGCGTGTACCGTTCAACATTGCCAAACTCTGTTTCCTCAATGCCCATATAATGTGATGTGCCCATCCAGTTTTGAAGTTGCTCGTGAATGGATTGGGAGAAATGGTCAAAGACTTCATTTTTTTAAAGTGCGAAAGAATTTCAAGGTTCTGTGAAAATAAATAGAAAAAAAATAAAAGATGTTGAATATACTTTTTTTCAGAGTTTTATGTGCATACTGTCTGAAATTCATCTGCATTCCAAGAAAATCTATTGAGCGAAACATTCAAAAATATCAAATGAGAAGATACTGGCATCAAAGATGAAAGTGATCCATTAAGTTCATTATCTGATAAATCCAAAATTCTGAGTGCTGGCAAATCTACAAGGTGAGGAAAAGTTTTTAGCTTGATAAAGTTTTTTTGATAAATTTTGAAAAAATTAAATTAAATTAAATTAGAAATAACTAAAGCAAAACACAAAACTTTATTTCCATTTAAATAAAGTTCTTCAAGACGAGGGACAAGATTTATTGAAACAGTCCTTAAGTTATTCCTATCAAGCCATAAGCGTCTAAGGCGCTCAAATCCAGGCTTAAGGCCATGCACGTTTTCACTAGCATCCAATGTACTAAATTCTTGTAAATGATTCAGACTGTGCATCGTATGGTTCAATTTACAAAGTCAAAAATACTAAAAAAATCTACAATCTGAAAACCTCAAGTCAATTTCCTTTATAACTTTTGTTTCACAAGCACGACCAATTGAATTTACTGATTGAATTTCGAAACTTCCGCTGTCTTTTGAATAGCATTCGTTAGAAAAGCATAAATAAGTTGGATATTTACGTGCTAAATGTTGCTTTTCTCTCATCAAGTACTCTAAATTATGAGCATCTAATTGTTTAAGAGGTTGTGAAGGAGCTGTTATGCATGTTCTCCAATGATTCTTCTTGTTGGACATCCTCAAAAACAACAAGGAAAATTATGAAATACCATAATTTTTCACTTGTTAAAAAGAAAAGAAAAAGAAAAAAAGAATATGAAATGGTAAAAAATAAAGTAATGGAAATTACATTGCTCAAAACAGTTTACCCTTGCATTCCGTATTCCTTCGTCCATTTATCGCAGCGCTCAACATCCACAGGTGCCACGGAAGGTCTGGTGTGCATAAGAGACGAATACATATGCTCCTAAAAAAAATTACACAACACAAAAAGCAAATGAATAAATAAATAAATAAATAAACTTATGTAATTTTAAAAAAAAAGAATTAAAAAACCATTGTGACAGGTGGTGTGTACAGCTCTTTCGATGGTATGTCCATCAAATCCATTGCCACTGCTCCTGGCTCAGCTGGAGACACTCCAACCCATTTCTCTGTTGTAGTGCCATCAGCCTCTGTGATAGGGTATTTTTTGAAATGTGTAGTTGTCTGAAGCCGCCTAATTGGCTGCATCAGCGCATCACGCACAACAATAGAAATATCAGACCCGGAATATCTGAAAAGGAAAACAATTTCATTATATTTTTTTCAATTAAAAGGAATTATTGCAATAATATTTCCAGAAAGAGAGAAAAACAGCAAATGAAATTAATACGATATTCTCCATTTAATAAAAATTACATTACAAACCCTTCGGATTTTTCGCCCAAAAGCCTAAAGTCTTCAGGTGTCAAAGTGTTTGGCGTCTTTCCCAAATGGATGCGGAACAGTGCTTCTCTTGCATGTGCCTCTGGAAGAGGTATCAGAATTCTCTTTTCAAACCTTCTGATGACTGCTGAATCCAAATCCCATGGCGTGTTGGTCGCGCCCAAAAACAGGATCCCATCGTTCTGAGCACCGACACCTTGCATCTGCACCAAAAGCTCTGTCTTCACTCGACGGGTTGATTCTGACTCGCCGTCTCCTCTCTTTCCGGCAATTGAATCGATTTCATCGATAAACACAATTGATGGCTTGTTCTCTCGTGCCAATTCAAAAAGTGAGCGCACAAGACGTTCGCTCTGCCCAACCCATTTCGACATCAGATCTGAAGAAGAAACAGAAAAGAATGTTGCATCAACTTCTGTCGCAACAGCTTTGGCCAAAAATGATTTTCCTGTTCCGGGTGGCTTTCAAAAAAAATTGAATGAAATAAATTTCATGAAAGATATTTGTTTTAAAAAAGACAATAAAATTTTTTGTTTTATCGTTTAAAAGAAAAATTTTTCACCACAAACCCCATAAAGCAAAATTCCTTTCCATGGTCTTCGTTCACCAACAAATAAGTCAGGAAACTTTATTGGGAGAACGACTGCTTCTTTCAAAGATTGTTTTGCTTGTTCTAATCCAGCCACGTCACTCCATTTAACATTCGGCTTTTCTCTAACAATTGCACCT
Organism: Monocercomonoides exilis; assembly: GCF_001643675.1. Taxonomy (NCBI): domain Eukaryota; phylum Preaxostyla; order Oxymonadida; family Polymastigidae; genus Monocercomonoides; species Monocercomonoides exilis. The sequence continues at coordinate 706,288 of NW_027150573.1, forward strand.
TCCAGAGCATCTTTCAAACCCTTGTCATCATCGTCTCCAGAACCTTTTCTATAATAAATGTGTGAAGTGGATCAGTAATATGTGAACAAAAAAGATCAATTTATTGATATACGGTTTAGATTTTTGCCCATCTGTTGTTGGAGGTTCTTCTTTGGCTTTCTCGAGTTGAGGAAGTGCTTTTTGAATATCTTCAGCTCTTTTTAACATATCTGTCAGAATCTCTTTGTATTTTGCCTTTGTTTCGGAAAAGTTTTCATCTTCAGGAAATTAGTTAAGTTTTACAAAAAAATTGTGTGTACTTTTCTTCATAAAAGAGCAAAAACAAACATTTTATTGCAAAAGACAATGCTTGGCATCCTCTTTTATAATGTTCCAATGCTGATCGATAATCCTTGGCATTTTCAGCTGAAACAGCTAACTTATTACACTCCTGTGCCTGGAAATTATAAAAAAATGCAGAATCAATATTATTTTAAAATAATTCATAAAATAGATATATATTTCATATATAAATCAATTTTTTAGTGTATTCAACAATCCAAACCTGTTTCACAAAGTTCTGTGAATTTGCCATTATTGATCTTTTAACCATATTAATTCAAGAAATGAGGATATTGATTATAATTTATATTACGAATAAAAATTCTTTCGCCATATGATATATTGATTAAAAAATTATTTGTTGAATTTGAATTATTCCATTTTCAATTTTCATTAAAGAAATAATACAATTTGCAAAAAAAAAATAAATAAATAAATAAATAAACTAATAACTGTAAATTATCAACATGCAGTTCATTTTCATAATTGTGAAAATGAAATTATTGAACCAATTCCAAAAAACAACATGATTTTGTAAAAAGCAAAACATCTTCATCACTTTGGAAAAGTTGAGTCGGAACACATCATGTATTTTTTCATTTTTCCTAATAAAAATTCTTTTTCATAAAATATCTAATTTTGTTCAAAATCTCCCTTGTTTCTAGCACATTCTGAAAATTAAATACATTATTTCAACAATATAAAGATTGAATGGGGGAAAGAATGTAACTTCAAGCTTTTTCATTGAAAAATTATGCGCATCAGATGAGCTTTTTGTGATCAAAAAGTTTTGCAATAAATAGGTTAATTTTTCGAAATATATATGAGGTCACAAAGCATTTTGTTATTTCATCAATGATGTTTGTTCACAGTAATGAAAATCCAATTTATTTTGAAATCTGTTAAAGTTAAATTATGTTATGAGTGATACAATTATTTAATGCTTTGTGCATAAAAAGCTTGAAAGTCCGTATTTTCCCTCGAATGAAAATCAGAAAATATTTGTATTTTGTTGTTACGATTGGAGATTAAAATTCAAAACACCTCATAAATAATTTATCGTGTCGTTTTTTTGATAACATCAATAAGAATAAAAAAATTTTTTCATCATAATTTATTATATCTATTCCAACTCTTCAAACATTCCAGATTTTCATTATTATATGGATTTTGAAAAATAAAAAATAATTATTGAAATCTCTGAGTAATTCGAAATTTTATTTTCACAAGATTTCAAAAATCACTTTTTGCAGATACAACTCACATGAAAATGAAAGTCTGGAATGCCAAAAGAGTTGGGTTATGTAAGACACGTTTGGAGGAATGATATCAGAATTAATCCTCATGAAGTGACACCATTTATTATTCAAATTTGGTAAACTTATTATTCGAAATTGGTCAACTAATTATTCAAAATTTAAAAACTAATTAATCGAAATTGTTAAACTTCTTATTCAAAATTAATAAAATTCAGAATTTTTTATTCAAAAATATTTATTGATATAATATGATCACTGGCTGAGTATCAGAAAGCGATTAAAATGTTTTGTTTTTTCACTGTTCTTAAAAAGGATGAAAAATTAAACCCAGATTTTTATAACTTGTGAATAAATATGAAATTTTTTGATTTTACAGAAAAAAATCATCACCATGGAAAATCGGATAATTTTCAAATAAATTCATCTTACACTGTTGGATTGCACATAATTCAATCATGATTCATTTTTTTTATTAAAATATATTCTGAAGATCAATAAAAACAAATGTTGAATTCTGAAAGTGCATTCAAAGATTTTTTTCATTTATGAAAAATAACTATCTTCATCTTCTTGAATTGAAACAAAAAAATTATCTTGAATGAATAACGCATAATCAAATAATGTTAGGTTTATTTATTTGAAAATTATCCGATTTTCCATGGTGATGATTTTTTTCTGTAAAATCAAAAAATTTCATATTTATTCACAAGTTATAAAAATCTGGGTTTAATTTTTCATCCTTTTTAAGAACAGTGAAAAAACAAAACATTTTAATCGCTTTCTGATACTCAGCCAGTGATCATATTATATCAATAAATATTTTTGAATAAAAAATTCTGAATTTTATTAATTTTGAATAAGAAGTTTAACAATTTCGATTAATTAGTTTTTAAATTTTGAATAATTAGTTGACCAATTTCGAATAATAAGTTTACCAAATTAGAATAATAAATGGTGTATTGAGAAATCGATCTAATCTAGTGTTTTTTGCACAATCTGAATATTTGTGAAACAAACAAAATTGTTCACTTCAAAAAAAATTCATTCTATTGTTTGAGTTATTCCTGACTAATGATTGGAATATTTTGAAGTGATATTAGTTGGTTTATTTCGCTCAGACCAGAATTTTCTTTAACAATTGTAACTGACTTCAATAAAAAAGGCAATTCGTGTCTCACACGTCTATTTAACATAAACAGGTTCATAATAATCGAAACATTTAAATAATAACTTAAAAATTTGAACATTGAATTTCTGATAATAAAAATATAATGGTAATTTCTTTCAGATAGAAAAAGTTATATTGGCTCATTTAATTCATGAATTGAAAAATGATGATAGAGTCGCTTAAAAATGTATGCTTATATTTAATGTTGAACAATAAATTATTTTCTATTTTTGCTTTACACATGAAATTAATTCATTTTTCTTCTTTTAGGAAGAAGATTCACTAAATTATTTTCATAACGAATTTAAAGCAGAAGATTGTTCTTTTTTCTTACAAGGGCATCACTCAACATTTCTGTCATTTCCGTCATCTTCCCCTTTTGAACAAAAATGTACATATCTTTCAAAGAATGCATTTTCAAAAAAAATAGGAAAAGAAGATTCACTTTTTACATATTCTCAACAAGAAACAAAGACAAAATCCATTTCAGGTGCACAGTGCTCTTTTTTGACTGATCAATCGAATAGGTTTTTAACACCATTGCAAGAGGAATCAAATAATTTGGCTGATAATAAAGATTTTACAAAAACAAAAGACAGCACAATTTATCCAAATAGAAATGAATTAGTTATACAATCAAGCAATACGAGAAATATTTTATTACCACACTTTTACGAGTCACATCTATTTGAACATCATCTTTCTTTTTTTGACGATGAACCAATGTTTTGGGAAGGCTCTTCCAATCTTAAGCCACTATTGAAAAATGGTAAACAAGAGATTGACGTTAATCAAAAAATAAAGTTTGAACATTTTGCAACGCATCATTTGCATTCTGTAAGCGATTTTCTGGATGTTTACGAGAATAATAGACTGCAAAATCAAGATGTCAAAAAAGTAGTTAAAGAAAATAGTAGAAAGAATTTATGTTTGTCTTTTGATCTTGATGAAAAAAATTCCGAAGCCAAAGAAGGAGGCGATGAAGCATTACATATGAACGATTCAGTTGTTAACTTGTCTGATAACGCCAAATGCACATCATTTTCTGACTTAAATGAAGAAACCTCCCAGAACTTACATCAGTTTTATGTTGCTGAAAGCAGCCGAAATGCAGTCAGCGTGTTTGCAGAAATCGAGGCGAATGGAGAAAGGCAATCACGATTGAGTGAAGTTCTGCTGCAAGAGATGCTTGGGAGATGGATGAAAAGAGACGCATCACTAAAGAGAGGGACAAGCACACAGCCTCAAAACATCACAAGAAAAGGTACAAGTGAAGGAGAATGCACGGACAGTCGAGGAGAACAAGCCAATAATGAAACTTCAAGTGAATGCCATAATGAACAGAGAGAAGAATTTGATTCATGTGGAATGGAAGAGAATCAACAAAGCGGAAGGCAGTTGGACAAAAGACGAGTTAATGCAATTCGCACAGAAATCAAAGAGGCTGAGCAGTACAGGCGAATATTTGGCAGATGGATTCGCAAGCCGTGGATCGAAAGAGACGACGAGAGAAAAATGTGGGATGCAGCCGAACGGAAGCTGGGAATAAGCAGCAAGGATGAGAACGATGTTTCGGCTGAGTTTGAAAAAGAAGAAACACTTGAAGAACTGAGAAACAAGCTGAAAGAAGGAGAAGGTAAAGAAATGAGTGAAGAAGAGAAGAAGCAGCTGCTCAAGATGATCGAGAAAAAAGAGGAAATTATTAGAGAAAGCGACAAAATGCAGCAGACGACAAATTTGGAGAGATATCTGTGGACAATGCAAAAAGAGAATGGGAGACAGAGAAAGAAGAAAGAGAGGGAAAGAAACAAAGATATAGAAAAGAATCTTAAAGCGGAAGAGGAATCTTTTGAGACATTAAGAAGTTTCGATTGGTTTCAAGACAGTTCTTCTACAAGTGCTTCTGTTATTATCCCTAAACCAACTTACCTCCCATCACATTCACAACATCTTCTTGCTTGGACTCCTTTTTATCTTTCGAATACATCTTCTTCAGCTTCGCGTTTGCCTTACTGTTTTGGAATTGATTCTTCTGACAAATCATCCATATCCGAATTATTTACAACACATCTGTCAAATCCTTCAACAGAAAATACAAAATGTTTGAGCGTCTCTGAAAATGGAGTTGATTGTTTATCTTCTCCAAAATGTGAAAGCAGATCTGTCTGTCCTTCATTTTGCGAAAGTGGTCCACTCGTTCAGTCTGAAATTGGTTCTGCAATTGCACATGCTGATTCTGCACAATTTCCTTTTTCAACTGTTTTACCAAAAGACACCAGAATTTCACAAGTTCGTGAAGCCAATCTTTTGAAACTGCAAATTCATTCTGGAAACATATGCAGAAAGATAAAACAGCTTCATGATTTAAGCGAAGTTCTACTGCAACAGATGAATGTAGTGTCATTTATGAATATGGAAATCTTTAATGATGAGGACGCTAAGAAGGTTATTCAGCAAGGAGAAGACGAAATTGAGAGTAAGAATGAAACCGAGAACATATGCGATTGTGCATCAAAAACTGATTGCGAAGGAGCTCAGGAACAAGTTATTTATTCTCCTTTAGTCATGAATGCATCTGGCTATTTGAACAAAGAAAACGTAAAAATTCTTAGAAACAAACATTTTAATAAATACTCGGCAAACATTCAACTCATAACCAGTAGATTGTTTATGAAAACTCCTCCACAGCACAAATGGTTTTGGACCTTTGATGAATTCACACCAAACATAAAGAAACAATGGAAAAATTGGTATTTTGGAAGCTATATTCCAAGGCTCTCCAAAAATATGAAATGAATATTAATAATTGTTATTAAAGTTCTATTTTTTTAAATCTTTAAGTTTAATAAGCGATTATTTTGATGTTTTATTTGTTTCATAAATATCAAAAAATAATTATCATTTTCCGAAATTTTAAATGAAAAATGCAAGAACTAAACAGAGTTTAACAATTATAATAAAATAAAATTGAATGAAGGGAAGCCAATATATGAGATCAATTGATTAACCGTTTTTTTAAACGCAATAAGAATATTATTGAAAATTTAACTAGTTTGGTTCTATACTGCTACACATTATGCAATATATATTTTAATTTCTATTTGTTCCACGGATTATTTTTTACGTAAAAATTCAAATATATTTCACACAAAACATAAAGCTTTTTTTATTAAAACAAAAATTAAAAAAATTATTTATGCACCAAGGATTTGACGAAGAAGTTTCTCAAGTTTGAAATATATATTCTTTTGATTATATTCTTTGGTTATTATTCAAAATGAAAATTTGAATTGGATATATTCATTTCAGGAAATTGGCATATTGAAAACTGATAATCTTATCACAACGTCTCAACAAGATGCGCCAACGACAACATATGCCGATTTTGATGCTTTAAAAAATACATCTGATAACGAAACGAATTCTATGTCAAATTCTTTAAAAGAGATTTCAAGTCAAGAACAAAATGATCAAATTAGTCGCAAACGTGCTCATTCTTCACATTCAAAATCAAGTAAGCGAGATGCTTTTTGCAAGAGAAGAGAAATATTTCGACTTTCTTCAAGATCATATTATAAAACTTTTTCACAAGAAGAACAAGCGCTCCAAGATTTTGACTCACCAACAAAAGAGTCTCCAACAGCTTCAAATGACAGTTTTAAAATCGAATTATTTGTGATTGAAGATAGTGACGAAGAGAAACCAGAAGAATTAAAAACAGATAAGAAAGCGGAAGTTACAGAAACTATTGATGAAAATACTCAAGATAAATTGCGATTAAAGCGTGTATTTGTTGATGCTGACACATTGCTTGGAGATGGTACAAAGAAGAATTTGCGGAAGCGTCGAGGGCCTGAGATTCTCCAGAAATTGATCCAAAAAAGCGATGACGGGAATACACAAAGCACGCAGAATGGGTCGAAAGATGAACTGAAAGACGTTCGATGGAGAACATTGGCAAGTGTTGAATTGGAAGTAGAAGCAGAGATGGAGCGAGTGGCAGCGAGGATGGAGAACGAGAAGAAGGCGCTGAGAAAGAAATGGCGAAAGTACATGGCAGCAAAAGGAGACTTGAGATATGACGATTCCGAAGATGACGAACAAGACAAAAAGAAAGAGCAAAACACAGAAACATCATCGTCAATTCCTTCTCCTTTGTCTGATTCTGGATTTGGATCGAGTTCAAAAGAGAGCGAATCAGACGACGAAGATAGCAGCGAAGAGGATTCTGTTGTTCAGAAGCTCACTGAGCGTAATCTGCGGATCAGAAAGCTGCGAGACATGCTGTATCGCTACAAGGAGTACTACATGAAGCACGACTCCAACGGGAAGAGGAGGACAGGCACAGACATGCGGTCGCTGCTGCTGTCTGGAGAGAAGGATCGTGTGTGTCTGAAGTGGGAGCCGTGGATGGAGACGGAATCAGACGAGGAATTGGAGTGGGAGACGGTGGACAGCAAGGAGGAGGAAGAAGAGATCGAAGAGAAAGAGAAAGAGAAAGAAGGGAAAAAGAGTGGAGAAGGGAATGAAGATGAAGAAGTGCAGCTGATCAAGGTCTGCGAGGTGGATGACAAGAAAGTGAAGAAAAGATGGGTTGACTTGGATGATGAAGATCTGCGGAAAGAAGATGAAGAGTGGGAAGCAGCAGAGCGCGACAGGATGGCTAAGATAAGAGAACGGCGAAGGGCGATGCAGCTCAAGCGGAAGGAGATGGAAAGGAGGAGGCGACTGCAGGAGCAACGAGAACGAGAAAAAGAGCAGAAGAAGGAAGAAGCTGAACAGAATGCTCTGATAGAAAGCTTGGAGATGCAGAAAATGAAGAAAGAGAAAGAACTAGCGGAGCTGGGGAATATGATGAATGACACGACATTTAAGGAAGAAGAGAATGAAACATTGGATGAAGGCAAAAGCACCAGAAAACAGAAAAAAGCAGAAAAAGCAGAAAAAGCAGAAAAAGCGGAAAAAGAGAGTAAAGCAAAGAAAGCGAGCGGAAAGCCAAAGACCAAAAAAGAGCTGGCAGAAATCGCCGAAAACCGCTCAAGTTTTGTGAAGCAGTATGCAAAGCAGATAACAAAGGAGATTGAAAGGAGGAAGAAAAGAGGGCTGTACAACGAAGACAGCGACTGGTACGAGCCGCTGGATGCGATGAAGCTGCTGAAGTGGCTGGAAGAAGACAGAGAAAACGAAGCAGCAGCTGAGTGTGAGAATGCAGATGCCAATGCAGAGAATAGCTGTGGCGGGACAATCACAGAAGGAAGAGAAGAGCAGATCAATGTGGAGCTAGTCAATGAGAATCAAAGCTCGCACAAATCTGTTCAGCTGTTCAAAGAACAAGCAATGCTGACAGATCTGCTGAAAGAGCTGCTGGTTGTCGAAGGAGATGAATGTGGAGACGCCGATGAAGAGGAAATGAACGACGACGACACCAATGAAACAAGAAAAGGCACAAACCTTTCGCTTTTTTCTTTCTTTGAGGCGAAGCCGAGTTTAGATGCTTCCTCTTCTGCCTCTGCCTCTGCCTCTGCTTTTACAACTGCAAGTGATGCAGATAGTACTGGTGAAGATGATGAAGACGATATGTTTTCATTTGCATTTGATGAGACGCTCTGTAGAAATGTTCCTCTGAACGAAATCGGCTTCTCCAAGCTAGATACAAAAGGAACTGCCAACAATTCACACAGAACAGCAGATGGCAGTAAAGACAGTGCAGACAATTCCGTTTTGGATTCGATTGGAGGGAAGTCAGATGGCTCTTATCGGGTGAATATGGACAATAAGTCATTTGGAATGATGAATGGCTTTTTTGACGATGCGTTAGGAGAAGGCAAAGGAGCAATGGATGAGGAGGAGGAGGAGGACAACGAAAGTGTTGTGTTTGTGAAGAAAGTGCAAGCGAGTGGAGAAGGCACAGAACTTCAGGAGGAAGAAAAACAGGAGAGAGAACGGGCGATGGAGAGAGAGAAGCGAAGGATTGTTAGAAGTGAGCTTTTGGAGGCTGTTGACAGAAGAAGAGACGAAGAAGAAGACGATGAATCTCTTCCATCTGAATCAGAAACAGACAGCAATGAAAGCGATGATGATGACGACGATGAGGATGAAGAAGAGGAAGAAGAGGAAGAAGAAGACGAAGGTGCTGATGAAGATGAGGCAAATGAAAACATCATCAATAAAAGTACAAACAAAGAAGATACACACAATGGAAGCAGTGATTTAGACTCTTCTAACAAGAAAAAGAAGCAACAGAAGCAAAGCAAGCTGAGTGCAGGCAGCCGAATTGAGATGTCTATTGTGATTTCAGACGAAGACACATCTGAAAGCAACGAAGAGACAGAGGAAAGCGGATCTCAAAGCAGAAATAGCAAAAGGAGGATGGTTCGGAAGACTCCGAAATCGAAAGAGAACTTGGAGATATTTGGAGAGAAGAGGAAGAAGGAAAAGAAGAAGAAGAAGAAGAAAGAAAAGAAAAACAAAGAGAATGAAAAACACAAGAAATTAGCAGGAGTGAAAATAATTCCTGAGACAAATCACACAAAGCAGCTTAGCAAAGAAGAAAAAGCTGAGAGAAAGCGAAGGAAAGCTCAGCAGAAGCAGAAGAAGCAGAAGATGGAAGAGCAAAGACGGCTGCTGAAGCTGCAGGACGAGAGGAGAAACCACACGCTGTGCGAGCTGTGTGGCGTGCGCAGTTGGATGCTTGTGTTCAGAGACAGGATGAAGAAGATGAAGAAGGAAAGAAGAGCGCAGAGAAGGAAGAGAGAGGCAGAAAGAGCAAAGCAAAGGAAAATGATGGAGCTGCGCATTTTGGAGCAGGAAGAGGACATCGAAGTGGTAGAAGAAGATGCGAAGTTGGAGAAAGAGGAAGGGAAAGCAGCTGAAAATGCACCAAAAATAAAGTCAAAGCGAAAGCCAGGGAGAGCCAAGCAGGTTTCGCCTTCGCAAAGCTTGCGTGACATGCAGCTGAAGTACTTGAAAGAAGACCAGGCGGAGGAAAGGCTGATTGAGCAGCAGGAGCGCAAAGACGACGAGAACGAGGCAGAAGACGCGCTCAAACAAGAGAGAGAGTTGCTCACAGACTGTCTGATGAGCCTTGTGGACTTCTCAGCAATACCACTTGCCCCGTTCCTTCCATTCACAATGTCCCCTCTGGCGATGCTGCAGTCAACACTGTCTCCTTCTCAAACCACGTCTCATTCGTCTCAGCGCTCGTTCCCTTACATCCTGCCCCACATTGTGGCTTCTCTCCATTCCAAACCCCCTCAACCATCTCAACCATCTCAACCTCCTCAATCTTCTCAGCCTCAGACTCCTCCTGTTGTCCCTCAGATTCCCCAGCATTTCAGCCAGCCAGCACCTTCTCCCTTGATTATGTTTACCAATCCTTCTCCTTTCCCGCTCTTGCCAGTGTCTGGCCACACATCGCTTCCAGCTTCTAATCCACCACTTCAAAAGCCAACCACTTCAGTCATTTATTTTGGACTTCCACCAACTTCTTCCCCAACATCTAGCTCATCATCATCTTCTTCTTCCACTTCTTCTTCATCTTCTTCTTCGTCTTCTACATCATCTTCATCTTCTCCTTCCTCTGCTCCCACTTCTGCTGCAACCCCTACGACTCCTCTGACTCCTGCAGCCACTACAACCGTCTCTTCCTCTTCTCCTTCTCCAGTTCCTGTGTCTGCAAATGCTTCTGCCACAACAATTACAGCTGCACCTGCCTCAGCACAAGCACCAGCATTATTAACACCCACAATAATGCCAACATTAATACCAACATTAACTCCCATATTAACACCATCAGCTGCTGCTTCTTCGTTTTCATCTTCGCCTTCGCCTTCTCCAATCTCTTTGCTGCCAAAATTGCCACCGTTGACAGCATCTCCTCCATTCCCTTCAACTCCGTTCTTCTTTCCCCGTCCCGGCTTTTCCGAGCATTCTGCTTCTCGCTCCGCTCATTCTCCAGCTATTTCTCCGATCTCCCCAATTTCTCCGATTTCACTGTCTTCTCCATCTTCTCCGTCAGTTCCTTCTTCTCCTCGTCCAGCACAAACCCTTCCTCCGTTCTTTGCCACACTTTCTCTTCCGCTCCGTCGTCATGTTTTAGAGTGGGTGAATTCGATTGTAGCTTCGTGTGTGAAAGAGAAAGAGAAGGAGAGGGCAATGCTTCTTCGCAATGTGCGGATCAAAATCGAACAGACCACGCTTCAAAACAGAGCATTCAATCAAATTGCAAACAAAGGAAATTATGGCGCTTCGTATGAATACGGCTCATCACCGTTTCAGAAGCAGGAGAACGACAGTACGAGCATAAAACCTGAAGTAAAGCTACAGTCAGATGTGATTGATATCAAAACTGAAGCTCCTCAACCTCAAAAGACGAAAACACCTGTGATACAGAAAGAGACTAATGAGAAAAAGGAAAGTGAAGCTGTGGAATCAAATGCAGAACTTACTCAAAGCGACTTGGATGATTTGTCAAATGACTCGAATGATGAGCAGGTGTTTTTCATCAAAGGAGATACTGGAAAAGAAAGTGCAAAGATAAAAAGAACCAGAATTAGAAACAGAAGGCTCAGAGAGGAACGTCGAAGGCAGAAGCTCAAAATGCTTAGTACTCTGACCATGCAGCAGTTAAATATAAAGTTTTTGGAATGGGAAATAGATAGGATGCAGAAGAGTGCAAGACAACTTAGAAAACAGCTTACAAATAAATGAATGATGAAAAAAGGGCATTGATCAGTTATTTTTTTAAATTTATTTTTTTCTTTCTAAAATGGCAATTGATGTTGATGAGTTAATAACAAAATTATCAAACATTGATTCACCTGTTTTTGTAACAACGTTTAGTACAATGTGGGAAAACATTTCAAATGGTTTCAGAAATTTTCAATAATTAATTTATGCGTGTTTATTACAACTTAAATTAAATAGGTTCAACAGCAAGGAAATTGTTAGAAAAAAATATAATTGAAATTTTACTTCCAGCTTTTGATTTACCTCAGCCTGCAATTATTAGAGGGCTTATTTCTGTTTTCACTGTATTTCTTCTGAAAGGTTTTTTTGGATAATATATTATGCATGATTTAATGTAAAAGCTATTTAGGAGGACAACACAAAATGGCAGGAACGTCTTTAACAACAAAACTTATGCAAATACTACAAAATCCTTGTATGTGTAAAACTAGGTTTTTTTTATTGAAATATTCAAATACTTTTTGTAGTATTTTTTCAACTTCGAGAATTTGTGTTACGGTTCATTTCATTGACATTCTCTTCAAAGTCTATTGTTCAAGATGCCAAAGCAAGTGGACTTGTATCTGAGCTTCATAATCATTTAACCCTTCCACTATCGCAAGCGAAGCATAGCGTCTTCACAGTATTGAAAAATCAAAAAGTCCTTGACCTATCGAAAATTCCTGAGGCTGTTGTAAAAGAATTTGAAGGCAGTCGAGGAAGACTTCCATCTGAAGAAATGGGTTATGACTTCACTTCTCAAGATAAAGCAACTCTGGCAGAACTCGCAGAAAAGCTCAACACAACAAGCATTTACACTCCACCCCTTCAAGCACCATCGCCAAAGCCTAAACCAGAAACCAATCCTTTTCTATTGGCTCAATCAAGATCGTCAACTCCATCTCTTCCTGCTCCTTCTGATTCTTCTGACTCCTCTCCATCTCATTCACAAGCATCTCCATCTTCTTCTTCAAATGAAAATGCACCAAGTTCTTCTCATTCATCTGCTTTTTTGCGTCTACAGGAGATGAGTCGAAAGGCTCTTGAGCAGGCAAAAAAGGATGAGACGAATTCGAAGCAAAGCGATGAAACTAGTGGAGTAAAAGCAGGAAAAGGAGAAGAAAAAGAATCCATAAACGACGTGATGAAGAGATACAGAGAGATGCAGGAGAAGTTGCGAAAGGACAGAGAAGAACGGCAGAAAAAGCTGAAGGAGGATTTGGAGAAGATTGAAGATTCATCGAAGAAAGAGGAAGCAACTGATGGAGGCAAAGAGGATGAGAGGGAAAAGAAGCTCAGAATCTATAAAGAACTTCAAGAAAAGAAGAAGAAAGAGAAAGAAGAAAAAGAAAAGATGCAATCACAAAAAGAGCAAAAGAATGATAAGAAAGAAGCAGAAGAAGATAAAAAAGAGAAAGGAGAAAGAGAAGAAGGCGCTTCGATAAGGCAGTTGCGAAATGCATCAGGGAGAAGATCGTCTCATTTGAGTTTTAGTGAGACATTTGCAGTTGAGCCAGACGAAGAAGACGATGGGAAAGCAGATGACAAAGAAAAAGGCTCTGAAGAGAACAATGAGGAAGTTAGAAGCGATGAATTAAGAGAAGGAGAAAATGGCTTTGATGGAAATGAAGAAACACCATCAACTGCAGACGATAACATTCCGCCTCCTCCCTCGACTCCTCCTCCACCGTCCAGCCCACCCCCTCCATTTTCCTCAGAATCGTCCACACCAGCACTCCCACCCGCATCTCCTCTTTTGTCAACGTCGCTATCTGAAGTTATCCCGTCCACGCCGACTTCACTTGCCTCAGATCTCCCGCAGCTCTCACCTCTTTTCACTCCCCCTGAAATCACACCTCTGATGCCCCCTTCGACTGCTGCAACGTCCACTGTGCCCAGTCCAATTCCGCCGAGTTCTCCAAAACTGAGCTTGTCCCCCGTGCAAAGCGAGGCTGATGAAAACAAGAAACAAGAGGAGACATCAATCGAAAACAAAAACGATGAAAAAAAGAAAGCCAAAAAGAAAACCGAAGAAAAGACAATAAAAGGATACTTGCCAAAAATAATCACCAGAACTAAAGAAGATGCTTTGTTCACCCCTAACCAATCTTCTCTTCCAATTGATAATACAAAAGTTGATTCTCACTCCTCTCCTCCGAATTATGTGCTTAACTTTGCACAGGCATCAAGTCCTCCTTCTGCGTCATCGGCTGCACCTCTTCTTCAGCCTATCGCTGCAAGCGATGTCAGTTTGATTTCAATCAAACCACCTCAGCATCCTCCCCAGCCTTCTCAAAATGAGAGCATTTTGGAAGAAAAGCTGAAGAAAAGCGAGAAGCAACTCGGAAAGGAAAAAGAAGCGAAAGAAAAGTTGTATTATGTTGCAAAGGCAATCACAAACGTGTTTGAAGAGAAAGAAAAACAGACTTCAAAGGGAAGCAAAGGCACCTCCGAGTTATTTCCACAGCAACTCACGTTTGATTACATCACTCAGCAGCTTCCTCGTCTGCCTACTTCAGCCACACTTCTGTCTCAGACAACAGATTTGAAGGTTCTTTCAGAGCCTCTTTTGCAACTTGCGAACAAAGTGTTGTCGTTGCAGTCAACAATTGGCACGTTGGCGGACGAAGTCTCTTCTTTGAAGGAAACAATCGCTGCGACTGCTGCTTTGACTGCTAACAATGAAACGTTTTCTGCTTCCGCTTCATCTTCATCACCATCTTCTTCATTATGCTCATCTGATTCACAATCACCACTTCAACAACAAGATTCACTTCAAACGCCTTCACTTCAGCCATCTTTAGACACGTCAATCCAAGCATCCTTTTCACCCTTGAATTCGTCTTCGTCTCAATCTCCACTTGATTTGTCTTCTTCATCACAAGAAACAACATCTCAACAAGATTCCGCCTTGCCTTCTCTGTCTCTTTCATCCACATCACCTTCTCCCATCTCTTCTGATTCTGAAGAGAAAATGCTTTCCTCATCAGCTTCCTCATCAGCACCATCACCTTCAGAGGAAGAAGCTCATAAAGCAGAAGACTCAACTGTGTCGAAGAGAGTCGTATCAAACCCTTCTCCAGCATTTTCTGGTCTGAAGCTTGTTGGGCGTCTTCCTCATTCCTCTCGCTTCAATCTGTTTGTTCAGAAGTTGTCTTCAGTCTGCGATTCTTTCACAGCAGAAAATGAAAAGTCCACAAAAACACTCCATCAGCTTCTCTCTTCACTGTTTGTGCTTCTGAGTCGTCAAATACCTCTGTCTGCTGTCTCTTCTTCTCTTTTGTCTTCTTCATTGTCTTTACCTTCTTCTTCTTCTTCTTCCACACTTATTTTTGAGAACTTGCATTCACCACACGGACCTTCGCTCCGTCGCAATGGAATCATTCCTGTTTTGGCTTCTCTTCTGAAGAGCTGTGCAAAAATCATCGCAGAACATTCAGAAGCTGTGGAAGCTTTCTCTGATGCTTCTTCAGACAAACCAATTGAGCAGCCATCTGAACAAACATCATTGTCATCTGCTTCAGCATCTTCATCTTCACCCTCTACTTCATCTTCCTCTTTGTCACCTCCACCTTCACCTGCGCATCCTGCTCCACTTCCACCAGGCGTTGCCCTTGTTGCATCTTTGGGATCGCTCTGTCTGCTTCTTTCGTGCATTTCTTGGGCTTCCTTTCAAAACAAACTTGATTCTGACATTTCAGTCACACTTGTTCCATTCCCAGTCAAAGAAGCATGCAACGCTGCTATCGAATCGGGGTATATTCAATCACTCGCAACGATATTTTCCTGCTGCTCCATTAAAGATATTGAAGTCAGTGCATCACTTCTGAACAAAGCACCCGTTTCTTCATTCGGAGATACTGTCTCTGATCAGATGGATTGGACTTATTATGCACTGTGTCTTTCACAGTTTGCATCACTGGCAATCACACAAAACATAACAGATGCAGCAAACCACCAAAAATCTTCTCAAACACAGCGAACAGCATATCCTTCACCATTCAGAAAAAGGATGTATTTGTCTGTTTTGTATGCTCGCCCAGGAGAGCAGAGTGAGACTTTGTTCACTCCAACATCGCTCTGCAGCACTGGAGCTGTTTCTGTTGTGAGAGAGCTTCTGAACAGTGGACTCAACTTTTTCAGCTCCTCAATCAACATTTTGAATGAAAGCATTCAGAAAACATTTGGACCTTCACTTTCATCAATCAAGGAGATACGTCCACCTTCTGCTGCCATCAAAGAACTGCCTTTGCTTGATCCAGCAGACTCACAAATTGGATGGCTGTGCTTGTCGCTTTCTGTTCCTCTGTTGAACTGTCTGACTTCGGACTCACAGAACAACACAACAAAAACAGCACTTCTATCGCTTGTACCTCATCTGATTGTCTGTCTCTTCTTTTCATCTGAGCGCAAGTTTCTGATCAATCCACTTTTAGCACTTTATGCTCTCACCGAACAGAACAATACTTTCACAAGCTCTTCTCCAACTAAATCTGGAAGCGTGTTTGCAGCTAAACCATCACTAGTACCAACAAACGATGCTTTCATTGCAGTTTCAAATGTTCTGCTGACCTCTCCTTTACTTAAACATCCTGAAGCGATTTCTGACGAATCATCAGCAGATGAGATTGCAATAATAAACATTTGCTTGTCGCTTTTATCTTCTTGGACAAAAACACGAAATCAAAGGCGTCTTCTTCATGTTTTAAACATTCCATCGACATTAATGAAATGTTTGATAATGTTCATGCCACTACTGAAGCCACAAAAACAAGCATCTTCTTTCTCTGAAGAGTCGAAAGTTCAATCAACAAAAGTAGAAGAATCAAAAATGGAATTAACAGACGAAAAGCAGTCAGAGGAAAATGATTCTTCTTCTATGGAGGATACTTCGAAGCAAACAGTTTCCATATCGGTAGTTGAGTGCAACCAGACATTGGCTGAGTTCTTTGATATTTCGCAGTTAATCTACAAAACACAAGCAGCTATCTTTGAGATAGTCAAGCTTTGTTTAATTCTTCTGTGCAATTTAGTTGCTTCTCGAATCATTTTGCTCGATTTGATTGTGACAAACTCATTTCCATCTGTGTTAGTTGCTATCGCAGCCGAATTCGCACATCAAATTGTAAAAAGTCCGTCTTCTGCTTCTCATATCGTGCAATGCCTGATTGGAACTCTGGGACTGTTAAGTGATTGCATCTGCTGCCCAAAAAAGAACCAGAAAGGAAACATTGCTATTCCTATTGCTGTATCAGATCAGCCATCTCTGAAAGTTGCCCTCACAATTAGTGATATTGCTGCATTGGATGTATTACGTTACGAGCCCTCGTTGATGACACTATCCTCACTTGCTCTGCAGCTTCAAGCAGAAATGAACGAGAAGTATTTTCAACATCAACAAGAGCGGGTCACAGCCTTGTCACATGTTGTTCACATTCTGAACAGACTAATCACTTTCAGAATTCAAATTCAGACTGAATGGCAATTTGCGCTTTCTCTTTCGCAAAATGAAAGCAATAATAAAATAGAAAACGATGAAGTTCCATCGTCGCCTCTTCCAGACGATTTTGCAGAGACTTTTCTTTATCCTGTTGTGAATCATAAAGTTGAGCTCAAAGAGGATGAAAATAGAATTGAAAGTTTAGATGATCTTTCTTACTCTAATTTTAACATACTGATGAACTGCGTATCAGCTGGAAGTGACTCTTCCATTGAGACTTCATCTTCATCATCTCCAACTTCTTTGTTGGAAACAAAAATACTTTCTGATTGCATAAATACTGTAACTGTTCTAATGCGTCCTTCGTTTATTGTATCTTACATTTCTCTTGCTTCTCATTCCATTCCATTCACCTCTTTGTTCTCAATGCGTCCACTTTCATCTGCCAAGCAAAAACAACTCATCTCTGCCTACATTTCTCTTCCGTCACATTTCTTTGACAACTCTTTCACTTCAAATGCATTCACTTTGTCAATCACATCACCGTCTTTCCAAAGTGCTGTGAGTTCTTATCTGACTTCCATTCAGTCTCAGATATTTGCTCCAGATGACGACACTGAACCAAACACAATAGATTGCTACCCATTCTTCAGTGAGAGCAACATCTCTGAAATTGTGCATATGCTATCAACAGCTTTCTGTGCTCAAACATCCACAGACTCCGCAACTGCCGAATATTTGAACCAAACACCATCGATCCCATTCGCAAAAATTGCTCAGCTTTTAATTTCACTGTTTAAAAAAGCAGTTCTCATAGTTAAAACGGAAGATGAATTAACATCTTCTTCTACAGAAACAAATAAGCCTCTCGATGAATCTACTAATCCTATTTCTTTAATATCTCCTTCTTTGCCATCATCATCTTTTTCTGATGCTTATGAAAATAAGGAACTTTTTGCTGAACAAGTCTTTTCTCTGATAAGCCATCTATGTTCACTGGAACCGTTAACTGCCCAAGAAAACGTATTCACCACGATTCGCTCAGCCTTTACACTTTTGACGATTGCTCAGTCATTTTCACTGAACGAGGTTTCTTCAGCTTCATCATCCGTTGAAGACACATCATCTTCAGCCTCAGCATCTTCTTCTTCCTCATCGAACAGTGTTAGAGGAAGCTGCTTTATTGATTCTCTCCTTTCGTTAATTGAGCCACCACATTCTTCCTCACTCGCACATTCTGCGCTCTCGTTGCTATCCGTTCTCCTCTCAAAGCCCTTAATCACAGATGAAATTGCCGATAAGCCGAAGCGTAAATCCACACGAAATACGGCTGAGTCCACTCTCACCCATTCTTCTGTGTTGTTCTTGCCAATTTTATCAACCGCTGTTCTACTATCTCCACATTATCATTTGATTGTTGATAATATTTTCCCAACAATTTCGCACAAACTGTCTGCATCGTCTTCAAATAAAAATTATTCTTCAAATGAAAGTGATGGCACACTCGATTTCTCCCTTTCCATTTGCTCTGCTGGAATTGTTTCATCTCTTCTCCACATCATGGCCGAGAAACTGGCTAATGCTTCTCCACTTTCTGCGTCAGAGTCCTCCTCTCAACAGGAATTGCTCTGGACTTCCTTAAGCAATGCAGTTAAAAAAATTTATGCTTTGCTATCATTCCAGCCAACTAAGTACTCTGAAACGCCTTGTGATTGCGTGCCACTTTGCAGTCACTTTGACAGTGATTCGGCCGAAACACTTTCTCCGACTGCTGAGCTCCTCTTTCATTTGGGCGATCCTCTTCCTTCTGCTTGTCCTGCTGCAAATCATCTTGTCCTTCTTACAAAAATGTGCTCCTCTTTATCTGATCTTACTTCCTCAGCTTCTTCTCTTCTATCTTGCTCTTTCTATGAAACACCCACAAATTCTCACAATTCTCCGTTCCAGTCTCACTCTTTGAAAGCTTCATCAGAACCTGATCTGTCTATTGTGTCTACATATTTACAAGGTTTTGCCACACCTGCTACGCGGAACCCTCACTGCCTCCTTTGCATCCTCTCAACTCTAAGAGCAGTCTTTGCATCAGATGTTGATGTGCTGAAGGCAGCATGCCAACAGCACATTGTAGTAACAATAATCCTTCCACTACTTCATTTCTTGACATTCAGCGGAGAGTACAAATCTGTTCGTGCATGCTTTGCGCTGCTTTCATCTGCAGTTGAGCTGAATAGTTCAGCAATCCTTTCGAGCATCGCACTTTTTGGACAAGAATCTCCAACTGAAATGAATAGTGGGGAACACAAAGAAGTACCAGTTTCTTCCCATTCATCTTTGCCAAATGCAGCAGATGTGATTGTAGCACTGCTGAACAAGCTGCATCAATGCGCTGATTACAATAAGGAAATCAAACTTGCAAAGGAAAGAGAGAAAGGAAAGGCGAAAAAGCATTTTTCATCTATTTTCATATCTTGGCCTTACTTTTCTGCTGCGTCTATATCATCTTCGATGCTAAATGGAGGCAACGAATCAGCAAAAGAAATACAGCAATGTTCATCTTCAGTTGGCATGGGAGAATGTATCTTGTTTGAAAGTGGCATTTTGCTTTGCATAATTACCCTTCTTCACGAACCTTCTCTTCAGAAGCAGTTCAGAGCAGTTGGACTAACACACATTTGCATCGACTCCATTCGCTCAATTGTCTCTGCACAACAAAATCTTCTCTCGATGCTGTTTAATGTTTCTGACAGCAATAAAGTGAACAGAGAAGAATTGCTGGAAGAAGAGGATTCTGTATTTGCAAGCTTTGTTTCCGAGAAGCATCAATTTGAATATGTGAATCTTCCCCATCCGCTGGCATTACTTGCACTGGAAGACAAAACATTCAGAAAATACTTGCCGTCGCTGGAAAGTGACTCACAACCATCTTCTTCAACTTCTCTCAGCTTGCCATTCCCATCTTCATCTTTCTTTACAATTTCACATGTTGAGTCTGCTGTTACAATCATGAAGCGGCTTTCCAATTTGTGCAACTTCTCCATTTTGACGCTGATCAACACGTGTTATCATCAAGAAGCACTTTCTGTGGCGATAGGATTGGGGATTGCACGTCTCCTTCGAGATGCTCTTATCGTTGAAAAAAAGTGCGCCCAGCTTCTTGTTTGGCTGCAGCCAGAAGCTGCATCCCAGCGGCTGCTGGCTGAATCTCCACGTTATAAGATTTCGTCGTCTGTGTTGCAGCTAATGGAAATAGTGCTTCCGTCGCATCTGTCATTTTCAACTCAATTAGAAGCAACTGTACTCAATCTGATAAGTCGCGTTTCGTGCACTGTCCAAGGAATGGAGCAAATTGCTGCACAGGGGCTTCATGTGTTTATTTGTGCAATGCTAAGAAAGACTCTGACAACCCTTTCATTAAGTGTGTATTTTTATTGATTTCCAAAAACATAATTGAATTTTCTTAAATATAAAAATTTCTATTCTCTTTTTCCATTTATTGGTTTTTAATAATATGTGATCATTCGCTATTTTCAAAAGATTCTCCATCAGTTACTGATGAAGTTATGGAGACAGCAACTGCATCAGTCGTTCATCTGAACACACATTTTTGCTATGCCTTTGTTTTTATGAGTTCGCATCCATCAGAAGAAACACCAGTTATTCTTTCAGCCCCAACCACCGAATCCATAAGAACAGATTATTTGTTCTTTAATGCGATGGACATTCTTATTATGTTTGCGCAGAAAAAGTGCAAAGATGAAGCATCGCATAATACAGAAGAAGAGCACGAAGAGAAAGCATCTGATATTCGAGATGTTCACAAAGATGTTGAATACATTGCTGCCTTTGTCTCTTTTCTGATTGATTGGATCTCTGTAGAGCAATCGCACGGTGGCTTCTCAAATCAATCTGAGCAGATTCAATATCCGTCAATTCTTTCTTATTTATTAATTGAATCTGCAAGCCCAAGTCAGATCTTTATGTCTGTATTAGAAAGTATAACACAGCTAACTACGTTTCCGATTATTCTTCGGAGGAGAGCATCACAATTGATATCAACAGTTCATCAGCTTATAAGAAGTGGTTTCATTCCACCAAAAGGAACATTATCACCCTCAAGCATATCGCACTTTATCATAGATCCAAATAAGAAAGCTATTATGAGCCTTAAATAATTAAACAGGTTAACATTTGTTTTCTGTTAATTGCTGTTTTATATGTTTTTGCTTTTGTTTGAAAAGATTGAATTCTTGTATTTCTTACTTGTTTATAAAAACACCCCATTTTAAATTTTTCTGTTTAATGACAACGTATTTATTATTTGATTTTTGTGATATATTTAGATATTAATGTTTATGTTTTTAATAAAGCCGAAATAAAACAGTAACTGTAGACGATGTGATAAAGCAAATAGCATCAACTCATCGTAGAATTTTTTTAACTGACAATGGTTTTAAAAAATCAGAGTTCTTGTTGTTTGTTTAAAAAAAATTCACAATTTTTAATAAACAGATCCTTCACTACACATTGAGCAAATGAACAATTATCTTAAATTATCAGACGTTAAATCTGCCGCGTATCATGTTAAAAAAGGTTTCTTGCAAAGAAATTATTTCAGTTAATTAAAATGAAATTAGCAATGCAAATTTCTGAGAAAGATGAATATAAAATTACACTTGCTCATATTTACGATATGCTTGGATTGGTATCTTTTTTCAACTTATGTTGTGTCCGATGATAATTTCTTTTAAAAAGATTTTTACACGTTCAGGAAAAAATGATGAAGCAGAACAAGCATTTTCTGATGCAATCCGACTTGTTGAAAAGGAATGGTCATTTTGGGCTCATTGGTCAATTCCTGCTCTTCAAAGAAGCGATTGGAAATGTGCAATTGAGAGACTCGATAAAGCAATAACTCTCTGTAGCAGAGAAAATTCAAAACCATTGCTAATGATGATTGCATATGCATATCTGATAGATGGAGAAGTATGGCATTATTCATATATGTTCGACAAACGATGAGCTCATTTGATTTTTGAACACTTTCAAAACCAAAGGAACAAATATCCAAGTCTTATTGCCTTGAATGTCTGGATATTGATCCGAGATATTCACATGCTGTGCAATTTATGCAAGATTTTCAGGATCGAGTTGACGCTTTGTGCAACCAAGCTAGCTTGCTTTCAAAGAAAGGTTTTAGCAATTTCATTATTTGAAAATCAGAATTTTGTTTTGGCTGAAGGAAAATTTGTTGAGGCCTCAAGAGTAATGGCAGAAGCAATAAAAATACAACCGGAATCTGCTTTGTTACGATGCCAACGGTATAATTTTTTTTGTGAATTTATGTTTTCTAAAAGTGTGTTGGATTTTGTTTTCAGTGCAAGTTATCTTCGAATGGGTGGTTCAATTTTGAAAGGCAAAAAAGAGATGACAAAACTATTGACAGAAGTCGAAACTGTTTGAATTACATTTCTTTTGTCATTGTGTTATTTTATCAAATCTTTTTCTGTATTTTGATGAAATACAATAAACATGTTATTTTTTTTAAAGGATTCCGAAAGAAAAGCAGTGAATAAAGAACTTGCCCTTCTTCTCAACGATGAAGCTATCATTGCATTAAGGTTTGCTTTATTTATTGTGATTTCTGCTGTGAAAAAAAAACTATAAATACTTTTTACATCAAATGAATGATTTCAATTAATATTTGAAATGAACAAATGCGGTTTTTTATTTTGCTGTTATGGAAAATCATATTTAGCGAGGGGAATTTCGAGAAATCGCTTTCTTTGTTGGCAGACGCAATAAGTGCCGATGAACAAGCTGCTATCATCAGAAAGAACAGAGGAGGTTTTATTCATTTCTTGCTCATTTTGATGTTTTGGCTGAATAATTTGCTATTTCGAATTCTTCTTTCTCTCACTCAAAAATTGTCAAATAACTCGATCATCTTCAATGCGTTTTCATGATTAAATTCACTTTTGATACATCCTTTGAATGACTAAATTCAATGGCTTGAATAAACTTTTAGACTGTTTTCGTGAGATGGGAGATCTTCCATCAGCAATGAAAGATTATTTGATAGCTTTGAAATTGAAGTATGCTTTCTTTCTGTTGTTTAAAACATTATCAGCTGCATCCTCTTAACATTAAATAATTCGTGAAACAATCTGATTATGTTATCATTTTTATGTAATTGAAGTCCTGGCGATGAGGAAACACTCTATCGAATTGCACAGATTCATGCATACTTTGGTAAAGAAGTCTGTGATACTACATAACAACTTGTCTTTTTCACACACTCTGTTTTATTAATTAATTAATTTTGTTTCCATTTTATTAATATTGCTTCTCCATATCTTTTTACATTCAGCTGCTTGAGGCCGGACGCATTGAAGAGAGTCTTGTGGAGATGGACCTTGCAATCGAGTGCCTTCCTTTCTATCGCTCGTCTGTAATGACACAATATTCTCCCTCGACAAGAGCGCAGACGTCTGTTCTCTCTTCTTCGTTTTTCGTTCTGCCTCAGCCATCTCATTCAATTGCTTCTTCCTCTTCCTCTTCTTCGTACTCCGAGTCATCTACATCACCTCAATCTGCCTCCCGCTCTTCTGCGCAGGCAATGACTGAGGATTTGTCGCATTCAATTTTTGCTCCTCTTCAACTATTTCTCCAAAGAGCAGATGTTTTGATGAGACTTGGAGTTTGCTTCTTTGAATTGACATTTGAAAATAATGCTTTATCTATTTTTAAAAAACAATAAAAAATATATTTTGATGCTTTCTTCTTATCTCATTCACAAAATGAATGATTCATCTTAAAGCGAATGAAAGATGCATTTTCAGATCTTGAATGGGAGTACAAACTCAATCCAGACTCACCAGTTTGTTTCATTTATGTCAGTTTTCTGCTTTCCTACAATGAATGCATTTTTTATCTTCTTCAAAACGAACAATTTTTTGCGGGGTTGATTTATTGCTTTGAAACAATAACAGGAAGTTGAGCAGCGGATAAAGCAGTTTATGCCTCAGAGCATGACGCACCCGTCTGAACATCCATTTTCATCCATTCCATCTTTCGATTCTTCATCTATTTCTTCTTCCTCTCCTCGCCACATTCGCGTCTCTTCCTCGAATCAATCACGTCCTCTTCGACCTCTTCCGCTTCCTGATTGCCTTGTCCAATCTCGACAGTTTGATTTTTGTTTTTCACATGATATTTCTCATTATTTAATTATTACCAAAATGAACTGTCTGAATGTTTAACTTTTTTGCTTTATCTTCGATTTTTTTCAGAAAATCAAAGGAGTTTGAAAGATTTTGCGCTCAGCCCATTCCGCATGGCCCTCCAAAAGCCAAAATTATCCTTCAAAAGTCTGAAAAGAAAACATGGAAAGATCGTTCAAAATCCTCTGAGGCTTCTACTCAACATTTTCTGTTGCCTCAACAAAGGAAAGAAGATAATTATGATTCTCCAACAAATAAAATGCGTATTACTCCAACATCGTCCATTCTTCCAACATTACCTCCTCAAGCTTCTGTCCCACCAAAACCTCCTGAAATCATAACAACATCAAGTAGCCGGCCGCAAACGGAAGACGAAAAACGAATGCAAAACCGTTCTGGAGGTGTTGCATCTTTTCAACTTGAGTCAAGATTTCACATTTGAATAGTTTTTAAAATAAATATTTCTATTTGAAGAATTTCTTTTTTTTGAAATAATTGTTTTTTTCATTGAATTTTCAAGTCCATTTTTCTTTTTTTGTAAAATGAAGAAATTTTTTTGCATGTTTTTTAAAATTAAAAAAAAAAAAAAAAAATTCAAGAATTAATATGAAATTTTTCTTATTTTATGAAACATAAAAAGATGTGTTGAAAAAACACATAACAAAGATAACTTGAAACGAATAAGAGTTTATGCACCAAAGCCATAAAGTGTTCTTCCTTGGCGTTTGAGTGAGTAGACAATATCCATGGCGGTAACTGTCTTCCTTCTGGCATGTTCTGTGTATGTCACAGCATCACGAATGATTCCTTCAAGGAACATTTTCAAGATGATTCTTGTTTCATCATAGATAAGGTTGGAGATTCTTTTCACGCCTCCTCTGCGGGCAAGACGGCGGATGGCTGGTTTTGTAATTCCTTGGATGTTATCACGAAGCTTGCGATATCCCTTTGCTCCGGTTTTTCCAATACCTTTTCCTCCTTTTCCTCCTTTTCCACGTCCAGACATATTTTATATAATAGATTTGAGATTAATAATCAATGTTGTTCACATTTGAGATTTTATATTTATATTAGTTAAAAATATCCCATAATATATCAAATGGACATTTACCATAATTTTTAAAATTTTCTTCATTTCAAAGACTTTGCAAACATCCATCAAATTTCAAAATAAATATTTGATTATTTCAGAAAATTTGCTAAAAATAATTTTATGATCAAAACCATATCTTTGGATCAAATTATTGTTTGTTGGAATTGTTGATGGAAGATCAGGGTATTTCACCTATTGCTGATCCTCTTGCAGGACCTAAGTTGACAAAAAAGCTATTCAAATTAGTTAAGCATTGTTTGTCTTTGATTTTTCATTGCATCTTCGATTGTTACGTTGTTTTTTTCATAAACATAGCTGCGAAAGAAAAAACACTTCGAAGAGGTGTTAAAGAAGTGGTAAAAAGCATAAGAAAGGGGAAGAAGGGGTATGATTGACTTATATTATTTTGTGTGCTCAATTTTCATTTTTAATATCAAAAAATATTTTTTTGAAAACCTTTGTCAATGATCAAACAAACTTTCATTATGATAAAAACTTTTTGTAATTTAAATCATAAGGCTTTGCGTTATTGCAGGAGATATCTATCCTATTGACGTCATTTCACATCTTCCTGTCTATTGCGAAAAAATGGACGTTCCATACATTTTTGTTCCTTCAAAAGCAGATCTTGGTGCAGCAGCAGGAACAAAAAGACCAACTTCATGTGTTCTTGCAACAGAACTTGATGGACAAAACTCTCCTGACAAAATTAAACAGAAATATAAAAAGATTCGTGCTGAATTAGCTAAATTTTCTGGTTAAATAATCTTCCGTGTTTTTTTGTTTTTTATTCAAAACAATTGAATTTTAAAGAAGTCTTTTTTAATTGTGAATTTTTAATAAAAAAGAAAATTACGGTTTCATAATTGATCTATTATTCCCTTTCTGGCTTCATACGAAAGGTTGATCTAAAAATGAGGGCACACGTCGTTAATTACAGGAATGTTAAAGAAAAAGGTGAGTTAATGTTTAATGATTTTTCGTTTTAAATCGTATAACGAATGGCTTATTCATGACTTTTCAGTTGCCAAGGCAAAAGGAAATGACGTCACAATTCACTTCAAGGTAAATATAAATCAAATTTTATGATATATTCTTTGATTAATTTTATCTTTTAAAAAAATTTTAGCAAGCACGTGAAATTGCTGGAGTTCTTCGCCACATGAAATTGAAAAGAGCAAAACAATTTCTGTGCCACGTTATTCAGCA
Source organism: Monocercomonoides exilis (assembly GCF_001643675.1). NCBI lineage: Eukaryota > Preaxostyla > Oxymonadida > Polymastigidae > Monocercomonoides > Monocercomonoides exilis. The sequence goes on from NW_027150573.1 coordinate 732,725, forward strand.
CAAAGAAGCCGTTCCATTCCGTCGCTATAAATACGGTATTGGACATAACCCACAAGGAAAGGCATGGAAATGGTCACAAAGCGGATTCCCTGTTAAAGCAAGCAGAGTTTTTCTTGAATTGATCCGTAACTGCGAAAGCAATGCAAAGGTATTGCATTTATTTATGTTTTACGCACTATTTTTTGTAAATTGTCAATCAATATTTATGAATTGAATTTTTTTCAGAAAAACAATCTCAATGTTAGAAACTGCGCCATTGCTCACATCAAAGTTAACAAGGCTCGTATCCACAGCAGAAGAATGTATCGTGCTCATGGTAGAATTAACAGTATGTTGTTGCATCTTTTAAAATGAAAAGAATTGTTTTAAATAAATATTTTTTAATGTTTTGCTTTAAATAGGATTCAACAAAACTCCATGCCATATTGAAATGATCATGACAGAAAAAGGCATCTCTGTTCAAAGAGCAGCTCGCCGTGCAAGAAAGGAAGCAAAGAAGGAGTAAAAGACTCTCCGTTTGTTGGGTGAGTGAAATACAAACATTCTTTGTTTTCATTTTCTTTAGGACTTACCAACATTTCGCCTTTCTTTCGACCATATTCTTTCCTTTCGTATCAATTTTTAAAAATTTGAAGAAGGACAAATTCAATTTTTCAATTTATGTTGATTGACAACGTTTTTCAGATAATACATGAGAAAAAAAAGCCTAAAAACATGATAAATTTCTGAATGTTGATGAACAAATGAGGAGAAAAAATAAAATAAACAACAAAGATTGTTGGTTTTGATACGAACATAAGGATGCTAAAAACACTGTGCAATGATTGTTGAAGAGTGGGCAATTTCTTTCCCATTAAGCATATTTCGTATTTGTAGTAAAGAAATTATTTGAAGGCGTAATATGCGCAGAAGATATGAAATAATACAAAAAATAACAAAGTTTTGCCCTTATGTACCTCCTCCTGAAAAGGAAGTGTGATTATGAAAATTTCTCAAGATTAAAAATATCTGTATTTATTTATGTAGATAACATTTAAAGAAAAGTGCTTCTGGTCAATACTTATATTATTCACATACGTTGTTTTGTTTTTTATGCCTGTTTATGGAATGTCTTCAAAAAACAATTATGAAGTGTTTTTCAGACGTTCTGAAGTGAATCCTGTTCAAGGTAATATATTTTCTTATGAAGAGTTAATTTTTTCTATTGCATAAATTTTATTAAAAGGAACTTTAATGGAAATTGGATTCAGCCCTTTTTTGACAATTGGCATGTTTTTCTCAATTTTGTCAAAAAGTGGAATCTTCGCTCCTGATTCAAATTCTAAGGAAGAAGTTACTGTTCATAATCAATTTATGAAATGTTTTTATTTAGCATTGTTTTTTATGTTCGATTAAACCTTCTGATTTTTTCTTTGCAGTTATTGGATTATCTGTTACTCTTTTCCAAGCAATATTCATGGTGTCAAACGGATCATATGGACCTCTTAGCGAAATTGGAATAATCAAAAGAATTCTCATTGTTGCTCAATTATTCTTTTCTGGATTGTCCATGTGCGTACTGGTTTGTATTGAGAATAACGTGATTTTCGATTTTGATTTAACTGTGATTTGTTTGAAATATGTTTATTCTTTTGCTTGTTAAAAGGACGAATTTCTTGCGAAAGGCTATGGATTTGGAGAATCTGCTATGACTGTGTACTTTGCGTTCATTCCTGCAGAATCGTTGTTTTGGAAATTATTTGCACCAATTAGGAAAACAATAATAAAGCAGCTGTTGCCAACTCAAGTTGAGTCTGCCCTTTCCGATGCCCAACCAGCGGCAAACGCCAACAAACAAGTGGAATACTTGGGGCTTGTCCCGCATGTGTTGTCTGTCTGGTTTGGGAGAGGCAAAGCGCAGACGCTCCAGATGGCTTCATCAGAAGAGCAAAAAGTGTCTCTTCTGTCGAGAATATTGCACAGAAGCGACCCGTCGCTTTCGACCGTGCGGGAGGTAGCAATTGCTCTGCTCCACATCTTCGTCACTTTGTTCTTTGTACAGATTAAGTGCAACATCTTCGCTGTCCACCACAACACTCAGAGCGATTCGACCAAATCTGAGTCACATTCATCTCAATCATCATCATCTTCTTCTTCTTCTACAACCACTTCCGAATCAATGCGTCATTCACCAGACAGCTCTGATAACAAGTCATCGAGTCCGAACTCGCTTAGCAGCATCGAAGCCGGCCACTCGCCGAAATCTACTCTTCTTGTGGCGACTGTTCCGTTCTTCCCTACAGCTTATCTGCCACTCGTGCTCTTTGACTTCTTCAAGGGGCTTGTAGACACACTCTCTCGCAACTTATACTTCCACTTTGTCTGCCCTTCAATGATCAGCTCCATTTCGTCGTCTGCTTCTTCGGCTGATCTTTCAGCTCCGCTTTCTTTCTCCTCTCTCGCTTCAGACGCCCTCACATCAACCTTCTGCAGCACTAAGCCGCGTTCTCTGTTTGCTTTCCTCTACCGCGCTTTTCTTCGCCCTGTTTTGGGCTCGTGGCAGATCGATCGGGTGACTCCTCTCGGAAATGTCATTTCTCACCCAACGTCTGGTCTCTCTGGCCTTATGGCGTGTCCAGCGCTGACTGGTGCTATAAAACCTGCTGCTTCTATGACATATTTTGTTGAGCTTGTGAGCGAAGCTCTGTTTATTGTCGTGTACATTGTTGCGGTTTCTTGTTATTATTTGCCTTTTATGGACACTTCTGTTGAGAAGCTGCAAGAGGATGCAAGAATAGCACTTCAACAAAACTCCAAGGAGAATCGAGGCAAAAAAGAGAAAAGCGAAAATGAGGAAGGAAATGAAGGAGAACATTCTTCTGGTGACTCTACAAAAATTAACTTTTCACAGGAAGAGGAGGAGGAATTAATGAACGATATTGAACATACAACACTGATTGCAGTAATCATTTCAAGCCTTTATGAAGCAATGTTTGTCATTTTGGACAAAGTCACAGGTTTGATTTTCGACTTTTTTTAATTTTATATTCGTTTAAATATAAATTATTAATACTTAATTTAACATTTATTGAATTAGGAAATACAATAAATATTTCTTCGATACTTCAATTTACCATGACTGTATCAAAAATGACAAAGCAAGCCCAGATCGATTGGCAAAACTCTAAGAAACATATTAAATAAAGCGTTAACAATTTTTTGTTAACTTATTTTATATTAGGTCATTTCACTTTTATTTTTTAAAACTACGTTCTTCTATTTATGGCTTTGATCAATTTTTCATTTCAAATCTTGTATTGTGTGAGCATTAATTTTAAATTTAAACTTTATGAATATTTTTTACTATATAGGTCCCTTTCATGCAAACTATCCCCGACGTTCAAGCAGACCAATTGACAAAAGATGCTTTACGCATTGGTCCGAAGGGGAAAAAACTGACGATCAAACGAGGAAAAGGATGTTATCCATTTTCTTTGGGAGAATTGTGCATTGGTCCTTATCAAATTCCTTTAGGTGGTTCATCACCTTCGCCCCCAACTGAATTCAACTTTACCCGTCATTTCAATGACCCGATCCTAACGCAAGCTGTTGCTTCTAAAAATACTGCAGTTACTCTTGCATTGCTTGCAGAAAATCCACACAACATTTTTTACAACTATTTAAGAAAATGGTTTGTTGTCTTAGTCTTTTTTTTATTTCTTATTGTTATTTTTTATCTTTTATTTTACATATTTATTTCTCAATAAGGTACACTTCATTCGCAATTCACAACGGATTAAAATCAATTGTTGTGCAATTCGTTCATGCTGTACATACGTATAGAATGCACATACCATTCGACACAATCGAAAAAATTGCTTTATCTGATGAAAATGGCAATCGATATTTTTGTTTGTTGCTCAATAGTTTTTTATTGCAATGATATATTTTTTTCTCTTTGACGTTTTAAATGTGTTTGCATTTATTTTGTGTTACAGGTAATCGCATGTATCCTCAAGATCAGCCTGATGAAGTACCAAAAGATCCTCTTTCGTGCTTTACTTATTTAGAAATTTATCTATCACAACCACCAAAATTAAAATGGGCCAAAACAAATCACGATATTCGTGACGGCTTTTTTAATCCGTATGAAATTTCCAATCCAATGGAAACAAAAGGAGCAGAAGTTCAAAATGGTATGAACAGTTTGAATAAAAGTTTTGTTTAATACTGTTCTTCATCGACTTATATTTGTTGATTCAGTCTCCTCATTTCCAGGAATCAACACAAAGAGAGGTCCCGTTTATCATCCATGCGCAGCAGATCGGTTTGCTCGTCTCGATGGAATTACAATCCGTTTTAGGTTTGCATAATACTTAAGTGACCTTAAATATTTGAAAATGTATTTTTACATTTTCTATAATAATAACTTTCCTGTTACACTTCTTTTCTCGGCTTTTTTGATACAATAAATATCCAGGCGCTATCGATTTCTTCTTCAAGATCGGTGGATAGATGATCCAAAAATACGTGTTCCATCACATATTCCTGGTGTGTATTTTATTCGATCTTGTTATTTATTCTTCTCAACTGCATTTTGTTTTGTTTTGTTGTCTATTCATTTTATATAAAACAATGCTCGCAACAAACTTCCATATCATTATCATCTCTACAATCACAATGGATTATTATAAAACTATTCCAAACGTCATTTCCTGCATTATTTTTTATTTCTCATATCATTTTCCAGCCAATTCAGCTCCTCTTCCTCCATCTACTCTTCTCGAATATGTTCTTCTGAGTGAGCCTCACCTGGAGCATCTCTTGAAAGAGCAGAATGTTCTTGCCCAGTCAGATTCTCCTCACATCCCATTCGCCTTGGTGTCAATCGCCGACCCAGCGTCTTCTGCTCCCCGTGCAGTGCAAGGGCTGACAGGCTATCTTCCCTTCCTGTTTCCGTCTGCACAGACACAGCAGGGCGAGCCAGCTGCACTTTTGGGCGAGCAGAAAGGAGAAGAGAAAGATTTGGATAAGAAAGGGACGAAGGAGGAATTCATCAATTCTTTGGGAGAGGTTGACGAGAGGAAAGCGCAGGAGAACGAAATAGGAGCCAATGTGCTGTCAAATGAATCAAACATTTCAAACACTTCTTCCACCATCGCTTCTTCTTCTTCTTCTTCTTCTGATATGTCTAATTCCTCTTCCTCTCCTTCTTCTTCAAACAACGAATCACTTCCACAAGACCCTTCTTCTTCTTCTAACACCTCATCTTCTTTAACTTCACAATCTTCCTCGCCTTCTTCCTCATCATCTGCACTTTCTGTCACTTCTGCTCCTTCCTCTCCATCATCCTCCTCAGCCAATCCTTCTTCTTCCATTGCAGATGAGATGCCAATCGCACAACTGGCTGTTGTCGACTTGAACTCCAACGACGACGACCGCCTCGCCACTGAGCTTCTTCGCCTGTTTGACGAGAATTCTGAGATCAGACTGCTTCTGACAGGCATCCTGCAGTCGATGCAGAAGCAGAAGGCGATCGAAGCTGCTTTCATCAACTACATCACCACCTCCCAGCGCATCCAGCCTCTTCCCTTTCCCTCGCAATGGCTCTTCACTCAGATCCAGCTGGCCAATGTCGAAGAGATCCCTCCTCTCGCACCCAGCAAGCGCGAGCCCGACGCCGGCTCCATCTTCCCCTTCTATCCGCTGAATGGGTGTGGATGCCGCTCAGGACAGTGCACGACGCGCAGGTGTGTGTGCTATCTGGCAGGTGTTGGCTGCACCCACCGCTGTCTGTGCCACAAGGGAGGGCCTCACAGCTCCCCTCACAATGGAGCGCCTTCCATCCAGCAGGGCGCAGAGAACTCAGCCACTCCGCTGTCTGGCGGACTGCCCCCGGGATTTGGATCAACTCCCTTCCCGTTGCAGAAACTCACCCAGCTGAATGGGGTGGATGCAGGCAGCGGAGATATGATGGGCTCTTCTGCGCTGGGAAATGGGGGAAATCCAGGTGCGGGGGGAGACAGTGGAATTGGAGGGGGTGGTGCAGGGAATATTTCTGTGGACGATGGCTCCTCTGCGTCTTCATTGAAGCTTCCAGGAATAGCTGATCTGTTTACGGCGACGCCTGTTGTGCCTACACATGCTGCACACGAAGAAGTGCTGGGGATGATGATGAATGGGAAGCTGGGTGAGTATTTGGCCGCACAACCTTGCCGAAATGTGTTCAATGTAATCTTCCCAGCATACGGCATTCTTCAGGCAGCTCCTTGTTTTGCATCGTATCTGCGGCACACAGCAACGACGCTTGTGACACTCCAAACACAACACAGAAAGACACCTGCTGCTCTCCCGCGGAAAGGAAGAGGGCGGCCGAGGAAGAGAGACCACGATCTGATTGTGCACAACCCGACAGGCATTGCAATTGCAGCGCCGAGGCAGCAGATGAGCGGGTATGGTCCGGCCGGCGGTGATGGTGGAGCAGGCGAGCAGATGCACCAGAGTGCATCGTCTCTGTCTCTGCCGCTGCTGCCTGTGGATCTGTGGAGGCTTGTGCGGGAGAGTGAGCTGTACCACTACTGCTGCGAGGAGATGATCCAGCTGTGGGGCTTTGACGAGGAAGACGCGTGGGCCAAGGCGCAGATGCAGCAGTCGCTGATGAAGATGGAAGAGAAGGAGAACGGGATGGACGAGCTGGGAGGGCCTGGGGGTGCAGGAGGAGGGCTGGATGGGATGGGCGACGGATCGGGTGTGTCTGCTCAGATGTCTTTAGCTGCACAGCAGACGCTTACTCAGCCACTGACTGTGGCGTGGCGCAACACAGTGCCATTGTTGGAGCTGACGCCCAGACAGACATACATTCTGCAGGAGATATTTGGTGTGCATCCTCCAATTGCTGTTGTTCCTCTGCCTCCCAACGCTGTCTATGCACATCCAGCATGTGCCCAGCTTGTCACTTCACCATTTTCCTCTTCTTTCCCAAAGATGAAGCCAGCATCCTCTCATCTCTTACCCCAGTCTTCCCAGCAGCAGTCTGTGCGATCTCAAACAGGCTCACCCAGCTTCCCTGACAGTCCACTCTTGTCTGATGCGCCAGATGTTCTGGACAGCGGCGAGACGCCTTATCTGACTGAGTTCTTCACAGGCGCATATCTTGCTGCTCTTCCCCCGCAGGTGCTGACCTTCTCATTCTGCTTCGGCCAGTCCTCGCAAGTGCAGCAGCAGATTCAACAGCAGCTTTCACAGCAACTCCCACAAGACCCCTCTCAAATGGCGCTCACCTCGCAACTCGCGCCTGGTGCGGCTGCTTCTGCGAACATGCTGGCAAATGCAGCACTGCGCTCAATAGACGGCCCGCCAGTTATTCGAGTGGTGGGCGATCTTTCTGTGTATCCCTCGATTGATGACACGCAGCGTGTGAGAGGTTGCATCGTCAACCGCAACGAAGTGTTCCACTGCTCCCGCTGCGACGAGTGCTTCCACGGAAGAATGTGGCACTGCAGGCGGTGCAACAGATGCACCACTGCAATCGACGGAAAGCCGTGTGAGTTCTGCCATCCTCACAAAAGAGAAGGCGTTGTGATTCCGCGCTGGGACAAAGCACGCTCTCAGCTGCATCTGGGCATTGATGGATCTTTAAGCATCGGAGATGGATCGGCTGTGGGCGCTGTGGACTCTCAGCAGCAACAGGGAGTGAATGCACAGGGTGAATTAGTTGGTGAGCGAGACAAAATGAAAGGCTCGAATGTTAAGAATGAAGATGGAACTGGGCAATCAGGAGTAAACTCCTCGTCCTCCTCAGCATCTCAGGCAGCTGGTGTGTCAATGGGCGTGTCGTCACAGCTTGTGTACTCAGACATGGGAGGAAGCCCGTCGCATCTGCAGTCGCAGATGATGCACATCTCGCGCAGTGTGACTGAAGAAGGCGAGACGAGCGAGACTGACAGCGATGCTGAATTAGACTTTTCGCTGTCGCATTCGTACCAGCTTTCCTGCAACAAGCACATGCAAAACATTGAAGCCCGGTTCAACACACTGGCCTTGGCAAGAGAGCCCATCCCGCCAGACATTCAGGACGAGGTGGCTTCGATACGCACAACGGTGGATCATGTGCAGCAGATCTTCTCACAGCACCTGGCGTCGATGACTGCTGCACTCTCGTCGAACCAGGCTGTGTTCTCATCTTCGCAGGGGATGCTTTCTTCTTCGGGTTCTCTCTCTTCACTTCAGACGATGGAGCAGCAGATCCAAGAAGAGCAGGATGCTGTTGAGAGGAACAATCGGATGGCCGAGCTGGAAGTAACTGGCGTTGATGATGCAACGAAATGCCAGGAACCACGAAACAATGTGAATGATATCAATCTGATGGATGTTGGAATTGAAGGGCAGTGAATGTTTTAATCACACTTCTTCACTATCTATTTCATTGTTCCATTTTAAATTTGTGCTTCGGTTTGTTTTTCAACTCTTGCAATCATTTATTCGGTAATTCTGTTGATGATTTCAATCATCGTTCCGGGTGCTTGTTGCGTGTATTTTCTGCTTCGTCATCTCATTTTCAGTTCCCATGTCATTTTCATGTCATTCCTTCAGTGCCTGCTTGCATATCACACCTGTTCTGTCTTATGCGGTCTTTGTTGCATTATTTCTTGTTGGTATCATCATTTCTATCCATATTGGCTTATGTTTTTAATGTTTATATGGCTTGTTGCAATATTAAACCAAAAAGAAAGGGAAAAAATGTCTCTCTCTGCAAGTGATTATAATAGGTAAAGATAAAATTCAACTGACATGAAAAATGAATAAAATGAGATTTATAAAAAAAATTTATTCAAAAAGACGTAAATTGAATTATTTTCAAACAATTAGAATTGCTGTGAAAATTAGATTTATTAATAAGAAGAAGCAAAGAACAGAATAAAGAATCAAGCAGATAAAGCATCGAGTTGATTCTGAATAAGTTCAAGTTGCCTGGAAAATAAAGAAAGCTCTTCATGATTCATCTCAAAAATGATAGAGCGATTGCTTTTCTTCACATGCTCTGGTTGCTGCTGAGATGAGCGATTCTCTGCTGGCTTTGTGGAAGATGAGCTTGTTGAAGAAGAGGCAACGGAAGAAGTTTCAGAAGCGTTTGATGATGAAGTGGCACCCGCAGGAGCATTATCCGATGCCGAGGAAATAACAGTTCCAGAAGGCTAGAGCATATTTGAATGCGAATATAAAAGAAGTGCATTGATGTGCATTCAATTATGTGATGTAACAATCAAATGAGTATGCAAAAAAAGAAAGTTTTTCTTACCTGTACACTGTGCTCGGCTTCGTCAAAAGAAAACTGAAGTGTGGCCATCGGAGCTCGATCAAGTCTTGTAGCAGACTATAAACAAAGTTAAAAGAGTTCGATGTGATTAATTGATTCATTGAAAATGGAATACCGATGCCAATGGAATGTGCGATTCCCACTTAATGGTTTTCACTGCAGGAGGGAAACCAAAGTTTTGATCTCGTAAATTCTGGATAAATGATTCTCCTTTCTTTTCCCATACATTTACAAAATCATTTCTCTGAAATTCAGTGAAAGAAGTCAAATATAAGTTTGATTATTACATATTTTGAATGATAAATACCTTTGTTTCTTCAATTGAAGTCTTTGCAAGCTGTGCAGCAAACTTAGCAGGCTTTAACGTCATGTATGCTGCTTGCTCAAAAATAAAGCAGCAACCTTCGGTAAGGATGTCCATTTCTTCCGCATTAAGCTCAAACATTTCCATGAACATTTTTTCTTCTTCTTCAGTAAATATCTTTCCGACCTACAATAAAAATATTTTATAAATCATCGAAAATTTTTTCTCACTGTACCTTTTCTCCTCCTAATTTTGTTATTACTCTTTTAAGGAATGACTATTAAAAAAAAAAAGAAAGAAGCGAAAAAATTGAAATGAAAAGAAAATGAAAATTGAAAAGAAAATAAACCAGGAATTTTTCTTGTTTGAAATTGTTTATGAGTTCAATTGCAGCTTTGAAATTCTTTGTTTCAGCAAAAAGTTGAGACATTGATCGTATTTAACTTTAATGGGTCAAAAAATCTTAATGAACTAATGTTTTTCTTTTGATTTTGCTGTCTGAACAACTCTTCTTATTGTTTTTCCCTTGAAAAAGAAAAATTGATGTTTGTTGATATTTTGAAATTGTTTAAAGATAATAATGTTTTTCTCAAAAAGTTAAAATGTATTTGTCAAACACATTTTCGAATTATTGAGTGTTGTTTAATTCACTTCATTAACTTAATTTGATATTGCTCCTTGGTGAAATGAATACAAAGAATCATTATCACTTTCAAAATTTTACAAATAATTGGTTAAGTGAAAATATGATAAAGGAAAAGGAAAAGGAAAAAAGGAAATGAGCATTTCATCAAAACATATAAACACATCGATAGAAAATAATATTTTTTTTTTCACAACTCGTTTGAAAATCACTAAATTTTCAAAAACAACAATTTTTCATTTTTCTAGGTGGACGTTTTGATGTGAATTTTTTTTGAACTTTTTGGAAAGAAAAACAAAAAAAAAAAAAAAAAAAAAAAAAAAAAAAAAAAAAAAGGAAAAAAAAAAAAATCCAACAATAAAAAGAAGCTTCATTTTAAAGTCGACCGAGCTGATATTGCTTTTGGTGATTTCAAACTTGGAGATTCCTGATAATTTGGTTTTGATTCCGAGTTAATTGTTAGAAAAACATTCTGGATCAGAACAATGAACACATCAAATGACATTTTTTCAATCAAATTTCAATTTAGCAAAGTTTTTTCAGTATATTTCAATAATAGTTATTCACTGTCTGAGCAAACGTGAATTCTACCTGATTCAATTCTTGCCAATGGTTTTCAACAAGATTCACTTGTTTTTAATATGCAAAACCTGTATCGTTCGTCATTTATCATTCTCTCATTCCATAATTATCATTCATTCAAAACAGCTTTCAATACCAAACTGAAATAATAGAAGTGAAATCTATTGAAAGGTTCACATATGAAAGGATCAATTGAACGGTTGAAAAAACATAGGGCAATTTGAATGAGATGAAAGATGAAAAGAAAATGACAAATAATTTGGAATAAGTTGCTCCTTTCGATTTCTCGTTGTATTCATTTGTTCCTTCATTGAAACTGTTCGTTTGATCTTTTTATTTCTTCTTCAGTTTGATATTGTAAGAAATTGTTTGAACAAACAAGTTTAAGTATCTGGATTATAATTTTGACAAAAATGGATCCTTTCACATTCCTAATAATCTGCTCATTTGCTTTTTCATGAAAATTAAATCTCTTAATTATTAATTCGAATGAATGCTATCTTATAACTGAATGAAGTGATTATTCAAGGTGCAAGGAGTCAAAAAAGCATTTGATTCAGTAATAAACAAAATAATCATTCAAATTTTCAATCAAAAAATAACAATCCTCATCTTCTTCAACAAAGCAATAGTTGAATCCGATGGTCCAATCTTCATATCCATATTCCTCTAACTTCTCAAACAATTTTCTTTTAACTTCTTTTCGTTTTGCCTCATAACTTTCGCTTGCTTTCTTTTCTTTTAATCGTTTGCAAAGTTTTTTTATAAACGATAAACAACATATATTTTGTCGGAGATCGATATTTGATTGGACGATCATTTCGAATATCACATCAATGGCACCGCTTTCCAAAAAATGTTCAATTTCAACGGATTTGTTTCTCACTGAATTATCAAAACATTCTAAACATCTATCGCAAATTTCTCCAAAATTATTTTTAGCTGTTCTTAATATCTGAGCAATGTTTCCTATCAGCTTAACAAATTCTTCATTCCTCAATTGACAATAGCGAAAATAAATTAATAATGTTTTGAGCCATCTCTTTAAAATAATCTCTTCTTTCGTTTCGTTAACTCCTTCCTCATCCTTTTGTCTTTTCCAATCCACACATTTCGAAAGCTCTTCAAGTTCTTTTATTGCCTCTCTTGCGAAATGCAGTTCATTTGCAACAACGTATTCCCAACTTCTATTGTTGCGCAATTGATTTATTAAAAATTGCCAAACTGACTGATAGGCAAGTCGTGTCAAGTTGCGATGCTCCTGGAGATATTTGATGATTTCGGTAATCTTATCCAAGAAAAGTTCTTGTTCCACTTTCTAATGAAAAAGGAGAGAGAACATTAAAAACGTCAAAAATGAAATAGAAATGCTCATACACAAAACCCAATGTTGTTCAAAGCTAACAAAGCCATTTCCACTTCTTTTTGTGCTTCTTCGTTCTCCTCTTTGTCTGATGCAACTTTCAAAAGACAAGGTACGCAAATTGAAATTAGCTTCGATGAAAATATGCTGCCAAGCAAAAGATTGCATTCGCAGAGATCAACAAGAAGTTTTTCATCCTTTTCTTCTTTTTTCTCTTCTTCTTCAAAAATCATTTTCTCGAAACTCTTACTCAATAAAGTGAAATAAAAACCACAAATTTGTGATTCGTTCAACTCATTACAATATCCCACTTGCTTCAACAGTAAAATTGCGTTTTTTAAATCCATTTTCTTTTCTTCAATCATTTTGTTTATTTTATCGAACATTTCATTGTTGAAAACAGATCTGAATTCTTCTTTATTCATTTCATCAATCAGTCTATTTAACTCATAGACATTCTGTTTTTGACTGACTTTGTCACAATCTTCAAATTCAGAAAACAATTCTATAATAAAATATTTGAAGCAGTCACAATCATCACTAATAAAAATAACACTATCTACAAACCAGTGAACTTCTTTGTGATGTCATCCTTATATATTTCTGCAAAGTTTTTGCAATCGTAAAGGAACTACATATTTGTTATTTTAACAGACAACGATACAGAGCGAGAGAGTGAAAAAATGAAATAATATAAAATAAAAAAGCTTGCATATTCATTATAATATCAGCATTCATACATCCATCCACACGCAAGCAATTTTTGTCGATTGAAAACACAAGAAAAGCCGCTTTATTTTTCTGTTATGTTGTAATGGTAGTTTTGATCATTTTCAAACATTTATCTGAAACTGCTTTTTCCTCTGTGAGAATGAGAGAACAAAAAAACATTTGCTTCAAAAGCGTCTTTCGAAAAGAAAATGAGGAGGAGATGCTTGGAGAATTGCTGAAGTCGAATTTCACAACTTTTATTTTTCTTTTTTCAACTTCTTTCGATCTTATGAAAAGACATCTTCTTCGTTATCTTCTTCTTGGAACAGAAAGCTCACCACTAATTGTTATTTAACAATTAATCAGATGCATTTAATTTTTTTTGATTCAACAAGCAATCACAATTTTCAAATTGAATAAAATGTGAAATTTGGAAGGTAGATAAAATTAAATTCATTTTCATTGAGATGTGGTTGAAGCGAAGAACGAATGTGGAAAGGATGATGGAGAGATGTGTGAAGGAGATATCAGAAAATGAATTGAAAAATTGGTAGGAGACAGAAAAGATAGAGAACAGTTAAAGAAAGAGAAAAGGAAAGTGATTTCTCGAATGAGATGAAGTGGAATAGAAAAGACATGGAGGAAAGAAAGAATGAGATGCATATGATGAAAGAGTAGGAGTCAATTATAAAAAGCAGTTCAGATGCTATGCGGAATATGCATATCACGATTATGATGATATTGCATTGAAGTGGGATCGAGGAGAAGGAAAATATGAGAGTGATATCCTTTGGATAGAGTGGCTTGGAATTCGAATGAAATGCGCGATGAGGAGTGAGAGAAGATGGAGATTTGTTGTTGAAAAGAAGGAAGGAATATCAAAAAAAAAAAAAAAAAAAAAAAAAAAAAAAAACAAAGGAAAGGAAAGGGAAAGGGAAAGGGAAAGGGAAAGGGAAATGGAAATGGAAATGGAAATGGAAATGGAGAGGGAATTTTTTTTTGAATACGAAAGCTAATGCTATGCGAAAGAGAGAGAATGGAAAGGAAAAATAGAAGTCAAAAGCAAATGTTGAAAGAGACGAAAATAACTGAAAAGACTGAAAAATTAACTGCTTTCACTGGATATATTTCTGATTGAGTTCTGTTCTTTTCTCTTTTCTCCTTTTTCGTTTTGTTCTTTTGGAAGGATCCACCTCTTCTTTAAATTCTTCTTCTTCTTTTCTTATCATTGTCTTATGATTCTCTAAGATGATGCAAGGAACGGACTTTAAAATAACGACTGCTTTATTGATGAACAAAATAATCAGAGGCATTTTTTGGCAGTCGTAAATATTGATGGTCATTTGAATAACATAACACCATTTCATGGAAGCTCGTCATTAAATCTTCGAATCCTTCTTCTTCCAACTTGTCAAATATCTTTCTTTTCAACTCCTTTCGTTTTGCCTCGTCACTTTCTTCTTTCATCTTTTCATTCAATCCTCCTGAAAGGAACTTTAAAATTATCAAACATTGACGAATTTCATAGTTTTCCAATATTGCTTGCAGAATCTCCTCCAAAGCAGCATCAATAGCCCCTTCTTTGAACAATGAATTAAGAGAAATTCCTTTGTTTTCCATCATGTTTTTCAATAGATAAACAAATTCAAAGCTCGCATTACTAAAAATATTCTTTATCTCTCGAAATGCTTGCACAGCTCTGCCAACGATCCCAGAAGATTCTTCGTTTTTCAAATGAGACGAATAAAAATAAGTTCCCAATATTTGGATCCATCTACTGATTATCATTGCTTCGTTGAGTTCTTTCACTTCATTTGTTTCTTTTCTTTCCCAATTCACGCACTTTGTCAGCTCTTCCAGTTCTCTTGTTGCCTCTCTCGCAAAATGCAACTCATCCAAAATCACTTCTTTCAAACTGTTGTCGTTGATTAGTCTGTTTATTAAAAACTGCCAAGCGCATTAATAAGCCAGTTGTGTAAGATTGTGACGTTCCTGATGATGTTTGACGATTTCTGTGATCTCAGACAAATACAGGTATTTTTCAAGATCCTTGTGAGAAAATAAGAGAGAGAGAATTCAACCTCTTTAAAAATAAAACAGACTCATTCACACATGTCCAACATTGCTCAGAGCCACCAAAGCAATTTCCACTTCTTTTTGAACTTCCTCGTTTTTCTCCCTCTTCAATCCAACTTTCAGAAGACAAGACACGCAAATCGATTTCATTTCATCTGAAGTGATCGATAAATTCAGCAAAGCGAAGCATTCACAAAGCTCAATGAGTGGCTTTTCATTCTTTTCTTCTTTTTTCTTTTCTTCATCAACAATCATCTTCTCAAATCTTTTGCCCAATGAAATGAATCCAAAACTTAAATTTCTTGTATGTTTCAATATTTTAAAACATTCAAAACGCTTCAAAATTTTGAGAACAACACCCAATGATATTTTCTGTTCATCAATCATTTTGTCCATTTCCTCGAAGAATTCTGTTGATAAAACTGAAGGTGATTCTTTTTCATTCATTTCTCCATTAGATCACACACTTCTTCAATGTTCTCTTTTTGCTCAATTTCTGTACAATGTTCCAGTTCAGAAAGCAATTCTTCAAAGATTTGAAATAAAACAAATAAATTTTTCCAAAAAAAAATAAAATAAAATAAAATTCGCAAACTCAATGTTTTATTTATACAAGGAGACAACACTCGCAGTTTTTTAGCTGCATTTCCAACGTCAGTTGCTTCCATTTTGAATAATACTATTTTCATTCAAATTGCAGATGAAGAAACCTTTAAAAAAAATTGAAGTTTTCATAAATGGTTATAGAAAAAAATTGAACTGAAATCAAAATTTTACTGTTTTTATGATGTGTATTTGAAACCAATCAATGCTTTTCTTTGAATAAACACTCTCGTTTTGGTATTATTGATCAAATAGCAAAAAATCATTTTTAAATGTGACAAACTCATCACTTTTAACAATGTTCAAATTATTGTCTATTTCAAATATGGGTATCTCTTTTTGAAAAGTCGCAAATGTTTCTTTTTCAAATTAATAAAAATTTTCATATTTTGATAAGAATTTTGTTTTTACTCACGAAACTTCACTTACATGGAATCAATAACTTGATAATACCATTTCATGAATACTTAAGAAGATTCAATAGTAGAAACAGAAATTTAAGAAAAATATGAGATTTTTGATTTATTAGAAAATTAAACATTTGCGACTTTTCAAAAAGAATTACCCATATATATATATATATATATATTTCGTGAATTTGAAGACAATCATTTTTACTGATGAAACAACAAAATTGATTGGAAAAGCGTTTATTGTTTATCAACGATAACGTTTCATACACATTAAAAATATTACACTGCTGAGTGATCCACTAATCAAAAACTTGGAAATTAATGATCAAAATTATTGTGATTATTTTTGAAATCTTTATTTTTCTTTCAAAATTTTTTGTTCGAATGTTTCACTTTAACATAAACAAAGAAACCAGAAAAATGAGGTTTATTGAAGACAGCAAAATCTTTATTTGTGTTTTAACATTTATTTTTGATACAATGGTGATAAAAACACAAATTAAATACAAAATCTCTTCACAGTTACAAACAACATCTGAAAAATTTCCAAACCGAATAAAGATGTGATTTCTAAAATAATCACAAATTTCAAGAAAGCAAGCACAACAAGGAAAAGGATTAAACTTTCAAAATAGATATAAAAATTAGAGTTTTTTTTATTCAATCAAAACAAAAATGTTTCGAAATACACAAATATACAAATGGAAACATTCTTCCTGTTTCAAATTGAAAAGAAAGACTTTTTCACTTAGAAAAAAAGTGTGAAAAAGGCAAATAAACAACAAGCAAGACGTCATTAATATTCTGAAAATGCAAAAGGCAAGATATATTCTCAAAAAGAATTCAAAGTTCAGATAATAAATGAGTGATTATTTTTGATATGGGTGATTATTTTTGAAATCATATCTTTTTTCTGGGTTTTGATTTTTTAATGATTGTTTGCTTTTTGAAAATATTTTTTGATTCAAAAGAGAAAAAGCTTGATAATTGTTTGAAAAACCAAATGATTTTTCCGAATCAAAAACAAAATGAATTCAATAAGCCTTTTCACTTTTCAATTTTTGTTCATTGATATTCAAGAAAAATTTTAGAACCGAAAATTTTAAAAGAAAAAATATGATTTCAAAAATAGTCACACATATCATATATTTTCTGCAATAATTTCGGTTTGAACATTTGTGAAGAATATTTCTAAAATGGACCCTGAAAAGTGACAGATTTTTTTTATGAAAAACCTTTTATTATTTCAAGTCAAACTTTGGCTTTTGTAACGATTGATAAACATTTAATGTTTAAATGAAAATTATTTAACAAATGACAATAAATCATCATTACATAAACACTCCGAAAAAAGTTATGATTTCAAAAATGATCACACAAATTTTATTTTTAATCCCAATTGATATTAGTGTTCATTCTTGTATCCAAAAACAAATTGATCAAATTCTTTTAACAATTTAAAAAAAAAAAATAGTTTGATTTATTCAGACTGATTATTTATAATGACAAGGTTTAGCACTTGAAGGAACTTGCTTGAACTTAATGAAATTGAA
This sequence comes from Monocercomonoides exilis, assembly GCF_001643675.1. NCBI lineage: Eukaryota > Preaxostyla > Oxymonadida > Polymastigidae > Monocercomonoides > Monocercomonoides exilis. The sequence continues at coordinate 750,268 of NW_027150573.1, forward strand.
ATGTTTACACATTTATCTTCTTTTTGGAGTATTTTGAAAATATGTGAAGTGGAGGAAAATATGGATTTTCTATCTTTTTTTGCACAGACAATAATAACTATATTTCTCTCAGAGCTTTTTTAAACTTTTTCTGATAACATTAAATAATTAGAATTTTATATATGAAAACAAACTTCGTTGAAATCATTTCCAAAAATTTTTATAACGTCACATGAATTTCGACAATTGAGTCTTTTTTATTTATTTTTTGATCGCTGAAAATCAATAAAAAGCTCATCATTTTTCAATGAAAAAAAATGAAGCGAAATATTCTGTCCCACATTTTTCGAGAATTATTTTTATATAAATAGTTTTGGATGTGAATATTTGTAAAAGTTCAGCACAACAATTTGGTGGCACATTCATGGCTGGTGGTTTGCTGAGTTCAGATCATTGTGCCTGTGTTAAAATTCAATTCTCGCATGTCCATTTTAAATAAATTGAAAAAATTGGACAATTATAATTTATGTTCAAATTCTCAGAAATCTTTCATCAATCCCTTCTTCTTCTTTTTTTAGTGAATAACAGAAAGAGGATTAATCAATAAAACAATCCAAACAAATTAACTTATTTGTATTAATTCTTTATTTCGCACAAATTCACAGATAAACTGCTCTGATAAAAATGGCAAGCACAGAATTTATCAATGTTAGAGTGCCCCATAAAGAAATAGTAGATGGGTATTTTTTTTTGAAAAGTCACAAAATATTAATTGATCTGAAAATCAGATCACAAATGATCAGAAAATGTTGATCATTCCGTTACCAAAATAAAATATTTATTATCAAACAAATGCAATTTGATACTTATTCTCAAAGCAGAAAATCTCAAATTTGTCGAGAACTGAAAAAATATTTGAACCAGTGTTCAAATAACACAGAGAATCAACTAATATTATATTACTTAAACCATTCTAATAATGGAAAGAAAATTAAGCAATCATTCATTGAGTGTTTGAATGGTATTGTATTATTATTGTTTTTCTTAATTATAAAAAAAGTTTGTTTTTATTTACAAAAGAAAAATATACCAAAGTTCTGTTTCATTGTGGAATTTTATACGATTTACTAAATAAAAAAGACAAAGTTTTGCTCTTGCAAACATTTTTGAATGTTGTGGAGGAGCAAGAGCTGTTTCAAGCGGGGTGGAGTTGCACAAAGAACAACATTGTTCATGCCAAAAGAATGTTGAAACGTCATGATTATGGAGTGATTCGTTCATCAAAGCCCTATACGCCAACTGCTCGAAAACGTTTATATATATTCTTAATTTAACCTTTTTTAATATTTTTTGAAGCAATGACTCATTTCAATTTTTCGTTTTGTGAATGGTGGCTTCGAAAACACACCACAGAATGTTGCATAAAGAAAAGGAAAAAACGAAATTCTATTATTGAAGAATTATCTGAAGATGATATGGTGTTTCTGAATACAAAGAAAGAAAAAGAAATACCAAATATTACTTCTCCAAACTTGATGGAATATGATAATCATTCTCTTAATATTAAAAAGAACTCCATTGGAGAAAACAAACGAAATATTTCATTGAATTCCAAAGAAGAACTTGAATCAAATCAATACAAATCAAAAACAAATTTCTCACAAGAACAGAAAGATTACATTACAATTATAAACAATAAACAATTATCAAATGTTCAATTTGACATATCAAAAACATTAATAAGTCTAAATAAAAAAAGAAATCAATATAAAAAACTCTTCATCGAAGTGTCGACTTTCATCTTCCATTGCATGCCCAGCTGCCGCCTCTTGCGCCATGTCTTCTGCCTCTTCAAGCAGCGCTGCAAGTTCCAGCTGCTCATCTCCCACTGCATGCCCAGCTGCCGCCTCTTGCGCCATGTCTTCTGCCTCTTCAAGCAGCGCTGCAAGTTCCAGCTGCTCATCTCCCACTGCATGCCCAGCTGCCGCCTCTTGCGCCATGTCTTCTGCCTCTTCAAGCAGCGCTGCAAGTTCCAGCTGCTCATCTCCCACTGCATGCCCAGCTGCCGCCTCTTGCGCCATGTCTTCTGCCTCTTCAAGCAGCGCTGCAAGTTCCAGCTGCTCATCTCCCACTGCATGCCCAGCTGCCGCCTCTTGCGCCATGTCTTCTGCCTCTTCAAGCAGCGCTGCAAGTTCCAGCTGCTCATCTCCCACTGCATGCCCAGCTGCCGCCTCTTGCGCCATGTCTTCTGCCTCTTCAAGCAGCGCTGCAAGTTCCAGCTGCTCATCTCCCACTGCATGCCCAGCTGCCGCCTCTTGCGCCATGTCTTCTGCCTCTTCAAGCAGCGCTGCAAGTTCCAGCTGCTCATCTCCCACTGCATGCCCAGCTGCCGCCTCTTGCGCCATGTCTTCTGCCTCTTCAAGCAGCGCTGCAAGTTCCAGCTGCTCATCTCCCACTGCATGCCCAGCTGCCGCCTCTCGCACCATGTCTTCTGCCTCTTCAAGCAGCGCTGCAAGTTCCAGCTGCTCATCTCCCACTGCATGCCCAGCTGCCGCCTCTTGCGCCATGTCTTCTGCCTCTTCAAGCAGCGCTGCAAGTTCCAGCTGCTCATCTCCCACTGCATGCCCAGCTGCCGCCTCTTGCGCCATGTCTTCTGCCTCTTCAAGCAGCGCTGCAAGTTCCAGCTGCTCATCTCCCACTGCATGCCCAGCTGCCGCCTCTCGCACCATGTCTTCTGCCTCTTCAAGCAGCGCTGCAAGTTCCAGCTGCTCATCTCCCACTGCATGCCCAGCTGCCGCCTCTTGCGCCATGTCTTCTGCCTCTTCAAGCAGCGCTGCAAGTTCCAGCTGCTCATCTCCCACTGCATGCCCAGCTGCCGCCTCTTGCGCCATGTCTTCTGCCTCTTCAAGCAGCGCTGCAAGTTCCAGCTGCTCATCTTCCATTGCATGCCCAGCTGCCGCCTCTTGCGCCATGTCTTCTGCCTCTTCAAGCAGCGCTGCAAGTTCCAGCTGCTCATCTCCCACTGCATGCCCAGCTGCCGCCTCTCGCACCATGTCTTCTGCCTCTTCAAGCAGCGCTGCAAGTTCCAGCTGCTCATCTCCCACTGCATGCCCAGCTGCCGCCTCTTGCGCCATGTCTTCTGCCTCTTCAAGCAGCGCTGCGAGTTCCAGCTGCTCATCTCCCACTGCATGCCCAGCTGCCGCCTCTCGCACCATGTCTTCTGCCTCTTCAAGCAGCGCTGCAAGTTCCAGCTGCTCATCTCCCACTGCATGCCCAGCTGCCGCCTCTTGCGCCATGTCTTCTGCCTCTTCAAGCAGCGCTGCAAGTTCCAGCTGCTCATCTCCCACTGCATGCCCAGCTGCCGCCTCTTGCGCCATGTCTTCTGCCTCTTCAAGCAGCGCTGCAAGTTCCAGCTGCTCATCTCCCACTGCATGCCCAGCTGCCGCCTCTTGCGCCATGTCTTCTGCCTCTTCAAGCAGCGCTGCAAGTTCCAGCTGCTCATCTCCCACTGCATGCCCAGCTGCCGCCTCTTGCGCCATGTCTTCTGCCTCTTCAAGCAGCGCTGCAAGTTCCAGCTGCTCATCTCCCACTGCATGCCCAGCTGCCGCCTCTCGCACCATGTCTTCTGCCTCTTCAAGCAGCGCTGCAAGTTCCAGCTGCTCATCTCCCACTGCATGCCCAGCTGCCGCCTCTTGCGCCATGTCTTCTGCCTCTTCAAGCAGCGCTGCAAGTTCCAGCTGCTCATCTCCCACTGCATGCCCAGCTGCCGCCTCTTGCGCCATGTCTTCTGCCTCTTCAAGCAGCGCTGCAAGTTCCAGCTGCTCATCTTCCATTGCATGCCCAGCTGCCGCCTCTTGCGCCATGTCTTCTGCCTCTTCAAGCAGCGCTGCAAGTTCCAGCTGCTCATCTCCCACTGCATGCCCAGCTGCCGCCTCTTGCGCCATGTCTTCTGCCTCTTCAAGCAGCGCTGCAAGTTCCAGCTGCTCATCTCCCACTGCATGCCCAGCTGCCGCCTCTTGCGCCATGTCTTCTGCCTCTTCAAGCAGCGCTGCAAGTTCCAGCTGCTCATCTCCCACTGCATGCCCAGCTGCCGCCTCTTGCGCCATGTCTTCTGCCTCTTCAAGCAGCGCTGCAAGTTCCAGCTGCTCATCTCCCACTGCATGCCCAGCTGCCGCCTCTTGCGCCATGTCTTCTGCCTCTTCAAGCAGCGCTGCAAGTTCCAGCTGCTCATCTCCCACTGCATGCCCAGCTGCCGCCTCTTGCGCCATGTCTTCTGCCTCTTCAAGCAGCGCTGCAAGTTCCAGCTGCTCATCTCCCACTGCATGCCCAGCTGCCGCCTCTTGCGCCATGTCTTCTGCCTCTTCAAGCAGCGCTGCAAGTTCCAGCTGCTCATCTCCCACTGCATGCCCAGCTGCCGCCTCTCGCACCATGTCTTCTGCCTCTTCAAGCAGCGCTGCAAGTTCCAGCTGCTCATCTCCCACTGCATGCCCAGCTGCCGCCTCTTGCGCCATGTCTTCTGCCTCTTCAAGCAGCGCTGCAAGTTCCAGCTGCTCATCTCCCACTGCATGCCCAGCTGCCGCCTCTTGCGCCATGTCTTCTGCCTCTTCAAGCAGCGCTGCAAGTTCCAGCTGCTCATCTCCCACTGCATGCCCAGCTGCCGCCTCTTGCGCCATGTCTTCTGCCTCTTCAAGCAGCGCTGCAAGTTCCAGCTGCTCATCTCCCACTGCATGCCCAGCTGCCGCCTCTTGCGCCATGTCTTCTGCCTCTTCAAGCAGCGCTGCAAGTTCCAGCTGCTCATCTCCCACTGCATGCCCAGCTGCCGCCTCTTGCGCCATGTCTTCTGCCTCTTCAAGCAGCGCTGCAAGTTCCAGCTGCTCATCTCCCACTGCATGCCCAGCTGCCGCCTCTTGCGCCATGTCTTCTGCCTCTTCAAGCAGCGCTGCAAGTTCCAGCTGCTCATCTCCCACTGCATGCCCAGCTGCCGCCTCTTGCGCCATGTCTTCTGCCTCTTCAAGCAGCGCTGCAAGTTCCAGCTGCTCATCTCCCACTGCATGCCCAGCTGCCGCCTCTTGCGCCATGTCTTCTGCCTCTTCAAGCAGCGCTGCAAGTTCCAGCTGCTCATCTCCCACTGCATGCCCAGCTGCCGCCTCTTGCGCCATGTCTTCTGCCTCTTCAAGCAGCGCTGCAAGTTCCAGCTGCTCATCTCCCACTGCATGCCCAGCTGCCGCCTCTTGCGCCATGTCTTCTGCCTCTTCAAGCAGCGCTGCAAGTTCCAGCTGCTCATCTCCCACTGCATGCCCAGCTGCCGCCTCTCGCACCATGTCTTCTGCCTCTTCAAGCAGCGCTGCAAGTTCCAGCTGCTCATCTCCCACTGCATGCCCAGCTGCCGCCTCTTGCGCCATGTCTTCTGCCTCTTCAAGCAGCGCTGCAAGTTCCAGCTGCTCATCTCCCACTGCATGCCCAGCTGCCGCCTCTTGCGCCATGTCTTCTGCCTCTTCAAGCAGCGCTGCAAGTTCCAGCTGCTCATCTCCCACTGCATGCCCAGCTGCCGCCTCTTGCGCCATGTCTTCTGCCTCTTCAAGCAGCGCTGCAAGTTCCAGCTGCTCATCTCCCACTGCATGCCCAGCTGCCGCCTCTTGCGCCATGTCTTCTGCCTCTTCAAGCAGCGCTGCAAGTTCCAGCTGCTCATCTCCCACTGCATGCCCAGCTGCCGCCTCTCGCACCATGTCTTCTGCCTCTTCAAGCAGCGCTGCAAGTTCCAGCTGCTCATCTCCCACTGCATGCCCAGCTGCCGCCTCTTGCGCCATGTCTTCTGCCTCTTCAAGCAGCGCTGCAAGTTCCAGCTGCTCATCTCCCACTGCATGCCCAGCTGCCGCCTCTCGCACCATGTCTTCTGCCTCTTCAAGCAGCGCTGCAAGTTCCAGCTGCTCATCTCCCACTGCATGCCCAGCTGCCGCCTCTTGCGCCATGTCTTCTGCCTCTTCAAGCAGCGCTGCAAGTTCCAGCTGCTCATCTCCCACTGCATGCCCAGCTGCCGCCTCTTGCGCCATGTCTTCTGCCTCTTCAAGCAGCGCTGCAAGTTCCAGCTGCTCATCTCCCACTGCATGCCCAGCTGCCGCCTCTTGCGCCATGTCTTCTGCCTCTTCAAGCAGCGCTGCAAGTTCCAGCTGCTCATCTCCCACTGCATGCCCAGCTGCCGCCTCTTGCGCCATGTCTTCTGCCTCTTCAAGCAGCGCTGCAAGTTCCAGCTGCTCATCTCCCACTGCATGCCCAGCTGCCGCCTCTTGCGCCATGTCTTCTGCCTCTTCAAGCAGCGCTGCAAGTTCCAGCTGCTCATCTCCCACTGCATGCCCAGCTGCCGCCTCTTGCGCCATGTCTTCTGCCTCTTCAAGCAGCGCTGCAAGTTCCAGCTGCTCATCTCCCACTGCATGCCCAGCTGCCGCCTCTTGCGCCATGTCTTCTGCCTCTTCAAGCAGCGCTGCAAGTTCCAGCTGCTCATCTCCCACTGCATGCCCAGCTGCCGCCTCTTGCGCCATGTCTTCTGCCTCTTCAAGCAGCGCTGCAAGTTCCAGCTGCTCATCTCCCACTGCATGCCCAGCTGCCGCCTCTTGCGCCATGTCTTCTGCCTCTTCAAGCAGCGCTGCAAGTTCCAGCTGCTCATCTCCCACTGCATGCCCAGCTGCCGCCTCTTGCGCCATGTCTTCTGCCTCTTCAAGCAGCGCTGCAAGTTCCAGCTGCTCATCTCCCACTGCATGCCCAGCTGCCGCCTCTTGCGCCATGTCTTCTGCCTCTTCAAGCAGCGCTGCAAGTTCCAGCTGCTCATCTCCCACTGCATGCCCAGCTGCCGCCTCTCGCACCATGTCTTCTGCCTCTTCAAGCAGCGCTGCAAGTTCCAGCTGCTCATCTCCCACTGCATGCCCAGCTGCCGCCTCTTGCGCCATGTCTTCTGCCTCTTCAAGCAGCGCTGCAAGTTCCAGCTGCTCATCTCCCACTGCATGCCCAGCTGCCGCCTCTTGCGCCATGTCTTCTGCCTCTTCAAGCAGCGCTGCAAGTTCCAGCTGCTCATCTCCCACTGCATGCCCAGCTGCCGCCTCTTGCGCCATGTCTTCTGCCTCTTCAAGCAGCGCTGCAAGTTCCAGCTGCTCATCTCCCACTGCATGCCCAGCTGCCGCCTCTCGCACCATGTCTTCTGCCTCTTCAAGCAGCGCTGCAAGTTCCAGCTGCTCATCTCCCACTGCATGCCCAGCTGCCGCCTCTTGCGCCATGTCTTCTGCCTCTTCAAGCAGCGCTGCAAGTTCCAGCTGCTCATCTCCCACTGCATGCCCAGCTGCCGCCTCTTGCGCCATGTCTTCTGCCTCTTCAAGCAGCGCTGCAAGTTCCAGCTGCTCATCTCCCACTGCATGCCCAGCTGCCGCCTCTTGCGCCATGTCTTCTGCCTCTTCAAGCAGCGCTGCAAGTTCCAGCTGCTCATCTCCCACTGCATGCCCAGCTGCCGCCTCTTGCGCCATGTCTTCTGCCTCTTCAAGCAGCGCTGCAAGTTCCAGCTGCTCATCTCCCACTGCATGCCCAGCTGCCGCCTCTTGCGCCATGTCTTCTGCCTCTTCAAGCAGCGCTGCAAGTTCCAGCTGCTCATCTCCCACTGCATGCCCAGCTGCCGCCTCTTGCGCCATGTCTTCTGCCTCTTCAAGCAGCGCTGCAAGTTCCAGCTGCTCATCTCCCACTGCATGCCCAGCTGCCGCCTCTTGCGCCATGTCTTCTGCCTCTTCAAGCAGCGCTGCAAGTTCCAGCTGCTCATCTCCCACTGCATGCCCAGCTGCCGCCTCTTGCGCCATGTCTTCTGCCTCTTCAAGCAGCGCTGCAAGTTCCAGCTGCTCATCTCCCACTGCATGCCCAGCTGCCGCCTCTTGCGCCATGTCTTCTGCCTCTTCAAGCAGCGCTGCAAGTTCCAGCTGCTCATCTCCCACTGCATGCCCAGCTGCCGCCTCTCGCACCATGTCTTCTGCCTCTTCAAGCAGCGCTGCAAGTTCCAGCTGCTCATCTCCCACTGCATGCCCAGCTGCCGCCTCTTGCGCCATGTCTTCTGCCTCTTCAAGCAGCGCTGCAAGTTCCAGCTGCTCATCTCCCACTGCATGCCCAGCTGCCGCCTCTTGCGCCATGTCTTCTGCCTCTTCAAGCAGCGCTGCAAGTTCCAGCTGCTCATCTCCCACTGCATGCCCAGCTGCCGCCTCTTGCGCCATGTCTTCTGCCTCTTCAAGCAGCGCTGCAAGTTCCAGCTGCTCATCTCCCACTGCATGCCCAGCTGCCGCCTCTCGCACCATGTCTTCTGCCTCTTCAAGCAGCGCTGCAAGTTCCAGCTGCTCATCTCCCACTGCATGCCCAGCTGCCGCCTCTTGCGCCATGTCTTCTGCCTCTTCAAGCAGCGCTGCAAGTTCCAGCTGCTCATCTCCCACTGCATGCCCAGCTGCCGCCTCTTGCGCCATGTCTTCTGCCTCTTCAAGCAGCGCTGCAAGTTCCAGCTGCTCATCTCCCACTGCATGCCCAGCTGCCGCCTCTTGCGCCATGTCTTCTGCCTCTTCAAGCAGCGCTGCAAGTTCCAGCTGCTCATCTCCCACTGCATGCCCAGCTGCCGCCTCTTGCGCCATGTCTTCTGCCTCTTCAAGCAGCGCTGCAAGTTCCAGCTGCTCATCTCCCACTGCATGCCCAGCTGCCGCCTCTTGCGCCATGTCTTCTGCCTCTTCAAGCAGCGCTGCAAGTTCCAGCTGCTCATCTCCCACTGCATGCCCAGCTGCCGCCTCTTGCGCCATGTCTTCTGCCTCTTCAAGCAGCGCTGCAAGTTCCAGCTGCTCATCTCCCACTGCATGCCCAGCTGCCGCCTCTTGCGCCATGTCTTCTGCCTCTTCAAGCAGCGCTGCAAGTTCCAGCTGCTCATCTCCCACTGCATGCCCAGCTGCCGCCTCTCGCACCATGTCTTCTGCCTCTTCAAGCAGCGCTGCAAGTTCCAGCTGCTCATCTCCCACTGCATGCCCAGCTGCCGCCTCTTGCGCCATGTCTTCTGCCTCTTCAAGCAGCGCTGCAAGTTCCAGCTGCTCATCTCCCACTGCATGCCCAGCTGCCGCCTCTTGCGCCATGTCTTCTGCCTCTTCAAGCAGCGCTGCAAGTTCCAGCTGCTCATCTCCCACTGCATGCCCAGCTGCCGCCTCTTGCGCCATGTCTTCTGCCTCTTCAAGCAGCGCTGCAAGTTCCAGCTGCTCATCTCCCACTGCATGCCCAGCTGCCGCCTCTTGCGCCATGTCTTCTGCCTCTTCAAGCAGCGCTGCAAGTTCCAGCTGCTCATCTCCCACTGCATGCCCAGCTGCCGCCTCTTGCGCCATGTCTTCTGCCTCTTCAAGCAGCGCTGCAAGTTCCAGCTGCTCATCTCCCACTGCATGCCCAGCTGCCGCCTCTTGCGCCATGTCTTCTGCCTCTTCAAGCAGCGCTGCAAGTTCCAGCTGCTCATCTCCCACTGCATGCCCAGCTGCCGCCTCTTGCGCCATGTCTTCTGCCTCTTCAAGCAGCGCTGCAAGTTCCAGCTGCTCATCTCCCACTGCATGCCCAGCTGCCGCCTCTTGCGCCATGTCTTCTGCCTCTTCAAGCAGCGCTGCAAGTTCCAGCTGCTCATCTCCCACTGCATGCCCAGCTGCCGCCTCTTGCGCCATGTCTTCTGCCTCTTCAAGCAGCGCTGCAAGTTCCAGCTGCTCATCTCCCACTGCATGCCCAGCTGCCGCCTCTTGCGCCATGTCTTCTGCCTCTTCAAGCAGCGCTGCAAGTTCCAGCTGCTCATCTCCCACTGCATGCCCAGCTGCCGCCTCTTGCGCCATGTCTTCTGCCTCTTCAAGCAGCGCTGCAAGTTCCAGCTGCTCATCTCCCACTGCATGCCCAGCTGCCGCCTCTTGCGCCATGTCTTCTGCCTCTTCAAGCAGCGCTGCAAGTTCCAGCTGCTCATCTCCCACTGCATGCCCAGCTGCCGCCTCTCGCACCATGTCTTCTGCCTCTTCAAGCAGCGCTGCAAGTTCCAGCTGCTCATCTCCCACTGCATGCCCAGCTGCCGCCTCTTGCGCCATGTCTTCTGCCTCTTCAAGCAGCGCTGCAAGTTCCAGCTGCTCATCTCCCACTGCATGCCCAGCTGCCGCCTCTTGCGCCATGTCTTCTGCCTCTTCAAGCAGCGCTGCAAGTTCCAGCTGCTCATCTCCCACTGCATGCCCAGCTGCCGCCTCTTGCGCCATGTCTTCTGCCTCTTCAAGCAGCGCTGCAAGTTCCAGCTGCTCATCTCCCACTGCATGCCCAGCTGCCGCCTCTTGCGCCATGTCTTCTGCCTCTTCAAGCAGCGCTGCAAGTTCCAGCTGCTCATCTCCCACTGCATGCCCAGCTGCCGCCTCTTGCGCCATGTCTTCTGCCTCTTCAAGCAGCGCTGCAAGTTCCAGCTGCTCATCTCCCACTGCATGCCCAGCTGCCGCCTCTTGCGCCATGTCTTCTGCCTCTTCAAGCAGCGCTGCAAGTTCCAGCTGCTCATCTCCCACTGCATGCCCAGCTGCCGCCTCTTGCGCCATGTCTTCTGCCTCTTCAAGCAGCGCTGCAAGTTCCAGCTGCTCATCTCCCACTGCATGCCCAGCTGCCGCCTCTTGCGCCATGTCTTCTGCCTCTTCAAGCAGCGCTGCAAGTTCCAGCTGCTCATCTCCCACTGCATGCCCAGCTGCCGCCTCTTGCGCCATGTCTTCTGCCTCTTCAAGCAGCGCTGCAAGTTCCAGCTGCTCATCTCCCACTGCATGCCCAGCTGCCGCCTCTCGCACCATGTCTTCTGCCTCTTCAAGCAGCGCTGCAAGTTCCAGCTGCTCATCTCCCACTGCATGCCCAGCTGCCGCCTCTTGCGCCATGTCTTCTGCCTCTTCAAGCAGCGCTGCAAGTTCCAGCTGCTCATCTCCCACTGCATGCCCAGCTGCCGCCTCTCGCACCATGTCTTCTGCCTCTTCAAGCAGCGCTGCAAGTTCCAGCTGCTCATCTCCCACTGCATGCCCAGCTGCCGCCTCTTGCGCCATGTCTTCTGCCTCTTCAAGCAGCGCTGCAAGTTCCAGCTGCTCATCTCCCACTGCATGCCCAGCTGCCGCCTCTTGCGCCATGTCTTCTGCCTCTTCAAGCAGCGCTGCAAGTTCCAGCTGCTCATCTCCCACTGCATGCCCAGCTGCCGCCTCTTGCGCCATGTCTTCTGCCTCTTCAAGCAGCGCTGCAAGTTCCAGCTGCTCATCTCCCACTGCATGCCCAGCTGCCGCCTCTTGCGCCATGTCTTCTGCCTCTTCAAGCAGCGCTGCAAGTTCCAGCTGCTCATCTCCCACTGCATGCCCAGCTGCCGCCTCTTGCGCCATGTCTTCTGCCTCTTCAAGCAGCGCTGCAAGTTCCAGCTGCTCATCTCCCACTGCATGCCCAGCTGCCGCCTCTTGCGCCATGTCTTCTGCCTCTTCAAGCAGCGCTGCAAGTTCCAGCTGCTCATCTCCCACTGCATGCCCAGCTGCCGCCTCTTGCGCCATGTCTTCTGCCTCTTCAAGCAGCGCTGCAAGTTCCAGCTGCTCATCTCCCACTGCATGCCCAGCTGCCGCCTCTCGCACCATGTCTTCTGCCTCTTCAAGCAGCGCTGCAAGTTCCAGCTGCTCATCTCCCACTGCATGCCCAGCTGCCGCCTCTTGCGCCATGTCTTCTGCCTCTTCAAGCAGCGCTGCAAGTTCCAGCTGCTCATCTCCCACTGCATGCCCAGCTGCCGCCTCTTGCGCCATGTCTTCTGCCTCTTCAAGCAGCGCTGCAAGTTCCAGCTGCTCATCTCCCACTGCATGCCCAGCTGCCGCCTCTTGCGCCATGTCTTCTGCCTCTTCAAGCAGCGCTGCAAGTTCCAGCTGCTCATCTCCCACTGCATGCCCAGCTGCCGCCTCTCGCACCATGTCTTCTGCCTCTTCAAGCAGCGCTGCAAGTTCCAGCTGCTCATCTCCCACTGCATGCCCAGCTGCCGCCTCTTGCGCCATGTCTTCTGCCTCTTCAAGCAGCGCTGCAAGTTCCAGCTGCTCATCTCCCACTGCATGCCCAGCTGCCGCCTCTTGCGCCATGTCTTCTGCCTCTTCAAGCAGCGCTGCAAGTTCCAGCTGCTCATCTCCCACTGCATGCCCAGCTGCCGCCTCTTGCGCCATGTCTTCTGCCTCTTCAAGCAGCGCTGCAAGTTCCAGCTGCTCATCTCCCACTGCATGCCCAGCTGCCGCCTCTTGCGCCATGTCTTCTGCCTCTTCAAGCAGCGCTGCAAGTTCCAGCTGCTCATCTCCCACTGCATGCCCAGCTGCCGCCTCTCGCACCATGTCTTCTGCCTCTTCAAGCAGCGCTGCAAGTTCCAGCTGCTCATCTCCCACTGCATGCCCAGCTGCCGCCTCTTGCGCCATGTCTTCTGCCTCTTCAAGCAGCGCTGCAAGTTCCAGCTGATCGTCTGATTCAATTATCCAAACTTCTTTCTTCCATGTACTGACTGAAACAAATAACGGAAATTCATTTGATGAAACAAATATTTAACATAATATTAATATGAATGTGACAAATGAAAAATCTATCGAGAAAGAATTGCATTCATCAAAAATCGAATCAAAAAATTCTAAAATGAAAAAGAAGATGATGTCCTCATTTTTGAAAGAATCTTCAAACGATATAATTGATCAAACTTCGAAAAACGAAGATGAAAAATGGTTTGAGAATGAAATACGTATAATTAATGGATCCAAATATTCGCTTTGGAAGCAAATGGTGAAGGAAATTGATGTTAAACTTAGCTATTCACACTTTTACACACTTTCAAAAAATTTAAGAAAATCAAAAAGAAGAACTGATGTGTGTAATTTGTGTGCTCGAAGAGAAATATTAACGAAGATTCAAAGAATCAGACATTTAACGTTGAAGGAAAGGGAAGAAAAAAGATTATTAGAAATTCATCAAATAATCCAGAACAAACAGAGAAATTATTATCATAAATGTATTGAAGAACTTTCATTCGGACAAACAATTGTTATTCTCGATTACAAACAAAACTGGTGCCTCCCAATAAAACAATCCCAGGTGAGCAGAGATTTTTATGAAAAGAAAGAAGTTTCTCACCTGGGAGTTGTTATTTATCAATCACAACACAAAAGAAATAGCAAATCTAGTTTCCACTTTTTCTCAGAAGTGCTTTCCAAGGACAGTCGATAGAATATCGACTGCCTTGAAAATGCACTTGAACTCACTCTTCACTCTTCACGTACAAACAGATCGCTCAAAGTGTGGACCGACTGCGGTCCCCATTTTCGGAATGGCTCTTTTCTGCATTTTCTTCTTTATCCTTCATCAAAAATCTTCAAAACATTCTCATCAACCTCGCTTTCCTTCTTTGCAGAAGGACACGGAAAAAGCGAGGTTGATGGAGAGTTTGGTGTCCTCTCGAGAGAAGCACAGAACTCTCGAGAGGACATCTCATCTGTTGATGAGCTAATCTCTTTTTTCAAAAAAAGATTTAACTCATCAACAGATGAGATAGGAAGTGCCTCAATCAATAGGCACTTCCTCCCATACACCCCTCGGCTTCAGGTGAGAGTCTCACCGAAGCTGAGGGTGAAAGAGTTGAAGAAAAATCTATTATGGAGCAGCGAAGAAGGAAGGATTTTCGCTGCTCCATTCGACGAAGAAGAAAATACAAGATGGAGTGAAGTGAGGGTTGCTGTTTCTTTCGAAAGAGCGAAGAAACAAGCAACAAGCAAGATATACTCTTGCCTCTCTTCTCCAATTGGAAAGCAAACACTTTCACTTATTTTAGGAAGATGGGAAGAGGAAAAAGACAATCATTCAATATCAGAATTGCTTCCATGCGAAGAAGGAACAGCCGAAGGAACAGCCGAAGAAACAGCCGAAGAAACAGCCGAAGAAACAGCCGAAGAAACAGCCGAAGAAACAAATAATTTTGATAATAAACCAAGACGCACTTATTCTCAAAATGTTTGCCAATGGGATGTTGAAGACGAAGAAAGAAGGAAGGAAGCTATTGTTCTCATTGAGGAAGAAGGCTATGCAGAAGAGATAAGTGGAACGATAATAAGTGACAATGATGATGCTAACTTTTAAATAAATCTGAACTTTGAATTAAAAGAGAAGTGTGAAGATAATGCTTGTCTCCAAACATTTTGAATATTCAAAATCTTTGTGACATATTTTCAAAACGTTCTTTTTCTCAACTTCTCTTTCAGCTCAAATCCATTGCTCCTCCAGCGGCATCTCCATCGTCACCATCTCAAATGCTTTCGGATCTTTTCTCACTCAGTCATTCACTAACTCCCTCAAATTATCTGCTTCATTCTTGACTTTTCTGCACCAAACAACATACAAAACAAATCCAACGAAAGCAATCAGAAATATTTTCAACATTGATTCCAAAGCTTTCGCATTTAATTTTCTCGTGCAATACATTTCTTTCAGATGCAACATGAGACGCATTCAGATTGTTGATGGACATTTTCCCTCTCTCCAAACGAGCAATCCCGAAGCTCGACAGAAAAGTCAGATAAGAATATGTTACGCTCTCAAGATGGATTTCTCCACCTTCTCCTACAGCAATCCACAATTTCCCCGTCTCTTCAGAGCCTTCGCTTCCTCCAAATTCACAATTCAATATTGTTACTCGCCCGCCATTCATCTGAATAACACCAGTGTTTCCTTCTACCGGTGAGATTGGTAGTTTGAAAATAAGTCTGTTGAGCAGAAGTACTGTTGGTGAAATATCATCAACCACATAAAAGAAACCGTTGCTTTCTATTCTCAGCTCAGATTTGTCAGCAACACCACGGATCGTCAGCGATTTCCCATCTCTTCTCATCTCTCCAGAAACCCAGTTGTGGATGTTGATCTGGACAGTCGTCTTGTTCTCTTTCAGGTTGCTGACACCAACCTCCAATCGATCGCATGGATTCGGATCGCTTCCACAGTTCGGTAAAGTGCTTTTTCCTCCCTCAACAAAGATGATATCTGATGCTCAAGAAAACAGATATTTCTTGATTAAGCAATTAATCAACGGACTGCCAAATGAGTCCATATCCCAGAAATATTGCTCTAGCGTGCTCAATTCGTCAATTGTCCCAAACCACAAATCTTCTTTGATCAGCGTTTCTGGATTCCATCAAAGCAGAAATAGGTCATTTTTCTTTGAAGCTAGATTTCTTGTGAACGTGTTTGACTTCATCGAATACTGAACATTCACATCGAAGTTCAGATGCAGTCCTCCCCCATATCCCTGTGCTCCCAGCGCTGCACAGCTCTCCACTCTGTTCAGAGTGAATATCAGCTCTCCTCCATTCGACACATTGAAAGCTCCCATCCCACCAAATGGAATCTCGCCTTGGCACATAGCTTTCGAAAATACAAAGTTGCTGATCTCCACTCGCTTTCCTTGTCCAATAACGCCTGAAAAGACTGAGCCATTCCCGTTGTTACGAGTCACATTCGACAATTCGCTTGAAAGTATTTTTATTCCATTTCCTTCCTCAATAGAAATAACACTGCCACTTTCCAGTGTTGTTCCATTGACTGTTAGCATTTTGATGTCGGCTGAAGATTCACCTATCAAGTGAATAAGCTCATGTGAAGTCTGGCTCTCAATCCCTTCAATAGTGCATCCTGCAATAAATAATAATGTTCCTTGCCCTCTCAGCTCGACTGCAGCAATATCTCCAAAGTCAATTCTTTCAGCTCAAATTCAGTTAAATGAATTTCGCCTCCTGTTGCACAAAGTATGCTGAATTGAATTGCCTCGCGTTCTATTTGCCTTGTCACTGAGCAATTAGCAATGCTCAAAGTTGATTGCTGGCACAGAATCAGAAACAAACGAGGCGTTTCAACGAAGCTTGGAGGCAAGGAAAACGTAATATTCGAAATTGACACATCTGCTTCTGTCTCAATCAAACCATCCCCATCCCCGCTTCCGTTGCTGCAGACAAAAATAGATGAATCCTTTGTTGTTGCAAAAATTGTAACAGAACACGAGGCAAGCCTTGTGCAGCTATCCAGCTGGAAAGATGGGAGTACTTCAACAACACCTTGCTCTTACACTGATCCAAATCTCAATTCAACAACTTTGCTGATTGTATGGCAAGGCGCAAATGAAAATCCGCATCCCGAATGATCATATCCTCCATCTGCTTCACTTCCAACATATCCGCTTTCAGAAAATGAAGTTAGAAATTCAGTTAAAGGAATCGCATAATCTTGATTGCAAGAGACTCGCTCATACCCCTTCAAATCCGTTTTGTTCATCTCCCTCCAAGCTATTTGGAAGTTATCTGCTCGAACTGTCTCAGTCAAGTTGTTGGCATCCACAAATATGTTATTTCCTTTCCACGCTTTGCATTCAAAGAATGTCAGGTTTTTCAGCGAACAAACTTCATTATTATCTGAAATAAGCAGATATATCCCTCCTCCTAATCCTCTTCCTCTATTTAATTCTTCACCGCTTGGTACATTTCAGTTGCTGAATCTGGTGTTGTTCACAGCAACGTTCATATTCCCCTGTTTCTGGATAAACAAAGATCCGCCCTTCAGCTCGTTTCCGTTTTCGCATGATGAACTTAACTTGCACCCATCAATCACAATCTCGGAGTTTCCTCTATTCCCTTATGCACTGAACAGTTCACCATTTCCGTTCTTCGCGTCATTTTGATGGAAAAAACAATATCTTATCAATTGAGTCTGAATAGCTTGTTCCGAAAGTCCACTGAAGTTTATTCCTGCTCCTTCTAAAATTGTTGAATTTGTAAATATTCCATTCACTGTGTTCAAGATAATCATATTTTCTGTGATCAAAAGTGCTTAATGGTTAATACTCGGCAAAGCGAAATTAAATTATATGTAACCAGAAGAATTTCCATCCCAATTTTTCACAAAACGAGAGTTTGAAAAAATGAAGGTTCCTGATGACCGAAGATATTTCAGACGTAAGAAACACACCATTCCATAAGAATGTAAAATTGAGCAATTTTCAATAGCAAGATCTGTGTATTGTTCATTTTTCATATGATCAACGCGGTAAATCGCTTCTCCACGATTTGCGCAACACTTGCTGAAATTTGATGAAATCAATATTAGTTTTTTTCCAAATTTGAAAAATGGAAATCGCCTCCATGAATGAGCTCTTCATTTTCAATTGCGCTTATTCAGTCAAATAAACTATAACGAATATTGATTGATGCACCATGTGTAGAAGCGGCAATTATACTCTCAGATTCTTGTGGGTGTGTGTTTCCCGCTTATACCACAAAAATAAAAGTTCTCCCGTATCAAGAAGGTTTTTTCTCCCTGGCTGCATTATACTGTTTCTTGATCCAAAAACACTATCACTACTTAAATAACTGCTGTCACTTCACTATGGGAACAAGATTCAGAAATTTTGCATTTTCTGGGATGTTCGTTTTGTAAAAATATACGCAATTTCACTTGTAATATGATAATAAGAATGATTCTTGTATATGTTGAAATAAACTCTGACAGTTCATTTCACAACCAAAAAAATTGTGCAGTATTGTGCTTCTCAATAGTGCTATTGAACATGTTTTTTATAAAATAAAAATAAGTATAATGAAAGCTCAATAAACATTTTTTGCTTTGATCAAAAATAATATTCAAATTTCTTTATTGTTTAATAATTTTTTGTAAAGAAGAATTTCACAATTATCAAACAAACTTTCATGGAAAAGTTTGTTTGATAATTGTGAAATTCTTCTTTTCAAAAAATTATTTAAACAATAAATTATGTTTCTGTTTTCTTATCAAAATTAAAATTTCATTTTTGTTATGAATTATTGTTTTATTTGCTTAAACTATTCTGTAACTGCTGATATATAAAATGTTCATAGTTTGTATGGATTCTTTTTCTAGTTAAAAATTGAGATTCGTTAATGAATCAAATTTTTATTTGATAATAATTTTTCATTGCACAGAATGCAACTGGAATTTCAATTAATGCAAAGAATCCTCCCACAAGTTTGATAAAGATGTTAAACACGCAAATCAAACGGTTTTTATCTATCTTTCATTTAAATGCTATATTATTCTATTAAAATGTTAAATTTCTATTTTTAAGCTTAGAAAGTTTGCTGCATATTTCAGAGCACATTTTGTGAAATATCCTACAATACGGGACTGCGAAACAGACTCTTTAGAAGAAGAAATGGATATTCAGCTGAATGATGTGAAATACCAGAGTGAGACGCTATTTGTATCTTCTGCTGATAAAAACTGGGAAGACAGCAAGCAATGCGGAGAGTTTCGTTTTCCTTGTGAGTCATTAGATGTTGGAATGCAATACATCATCCCTTCGCGCAATTCGTAGCTGTTGATATAAGGGGAAATGATCATCAATGGAGAAAGCAGTGCGTTGAATGTTATTGTGCGCTCCCTTGAATCTATTTCATCTGCTTTGGTTCATCTGAACTCAACAATTGTTAGTGACGAGGGAAGCATCATCACAACAACAGGGATTGTTCGGATTGAAAGATTGAAATTCAACTTTGATCAGTCATTTTCCTATTCAGGCGGTTCTCTTATCCATGAAACAAATGGTCAATTATCTCTTTCATTTGTTGATTTTTCTTCAGTTGGTGAGTCAAACAGCATTCTATCTGTCTCACTCAACTCATCATTGCTGAGCGTCGAAAATGGAATTGTGCATGTTGACAACTGCTCAATAACAATGCTATCATTCAAGAAATCATTGTTTCTGTTTTGTGGAGATGAAATATCATTGATAAATGTGAAGCTGGAACAGGTTGAATTAACAAGAAATGTTGTTGAGATTGGGCAATGTGGAAATGCTGTGCTGAATGGAATTGATGCCGATGGAGTGAAATTGTCTGAAGGTTGCATCATTTCGATTGACAGTTCGACTTCGGGAAGTGTTTCAGTTGGAAGCTCCTCATTCAAGAACTGCTCGAGAAATTCGTAAGGAGCTTCTGTTCTTAAAGTGTTTCTTCTTCTTCTTCTTCTTCTTCTTCTTCTTCTTCTTCTTCCTTTTCATCTTCCTCTTCCTCCTCTTCCTCCTCTTCTTTTTCATCATCATCTTCTTCTCCTTCTTCTTCTCCTCTTTCTTCTCCTGATTCATTAAACACTCCAATTTCACAACATTTCATTCCAATTTGTTCAAAACAATATTTGTCTTATTCTTCTTCACCTTCTTCACCTTCTTATTTTCTGTTATTTACTCAGAAATAAGCAAAAAGAAGACAAAACATTCTCAATGTTAACTATATATTTGTAACTTTCAAAAAAATTTTTGAAAGAGAATGAATGTGAAAAGAAACAAGTGATGGAAGGAGAATGAGGTTAATAGATGAAACAAAATCAAGTTAAGAAGAAAAATTGAAAACATAAAAATCGATAAGTGAAGAATAGAAGAGGAAAAATAGAAAGAGGAGTAGGAGGAAGAGGAAGAACAATTAGAAAAAGAATACGAAAAGGAGGATGTCAATGCCAATGAAGAACATAGCAAGGCTTTGCTATTAACTCCCTCCTCATGCCACCGTCTGCAGAAACCGCACCACTCGCTGCCCATCCTCCAAAGGAAAATCAAAGCAGATCGCCTTTTTTTGAGTCGTTCTTCCACAGCTTCAGCCGCAACAGCCCTCGCAGCAGCCGCACCATCTGGAACAACGCCTACCGCCATTCTTTCTTCTCCACCACCGATTGTATAATCTCCACTGGTAGCTTCAGCCCAATCCATTCCCCAGCCACCTTCGATACTGCATAAAGCTCCTGCTTTAAGTTGTCCAGTGTATCTTTCTGTCTTCATAATCTCATTGTTCAAAGACTGCAGATGAGGATTTCGCAGATCAGCTTCGTCACAAACATCCAGAAGCTGCTTCTATCCTGAAGTTCAGTAAAAACGCAGGAAACACAGATATTTCAGCAAATCTCTTCTCCGATTGTATCTCCTCAAGCAACCAAAAGACACTTCAATTTTTTCTCGATACAACTTCAAGCACCGTCAAGTTGTTAGGAAAACTGCATTTCACCTTCAATTTACTCCTTCCGGAACAGCTCTTCCCCAAACATCCTCGCCAACCACACAATTTATTTCTTCAATTTCAACAAGAATTTCTCCCCCAATCATATATAAATAAAGTCCACATGGACCTGCCTTGGAAGCACCACACCTTCCCACCCAGCGCTGCCATTGCCCAGGTCTGCCGCTATCTTGTCTCTAAATATTCCCTGGATCATCGACAGCGTCCGCGCCAGCTTCTGTCGCAGCCCGGTCTTTAGCGGCATCAGCAGCATCTGCATCGGAACTGACGACCTCCGCGTTTGTGGCAACCGAAACGCATGCATCGCTTCGTATTCCACATGCACCATCAAAACAGAGACCGTTTTTATCGGATGCTCCATCATCATCTGTACTTCCAGTAAAGATTTACCACCTGTATCAGATTTCTCAACCCCGTTACACTCAACAACTTCACAATCCACTCCGACTCTTCACAGTCTCTGCGGTTAGTCTTCTGCTTAAGAAGCGTATGCAGCCGCTGCACAACACTCGTCTTCCCTTCCTTTTTGTTTACTTCTATTGGTACTTCTGTTGACATCCAATCTTCGTCCTTTCTCTTTGGTTCTTTTCACTGCAACACCTGAATCTCACACAGCGCACATGCATCTCTTTCTTCTTCATTTTCACCCTCCTCCGCTTCCTAATGTTCTCCGCCTCTGTTTCTGTTCCTCCTCCTTTTTATCCTCGACCCGTCCTTCGCACTGACCCATTTCTCCTCTGTCACACCTTCCCTTCCACTAACAAGTTTTCCACTCCCCGTCTTCTCTTCCAGCACCTTCACCTGCCCAGCCTGATATTCCATTGTCTCTTCATACAACACCTTCATTTTGATTATCTCATGCTTCTTTTGCGCAATCTCTGACTTCTGCTTCTCAATTGACTCCTTGAACAGCATCTTCTGCTTGCTTGTCGTCAGCACATGCACTTTTCACACAGCCCCAACGGCAGAATCAAGGAAATCAAAGATGGAACCGCCAGCCATACGCATAAATTAATGAAGAAGATATGGAAATTGTAACCCCCCAACCCACAAGTTTCCGCTTGCCATCCACGCTCACCACTCCTCTTTGCTGAGCCCAGCACTTCTTCTCCTTCACCTGCTTCACTTCTTTCACCTCTGTGTTGTGCTTCTCGCTCAGCTCTGGAATCTTCCTCTGATTCATCCCAGATGATCTTATCCTTCTCCTACAGCTGCTCTGCCAGCCCACTCATCCACTTCGCCTCCTTTTCCTTTCCAACTTCTTCTTCTTCTTATCTTTCTTCCGGCAAATTCAGCGCAATCGCTGTAGGCGACAGAACCAGCAGTTCCATCATTGCGCAGAAGAAGAAAAATAGAAAAGAAAACATCTAAATCAACCCGAAGAAGACTTAACATCTTACGGAACGCAGATGATGCAACTATTTGATACACAGAACGATTCCTTGGACAGATCCGAAATTTAATTCTCTTCTTGGCAATTATCGAATATGCCAGAGTTAACAACCAAATCGTCCATTCCTTGTTGTAGACTCGGCAGATTACACACTTCATTTTTATTTCAATATCAACAAAAAACTTTAATGAATCACAGCATCTTCAATTGCAGCAAACTCGTCTATCGTCTCTCTCTCTCTCTGTGTCCGAATTGAAAATAAACAATTTCCCATCAAATGTCAAACGCAAATTCTGCACAAGACTTTTCACTTTTCACTCATCTCTCTTCAATAAACAATCTCCTCTCTCTTTTTCTCCCACTTCTCTTCTCAACTCTCTCCTCCAAAACAGCCTCTCCCCAATAAACGTGACACACATCTCACCGTCCTATTGTATTATCCTCTTTACAATTGTCTTCCCCACAAACCCCTCCCACTCTACACGCATCTCCTTCTTCTCTCCAATCACTTTTATCATAATATGATTGTCCCGCTTGCTTCCAAACGAATAACAAAAACAAGCGTCACACTCCTTGGATGAGTATGTACACTATGCAAAAATTCATCATCCAAAATCTGTCCTTCCTCTTCCTCTTCTCTGAAATCTTCTCTCTCATCAACCAGCTTCTTCCTTTTTTCTCTTTCGTAACCTCCATTGAACTCCATGCCTCTGCCTGTCAACAACCTCATCTTCCTCAAAGTGCTCTACACTCAAGAAGGAGAGAATGAGAAATGAGTAATTACAGAAACTGATTAACAAGCAAACAAAAAAAAAAAAATAAAAAAGAAGAAGAAGCAAAAGCTTACGCAGAAGATGGTTACGAATCAGAACTAAAGACAAAGACTGATGCAAAATCAAAATCAACAGTTGTTACAAGCTGTGGAGAAGATGGTGAAGGGTAAGAAAGCCTTTACTCGCTCAGCAGCCAGCACGAATGCAGATGTCCATTCAGAAGCATTCATCTGTTTATTTGACAAGCTAAAGAACAAGGTCACATCAATCCGGTTTCACGCATAGCAACATGGTGATTGAGCTCGAGCCTGTCGATCAGCACACTTTCATTTACCATAAGATCTACACAGCAACCTTAAATAATTCAATCACTGGAATTTTATCTTGTTGAACTCTTTCTCTCGATTCGCAACTGGCTGCTCCGCTTCACTAGCATCACTAAAGGAGGCACACATGCAAGAAGAAGAAAAGGAGTGAGAGATGGATGGAGAGTATGCTTGTATGGATCGAGCAGCAGATGATGAAAGAGGAAATAATTTTGAATGTGTTCGTTGATCGAAAGAATTCACACAAACTGGAAATTGTCTAATTGCAAGCTGCAAGACACATCGCATCAGAAGGATTCAATTTTGCACAGAATGAAATATCTTTCAATCTCAATTAACGTGATCTTTTGGTCAAACTGCTCTGAAGGCACTTCAAATGCTCTTTTTGAATATCTTCCACAAAAAATGCCTGACAAAAAGAAGAAATCGAAGAAGAAAGCCAAAAGAGAAGACGAATACTGTGTATTATTTTTCCAAATGAATAGTTCCCAGAGGGAACAAGCTGTTTGAAGAAATTCAGTCGATTGTCAGACGCTCGTCTTGCATGTTGAACACAGGAAATGTTGCTTCATCGCTAAGAGCTTCTTCTTCTTCTTCTTTTATTAATTCTTCCTCTTCGTATTCTCTTTTTCCTTCATTTGAAATGAAATATGCAAAAAGAAGACAACACGTATCAAGATTATTGAAATGCTTGCTTAGAGCGATAAGTACTATGAAAGAAAATGAAGGTGATAATAATCAGGAAATGGAAGATGAAAAAAGGATGATTGACGGAACGGAAGGAAATGCAGAAAAAAAAACAATTTATTTCTCAAAGAATAAGCAAAAATTTGAAACGATATGATTGGAAGAAGAGGAAGAATGAGAAAAAGAAGATTTATGTGATGAAAATGGCAAAGCTGATGAAAATGTGGATAGATAAATTGAATGATCTATCTCTTCAAATGCACACTCAAAGGCTTTCTCACTCGGAACCTGTTTGTGTTGTGCTGAAGAAGCAGAAGCAGAAGATGTTGATGAAGCATGACAAGACGTATGCTTTTTCAACATCTTCATCTGTCAATTTATCGCTTTGCGAATTGCATCACGCGCTGCCGTCCTCAAGTGGCAGCCACAATCATATCGCATCTTCCACTTAATTTCAATTCATCTGCAGCCCTAACAGCTCCACCAGATATGCCAGCATACACTTCATCCGAAACAATGCCTGCAACACATCTTTTCTTCTCCACCTCCTATTTCTCAAAACCTTCACTCTCAGCTTCAGTCCAACCTCAATTTTACCTGTACGACTTCACCTACGATTCCTTCGAATATTTCTTTCAGACCGTTTCATCGAGCTCCAACTCTTTGCCTAATCAAATCGCTCTGAAATCAAACTGCATCTGAAGCACTTTCCAGTCAGCCACATTGTATTCATCCGGTTGGCTCAAGCGCATCGTGTGAAAGTTGTAACGATGACTCACATCCCCAGCACCGAATCAAATGATGGAAGACGCAACACAGACAACTAGAATACATCTAAAAAGATCCGCAGCTACAGCTATAGCTGCATTGGCAGCTGAAAGTTCAGAAAGAAAAAAGGTTCCATTTCATCATTCGCATCGCTTCAACAAGCCCCACAAAATGATGATGAGAATGTTTCTGTGATGAAATCGATGGATCTCCGCAGCATATCACATCAGATTCCATCTTCATCGTCTTTTTCCGATAAGCTGCTCCTCCGCTTCAATTATTCAGTTGAAACACTGAATACTGCTTGCCTGCACCAGCCTCCAGCCCCACCTTCACAAACCTCAGCCCACTCATCCCAAGCGCCTCCACAACCAGCGGCGCAATCGCTTCTTCCACCTTCCCCTGGTTCTCTTTGATTCTCTCCACAAACTCTCTGTGCGCTGTCGGATACCCGTTTTTCTCCTCGTTCCCATCACCTTCCTCTGCCTCTTCCCGCTCCTCCAGCACCGCCAGCACAATCTCCTCAGGCAACAGAACCACATTCTCCATCCTCAACCAAACCGCCTCCATTCTCTTCTCCACAATCTCCCACACTTCACATGCTGCAACCCTTCGCCCCATCACTTCATCACTTCATCTTCCAGCTTCACCACTACACGCATCGAATGTGGTGATAGTCATATCTGCAGCGACGGGTCAAACAGATCGTAAATCGACGGGAACGCAATCACATCTGCTGCCGCAAAGATCCGCTTGCTCCCCGACTTCGTGTTCACCGAAGCTGCAAGCGATGGAAGTGGCGCTATCAGCGGAACCGAAAGCATCTCCAAAAGCGCAACATCGTACGCACACACAACACCCCCACGCAACACCGCCTGACACATAAAAGCATGTCCCTCAAGGAGTCTGATGCTCTCTCAGCAACCGCTTCTCGATATCATCCATCGCTCCTGCCGATGTGTATGATGCCGCCACCTCCGATGCATCCGAAGGGTCAATCAAATGTGCTGATGACGAAGATGATGGCTGATCATCTCCTGCCGCTTTTTTCTCTGTGCTTCTCCTCCTCCGGAATTGCGAAGTTGATTGGAATGCTGATCCAATTTATGAAATTGAAGAAGACGTAGGCGCTGAGCGAAGAGACGACTGCTTAACTGGCTGCACAACAAGAAGTTTGATGAGACATTTCCTATAATGTCAGTCAGAAGTTCCACCCGAAGAGCTGATAGCATTCACATTTGTATCAGAATGGACGACCAGTTGAAAAAGCCTGCTTTTTTCGTACAATTTGAAAGGAATGAAGCAGGATATCTTTCGATAATGTGTCAATATAAAATGGAAGGGAGAAGGAAAAGGCACATTCTGAGGTGAAAGAAATTTGATGATACAAACTGTATGAATCAAAATAAGAGAAAAGATTGTTTATTAAAGTTTGTTATAAATGGTGATTTATTTTGAAAATAAACATATCTAACTTCAATTTTTTACAATAACATTAATAACTGCTCTGTATTAACAACTTTTTGAATTTCTATTAATTGCAACTTGGACATTATCGATGAAATTTTTTCATTTAATAATTTCTAATATAATTAATCAAACAAAAGCAAGAAAAAATCTATTTGTTTTATAAAACAGGAAAATAATTACTGTGGAGTCTCAATTCAAAAAATTAAAACATTTGAACGAACTGTTGAAATGAAAACAAAGTAATATGAACAATTTATTTAGTTGTTTCAAAAAACAAGAAAATAATACAAAATATCATTAAAATGATTATATAGCGAAAATAATATATGAAATCTATTTTAATAAAACGCAACATTTGGGAATAGGGTGACAAAACTCAATTGAATAATTCTCAGTAATAAATGATGGTTACGGAATGATCAACATTTTCTGATCATTTGTGATCTGATTTTCAGATCAATTAATATTTTGTGACTTTTCAAAAAAAATACCCAGATAAAAGCACAAATGACATATTTTTTTGAAAAAGTTTATTTTGAATAATTATCAAAAATTAAATGTGAGATCATTTTTTCTTCAAACTTTTTTTCCAATTCAAAAAACTTCTCCAGTACGAAAGAAGATGTATGAAAATGTTATCATTTCCATTCTGGTGAAATTTGATGAGTTGGAATGAAAATTTGATGGAAATAAACTTTATTCATTTTTACAAAAAAAAAAAAAAAAAAAAAAAAAAAAAAAAAAAAAAAAAAAAAAAAGTGTTTATGTTCATATTTAACTTGCAATTTCGATATGAAAAAACATAATCGAAAATCCATTTGTTCATTTTGAAAGAAACAGGATAATCTGTAAAAAATTATGTTTATTTCATCATATTTTGTGTTATCGTTTTGACCCATTATAATAAAATGAGAATCCCCCATTTCCTGATTTCTGTGTTTAGCAAGCATCAGACAAGAACAAAAACATCAAGCAAGTGCTGGCTGTTTGTTATTATTTTTGGTATGCATTGCGCATGCAACAACGATAATCTTGCCGATTGCGTTAATCCACTAATGGGATCAGTCTCACAGATTCTTGAACCTACGGTTCCAACCATCCATTTACCAAATGGAATGGTTCGACTAGTCCCTGTGAAAAGCGAATCAAACCCAGAATTGACGAGTTCATTTCCGCGTTTCCTTACCTCACATCGCGGTGCTTATGTTTTTGACATTGGATGCACGCAGCACCCATCTCTGGGCACTCAAGGATCATTCTCATTCGAGCACGACGAAGAAATCTTTCGACCTTATTTATACTCTGCTTATATAGTAGATGAAGAATTCGATCTGCGCGTTGCACCGTGCTATCAGTCTGCCATTTTCGAGATGACTTTTTCAGGAAACCATCAAAAGAGCATCACCATCAGAGGGAGTAGGGTATCAAAAATATCGGAAAACACCATTTCTGTTAGCGAGCGGGTCAATGTTGCTCATTACTTATATGGACAGGTTGATCCTCAACCACTTCAAATCGACATAGATGAATCACACATTGTTCTGAAATACGGCGAAGATGTTAAAAAGGTTAGCTTACGTTGTGGGATATCTTTGATCAGCGCAGAGCAAGCAAAGACAAATCTTGAACGTGAAATCAAAACTTTTGATCTGGATGCTGTTGCTGCTTTTGGTAAGGAAGAATGGAATAAAGCTTTGGGGAAAATAAAAGTTGTAGGGGGAACCGAACAAGATAGGGCTGTGCTTTACACATCAATGTATCGAATATGCGAGCGCATGGTGTGCATTTCCGAAGACGGAAAGTATTATTCTGGATTTGATGGAAACATACACGAAGATAAAGGAGTTCATTTTTATACTGACGATTGGATTTGGGACACTTTTCGCGGAGCGCATCCATTGCGCGTGCTGATTGAAAGTAAAAAAGAAAATGACATGATTTATTCTTATTTGAGAATGGCAGAGCAGTCAGATGATGGATGGCTTCCTACATTTCCAGAGGTGAATGGTGATTCACACAGAATGAATGGCAAGCATTGCATCGCAATGATGTGGGATGCGTACTGCAAAGGAATGTGCGGCTTCAACCTTACCGAAGCGTTTTTGGTCTCAAACAAGACTCAGATGGAGGCTACTCTTATTCCATGGAAAAGGCAAAGCAGGACTGATCTTGATGCATTCTTTGCAGAGAACGACTATTATCCAGGTTTGAGGGAGGATGAAAGCGAAACTTGTTGGGAGGTAGGAGATGAATTGAGACAATGTGTAGCTATTTCTCAAGCAGCGTCTTATGACAACTGGTGTATTGCTCAGATGGCAAAAGCTTTAGGAAGTGATTACAAGAAGGAGTATCGCATTTTCATGCGCCGTGCATTCAATTACAGGGCGCTATTCAAACCAGACACGAAGTTCTTCCATCCGCGCGATAAAGAAGGGAGGTGGATAATGCCATTTGACTACCGCATGTCTGGCGGGTACGGCGGTCGGATGTACTACGATGAAAACAACGGATGGACTTACCGCTGGGATGTGCAACATGCTCCAGCTGATTTGGTTTCATTGATGGGCGGAGATGCTTCTTTTGCGGATGCAATGGATTCAATGTTTAAAGAGCCCTTGGGAACATCTCGGCCAAACTTCTGGGGTCAGTGGCCAGATCAGACGGCGAACGTGGGGCAATTTACAATGGCAAATGAGTGTTCAATGCATATACCATGGTATTATAATCACGCCTTGCATCCATGGAAGACGCAGAAAATGGTTCACTGCATGCTGAAGGAGTGGTTCCGAAACGACATCATGGGCGTTCCAGGAGATGAAGATGGAGGTGGACTTTCTGCGTTTGCTGTGTTTTCTTCTATTGGCTTTTATCCTTTCACTCCGGGAATTCCTGCATATCTAATTGGCTCTCCTTTGTTTGAAGAAGTTCAGGTCAAAATGGAAAACGGAAAAACATTCACCATTAAAGCTGAAGGAGTTTCCGAATATAACAAATATATACAGAGCGCGACTCTTAATGGAAAGACATACAATAAATGCTTTATCTCTCATTGGGATGTAGTGAAAGGCTCAACGCTCGTTTTAAAGATGGGTGATAAACCAAACAAAAACTGGGGGATAGAAGAGCGTCCACCATCTTCGGAACAACTAAGTTGAAATTATAAAATAAAATGAATTTTTGTTTGTAAATATTATATTATTGCTTTTTATGTTTGTTGATGCAATTTTGTGGTAATTACCATCTTATTGCATAAGTAATATTGCATTTATGAGGAAAATATAAAAAAACAATGAAAGTTGAACTTTTATTTAAGAAATGAATTGCTCGCTATTGATGTTTTCAAAAATATCAAGTCAAAAAGATGCAGTTTGAAAAGAACACAACCAAAATAAATCAGTTTACGATGAAAGAGATGTAATATCAGAATCTCCTTGATCAATGCAGCACAAAGTTCCAACACGGAAGTATTTTCCGCAGGCTGTTCCCAAAGTAACATTGGCTGAAGAATAAAAAAATGTTTTCACAAATTCACAAGAACAAATTTCATTATTAAACAAAATGAATGATATAAAATTAA
Organism: Monocercomonoides exilis; assembly: GCF_001643675.1. Classification (NCBI taxonomy): domain Eukaryota; phylum Preaxostyla; order Oxymonadida; family Polymastigidae; genus Monocercomonoides; species Monocercomonoides exilis. The sequence continues at coordinate 779,334 of NW_027150573.1, forward strand.
TTTCATCAAACTTCCATTATAATGATGAACTGAGATGCGGGCGAGCATTGCATAATATTCAATTTCAGCTTTGCGCAGGGGTGGAATGTTGCTGCTGATCAAAACAACTTTTGCTGTAATAAAAAAATAGATCATATGCATGTGCGTTATAATTCAAACAGCATATTAAAAATCACATAAATCCATATATTATATGTTTTTCTGTTGAGCAAAAATAAAAGATAAAAGCAAACCTTTTCCCTTCCTGATTGTGTCAAGAGTTTGCTTGTATCCAAGGACATATTTTCCACTCTTTATCATAAGAGCAATTTTTGAGTTGATACCCTCCTGTTGACGTTTCTACAAAAACCAGAAATAGATTTGTAACAAAACAAAGTGTAAAAAAGAAATAAATGACTTTTTCAAATGACGTACTGTTTTAACTACTTGCGACATGAATGCCTAATCGAAAAGCAAAAAAATTAGCTCGTTATACTTATTAATAACATCAAATAACAGACTTTTTAGCGAGCAAAAATGATCTGATTGACCAGTTATGGTTCTTCCCATTTATTAGAAGTGTTATTCTGAGATAATACTTCTCTTGCTTAATTAGGGTTAAAAGTTACTAATAATTAAGCAGGTTATTTTTTTAAAAATTAATAAAATCCACTTCATCCGAAAAAACTATTTTTAACACAGATGGTATCACTTCGAAGCATTTCAATAAAGCAAATTACAATTGATGACTACGTCGGATTTCCTGGTTTGTTATTCATTTTTTCGTATAAAAACATGCATGCTATTAAACAATTCATTCTCTCATCGTAGATAAAGATGTTTACACAATTGAGATTTGCTCATTGGGATTGTCAATTCAAGAAAGAGAAGTCACGAAGGAAACTAGTATTAAGTACAAAGAACCCAGAGAACTTCCATTTGATACGGACCCAGATTTTCCGTTAGAAGTTAAAATTTGGAACGAAAGAACAAACAGCATCATTGGAACTCCAATTCGACTTACATATGAATACATGCTATTTTGCAATACTTCCGTAACCATCCCGCTCACGAGCCTTGGAGCAGGACTTACAATCAACTTTACTATTCAAAAGCCAACAGAAAAATGTATTATTGATGTGTGCATTGTTTTCTCAAAAGTATTTTTTATTTATTTAAAAATTTTTGACAAATTAAAAGAATCTTGTAATTGCTCCAGTTGCCATGGGAAAAGAAGTTGAAATGACTGCAATGCCGCAAACAAATACTCAACAGCAGGTCAATGATAGCCTTAAACAGAGAATTCGTGAAAAGCATGCTGAATGGGAAGAAAAGCAACGTACGATGAAGGTTTCAAACGTTGAACATCTATATCGGCTGTTTTCATCAGCAGAACCAGCACACATTCTTCCAGTTTCTGCGATGATCCGGATGAGTGATGGGTGTGTAGGAAAGTCGCTGCAAGGGATGATTGAATGGAGCGGGTTGAGTGTCCGCGGAGAAGGGCAAGGTGTGAAACCGAGTATTGTCACAGCGCCATTTGTTGAAAAAGACTGGGGTGGTGATCGGCTCACGCAAGATGCAGAAGACGAAGACGGATGGCAGATGTTCGACCCCGAAAACGAAGAGAGCGAAGGAGACGAGAACGAAGAAGGGAAGGATTCAGACGACAACAAAGAGGAAAACAAGCTTGATGACACCAAGCGGAACAAGAGAAAAGGAGTGGACGAGCTGGGAATCGACAGCATGACCGACGACGAAGAGGACTCGGAGCGGTCGAGCGACTCGGACGACGACGAGATGGAAGGCGGACTTGTTCCGCGGGGAATGGGAGGAGGGATTGGGGGCACCTCATTTGGCGATATCGATGGGCTGCTGTCGATTGGGCTGCGTGTGTGGATGGTGAAGAGCGGGGTGAGGGGCAAAGCAGGAGACGTGGGCGTGTCGGAGGTGTTTGTGTCAGATGCTGCCCTGACGCGGATGGTGGAGAACACCCGCGAGCAGATCTGGGTGGGGCTGTTCAGCAAAGGCGAGTGCTTCATCCTGAAGCGGACGGAGGTGCTTCTGGTGCCTGCGTCGGCTGATTCAGAGGGCACGCATTCAGCGATGATGCGGGTGATGAAGAGCAAAGGGAAGAAGAAGCGTGGAGACGACGAAGAGGACGAGCGGATGGACTTGGAGGAGGCGAACATGAGAGGAAGAGACGGATTCAGAGAGCTTTTGGAGTGCAGCATGTCGAGCGATGGGTTGGAGGTGATGAGCAAAGTGAAAGGGGAGCGAGCAGAGAAGATGCAGGCGTTCTGCAACAGACGGTGCCTGCTGTCTGCAATCGATGAGGATGCGTTGGAGGAGGAAGGCAGAGACAAAGAAAGAACAGCCGGGAGCGAAGAGCTGTCTGTTGTGAAGCGGAAGGGGAAGCGGAGCCGGGGTCTGGATGAAGTGTGTGTGTGCAGACTGAGTGGAGCAGGAGACACGCTGAATGGAGTGACACTTGGCGTCCATTCACGCATCCACTTTTGGGTGGGCACATCTCAACAGGAGAGTCTGGGCGTGATGGGCGCAGACGCCTCGACAGCCCTGGCAAATGACCTTGGTGGTGGTGTAGATGATCCCTTCAGAGAGAACCAAGGAAGTGAGTCATCTCTCTTCCACTCGCTGTTCGGGCTCCCTGCACAGCCAGCACCGTCACTCGCGCAGCTGAAGGAGATGGATGTGATCGGCTCGTCAGCCCCTGCTCCTTCTCTTTCTTCTTCTCGCTCGTCGCGTTCTGTCCCATCGACTGTGCCTTCTGTTGCGGACACGCTTCCGTCGTCCATTCGCGACCTGATCAGCTCGCATGCAGGGCTGCCTGCGCTGTTTGCGATCCAAGGGCAGTCAGTTGTGGAGGTGTCGCCAGAGGTGTCTTCAGTGGCGTATGGGGCGAACTATGTGCTTGTGACAACTCCGCCGGTGCGGGTGATTGTGGCGCTGCTGTGGACGATGGAGGACGAGGCGAGGTATATGGACACTTTGTGTGCGATGGAGAAGAAGACGACGAGGAAGCTGAAGAAGGCGTGGAAGAAGCAGAGGCTGGAGGAGAAGAAGCTGAAGAAGCAGAAGAAATTGAAGAAGAAAGGGAAGAAAGGGAAAGGGAAGAAAGAAGGAGAGGAAGGAGAGGACGAGAAGAAAGACGAAGATAAAGGCGATTCAGATGCAGAAGAAGAATCAGATGGAAGCAGCAGCAGCAACAGCGATGATGATGATGACGACGAGGAAGAATCAGAAGAGTCAGAAGACAGCGAAGAGGAGGAGAAGAAAGAAGAGGAAGGGAAGAAGATGCTGTGGAATGAGGCGAAGATGGTGCATGCGCCAGGGACGATGCATCCGAAGATGACAACACCAGCGTTTGCAGGGCACACCTTCAACACGACCTCAGAAGCAGCCATCTTTCTGTACAACGAAATCACAAAGAGGACAATAGAGACGATGGATGCTGTGCGCTCGCAGGTTCCGTCTTCTCGTGATGATGACAGCGAAATGCTTGCATTCTTCCTGTCTTCTTCTGCCTCTTTCTCTCTTGCCTCCCTTGTAGACATCACTCGCGACGCCATCTCTGTCATCTGCTTCCCAACCCTGGCGACAGACCCAGTTGTGAACGAGTTCTGGGACAACCTCGGAGCCTCGACTGTTCCCCAATCCATTCCACACACCCTTCCCAACGGTGCTCTCCCGCTCCAGAAGAACCTCAGAGCATACCTGCTGAAGCAGCAGAAGAACATCTCTGCTTCTTCGGGTGGTTCCTCTTCTGGCGGATCGTCTGTTGCAGCAGGCGCGTCTCAGTCTGCAGTGTCTTCGTCTTCGTCTGTCGGTCCGGGTTCTTCGGCCGTACAGTCTTCAGCTTCATCTGCTTCTGCTTCTGTTTCAATTGCTTCATCGTCGTCATCATCATCTTCTTCATCAACAACTTCTGATATAACATCTTCTTCTTCTTCTTCTGCTGCTGCTTCTTCCTCTTTGGCTGCTTCTGCTCCTGTTGCTGTGCAAGCACCTAATCATTTGCCTCGCTCAGGTGTCATCGGTGGCTTGCGTATCATCACCCTCACACCTTCTGGCTCATCCCCATCAGATTCATCTGCATCTTCATCCAATCCATCCACTCCTTCTGTCATTTCTTCTGCTGCTTCATCATCTTCCTCTTCTTCCTCCTCATCTTCTTCCTCTTCTTCCTCTAAGAGCTTTGGATGTGTGATTCGTGAGCAGACTCTGGCAGATGTCTCAAAAGGGCTGTGCCTGTCGTGGCTGATGAACAAAGTTCCTCTGAATGGCGCAGTCATCGTGGCAATGGGCTGCCGGGTGTGGGTGGTGTATGGGAAAGAATGCAGCAAGGAGCTGAAGCAGCGTGCGAGGAGGAGGGCGAAGCGGATCAGGATCAGCCGGTTTGTGCTGTTCCCGTCGGTGGAGATGGTGGAGGCAGGGCTGAAGAAGATGAGGGAGGAGGAAGAGGCAGAGGAGAACGAGGATGAGACAGACAGCAGTGACGATGGGATGTCGCTGAAGGAGAGCGGGAAGGAGGAGTCGATTGATGCAGAGGAGCAAGGGGAGAAGAAGAAGGAAGGAGAGGATGAGGATACTGAGGGAGAAGAGAAGAAGAAGAAGGAGAAGAAAGATAAAAAGGACAAAAAGGAGAAGAAAAGGAGAAGTGGTGAAGGAGCATCAGCCAGTGTGCAGACAGAGGAAGAAGACGATGGTGATGATGAAGCAAATTCGACAGAGGAAGAGATGGATGCAGCAGCCGAAGATGCGCTGGCAGACATTTCGTCAGACTCAGAAAGCGGAGAGGAAGAGTTTGACATGGCAAAAGGTGCTCTTGGCGATGGAGACGAGGCAGCAGCAGCAGAAAAGAAGAAAGAAAGAAGAAGGCTGAGGCTGTCTCGGCAGAATGCGCTGCTTCCACCAGAAATTGTGAGAGGTGTGCTGGGCGAGCTGGATCAGGGCATTCTGAAGAAGATGAAGGATTTGGAGTGGGAGAAAGAAGACAGAGGGGACGGCGGGGCGAAGCGGCGGAGGTCGAAAGAGGAGATTGAGCTGGCGAAGCAGCGTGTGATGTTTGAGGCGTTTGTGAGGGGACTGTCAAACTGCCATGTGTTTCTGAGAGTGCTCTTTGGGGAGACGCGCCGGGCGTCTGTGCTGGACTCGACACGCGACTGGACAGACAAGGCAGCAGCGAGGGCGCTTTCTGTGAGGTTTTTGGGGGTGGGCACGCCAGCTGTGGCACTCCACGATGCGAATACAGTGTCAATGTCACTCACAATGCTGCTGCCTCAGGCAACGCAGCATAGGAAGGACAGGGAGAAGGAGAAGAAGAAGGAGAAAAAGAAGGATAAGGAGAAGAAGAAGGATAAGGAAGAGAAGAAGGAGAAGAAGGAGAAAAAGAAAAAAAAGTAAAATAATAAAAAAAATCAATAAATAAAAAATATACACCTTTCCTTTTTAAAAAACTATTATATTTTTTTGTTTTTTTTTTTTTTCATTTTTTCAGTTGGCCTTCTTGGTCTGTGTTTCTTATTACGGTTGTTTGTATTGTGTGTATGATATTTTATTAATTGTATTTGATATTACTTTTATTTCAGCATATCACCATTTTTTGGAAAATTTTCTTTGATGAATTATATTCTCTAAATTTAAAATTAATTGTGATATATAAGCAAATGAAAAACTTTTGAATAATTTTTGAGTCCACTTGCATTTGATTGGTTATTGTTAAACAATGGTTGTTTTTTAAAAGATTGAAAAAGATAAACTTTTTAAATAGAAATAAAGATGAAGTTATGTTCAAGATCATCGATTCGAAAGATCTTTTTTTATTAGCAATCACATGTCAAAAGGAATTCAAATACCACCAGAACAATTTCAAGAAATACAGAAGCTTGGAATTCAAGTGTGCTTGGAAAACAATTCCTTTTAAGAAGGATCTTTTCTTTTTATTTAGATCAGTCAAATTAACATGGAAATAAACCAAACCGCAGCTAAACTGTGGTACCATGGAAAAGAAGTTAAAAAATCAAACATTGTTTTGAAGGAAATTTCACAAATTCCAGATGGAGTGACAATGTATCGTGCTGTGGGAAGAATGTTTGTTTATTTTTAAAATTTGTCAATTTATAAATGACTAATATTTTATATTTTGATTTTCCATGTGATAGGTTTTTGCATACACCACAGAAACTTGTTAAAGAACAGTTAGAAAACAAGATTACAGAGGACGAAAAAGAAGTTAGCTCACTTGACGTATGCAACTATTTGTATTTTGTTTTTTACGTGCTTTTAATCTGCAATTATTCATATATTTATCATTTAAGCAAAAACAACAATATCTTACAAAACAAAAGACAGAAATGGAAAAAAGTTTGAGGGAGTTAGTTGCAATGATCACAAAGTAAATATTTTTGTTGTCTCTTGTAAACCTCATCTCAAAAAAGATAAAGTGAGCATCCTGTTTTCATAACATATGATTTTATTGTTGTCAAAAGGCTCTTAGCACTTCACAATTTCTTCTTAACGACACAGTATTTTTTGAAAAATACATCTCACTTTCTAACGTCATATTCGTTCATAATACCAAATTTTCCTGCCAAATGATTATTTTTTTCCATGCAAAACATCATTTTAAACAGTTTTCTATTTTTTTCATTTTTAATGAAAGCCACGAATGAATGAACATGGTTTGTTGCTCCAACACACAAATAAATTCATGAAAAATTGGACACCTGAATCATTTGCATTCAAATTGAACACACAATTCTCATAATTATGAATAATAAAGTTACAAATAATCATATATCATTTATTTGACAGAAAAGGTGAAAAATAATCGAAAATTAGATTTTTGAATCATTCATTGTTAAGTTAAGAAGAGCAAGAAATATAAGTTTTGAAATGATCTTTGGATTTGACAAATAATGAATATGAAGTGATTGCAACACAGTTTTTTGATAAAATTTAACCAACTTTTACCAAATGCAAAGATTGATGATAAATAAATAAATGAAATGATATAATTAACTGCATTTTCAACGAGCATTCAATTCATCTTCGTGAATAAGACGGAGGAAACTGACGAGGATATTGATATGGCGCCGGTTCTGAGTAATCTTTTCCTCCATTGTCTTCTCTCTGATCTTTATAATCTCTTGCATCTCTGTCACTCCTGAACATCCTGCGCTCTCTAAAGCCCCGAAATTCTCTTCCTTCTCTATCTTCTCCATATCCTCTCATATCTCTGCCTCCTTTGTCGCTTCTGCTGCTTCCTTCTTCTCTGTACTCAGCATCGCCTGGGCCATAGCTGATGTCCATCTTATCTCTTTCCTCGCTTCTGTCTCTTATGTCGCGTGCAAATATATCAGGACGAGTGGGTTTCTCAGAAGACGAAGAAAAGGCAGACAGAGAGGAAGGCGAAGCAAACGGGCGAGGCTGTCCAAATGAAGAGGGAATGGAATAGGAAGCAGATGATGTCGATGAAAACGGAGGATAAGAAGAAGAAGAAGAAGAAGAAGAAGAAGAAGAAGAAGGAATTGTAGCTTGTTCGGTTGTTGATTTGGAGGACATAGTTGATGTGTTATCAGCAGCCGTAGAAGATGAAGAAGGAGCAGAAGTTGAAGAAGAAGAAGAACCTGTTGATGCACTTGTTGCCGGAGCAGATGAAGCAGCAGCAGTAGCAGCAGAGGCGGCAGCAGCAGAAGTCAGAGACGGCATCAGCATTGACTGAATAGCATCGTTCAGTTTGAGCGGGGCGTCAGTCACTTTTGTCTGCAGAGCACACAGCATCACCATCTCAGGCGACGGGAGGAAGCCTTTGTAGGACGAAAGAGGTGGGAGGACAGACAACAGACGCTGCGCAAAGAGAGGAAGATGAGACGAGGAAAGAAGAGAGGCAGAGGTTGTTTTTGTGGGATTTGGCTGTGGGGGTGCTGAAGTTGAGGTTGTCGATGATGTTGAAGAAGAAGAAGAAGAAGTAGAAGAAGAGTTTTTAGAAATTTCTGTATCAGATGGAGAGAGAGATGATAAAGGTGAAGGTGAAGATGAAAGTGAAGACGATAAGCCAGGCAGTGAAGGACGCAAGGGATTCAGATGAGATGAAGTGCTGTCTTTGTGAGAGACATAGTAAGTGTATGACGGGAGCATCTGCAGCATGGACGATGGCACCGACTGCAGTGTTTGTGGCTGAGATAAAGCAGAAGACGGTGCAGGCGACGGCGGAAGCGGCTGAGGCGTGTAGAGAGAGACAGGGAAGAAGAGAGGAGGCTGAAGAGGATGCTGCTTGGTGATCTTGTTCTGGATGAGAGACAGCTGCAGAGCAGAGATCACTTCACGTGCTGTGAATGGCCTGTCTGGCGAAGGGCGACGGCCTAACCGCAGAGGAGGTGGGGTGTGTGGATTGGACGATGAGGAGGAGGAGGAAGAAGAGGAAGAAGAACCCGACGAGTTTTTCTCGTGTCCGCTCAGAAGAGAAAGCTTTGTGCAGAGCAGACGCCGATCCAGCCGCTCTTTTCTGGCTTTGCTTTCGTCGTCGTTGCTGCCGTCGCGTTCGAGTTCCAGGCGCGCTCGCTTCAATTCGGGGCTTTCGAGTTCTTTGAGGTCTGTTTGGAGTTAAAAAGGGGAATATGTTTCAATGATACACACAGAGAGATAGAAGAATATATTAATATTATTTATTTAAAAAGAAAAACAGAACAAAAAAATAAATATTTACCATTTTTACATAGAAACACAATAATAACACAATACCTACACCATCTGCCTGGAGTGTGGCGTCCAGCTGCTGGTACAAGACAGGGCGGTACACTGCCAGCGACGAAGGCAGCGGGTAGCTGTACGACTGCAGCTTGCGCTTCAGTTCCTGCGGTGTGGAAGAACAGACAGCAAACACAACAGACAGCGAAGACGACAGCGTTTCAGCGGTCGACGAAGAAAGCGGCGTCTTCCCAGGCGTCAGCTGGGCGAACGTGAGCAGGTCTCCTTCTTCGCACCTGCTGTCTTCAGCCAGCTTTTGCTCAGCTGACACTCCACTCGAAGACACAGACGAGGAAGAAGTAGAAGAAGCAGTCGAGGCGCCTCTTTTCAGCTCTCTTTGAGTGTCCTTCGCTGCTCCTTCTGTTCTGTTTTCGTCGCCTCCTTTCCGCCCACCCCCAGAAACACTGCTGCCAACACCTGCATTTCCTGCTTCTTCTGAACAAACAGAAATAACTGGGCGCAAAATCCCGTCTTTTCCTATCAAAAGCTTTCCTTGCTTGGCCTTTCGGTAGTTCTCTTCTGCTGCTTCTTCGTCGATGCTGCACTGCCACTCATTTGTCTTCCTCTCATTTTGCCTCCGCCTCTTCATCTGCTCCTCAAACTCAACATCCCAGTCCCATTTTATATCCTCTTCGTCTTCTTTGCCGCCTCTTTGATTCTGCTGCTTCTGCTTCATAAACTGGTCTTTTTCTTTCCCTTCTCTATCTCTTTCCTTCTCTCTCGCTTTCTCTCTCTTCTCCCTCCTCTTCTCTTTCATCTTCATCATTTCCGCTGCTCTTTCCTCGTCTGTCAAAATTATCCCACCAACACCCCCTGCCCTTCTGTTCTCTGCACTTTCTCCCAGATCTGCTATCCCTCCTTCGCTATCGTCCTCCTCGTTGCCATACTCCTCCATGTCTTCCTCTTCATACCCTGCTTTCTCTTTATTCCTGCCTCCTCCTCCTCCTCCTCCTCCACTGCCTCCTCCTCCTGCATTGCTGTCCTCCTCCTCTTCTGCTGTCTTCTTCTGCCGCTGCCTCACCTCCATCGACACAAACTCCTCGTCGCTGCACGGGGACAGCCCCATGAACTGGTATCTTTGCACCAGCCTGCGCCCAAGCGGAATCGACAACGGATAAGATGACGTAGCCAGCGACTCAGACATCACACGATCCACAAACTTCTGCTCCTTCCCACCCTTCCTGCCTCCCCTCCGCTCTCCCCGCAGCCCAAACATATCGTCCTCGTCTCCGACGTTGTCTGCATTCAGATCATCGTCTCCTCCCCGCGCCTCGTCGTCGCTCTCATCCCCCATGCCCAGGCGCTCGCTCGCCAGCTGCTCCTCAGCCAGCATGTCCAGCCCGCCTTGCCCGCCGTCCTCCAAATACGCTCCGCTCGCAACGCCTCCCACCGCCACAGCCATCCGCTGCTCCAGCACCTTCATCCTTTCGATGCTCCCCAGCCGCTTCTCCATCTGCAGATACTCGCTCCACACACTCGCTATTTCTCTCTCGTTCAGCACACTCAGCTTGCTGTCTGGCTGTTTTTGCTCTGAAGCTGAAGCAGATGTTGCGAATGCTGCCAGCGAAGAAGGTAAATATGAAGAGGAAGCCATCGATAAATCATTTGAGCTCATTCCCTTTGCCAATTCATCAGCCATCGATGCAATGCCAGCTGCGGCTGTATCTTCAATATCCATTTTTGATGAGTCTTGCACAATATCTCCATCATTAGCTTTCTTCATCTGCTTGTCATCCTCATATCCATCTTTCTCGTCGCTGTAGATAATTCCTGTTCGCAGTGAATCAGCAGCGTAGTCAGTCTTTTCTGCTCTTCCTCCGTCCAGCTCGTGCCGCTGGCTAAGAAACGCCTCAAACACACGCCTTGCCTCGTCGTGCCTGCCTAGCTGCGTCGACAAAAACGAGGCATGACGTATCACATAAGCAGGGTTTGAGTAGTGGAACACTTCCAACTCTCCGAACTCGAACAGGGCTTGCGCCGTGCGCTTGGACTTGTTCTGGAACAGCTCGATTTCGATGGCCGACAAGAGCAGATACAAAATAGGATGTTCGGAGCTGCTGATTGCCAAGCAGCTGAATTCCTCCTCTTTCGCCCCGTTGAAGTACTTCCTGCCTGTGACAGCAAGAAGAACACGCAGAGAGTTCAAAAACACACTTCTGGCTGCATTCATCCCTTCTGTCCGGCGCACAAAGCGCTGCAGCTGGATGAATGAAAGCGTGAGGCTTTTGAGAGCCTGCAGCGAATGCGGTTTCTCTTGACATTGCTGCACCAGACGCGAGACAAGATGCAGGAGGACACCACCGGATAATCTAACATGACCCGTATTTTCCAATGCTTCTGAATGCGCAAACGAAATAAGAAGATTCATTGGTAGCGCTTCAGTAGCTGATAAAAACACTTCATTTGCAGATTCATTCAAACCATTTCTGATTAGAAATTCTGCATATTGAAGCCAGATAGATGGATAAAAATATAGAGGATGTAGAGCAGATCGAAAAGCAAACGAAGTACGGCAAATTTCAGTGGGTAAGTCAAAAGAATTTATATTTGCTTCCTCAAACGACAACAGGCGCCTCCAAAAAAAATATTGTTCCTTTTCTTTGAGGGTATTACATGGCTTTTCTGGAATTATTATTTCTTCTATGTCGTGCATAAATGTTAGCATTTGATGTAAATGCTTCAGCGCATTTGTATAGAAAGCTGTTCCTTTAAATATATGAGCTTTTGCACAAGAACTATCTGTTTCTCTTTCCCAATCTTCGTATTGAGATTTAATCTTTTCAAGCCCAAGCATCGGAGACATAAGTGCACGATGATACACATCTCTTAATTGCTGAACTAGGTCAGGATTCTCATGTGCTTTTTCTTTCAAAAAAGTGATGTATCTTTTCCAAATTGGCATTGAATAAACGCTACTGCTAATTTTTTGTATCACATCTTCGTACAATGAAATAACTTGATTAGTATTAAAGTTCTTTTCATTCTCAAAAAATTGAATAAAACTTTCATAAAGAAAAACAGAGGTTGTTGATTTTAAGCTTGACTTTAAAAGTTTCTCAACTAATTCGATTTTCCCTTCGCTCGACTCAAGATCAATCAAACTTTTTCGAACGCATGCACATGATGGATAGAATTGTAAAAAATAACGGTAGAAAGACCTTAAGAAATTAATAAAACGTGGATCAATATCTGTAAAATCATGAAGCAAAAAACTCCATGCTTCGTTATCATAGATGTTTTTTTTAATGGAATCTTCAACGATTCTAAGTGGAATAGATGCGTTAATATCGGTTAATAATTCATTATTCATAGAAATATTGATTTCTTAATGAAAATATTTATATTATGGCAAAGTTAACTTCAGATAATTATCTTTATTGTGTGCAAGCAATTTATATGAATGAAGTCACTCCAAAAATTAATGTTTTTGTTTTATGCTCAATTTCCACAAAAAAATTAATTTTGGTTATGATCAATAGAAGAAGATGATATTGAAAATCTATCTTTTTCAAATCTGCCATTGATAAAGGAGCTCAATGCGCATATATACAGTAGAGGAGTTTTATATTTCATAAGAATGCTATCGCTTATTGAAAGAATTGAGCTTACTAAGCTTAAAAATGAATTTAACATATCAAAATAGTTTCATCATGAATTATTTTCAATTTTCAAATTGATAATTTTACCAACTTTTTTGTATTTTTTCTTTTTTTCAAATTGAATCGATTTGTTGTATTCTTGATAAATAAATAGAATTTCTTTTTCTTTTCATTTTTTGTTTGCTTTGATTGATGTTTTAAAAAACTCTTGTTGAAAATGAAATTCGCATACCCCTTTGTACACATTTAAAAATCCCAGAAATTCAATTTGTTACATTCATTTAGTCATTATTTCAGCGTAATGATGTGAAATAATTAAGCTTTAAACGGTCATTTCTCAATATCAAAAAGAAACGCACAATAATTTTAAATAGTGATATAAAATAATAATGATGAAAAATATAACTTTAAAATACAGGGTATAACTGAATGATTAAAATAGTGGATTACAAAGAATGCGAATAAATAAAAAATGAATCAAATCGACTGTGTTTTTTGTTCATTCGCAAAAACAATAAACGCAATGATAATTATAATTATAATAATAAACTATGTTGAAATAGTTTATTGGGTTTAACTTTCGAAAATAAAAGATAAAACAGATTTATTCAATAAAAAATCCATAATAATTTTAAAAAGTGATTCAAATGTTCTTGTTTGAATCATCAGAAGATATTTAAACTTTTAGACGTGTGCGCTCATTTCAATTTCGTTATCTTTTTCATCATCTGAATTTTCACTATATTTAGATCTTCTTCTTCTTCTGACAATAACAACAACAACTATAATAATAACAACAACTGCAATCACAAATACAATTGGAACGACAACAGCCACAACAATCACAGCTGTTTTTGTTTTTGGTTTTTCTTTTTCATCAGGATTGGGATCTTCGCTGCTTTTCTTCACATACTTCTCATAAACGTCCTCTGGATCAGAAGATGGATCAGATGCTCCAACAACCCACCCTGCATTTGAGTCATTGTAATTTTTGGCGAAATCGAATGCACCATTTTGTTTACTAAATTCATCAAAGTCTGGAGCGATGATGCACAATGATGCAGATGATGAGCCTGCCGAATTTGTTTCATCAATTTCCAAATTATTCTCTGTTGGAAGCGCCAAATTTGATGTTGCCTTCTTCAGTTCAATGTATATAGCTCCTGATTTGCCTTCCTGAGTAGCGCATGACTTAAATGAACATTTTTCCGATCTTCCTATTTCCACTTTGGATTTATCTGATTTTAAATCAATGAGTAGTCCTGCTGTTTTTGATTTTTTAGAAGAGATTTCATTCATTTTCAATCCTTCAACTTTGACGTCGCATGAAACACTTTCGCCGGCTTCAATGTTAATCGCAGCTCCTTCAACAATGTCCACTTTGCTTATATCCACTCCTTTTAAATTAATCTTGTTCGCTCCATTAATGTCAATTAATGGCTCGTTAAAGGTAACTTTTTCTTTTTCATCGGAACATGAAACTGAATCCAGATAAATTGAGCCTTTTGAAGCTTTCACAAGATTGATTGCAATGCTGCTGCTGCCATCAACGTTTTTGAGCATTCTTCCTTGTGATCCAGTTATTGGTCTAACAAATCGGCAGTTGCTAAGAGTTAAAGATTCTGATTCGCTATCAGCAAAAATTAAAGCAAATGGATCTGTGTTGAAGTTTTTATTAATTTTTTTAACTTCATCCAATGAGTTCGGGAAAATGAAGGCTAAATACTTAAATGTAATTGTTTGCTTGCATGTAAACAAGTTTCCTCCTGGATGAATATCGCAGTTCAACAATGCTTCCTTGTTTGCTTCAACTCCATCTGTCTTTTCAATTCCTTCAATATTTATTCCCTGAGGAACATCAAACGTAATTGAATCGACCTTTAATGCGTTTGCGCTTTTAATGATTTTCATAGAATATTGTCTCCTTTTCACATCATATTTAAATGATCTTACCATGTCAATAAATGAATTAGAAGGGTGTTCAAATGATAAACCATCATTATTCTTCAATCCATCACTTTTCAAATATCTTTCAACAGATACATCGAAATATTCTTCAGTAAAATCGATATCGTCAACACCTGCACCACCAAATGCTGCGACAACCCAGTCGTCCTGTCCTCGCTTGTATTCGCTTGCAAACTTAGTATGCATATTATTTGCAATATCTGCAATTACAGAAGCCTGAACTTCAAGATATAAGCCTGTCTTTTTCTGTGTATTGCCTGTCCCTGCTGTGCATCCGGTGAATGTCAATTTTCCGCTTGAAGGCCAAGTGAATTTTTCATAGTCTGTAATCCCATCCATTTTCAGATAAATACCTCCAGACTTCCCATGGGCGCAGGTGCATGAAGCAAATGTTGTAGTGGTTGTATCGCAGATTTCAAATGTACTGGCGAGATTGCTGCTTTCAATATACAACGCTCCGCTTTTTGCCGTTTGTGGTTCTGCTGCTGCTTCTTCTGATGCACATTTTGTAAATTTGCAGCCGTCCAACGTCACTGCGATGCCAATCTCACCGCTTCCAACAATTTTCATCACAGGGCCTGTTTTCGATGTAATCTCTGACAATTGCAAATCTTTCAAAGAAACCTTTGTCACTCCAGTAATCAAAAACGGCGATGTTGAAAACGAAATTGGATTCTCGGTGGCTGTGCCTATAACTGTTTCCATCGTCAATATGCCTGCTTCCACTTTCACAAGAGTGGTTCCTAGTGCTTGTGATTCGTCTCCTTCGCCATTTCCTCCGGGTGTCTGTTGATTCGGTCGCACAAAATCGCAGCTAATCAAACTCAGCGAAGCTGAAGCATCTGTTGCATGAATCAATGAATTTGTTCCCGTAAGTGTTCCAAACTTAAAAGAGATTTTCCTGAATTCCACTGTTTGCGTGCAAGTAAAAAGAACAGTGCCATCTGTCATAGAGCAAACAATAGTTGCCTTTGCTTCGATTTCTGTTTGGTCTTCACCTTCATTTCCCTGTTTATCGACTCCCACAACGGTGATTCCCTTTTGTTTGTTAAATGTTACAGCTTCACTTGTAGGAAATTCGTCAGTTGCAATAACTTTAATGTGATATCCCCCTTCCGCTGGATCGCCTGTAAGCAAAGTGTTTGCTTTTTCCAGAGTATTCACTGGTGTTTCAAATGTTTTCCCACTTGCATCTGAGGTGCCACTTTGACCCACATAAATAGTAGTAGGCTCTCCTGTTGGTGGATCTTCTGGATCGAAATATTCTTCAGTAAAATCGATATCGTCAACACCTGCACCACCAAATGCTGCGACAACCCAGTCGTCCTGTCCTCGCTTGTATTCGCTTGCAAACTTAGTATGCATATTATTTGCAATATCTGCAATTACAGAAGCCTGAACTTCAAGATATAAGCCTGTCTTTTTCTGTGTATTGCCTGTCCCTGCTGTGCATCCGGTGAATGTCAATTTTCCGCTTGAAGGCCAAGTGAATTTTTCATAGTCTGTAATCCCATCCATTTTCAGATAAATACCTCCAGACTTCCCATGGGCGCAGGTGCATGAAGCAAATGTTGTAGTGGTTGTATCGCAGATTTCAAATGTACTGGCGAGATTGCTGCTTTCAATATACAACGCTCCGCTTTTTGCCGTTTGTGGTTCTGCTGCTGCTTCTTCTGATGCACATTTTGTAAATTTGCAGCCGTCCAACGTCACTGCGATGCCAATCTCACCGCTTCCAACAATTTTCATCACAGGGCCTGTTTTCGATGTAATCTCTGACAATTGCAAATCTTTCAAAGAAACCTTTGTCACTCCAGTAATCAAAAACGGCGATGTTGAAAACGAAATTGGATTCTCGGTGGCTGTGCCTATAACTGTTTCCATCGTCAATATGCCTGCTTCCACTTTCACAAGAGTGGTTCCTAGTGCTTGTGATTCGTCTCCTTCGCCATTTCCTCCGGGTGTCTGTTGATTCGGTCGCACAAAATCGCAGCTAATCAAACTCAGCGAAGCTGAAGCATCTGTTGCATGAATCAATGAATTTGTTCCCGTAAGTGTTCCAAACTTAAAAGAGATTTTCCTGAATTCCACTGTTTGCGTGCAAGTAAAAAGAACAGTGCCATCTGTCATAGAGCAAACAATAGTTGCCTTTGCTTCGATTTCTGTTTGGTCTTCACCTTCATTTCCCTGTTTATCGACTCCCACAACGGTGATTCCCTTTTGTTTGTTAAATGTTACAGCTTCACTTGTAGGAAATTCGTCAGTTGCAATAACTTTAATGTGATATCCCCCTTCCGCTGGATCGCCTGTAAGCAAAGTGTTTGCTTTTTCCAGAGTATTCACTGGTGTTTCAAATGTTTTCCCACTTGCATCTGAGGTGCCACTTTGACCCACATAAATAGTAGTAGGCTCTCCTGTTGGTGGATCTTCTGGATCGAAATATTCTTCAGTAAAATCGATATCGTCAACACCTGCACCACCAAATGCTGCGACAACCCAGTCGTCCTGTCCTCGCTTGTATTCGCTTGCAAACTTAGTATGCATATTATTTGCAATATCTGCAATTACAGAAGCCTGAACTTCAAGATATAAGCCTGTCTTTTTCTGTGTATTGCCTGTCCCTGCTGTGCATCCGGTGAATGTCAATTTTCCGCTTGAAGGCCAAGTGAATTTTTCATAGTCTGTAATCCCATCCATTTTCAGATAAATACCTCCAGACTTCCCATGGGCGCAGGTGCATGAAGCAAATGTTGTAGTGGTTGTATCGCAGATTTCAAATGTACTGGCGAGATTGCTGCTTTCAATATACAACGCTCCGCTTTTTGCCGTTTGTGGTTCTGCTGCTGCTTCTTCTGATGCACATTTTGTAAATTTGCAGCCGTCCAACGTCACTGCGATGCCAATCTCACCGCTTCCAACAATTTTCATCACAGGGCCTGTTTTCGATGTAATCTCTGACAATTGCAAATCTTTCAAAGAAACCTTTGTCACTCCAGTAATCAAAAACGGCGATGTTGAAAACGAAATTGGATTCTCGGTGGCTGTGCCTATAACTGTTTCCATCGTCAATATGCCTGCTTCCACTTTCACAAGAGTGGTTCCTAGTGCTTGTGATTCGTCTCCTTCGCCATTTCCTCCGGGTGTCTGTTGATTCGGTCGCACAAAATCGCAGCTAATCAAACTCAGCGAAGCTGAAGCATCTGTTGCATGAATCAATGAATTTGTTCCCGTAAGTGTTCCAAACTTAAAAGAGATTTTCCTGAATTCCACTGTTTGCGTGCAAGTAAAAAGAACAGTGCCATCTGTCATAGAGCAAACAATAGTTGCCTTTGCTTCGATTTCTGTTTGGTCTTCACCTTCATTTCCCTGTTTATCGACTCCCACAACGGTGATTCCCTTTTGTTTGTTAAATGTTACAGCTTCACTTGTAGGAAATTCGTCAGTTGCAATAACTTTAATGTGATATCCCCCTTCCGCTGGATCGCCTGTAAGCAAAGTGTTTGCTTTTTCCAGAGTATTCACTGGTGTTTCAAATGTTTTCCCACTTGCATCTGAGGTGCCACTTTGACCCACATAAATAGTAGTAGGCTCTCCTGTTGATGGATCTTCTTGATCTTGATTTTGTAGGTAAATTGATGTTATTATCAAAGTAAATTTTAATATATTTATCATTTTAGATTTTATCAAGTTCTGGATCAATTTCTTTGTGTATTTTGTATTTAATTTACTTTGTATAAAGGTTATTATTTATTGTTTTTTTTTCATTTAAGGTTTGAGTGAATTGTGATAAAAATTTTTGATCAGTCAGTGTTTTTCGTTTTTTTTAAAAGAGTTAATTTTGGTTGTTAAAGGCTTTCTTTATAATATAGTTATTGATAATATTTTCATTGTTTTGAAAAAAGTGTCATTTAATTTAAATTTAAACTTTTTTGTTTGTTTGACCGTTTCGAAATGAATAGTTTTCAGAAAAAGCAAAACAATTAGACGAATATCAAATTGTCACACTTATGCTGATTTTTTTTTTTTTTTTTTTTTTTTTTGTTTTGTTTTGTTTTGTTTTGTTTTGTTTTGTTTTGTTTTGTTTTGTTTTGTTTTGTTTTGTTCTATTCTTAATTTTTTTTTTAATTTTTGAATTATAATTATTATTTTTTTAAACATTTATAATAAATTGTTTTTTCAGATTAAACTGAAATACAGTGAAGCTCGGTTATTATCACAATCCATTTTTCACGATTTTTTGCAATTATAATCGAACCTGATTATTACCGAAATAGTTTTTTCTTTGAATATAATTTCTTAATATATCTTTATCCAACAAAAAAGAAAAAATACAAAGAATTTCAAAATAGACCATCTTTTATGAATTTGGCAATAAATAATGCATCATTGAACGTTATCGTTAACATTGAAGCAGAAAACAACAATTTTCATGTTGAAAAAAATTTGAAAATAGTCATAAAAATACATATCATTTTTTGAAAAATTGTGATTATTCGCAGTCTTGATTAGAATGGAGGCGATTAAAACCGATCTTTACTGAATGTCTTTTTCTGATAAACTTCAAAAATTGGATTTCTTTAAACATTAATCAATAGAAATTTGCACTTTATTTTCGAAATTAGTAAAAAACGGTAATTTCAGAGTTTAATGAGTTTTTAATATTTTATTGGGGTAATTGAAAAAAGTTTTGTTTTAAAGCTTTCATAATTTTGTTGATCCTTTTTCATATTATTGTTTCGTTGAAGTTTTGATTAATATTTTAACTACAATGGGATTTGAAATAAATTAACTTTAGCGGTTTATGCCATCAGTTTAAATATTTTTTTTAGAAAAATTCCTTTTGTTTTATTTATAAATGAAAAATTTTCATATTTCGAACAAATTTCTGTACCAACTTACCAAATTTCAAAGTCATGAAAAAACAATCTCGATAATGGTTTTTTTTCCATGTTAGTGAAGAATTGTGTTTGAGAACCGAAATTTGATCGAAGAATGAAATTTTTGTTTTGTTTGAAAATTAAACAAAAGGAACTTTTCGAAAATATTTAGACAATATAAACATTTTTATAAAGCAAACAACAAAAATGAGGAAGAGGGTGTGGATTGTCAACACTTATTGTTTGATTTCTATATTTATTTTTGTTATTATTTCAGTATAATTTTTTCAACACTGCATTTTTTCTTCTTGTTCAGTGTTTTGCGTATTTCAAGGATATAAGCGAATAGTGTCTCAAAATTGCATTTTTTTGAATTTTCGAACCTTTGAGCCATGAAAAAATAACTATTTGTGTCAGAAATATCAAAAGAAATAATGTTTGCTGAGGTTTGTTGTTTTTTAAGTCAATTACACGCAATTAACGAACACTCCTTTATGTTTTATCAGTTAGAGAATAACAATTGACTGTCATTGAAATATTTTGAACTTTTCTTTTTTTTCAATGTCTATTTTTCCATCAGTTCCTATTTTTGTTTTTAATTGGTTTTTATCATTTTAATGTTTGTCATCAACAAATCTTTAACCTTTTATATTTTTTCTTCATCAATCATATAAACATGCAGAACATTTTCTTTAAAAGCGCATCCTTCTGATTATATTTGTTTCAGAAAAATACGAAATTACAAAACATGATGAAATAATAAGGATCTCTATTGTTTATTTGCAAAAAAAAGTCGGAAACAATTAATTAAAATGACAAAAACTTGCACAAGTTTTTTAATTACCTGCAGTTGTGGACAGATAACATTTTCGACGTGAGAAGTTGTTCTTCTGACCTCTCTTGGAGAAATCTCTTTGAAAGTTTAAAGAATAGTGAAAATTAAGTGGTTTTCACCTTCCCAACAAAGAGATTGTTCCTCCACTCTCTTTTTCCAAAAATCGAAAATATTCTCGATCGGATTCAGAATTGGGGAATAGACTGCATTGAATGAAATTTGATGGCCAGCCTCCTTCACAATTTCATCTGTGTGAATGTGATGAATTGTTACGTTATCTAAGGCAATAACAGAAGAATCATTTTCTATGATTGATAGAAGAAATTTTTTTGTGCAGGCCTCAAATAACTCATGGTTCATTGTTCCTCGCACAATTTCTGTGTAGTCCATTCCTTTTGTTGATATTGACGTGACAGCTGTCAAACATTGATGAATAGGAGGTGGCGGAATCAACACCTTTTCACCCATTTGTGACCATCCATATTTCCGAATGCACTCAATATTCCAGGATGTTTCGTCAATGAAGAATATCATAGCTCCATCTCTTTGATATTCGAAAAACTTTTCCACAAAAGCAATTCGAATTGTTTTATTTTCCTCTGTATTTCCGGATGAAAATCTGACTGTTATTCTTTCTAATGAAAATTGTGGATATTTCTGAGTATTTTCATTTTTTTCTGTAAGCATGCGATGAATTGTTGTTCTATCTATTGTTCTTCCTGTCATTGACATCTCTTTTGACATTTTCCTTAAAGTTGTCAATAGATCTTTTCGAAGTTTTTCTCTGATAATCTCTTTGAATTATTGATTGAATGCATTTTGCTTTCTTCCTTTATGATTTAACGGAAAGGAAATATCAATTCCGCTTCTCAATTTTGCGAGACACATTGATGAAGGTATTGTGGTCAATGCTCATTCGCTTGGATTCCATGATTCTGATTTTTCTTGGCCGTATTTCCTGCAAAGAGAAGAAAGTTTCATTCTTTTATCCAGAGTTGCAGGCGTGTAAGTATTTTTCTTTTTTTGTTTTCCACCAAATTCCACATTTCGCAGCTCCTCAATTTTTTTCTCTCTCTCTTCTTTTTCCTTTATTTGAGCTTTCATCCGTATCATTTGGTGATATTGTTCTTCCAAAGGATGAATCACAGGGCAAATGATTGGTTCAAATCAATATTCGGATAGAGGAGGCACAGTTCTTGATATTTGTTCTTTTTATTTTTTTGTTCGCTCATCCAGGATGAAAATATTGTCTTCGTTCATTATTCTTTGATCTGTATTTTTAAGAATCGGATTTTTCAAACAATTTAAATTTTCTGGATGATAGACATAAAAAAAAGGACAGATCAACAATTTTTTGTGGAAGACTGTCATTACATTCGTTTCGCACACAAATTAATATCAAATAGAAAAAAAGGGTCAGAATGGACTCAACCGACACGCTAATATTGACAGATATAATCATTTTTCTAGCACATTAAATGATCAATATTTAATATATTCTTATTTGATTTTAAAAAATTAACTTTGTTCAAATATTTAGAATCATCTTCTTTCTTATCATTAATTTACAAATATAATTGGATTTTCTTGGAAAACCCCACTTTTTTACCTTTTTCTTAACCCTAGCAAATAAAACACGAAAACAATCAGTCGTATAACGCTAAAAAATCTTCAGTTCAGAGATTGTTTAAGGAAAGAAAAAATATAAAATTAAAATGTGTGTGATCAAAATAGGTGTTGATTAGATACAATGCAGATTAAATTGAGAAATTTGAATTAATCGAGGTTTTTTTTAATAAACCTATGTTAATTTGAATAAAGACCACTTTTTTCAAATTAAAGGGCAAAAATTAAAAATCAACAAGAGATTTTAAATTAGAAAAGATCATTTAAATTAATAACAATTGTGGGAAGGGAAAATAAAACAAACAAAAAACACTGATAAAATTAAAGTGGAAATAAAAGAAAAATTGAACATTTTTTGACAGTCTTATTAACCAAACCTCGATAATTCTATGGAAGCTTGTTTTCACGCTAAAATAAAATAAATATTAAATAAATAATTTGTTAATAAAGTGAAATTATAATTTGTTTTGAGTTTTGTGTGAAGAATGATTCGCTTCAAAGATAATTTTTATAGTTTTTGCATTAATAATAAAAAGAAAACAATATAATTCTGACAATTTTTTGAAAAAAAATATTTTTCCTGCAAACATTTCATTAAACTGTAAATATTTTCACAACAAGCATTGCACAGCGATGTTGAAGTTGTGGAATCAAAGGCCAATTTCTTTTGCTTTTATCATTTCCTCAATTTCATTTAATTCTGTTGATCATGTTTTTTTCTGATGTTTCTATTTCAAAAATTAAAAAAATGATCTTTCTCTTTTTCTTTCTTAAAAAACTCCCTCTTTCTTTTCGTCTTGTAAGTCATCTTTATTTTCGTTATCAATTCTCTCTTCATTTTCATACCACATCCCCGTAAAATCTCTAATGCCAACTTCTTTGAAAAGAAGTACATTTTCTTCCTTTCGCCTTTGCATCTATTTTTAGAAGCATCCCGCATTTTCTGTAATTTTTTCCTCTTTTATTTTCTCGATATCCGTTTTCCTTTCGCTCACAGAGCAGCTGGAGAAATTGCTGTTGCTCGCCGAAAACGAATTGGCAGGGGCAGATGAGGCGAATGAGATGCACCCGTCATTGGTGGCAGTCTGTTGGTTTAGCGGAGCTGAGTTGATGTTGGTGATGGTGCAGTTGGCGAGGGAGATGGAGAGGGCAGGGGAGGTGGCAGAGGAGAGGACATAGCTGGCGGGGGTGGCTGTGGAGGTGATATCGGTGATGTTGGAGGAGGTGAGAGTGAGGGGCGCTGTGAGGGAGGTGAAGTGGAAGATGCTTTGGCTGTTGAGGGTGAGACTGGTGATTGCTGCGTGGTTGATGATTGGAAGCCAGCTGTTGTATTCGGAGTTGTCAGATGTTCCTTGATTCCACTCTCTTTTTGTTGAGGTTGTTGATCCACAATTCTCAAATGGAGATTGAGTAATGAAATTACCATTGAAGAACACATCATTTCCTCTGCCATTCGTTGCTGTGTTGCCATCGAAGAAACAGAATGTGATGAATTTGAACCCGCTCATCCAAGTGAAGGTGTTTGTGCAACACAGTCCAGCTCCTCAACGTGTGGAAGATGCACTTGTCAATTTATTATTTCTAAACTGACAATCATTGATTGAAAATTGGCTAGGTTTATTATTTGGAGGGTCATAAAATGTTAACGATCCGGCTGAATTGCCACCAGTATTGGCGATACACATGCAGCTTGAAAACAAGTATTTTGCATTATTTGGCATATTATTGAGTCTGAAATACCAGCCAGTTCCACACCAATCAGTCATTTCACAAGTTTCAACTCTGTTTTCTGAGAATGTCCAAACAGAATTGGATTGAGGATTAACTACACAATTCGCTCCTCCATGTAATGCAGAACAACTTGTGAAATTTGATTTTAAGATGTTTAACTTCAACGAATGATTACAGTATAACGCTCCACCATGGCCATTACCTGTACATGAACAATTGTTGAATGAACAAGAAGTGATTGTGAGGTTAGCATTTGTGCATTCTTCATAAAGTGATCCACCATGACTTGATCCACCATTTGTATCATTCCATTCGCACCATCCAAAGCGATGTTTTTCCTGTACGAATGAATCCTGCAATCCAAGTGTTTTTCTGTCAGTTTCATTTCCTTCGTTTTCCACAGGATTATTTGCTGAAGATTGTGTTTGGTGAAGAAAAGATGTGTTGAAGGCAGAGAGTGAATTATCTGAGCAGTTGAGGGAAGTAACGATTGATCATTTGATAGTGTTCTGAATGTGTCGGAAGAGAAATCTGTTGATGAAGACACGAGAGAATAAATAGATGTGATTATGGAAATTAAATATCTGGTTGCGAGTAATCCTGAGGATGAAGAAAGATAAAAACATGGATCAACAAAAGGCAAATGGTTTATATAATTTATAACATGGAAGAAAATTGTGTTATCGAATAAATAAAAAAAAATATTGAAAAAATTATTTTTGAAAAAATTTTAAATGTTCTTTATAAAAAACGAAATCTTGAAAAGCAACCTAATATTCCTTTAAACATTAAGTATTCAATATATTTCTTGTTTATGTTTCATTATATTGTTTCTCAACAAGGCGAAAAATGTTAAACAATATCATTTGAAAATTTCTGTTGCAAAAAACTTTAAAGGCAAAGTCATCCAAAGGGAATTAATAAAGTTGACATTGAAGTTGTTGTTGATGTAACAATTATAAGAAACAATTGACAATTGTGACAAAATAAACTGAAAGTTTTCAGAAGCTTTTATGATTTGTATATTGGGAAAATTGAATTTTTAATTGCAACAATCATTCAAACTCTCATTGTGAAGCTCATATCTTCGATTGCATATGTTAGAATAACGTTTTTAACGGAGTATCGAATTGTTCTATTTTTTCGGAGAAGATTATTGAAAGATCAAATTTTTTTAAAAAAGAAAATCAAATTTAACTTCATTATTTTATATCAATCTTTCATGCTAATAATCTAACACAATCATTTTTCATGTTTTGCACATTCAATTCAAAATCGCTTGCGCATTTTAAAAATAAGCCAGTCAATTTAAATAAACAAGGGTATTTTTAAACAACCCCACAATTTTGAATTTTTTTTTCAATTTGAATAATGTGATCCAATCTGCATTGAATCTATTGATTCCACTTTGACCAAAAAAAGCTTGATAAATAGTGTAAAATAAATAACTTTAATTATATTTAAAAAAGAAAAAAAATTCTTTTTTCACATGAAAAGAATTGCGAATTTAATGAAAGAAGACAAATATATAATCTTGTCTTTTCATCAATCAATTGTCACTCGATCAACAACCAACAAATTTATGAATGTCCAATTAAAACTTGTTATGCACGAGCACATACGATTAATTTTCTTTTGAGATGAAGAAGAAAAATTAGGAGAGAATGCAATAATAAAAGAAATAACATTTGCCAGTGTATTTTGAAATCATGGAGCGATGATAAAGATAAAAAATTTGGCTATTCAGAATTAAAAATAATAAAAAAATAGTTGTGTCCAGACATAATGACTGAAACAACGTCAAAGATGAAGCATGATAAGAAGAAAATAAAGTTGAATTTCAGATCAATTTCGTCGATTCGCTGAATCTGTCTGGATCAAAGGAAAGGTGAAAGGATGGTATTGGAAAAAGATCTTCCTCACTCTTGCATTGCGAAGATTCGTATAATCCAGGATAATTGCTTGAAATAGTCGAGTTAATTTTATTCGCATCGTATGACAAATGAGACGTTTGTATTTTGGCTGTTGATAATTTTGAGCTTGTTGAAAGCAAAGAAGAAGAAGGAGAAGGAGAAGGAGGAGGAGAAGAAGAAGGAGAAGGAGGAGAAGAAGAAGAAGACGAGGAAGAAGGAGAAGAAGAAGAAGGATTTGTCGTTAAGAACGACGAAGAAGCATCCAATGGATCAGCATGCGATCGAATAGAATCTTTAGGCGATGGAACAGTCTTATTTGTAATGGAAATGCTTTTGTCAAAAGTTAATGCCTTTGAAGTATCTGGTGAAGAAAGAGCAGACAGAGAAGAGAAGGAAGAAGAATTGCCCAACGGAGATGAGGAGTTTTTATTAAATGGGCTTATTTCATGCATTTGAGAGGGCGAGACATAAACAAGTGACGAAATCGGAGGCATTTTCTCTCTTTCGGCTTCGATCTCTTTCACATGCTTTTCTCGCTCTTCTTTTTCTTTCTTCAGCTGATTGTCTTCTTCCTCTTCTTTCCTTCGCATTGACTCTTTAATTTTCTCTATTTCTGCCTCTTCTTCACGCTTTCTTTTCGCTTCGGCATAAAAATCCTTTTTCTTTCTTGTTTGTTCCTCTTCTTCTTCCTTCTTTCGAACTTCGCTTTCCTGCCTGTCTTTCTCCTTCTCCTTCTTTTCCACCATCTTCATCAGCAGCTCCATCTCCACTTTTTTCCTTTCTACTTCCTCTTCCAGCGCTCTTCTCTTTCTCTCTTCTTCTCCTCTTTCATCCAGAACCTCATTGAACGTCGCCTCCAAATTCTTTCGCTTGCGCACTTCTTTCTCCACCTCTCTCTGAAGATTGCTGATAACCCCTTCTTTTTCCTCCTTCTCGCTTTTCAGCTCCAGATTCTGCACAGCCAGCGCCTTCAGCTCTTCTTCCATTTCTTTCATTCGGCTCGACAACGACAAGTTCTGTGCGTCCAAATTTGCTGCTTCTTCATCAAATTTCTTCTGCAAATTAACCACTTTTTCCTGCATCTCTTGCAAAGTCGCTGCAAATTCCTCTTTCTTTTTGCTCAGCTTTTCTTCAACTTCCCTTTTCTCCTCTGTCAACTTCTGGATTTCTGCTTTTCTGCCTTCAGAATTGCTTCTTTCGGTTTCAAAGAGCTTGTTCAATTCATTCGCTTTCTCTTCTCTTTCTCTTTCGTTCACTTCAAACTCTTCTTTCATCTCCTTCAGCTCTCTTATTTCTTCGCTTAACTTGCAAACTTCTTCTTCTTTCTGCTTCAATTCAAACGCAATCCTTTCTTTTTCTCTATCACTTTCGTTTTTCTCCTTTTCCAATGCTTCTGCTTTGCTCGTTGTCTCTTTGATTTTCTCTCTTAACTCTCCAGTTTTCTGTGTGAAATCTCGCACACTCATCTTCAGCTCTTCTATTTCTTTCTCTTTCTCTTTCTCCTTCACCGCTCTTTCCTTCTCCCTCTTCTCTCTCTCCTCTTCTTCCTCTTCTGCTTTCCTCCTCCTTTCCTCCTCTCTCTTCCTGTTCAGTTCGCCTTGCTCGATCCGCAGCCTCTGCTCCTTCGCCAAGTTCATCGAAATCCTCTCAAATATCTGCGAAGACTGCGCATCGACTGCACACACATCTGAAAAGAGACTCGAAAGAAGCAGAAGGAGAGGGAATGGGTCAAATACAGAGGAGAGGGAGGATATGAAGGAGGACAAGTGAGAAGACAGTGGCACTGATGAAGAAGAGGATGAAGTGGAAGAAGAAGAAGAAGAAGAAGATGATGATGATGATGATGAAACATGAGGAGAAGATGATTTGAATGGAGAAGAAGAGAGAGACATTGTGTGATGTGGTGAAGCAGACAAAGATGTGCGTGAGTGAGAAGTGTATGTGATGGGAAGAGTCTGTTGGACAGTGGAATTGAAAGCAGAAAGAACAGAAGGTGATTGGTGAAGCAAATAAGGCGAAGAGAAAGAATAAGAAGAAGAAGAAGAAGAAGAAGAAGAGGATGAAGCAGAAGGACTTCCACCAGAAACAAGATGAGAAGCAGAGCGCATCGAAAGATTGGCTGGCTGTTTTGGAGAAGGCTGAGCATTGCGAGTGGGTGTGAGGCTGCTGTTTTGCATGTATCTGCTCCAACGCGAAGTCAAATGCTGCGCCTTCAGAGCAGACGGGAGGTTTGCTGCAAGCTGACTGCGAGAGAGAAGACTTCGGCTTGCTTCGTCTTTTGCTCTTTCTCGCTCTCTTTCTTTGATTCTGAATGCCTCTTCCACTTCGTCCATTGCCTCCTTCACATTCACATCATCATTGAAATCATCATCGTCGTCGTCTTCATCGTCTTCATCAATGTTCTCAAACAAGTCTTCACTCTCATCTTCCAAGTCATACACAAACGGCAGCGGCGTCAGCGTTGGGCTGACCTTCGCTTCATACAAACTGTACTTGCCTTTCTCTTCTCTGTACCTTCCATCAAAATAGCTGTCCTTATCATCATATTCTTCCCCATTCTCTCCTTTTTGTCTTCTTTCTCTATCCATCTCCCTTTCTCTCATAAAGTCTCTTTCTCTTTGCAACCTTCTTCTTCCTCTCAGCTTCTCCGGAACAGCCAACGTTGCTGGCAGCATCGGTGCTGTCTCCTTGTTCGCCTCCTTCGCCTTCAGCCAGCGCTTCGTCTCTGCATTCAGCAGGAGAAGAGGATTTTGTGTGGTTTTGAAGGGGATGAAGGGAGCAGAAGATCTGAGGGTGGAGTAAGTGGATGTGGCTGTGGCAGTTGCTATGGCTGGTGTGAATGTCGAAGAGAAAGGCAGATGAGATGTTTGTGGGGTGGACAGGATAGAAGAAGAAGTGTCTGCATTGCGAGTGGAAGAAGAGGGAGAGGCAGAAACAGAAGAAGAAGAAGAAGAAGAAGGTGAAGAAGAAGTTAAAGATGGATTGGAGTCGAAGTGAATGGTGGAAGGAAGAGGAAGCGGAGGAAGGATCGGAGGAAGAGGAGATGGCTGCACAATGTTTGAAGATAAACCAAGCTGATCTGTCAGTCTATTTGGCATCTGCATACGAGCATTAGGAGTTGAAGCATAAGCAGCAGAAGCATCAGTAGCAGCAGAAGAAGAAGAAGAAGCAGAAGGTGATGCATACGCGGAAGCGAAAGAACCAGCAAATCCTGTTCTCATCCCTCTTCCATCACTTCCAATGCTTCCAGTTCCACCAGCCTTTGCCACCAGAGCCGCAGTGGCTGGTGTCAGTCCGCCGAGTTCTTCGCCCAGTGGAGACAGCACATTCCCTGCATGCACTGCCCCCAGCACGTAGCAGTCGTAGAAGCCCAGCGCCTCCTTCGCCATTTGCATCATGATGTTCCCATACTCCTCCTCATAGCTGTCGCACTGGAGAGATTTTAACACAAGCTCTTGCTTCAGCGCTGAGATGCGGGATTTCGCACGCCGCTTCAGACGCTTCAGGAACTGCGGGTGCTGCGAGGTGAAGATCTGCTTCTGAGTGTGGAAGATCTCCCGGTTCTTCTGCTTGATCTGGTCAGACAGTGTTCCAATTCTGAATTGTTGATAAAATTAAATAAATGGGGAGAAAAAATGATTAATTTAATGAAAAGAATAATAAAATGAATAAATTCATATAAAAAATTGTTTTTATTCAAAAAAGTTGCTTCAATTAAAAAAAAATCAGAAAAAAACAATAACACACTTCATCTGCAATTCATCAATTGTATCCTTCAACCGTTTGTTCTCCCTTTTCTCATCATTCACCTTCTCAATCATCAGCTTCTTCTCCCTCTCTCTTTCTCTTTCCTTGCTGCTCTCTTTGTCTTTAAACAACGCCATCTCCTTCTCCTTCTGCTTTGCAAAGTTGTTCGCTTCTTTCTGTGCATTTTCAATCAGCTTCTTCGCTTCTTCCTCTTTCGCTTCTTGTGCTCTGAGCATTCTTTCTCTCTCTCTTTCGTATTCTGCCTTCATCCTCTCCCTCTCTTTCCTCTCCTTCTCCACCACCATCTCCATCTCTTCCTTCATATTCTCCATTTGCGTGCTCCATTCCTCCTCCTTCAGCTTCATCTGCATCTTCCTCGTCTTCTCCTTCAACTCTTCAGCTTCTCTGTAGTTCCTCTCTCTCTCCTTCTCCTTCTCCTTCATCGCCATCTCCCTCTGCAGCTTCTCTTCTGCATTCTTCTTCCTCACCTCATTCAGCTTGTCCATTAATTCGTTAATCCTCTTCTCCCTCTCCATCAGCTCCCTCTCGAACTGCTGCTCAATCACACCCACTTCGCTCTTCAACGACGCACTCAGCTCTTTCTTCCTCTGCTCCTCCCTCCTCTCCAGCTCCTCCCTCATCGTCTCTATCACCCGGCTGGCTTCCTCTTCCTTCTCCTTCTCTTCCTCCTTCATCTGCTCAATCACCCTCTCCAGCTCACTCAGCCTCAGCTCGTATTCTTTCCTCCTCTCCTTCTCTTCCATCTCATACATCTTCCTCACTTCTTCCTCTTTGCTCTTCAGCTCGCTCTCTTTCCTTCGCCTCTCTTCAATCAGCTTCTCGTTCGTCTCAAACACTTCCCTTCTCCACACCTCTGCCTGATACACCATCGCATCGTTTGTCTCCTTCTCCTTCTCTTCTTCCCTCCGCTTCATCGTCTCCTTCAGCTTCTCCATCTCCTTCCGTATCTCCTTCGCTTCCTCTTCCTTTTCGGCTATCTTTTGCGAAAAGCTGTGCAGTTTCTCTTTGTCCTTCTCTCTTTCTCTCTCTTCTTCTCTCTTCTTCTCCTTCAGCTCTGCCACATCATTCATCAGAACCCTTCTCTTTTCCTTTTCTTCTTCGTTCTCCTTCTTCTTCTCCTTCAGCATCTTCTCCAGCTCTTCGATCCTTTCCTTCATGTTCTTTGCTTCTCTTTTGCTTTCTCTCTCTTTCCTCTCTCTCTTCTCTGCCTCTTCTCTTCTTTCTTCTTCTAAATCACTCAGCATTTTCTTCAATTCCGCCATCTTTTTCTTCCCACTTTCGATTTCTTCTTTGTGTTTCCTTTTGATTTTCTCGTATTCCTCCTCTTTCTCTCTCTCCATCTTCATCTTCTCCTCCTCCATCAACAATATCCTTTCGTTCATCTTGTCATCATTTGCTTCTTCATCCCCCATCTTTCTTCTTCCTTCTTCTTCCTTCTTCTTTATTCGCAGGTATATTTCTTTGAATTCTCCTTCTGTCGCCTTCAATTTCTCCTTCATCCTTTCCACTTCTTCTTCTTTCCCTTTCATTTCTGCCTCTTTTATCGATTTTTCACTCAATAAATTCCTCAATTGTTCGTTCAATGCATTCAATTGCCTATTCAAATGCTCTTCTTCCTCTTCCTCATCATCTTCATCATCACCTTCTTCTTCTTCTTCTTCCTCCACCTTCTTTTCTTCTTCCTTTGCTTCAGTTTCTGTCTCTCTTTTCATTTTTTCTGTGTCTTTTGTGTATTTCCCTTCGTTCTTCTCTGCTTCTTCACTTTTGTTGAGAAGCAATAAAATCGTTCTATTCATCTTCTTCATCTCGCTTTTTCTGCTTCTTCGCATTTCTTTTCGAAGTTTTGCTTTTTCTTCTTCCTCTTCTTCTTTCTTCAGAATCTTCAGCTGAAGTTCTTCTATTTCTTGTCGAAGTATTTTCGCTTCTTCTGCATTTTTACTTCTGTTGAGAGAAAAACAAAAATATTATTATGAAATAAATAAATTTGATTAAAAAGAATGAAAAGTCTATCTTTGAAGCTTTTTGCCAAACTTTTCATCATTTAATTGCTGCATATGGCTCATTTCTTCTCTGTCATAGGCTCCTTCCTTTGAATCTTGGAGCCTCTGCAGTTCATTGATCTTCATTTGAGCTTCATTATTTTTAGACTGTAAAGCTTGATACATTGCTGCCCATTCAGCTTCTTTTTCTGCTATTTCTTCGCTCAACCTTTCTTTTTGTCGCTTTTCCATTCTAAGTGCATCACTTGTTTGCAGAAGCTGCTTTTGAATATTGGTAAATTCTTTGTTCATTTGAGAAATTCTTTCTTCGTTTTTTACAGATAAAGGCTGAACAACTTTTAATTGCTCTTGTAATGTTTCAAGTTCAATCTTTAGTCTTACGTTTTGCTCCTTGAGATTTTCATTATCTTCCATGCTTTCGTGAACAATTTCTTTCTGAATATTATTTTTTTTAAAAAAATTATATATATATTTTCAAAAAACATATAATTATCAAAAGTGCAAGATTTTATATGATCAGAATGTCAAACTTCTTTGATGCCTTGTTTTCGTTCCAGAAGAGCTTGCTTTAAACGATTGTTTTCTTCCATAATTGAATCAACTCTTTTATTTGTGTTTATGAGTTCGATTCTGAGATCTGACTGAATTTGCTCTTCCCTTTTCATTTTTTGTCTATAAACCTCAGATTGCATTCTCTGTTCGTTTTGCGATTGTATTAAATCGGAAAGGTTCTTTTTAATATCTCTTTTATATTGGCGAATTTCCTCTTCATGTTTTCCAACAAGATCAGCAACATTTGACATATGTTTTGCTTTTAACCGGTCAACCTCAGCTTCTGAACTCTTTTCTTGAACTTCTAATTGCGATTTTAACTCGCTAATAGAAGCTTTTAATTCTGCAATCTCAGTCAATCTTTCCTGAAGTTCAGAAGTTGTTTGTTGAGAAATTCTACGTTGCTCGGCAAGTTCTGCTAGAATTTGAGCATATTGCAAATTTGTTTGATTTGAAGATTGCCTTGATATGCTCAGAGACATTTTGTATTTTTTCTTACCCTTTATTCAATTATTAACATTTTTGATTTCACCAAACAAGACAAAATTTGAGAGTGAAGATAATGAAAGAATAAGAAAAAAATATTCATCGTAAAAATAGTTAGTGCCTGATTGAAAATTCTATCTCCACTTTTTATTTATTTATTTTTTTTTTCTCCAAAAAACAATTGATGGATTGTGAAAAAAACGTGTAACTTCCAATAATTTGTGTTGAAAAAAAGTTTCGGTCATGAATTTGAAACAAACCTGGTTTTTATGAAATTATTCGATTCTTTATGTGAAAATAATTTTTCCATATTTTTTCTAAAAATACACGTATCTTTGAAAAATAATGATTAATTCAAAGCAAAACGACTGGAAATGAAAACAATGAAGTGTGTTTTTTTAGTACTTTTAAAAAGAAACAAAATAACCTCAATTATTTCACTTGGTGAAAATTTTTTCAAATTTACTTCTTTCTGTTTGATGGCACAACCAGTCTTCAAAAAATTCACATCACTCTTCTTCCTTCTTTTCTTATACCTCCACTTTCATCTCTTTTCTCGATACTTCTTCCGTTTCACAATCCCACACTTCATTCGATCGCTTTGAAAAATTCAGAAATGATATCAATTATTCAAATGTCATTCTTTCATTCTACGTTGGCTGCTTAATCCCCTCCAAAACAGCATCAACAGCACCTCCCTTCAACAGCTTATCAACTTTCACGAATCTTCTCTCTGCTGAATTTATCATTGGATAAGTGCACCAGTTACTAATTCCACTGCTATTATACTTAGCTGCTCGAACTACACAGGAATTCTACTTAAAATCTCAACAAATTCTTCATTTCTCAATCAACAACAGTGAAAATAAATCTCAAATGTTTGGATCCATCTCCTGATTATCATTGCTTCGTCAAGTTCTTTCACTTCATTTGTTTCTTTTCTTTTCCAATTCACGCACTTTGTCAGCTCTTCCAGTTCTGTTGTTGCCTCTCTCGCAAAATGCAGCTCATCCAAAATCACTTCTTCAAAACTATTGTCGTTGATTAGTCTGTTTATTGAAAACTGCCAAGCGCATTGATAAGCCAGTTGTGTACGATTGTGATGTTCCTGATGATGTTTGATGATTTCTGTGATCTCAGACAAATACAGGTATTTTTCAAGATCCTTGTGAGAAAATAAGAGAGAGAGAGAATCCAATCTCTTTAAAAATGAAACAGACTCATTCACACATATCCAACATTGCTCAGTGCCACCAAAGCCATTTCCACTTCTTTTTGAACTTCCTCGTTTTTCTCCCTCTTCAATCCAACTTTCAGAAGACAAGACACGCAAATCGATTTCAATTCATCTGAAATGATCGATAAATTCAGCAAAGCGAAGCATTCACAAAGCTCAATGAGTGACTTTTCATTCTTTTCTTCTTTTTTCTTTTCTTCATCAACAATCATCTTCTCAAATCTTTTGCCCAATGAAATAAATCCAAAACTTAAATTTCTTGTATGTTTCAATATTTGAAAACATTCAAAACGCTTCAAAATTTTGAGAACAACACCCACTGATATTTTCTGTTCATCAATCAATTTACCCAATTCACGAACTGCTCAATATGAAAATGGATCTGAGTTCTTCTTTTCCAATATTTTACTCAATCTATTCGCTTCGAGATTTTTGTTTCTATTATCTTTTTGTGTGGAGCTTGACTTCATAAAATAATTCTTAAATAGAAAACAAAGAAGAAAATCAATTAAAAAGGATTCAAATGCAATTATAATTACAGAACTGAACACTTTGTTTTTTCATTCATCTCCTGTTATTTTGAAGAAGAATTTGTAATATGAAATTTCAATTTCGAATTTTGAACAAAATGCTTCCATTCTTTGAAATGAAAATACAAATCAAACGAAATCTCTGAAAATAACTAATTTCCTTTGTGTGCAAACCGTGTATTTTTAATCCACCGGTATTTGCGTTCCAACACAAATATTTCATGAAAAAATTACAAGTAACTTGATCATTTTCAGAAAAATAGCATTGGCTCAAACTGCAGGAATGATTTAATGAAGAAATTATTCACAGAAAAACATACAAAACAAGAATAATGTTTAGGATATTTAATTTTCTTCGTCACTATTGTATTTTGAATGAAATCAAAACTGAACAAAATTTGCTCAAAAATGATGGATTTACAAAGAAGGAATATAGAACAACTATTATTCTTTGAAGTTGATCACTTCAATTAAAAAAGCTGCTTAAGAAAGATTAAAATTAAATAATTATCACAGATACAATATTTGAAATAATGGTGAAATGTCAATAAACTTATTCTTATAAATTCTCATTCTATAATTTTCCGTAGCATTACAACATTCTCCCTTCAAAATTTTTATCATAAATTTAATACTTTCCTTCAGAACACAAATAGTGATGTATCATTCAAATTTTTCAATTTTGAATTCATCAAATGTTCAACTTAAACATTTTTTTTTTAAAAATTTTTATAATAAAAAAATTTTTTAACTCTTTTATTTCAAAAAAATTTTCATCAATTTATTTTATTTTTTTTATTATTGAAATAAATCAAAAAAATTAAAACCTATTCATGAAACGAAAAAATTACTCACCAAATGCTCAAAGACATTGGTATAAAACATTTAGCACTGAACCTCTGGGGCATAGGATTGGTTCTCAATTCCGCAGTGGTTTGATCCACGGAGAATCTTGAAGTGTCCTTTCTCTCCCCATGCTGGTCCCCATGAGTTCTGGCACAACCAGTATGGTGTGTTGTCCTCAACACCCCATCCAACGCACAAGACAGCGTGTCCACCAGCAATTCCACCGGTCTTGTGAACATAGACACCGCTCTTGTAGTTCATGAAGTCATAGTAGACTGTGAATGCAACTGAAATTGGACCATTTTCATAAAGCTCTTCCATCATTTGTTGGGCATTCAATTTCTTGTATGAAACAGACTTGTTTCTAACGATGGCTGATCCATTGACGCATTTTGCTGGGCAAGCTGGAACACGTCCGCTTCCTGATTGGTATGGCATGCATTTCTCGGTTGTGATACCGTGGCTCTTTGTCCATGCCCATGCGTGATCCATGTATCCTCCATTGCATCCCATATCGGTTGTGTCGCACGAAACGAGATCTTGTGGAGACATATCTCCGAAGTCGCATCCTTTGATTGAGAGACGGTCACCCATGGTCTCAGCAACTGAGAAAGCCCAGCATGATCCGCATGAAGCTTGGTCACGGACTGGGAGGATCTTTCCTGGCCATTGTTCGCGGGAATCGAAGTTTTCTGGGAGGGCGTTGTCAAGGTCAAATGAAGTTTCCTCATATTTGGTAACATATGTTCCCAAGCGAGCGAGGAATTTTGCGCGGGTGATCACTGATGCTGGGTATTCAACAGCAACCCATGTTGATGATGGATCGTTGTTAACTGTTTCGACAATAGATTCAGCAAGAACTGATGCAAACAATAAGAAAAACATTTTCTTTGTATTTGATGTAACTAAAATATGATTTGTCACAAGCGGAATTTCACTATTGATCAAAATAGTTTGTATTGTGGTTAAAATTTAAATGTTGAATATTAAAAATTCAACACTTAACAAATGGATTAATATGAACTGAAATTATATGGAATCTTTTGAATGTTGTTGTCATGCTATTAATCATTTTCGAAACATTGAAGAATAACTTTTTCCCGAGATTTTTTTTTTGATAAACTCTTTGAATCGATGAAAATACACTTATTGATCATAAGGTTATTATTTAAAATTAAATTTTTTAACATGTTTATCTCTTTTCTAATTCGCTTTAGCGAAAGTTTTTGATTAAATCATTTGTTTAATATGAAAAATCATCAACAAAAATCATTCTGAATAAATGAAAAATTTTACAAGTCATCATTGTGCTTAAAAACAATAAAAAAGGTTTTGAAAATGAGTGAAGAAAAACATTAATCTTGAGAATACAACTTCAGAAATATAAATTTCGAAAATTTGCTTTTATTCGATTTGGTAAAAAAGAAAAATAAAATAAAGATGATAAAAATACATTTTTTTTATTACTTACTTGTAAAACAATGAATGTTCACCACCACAATTAAGTTGATAAAGAAGAAAAGCAAAACCGAGTCTAAAGCTCAATAATTAGCAAAAAAAGTTGAAATCTTCAAGCCAAAGCTGGCTAAATATACTTGCAGATGCAATCAAAAAGCTGCCGGTTATGCAAACCAAACAGTTAATATGTTAAAAATTTTTTTGAGTGAATAAGAAAAGCTTAATCCCTTTTCGTTGATACTCAACAACAAAATAAATAGACATTTTTTATTCGTTTTTTTTTTTAATTAATTATTAATTTCTATACTTATTCATAACATATGCAGATAACCACACATTATCATTCTCTTTTTTTTTCCTCCTCAAAAAGTCTAATGCTTTTTCCCCTTCTTTTTGCCTTGTTGTTTTGGTGTGGCTGCTTGTTGTGCATGTTTTGCTTTGGGTTTTGCTCCTCGGACATTTGCTTCCTTCTTTTCTTCTTCATGTTCTTCTTTCACTGTATTTTCTTCTTCTTCTTCTTCTTTCTCCTCTTTCTCCTCTTTCTCCTTTGCTTTTTCTTCTTCCAGCTGACGTTCATTTTCATACTTCATCCTTTTGGCTTCTTCCTCTTCTTCTTTGCGTTTTCTCATTTCTTCTTTCTCTTTCTCTTCTTTCATCCTTTTTTCTTCCTCTGCTTGTCTCTTCTTTTCTGCTTCTTTCTCCTTCTCTTCTGCTTTTTCCTTTCTCTCTCTTTCTGCTTCCTCTTCTTTCCTCTTCCTCTCTTCTTCCATTCTCTTCCTCTCTTCTTCTTTTCTCAATCGTTCTTCTTCCTCTCTCTTCTTCCTCTCCTCTTCCTCCAATCTCTTCTTCTCTTCTTCTCTCTTCTTCCTCTCTTCCTCTAATCTCTTCCTCTCTTCCTCTCTTTTCTTTTCTTCTTCTCTTCTTCTCTCTTCTTCTCTCTTCTCCTTCTCTTCCTCCAATCTCTTCTTCCTCTCTTCCTCTAATCTCTTCCTCTCTTCCTCTCTTCTCTTCCTTTCCTCCTCTTCTCTCTTCTCCTCTTCAATTGCTCTCTTCCTCAACTCTTCTTCCTTCTCTCTCAATTCTTCTTTACACCTCCTTTCTTCTTCTTCCTCCCTTCTTATTTCTTCTTCTCGTCTTTTGTTTTCCTCCTCTTCCAATCTTCTCTTTTCTTCAATTGCTTTCTTTTTCGCTTCCTCTTCCTTTGATTTATCTTTAGAAATATAATTATTAATTTTCAAATTGTTAGCAACTGTCGCACAAACCTTCTTCAACGTCAAACTTCCAGCCATCTCCAGAACCATAATTCAATGCTCCTGCATCTAATGAGAATGTTCGCATCCACTATTCCCAAAAAATTAGTTAATTTTTCAATAAACTTTTTCCAAAAAATTTTTATATAAATCATTTTCAAACATTCCAATTACAATAAATGTTGAGTACGCCATTCTTTGAAAATGAAGGATCTATCCACAATGACCTGTTTGAGCCATCCTCCCACCACTACAAATTTTAAGATTAAATTTGAAATAAAGTCAGAAATAAGCAAATTACAATAACAATGTCATACTATGCCTTCGGTGAACGCAACAAATTTATATTCGATTCCAACTCCTTTTGGAAGTGTAATTGCAAAATAATCATTTGATCGAAAACTGTTTGATCCATTCAGCGCTTGCTTTGCTTCAGAAGGATTCCTTCAGGAAAAATAAATTTTGAGATTTATTCATTAAATAATATTCTTAAAATCTTAAAAATAGATACCAATTCCACAGCGAGTCAACACTTCCAGTTATAATAATATCTTTTGTTGGGGCTCCTTGAAGGTAAAAATGTACTAAATCATGAATATCATTAAAATACTTTTAAATGAAGAAAATAACCAACAATAATACCGTTAATGTTGTTCATTTTGAATCCTTAGCTGAATGAAATGCAAATGTAATACTCGATCAAAACCAAGAGTTAGAAAATATTAAGTATAATTAAATAAATGATTGAAGAAACATTACCTTGTATGATATATATTAATATATTTGAAAGAAATCATTAAGAAATAATTACATTATGCTTATAAAACATCTAAAGATACAAAAATACTCAATGAAAGGTCCAAAAAGCTTTTGCAACAGCCTTCTCTGATTCGTGAGTTTGCACGAAAGGCTTCTGAACTGTCAAAGAATGAAAATAAAATAGTTCTTGATTTTACTATTGGAAATCCTGATTATTCTCCTCCGATAGAGTTTTCACAATCTCTTGCAAAATTATGTGATAATGTATGTTAACTGTTTTTTTCTGTTATTGTTTGTGACTAAATCGTTTAAGCCCCCTTCAGATCTTCATTGTTATCAATCCAGTTTGGGAAGAGATGATACACGAACAGTTTTTGCTCAAGAATTTTCAAAATGGCACGGCATCAAATTGAAGAAAGATGTATCAAATTTAAATCTTTCAATTTTAAAAAGCATACATTCTTTGCGTTATAGAATGTGATTCTTTCGTGTGGAGCAACTGCCGGTCTTAATGTTTTGTTTCATTGCATGCTCTCGGAAGGAAGCGAAGTGATTATAGTTGCACCTTTTTTTCCTGAATATCTGAATATAATTGAGGAACGACGCGCAAAAGCAGTGATTGTTGCAGTAGATGCAAGTAATAATTTGAATGTTCCTGCAATCGAAGCAGCAATTACAAATAAGACTGTTGCAATAATTCTGACTCAGCCTCATAATCCTACAGGAAGGGTCTATCAAAAATCAAATCTGAAAGATTTAAGCAATGTTTGAGTAACAAATGCATTAAATCTTTCTTTCATAAAGATAAATATTATATGTTGTATATATATATATTAAAATTTCTGTTCATTGACAGATGTTGATGCGAGTCTATGCATCGCGGAGGGCAAAGGCGAAAGATTTCGCAGAGAAGAATGAAGCGAAAGATTTGAGAACTGATAATCATTCAGGTTCTACTTCGGCTGAATCTCCTAATTCACAGTCACCCCGCCCGATATTTGTGGTGTGTGACGAGCCGTATCGCAGGCTTAATCACACTCCATCGAAAGTTGTTCCGTCTTTGCTCCCAATTTATCCACACACCATCATCGTCTCATCTTTTAGCAAGGTATCACACATTGTTTTTATTAACAGAAGTTATTGTATTCTTTATGTTCTATTTCAATGAAATAAATATTTTTTTTATAATGAAAACTGAATTTTCTTTTATGGAATAACCTCTCATATATTTATATATATTAATCTTTTTGCATGTTCAGGATTTTGCCATTCCAGGCGAAAGGATCGGCTTTATCATCCTTCATCCTTGTCTCACTTCTCCTGTTGTGCTCACAGCATTGGAAGTGTGCAGCAAATACATTGAATTCAATGAAATTCATATTT
Source organism: Monocercomonoides exilis (assembly GCF_001643675.1). Classification (NCBI taxonomy): domain Eukaryota; phylum Preaxostyla; order Oxymonadida; family Polymastigidae; genus Monocercomonoides; species Monocercomonoides exilis. Next base: position 818,900 of record NW_027150573.1, read on the forward strand.
TTCCTTTTGAATCTCACATTTTTTGTGATTATTATTATTATTATTATTTGATGTTTGATGTTGTTATTGTGATTGCTTTTTCTCTTTTCAACCACGCAAAGAAAGCGATAAACGACTTGGGCTTTGTGAATGCCCCGTCGCTGATGCAGTTTGTGCTGCGGGATGCGCTTCCATTGTGCACAACGAGGGAAGACGGAGCTGAAGGAGAAGCGAGAAAAGAGAAGAGAAGAGGAGATATAGTGAAAGCGTCTCAGAAAGAAGAGATATTTGAAATGAGAGGGAAGGCAAAGGAAGAAGAAGAAGACAAGGGAAAAGAAGGGAAAGAAGAGGAAAGTGGAGAAAAAGATATGAAAGAGAAAGTGCCAAAAGAAGAAAATGATTCTGATGATGAAAGTGCTGAAGAAGATGAAGAAGGTATTTGTGTTGTGCTTGTGATGAAGTTATGAAAGAAAATACAACAAAAAAGAAGAGAGAGAGAGAGAGAGAGAGAGAATAAGTTAACGTATATGTATTTATGTATTTTGATGATTGTTATTAACGAAAATGTTTAGTGTTTCATCTTATTTCATAAATTTTTTAATTTTAACTGCAACAATTTTTCCTTCCATTCAACTAATATTTCCCATTCACATTTCATTTGCTCCACTTTTACTTCAGAAATACACTACTTGAGACACATCCCTCCCGCCCCAACGCCGTCGCCTTTGCTGATGCCCTTCCCTTCTCCAAGCCTATTTTCTCCTTCGCCTTCCCTTTACTCCCGCTCTCCTGACTTCATTGCCTCGCCTTCAATTATGTTCACCCCTTCGCATTCTCCCTCTCTGTCGTTTCATCCTCTTCATTTTGCATTGTCTTCTCAATCGCCTTCTTCTTCACCTTCTTCTTCTTCTTCTAATGCCATTTCCACCTCCACTTTTCTTGATAGTTTTTCTTCCTCTTTACAAGAACCGCCTGCAACAGCTTCTCTTTCGTCTTCTTCTTCGTCTTCGTCTTCATCGGATCAATCGTCGACTGTTCATTTTGTTTCTGCTCATTCGCCTGCTTCTTCGTTTTCCTTCTCCTCTCCTTTGTCTTCTCCTCCCATGGCCCCCTCGTTAAAGCAACCTGTTTTCCACCCATCTTCTCCCTCTTCTGCTTCTGTGTTTTCCTCTTCTTCTGCTACTTCCTCAGCTTATTCTCCTTCTCTCTCTCCTTCCGTGCCTTCTGTGGCCTCTCCTTTCTCCCCTGCCTATTATCCTCAGCCGCCTGTGCTTCCTTCTTCATTGGCTCTGCTTTGCCTGTCTTTGAACCGCCGGAAGCAGCTTTTGCTGAAAGTGATAAGGAAAGCGGGGTTGGAGTGCTGTGAAGCTGAGGCTGCTCTTTTCTTGTTCCCGAAAGTGCCAGATGAAGTAGATGATGTTGAGGTTTGTATATAAATATGTCTATAAATATGTATATATGATCAGATAAGAGAAAAGAATATTTTGATTGGAATACAAACATTCTGTGCTTCATTTGTTTTTTGATTGTGATTTGAAAAGGAATGTTAATGTCAAAGATGAATAATTCAGCTGCATGTTTTTTTTTTTTTTAATTTTTCTTGTGGAAACATTTTGACACATATTTCGATTTAAAAATTGTTGATGATTTTTGATAAATATTATTGCATTTAAGTTTGCAAATCTTCTTCTTCAGCGCTATAGTGTTGCAGTTGTCCCGGGCTCTGCATTTGGCGTGCCGAATCATGTCCGATTTTCATTTTGCTGTTCTCTTTCAACAATCAGATCGCTCCTTCTGCCCCTTACAGAAGCAGTGAGGGAGGTCAAAGAAAATGCAAAAAGAGAGAATGTTGTGCTGTCAGCATGAACTGTGTGTGAAGGAGAACAGACACTGTTTATGTTTGAAATGAGTGGATGGGTTACAAATCAAATTGTGTAATTGCAATATGTAGTTCGTTTCTAGGAATTATTTTATTTTATTTTATTTTATTTTATTTGTCGATGTTTTTAGTTTTTGTTTGATGTTTTCATAAATTTTTTGACTTTTTTTTTTGTGTTGAAAGGTTGTGAGCAACACAATGAAATGGTTTTTGATTAAAGCAGTATTAATATAAAAGCTATTTTATTCTTTTATGATTTATTATTGTGTTGGAGCACGAATTTTTTTTTTCTATAAGTCCATTTTTTTTTTTAAAGTTAGATGCTATTTTGAGCTTAGTAAGTTTTTTCATGTGATATTATTTTCATTGAAGTGCACAGTTGTTTCGATTTTATACTCAATTCTCACCAACAATTTTAACATCAACAATTAATCTTCAAAGGAAAATGCAAAAATCAACATTAAATGTTTATTTTTTTTCCAATAAGAAAAAAAATAAAGTTTTATTCTTTTTACAAATTTTAAAACACTTCAAGCTTATTCACATGAGAATTTTGCATCGTGATCAACACGATGAATGCAAATTTGGTGGTGTTTGTAGATCATTCATTTATTCAAACTGGCCTGTTTTTTTCAAATAAAGAGAATTTTCTTTAAACAAAATAATTGAAATTCAAATGTCGTTCGTTAATTATTTGTTATTCTGAAATTCATCGGAAAAAAATATTAGAAGAAAATAATACTTATTTTTCAAATAATTTCTCGTGTATATTGTGTTTTTTTTTAAGTTCAAAAAGCATTTTAAATAAAAATATTTGTTTTTTTCATTTCTTTAATGTAATTGCTATAACATACACAAAATGCAGTCAATTGCTCGAAATAAGATCAAAACTTGTCGATTCAACGTATGCTAATCCAATATTTAATTGATTTCGCTATTCAAATCACATGTGATTCTATTATTTTTTGGATAAGCATATAAAAGAGAAATTGAAACACTTTTTCAATTGTTTAAATTTAAAACAAACAACTCCAAAAATTCGTTTAACGCACAGCAGCATCTTATAAACTTTCATTTCCATTTTACTTTCTTTTTCGTTTCATCCATCCAAATCCACCTCAATCTCCATCTCTCAAGCACCAATTTCTCCAATATCTCCTTTCACCAATCTCCTCTGTCTCTTTCATTCCTTCTCTCACACATTCAATCTATTCACCTCAACTACCTCTTCCTCTTCTTCCTCTTCCACCAGCACTAATACAATCCTTTCCTTCTCTCTTCGCTCAACAATCTTCATCCACACCCACAACCCCATTGATGGTGCCATAATCCCTTTTCTCAATAGCCCATCCACTTCACTCTCCGCCTTCAACAGTTCTTTTCTCCACCAAACACACTCTATATCAAATGGTCCTGTTGTGCATGTTGGATCTGAATCTCAAAGAAAAACTCCTGGAAGGCTGTCTTCGATTGATGTTAATAATCATCGCTTCGAATGGTGCGAATGGAATGATTCGTCTGGTGGCTCTTCATCTGGTGGTGCACTTAATGCTTATAGTGCAAATGCCAATCTCTCAATCGCTTCTTGTTCATTCAACAATTGTTCACATACAAATCATGGTGGAGCGTTATATTGTGGACATGTGTAAAATATCAACATCGCAAAATACAATTTCACGAGCTGCTCAGCTGCTCATAGAGGAGCAGTATCAATATGGAACCCTCAACCAAATTCTGCTTGGGAATTCTCAGATAACAGAGCGGAAAGCTGTTCAATAAAAAATTGGCGTGGAACTGGTTGGTATTTTAACATGGGAAGTACACCAACAAGTGCTCAATTCCTGTTTTCCAAATGCAAGTGCACTCAAATACAGGTGGTGATTCTGCTGTTTCTCTCACATTCAATTGGCTTTAACAAAATAAACCAAATCAATTTTTGGTTAATGATTGCCAATTCATAAACAACAAATTGACAAGTTCATCAGCTTTCAATGGTGGCGCTGCGCTGTGTTGCACAGCAACTTATTCCTGGATGACTGGAATAAAATTCATTGCTTTCTGTTTCTTTGATGGTAACGTAACAACAAATGGAAGAGGAAATGATGAGTTCTTTAATGGAAGCAGCATCATTTAATCTCCATTCGAGAATTGTGGATCAACAACCCCAACAAAAAGAGTGCGGAAAAATGGACAAGCTGATAATGCTGAATATAATGGCTGGTTCCCTCTCATCGCCCAGAACAAAATCGTTGACAGCAATGGAACCAATACAGATGGTTGTGGCAGACTCCAACAGACCCCATGCGCCACCATCGAGTATGCCCTCAATGGCTTCATTTCCCTCCTCCACGACGCCTCCATCACCCTACTCAGCTCAACATTTGTTCCTCTTCAAACACTCACCTTCAGCGCGGTTGACAGCAAAATCACTGGAATCAATAACCTTTTTCTTATTTCTTTATAATTCCTTCCATTTATTAATTTTGTAATTTTCCATGTCATAGAAAAATCTTTACGCCTTCGTCTTTTTTTCAATTGGAGTATATTCCACAATTTATTTTTTCAAAATCCTTAACGTCCGCTCAGATAAAAATATTTCTTTTCCGCTTTCTTATCTAATTTTGCTTCTTCAATGAATGTAAATTGTTCTCAAGAATTTTGTTGTTACCTTTTCTTCTTCTTCTTCTTCTTCTTCTTTTAAAAGCATTTCTTCAATTATATCTGCAGGCTTTTCCAAAATATCTATTTCCTCAGCTTTCCTATTCAATCTGTCTATCTTCCATTCGTTCCATTTTTTTTTATATAGAATTGCCCTTCAAATGTGGATTTTCCATAAAAAGGTTTCCCCGCTTGTTTCATCTTCTGTGACTTGTTGAAGGCATTCAGTGTTGTGTAATCTGCCGAACGCTATTTTGGAATCCATCCATTTCACAAAAGGATAGCACCAATGCTCTTTCCTTTTCACTTCAAATGTTTCATCTTCAAAATGAAAAAGATCAGAGCCGATCTCTATTTTTGCATGCCTTCTAATAGGCTTTTCTTGGCTTAACATAATACTGTTATCTTTATCATATAACTTTGGCTGATACTTTGTGATGGAATAAATACTTCTTTTTGTATTTCAAAATTGATATTGAAGGAGAAACCTACTGTCGGATCTGATGGTTGTTGAATGAAATGAAAATATCAATGTTTTCATTCATTCATCGAAGAAGATATCGAAGAATAAAAACACGATTTGAATGAAATAAATTCGTCCAGAGGATTTTTTTTTCATCAAAAAAAATCATGAATGAAAAGAATACTTATTCAACAATTTACTGTTTGCAGAAAAGAAAGTTAATGAAATGATTTTCAGTTTAATTTGTCTGTGTGCCAAATTGAACAGCATTGACCCATCATAAGATCTATCTTTCGATCCAATGCAAATTGAGATAAATCTTCAAAGAAACGTTCGGCAAAGGAAATGAACATATTCCCAAATAGAAAAATCCATTAAAAATTAAATCATTCTACTGCTAAAGAAGTTGACATGGTTTTATATGATGTTGTCGGTTGGAAAAAATATCGCTTTGAAAAACGAAATTCAAATTGACAAGAAAAATCAAATCCAAAAATTAATGGAAGATCGATTAATATTAATCAATTAAAAATTTCCCCACATATCACCATATATTTTCCCCTCAGAAATAAACAACAAAAATATCTATCAACTCCTTTCCTTTCAATTTCACTGTTCAATTTAATCCGCGAATTTCTGGAAATAAACAATCTCATCCTTTTCTTCTGTCCAATTCTCTTCTAATGAATCTTTTTCTCTTCTTTTTCCCTGTCAAAAAAAAATCCCTTTTCCACATCCAAGTGCATTTATCGTTTTTTCTGATCTTGGTGATTTAGATGTTTCCATCATTAAAATGCATAACATATATTAGATGTTTCCCTTATGTATCCACTATCTCCGCGTATCCCAATTCCCTTCCACACTTCACCATCGCATGTCTCCTTATTTCTTTCATTCAAAAATCCCACTCAATCCAAAGTGCTCTTCAAAATACTTAACTCAAATATCCTATCACAAATAAGATTCTTCCATCATTTCTCTGCTCCATATATCCTTTATGCCTGTAGTTGACGAGATAAACACGAAATACTGCTTTGGTTGTTGGAGAATATTATTAAAGGAGCAGATCATTGCCGAAACGAAAAACTCCTCTTCACATTTACCAAACTGCAGATGAGTTGAAAAGACCCTCCTGTGAGATACACGATGTATTTCGTGGAGAAGGATGCAATATTACAATTTGACCATTCTGAGACTGAAATGAAGAGATTGAATATTTGAATGATGATGGCTGTGGAGATAAGGCTGTTTGGCAAAAAACCGTCGAAGGGCAGTTTGGTCTTTATTTATTTTTCTTTATATGAATATTTGTTTATTGACTGTTTTTGTGTTTCTTTCATGGCAGGAGGCGGAAATGAATGAAAATGAATACAAGCGGGATATCTGGTTATCTGGGCTGACAATGGAGTTGAAAGAGCGAATTCATATGGAAAGTGTGCATGATGAAGGAATTTGGAAGGAAATTGAAGATGATATTTTCTGACATAAAACAGGATATTTTTCAATGATGAGAATGGAATTTGAGCAGAAAACGTAAATATTGCATTTTTCAAAAGAGCAAGAAATCGACTTATTTGATGGGGAAATGACTTCTGGAAAGGATGGTTGGTGAATCAAATGATGAAACACTTAGAAAGGGAAGGAATAATGAATTTTTGTTGAAGAAAAGCAAATATTGAATTAGGAATAAAACGCCGACGCTGACTTGAACAGCTGTTTTGAAATTTTGCTGTTATTTTTTGTGTATATTCGAATTGCTATTTATTCATTCAGGATGTTGAAAGGAAAAAGAGAGAAAGAAAGAGAGATTTGATTTTTTTGTAGAAGAAGAAATGTGTTTGGGGTGAGGCTAGGAAGAAAAGGAATAGATCGAGAAAGGAAAAGGAAGACGAGGGAAAAGGTTAAAAACATGCAAAGATTGATAAAGCAAAATATTCATTGAAAGGGAAGCTTTTTGTTGAAATGAAGAAAATGAAAATTCGTTTTGAAAGAAATGAATGTAAAGAGGAAGAGATGGAAGGAAAAAAGGGAAAAAGAGAACGAGGAATATTTCAATTCGTTTCCAATAAAAAGCGTGTGAAAGGGAGATGACTGAGATTGGTGAATAAATAACTCAGAAGATGCAGTTTGTGAGGAAAAGGCACTGAAATGGTTGATGAAAACAAGAAAAGTTGGTTTTCACTGATATTTCATGAATTAATTTGTTATTATTTCTTTCCTCAATCTATCCATATGAATTGTCTCAATCAATTCACTTCAATGTCTTATTTATTTATAGGACTTTTTCTTCTTATTTTGTTTAAGAAAAGCGACTTCATAGACTTCTTCTTCTGTTTAGTCAAATTTGTTATCAATTATAATGAATAACCTCATCATCTTCATAATCAATATAATTTTCTCCTTCAATTGCTTCATCCTCTTCTTCTTCTTCTTCTGATTTCACCTCATTTGATTCTTCTGAAAGCTCTTCATCTTCGTATTCCTTATCTTCACTGTTGTCTTCTTCTTCATCTTCTTCGTCTTCATCAGCGTATTTTTCTTCTTCTTCTTCTTCTTTCAATACAAACGCTGTATTTATTAGGGCTTCTGCAAAGTGAAGAATTCAATCGACTTTTACTGGACAACAATGAATTGTCAATCTTCACTTCATTTGTAATCTCTTTCACCATGTTGGGAATCATTTTCACCTTCTTTTGATGCATGTGAAAAACAAACTATCTTCAAAACAAAATGACAATGTTCCTTTCATGATATATTCAATAAACCAATTACTTACATCATGTTTAGAGAAAAAATGAGATTGAATTTCAAAAACTGACATTATCAAAAATGGAATGAATTCGATAAAAATTTCAATAAGGATCAAAGCTCAAAGTTCAGAAGAAGTTAAATGATTTATTCAACTGAAAATTGAAAAATCTTAATTTTAGGAAATGTACAAACTGTTATTATTTTTATAATTCTTATTCAAGTTCATATTTGAAATTATTTGGCTTTTGGAAAATATTCTCATTTTTATAAGATTAAAGTTCCAACTCGCAAAACTAACTTAAGATAGAAGCAAAACTTGAACGATAGTGTTTGAATTTATAATTTCTCTTTTTGCGAATTTTTGTGAGAAAGAATAAAAAAATATTTGAGAATTGAGAATTTCAAAATTGATTTAAAACAAACATTTCATGTAAATGAACTTGTTAAATTTTTAGGAGAAAAAGAAAATGATGTGTTTTCTTCAAATTTTCATACCAAATGTGGGAAAATTCGAACTATCAAGCATTTTTTGCACAATGCAAAAAATATTTGTCACACTTATAACTTTCAATAACATTATCAGATTTCAAAATAAATTGTGTTTTCATTGCCGAAAGCAAACATCATTTAAATAATTTAAAAAATTTTTTTGTGATCTCACAAGTATATCAAAAAATTAATCCATTTTAAATGTGTTTTTTGGATCACAAAAAGTTCATCCAGTGTTCATAATTTTTCAATGAAAATGCCTGAAGGGTAATATTTAGCCCCGTATCACCAAATTTCACCAGTTTATGTCAAAAAAATTATTTTGAAAATTTCCCTTTGTTTTATTATCAAATAAAGTTAAAATTTCATATTTCGATCAAATTTTTGTTACCACTGACAAAATTTCGCTATCATGAAAATAAAATATTGACAATGTTTACATATTGATTTGAAAGTGGTTTTGTGAGAGGGAACAGATATTTGATCGAAATATGATATTTTAACTTTATTTGATAATAAAACAAAAGAAACTTTTCAAAAAATATTTGACATATGTGTGACTATTATTGAAGTTATGTTTTTTTATTCAAAATTTTCGGTTTTTCTGTTTTGTTTTTAAAATTTTTTAATGAACACAGAAGAGTGAAAAATCTGATCAAAAACATTTCTGTCTATCTTTCTCATCAACCATTAACTTTTGAAGCGATTGAAAAACATTTTTATTTAAAAGATAATTATTAGGTTAATGATATAGAATTTTCAACATAATCAACACCACGAAAAAAGTTTTGATTTCAAAAATTATCACCGACATAAAAAACTCACCAATGCCATTATTTCCATATTGACAAAATTTGGCAATTTGATATGAAAATTTGATGAAATGATTCAATTTTTAATTTTTCGCGAAATTTTAACAAATAGAACTCAAAAAAAAAAAAAAAAAGTGGGGGGGGGGGGGGGGGGGGGGGGGTGGGGATAGTTGACAAACAACACAAACTTTTTATCAAAATCTCAACATTTTTGTGAATTACGAAAAAATATTATTCTCATCACTTTCCAACACTCAGCTAGAGACAAATTTGTGGCAATAATTTTTTATAAAAATATATTCAAATTGTCATTTTTTTTATAAATAGATAACCAATTTCGAAAAATAAGTTTATATATTTTGAACAATTGTGTAATTCTTTTTGAAATGTCGCAAATGTTTAATTCACAAATAAATCAAAATTAATATATTTTAATGAAATTTTTGTCCTCGAACATCAAACTTTTCTGATATGAAATATATTTCTGAACAATGCTATTTCATGCATTCAAATGAAGTTGTGTGAGTGGAAACAGAAATTTGAGCAAAAAATGAAAATCTTGATTCAATAGAAAATAAAACATTTGCGACTTATCAAAAAGAATAACCCAATTAATAGTGAATTTATTGAAATAAAACCTTTACAAATTGAATGATTCATTTAACAAATATTATTGTAATGTCGAGAAAAACTTTTGTGTCTCGAATCAAATAATATGAAATAAATGCTTCAATTGTTTATTGGGTATCCAAGTTTCATGTGAAAAAATGAAAAAAAAACATAATTTCATGTTTCAAAAACACCTGCTATCAGGCACTTATCACAAAAGTTTTATTAATACAAAAAATCTTCTGCGCAAACTATGTTGAAAATCTTTTTTAAAATAAAAATAAAAATAATAATTATTAATATTTCCCTGTGTGACGTGAAGGAAAAAGTTTGTCATGTCCGTCGACAGCTCTCCACATTTCGAAAAAAAAAAAAAAAAAAAAAAAAAAAAAAAAAAAAAAAAAAAAAAAAAACCGAAATTCCGCTTTCCCATTACAAATTTAAAATATTGACGATTATTTTAAATGTCTCAGAAAGTTGATAAAAAATTGATTGACGATGTGAAAACGAACTCAGGACTTAAAAATATGAAACACATGGAACAAGCATGTGCAGTTTCTTCTTCTTGGTTGAAAAATTTATTGGATGGATGCGTTTGTGGTCCTGTTGACAACTCAGATTTGCTTCTTCCTGGAACACAAAAATTTGACAAAAGTGTGCACTTATTTTGTATGGCAATTATTTGTCACATTTTAAATATATTCCAGGCAAACAAGTCGTGAAAGATTTTGAATTGATTCATGAAGAACAATGGGTTCAAATTATTGGGACATACGGCGGAGGACCGAAAATAACTCTTGAAGTTGTAACATTCATGTCAATGAAACAAATCGAAAAAGATCCTACTGCAATTATCTTTGAACTGAAAAATAAGACAAAAGAAACAAAAACAGATGAAGATTCTGATCTCACAGAAGTTGTTCCGGTTCAATCAATTGAATTGTCCAAATTTCATTCATTTAGTGACATTTGTATTAAAATTATGAAAGGATTACACCTTCAACCTAAACACGCAATCAAATTGTGGACAACTTTTAATCCACAGAAAGAGCTTGTTTTTAGCAGTTTAAAGACTTTGCAAGAAGGCCTAAACGGAACCCGCACGGTTCTTGTGGAAATTCTACCAGCATCTACGAAAGATCCAAAAGCCATCAAATTGTGGGATCATTGGCAAAAAGTCTTTGGGAAGCATGAGCCGCTGACACTCAGCAAAGTCAACTCACTTGCACATGCAGAACATGTTAGGTCATATGGAGCAGATGCAAAGTTTGTTTCTCCTTTTGGAATGAACGAAGATGATAAAAGAGGATACAACCCAGCGAATGATTTGGCATACAAGAGTAAAATGGGGCTGCTTGAAGAGGCGCAGCATGTAGAGGAGACAGAAGAGCAGATGAAGCTGCGAACGATCGGCTTCGTTCAAAGAAGCGAGCGCAACTATGGCCTTTCATCGTTTTCGTCTCCCTCTTCATCATTATATTCGTCTTCTTCGTATTACAGCCACTACTCAAGTGCTCCTTCTGTGCAGTTAGCAGAGTGCTGTTCATCTTTCTATTCGCCCGACGAGGTTGAACTGTTGGACGACTTGAAGCTGTTTGCAAGCGAAGAAAATAAACAGACTCTCGAAAAAATCAGGACGAAAGTTGAAAAAGAAAAAATGGTTGAGAAAAAAGAAGCTGAAGAAAAAGAGAAAGAGAAAGAGAAAGAGAAAGAGAAAGAGAAAGAGAAAGAGAAGGAAAAAGAAAAAGAAAAAGAAACTACAGAAGATTCATCATCATCATCATCATCATCAAGTGCTTCCAACACAGCGACCGTCACAAGCTTTGGGCTCCATGGCCAGTCAGGGCTGGTCAATCTGGGGAACACGTGCTATTTCAACTCGGCGCTGCAGTGTCTTCTGGCGACTGTGCCGTTTGCGGCGTATGTTTTGTCATACAAGTTTGTAGGGGACATCAACAAGAGCAACAAACTGGGGTGTGAAGGCAGGTCGGGCTGTGTGATGGCAGAGGTGATGAGGAATGTGTGGATTGCGAGGAGGAAAGAGGAGAGAAAGAAAGGGAAGGAAAATGAGGAGGAGAATAAACAAGAGGGAGAAGAAAAAGGAAAAGAAGAAGGAAAAGAAGAAGAAGAAGAGAAGAAAGAAAACTCAAAACCAATTGAAGAAATAATTTTAGAGAGAACAAACAGATCAGTCACCACATCGCCTGAAAGGCTGAAGACGCTAATTGGATGCTTTTCTCCGCAGTTCAGCGGCACAAACCAACAGGACTCGCAGGAGCTGCTGACATTTCTGTTGGATGGGATGGTGTGGATTCTGATTATAAGGAAATGGGAGGGGAAAATATTGAATAAGAAAGAGGAAATTCAAAATGTTTTATTGTTTTTCGATCTTTCTTTGTTTCTCTCTTTTTTTTAATGAAGAGATTATTTGTTAATTGTCCTATCATTTTTCTTTGTGAATCAATTGAAATTGCACTTTTCTATTTTAAAAAAATTTCAAAATTTTCATTTTTCAGCACGAAGATCTCAATCTTGTTGCCTCAAAGCCATATGTTGAACAAGAAGAGGCAGACAAAACGTTGGACGACAAGCAGAATGCGCAGATTGCGTGGGACAAGTTTCTTCTGCGCGAAAACAGCACCATTGTGCATCTGTTCCACGGGCAGCTGAAGTCGATCATTGTCTGTCCAGACTGCCACAGAGAAAAAGTGATGTTTGAGAACTTTCTGTGCCTGCCGCTTCCACTCCCTGGCGAGAGGACACGCGAATTCCGGGTGCTGCTGGCGAGATGGAAGGGGGAGAGCAAAGAGAGAGAAGGAGGAGGAAGAGGAGGAGAAGAGAAGAGAAGAAGACAGCCAACAGTTGAGGAGTTTTTGCTTACACTGCCGAAATATGGAAATATCAAGACGATGCTGATGGGGCTGGCAAAGAAAGTGAATGAGCAGCAGGAGAAAGAAGAGAAGAAGAAAGAAGGAGCAGAAGAAGCATCAAAGGAACACACTTCTTCTGCTCTTCTTCCACTCAACCCGTCTTGCCTTGTTGCTTGTGATGTGGTGAACTCATACGTCTTTCGTACGTTCAAAGAAAACGAGCTGCTGATTGATTTGAAGAAAGATAAGATTGTTGTGTTTGAGGTGGACGAAGAGATTGGAAATGGGAAAAAAGACAAAGCAAAGAAGACAAAAAATGCAGAAAATGAAGAGAAAGAAGAAAAGAAAGAGAAGAATGAATCTACTTCATCCTCTTCCTCCTCTTCCTCTTCTTCCTCTTCCTCATCTGATCTCAAGTGCTTCTTCGTTCAGATGTCTCGAGCCACGCGCTCGCCGCACTCGCGTTACTATCCTTATCTGACGAAGAAGTGTGGCATGCCATTTGTGGTGACAGCGTCTGTGGCAAACAGCAGCGGAATCAGATTGCATGAGAAGATATGGAGTGTGATCAGGAACTATATTGACCCCTTGAAGTATGAGGAGTGGGTGGAAAGATGTGGGAGAAGGGAAGTTAGGAAGAAGGAGGAGGAGGAAATGGTGGAGAGCAAGGAGAATGTAGATAAGGATGCGAAAAGAGACGGGGAGCTGAGAAAATCATTGAAGAAAGAAGGGAAAGAGGAGAAAGCAGAGGAGAAGGAGAAAGAAAAAGAAAAAGAAAAAGAAAAGGAAGAGAAAGAAAGCAAAACAGATGAAAAACAAAAAGGCAACAGCAAAACTGAAGAAAAGAAAGAAGAAAAAGAAGAAGATAAAAAAGAAGGCAAATCAAAAGTTGTTCCATTGATGGGAAGTTGGGCGATGCTTGGCGGAAGAGGAGGACGCAGCTTTTCGTTTGGACCGAAAATAAGTGAAGCTAAAAAAGAGGAAGAGGAAAAGAAGAAGAAAGAAGAGGAGGAGGAAAAGAAAGAGAAAGGGAAAGAGAAAGAAAAAGAAGAAGAGAAGAAGCAGAAAAAGAGTCAAGTGAAAGAGGAAAGAGAGCTTCGGATGAAGAAGTTGAGAGAAAAAGCATCGAGAATCTTTTTTGAGCTGAAGCAAAAAGAAGAAGAGGACGATGAAGATGACAGCGAGGCGTATGGATATGATGATGATGAGTATGATGATGAGGACGAATGGGAAAAGTATGATGGAAGCAATGAGGATGGCGAGGGAGAAGAGAAAGAAGAGGAAGAGGAAGAGGATGATGATGAAGAAGATCTGATGGAGTTTATGATGGATGACTCAATCACAGAATTCACACGGGACGAAAGGCGGAAGATAGTCAAATGCATCCGAAAGGAGAGGAAAGAGGAAAGGAAAAGACGAAAGATTGAGAATGCAGAAGCAAGAAAAGCCAAAAAAGCAGAAAAAGAAGAAGCCACAAAAGATGACAACAAAAAGACTGAGAATTCGTTATCTATTGGCTCTAAACGGAAGTACATTGAACCCATTTTTGGAGAAAAAGAGCAGTTTTTGCTGCCTTTTGACACGTTTTTCAATGAAAAAAGCGAAAAATCAAGCAAATCGAAGGTGAGAAAGGAGAAAGCATGGCATTGTGCTTATTCGAATGAGTATCACAGATGCAAAGGCGGATGGGAAGAATGTGAGAGGAAAGCAGCAGCAGAAGAAGAAAAAGAGCAAAAGGAAGGGAAAAGCGAAGGAAAGAATGAAAAAGCAGAAGTTGGATTGAATTCAGCATCACAGTCAACAACTTGCGCTGTTCCACTTTCGCTTCCGCCTCGTTCTCTTCTTCCATATCGTCTTCTTTTGGGCAATGTGGACAATGCGACAGAAGGAGAGCTCATAGAAATCCCACTCAGCACACAGACATTGAAAGACACAGTGCCAAAGATTGGGAGTGAGGAGAATCTGATGGTGGTGTGGATAGATAGAACAGGGAAAGAGGACGAGAAAGAAGAGAAAGAGAAAAAGGAAGAGAAAGAAGAGAAAAGAGAAGAAGAAGAAGGAAATGATGATGGAATGCTAATGGAGCATCTGATGATGGAGTGTGTGGAGAATGAGGAGCTGATCAAAGAGAAAGAAGAAGAAGAGAAAGAAGAAAAGGAAGAAGAGGCAGAAAACAAAAAAGCTGAGGAAGAGAAGGAAATGAAGGAGGATACGAAAGAGAAAGAAAAAGAGGCGGAACAAGAAAGCAATAAAGAATCAGATAAAGAAGATGGCGCAGACAAACCAGAAGTCGAATCTGTTGTTCCAGCAGGGAAACTGAAGCACAGCAAGAAGAAGACAACGCTGATGGACTGTTTTGACATCTTCACATCGCCTGAAGAGCTGACAGAAGACAACATGTGGTACTGCAACGTGTGCAAAGAGCACAAACAAGCCATGAAGACAATGAAAGTGTGGCGGTTCCCGATGATTTTGGTGATTCAGCTCAAACGCTTTTCATCTGGAACAACCTTTTTCTCCGCGGAGAAATTAGATACTTTTGTGGAGTATCCAATTAAAGGGCTGGACTTAACGAGCTTTGAGCTGTGTCCTCCAGAGCTGACGGCGCGGATGATGCAAGAGACGAAAGAGAAGTATGAGTTCAGCTCAAGTTCCTTTGAAGGCAAGCAATCTTCATCAACTGCACAGCCACCTCCGCCTTGCCCTGCCATATACGATTTGTATGCAGTGTCTGTTCATAGTGGGTCAACCAGAGGAGGACATTACACAGCATTGGTGTACTCACCCATCACGAAGAAGTGGCTGGACATCAGCGACAGCCATGTCACTCATGTCAATGAACCAGATGCTGCTCTGACGAGAAATGCATATCTTCTGTTTTACAAAAGAAGAGGTTTACTGTGGGACTTTGATCAAATAGCACTTGCAATGGCACATGGGATACTGACAGAAAAGGAAGTGCGAAAGAACAATTCTGCAGAATTGAAAGATGACAAAGTAGAGGATGAAAAAGAACGATTGAACAATGAAACTAATTTATCAGCTCTCGAAGACTTGACGGATATTGCAAAACGATCAAAGAAGAGAAAAGATGAAGAAAGATCAATTTATCGATCAGGAATTGGACATAGCATTTTTGATTTCATGTAATTTTTTGTTATTGTTATCGCTATTATCATTTTTTTGAAAGCATTACAATGATTTTTACGCACTTGTTTTGAGTTAAATAATTAAATGAAAGATTTCAATAATCTAATTATGGCTGAATTAGATCTTTTTTATTTTACGTTTGTATGTCGTTTGTGGACGTAGAAGAAGATTTGCCTTCAACAAGTTCGAATCCATCAGATCATCCAAGTACATTGCCCCTTTTTATGGGGAAGAAAATTCGACGGTTCGTCTCAGCAAATTAAGTTTTAACTCTTTTTTTAACTTACTTCAGTTCATCTTCTGAGTCAAAAAAACCAGCAGGAGATTTACTAAATCTTCATTCTAATTCTAACGTCATGAAATTTTTTTCAAAGACCGGTATTGAATTTGAGAAATTTCTATTTTTCAGTTAAAGTCTTTTTAGGAGACACACAAGTTTTATTTTCAGATGAAGTTGTGAAAGTAAACAGAAAACTTAAATCACAAAAACGGGTTTTTGTTGTTACGGACAAAGGGCTTTACAACCTTCTTCCAGAAAGTTTTAAGTGCCAAAGGCGAATTGCACTTGATGTCTGATAATTATTTATATTTTCACATTATTTTCGCTTTATGATTGCATAGAAACTTGGAGGAATCAGCATGTCATGTTTAACAGATAATTTCTTTGCTCTTCATGTTCCGACTGAGGTATTTTTTTTAAATGATTCTCGGTTTTTTACTGAAAGTATTTCTCCTTAATTTTTGTGAATGCGCGTAGTATGATTATCTAATCGTTAGCAGTCGTAAAATTGAAGCGACAATTGTTATGAGTGAAGCCTTCAAAAGACTCACATCACACGATCTTCCTGTGCATTTCGCCAATACGTATGCAATTTTTTCGCTCAATTGCAATCATCTTAAAGAAATTAATTTTGTTTGATTTTTTAGTTTTGAATATAGGATAGATGATAAAATTAGTAAAGAGATCATATTCACCGAAGTTGATGGTTTGACTTTTTAAGTTGAAAGATGAAGATAATTTATCCTTATTATTTGAAAATTATTTTTGTATTTCCTTTCTGTAATCAATTTTCAATGGATCAACAGATGGTGTTTCAACTCAAATATTTCAAAAGAAGTAGAGAAAGTTATTTCATGAATGCTTCTCAATTTATTGTAAAAGTTGTTTTTATTCTATTGTTTATTTTATCTCAGATTCTTTGTTATTTTCTAATGTTTGAATATTTTAACTTTTTCAATTGATAATTGTCATCATGATCAAACGTTTTATGTTCTGTTTATCCTCCCGATTTGTGGATGACGATCTGTTATTCCTTTTGTATTCTTCATCATCAGAAAAATTTTTGAGCCAATATCGCTATTTTTTGAAAGTTTTATTTTCACTTTCATCACCCCTCTTTATGATATTTGCGTTTCTTTTGTTTTTAAAATGTCTTTGTTATTTTTGAAAAGTAATGAAACATGTTTTCATAAATTATGGCATAAGATCTTTTATGGAATTTGAAAACTCCATATGTGTTCGATTGCATCGAAAAAAACGATTGATCTATATTCGTTGCTATTTACCGAGAATTAAAGCGCATCATGTTAACTATCAACCAGGGAAATATCTTTTTCATTTGGACACATTCGGTTCACATCATCCATTCGAAATAAATCAACAATATCCTGAAGGGTGCACTGTTGATCCATCTAGATCATACTCATCTTATCGCTCTTTCACGTTGATATCGATATTACCAATTTTACACATTCCGACGACTGATGATCCAAGAAAGACATATTCACCAACAACTCTTTATTTACAAGCTCCTCATCGACTTGGTTATATCGTTGGAAAAGAAAAAACTTTAAATGATTCTTGTAAAACGAATGACGTATCAACAAAGAAAAAAGATGATTTCGGCTTTGAGTTCGATGATTTTTCTTCTTCACTCACAAACTCGCCTAATAATAACTCAAATGAACCAACAGACTTTCAGTCAAATGATCTTCCAATTGTCAAAGCACCCGGAGAGATGTTTGGTTCTGCATATGATCATTCAACTGCGATTTCATTTTCGCCATCTCCTGTTGACATTTATTTTACGACAACTGATCTATTATCAATACCAAGCACAGAACGTAAAAAACGAAAAGAAAAACTACAAAAGAAAAAAAATTCAGTTAAAGATTTAAACGAGCGTTGTCGCAAAGATGAGGAGAAAACAGAGGAAATTGAAGAAACAATAGATTTGAATCTTCCAATGTGCGAAGATCCAGCAACTATTTTTACACATCCTCTTCTGCAACATGCAGATGCATCTGCGGATTCTTCAAAAACAACTCAATTTTCACAAGCTTACTTTTATAACAGTGAAGAATCTCCTTCAACGCCAAATGCATTACCCAAGATTCCATCCAAGCAATCAACAACAACACCAGAACATAACCCTTCTGTTGATTCTTCGAAAATTGTGTCACAACCGCCAGTTCATTCTAATTTCTCTTTCCTATCTGTGCACTCTCCGATGCACGGAGTTCTTTCTCCATTTCATATTCATTCCATTTCACCACCAATTATTCCACCTCAAGTCATTTATTCCCCTCAAGCACCGATTTCTTCCGCGGAGTCAACACAGACGTTGCAAGCAGATGGTCTGCAAGTTGCATCGAATTCTTCATCAACTTCAACACCATTAAAATCTTCCACTTCACCTGCACTTTCTGAGAAGGCAAGCTTTACTCCTAATCCCACTTCAACTCCTCCTCATCCAACAAATCTTTCAATGTCGTCAACCACAAAAAACGAACAAAATGAATCTTCTGCCTCTTCATCTGCTCCTTTAACAGATGTCTCATCTTTTTCTTCTCTGACTTTCTGCCCAGCCGATGACATTTTAACATCTCCTCAGCGAATTACTCATTCTGCACTGAAGAAGAAAAACAGGGTGGCAGAAAGTTCAAAAGACAAGGATTCGCAAAATACATCATTATCTTCTATTTCTTCACCATCTCGCTTTGATTTATCGAAAGCATCTCCTTTACAAGTTTCTCCATCATCTGAAAGAAAAGTGTCTTTTTCTTTCACAAGTGAGCAATTGCAGCTAATGAGGCAGCGAAAGAACAATGCACAACTGTTAAAAGATTTAATGGATTTTCAGAATGAAGGTGAAGATGGAAATGAAGATGAAGAGGAAGAAGAAATGCAACAAAAGAAAAAGAAGAAGAAGAAGAAGAAGGTAAAGAAGAACACTTCAAATGAAGAGGAAATAGAAAACATAAAGCCAAAAAAGAAAAGAACTTCTTTTATTGAAGATGAGAAAAGCAATGAAATCGACGATGAAGACGATGTGGAGGTTCCTGATTTTTTGAGTGAAGTCAATAAGATTCTTCAAGGAGTACCAAATTCTGGATTGGGAATAATTGGAAAACACAATGAAAAAAAATAATTACACAGATAGTTTGATTTAAAAAATAAGAATTAAATGAAAAAAAATAACCAATTCTAAAAGAATTGTGCTTTTGAAAGAAATGTGATTTCGTTTAAAACGAAAATACGAATGAAAAATTGTATTAGAATTATTTAGAATTATCAGTCATAATGAAAAACACTCAGACAGCATGAATAGATGATGAATTTTCTGGAGCTGATTCTATTTGATTAGAAAGTGATTTTAATATTTAAGAGTTAATTGAAAGATGTAATTTGTATGCACATGCAACATTTGCTTCAGTGATTTCCATTTCTAACGAAGTTGATTTAAGATTTTTAATTGTTTTATTCATTTTTGAAAGGCAAAAACAAAAAATTCAACATTCGACTATTGTTTGAATTATAATCAACTTTGGCTTTCTAACTTTCAACAATCATATAAAATAATTACAGAATAATTTTATTTCAATGTTCCGTTATTTTGCATCGTTTTAACAAAAAATGAAATGAGAAATTACTTTGACATTTTTCGAAATAATTTCTTAATGTAACAGAAAAAAAAATCAAAAGCGTATCAATCACAGTAAAAAATGATGTAAAAATAGGAAAGTAATGCAAAAAGGAAACTGACATATTAGCCGTTTGCAATGTTAAATGCAATTATTCAATTTAGTTACTTTTGCAAAGAATTTTAAAAGTTCCGCAACTCTTGAATCGATAAATTCATTTCTTTGAATAATGAGTGCTTAGAGGAGGATGAAAAGGTGTAAAAGTTGTGGAGGCGAAAGAAGCATCTTTAAATTTTTATGGAAAAGGCTTGTTTGTGGAAGCTTGATTTGAAGAAGGTTTGAAATTCGAATAGATTGTGCTTGAATACGAGGCAGACGAGGAAGAAGAAGAAGGCAAGTTAGGAGCAGTATAGTTTTGATTTGGAATTGAAGATGTTGAACTAAAATAAGGAGGAGGAGGGAGCGTGGAAGCGCTCAAAAAATGAGATTGACCCACAGTCGTGTTGTAGCTCTGTTCTCTGCCTTTTGAATCTTTCTGTTTTATTTCACTGCTTTGCTCCTCTGAGACTTTTCTTTGATTGGGAGCATGAATGTTTTGATTATCCTTTATCTCTTCTGAAATCATTGGATTATTGCCATTTCTCTCATTCGCTGTTTTTGCATTGTCCACTTTCTCTTTCAATGCACTTTCTGAATCGCTTCCACTTTCCATTTCCATTTTGACAGCTTCATTTTTGTCTTCTTTCGGATCAGAGTTCGAAGAAGACTGTAAATGAACCAAAGGCTGAGATGACGATGAAGTTATTGAAAACGATGAAGAAGAAGCAGAAGAAGGCATATTTGAGGGATGTGATAAAGGAGCAACAGAACCAGGCATGTGCATAACAATGTTCTGTTGAGCTTTTGGAACGCTGCTGATCATCATTCTTTCTCTTTGCCCATCTTCTCTCAATCTCTTTTCGGAATCTTCATCAAAACTTCCACGTTTGCTATCCTCTGCTCTTTCCGCTCTATCTTCTCGTGTTCTTTTGTCATTCCCTCTTGACTCCCCAATCCCTGCTCCGCTTTCAATTTCTTCTGCTTCGTTTCCTCTTCCATCTCTTCCGCTCCCTTTCTCTTCTCCACCAGCTCCTCCTTCTTCTCCTTCATTGAACAGCTTCTCCTCGTTTTCCTCAAACTGCCTCGTTTGCAGTTCAAACTCCTCCTCTAACGCAGCACACACACTTTCTTCCTCTCTCTCACTTTCCTTCAGCCACATATTCCGAAGCCAGTTTAGCTGCTCCTCGCACACAGACGACAAAACTTGCGAGAACAGCGCCCCGCCTTCTGAGCAACATTGAGAGAATTCATCCTCAAGGGAAGATGGAGAGAGAGGGAAAGGAGTCATCAAAGGAGAGCTCAGTGGAGACAGAGGAGAGGAAAAAGATGATGCCGGAGGAGAGAAAGAAGCGGGAGCAGAGAGAGGAGCATTATTATCTTGAAATGTGTTATCATTAACTTGCATGAATGGGTCATCTTTTTCTTGGTTGTTATTATTCTCGGAAACTGTTTTATTGTTGTACTCTGCTTCTTTCTTGTCATTTGCTTCAGCCAGTTTTGAATCAGATTTATCTTTTGCATCGGATGCATTAGCCAAAGTCGACACTTTTCCTGAATTTGCTACAGGAGTTAAAATACTCGACGATTCAGTTTTTATATTCACCGGATTTTCTATTTTGTTGTAATTGTCTTCTTTTCTCATTTCAAACTTGTCTTCATTTTTGGCTATGTTCTCTTTTGCATCCATGATATTTCCATTATTTTCATCTTGTTCATTATCTTTCGTCATTCCTTCATTTTCTTCCTTTTTTTGTTCATTTTTGCTTGTCTCTTGTATTTTTTCGTTTACTTCCTGTGCTTTCTCAGCATCGATATCAACATCAGCCTCATTCTCCCCTTCTCCTTCTTTCTCCTTCTCCATCTCCATCTCCTTTCCGTTCATCTCCAACTTCATCAGCTCGCTGAGCCTGCTGCTAAACAGCTCCTTTAGCTGCATCAAGCGATACAGCCGTCTTTCATTCAGAATAAGCATCTTTGTCTCTCTGGAAAGTGTAGGCAGGATGTCTGCCACATCAATCACATCCTCTCTCTTCATCCACGCAGACGTCGGGAACGAGAACAGCGACTGCAGCGTCAGACAATCATCAGCTGAAGACTCGTTGTGCTTTTCACCTTCGTTCTCTTTGTCATCCAAAAGACGAAAATCATTGATGCCAGGCTCTTCTTTGTTTCCTTCTTCATCGCTGATTGGAACCAGGTATCTTCTTTCTTTCTTTTGTCCCATTTCATCTTCATCACCATCAAACAAGGGCAAATCATCATCATTCCCTCCATTTACTGTGTCTTTCTCCGCAACCAACGGAAAAAGACCTTTTCTCCCGTCTCTTCCTCTTCTATCTTTCTCCACCTCCTCTTCACTTCCAATGCCCATTGAACGATCCCAGAACTCTCCTCCTTCTCCGTCTTCTCTGAAACCCATCGGATTTCGCAAGCCCAAAGAAGAATTTGAAGAAAACAGAGGAGAGCCAAAAGCGCCTTCTTCAAATGATATCTCCAAAGAATAAGGCAGTGGAAGAGGATCTGCGTGCCTTACAGTGATCGCACAGTTCTCGCAGAACAGATAGGGCTGGTTGGGGTCTCTAACCTTTGTCTCTCGCCGGAGGAACGGGGTGGTGGTGAGCACACTCAGAATGTCGTAGCACCTCCGATAGTCCATTCGGAGCAGTGATTGCAGCTCTTTGAAGGAGAGCGCGCCACGCCCTCGCACAGCGAGACATGGCGGAGGAGAGAGAGAAGAGGCAGAAGTTGAAGAAGAAGGATCTAACGACGAAATGACAGAAGAAAGAGAAAAGGAAGATGGAAGAACCGAAGATGTGTTCTCTGCAATTTGCGAAGCGCCAGCTTCTGATCCAGAAGCGTTTGAGTCTTCCCATCCTTCTATAAAATTACTTTGATTGGCCACAGCTTCATTTTGTGTTTGTGCAATTTCGTTATTTCTCAGTGCAGAACTTGAGTTGTTTTGAAAGTTTGAATTTGAATTGAGTTCATCTTCTTTGCTCTGATCGGGAGATGAAGAAAGATTGGTATTTTGATTTGCACCAATTTCATTATTTTCTGTTGAAGAGTTTTTGATTTCCTCGCTTTCTTTTTCAGTTTTTTCACTCGAAATTTCATCAGTCTTCTCACTCATATTCAATGCACCTTCCTTCACTGACAGATCTCTCTCTTCATTTGCTACTTGCTTTCTCTTCTTTAAAAGCTGTTCTTTCTTCTTTTCCTTTGCTTTTTCGACTCTTCTGCACAATTCTCTCAACTCGTCTGCATCTGGCACAAGCGAAGCTGCCACAAACACCCGCAGCATTGCCCGTGTGCATTCCTCTAATCCATCCCTTCTTCCGTCGCCAGTCAGGCCCTGCCACAGCCACTCAGGCAATGTCTCCTGAAGAGGATGGTCGATGCTGTCAAACACCTTGGAAGATGAGTTTGTAGCGTTTGCTTGCAAATATGGCGAAAGAGAAGACGAAGACTTGTTAGACGTTGATAATAAACGAGGGGAATATGTTGATGCAATCGATTGCTTCCTTTTAGCATGGATTTGGTTTGCAGATTGTTTTTGCTGATGAGGACGACCCCGGCGCTTTCTGGTAATAGTGTCTTCCAAAGGGCGGCTGTCACTTATAGGCAAACGAACAGGCGGTATAATTGATGAGGCATTTAGCTGCTGGAAAGAATCCTGTGAGGGAGATGAAGAAAAAGTATTTGAAGGAGGAGACTGAGAATTTTGTTGAAACGGATTTAAAAAAGGATGCGGAGGATATGATGATTGATATGAAGATGATAAAACTGAATCAGATGTGGTCTTTGGTAAAAATGATAAAGGCTGTCCAAACGGTTCTCCAATATGAGAACCCTTCGGATAAGCGTCGATTGGAAATTGGGGCAATGGAATTGATGAAGGAGAGTAGCGATGAAGTGATGCAGAAGAAGATGGAGAGTCACCAATCGCTGGTACAGGAAAAGAATGGGGCAAAGACATATGCTTTGCTCTATTGTAAATCTCAACATTTGATTTGCCTTTTTGAGAATCATTTGAACCAATTGAATGGGGTCGTTGGGAAAGATATCCCCCTCTGCCTCTTCCACGACCTCTTCCTCTGCCTCTTCCACGACCCCTTCCACGACCCCTTCCTCTATTATGCTTTTCAAAAGAAACCTTTCCTAACGTGTCATAAGATTCATGCTGACGCATCCTTTGAGATTGTTCAAACACACTGGACATTGTTTTTGGTTGTGTCATAAAAGTTGGGGTTGGAAAATTATGAGTTGGAGTAATATTTTGAAAAGGTGAAGAAGTTGCATGAAAAACAGATGATGCAGCATTGTTATGATCATTAATAGGAACTTTTGATTCAGGAGTGAAAAACTCACTCATTGGAAATAATCTTCAAAGATTATTTAAATGGCAAATATACAACGACAAACTTTCGAAATAATAAATACAAATATAAATTGTTATTATAAATAAATTTAATTTGCACACTGAAACCAACACGGAGTGTAAATAACACATAAACATTCGTACTCGCATGAAGTTTTTATTATGGCAAACAATAATTCTTTATATGCTTTCAAACGATAAACACACGTTATGAACATGTGAATCTGTGAAAGTCAATACAACAATCACATCGGTTTTTATTTTGTTATAGGTTAGATCATCTTTGTTGATATTTGTTGATGACTTCTGTTGTGGACTCATGTTTAACAGCAGAAATTACAGAAATTAGCATTTCTAATGCTTCAAGAGAACAAATAAAATTTGTAAATCCTTCGTCACAGTATTGTCCATCAAGCAAGTCAAATGAAGATCTGCCCTCGCATTTTGAATGTTCATTCGATGAAGTTGAGCAATACACATTGCAAGAATTAAAATGCGATGAAAATTCTGCTTTTTTGAGCGTTGTGGACGATGATACACTTGCAAAAATTGCATGTTATTTATGCGACAGATTAGAATTTCTTCTTCCAGATTTATTTGTTAAAAAACATTCCATTTCACAAAGACATAACCAAAAATCAACTCAACAAATAGTGATGGATCGAAAGCGCAAATTCTCAAAGAAAATTCGTCATTTTTTCCAAATAGTCCGAGGGGTGTCGTCTTTAGTTTTATCGGAAATGTTGCACGCTGTTTATCTAGTGGATATGCTAATTGTTGCTGAGTCGATTGCTAAAAAAGATGGAATGAGTCCGATTGTTTCAGAAGATAATTTAGGAATGTTGCTTCTTTGTAGTGTAATTCTGTCGTTAAAACTTAATCGAGATTCTTCATATTCAAATGGTTGGTGGTCAAAATCTATAGGCATTCCAGCAAGCATTATTAACCAATCGGAAATAGTGTTCATGCAAAGGATTAATCATAACATGTTTGTTCCAGTGAATGCTTTTCTGAAATATGTTCAGCAATTTGTTACGAATGTGAAAGAAGCATAAGACATAATTTGAAAAAATAAATGATTTAGACGTGTAGGAGTTATTGTGAAAATTATATTTTTGTGGCATAGTGTTCAATGAGCGTTTTGAAAAAAGTGTTTACAATTTTTGAACGCTAGAAAAGTCTCTGCGCCTTTGAGCATTGGAGAGCAAAAAGAACTTATAAACTTCTCTGCCAATAAACATTTTAATGTTATTTGCTAATGTCTGTACAAACAACTGTATATTTCTCTCTTTTTTTGACTGATTTTGTGATATGGATTGTTGAAGTATTTTTCTGAAATATTTCGTGATTATTTCACTTTTCAGTGATTGCGTAATTTCAAATCTTCGTTTTTCATTAAAATTTTTAAGTTTTTTTTTAATTGCACGAGTGAATGTTATTGCCTTTTTTTTTTATGAAAAGAAAATTCTTTTTTTATATTATTTATACAGTATATTTTTCAATGTTATTTTTTGTTGTTGATGTACTCCAAACTTTTAATTTTTGTTTTATAAGATAAAATTATATTTTCTTTTTGCGAAAATTCTTATTTTTAGAGCAGATATTTGTTTCTGTTTGATGAATTCGTGAAAAGAATATTTTCTTTCCTTTTTATATTTATATAAAAATAAATTTAATTGATATTTTATATATATCTATTTTTATTTTGCTTGTTTTGAATTTTTTTATCTGAAATTTGCCAATCTTTTTATTTGTTTCATATATTATTTTTTAGTTATTTTTATATTTTTTAAGCTTTATTTGTCACCAAATTTGTTTGAATTTCTACATTTGCAAAACAAATTAGAATTTTCAAAAGAAGTCATTTTTTGTGAATGCTTTCAAATTTTGTAAAAATTATTTTTTTCTTTTTTTATCTCTTTCTTTTTATTGGTTCAAATTCACCTTAATGAGATCGATTTATTATCTTTTTTACTTTTTTTAGTTTTTGTAATCATTTCAATTTTATTATGATGATGATAATTGTAAATTTCTATCGACTTTTTTAGTGCTAATTATTTTCCATAGTATTTCGTTTTTTGCATGGAATAATTTTTCTCGATTTTTCAACCTTTTATTTAATCATCAATTGCGCCTTAAAATTCTGTGCTTATTTTATTTTATGAATTGAATTGTCATATTTAATATATTCCATCATGCATTTCGTAATTTTAAATTTTAATCTGTACATTTTTAAATATTAAAATTTCATTTGAAAATAAACTAATATTTCTTTTTTGAGGGGAAATGCATTTGCCTATCAAATGGGAAATTTTCAATTTTATTGTCGGTTTTATGAAGAGGGGAAAGTGAATTCTGATCTCACAGATTTCATAAACATTGGTTAGAGGGTACATTGCAACCAGTGCATTTTTGTTTCGTTGAGAAAGTTGTTGCTTTATTTGCGCATCATAAGAAATGTCAATAAGTTTTTTTTTTTTTTTTTTTTTTTTTTTTTTTTTTTTTTTTTTTGATTAGGAAAAATGCAAGTTTTCAAACTTTTTTTGAACTGAACAATTAATATTTGTTTCACTAATTACTTCGTAAAACTTGCTCAGATTTCTAAATGAATTGGGTTTTCATATCTGTAAACAAACTTCACTGATATAATAACATTATGTTTTGCGACCTCAAACGTATTTCAAATAATAAACACATTTATTTCAAATTTTTCGATCACAAAACGATCATCTGGGATGCATAATTTTTCAATAAAAATGCCTGAAGTCAATATTTTGTCCCAATTCAACATCATTTTTTTGCGCATAAACATTTATTTATGATGAATTTGTGATGAAAAACACAGATTGAACGAAAAAACTCTTTCAAAAGACAAACGGTATTTGAAAAATAAACACCACGAAAAAAAATAAGATTTTAAAAATAATCATCCACAAGTTTGATTTGTATTTAACGACAAAAAGTGCAAACTATTCTCTAAAGAATAATTCTGATTTGAATGATATTTTTTTATTGTATTCCATTTTTGCTTGAATGGCTTATCAATAACGTCTCAATTTTTTCATAAAAAAAATTTCCTAACATTCTATAAAAAAATGAACATTTATTCGGAAAGAGGAAAAAGAGAATAATACAGATGTGTAAATTGAAATATTCCGATAAAAATATTCTTAAATACTCGTTTTTCAACTTTGCTATTCTATTCGACTAACTGTTGATAATATTTTTGAATTTTTGTTTGAAATTGGATTTTCTCATGCGAATTTTATGCTCTATATCAATCGAAAAACTGTCAGTTTTGGATTCTCAATTTTGTGTTATTTCTTCGAAAATCACATACCTGGATTCTCAACCTATTGGAGGTGAGGGTGAAATAGGAAAAATTGACGAGGCAATTCTTAGGAAAGAGAGAATTCCACAAAGGTGGAAAAAAATCAAAAACATGGATTTACAGTGGTATTGAAAGAATAAGAAAAAAATTTTTTGAGGGAGATTTTTTTCTGTTTGGATGAATAAAAGAATCAAAAGAAACCCGGCTCCCCATCAAACCAGCAAATATCAAATTCAAGACGATAATTTTCATAGATGAAGGGCTTGCTTTCAACTGTTTATCGGTTCATATTTTTTCCCATTCGTCAAAATGTTACAAACACCATTTCAATAAATCCACTCATTTAAGTTTTCATGAACAAAATTGACTGATTTTGGTCTTTGTTTCTCCAACTCTAACCGAAAACAGGAGTTGACTATTTGTTTATTGATGAACATTATTCAAATCACATGTTTTATTCCTGCAGAAAACACTTGTTCCTTGACTTTTTTGAAAAAAAAAACCCATTTCTCTATTCCTTCAAAATAAAAAAGATATTTCAGTTATTAAAATGAATCATATACTGTACACCAATTATCAACCATTTGTTGATGATTTTGTTAACTCGACGAAAAGAAAAATATACGTATCTTGTGATGGTGAAATATTATCAAAGAATGCAAAATAATTATCAAAACAAATTTAATATTGTTAGAAATAAGTTTTTCTTTAATTCATATACAATCCATTTTTATTATTCTTCATTTGGGGAATAATTTTTGACATCATGACTTTTTTCGGTGTGATAATTATACCAAATTTTTATTTCTTCGAAGAGGATTTATTATTTTGAAGGAAAAAATACATAATAATTGTTTGAAAAAACGATATTCGAAAACATATTTTAGAATAAACAATCTTTTTAGTAATTATATCTTTTCAGTATCTATTAATCAGTATTTATGGTGAATGCTCAGACAGAATTATTTGATTGAAAATTCAGTGAAGATCGGTTATGATCACCTCAGTTGTAATCAAGATCGCGAATAATCACATTTTTTCGGGCATCAATAAATTTTGCATTTTTTTAATGTGTAATTTCATCGGTCATAATCACGCTAAAATCGTGAATAATAACAAAATTTGAAAATATTTGGGTATTTTTCTGTCCATTTTGAAATTTTTGAATAAATGAAAGTTGTTATTTTCTGCTTAATAATTAACAATTAAAAACATTGAAACATTGAAAATATAAAAAATCGATACAAATGCGTGGATTTCAATAAAAATTGAAAATATGTTTTTTTTCTTCGTAAAAAAAAAGCAGAAAAACTAATCCATGGAAAAGATGGTTCGGTTGTAATCAAGTTCGGTTATAATCACAAAAAATCGTGCAAAATGGATTGTGATTATAACCGAGCTTGGCTATATATGGATTCAAGAATAATTGCCCATTTAAAAAAAAAACAAAGTGTTATCATGTTCTTTTTTAATTGAATTTATGTTCAACAACAACAACAACAACAACAACAAAAAAAAAAAAAAAAAAAAAAAAAAAAAAATCTTTTTAACATTTTTTTTATACAGATTGTGATCTTCCCACTTACCTTAACATTGAGTAATTCATTGATTTTTACGCTTATAATATCAGCAAATAATATTGATCATCAATACGATAACCTCTTTGTGAAATAACAACAAAACCAAAAAAATGTGTTTAAAATACATCCATAAAACAGAATAAACAAGTGAGGTGAAAAAAAGTGTTGTGAAGTGCGTTTGTGAACATGTAAATTAAGTGACAATGAAAACTTAAAAGCAGATATCGTGAAAAATCAAAGAGAATTTATGAATTTGAATCATGTAACAATTGACTTCAAAAAAGCAAATCTAAACTTTCATAAAAATACAATTGAATAACGCATAACAGCTGAACATAAATTATAAAAATTCAGCTTGGCACCAAATATTTCAACCTTTAACAGCAACAATATTCTCCTTTGCTTCCTCTTTTTGCTGTGTGGCTTCTGCACCTTTTGTAAGTTCTTCTCGATTTTTTCCCTTTCTTATTTGATTTTCTTCCTCTTTTGCCTTTTGCACAACTTTCGGATCAGATTCCATTTCGCGCTTTGGCTTTGAGGCATCGGCTCCTGCTGCTTTTGCATCCTGCTCCTGATTCTTTGGCTTTTCACTGTCTGCTGGGTTGGCTGCATTCTCTTTCTCCTTCTCTTTCGCAGCCACCCACCCCGCCAGCTCAGACTTCAGTTCCTCAGACACATCCAGCAGCGGATCGGGGTAGATCGAAGACGAGGTGGATATCAGATACTTGATGGGGCTAGTGCTCTGGTATGGAGTGTATGTCGAGTTTGATACAACCCATGCATGAGTCAAGATCTCTCTGATCGTGATGCGCAGCTGGGGAGTTGGGGTAAGCATCCTCTGAATGAGATCTGATCAATGGAAATATGACATTAGTTGGTAAGTTGATTGGACAAGACACATTAGCAGAAAATAAAATAAAAAAGAAAGAAAATAATCAACAATAATAACTTCAAATAAATGAATCTCATTTTGAAAAAAAATCATACCTGCTGCATCTGGAGGAAACAATGGAGGAAATCGATACTGACATCTGATTATATGGTCAGTCAGCTGAGAACCACTGCATCCTTCTCCAAAAAATGGATGCCCTGAGCATAGACATCATTAACAAGCAACAGAAATGAAATGTGTGTTGTCAAAACGAAAGCAATGGAACAATTTTGTAAAACGAAAAACAATAAAAAAAGTAGAAAAACGAAAAAAAAAAATTTTTTTTTTTTAAAACAGAAAAGTAATGAAAGAGTTTTATCTCTCAACAACAAATCACACTTCCAGTCATCATCTCGTAGAGAGTGACACCCAGCGCCCATATGTCAGCAGCTTTCCCATCGTAGAACCGCTCTGTCATCATCTCCGGAGACATGTAATACGACGTTCCACATGCCCTCGTCAGCACTCGCCCACTTTTGCCAGCGCGTGCTGCCAAACCGAAGTCCATCAGCTTCAGATGGGGTGGAGTAAACGGTGCAGGTGCAAATCTCCGAATGCTGTGTCCGGGCCCACTCCCAGATGTGGAACCAGGAACATGGAAGCATGCCTTTAAAAACATCACATTATCTGGTTTGATATCTCTGTCAAAGAATTTAATGAGAATTTTAACAGATACATAACAGATTGCACATTCAATTAAAAACACGATTAGATCAATGATGAAAAAATAAAAAAATAAATATTGAAAATTATTGCATACAAGAAAAATTAACAAAATGAAACATATACCTATGAGCGTAATCGTGCTGATGGAGATAATCAACTGCACTTATGAGTTGTCTGAATAACATCCGAGCGGTATTTTCTTGGAATGCTCCAAATCGCGAAATGAAAAATGACATTGCTCCTCCAGAAGCATATTCCATGACCAAAAAATGCCTAGACAGATATTTGAAGCCAAGTATATCCATTCCATAAAACGATAAAAATTTAGAAACGATTAATAAAATTAAGCTTGAATTATTATGCTCATTCAAATGAACAAACTGCGTAGAACTGGAAAAAAAGTCCACAAATTCAATAATATGCGGATGAACTAGTTTCTTACACAAAAGAATCTGAAACGTTCGAAGAGAAGTGATAGATTCAGAAAAAAATAGATAAACAAGTGTAAATTATTGATGAGATAAAATTGAAGATAAATGCAAAAAAGACAATGAAAAATGAAAATAAATGACTGCTAAAGGAGGAAAAGTGAGAGGGAAGCATGCCTCGTTGCGCATTTGTAACGTCAAATAACTCTTCTCTCCTTTTGTTCGAGAAAACATTTTCATGGCATATCGTTTTCCCGTCTCAAGGTCTTCCACAAGATGAACCCTTTAAAAATGAACAGATTCGTTTAGTGAAAGGAAATTCGAAATGAGAAACACAATAAAGAGTAAAGTATAGAAACATATAAAAGTCTTATTCTGACTCTAAAAAAACAAACTTTCCAAAGCCACCTTCCCCAATTTGCGAGATCACTTTGTATTTGATCATTACCGCCTTTTTATAATGATTGCTTTTATGCGCAACCAGAAAAGGCTCTGAAAAACCAAAGTAGAATAATAAATGTTATTATGGAAATTTCGAATTTGAAACTTAATTCGTTCGGATTTCAAGCAAGCATACAATTATTCTAGAATATTAGCTAAAGTGAAATATGAACAGATAAAGCAAAATTAAAATAATTTTACAATTTAATTTCTATTTTTTTTTTTTTTTTTATAATTTTTTTATTTAACAAACAAATAAATTTTTTTAACAAAAATAAACCATTTAACCCCAACAAAAACAGCAAATTCCTTGCAAAAAACAGATAAATTATAACGGAAATATAAAAGAAAAAGAAAATACCACAAAATTTAAAAGATATAAGCGAGATTTTAATAAAAAAGAAATATAAAAATAATTTAACCAAATTCAATAATCCAAAAAATATCCTTTTCAATTTATCACAAATTTCTAACAAGAAATTTATTTTTACATTTTCTTTTATTTTATTTTCAAATAGCTTTTCCATAATATCCATTCTTCATCTGAGGCTGAGGATTCTGTCCCAAAGAAGAAGAAGAAGTAGAAGGCTGAGCAGAAGAAGGTAAAGGTAAAGGCAAAGGCAAAGGAGAAGGAGAAGGAGAAATCAATCTCTCACTTCTTCCAACCGAAACTCCCACAAACTGGATGAACCGCCCCAGCAGCTCGATGATGCCGTCTGCGCAATCCTCTGCCGACTTCTGTGAGATGTCCACGACGAGATGGGAGACAGCGTGGAAGAAGGGCTCAGAAAGTGAGAGTTGTGTCTGCAGCGCCTGCCGTGGCGACGGTGCGCTCATAAACAGATGGCGCAGCGGGGCCTGAGGATTCGGGTGAGGAGAAGCAGAAGCAGCCCCTTCTGCTTTTCTCTTCGCCTCCCACGTGGCAATCTCTTCTCTTCTGAACTGCAGCGCCCGCAGCATGTTCTGCTCCATGCTGCACCGGCAGAACACAACTGTTGCTCCAAACGGGCGAGGAAACAAGGCAGCCACATCTTCTTTCTTCAGCTCCAGCAGCTCACACGGAAACTCCACCACTCCTTTCAGCCTTCCGCTGGCTATCAAATTCACCGTCTCCTTCATCTCTGCCTTGAGCGCTGTGATGAGGCTGTTCTCGCCCATCGACCGCTGGTAGACAGGAAGAGGGCATTTGAGGCGCTTTTCGGTGAGTTCAGCTACGTCTGTGAAGGAAGTGTGGAGTTTGGCAGAGAGAGAGCGGGAGATGGATGACTTGCCGATACAGGGCACACCGATGATGATGATGGGGATGGAGGAGAGGAGAGAAAGAATAGAGGAAGAGGAGGAGGAAGAAGAAGGAGAAGAGGAAGAAAGGGGAGAAGAAGGGGAAGAAGAAGAGAGAGGAGAAGGAGGAGCAGAAAGAGGCTGCTGTTGTTGTGCAGGGGAAGTTGAAGAAGAAGAAGAAGAAGAAGAAGAAGAAGCATTTTGTGTGTCCTTTGTCTTTTCGAGTGAGTCGTGTGTTGCATTAGAGATGGCAGGGGAGACAGACGTGTTCAGAGACAAAGGAAAATCAACAGCAGAGTGAGGGCGAGGAGCAAGGGCTGTGCGGAAGGAAGGGGCAACAGGCGAACGAGAGGCTGTTTTGGAGGCAGAACGAGAAGAGGAGGAGGAGGAGGAAGAAGAAGAAGAAGAAGGGAAGAGAGATGATGTGAGAGAAGAGAAAAGAGAAGGCAGAGAAGAGAAGATGACAGAAGAGAGTGTGGAGAAGATGAGATAGCTGTAGTGTCTGAGGGCAAGCGACACAGCAGACTCAGTGATTGTCTTCCCAACAGAAGCAGAAGAAGAAAGAGAAGAAGAAGGAGAATGAGAAGAAGCGGATCGAGAAATAGCAGAAGAAACCGAAGAAGATGCGGTCTTTGCGAGTGATGATGCGACTTCTCTTGCAGCCTGTGCAGTGACTGAGTCAGCCCCCTTCTCTATCCACTCCACAGGCACAGCTGCCAGGCTCACTGCCCACCGGGGAAGGCCCAAGCTCTGCCCCGACTGCCTCACCAGGGAAGACAGCTTCGCATTTCTTAGCCCCAGAAAGGAGAAGACAGAGGCAGCTGCTCCGACAGACAGGGAGATGGCGATGCCCTGGATGCCAGCTGTGCCAAAGAAGAGGCCGGCGAATGTGCTGACGGTTGAGGACATCGCAATGCCGCTGCTGGCAGAGAGGACAAGTGCCAGCGCTGTCCGCAGCTTCCGCTGGATGCGCACGCCCAGCGGGGCGATGGAGGACTTGTGGGTGGCTGAGGGAAGAGAAGAAGAAGAAGAAGAAGAAGAAGAAGGCATCATTCCCTTTTCCATCAGACTGGCTTTGTTTTCGTGTGTTTTTTGCTTTTGATTTTGAACTGGTTTGTCTTCTGCCATTTCGATTGCCTTTGTTTTCTCTGCCATCTTCATCATCATCATTTCTCCATTTCCATTGCTTTTCCCTTTCCATCCCTCGCTCTCTCTCCCAAGCACAATCCCTGTTCTTTTTGATCCCCCGCTCTCTTTCTCCTTTCCTTTCTCCTTCTCCTTCTCTTTCCTCACGTCCTTATTCATATTCTTGTTATTATTCATTTTATTCCTCTCCCCTGTGATCACACTGTCCAATGTCTTCACTCTGTTCTTGTCTGTCTGTGTGCGCAGAAACACCACACAGCGCGTCGCATCCAGCTTCTCAAAGGCAACTGTCCACAGCTCATTCAGCCAGGGCTGGCGGATCAGGGCATACAAGGGGGAGAGTGGAGAGAAGGAAGAAGGAGAAGGAGAAGAAAGATAAGAACAAGAAGAAGGGAAATTAAGTGAGGGTGGAAGATAGCTTTGATTAGCTGACAGAGAGAAAGAAGGGGAAGCAGCTGGGAAAGCAAGGGAAGTCTGCATTTTCTGGTCAAATGAGTGCAAATGAGCAATATCTGAAGCATTTGGAGCGTTTGAAGCAGAAGTTTTAGTTTCTCTGCCTCCTCTCCCGCTGAATGAAAAGGGGGCAACAGGAGGTTGCTGATGCTGCGATGTGCTGTGTGGAAGAGTGACGATGGTGGAAGGAGAAAGCAGATGAGACATCTTGCTGCTCAGCCCTGCCAGCCCTTCCTCTTCTTCTTCGCCTATCCATTTCCCTCCCCTCTCCTTCTCTCTTCCATCCTTCATCATCATCATCACTCCGTTTTGTGTTGTTTCTGTTGTTTCATCATTTGATTTCATTCTCCTTGTATCATCATCGTAATTAGCATCAGCATCTACAGCATAAGCAGAAGAAGGATAAGCATAAGTAGCAGACGTTGCGTGTGTCGCAATCTCGCCTGTCAGCTGGGCAGCTGCGTCTGCGTTTGCCTGCTGCATCTTCTGCATCAGCCTGGCTGTCTCTGAAGGATCAGCTGTTGGTGGAGGAGGTGGGGGCTGTGAGTAATCAGGGGAGTCTGTAAATGATGAGGAGGAGAATGATGATGATGAATTTGTTGGTTGTGTGTTTGATGAAGAGTCAGAAGGAAGATAAGAGGAAGAGTGAAGAGGAGATGGAGGAGATGGAGGAGAGGAAGTGAAGGAGGAGAAAGAAGACATTGATGGAGCATCGGAAAGAGGAGGGGCAGATGGCTGGAGTGAGGAAGCTGATGAGTTGCAGTTATAAACATCATCAGAAGGGGAAGAAGAAGAAGGAAAAGAAGAAGAAGAAGGGGAAGAAGAAGGTGCAAATGAAAAAGCAGAAGAAGAAGCAGTAGAAGGAGGGGCAGATGACGTGTATGTTGTGGATGGAGGTTCAGGTGATGTGAAAGGCAGCGAAAGAGAAGTAGTGGCAATGAAAGGAGACGAATGATCAATCAGAACTTGCCCAATCTGCAGTGGAGGAACAATTATTGGCACATTTCTGTCATAATCAACTAATATCTGGATATCTCCTTCATCCTCATCCTCATCATCATCGTCATTGTCTTCTTCTCCTCCTGCTTCTTTTGCTCTGACAGCATCGTTTTTCCCAGTGAATATAGTGTTGCTTTTATTCTTCCTTGTAGTCGAATGAGAAAGCAAAAAAGGCTCCTCAACTGACGACGACGACGACGATGATGATGATTGAAGCAAAGGTTGTTTCATTCCACCCATTTTACTTCCATTTCCCTTTCTTCCACTCTGCCCCACTCCTCCTTCTCTCCCATCTTTCTCCTTCTCCCTCACAACTCTTATCTTCACATTGATTCCTTCATTCACTCCGCCCACATCGCATTCATTCCACCCGCGCTCTCCCTCCACCGACGGGATGTGGTAGAAATGCGACAGCCAGCACCACTTCTTCATCACCCGCGCCGACAGCTCCTCAAACTCCCTCCTCCTCCGCTCGCCTTCCCTCAGCGCACCGCCTGGGATGAAGCAGGCGTCGTTGGCGAAGCTGAAGGCGACGGCGGAGTTCTGCCGCACCGTCTGCGAGCCGCAGAGCATGAAGAGGAGGCAGATGTGGCTGGAGAGGAGGAGAGAAGAGAAGGTCGAGGAGTGCTGGTAGAGCGACAGTACGGTGGAGAGCGGGGGGAGGAAGTAGGAGACGCTGGCTGGGGCAGAAGACAGCTCTTCGACGGATGGATAGAAAGGAGCATATGACAGAACAACTTCCTTTGTATTGTCTGAGGCTGAAGCAGAAGAAGAAGCAGAAGAAGAAGAAGCTGAATCAGAATGCGAATCAGAAGTTGAGTCCGTGCTCTTCTTCTCGACAACCGAGACAGGAACAGGGGGCAGCCCTTTCTTCAGCCCAACTTCTCTGCCAATCCGCTCCCTCCACATGCACCCCATCAGCGGATGCATCAGCACAACAAGATGGAAGGGACCGTTGGTTCCTGTGTCGCGGAAGCGATGGAACGGAGGGATTGTCGCCTCTCTCGGAGTCAGCGGCTTCCAATCAGACGCTTGCTGAGAAGGGAGCCTGACAATGAAATAAACAGCAATCAAGGGAAAGATAAAGATGTGCTGTTAAATAAAATAATAACTTTCATATTTTCACACTCTTTGTCTTTGTTTTGTGTTCCTCGTTCTGACTTGTTGGATTTCTTGCTGTCTTGTTCATTGTTTGAACTTTGAGAAAACATTTGTTGCTGATGTGAATTTTTCCTTTGTAATTTTTGATGAATGGCTTCTTTTTTCTTCATTCTCTTGTAGGCTGAATAAGTTGTTGGAAGTTCGATGCATATTCGCTCGCATATATCCCTGACTTCATCGAGCCATTTTTCAGCTTCGGGATTTGAAGATATTATGGATCTTCGAGGTTCAAAAACAGAAGAAGTCCAGATATCATCAGTACAAAAAATTGGTATTGTTGGAAGCGTCACTTCGACGATTCGCACAACTACTCCTCGCAAAACTACTTTGTGTACTACAACGTGCTGCGAAACTTTGATTGAAAAATGTGTTGTTTCCATTGCCTGATATGAGCGCAAAGCTTCTCCCGAAAGCTTTGGAGGCGAAAATAAATGTTCCCAAGTCCCACTTTTGAGAGTTTGGACGGGGTTCGTTAACCACTCAGCAGGGATTCCAAGAGTTGCAGCGGCTGTATGCGATTTTCCACTCCCCGGTGGTCCAAGGAATAAAAAATTTGCTCCAGCAATTCCTAATTTTCCAAGCTCTTCAAGGACATTCTTTTGTACTCCATATATTCCATTCAAACCATCTTTTATTATATATGTTATAAAATAAGACTTATGCATTATTGACAGAATAATCAGTAAAAACCTTGATTTGATGGCTGCTCACTTTCAACGGGGAAATACTCCGCATCATCATTAATAATGCACCATTCATCTTCAAACAGTAAATTTTCAGAAATACCAGAATAATTCATGTATTTTCTTCCACAATAGTCAGCAATTGGTGAATTGATTTATTTATTGCAGGAAAGATCATTCTTTTATTCAAATTCTTGAATTTCAACAAATATGCTATTCTAGTTGAATTATTACCCATTGCACATATAATCACATAACAAATAATAAAGAACCATAATTATAAAATAATGTTAGATCCAACTGAGGAAGAGATTTTCGAACACACTTTCGAAATATCGTATTCTCCAGACAAACATATTAAAACGAATTCTGTCGAAGCCTTTGGGAAAAAATGGTTGGAAAAAATTTGCTTTTTGACTTGATTGTTTTTTCTTTCTTCATTCATTTAACCAATAGGAGAATTTTTACACGTCCAGGTGACGGAGGTTATTATGGATTTCAAGCATTTTTCCTTGATTGCTGCGTTTGAAGAACAATTTTTTTAAATTACGAAATGCTTGTTTTTTTTTCCAAAAATTTTCTATTTTCATCGATTTGAACAGTCTTTCGATGAATATGATAGCATACCTTCACCAAAATTGGCGTTCGCCATTATTCTTTTGAATAAAAAGAACTCGAAATCCATTGTTAGATGTATGAAAGCAATATTTAAAATATCGAGCATTTGATAAAGTCGTATTTAATTTGAATAAAAAGCCGGCCACCATATATTCTCTCGAGATGAACGCGATCAAGGATGGTGGGACTTAATTTATGCAGATCGTTTAACAGAAGAAGATGGATTTCTTTCAAGAGGGAAAATTTCATGTCAAATTAGACTTATGGTGTGTTTTGTAGCAATGTACAAATTTTTTCATCTTCTTCGTTTTATTTATTATACGCAATTTTTAGAAATATTTTGTTGGGTTTGAAGAATTTCTTGTTCCTTCAAGAAATGCAAGAAGCGAAACAGGTTGCGTGGGATTACTGAATCAAGGAGCGACATGCTACATGAATTCACTTTTACAATCAATGTATCATATTCCATTGTTTCGATGGGTGTGCATTTGAAAATTTTATAAAAATTTGAAGAATTCAAAATAAAAACTTTTTTCATTCATGATAATATTTGCATTCATTAATTACTTCGTTTTGCTCAAATCCTTTAATTGTTATTGCTGTTGTTTTTGTTTTTTGTATTTTTTTGCTTGCGACATTATTTTGTTTTCGTTCGCTTATTAAACTTTGCAGTGCGTGTATCACATGCCTCGAGATGCTGATATCCCGCATTTGGATGATGACGAAAACGAAGAAGTGGCAACATCTTCGAAAACACGAAACTTGCCAAAATTAGCAGAAGCTCTGCAGCGTCTTTTTTTCAATTTGCAGGTTTCACCGCGAAGGTGTGTTTCTGCCATTATTTATTATCGTTATTATAACTTCAATTTTTTCATTGAATAAATTTTCCGCTTTTGTCAAATACGAATGGTTTTTTTTTTTTTTTTTTTGATATCGGTTGCAACAATTGCAATGCATGAACCACAATGTTAACAACCAATTCTTGTGATAGTGTCTCCACACGAGAACTAACTGAGTCATTTGGCTGGACAGGAGCACAGGCATTTGTGCAGCACGACGTGAACGAGCTAAACAGGCTTCTGTTGGATGAGCTGATGAACAAAGTCAGCGTATGCTAGTGAAGATAACAGGATTAAATGCTGCAATGCTATTTGATTACTTTATTTGTCGTTTTTAAAAAAAAATTTTTTTTAAAGCTTTTGCTTTGAATGTTGGATATTTTTATTCATAATCTCGATTACATTTTTTGATTACGTACATATAATGCATATCTTTCTTATTTCCATATTGTGAAATGATGCATTGATTTCAAACATAATTTTCAGGTGACTCCAATTAGAGGCTGCTTCAATCACATATTCGAAGGAGTCACACTGAACTCCATCCGATGCATTGACGTTGATTACTCGTCTTGTCGCACTCAAACATTTCTTGATATAAAGTATGTGAGGATTGTAACAGTCTTTTTAACCATATGCATTATAAAACATGCTAATAGCTGTTCTTTTTTTTTCCCCTTCATTTTCCTTCTTTCCTTCCTTTTCTTTTCTTTTCTTTTCTATTTTTTCATTGAATTTGTAATAATCATTTATTTACTTATTTATTTCGTTTTCAATGAATATTATCCATTTCAGTGTTCCAGTGAAAGGGTTTCGTTCACTCGAAGAAAGTTTGGCTGCGATGACAGAAGAAGAAACGCTGGAGGGGAAAAACATGTACAATGCAGGAAAATATGGAGAGCAAAGAGCAAAGAAAGTGTGAACATTGCTGCATTGTTGCGTATTCATTCAATTATTTATTTATTTATTTATTTATTTATTTATTTATTTATTTATTTATTTATTTATTCATAATGCTATGTTTGAATCAAATTAATATTATGACAATTATAATTATAAAACCCAAATAAACACTTACTTGTTAACCGCATGCCAAACACCAAACTGCAACCACATCGAACAGTCAACCAAGTTTCTGTATCTTCCACCGGTTCTTGATCTGAACCTGATGCGGTGGGAATACGACATCGAGCGAGAAATGATGATGAAGATCCACGACAGATTCGCGTATCCGCTGGAGATTGACATGAGCCCCTACATGGTGGACATGAGCGACAAGGCGAAGGCAGAGCTCATCCAGCAGCGCATGCGGGAGGATGCAGAAGAACAGGAGAACAAGAAGAAGAAGAGAGAGGCAGCGCTGATGAAAGGCGGGGCAGACGCCGAGCGGGTGTCGAGGGAGATGGACGAGGAGAAGGCAAAAGAGGAGAAGAAGAGAAGAATCGAAGGGATGGGCCTGTCGAGCGAATACATCCAGAAGTTCGAGTTTGCCTTTCAGAAACAGCTGCAACGATACGCCGAGCAGAAAGGAATGCTTTCTTCATCATCATCAACACCTTCTTCATCATCTTCTTCCTCTTCTTCAGCTCTGCTGTCGTCACTTGTTGCAAAGAGCATCGAAACGGCAAAGGAGAAAGCTGAAAGCAAAGCGGACAAAAGTGGATTTCCACAAACACAACAAAAGCCCCTCCGCAGACGTCGGCGGAGAAACGGTGTTCAGAGGAAAGAGGAGCACATCGACCCGCTTCTGCCTCTTCCGCCGCCTCCCGACCAGTTCTCTGTGGAGTCGCTGTCGTATCCGCGCTTCCACTCTAATGTGTATGTGCTGCATTCTGTGCTGGTGCACTCAGGGTATGCACAGGGCGGGCACTACTACGTGTATACACGTCCAAAGTGCGACGACAGATGGGTGTGCTTCAACGACGACATTGTCGAAGAGGCAGAGGTGAGCGACGCGGTGAAGGCGAACTTTGGCGGTGCGAAAAGGAGGGTGCGGGACATCTATGGCGGATACCGCGAGGCTCCGAAGATCTCGTCGGCGTACATGCTG
Organism: Monocercomonoides exilis; assembly: GCF_001643675.1. Taxonomy (NCBI): domain Eukaryota; phylum Preaxostyla; order Oxymonadida; family Polymastigidae; genus Monocercomonoides; species Monocercomonoides exilis. The sequence goes on from NW_027150573.1 coordinate 859,565, forward strand.
GTGTACCTGCGGAAGGATCTGGTGCCACAGCTGATGGGCAACGTGGAGGAGAAGGACATTCCCAGCCACATCGTCGACTCCATCCGCTCGATGCAGGAGAGGAAGACGCTATCGATTTTCCAGCTCTTCACGAACAGCTCGCTTATGAAGACGAACGCGAAGGGGAATGCAGCGGTGTTTGACCACACGAAGCGAGGAGCCGGTTCAATTTATCTGAAGAGGGATGCGACGGTGGAGGAGCTGCGGGACAGCATCGAAGACTGCACGGGGATTGAGCGAAGGAGGATGCGTGTGTGGAAGCTGGTGGAGGGTGCAGTGGCTGAGCAGAACGGGCTGAGCGAGGTGATGGCGCGGGAGAGAGAGCTGGAGGAGAAGATTAAGCAGAGGGTGCTGACACGCAGGCAGTACAACGAGGAGCTGAAGAGGACAGATGCAGAAGAGGAGCAGATGAGGCAGAAGGCGAGGAAGAGGATGAGAGGGAGACTGAACGTCGAGGGGAAGAAGAACCTGGTGCCCATTCTGTTTTTGGAGCCTGATCCGAACGAGGTGGAATACGAAGATGAGGAAGAGGAAGAGGAAGGAGAGGGAAGCAATGGAATGAAAAAGGAGAAGGAGAAGGAGAAAGAGAAAGAGAAGAAAAGTGAGCAGAAGAAAGGAGAAGCGAATGAAGATGACAAGATTTTGGATGAAGACATCCGATCGATAGCACGTTTTGGGTGGTCTGGAGTGAATTGTCTGTATGTGGAAGATGTGGAAGACGAGTTAAGTGCAATGCATTTGTCATCTGAAGCATTAACATCTGCATCTTCTTCTTCTTCTTCTTCACCTTCCTCTTCTTCCACCCCTTCTTCTTCTTCCTCTCTCGTTTCCTCAAGTACCCAGTCGAAGCTTCTGCTTGTTCGTTATTTTGACAAGAAGAAGAAGACAATACATTTCATCGGGTGTGTTGAATATGGAGACGATTCTGAAGAAGTTGTTGGGCTGATGCCACAGCTGAGTGCATTGCTATCACATTACATTACAGAGAAGGAGAAGAAGGAGAAAATGAAGGAGAAAGAGAAAGAAAAGGAGAAGGAGAAAGAGGAAGGGCAAGCAGAGAGAGAGAAAGAGGAAGAAGCGAATGTTGGAAGCAGCCAAATGAAGCAATTCAGCTGGAAAGACGTGCTTTTGTTCAAGTTTGAAGGGAAAGTGAAAGAAGCAGTGCATTTCTATGGTGTGCAGAAAGAAGGAGGAGGAGAAAGAGGAGGAGGAAGCAAAAGAATGGAAGACGTGGTGGATATGACACAGCCACAGTCGTTTGCAAGCCAAGGGATTGAAAATGGGTGTGAGCTGCTGATTCAGCTGGCGCTGACTGAAGAAGAAGAGAAGGTGAAGGAGAAGATGATGAGGAAGAGGAGAGGGGAAGAAGAGGAGAACGAGGAGGAAGGAAAGGAGAAGAAAGAAGAAGGAAAAGAGGAAGAAGAAAAAAAGGAGGAAGAAGAGGAAGAAGAGGAAGAAGAAGAGTTTGCTATGAATGCGTTGGAATGGCAAGATAAGAAGGACAACGAATTAATTGTTCAGTTCAGAGATGTTAATAATGCAGATGTTTGTTCAACTTTATTTATTTATTTATTTCAATGCAAAATTTATCTCTCACTTTTTTTTAAAAAATAATCACTTAAACTACATCTTTGTAAACAAACACATATTAATCCATGACTCATTCATTCATTCATTCATTCATTCATTCATTCATTCGATTCGATTGCTCATTCATTCAGCTTCCGGCTGTCTCCTTCCCGCTCGACCGTCGGATGACTGTCTCTTCTCTTCTCCGCTTCTTGTCTCGCAAGTGCAACGCCCCCGCCGACCACATCCGTCTGTTCACGATGTCGTATGCTGCAGACACCATCTCCCCAGTCAAGCTGGCAGACCCCAAAACACACAACCAGAGCATCATGTCACTGTGCTTTGTGCAAATGTACAGCGGATACTCATACTACCGCAACTACAGCCAGACCGTGCAGCGGCCGATCGCGTTTCAGGTGCTTGAGGACGAGACAGTGAGTGAATATGAGGGCAAAGAACACTTAATGCTGCCTGTGTATGACCAGCTGGCGAGGAAAGTGTGCGAGGTGAAGGCGTCTGTGCCGTTTGGGTCGAATGTGGGCGCTGTTCTGATGGCAGTGCGGGAGAAGCTGATAAGAAAGCAGCCGAAGAAAGGCACTTGCACGAAAGTGGTGATACAGAGATTGAGTGAGGAGAAAGAAGGGGAAGAAGAAGAGAGAAAAGAAGGGGGAAAAGAAGGGGAAAAAGAAGAGAAAAAAGAAGAGAATAAGGAAGAGAAAGAGAAAGAGAAAGAAGGATCAAAAGAGATTAAGATAAAGGAGTTGAATGAAGACATCGACCTGTGGACAGCGCCGCTTCGGATAGTCAAAATACCGGCAGCGGTAGTGAAGTATAAGATGCTTGTTATGCAGAGGAATTTGAAATGGAGAGGAATTATTGAGCAAAATACAGTTCTCAGAGCAGAGGTTTGCAGATAGAAAATGGAAGAAAGAGAAGAAAGAGAAGAAAAAGGAAATGAGAATGCAGATGTTATTTATTTTTTGTGATGTTTGAATTTTGAATGCTTTTAAAACTGTATTCTCTCTCTTTCTCTTTCTCTTTCTCTCTCTCTCTCTCTCTCTCTCTCTCTCTCTCTCTCTCTCTCTCTCTCTCTCTCTCTCTCTCTCTCTCTCTCTCTCTCTCTCTCTCTGTCTGTCTGTCTTTCTCTTTGTCTTTCTCTGTTATGCACATAATTTACTGATTCATTTGTTTATTGCAATCTCAATGTTTTATTTGAATTTCTGCTGCAAATCTTTCTGTGAAATGACAAAATGACAAAACGACGAAATGGCAAATGATTGTTCATATCCCAATCAGTTTGTGCCTGACAACCAGATCAGATCAGAAGATGTGGTGAAGACATTCGAAGAGCGCAAAGAAATACGCAGCCGGCTGAACATGCCAGACGAGACAGAAGAAGAAATGGCTGCGCTTAAGGCGACCGAAGAGGCGCTGATGAAGAAAGCGAAGGAGAACGAAGAGAAAGTGTGGAGGCTGTTGCCTGTGCTTTTGATCAAGAAGAGTCCGAATGCAAAAAAAATGGAGGATCAATACTTGTCCATTATTCAGCCAAGTTCAAGCTTTTATGTGAGATTTACGAAGGTGTGCAAAATGGTTTTTGATGATGGGAGACGAAACGAGAGATAGAAAGAGAAAGAGAAAGAAGAAGAAGAAAGTAATTTTTTTTTTTTTTTTTGAATAGAATATGCTGCTTATTTACGGTCTTAACAAACATTTAATGTTATTTATTTATTTTTTTTTTTTTAAGGGAGACGATAAAAAAGATCTTCTGTCTGAAGTTGTGAGGGTGATGCGCTATCATTTGGATGTTGGCGAGCTGGGCTCGCTCACTTCGAGTTTGTATTTCAGATCATCAGAGCCCCAAAATTATACCTGGTTAGTAAATACAACACCGGAGAAATTGTGGGAGTATATGGAAAAAATCTTGATAGAGTGGACCAATAAAAGATCAATTGAGGTGATCTTTAAAGACAATTTCCAGAAAGAAGAACACAAAAGTGAAATGCTTGATCTTATGATTGCAGCTAAAAATGGTGTATCTGCCAAAAATAAAGATTATAATAGAAATAATCATAAAAAGAGACGCAACGTTGGACTTAAATTGGAGGCTACATAATAAAGGATGAGAGTGAAACGATACAGACTTCAAATTATGGGTTTACGAGAATTGCAATCACTACATTATATTTCTCTTAAGCTTTCATTTCATTCGATTGAGAGAATGTGATGAAAAGTCATTTTCAGTGAAACAGTTTTTCATTTGACTTTATTTTTCGTGGAAATGCACAGGCTTGTTTTCGATTTTTTCTTTCTAACTTTTTTTTATGTTGTTGTTGTTGTTGCAAAAAGTCTGATATCAATACGGATAATCGTAAAAATTTATCATTCACAAAAAGTTTTGCCAACTTTCTTATCAAACAATGGGTGATTGATCGATTGAGGTAAAAAGGGTATTTATTAGATCTAATCGGAGTTCAAAGATTGATCAAAGCAACAAAATGACAGCAGATCAAAGAGCTGACCTTATCTATATGGCTAAATTGCAAGAGCAATCTGAGAGATATGAAGGTTCGGCTTTATTGTTTAATTTACGTTAAGTTGAAAACTTGAATATTTTAAACAAAATTTTTAATGTAATTTTTGACAAAACTTAGAGATGGCTGAAAGCATGAAAACTGTGGCAAAGATGAACACAGAATTCACAGCTGAAGAAAGAAATCTTTTTTCTGTTGCATATAAAAACGTGATTGGAACCCGGAGAGCTGCCTGGAGAATTATCTCTGCCATCGAGCAAAAGGAAGAAGGTCGCCAAAATTTGGTCAATGTTCAACGTATTAAGGATTACAGACAAGTCATCGAGTCGGAATTGACCGATATTTGCAACGAAATCTTCCAATTGATCGATGAAAACCTTATTCCAAATGCAACATCTGGAGAATCAAAAGTCTTCTTCCACAAAATGTTTGTTAATTCTCAAAGTTGTTAAATTTATGTTCATTTTTTAAATGTGAAAACGTTTTTGTTTGATTGAATACATTAGGAAAGGAGATTACTGCAGATATATGGCAGAGTACACCACTGAAACAGTCAGAAAGGAGGCAGCAGATAAATCGTTGCAAGCTTATCAAGCAGCTTCATCTGTTGCGACAACTGAACTTCCTCCAACTGATCCAATTCGTCTTGGACTTGCGTTGAACTTCTCTGTCTTCTACTATGAAATTCTCAACTCACCAGATCAAGCTTGCCAAATGGCAAAGCAAGCATTTGACGATGCCATTGCAGAATTGGACACACTTACAGAAGAATCATACAAAGATACAACACTTATTATGCAGCTTATCAGAGATAACCTTACTCTCTGGACAAGTGACGCACCTGCTGGTGATGAAGCAGATGGTGAGGCTGGAGCAGAAGGACAATAAACAACCATACTTTTTCCTTTCTCCTTCCTATCCCAACAAAAACGAATCATTTTCTTTCTTGTGTGAGGGTAAGTGAATGAAGATTTTTCCCGACCCAATGTTAGTCTTCATAATTGTGTGAGTTTTTTTGTTGTTGTTGGTTCCCATTTCGTAATTTTGTGCTTGCCCATTTGTAACCTTTTTCATAATTATTATTTTTGTTTTTTTGAAAAATCATCAAGAATATTTTCAAATAATTCAAATATGCTTTGTATGTTATTAATATTTTTTATTTAAAAAATTAAATAAAATAAAAATAATTTGTTTTTAAAAAAGAAACTCAGTTCTTTATTTTGTGATGCAGATCATGAAAGAGCAGATTTTTATAAAGCAGAAGGACAATCTTATTGTTTTCAATAATGGTCATATTTTTAGCTTTATCACAACATATTCTTCATAAGCTGTCGTTTATGTATCGTTGCTTTTGGAATTTTTTTTTCTGATGAATAATCTTCAGTCACATGTTGTTTTTGCAAAATAAGAGAAAATAATCACATGTTTTTTTTTTTTTGACTTCAACAAGCCTTTCAAAAAGAGTTGCACGAAAGTGTTTTCGATTTCAGAAAGCTTTTATATAATTTGCTTTTTATTTTTTCACTTTGTTTAAAAAAATGAATAAACTTTTAATTTTGAATTTTTCTCTGAAATTTTCAACTTTATATGAGATAATAACTATTTGTAATTCGCGATATTTATAGTAATGTATGGAAAACATCATATCATTGCTGAGATCCTTGATTCAGTTTTTCATTTATAATATTAAGGTTAATATCTTGATCTATTTTGGATTGAGTGTGTTGGAGGCTGAATATAATATGACATCTCAAGAGCCGTCTTCTGACGATAGCTACAAGAAGGTGTCACAGGATGTCGTTGAGCGAATGTACCAGAATGAAGTTCTTCTCCAACAATCTACTGTTGATGATAATATTGGTAATAAATCAATACAGAGCTCTGAAAATTCCATTATTGAATCGCTTAGCATAAGCGCCCCTCATTCTCCAAGTGGAGTATTTTCGTTAATAGTTTCAGGTCAACGTCTTAATGATGGAAATGCTCCTATTTCACCAGAAGATTCTTCACTTCGTTCATATGCATGGACACCTCTTCATGATCAAAGTCAAGAAACGCATATGATTGGTCCATCATATGAATCTTCTGCTTTTATTGAATCTCCCATGATTGGCTCAACAAATAGCGTTCATTTTCTAAAATCTTCATCTTTAGTGAAAATTCCTGCTCTTGCGTTTGATATGACAGATAATGTACAAAATTATCAGCATGCTCATGGCTGTGCATCTCAAGCTCTTATGATTCCAGAAGAAAATGAAGTTATAAGTATGAAAGAAGGATCTTGTGATCAACTCACTTCTTTAACACAGCAAATGCAAACAGAAACTGTAAAGGATGCAACTGTTCGAACAAGTAGCAGACAATTGAACAGTGCATCTTTTAATAGCGTTAAATCACAAGATTTTGAGCAAAATTGTCAAGATATTCTTGATCAATCAAATATCGTATTATCAAAGTCTTCTCAATCTATTGTTGCTTTTGAGGAGCAGCCGCATGACCATGCAAATAAAGAACCTAATGGCGTTATCTTATCAGAAGAAATACTTGGAGGGTTATCTCATTCTCCACTTATTTCTTATTCAATGTCGCCTACAACTTCACCATATACCCCACCAACAATGTCTCTTTTTCCACAGGACTATCGTCAAGCAATTCCCAACAGTTCTCTTACCAATTCATCTGGGTTTATTGATAGAACACGGCCATCCGCTGCACACGCATTCTCGGCATTTTCTGTGAATGTGACATCAGAACAGTCATATCTTCCATCGCAACCAACTTCTCAATATCAGTCTGTTTCTCTTCCACCACCTCCTCTTCCTCTTCCCCCCTTTCCTCCACCTCAGGCAAAGCATGCCTATAGTTCTTTGCCGTTGTACAATTCAACATCCGTCGCCTCTTCTTCTTCGCCTCCGTTATCCTCACCAAGTTATCCTCCGGGTCTTCAGTTGCACAATCCACCTGGACTAACACACTTATCACTCGAAAAGTCAAATTCAGCAGCACAGCCGCTTATCAGACGCCATGACGTGCATCGTCCACTTGATTTCTCTTTGTCTGCTTTGCCTCCTCCGCCTCTGCCACCTCCTTCTCACGTAACTTCTGCAGCGCAAGTGCATTCCTTCTCTTCAGCTCGTCAGGGCTCTCTCAAGCAGACTCGGCAGCAGGCAGCAGGAACAGGACACAAGCCATATTCTGACGCAGCAGCAGGAGCAGCAACAAAAGTTGGCTATCCTTTTTCTGTCTCTTCTTCATCCTCTTCTTCTTCTTCTTCTTCCTCCTCCTCCTCTTCTTCTTCTTCTTCTGTTCTTGCTTCATCATTTGACTCGCCTTCGCGACAGATTGCTGCTCGTTCTTCTTATTCTGCTACTAAATTTAATGTTCCTTCAAATAAAACTCCAAGTTCTCCTCTGTTGCTGCCTTCCTCTTCGCCTATTCGCCAGTTTGCACCTCGTATAGCATTATCTTCAACTCCCTCTGATATACAGCTCTCTTTGGCTTCAACTGTAACTTCTCCTTCTCCTTCTCCTCCTCCTCCTTCTTCTTCTTTTTCATCATCCTTATCATCATTATCTTCCTCTTCCTCCTCCTCCTCCTCCTCCTCCTCCTCTTCTTCTTCTTCTTCTTCTTCTTCTTCTTCTTCTTCTTCGGCATTATCAAAATTTCCTCCTTCCTTTTCCATTGTACCTTCTCTGCCTCCGCTTCCTCCCCCTCCTCCACCACCACAATATTGCTTGTCAACCGCAAGGATGGTCTCCCCACGAACTGCGTCTTCTTCTTCTTCTTCTGCTCCTTCTCTCTCATCCTCTGTCTCATCTTCCTATGTGAGCGCAGAATGTTCAGATGTGGAGCACCCGTTGGACAGCAGCGAGGGCAGAAGAGAGAGGTGTGACGACTCGAAAGCGAGAGTCAAGGCAGACGCTGGCTTCCTCGTCTCTGCTGCTCCGTTTGATGGGCAAAAACCTTCGGGACACAGACACACCCGTTCATCGTCTTTGAAAGCTCAGCCAAAAAGATTCTTGTCGCTCTCAGGTTCTACTTCATCTTCAGCAATTTCTTCTTTTTCTTCTTCCTCTTCCTCCTCCTCTTCTTCGTCATCATCATCTTCTTCTTCTTCCCCTGTTTCAGTTTCTTCGGTTTCTTCTATTTCTTCCATCTCCTCTTCTTTGAGCAGTCATTCACTTCCTCTGCCTCCACCTACCTCTCCTTACAAGCGTGCTCCTTATCCAACTGCCCAGCCCTTCGCTTCCAATTCCCCCTCTTCCCTCCAAACTCCTGATCGCTTGTCAAATCAGTCTTCCTTCTTCCCTTCTTCTTCCTCTGCTTCTGCTTCCACTTCTTCTTTGTCTTCTTCTTCTACTTCTTCTTCTTCAACTACTCCTTCTTCTTCCTCTTCTTCCTCTTCTTCTATTATGTCTGCTCCTTCTCCTTCTCCTTCTCCAGCCACCCGCCTCACACAGAACCCAGCTGTTGCACTGAGCTCTTCCCAGCTGCAAGTGCTGGAGAGAGGAATTATGTCTGTTGTGTCTAACCTTCTCCCGCTGCCTCCTCGTTCTGTTGTCGCAAACAGCATCTTGAACGACGTGAAGGCGCTGGTGCAGGAGTTATATCAAGGCGTGCTTATTTTGTTTTTTCATTGTTGATTGAGTAATGGTATTATTTTGTTCTTTTTATTTTTTTCCTTCTTCTTCTTCTTCTTCTCTTCCTCTTTTATTTATTTGTCTATCTATCTATTCATTCATTCATTCATTCAGATGCCACTGTGGATGTCAAGATCTCAGGCTCGTATTTTTCTGGGCTGTGTCCTCCGCTCTCCAATCTCGATCTGGTTGTTATTCCTTCGATAGCAACACCTCTTTTACGCATGTCACTCAGCCAACTTATTCCCATCCTGTCTAAGAAGTATGTGCTGAAGAAGAAAGCAGAGAACGAAAGGGCAGACAGAAAGAAGAGAGAAGGGAGATGGAGGGATATGATGAGAGAGAAAGAGAGAGAAAGGGAAAGAGAAAGAGAAAGAGAGAGAGGGAAAGAGGCAGAGAGAGAAAGAGAGAAAGAGAAGGAATGGATGCGAAGCAGAAGGAGTGAGAATGAAGTGGGCAAACTGACAGTGCCACAGAAAGCTGATCTGATTGCAGCCAGCTCAGCATTTGAGACACGTCCATCTTCAGTTGCAGGCTCAGAGGATTCATCCAACCCAGCTAATGTTGCTCCTTCTCGTTGTACCTCTGCCTCTTCTGCCTCTTCCTTGTCTTCTATATCTTTTGCGTCTTCAGCGTCTTTCGCATCTTCCTTGCCTTCTCAAGCAGATACCCCTTTCGCTGCTCATTTATCTGCTCCAGCGCCTTCCTCCAAAGCAGCCATGAGTTCAGACAAACATCCAGTGAACACTTTCTTCGATGATGTCTGCAACGTCTATGAAATGGATGGGCTGCAGTGTTACTACGACGAGAGAGGAAATCTGGAGAAGATCGGCTTTTATGTCCCTCTCTCGTCAACAGGCCCTTCTGCCCATCCTTCCATTGCTCTGCCTGCTCCTTCTGCTCCACCCACAAATGCAGGGATGGGTTCTGCTGCTTCTTCTTCTGCTTCTTCTTCTTCTGTTTCGTCGGCTTCTTCTTCCCCTTCCTCTTCCTCTTCCTCCTCCTCCTCATCATCTTCTTCTTCTTCTTCCGCTGCTCTTTTGCCAATCTCAGATGCCTCACCATTGCCTTCCTCGTCTTTTCTCCCTTATTCTGCCTATCAGACAGCGTCGATGCCTTCCTGCTATTCTTCCACTTTGACTCATCTGTACTGCCTGATCACTCTGGACAATGTACCTTTCCTTCATTACTCCAATCTGCTTCATTTGTATTGCATCACCGACTCGCGCTGCCTCCAGCTCGGCTTGTTTATTTTGCACTGGGCAAACGCGAGAATGCTGGACAGAGAAAATGAAGGTGTGTGGCTATTGCCTGTGTATTTGGGTTGATGAAATGAGTAAAAAAAGGATGGTGACATTGTTAAACGTTAATTGTTTATAAATCAAAGAAAAGATGGATTAGAAAATGAAACTTTGCTATTTAAACAAAAATATTATTTCCAATATTTAATATTCTTATATATTTAATTTTGTTCATTTTTCTTGTATATTTTTTTATCAATTGTGCAATCAGGCTGTCTATCACCCCGCTGCTTCATCTGCTTGGTGATCTTTTTTCTCCAGCAGTGTGATCCGCCAGTTCTGCCCTCCTTCCAGTCTGAGTCTATCATTGCACTTTCCTCTTCGTTTGTGCACACCACAGTCAATCAGATGGTCATCCGCTATTCGACCGACCACCACATCTGGCGGACCAAAGGAAGCACTGCCAGCAATCGGGAATCAATGGCTATGCTGGTCATAGACTTCTACAACTTTTGGCTCTACCACTTCCACCCGAACTCACAGGTGGTCAGCATTCGGCTTGGCAAGGTGTGAAAAGATAGGGAAGATGGTGCTATTGAAATATGGTAATATTTTTTAATGTGATTAAAAGTGCCTGTAAAAAAAATCTTGTTCAATTTATATATATTTGGAATATATAACCTTTTTTTTTTTATATATGAATATGCATTCATAATTATTCTTTTTGTGCACACAAAATATTCATATGTTTAGTTTTTACATCGGAATGACTGTATCTGGAGGCAAACGAAAAAGGAAGGGAAATCAACTCATTTGTTTCCAATTGAGGATCCATTTGACAACCAAACAGACATTGCTTCATCTGTATGCTTCTTTCTTTTTATTATTTGATGGTTGTCTTATTATTATTATTTATTTACTAAACTTTATTTTATTTTATTTTATTTTATTTTATTTTATTTTCCTTCTTGTTGTTTGCGTGCACAACTGTCCTTCTTCATTATGTTCTATTATTTAATCCATCCAATTGATCTGTCATCATGTGAATGTGTTTTATTCTGCTAAGCTGCAACCACACAAACTGCGAGAGCTGAAAAACGAGCTTCTTCGAGCACTGATGTTTCTCGTGAAGGGGCAACCCCTTCTTCGATTGTTTGAGCCAAAAAAGAGAAAGAAATAAGCAAACATGCTTGGTCTTTTGAGCAATTTAACTTAAAAGGCATTTGATATTGCAGGTCAGAGGAACTATTTCTTTAGTGATTAAAAAGACAAATGAACAAAGTTGTTTGCGAAAAAGGACAAAATGGAAAAGAAATACGCAAAAATGTGGAGGGACATATTTAAAATCCTGTTCATAGGAACAAATACGAAGCATTTTACAATGAAATAGATATTTTTTGGATGCAGAGAAATGTCTATGAATAAATACTATTAATTATTCATTGTCCATTTTTCTTTTCTTTTCTTTTCTTTTCTTTTCTTTTCTTATTATCTTTTCTGTCGCTTTCTATATTTTTATATTAATGTTGGTGAAAGTTAGTAGTGTTCGATATGTATTTGTGTTAAATCATTCCTTGTGGTTTATTACTAATCTGACAATGTATGTATTGTATCGCTTGTCAATTTATTGACTTATATTTTTTGATTATTTTGCATGATTATAACTTTCGACTGATATCAATCTGCTTTTTCTGCTTATTTATTCTCACAATTGGAATATCCAAAAAAGAACTAAGTTTTATATGTTCATAAGGATATTAACCAAAAAAGCACGTCACATTGTTACTTTATTTTCTGAGTTCTTATTTTGCTGCCTTTGCTGCTGTAATGTTTGATTGATACTTTTGTAGAATCCTTAAGCGGTCATTGCTGCAGTTTATTATTTCTTATGCTTTTCTAATATTTGTCTTCTTCACTTATGTTTTTAAAATTCTTCTGCTTCTTCTAAATTGACGCTACTTTCGATTAGCAATGTTTCTTTTTCTAACACTTTCATTCTGAATCTTTTATTTTCACAAAACGCATTCTTAGCTTTATTAGCATGAAATAAAAATTATTTATTTTCAGGTGTTTGTCGTATTTGTTCATTCATCGTTTATGGTGATGATTGGTTTACACTTTGCAGATGTATTTATTTTGTTTTTCTTTTCTTTCACACAAAAAAAAAAACTTATATTTTGACTTATTTTCCATTTTTGTGGTTTTCTATGGATCCTTCGAGCTATCGCCTCATGGTTTCATAGAATTATTATGTTCAGTCTTTTTTCGAATTATTTTTATTTTATTTATTTTATTCATTTTATTTTTGACATTTACTGATTTGTATTAACAGACTACTACTGTTTTTGAGTTTTTGTTCTTTTCTTCTATTTTATTCGCTTTTGTTTATTCGTCGAGTCTTTTTTATTTTAATTTAATTTTTTAAAATCTGTTCAACTAGTTTTTCCTTTCCTTTTCTTTTTTTTTTTTTTATTTTATTTTTTTTTTTTCTTTTCTTTCCTATTTAAATGAATTCAAGTTTATTGAATCGATATTATTTAGCTTTTTTCCCAAAAAGAAATCTGAGACGTCAAATTTAAAACTATATTTTCTGGACTGCTTCAGTTGTTGAAGATATAATGTTCCATTTAATTATCTTTTTTCATTGAAAGCATTCGAAACAAAATCTTTTTGATGCTTCCTCGTTTTGTTTTTGTGATTAGGTTCCTTTGTTTTCTTTTCTGAAGATAAGTTTACACTTCTCCCTCCATTATTTTTTTGATTTGCTTCTTTCTTTCTTTCTTTCATGTTTTGTTCTTTTCTATTTTTTCAGCTATCGTTTTTTTTATTATTTGTACTTGATACCTCTATGACTTTGAATTGTATTTGTTCCTGATCATCTTCTAATGTAGTTTTCCCTCAGGCTGACGAAGTTAATTTCATTCACCACATACGTCAGAATTTGAGACTGATATTGGTTGATTGATTATTTTTTCAATTAAAAAAGACATCACCCTTTAAAAAATATACCTTTCTTTTTTTTTATTTTTGTTATTTTTTTAAATTTTTATTTGATAAAAATTTTCAAAGAGAGGGAAAAATTAAAGAATGTGTATGTACTTGAAATGGAAAGATAGCAAATTGATAACTGTATCAGGCTCTTCAAAATAATATGCTTGGTACAGCGTTGAAAAAGAATATAAATTTATCAAACTTTTTTTCTTTCTTTCGAGATGTAAAATAATAATAATATGGAAATTTTTTTTTTTTTTTTTTTTTTTTTGTGAACAATTTTTCCCAAGCCAAATATGTTATGTGATTAGGAACAAAAAACCTTTTAAAACTTTAATTGGGAGTAGTTTGAGAATGAATAAAAAACGAAAAATTTACATGAATAAACAAATAAATTGTGTTGATATTTTTGAAATCGACAATTTTCTTTCAAAAGATTCAAAATGAAATGTTGTTTCAAACACATTCAAAAGAACAATTAACAGAAAAGTCACATTTTGTGATTATTTTTCGAGAATTTATTTCAACTTTTGGCTTTAGAAACACTTTCAATTGATTTAATTCCAGAATAAAAAATATCCAGCCAATTGCATAAAAACAATTAATTATCGAGAGCGCGAAAATATATGGGTGATTATTTTTGAAACACCATTTTTTCTGTTTGAATATTCGGTTTGAATATTAGTTTTGAATATTCATGAATGAACGCTGAAAAGGATTAAATCCATTTTGCGATACCTCAACTGTTTGTTTAAGTCAAACATTGGCTTTTGAAACGGATGAAAATCATTTTAAATAAAAATGAAAAATATTTTTTTATATGTGGGTGATCATTTTTAAAGTCATATTTTTACATTCAAAATTTTCGATTCAAGAATTTCTTTTGAATATGAATTCATAGTCACTAAAGAGAGAAAAGGCTTAATAAAGACATTTGAATATTAATTTCAGTTGATTCACTTAATCTTGAAACTGGTGTGATAAATTAAACATTTGAATTAATAAGCTCTTTTCAACGACAAGCATATTTTGAAAAATCTGCAACCAGAAAAAAGTTATGATTTTTAAAAATAAACACACATGTCAATGAATTTTCACAAAGACAAACATCCCGAAAAATGTTATGGTTTCAAAAAATAATTGAACATATTTTGGTGATAATTAATGAATCCTAATTTTTTAGATAAAAATTCGGTGTGAAAATTCGCTTCGAATATCAATTAAACATCACAAAATAGTTTTACCAACTTTCAAAGTTGTTTTTTTTTATGAAGGATATTTGAAGCATTAATTTTTTAGTCTGTTTTCATTTTTTTTTTAAATGGAAAATTCATATCCAATTATATATTAAACCAATAAAAAGTAGACATTCCGAAAAAAGATATGATCTTTAAAATATACACCCATTTAATATCATATTTGTGTGTTGAAATTTATTGAAGCAATCTGATATCCTTTGGATTTAATTTTCATGGTTCAAAAGCACACAATCATTATCCACTGCTTATTTTGATATCAATCTGATTCAATTTACTTTTTCCGAACCCTTCATTTTTGACTCCGTCTCAAACTTTCAAAATGAAACGGGTGATAATAATGGAAATCTTAACTTTTTTCAGAGTTTTGATTCTTCAAAGGTTTTATTTCTTTGGAGATAAAATATTCTTTCCTAAAAAAAAAAATCATGGTAATCGTTAAAAATGAAGATGTCTGAGATTCAATTCGTCAAAAAATTCACTTTAAAGAGTTAGTTCACTTTAACTGCTTTTATGTTCATATTTCAAAGTGAATTCTCAAACTGAAATATTTGATTGAGATAATATGGATTCAAAAACAATCACTAAAATATATTCAGTCAAGCTCGGTCATAATCACAAACCATTTTGCCCGATTTTTTGAGATTAATACAGAACTTGATTATAACCGAATCATTTTTTCGTTGGAAAGTATTTCTGAATTTTTTTCTTGAAGATAAACAAAGAAAATTTTCAATGTTTATTAAAATCCACACATTTGTTTTGATTATTCAATTTTTTATGTTAAATGAAATTTTTTATTCATTTTAAAGCAGAAAAAATCAACTTTCATTTTTTCAAAATTTTCAAAATAGACAAAAAAAATCACTTTTAATTTTTCAAAATATGTTATTATTCACGATTTTAGTGTGATTATAACCGATGAAATCACACATAAAAAATGCAAAATTTATTGATGCACAAAAAATGTGATTATTTGCGATCTTGATTACAACCGAAGTGATTATAACCGAGCTTCACTGTGCCAAAAAAAATAGAAAAAGAAAACAGATTCTGTTGGAAAAAATAAAACTTTATTCCTCGTATAAAACTTCAAATTTCGAGATAAATATCTGAGCTATAAAAAAATCATTATTGTGAACAATTAATTAAACTAAAATTTAAAAAAACACACAAAATCGTTTTCAAAGTTAATAAAAAAAGAGTTTATTTTCCTTTCAAATTGTTTTCTCAAAATATGTTCAAATATATTTATCACATTTTGATAAAAATTATTTTAAACCAAATATTACTAAATAAATATTTTCAAAAAAAATTTGAGAAAAAATAACATTGACCGAAATTAGTGAAGGGTATTTGATCAGTAATTTTTTTTTTGAAAAAATTTTAGTGACTGAAAATTGAATATTGCGATCCATGTATGCGCAGATTATTATAATGAGAAAGAATTGAAAAATTGGAAAAAACTTTTTTTTGTACAAACAATCAAAAGCACAATTTTTGATGTCTCGCACAATTGATTCTGACGATGCTGAAACTAATTCAAAATTTAAATATGAAATTGATATGAAACTTCCTTGCTTTAGTCAAATGGAAAAACGATATTTGTTAGCAACTATTCTCGATCGTACAAATACAAAAGGGGAAGAAACATATTACGTTCATTTTGATGGATGTATTTGATCAATATATTTTTCCAATTTATTGCTCGTTTATTTATTCAAAGATAATAGGCGTATGGATGAGTGGGTTACAATTGATAAATTTAAGCCAGGGGTGAAACCAATTTTTGATGGAACTCGAAAGCGTGAAGCTCAAAAGAAGGTTTGCCTTTTTTCTTTTGCTGAGTATACTTTTATTGGAAAAAAATTCTTTTATCAAATAAAATTATAATGGACTGATGAAAAAATAGCATCATGAAGAACAACATTCAAATTCTCATCCTGAATCTCGTACAGATGACCTTGAAGGTGGTGCCAAAGGTGAAAACAGAGCTAAACGAGCAAAACGTAGCGGAACCGGATCTGGAATGACATACGAGCCATTACCAAGAAATATAGATCGAATTTGGTTGGGAAGATATGAAATTGATACTTGGTATTATTCACCATATCCTGCTGATGTTCTTGGAGAGGAAAAGCGAAGCGAAATGTTATACATTTGTGAATATTGCTTAACCCCGTTTAGAGTTAAAAGAAGTCTTGATAGACATATGGTTTGATTATCTTTCAATTTTGAATGTTTTTTCAATGAACGATATGAATTATACGAATTTGACATTTGAATTAAAGACAAAATGCAAAATGTTATGTCCTCCAGGTGATGAGATTTTCAGACAAGGAGAAATCAGCATGTTCGAAGTGGATGGCTTCAAACAAAGAGTTTACTGCCAGAATCTATCACTGATCTCCAAACTATTTCTTGATCATAAAACAGGACCTGAGATTGCTGATATATTTTTATTTTACGTTTTAACTGAGGTGTGCTTGAAAAGAAGGGAATTACTGAAGTTTGAATTATTTTAAAGAAAATATCTGTGAAGAAATAATTGAATATGTTTATTTTGAAAGGCTTTTCATCTTTTTGTGTGTTATTTAAAATATGTATTAACATTAAATGAACTTAATCATCTTCATGAATTTTCTTTTCTGTGTAATGAATGTAACAGGTTGATAAGCAAGGATGTCATTTTGTTGGTTATTTTTCAAAAGAAAAAGAGTCAGAATCAAATTTTAATCTGGCGTGTATTATGGTCCTGCCTCCATACCAGCAAAAAGGATATGGACGCTTTCTTATTTCGTTTTGTATGTGCTTTCAAATAAATTGAATGTTTTGTTTTGTGTTTGTTTTTGTTTTATTTTGTGTTTTGTCTCTCTTTTATAAATTTGAACAATTTTTGTCGATCATTTTAAATTATTTTTTCTCATTCATTTTTTTGTATTTTCTTTTTTATTTTCCTTCATTTTTTTAAAATTGACATTCTAAACCAACTATTGAATGATAAAAGCATATGAGTTATCAAAGAAAGAAGGCAGAGCTGGAACGCCGTTAACCCCTCTTTCAGATTTGGGTGTTTTATCGTATTTTAAGTATGAATTTCTATTAGCTGTGAATGAATTTTTTCATTTTCATATTAAACATTCACATATTTATTACATAAATAATGAATTTTTATTATAATTCACATAAGCTATTGGAAATACACAATAATTCAGGTTCTTTCTTCGATGACCGGTCCGATTTCTGTGAAGCAAATCTCAGCAATCACTTCAATCACAGTCGATGATATAATTCAAACAATTAAGGTTTTTTATCTTTGTGTTAAAATTTCTAACATCATAAAAACAAAATCTTTTTATTTCTCATTAAAAATTATTATTAGCGTTTTCAATTATTGAAATATGTGCATGGAGATTATGTTTTTGATTTATCTCCAGCAATTTTAGAAGAGCATCATCGACGAAGGCCGAAAATCATTCTTAATTCAGAAAATTTGCATTGGTTTGCTGTTAATATTTTTGCTACTCTTATGAAACAATCATATTTCTTTGTTAAAAAACCCCCTCTTTTATGTGAAATATAATAGGTCTCCACCTGTTTATTTACAGACAAGTAAAGAAAAAGAACATTATAAATCTTCAAGAATAAGTACCATTTAGAGCTAATGGCTCATTATAACGAATTAATAATTAATTTTTTGTTTAAGAATTTTGTTAAACTTTGGTATGTTTTTTTGTTTTTTGTATTTTATATTTTTTAACATTTTGAATTTTATTTTTTTGTTTTTTTGCATTGCTTGATTTTGTTGAAATTTAGTTTTTACCAATATTTATAAGTTAGCTTTTTGAATGATTTATTTCATTCTTTTTTTAAAAGGCATACGTTATTACGAACAAATGGAGTACGTTGTTCGAGTAAATTGGATGCTCTTATATTTAGAAACCTCTAAATAATTTTATTATGAATTGTAATTCAGTGAAAAATTGATAACGGATGCATATTTTGTAAAAAATAAGTAATTTTTATGTTTTGAAGTTGATTATCATCAGCTAAAATCTTGTTAAAGATTAGTCTTTCTTTTTTCAATGATAATTTGCTTTTCACAAACTCAATACAAACATTTCCCCACATATTGAATCACATATTTTTGCATTATAAATGCAACAACACTTACATTATCGACAATTAACTTTATTTTGTACTTATCACGCAAAAAATCCATTATTTCAATAACAACAAAATCATCATCATCATCATCATCAAAATATCTTATTTGATAATTGAGGAGAAATAAACAAGAAATTAAATAAAATCACTAAAATTTTTAACATGTAACTATTGTAAAACAAATATTCTTAATAAAAAAACGCACAATCACAACAAAAAATATAACTTCACAATATTGTAGGTTTACAATTTAACTTTTCCAAATATGCAAATCAATTGCTTAAATTCAGAAAGTTATTTTTAATTCGAAGCTCAAACTTCTTCATCGTTTGTTGAAATCAAATCTAAGCACTGCTGAACAGAATCGTGATATTGATTTTGAAAGGTTATCAAATTTTCAATTTGTGATAAAATTGATGTCTATTTTTTTTTTTTTCCATCGAAACATTCATTTCATAATAGAGAAAATAATTCTTTTTAAAAATGAACAAACCATTTCCAACGGAGATTCCATAAATTGGAAAGCCCAGATAATTTTCTTGAAACTGTCACAAAGATTGGCGAGAATTGTTGGTATTTTCATCACCATTGAATTGAATTCTCTTTGAAACAACATCATTTGAAAAAAAGTTAAAAAAGATCTCCAAACTCTTGTCCTTCTTTCCCCAATGAAATCCAATTCGACTGAGAAGAACGCTGTAATATGATACTTATTTTATCTTTTTTTGCCAAGGTTTGCTTTAAAAGTTCTGAAACTTTTGACACCGCACTTATTTTGCTCACTATTTACTTTTAAAGTTCAGAAAAATAAAAAATATTCACAAACTTATCGATGATTCTTCACAAAAATCCGCAGTCTTTTCTTTTAATCGTAATATTTCAATCATATTATTTTGCTGAAAATTGATTATTGTGAAACTATTTAAATTAAAATAAAAGTTTGCAAAACCTCAAGAAGTTCGGCTTCTTTTTGTAAAATGAGCATCTGAATATCATATAACTTATCTTCTTTTTTTATTTCCAATTGATTTGATATGGCCTTTAGCAAAGTGTTGAAGATTCAAAAAGAATTTATCTGTTCAAACCAATGGAATTCCGCATTTTTCTGCTAAAGATAAAGCAGAATGAACTCCACCTGTTACTATTGCTGTTGATTTCTGGGGTTTTGAAACATCTTGAATGTTCATTATGACAAATTAACAAAAAAGTTTGATTCACATATGAAAGATGGCATTATTTGATCAATTATGAATAATAATACCGAAGAAAAAATCTCAAAGGAAGTTACAAATGACAATTCAGAGATATCATTAAAAAAAATTAAAAGGCCATCTTCTTTTAGCGATGATAGCTCCGATGAAGAGCTTGATTCAATTAAAAACAAAAAATATGATCTCGATGATTCTTCAAGCGAAGACAATGATCATAAAGATGAAAGTGGAGAAGGAGGGGAAGAAAAACATATGACAGATGATTCTGATGACTACAAAAGTAATTCTGAAGATACATCTTCGGACATTTCAGAATCTGATGATGAAACTTTGGACAGACTAGAACTTAACAAAAGGAGATTATTCGAATTGCGCTTGAAGATGGCATGCACTTAAAGCTATTTTTTATAAAAATAAAATGAAAATATATTTGTTTTATTTTCTTTAGAATGAGGAAAGAAAAAAAATCCGTGATGTTATTGTTGAAGAGGAGTTAAAGAAATCATTGCCTTTTTGGAAACAGGAAAAAATTAGAAGAGCAAAAGAGAACCAAGAAAAACAAGAGAAACTAGCCGCTGCACTCGAATCAGGTGAGACTATTGATCCATCTCTTATGGAAGAAACTGCTCTTGAAGCTGGACTTCGAATGAAGCAAGCGAAAAAACGAGAAAAACAAAAGCAACTCGATGGATTTCACCGAGGTTTGACAAAAAAAATCTCTGTTTAAAATTCATCTATTTTCTAACAACATTTTTTTTTGAATTTCTCTTAAATCGATTTCAAAGATTTTGTGAATTATGAAGCAACCAGAAAAGCTTTCAAAAAGAGATCTGAAAACCTCTTTGTCGATTTGGTATGTTTCATTTCTTATTTTATTTGCGCTTTGGAAATATTTTTTTCTTTTTCTTTTTCTTTGTCAAAAGGATGAATACGAGAGAAGAAAGCAAAATGAATTGACCTCAAGCACCGCATCTCTTTCTGAGAAAGGTCAAGTTATTTTACCAGTTGATAGAAAGCGCGTTGATGAATTTATAAAGACTTTGAATAAAGAGTATGAAACTCAAAATTTTCTTTGTAACTGTCAAAATTTTTATGTATATAAATCAAATACCAAATTATATATTTATGCAATTTTACAGAGATTTACGAAAGGAAAAATTCCATCGTCATCGGAGATCAGTTGGGCTTATGGCTGGAAAGGATATAGACAAAGAAGCAGAAGAAGAAGTAGATGCAATACATGAAGGAAACAAGAAGTTTAACAAGAAGCTGCGGAGAGATTATGATAAGCACACAACTGCCATCAAGGAAAGCCTGGAAAGAGGTACAGCTGTATGAAATAGTTGGTCCATTTGAAGCCAAATGTGTTATGATATGATTAATTCGGAGATATAAGAACACTTCTGATTTCAATGATTGAGGAATGCGCAAGCAGGCGATGAACTGAACTCGGGATCATTTACAGAAAACCTGCCATTCTTTAATGGGATCAATTGCCCAATTCATAATTGATTTTTCGTTTACTAACACATGTTTGTTAAACATGATATTGTGAAATCTAAGTCTTTGAAATAATTGCTTTCTATTTTTATTAACATTTAAAAACTGATGACAAACAATTGATTCGCATTGAATGTTCCCTAATGATTCAAGGGCTCAAAATTTTCAACAATGGTTATAATTTAATAATCGTGAATTCTGCAGCCTAATGAGTTACAAATTGCAATAGATTGTTTTGTAACATGCATTAAAGAAGGAAAAAAAATTGCTTTTGAATTATGTACAAAATACAGCTGTTTGAAATAAAGGTGAGCGTCAAAAATCAAATAAATACGATATGAAAATACATAAAAGGTAATAAATCCATAGAGACTGATTGTAAGAAAGACATTCAAAATAAATAATAATTTTTTAGAATAAATTCCCTCAAGCTTGAGGGAAACAGCACTCGGAAAACTCTCAAACCAAGATGATAGTGTTTATGAACATAACAAACATAACATTTCTTGCTAAACGTGGAATCCTTTATCAAATCCCAATAAACAGCAACATATTAGAACTCAAGATTGCAATGACGCCAATTTACAACATATCTTTCAATAACATTCTTAATAAACAGAGTGGATAATAATTATAAGAGAATTCAAACAATAAAAAACAAATGAACAAAAAAACATAAAGTTAAAATAAAACATAACAAAATTAAATATTAAAATAAAAAATAGAATAAATTCAGGTAAAAAAATTTGGAGCAATAAATTATGTTAGTTTTGAACTTCTTCCTTTACCAATTGTTCAAGTACTTCTCTGTCGGTTGCAAAAGTCAATATCTCAATCCCACTGTTTACTGCTCCTAATGTTGCTTTTCCTTTTTCAGTCGCATTTGGTGAAGAACGATTGTTCATACGGATAATAAATTGTTGTATCTTATGTCCTTGTTCTCCTTGTTCTTTCAAACGCATTATCGATTTTGAGAACATTGTAGACAATGTTTTTGAAGGCCCAATTTCAATAACTCGGCGGATGCCGTTTAACATAAAGGTGTTTTGAGTGTCAATCCACTGTACAGGTGATGCAAACTGATATGAAAGTGATTCCCGAAGAAGCAAGCGTGCTTTTTCATTGTTGCTCATAGAGAGCCAAGGGGGGTATGCATTAGACGATGAGGATGATTGTGAATTCTTCATTCCATGAATAAGTACCATTTCGTTGACACTCGGATCTACAAGTTGTCCAACAGCTTCTCTCAAATACGGTGAGTTGGTGACTGCTATAAGCTGGCGAACGTAGCTCAGAGAGAGTGAGAATGTTTCCTTGCTATAAGTGTTTGTGATAAATTTGCCTATCAGACGATCAGCGTATGCGAAGGCGTCAACGGAAGGAAGCCTCGAATCCAAGAAGGAGCGGAAGAGAGGGACAACTTTTCTCAGCACACTCGAGTGGAAAGGCATGTCAATACCTTCAAGGGGCATTACAGAAGTGGTGCGAGGTAACTTGATTGGTGTTGATGCATAGGGATATGCAGAAATTGCTTCGTAACAGAATCGATCAATCTCACTGAGGATTGATTTTGCGAGCAACTCTTCGTCGTATTTGAATGATGAATCTTCATTTTTCTTCCGGGTTTGCTCCTCAACGTGTGTAAGTACAATAGAAAGCTGCCAGATAGCATACTTCTCACCAGATACGACATATTGATCATTGTAAACATTGTAATTCACGATCTGTAGAAGTCTTCCTCCGCATGAGTTGACAGTGCATTCAATAACATTCTTAAGATGTTCGATCTTGAACCAAGGAGCCACACGCATTGGTGAAACAGCAGCCATTGCATAGTCAGTCATGTGCGTGACAGGATCACGAGGAACACAGCTCTGCATCACCATTCCTCGCATGAAGCACACCATTGCCATTTCTTCTGCCGAGGCAATTCCTCCCATCGCTGTCAAGGCGCAATACTCGCCCAATGAATGACCACAGAAAAGATGTCTATTAGAAAGGTCCTCTTTGATTTGCTTGCTATTTTGATGGCTTCTCAGGCAGGCCAAAGCAACATACTCGTAAATGATGATGATAGGCTGAGCAAAGTGTGTCATTGAGAGAAGTCCTGTGGGAGAATGGAAGATAAAGTGAGGTGTGTCTGGCGCAACATTCGGGAAAGCACGTGAATTGATTGTTGGATCAACTGAATGCACTTCTTTCATGACAGCATCATCGTTAGTAATTCTGAAGTTCATGTACTTCTCGCGCAAAATCCTTCCTTTTTCTCCATCAGTGAAATCAATTTTGTATTCAATTGGATTTTCTCTCACAATTTTCAGAATTGAAATTCCAAGCTCCTCCATAAAGTGGGCATCACATTTGTCCCATATTTCTTTGGCTTCTGGATACAGTTCATATATGTCCATTCCAACGCCTGCCTTCAATCCTGATTGGCCTGTGAACACGTAAGCAGTCAATGGCTGCTTCTTTTTCTCCTTATGTTCTTCAAACTCCTTTTCAGGCAAAGACTGCGCTTTCTCAGTAGCTCGCTCAGACTGCTTGGTTGATGCTGTAGATGCACTTGAGGCGGTACTTGTGCCACTTGTAGTTGCTTCTCCTGTTTCGGATGGAGTAGACTGTTTTGGTCTCTGGAATTTTTCATAAAACTTGGCCAGCATGCTCCGCGCCAGCTGGTCGGACGATGGTCCCCTCACAAAGTCAACAACAGGAATGTCAACTTTCACTTGCTTCTCTGTCCAGTTCTTCATTTCAACAGCTGTAAGTGAATCAAGACCATATTGGGAAAGTGGAACATCTATTGATATCTCTTCTTCTGACGATATACCCAAAACGCGAGCAGATTCTTTGGCAATTGCTTGAGCAAGGAATGCTACAGACTCCTCAGGGGACACTATTGTCCTCAATGCTTCTGCTACAGAAGCATATTGTCCGCTTTTGCTCGTTGAAGACGATGATGTCGATTCAGTCGCGCTGCCACTTTCATTTGATTTTGATGTTTCGCTTCGAAGCTCAATTTCTCTGTCGACTTGTTCTTTTATGTACTTAAACCGTCCAGTTTCTGCGAGCGATGCCATGAATGCAAATAGAGGCTCCCAACTAACATTGAACACGCCTACAGTCACAGGAACTGAAAGCGGATGATTGAACACACGTCTTGCAGCTCGTATGTTTGTTAGAGACTCAGCTCCATCAAAGAAATGCGATGGATGTTGTGCTTCATTTTCAGGTCGGAGCGAAAATGGACGAAGGCCCATTGGCAGCTTCTTGAATGTTTCTGCCTGAAGCTGTGCAAGTGATGCGCTAAGAGAATGATGACCAGCGTTCTCTTCGAGGAATCTTTTCCGTCCAATGTGTTCATCCTCAATATCAGCTTGTGCTTCAAGACATGTATGCAGAATTCTATTCGCCCAGTCTGATGAAAATGCTCTGAATCCAAACTGTCCCATATTTGCTCCAAGTGTTGTTGTGTTTCGATGAACATACCCAACTCCACCAAGCACTCCCCATTGCACAGAAATGCATGGAAGTCCTTGTGATCGTCGATATAATGAAAGTGAATCAAGAAACATGTTTGCTGATCCATAGTTTGCCTGTCCGTGTGTACCTACAACAACATTCAAAGAAGAAAGAAGCACAAACATTGTGATAGGATCATTATTCCTAACAGTGTCCTCGTGTATCAGCCATGCGCCAAAGGATTTTGGACCAAGAACCTCCCAAAACGCTTTATCATCCAGATTCATCATATACCCATCATGCAAAAGCATAGCACCGTGAATGACACCAGTAATTGGAGGCATTGTCTTTCTTATCTCAGCCAACATTGCACGAGTTTCCTCTGGTGAAGATGCATCGCACTTGAATACTCTAATATCAGCACCATATTTCTTTCGTAATGCTTCAAAGTGCTGTTGACGCGTTGAATCGCCCTTTCCTGAACGAGAAGAGACAGCAAGATACTTTGCTCCTCTTTTCAATAGTCCTGTGGCCAATGAGAGAGAGAATCCAGCTGTACCACCTGTCACAAGGTATGTCTTTGTTGCATCAATATAGTTTCCTTGCGACTCTGCTCCAATGACTCGGCGGAAGTGTGGTACGCAGAGTGATGTATATTCATTTGATGAGCTTGTGCACTCACCGCACAAAGGAAGATTAGAAGAAATCGGAGCAATCACAACTTTCCCCACATGTCTACCATCTTTCATGAACGAGTAGGCATCTTCAGCTTGAGAGAGTGCAAATGTGGTGACAGGAGGTGGAACAAAAGAGTTTGAACAAAGCAATTTAGAACATCCATCAAACACCTCAGATAAAATATCGTCATTATCATAAATGAATTGATCTATGGCTACAACTCTGTATGTAATATTGGAAATGAATGGAAGAAGAGAAACCATTGTTCCTTGATACAAGTCAACTTTTCCGATTTCAACAAATACTCCTCCTTTGCACAATGAAGATAGTCCAGCATGTATCAGCTCTTGCGACGGAAGAGAGTTCAGAACAATATTTACACCTTTTCCATTTGTGATCTTTTTGCATTCTTGTGCGAATGCAGGTGATTCTGATGAAAGAACATATGGAACTCCCATCTTTGAAAGATAGTTTCGCTTCCATTCTGATCGTGTTGTAACAATTGGAATGGCACCGAAGTGTCTGCATAGAGATATGGCACACAATCCAATTCCACCGCTTCCAGCATGGATCAGCACATAATCACCTTTTTTCACCTTGGCAACAGTAACCAACGAATAATATACAGTGCTCATCTCCAACCCAATGGCACCAAGTTGATCCCATGAATACTTACCATCATTTGGACATAATCCAACATTCTTTTCGTGTACAACCGTGTACAGGCCACAGCACTCCCTTCCAACACCAAACACTCTATCGCCAACTTTCACACGAGTCACGCCATCTCCAATTCGACGTACTATTCCAGCAAATTCAATACCCAAGTTAGAACCTTGCCTTGCATTCTCTGGAAGCTGCCACGTCCACATCATCACATCTCGATAAACAACACCAGATGCTGCCACTTCAACCTCAACTTCTCCAGCTGGCAACTCCGCCATTCGGAAACGCTCTTCAAGACATAAAAGATTTTTCCTTGGTGTTGTTAACGTGTAATAAGATTCAGAAGCTCCTGTGCAACTGGATGAAGATGCAGAAGAAGCAGAAGCAGAAGCAGAAGCAGATGAATTTGAAGATGGTGCAAGCGGAATACTTGGAAGAGATTTTTCCACAAGTGCTAATTCTGAGCTATCGTGGAATTGAATAAGACGCTGTCCAAAGCATTTGTTACCTCTAACTGCAATTTCTGTCTCGCATAGTTCAACAACAGCAGATGTTGGTGCTTTTATTGATGGAGAGCTTCCTTCTTTTTCGGCCTTTTCCTTTGCATCAAGGGCTGTTGAGCTGAGAATACCCACAACTCCACTGACTTCAGTGCTTCCAGGACATCTTGCAATGTCGAGCGAACGAGGATGAACGGAGTCGAGCTCGTTGATAATGGATCTGTTAAGTCCCCATATGGTTGACTGCCCAAGACCAACTTCACCTTTCACCATTCCCTGTGAGCGTCCAGTCACACACCACACTCCTTCTGTCACTCCCCAAGTGGTTATGTGCGAAGAAACAGCTGGTGTCTTTGAAGCATCCATCAGAGCATGCGCCATATACAATGGTGAATAAATATTCATTTCAAAACCATGTTTCACTTCATCTTCAGTCTTTGCAACACATGGCAGATCAAGTGACCAGAGATGGACAAGTGCAACGATTGCAGGCAACTTCTTTTCTGTCACGAGATTGAAAATGGAATCATAGCCATCACGCTTTGTTGAAGCATCAGGAATATATATCGCATAAAAGTTTTGTAGAAATGCAGATATTTCTTTCTCATCAAGCAGAGATCCATACGGCTTTTGTGGATCATTTGGAAGAACATTTTGTGAAGATGCGCAAAGTTGATGAAGAAGCGATGCAGAGTCACTCTCTTTGGCATTCGGAAGTGGTGAATGTGTTGCTCCAATGACGATATGGCCATCCCGAAGAAGAGAAGAAATGAGTCTCCCTGAAACGAGGTTCCTATCTTCCACAAATACAACGCATGTTGTTGTTGCCTTGGATTTGCCTGCCTCAGTTGCGTGCTCAATCCATTCTTGTTTCTTTTCAGAGAAAAGAGCGATTTGCTTGTCAATCTGTTCTTTTGGTAATTGAGATGCCTGTGCAACAGTAACACCCAAACGTGCAAATATCTTCTTTTGTTGAGAATCACCTTGAATTCCAGCTGTCCATTCATTAAATACATGACTTGATGAAAACCCAGTCTCTTTCAATATATCTCTCCACATGTCCGGGGTCAACAATGGATGCTGTCTGAATTTTGTATCTTTGAGTGCCCACCATCCGTCGGTTAATCCAAAGACAATATCAAGCCATTTCAGTCCGCTCAAAGCTTCGAGAAGTATTAAGTACCCTCCTGGCTTGAGAAGCTGTTGAATGTGAGAAAGTGTAGCAGACAGATCAGATGTGGCATGAACAACATTCGCTGCAATGATGATATCCTGTGAGTGTGGCTCAAAGCCTTGCTCTACTGGAGAATTCTCGATGTTTAACGTCTGGAAATTCATGAAAGATGCATAGCGAGAGAAACGTTGTTTTGCCGTTCCAAAGAAAGATGCTGAAATGTCGGTGTATGTGTACGTTGTGGTAAGCGGATCCAAAAACTCCATCAAATATGCAGTTGTTCCACCAGTTCCTGCTCCAACTTCAAGAATTTTCAGCGGACAATCACTTTTTGTCTCTTTTAGCACAGTTTCTTCTTCAGAAAGTCCAGCTGCCTCTTTGTTCTTCTTCTGTGCTTGCACCGCTGCAACAAGCCTTTGCAAGACACCCTGTGTCACATAGTTCAGTGTACGCACCTCTCCATCGTCTCTGTAAACAGCATCAGCAAGCCCTTTATCTTTAAAGATCAATGTGACTGCATTTTCACCGTCCACAATCACATCTTTCATCCTTCGCCCAACATCCATCATGAGAGTGGTAGAAGGGCGCATTTGAGGGTATTTTGTAAGAATCTCAGCAGCCAATGCGTTGCAGTCTTCGTTGTGAGGAAGTGTCTGCGTTTCATCATGGAAGAACGGTGCTAATGGAGCTATAACATAGTTTTCAATGAAGAATGTGGGTTCAGTGTTCGCTTTTTGTTGAGCTTCTGGAGTTAATGACAAAGTTAGATATCCAGCCTCAGAAAGATAGCGGGATAGAAGCAAGAAGAGTCTGTGATAGAACGGAAGAATATTTACGGATTCAGCAAGTTGTTTCACTGGAATAGCTTTGATTGCAGAAACGTCAATCTTCTTTGAGCGAATCAGCTCAGCTTCTTCTTTCCATAGATTCAATTTTGATCTGAAAACTTCGAGAATAATAGCAACAGTAAGCGTGTTATTCATTGGAACAACAACATCTGCCATTTCCTTTGTCTGAAATTCTGATCCTATTCCGTTCATCATCGCATTGCATTCTTCTAAAAATTGAGCGTTGTCAAGAGAAGGAAGTCCTGTGGTATTTCCAAAATCTTTGTCCAGTTCATCAAAGGAAATTATTGGAAATGCAGCTGATTTCGATTGTGTTTCGCTCGATGAAGATGGCAGAGTTGCAATCTGCTCCCATTTGTGTTCAAACATCGGAGTTTCTGCTCCACCAATCATTCCCAGTTTGCTTCCTCTTTTTCCTGATTCCAAATATCGAATAAGAACATCCTGAAGAGATCCATACACTTTTCCTTCGTCATCACAGCATGTCATAGACAGTCGCCCAGTGATTGGATCCTTGCGAGATAATGACCAGCAATGTCTTGCCGTCTTTGGCACTGATCTGATAAAGCTCGCACGCACAGCCTCAACAGGGAAGAATGCACCTCTTTTCTCTCTGGCTGACAGACCTGACTGCAAGCAGGAGTCGAGGAAAGGAGGATACATAAATCCCCACTTCCCGAGCTCTTCTTCGGTTGTCTCTGGATTGACTTCAATGTAGGCAAGTGACATTAAAGGATTGTCTCTGTCATTGATCCAAATTCGTCTTGTAAGACGCAACTGGCGTTTAAGTTCCAGTCCATCTGTCCAAAGCTGGGCGAAGAATTGGTCGATTGGTATTTCGATAGGGCACATCTTTCTGTACGCATCGAGATCAATTGTATCAAACGCTTGACTTGGCTGCGAAGGAACAAAGTCTGGCTGAAGGAGCGGGATTGTTGTTAACTGTTGCTTTTCTCTCTTAATCACTTCCTCTTCAGCTTCCATCACAACAGCACAGTGCAACGTGAACTCACCTTTTGGAAGAACACGAGAAGATAATGTGACATTGTATGCATTAACTGTAGCAGAACGGGAGCCTGGCTTGTGGATAGGATCAAATGAAATATTCACTCTGACCGTTTCTCCTTTGTTCATATAGAATGCATTCAGAAACTGCACATCTCGCAGCCAGAAAGGTCTGTCTCCAAATACTCTTCGTCCACAAGTCAATATACACTCCACAAAAGTCACTCCAGGAACGACAATGTTTCCTTGCAGGCAATGGTCCAGCACCCACGGGATGTGTGATGTAGATATATCACTCTGCCAGCAAGGGTTGAGTGTGTCTTGTCTAATTCTCGCAATGGGGTGTCCATCAGCTGGACCCAAACGATGCTCATGTTGCATTGGAGACTCATTCCAGCACTGTGTTCGTGTCCATGCGTACAATGGCAGTCCTTCAACAAAGCAGTACTCACTCACATCCTCTTTTGCAGACAATGAGGACTCTTCGAACAAAACACGTGCTTTTCGTTCGTCGTATGTGTTGTATGGCACAAACACAGACTTCTTCAAATCCAAATTGTACCCAAGACAATACACGTTTGCCAGGGATCGCAGCATCAGCATTCTTTCATTTTCAGCTTTTCTCAATAGTGTTGGAACATAAATGAAAGGCTTTCCTTCCGAACCCATAATTTCTCCGAGGAATGTTCGAAGCACGTTGTGGGGCCCACATTCCAAGAATACCCATTCGATTTCCTTTGCAGAATGGCTTGATCCATCTTCCTTTTTATCTTCATCTTCCTCGTTTTTTACTGAATCCTCGTCTCCTGAAGAATCTGTAGACGTTCGCCTAATCATCTCTAGAATGGCTCCCATAAATTGTACAGGGTTACGCAATGATGCCCACCAATACTCTCCATCCATTTTCACTTCCTTTTCCAAGGGTGTATATGTTGATACAAGTGGTGTTGAAGGTCGTAGAGGTGTGATTCCTTTCAGCCCTGAAATGATCTGATCGTGAACAAGATCCACATACTGTGAATGCATTGGCTCGTCAACAAGAAGCCTTCTGACACGAATTGATGATTCTTCGTTTTCAGTTGCAACTCTTTCCACTTCGTTCATGTCTTCAGTTTCGCCTGAAATATTCCAACGCGTTGGTGCGTTGTGTCCTGCAATATCCACTTTCTTTCCTTCAATCAGAGATAAAAGATCATCTTTCTCGCCAGTGACAGCAGCCATATGACCCATTCCGTTGCAGAACTTTTGTCCTTTCGAACGCTCCCATGCAACGCGAGTCGCATCTTCAATTGATAAAGCTCCAGAAACATGAGCAGCAGCAATCTCTCCCAGTGAATGTCCGACAATGATATCAGGCTTCACACCAGCGGCTTCCATCACTTTGTAAACGCAAACCTGGATGGCAAAGAAGATTGGTTGAAGATATTCCACTTGATCTACATGGGATGTTTCCTCTGTTCCTGTGATAATTTCCTCGACAATTGAATATTCTGCTCCGAGTTCCTTCAGGCAATTGTCTATTCTATCCATCCATTCTCGAAATACAACATTTTCTCTGTATAGTTCTCTTCCCATTCCGTACCATTGCGATCCTTGTCCACAGTAAACAAGGCACAGCTTTCTCAACTTTTCAGTAGGTGTTAATGAAGCAAACCGAGTTTGGACAATTCCTGTATCTTTCTCGTCATTCACAAAAGCTCTAAGTTCTGCAATTGCTTTCTCTTTTGAGTCAGCTACAAAGGCAAGCCTACACTGCTTGTGTTGTGTTCGATGGCAGCCAAGTGTATATGCTACATGCTGTATTGGTGCCGATGATGGCATTTCCAAATAATCTGCAAGTCGTTTCGCTTGTTCTTTCAATGACTCAACAGAACGAGCAGAAAGCAGAAACAGTTCATCTCTTTCGATTTCTTTTACACCACTCTTCACATCTTTCAATCCTTTGCCTCCTCTGTATTCTTGAATTACACATCCACCATTCGTGCCTCCAAAGCCAAAGGCTGAAACAAGTGCAGAGCGAGGAACTTCTGGCCGTAGAGGAGCTGGGAATTTTGTTGTTGTTGTAACTATTTTCATGTTAAGCTTTTTCAAGTCAATGTTCGGATTAGCTTTTTTCACATTTATTGTTGGAGGAATAACTCCATGCTTCATCACCATAGCCATTTTAATCAACGAAACGATACCTGCTGCAGGTTCTAAATGCCCAACATTTGACTTTGCTGAACCGATGAGAATTGGATTTCCAGTATCACGCCCAATATTAAGCACAGAACTAACTGAGCGACATTCAATAGGATCTCCAACAAAAGTACCTGTTCCATGAGATTCAACATAAGTAATGTCAGCTGTTGATATACTAGACTTTCTCAGCACTTCTCGAATCACAACAGCTTGCTGCTGCTCAGATGGAGATGTCATTTGTTGTTGATAATGGCCATCCGACCCAACGTGGGTTCCTCTGATAACTGCAAAAATTCGATTACCATCCCTTTCTGCATCAGACAAACGTTTCAAAAGGACCATTCCACATCCTTCAGATCTCACGTATCCATTTGCTTTTGCATCAAATGCCTTGCAATGTCCGTCTGGAGAGAGCACTCCAAGTTTTGAAAATCCAATTGAAATTTCGGGAAACATCATTAAATTTACTGCTCCGCATAACGCTGAATCGCATTCGTGAGTTCTCATCGACTGGCAAGCACAATTTAATGCAACAAGCGTTGAAGAGCAAGCAGTGTCTACAATGAATGAAGGACCAATAAGATTGTAAAAATATGATATGCGATTTGCAACGATTGAAGTAGAAACGCCAGTTTGTGTGTGAACATCAATCGTATTAATGTCCGGAAATTGTAAATGTGAATAATCTGTTGCAGAGATTCCAACAAAAACTCCAGTTCGACTTCCGCTCATCTGCTCAAGTGCAACTCCTGCATTTTCGAAAGTTTCATAAGTAACTTCTAGCAATAGTCTCTGATTTGGATCAAGGGTCTTAGCTTCTCTTGGCGATAAATAGAAGAATTTCAAATCTACCTCATCGATATTATATCCTTTCAAAAAGCCACCCTTATCTTGAATAGATTTACCAACAAGTCCAAGGTTTTCCGGATCATGGAAATATTTCCCATCCCAACGATCCTTTGGAATATCAGTTATTGCATCATAACCTTCAAGAAGCAAGTTCCAAAACTGTTCAGGTGAGTTTGCACCCCCTGGCAAACGCGCACCAAGTCCAACAATGGCTATTGGATCCTGGGGCCCCAATAAATCTTCAGAAATCATAAATATTCGCTCGCAAAAATCTTTACAGATCTTAACACCCATACAAACTATTTTCAATCGAAAAATCAAAATAGTTATGTGATAATCATTTTTTGTTAATTTTAAACTGAAATGCAATATATTTTCAGACTTAAATGAATAAAAAATTGATATGGCATTAATGATCATAATTTATTTGAATGGAGCATAATGATTATCTCCTGGCTTCAACAATTGTCAATCATTATTTTGGAGATGCTGCAGCAGTTAGTTATTTTTATTATTATTAAATTTGTTCAATTTTGTTTAGAAAATTGTAACATATTTGCTGAAAAGACCAAAACGAACCGCTTACGATGTAGTGTTATCAACTGGACTAAAACAGGAAGTAGTTCAACCAACGATACTCACTTTAATTAACCATAATATTGTAATTTTCGAACTATCACCTCTTCCACCTTCAGAAGGTAAAACGTCCCAAAAGCATCCAATTTCTTTGTCACTTTTATCTGCTGATTTAACCGCAATACTGATGCGCTTACGCTTCAAATCGTTTTCGTACTTCATTTTACAACAATACGGAATGCTGTCATCTCTTCTTTTTGATGTCTTTCTCGAAAAAGGAAGATGCTCATTTCAACAGGCTGTTTCTGCTGTTGTCAAACAACGTCCCGATCTTGCTGACCAAATAATAGGACATATGAGTCGAGGTGATGGTAATGTTGTTGATAAAGCCTTTACGGCTCTGACTGCAAATCATTTCTTGATCAGAAGTTCTTTATCGAAGTTTGTTGCTTTAGTTTAAAATTAGCCGAAATCAATGGGAAATTTTTTTTAAACATTATAAATATATTGTTTTGTTTTGTTTTGTTTTGTGTTAGCTTTGATTCGACTCCACTTCCGGATGTTGCTTCAATGTCTTTTCAGACTCCATCTTTTGCGACCCCTTTCTTTGCAGCTCCAACCTTTCCAACTCCTGACTCTCAATCATCCACTTCATTGCCTACGCCTCCTCCAGAAGGAGGTTCATTTTCATACACTCCAGCTGCTCCAGTTCAATCGTCGCAATCACTTTCACCCCACAGCGCTTCTTCTTCTTCATCCAAGTCATCGTTGGATCAATCCGTTGCTTTTAAAGAATCATCTTCTTCATCTACGCTTTTCCCTACAGCAGCAAATGATGCTCGGCAAGCAAGCTTATCTCCTTCTTCGTCTTCTGCTTTTTCCATTGCTTCTTCACTTTCACCAGCACCTCATCAATACCAGCCATCATCATTATCACTTTCTTCCTCTTCAGTTACTTCTGCTTCTTCTTCAGTTTTTTCTTCTCCTTCACCTTCTTCTTCTCCTCGACCGTCTTCTGTAGCCTCCACCTCGTCCACTGCTTCATCTTCCCACATTCCTCTTTTCCGAGTGAATTACTACGAGTTCAGCAATGTCTTCTTCCGCCACCAGCTGCTCACTCCTTCATTCGGACTCACTTTTCTCCCAGCCACCGCCACAACTGACCCAAAGGCTCTTCTGTCCTTTCTCGCTATTCAGATCCTCAGCAGGCCAAACCTACCGTTCCGCTTGCTTCCGTTTGAGATGAAGCTTGTTTTGGACACATTGTTTGACTTGGGAGAAGGAAAAGGAGAATATGACGAGTCTGACAAGCAGGTTGGAGCAGCTGGGCAGATGGGGATGGCTGGAGGAGCATTGAGACAAGCAGCACTGGCGAAGGAATTGGGTGCACAAGGGGGCATTGCAGCAGGAAAGGATAAAGCGAGTAGCGGAGCAGGTGGAGAATCTGGAAAACAAAAGAAAGGAAGGAAGAAATCGGAGGAGCCGAAGAAAGCGGGAAGAGGAAGGAAATCAGAGACGAAAGACTCCGGCGCTTCCTTATTGAATGAGATTATCAACAACGAGCTGCATCTTGATATTGGTTCCGGTGCAGGGATGGGCGCAGCAGGTGTCATATTGGGTGGGGTGGGTGGAGGTGGTGGTGGAGGTGGAGGTGGAGGTGGAGGTGGAGGTGGAGGAGGATCTGGTTACTCTGAGAAAGGAGTGGGCGAGACATCACATTCATTCACGTTGGAGTCGTTCTGCACTGCGATTCAGCAGAACATTTCGAGGACGCCAGCGGAGTGGGAAATGCTGCTTCGCTTTTTGTGTGAAGAGCCTCCTTTTGTTCTCGAGATGAAGACAACAACACAAATCGTGTTTTCTGTAAGTATGTTCAAATGGAAAGTGTTAAAAAAAATTTTTTTTGAGTCTGTGATTTTATTTTGGTTTTAATGTTTTCGTTTTGGCGATATTAATTTTATATGAAATCGTTGTTTTTGTGTATATTGTGAGAAAACGCATTCACTTTGCTTTTAACTTTTTCCTCCTTTTATTTTAATATTTTGAAATTCTCATTTTTTTTTTTTTTCTGTTTTTGTGATTGATTCAAATTGTGAATTTTATTGAAGATTATCTTGCTCTGAAAACAACGCTGAAGGAAAGGCTTCTCGAAGACTATATTCTGAAAGAGTATGTTTCTCTTTTGAATCATTGAATTCACTCATTCTATTGCTTGATATTTCAAACTTATAATAAATGACTCATTTATATTTATTTATTTATTTATGTGTATTTTGCAATATGTTCTTGTGTTTGATTCAGAATTCGTTTCATACACACCACTGCCAATTCAGATGAAGAGAATGCAGCAGAAAATGATTCAAATGACGATGCCTTGTGTGTCTGGCGTATTCTTCGCCGCGGAGATTACATCACATCAAAAGAAGTGTGCAAATCCAATCGAGTTTAACTTCTATATAAGTTTTCTCAAATGATTATTGAAAATAATTAAAAATAAATTATTTTTTTTTTTTTTTTTGACAATTAATAAAATGAAAATCACTGAATTAATTCATTCATCTTTCATCTGTCCATTTTTATCAATAATGCTATTTCTCTTTTTCTTTTACATCTTTTTTTCACAGATTTCTGAAAAAGGCCTTCTCAATCTGTTTGATGTGAATCGCTTCTTGTATCAACTGATGACTAACTCACTTATTTCTTGTCAGGTTTCTCTTTCTTTTTCATTCCAATTTCCTTCATCTGAAAAATTCATCCATCCAAAATAATAATAATTCATCTCTATTTATTCTCATTCTTAATTTTTAATTTAATTTTCTGCTTCATTTTTATTTAAATTTATAGGAAATCCCACAAACATCAGAATATCGCCCTCAAAAAACAACTTATTTGTGGAGACTCTCATTTGACGATGCTGCTGATACCATCCTTCAAAAGCTCTATTTTTCTGCTGCAAATCTTCTGATTAGATATTGGAAAGAACAGTCAATTCTGAAAGTTTGTTTCAAAAAAATTTTTGTATAAAATTTTTATCTTCTGATAATTATTCGACTGTTAATCGATTTTTCACTTTGATTTCACAATTTCATTTCAAAAAATGAACTTGCTTTTAGGCACTTGGAGATTCAATCACTTCAACTACTTCTGCAATTGCTCTCCCAGATTCACAGCGCTTCCAACAAATGAGAAAAGCTGTGATGCGTCTTGAAGCCGACCTTATTCGAATTGACAAATGCATAATGATCCTTCGCGATTTTTAGTGTTCTAATATTTCACTTCACTTTAATTTTTAAAAATAACAATAAAAATTTAATTCTTTTACTATTGTTCCCATATCTCGCATAATTGTTGATCAACTTAAACCAAACTAAAATACAGAAAATTCACGAAAAAGAAAAAGCTTCATTTTAGCATTAAGTATGGAGCTGTCGATTGCATTTTCGTTTTTAATTTATTTTAAAATTTTAATGTGTATTTGAAGGTTATGAAGCAGTCAAATAAGAGCAATACTTTAGGAATAGATCGAACTTTTGTTTCTTCTTTTGAGAAAAATGTTATTGATGTTTTACTTCAGTTACCTAGCATTCATTCAAACGAAAAACAATTTGAATCATTGCTTAAACAGTGGAATCGACGCGCTCAAGAGTTTACAAAAGAAGGGAATGATTTATTTCTCAAAAATCCTCAATTCAAATCTTTGCTTCGGGGAAAGCGCTTAACTGACAACGACATCACCGAAAATCTTTTTTTGTTACTGAAAATGGCAATTTTTTTAAGTTTGCAATCCGAGGAAGCTGATGTTTCGTCAACAATTATACAACTTTATGAATCGGAAATCATGGTTGATGAAGCATCAATTGCATCCCTTTGTGGAGATAAAAAACAACAACTTCAATGTTCTCCAGACAGTGAGGAACTTTTTCAGAAACTCTCCGATTCTTCCTTGTCATCAATTGCCACAATAATTTCACGAGGAGTATATATCCAGCCATCAATTGTAGAATCGATCATCGAATATTCTTTCAGTACTTTTGGAACATTATCGCGTGCATCTGGAAATGGCACTATAAAATATCCGTCTTGGCCTTTGATCGCTCTTCTTCTTTTAACAAACAACATTACACCTGAGACTTCACCAATTCTAACAAACTACGCACTAAATCCATCGTCATTTCTTTTTCTTGTGCGCTTATCTTCTATCACGCACTCACAGTTCCATCCTCTGCCTTTTATCACACATTTGTATCTGTCTCATGTATCTATTCGCGACGAGGATATCTTTTCTGATGCTGCTTTGTCGTTGCTGCTCACGAATGCTGATGCCCAGCAAATATACTCTTCAATGCCTTACTCATCAATGGAGCAAGCTCAAAAGCAGCTGAGCATCCAACTTGAAGGGAATGAAGACGAATCCGTCTCAGAAAAGTCACTCACTTCACCAGTTCGGCGAGAAAAGAAGAGGAAAAGCAAAGTGGATGCAATAAATTCCAGCAGCAAATCCAAAATGACTCCAGTTCCTTCGCCCCTTCCGACAGCTCGTCCGCTCACCGCCTTGCAAGTAACAGAAAGTATTCAATCGCTGAAAAGGAAGAAGGAGACAGTCATTTCTGTTTCATACAGAACATACCCAACTCTTCGACATTCACTTGTTTGTACATCCTCATCTCGCATCCTCAGTTCTTCTTCTGCTGCTGCCCCAACTTTAAAAATGCCTCCTCAGGAGTTTTATCTGCGCATCCTGTTTTCCAACCATGTTTCTTCTTCGCAGCTCACAAGCGCTCTTCTTTCCACCCCTCTGTTTCACACTCTTGTCACAGAGCCGAGCGATGATGAGTCTGTAAAAGAAAGTGAGAAAGACAGCAAATCTGAAAAATACCCGGAAAAGCCGCTCGCATTGGAAGTATTAGCTCTTCTCCTGACACAGCTGGAAGGCTGGGTGAGGGCTCTTCGGTTGTCTGAGTCTTCCATTAGCAGCAGGCCAGACATCATAACACCTGAGCGTCTATTATCATCACGCACAGATCCAAATCCGATGATCTATGCTGTCAGCTCACTCCACTCGCTTTCTCCACCTCTTCCTCATTCATCGGCTGTGTTATCACTTGTCTCCTCTATTCTCGATGTGTTCTCGCCCACACTCATCAGACAGGCTGAGTTCCATCCGCTTGTCGCAAGAATGCGCAGTTCTGTGTCTGCCGCTGCGATTTCACTCCACTTTATGACAGATGTGAAAGGGCTGATTGGAGGGCTTGTTGAAGAAAAGGGATATTCTCGGTCGAAAATGAACGAAGCTGCCTTTGCAACAGATGCAACATCTGGATTGGCTGATGAAAAGGAAGGAAAGAAAGGAGAAGGGAAAGAGTTTGACTTCTCAGCAGTGCCAGAAGCCGAAGACTATCTGTGTGTGTTGGCAATGCATTCGCTTCTTCCTGCGCAGTCTGCAACAAATCTGATGGTCAAATATGTTGGACCAGACAAGGAAAACAGCACAGCCCCTAGTTCAGAAGGTGCCTCTTCGTCTTCCAAGCAGCAGAGCTGGACTGTGCAGAGCCGCCCATTCATGCTTCCCCCGCAGCAGCTGATTGAAAGTGGAGAGTGGTGGAGAGAGAAGAGCTGGTGCGACACAGTTCAGTGGGCGTCTGCAGAGCTGAAGGGGGAGAGGATGTTCATCAGAGATGCTTCTGCCAGCAGTGCGCTGACGGCTGTGACGCTTGTGAGGCAGAGCGATGAGGCGATTGTGCAGACTGTTAGAAAAAGAGTGATGAAGGGACAAGAAGGATCAAAGAAGTCGAATGATGGAAAAGACAATGATGCTTCTGGAGACAAAGAAAAAGGAAACAATAGAAATGCTGTGCTTGAGAGTGTTATTGCTCAAATAAAACCTTCTGTTGATTTGCCGCTTGTTGGGTATGATGTGATTGAGATACCTTTCTGAGACAATTCTCGTTGAATTGATGCCTTCCTTTGCATGATAACTCTTCCATTTCATCTAAACATTTCACCTTCAAATCATTGTTTTGCATCAAAATAAAAATAATAAAATCAGGTTGATTGTTAATTTTCTTTCTTTCTTTTTTCTTGAATTTAAAATGGAATTATTGCTTTATTAAGCAGTAACGATGAAAAAAGCTGCTCATAATAATAATAATAAATATGCCTTGAACGAAAAGCAACAGCTGGAGAATAAAGATACTCGATATTTGAATAAAGATCAAAAAGCCATCACAATGATAATGATAACAAAAATAATGAATATGCAGTAAGATCTCAAGAAATGGCAGAATTACAGAAAATGTTTTATGAATGAACAAATGAATGCAAATGCTAATTTTATTTTCTTTCAAAAGCAAACGCAAATTACACGGCTAATGGCTTTTGGTATGTATTAAGAACAGACATATCATCGCTCTCCTAAAAGAAAAAAAAAACAGAAGAAACAAGATTAACAACAAAAAGACAAATGAATCAAAAAATATCAGTAAACAGACATATAAAATTACGAAAAGAATGTTTTGACTAACTCTTAGAAATTAATGCTTCTGCAAAAAACTTAAAAAAAAGATAATAATAAAATATTAAATGGAAAACGAAACAAAAAGAAAAGAAACACAAAACAACAGAGACTAAAAGCTTAAATCAAAGAAGAATCAATAGAAAGAATATAAACACTCAAAAATCAAAATATTAAATTATTATTATTATTATTATTATTATTAACATTAATATTAAAATAATAAAAGAATATTATTCAAATTATCAATAAATCGAATTATGAAGATTACATTTCCAATCACATTATACTTTCTCTCTCTCTCTCTTTCTCTCTTTCACTCGCCCCACAGCTGTGCCTTTTTCTCCAGCAGCGAAAAGAGCGGCGGCTCAATCTCGTTGATGCGCTGGCAGAACTCGTCCCAGTCCTGTCTGCTCGACACCAGAAACGCCAGCATCATCGACGGGTCGATGTTCGCCATGTTGATGGAGAGGATGTTCTTCTGGTGGAATGTGTGCATCATCGGCTCAATCTGCTCTCTTTTGGTGACGGCTGGCTGTGTTACGTGCGGATCCAGATAGAACAGCCGGTTCTGCTGCACCCCAACAAACCAGTACGACGAGCGGGGCTTGCCGCCCACAATGCCGAGGGTGAAAGGGAGGGTGAAGATCGCTCTGAGTGAAGGGTAGTAAACTGGATTCACACTCTCCACGCCCAGCCTCACTGGCACTAGCAGCACCAGCGGATGCCACGGGCCAGACGGAGGGGCAAGAGCAGTATTCGGCACAAGAGAAGAGGTGGAGCAAGAGAACTTCCCGTCGGCTGTCCAGGCGGAGGGGGAGCCAGGACGCACAGCTGTGGAGCGCCCACGCTGTCTGATGTATGAGATGGACTCGAAGGTCGATGGAGAGGACGAGGCAGACGCGAATGTGGGTGCTCGGCGGAAGCGGAAGAAGGCAGAGGAGCCAGTTTTGGAGGAGGAAGAAGAGGTAGAAGAAGAGGAAGAAGAGGAGGAGGAAGATGATGACGATGATTTGGATAAGCTGGCTGCAAGAGAAGGAGCAGAAGAGGCAGATTTCATATAAGAGACAGAGCCAGATATGTCTGGCAGACTGGGGCATTTGTATGCTCCTCTGTCTTCTTTCTCCTTCCCTGTGCCATCTGTGCTGTTGCCATCCTCTTTCTCTCCTTTGTTCTCCTCCTCTTCTTCTTCCTCTTCCTCTCTCTCCTTCCCTCTGCTGTTATCTCTTGGGGCATCTTCTATTTCAGAGAGATCAATTGTGCGTGTTGAGTACAGTGTGTGAATTGGATCATCTGTTGTCTGAAGGGGCCTCGGCGGTTCAACAGGGAATGGATGGAGGGACAGCGGCTGAAGAGAGGAGGAGGTGCTGGTGAGGCTGGATGCTTCTTCAGTGAAGACAGAGGAAGACAAAGAAGAAGAAGAAGAAGAAGCAACAGAAGAAGCAGGTGATGACGAAGAAGAAGATGTTGATGAAATTGAAGAAAACGATGCTGACGAAGGTCTGGTTGAAGGGTTGAGCATGCCACGTGAGGGTGTTGCAGCATAAGCAGCAGGAAGGCTTCCATTTTGAGAGAGAGAAGAAGAATGAAGGCGATTCAGCGGCGTTTCACCGACCAGCTCGAAGTTCGTAAGCGACTCGTCGTCGCTCTCGTTTTCGCTTTCGGAAGCATTTTGAGATGTTTTGGGGGAGATGAGAGTGGAAGAAGGGACGATCTCTTTGGAAGGAAGATTCTTGTGTGCTGTGGATGAGGGAGAGCGAAATGAAGAAGAGGGGGAAGATGAATTAGATGAATTAGATGAGGATGGCGATGATGGTGATTGAGATGAAGATATAGAAGAAGAAGAAGAAGAAGAAGAAGAAGAAGAAGAAGAAGAAGAAGAAGAAGAAGAAGAAGAAGAAGAAGAAGAAGATGATGATGATGATGATGATGATGATAAGGCATTTGAAGAGCGAACAGAATCGTCGGGAGAAATGTTGAGTTTTTCAGTGATTGCCTGAGAGATGGCAGAAGAGACAGAGAGAGGGGTGGAGTGTGGTGAGGAGATAAATGACTGATATGGCGAGGTTGGAATAGAAGAAGGAGAAGACGATGCTCCGATGGAGATGGAAGAGATGGAAGAGATGGAAGGGACAGAGGAAGGAAGAGAAGCACCAGAAGACAGCTGGATGGAGCGGAGTGAGGGCAATATGGGGATTGGGTGTGAGTGGGGCGAGCTTATTGGAGAGATCTGAGAAGGAAGAGGAAGTTTTGGGGCAGAAGAGTCGGAGCCAGAGAGGATGGATGTTTCTGTGGCGGTGGTGAGGGAGGTGGTGAGGGAGGTGGCGAGCGAAGGAGAGGAAGAGAGGTGATCAGCCTGGTGAGTGGAAGAAGAAGAAGAGAGAGCATTCGACACAACCTGTGGAGAAGGTGGGTCAGAACACGTGGACGACGGAGAAATAGAAGCAGAGCGGAGGATGGCGGGGGCAGGGAGAGGGGTGAAGAAGGAGGATGAAGTGTCTGTGGAGGAGCGGGAGCTGATGGAAGAGGCAGAGGGAGAGAAGGTGCGGCTGGGTGAAAGAGAGGCGTGGGAAGGAGAGAGACAGGTTGACTGTATATTCGGTGAGGTTGAAGAAGAAGAGGATGATGATAAAGTTGTCGTTGAACATGAATTGTTGTTTGAATTAGAAGAAGAAGAAGATGATGATGATGATGTCGAAGAAGCCAATGTTCCATTTTGAGATGTCTGTGCCTGTGATTGCAGCATCGGGCTTACTGGCGATTGGCCCTTCAGAGGAGACGCTGCTCTTGCTGTGTGTTTTGCTTCTGCTTCTTCTTTGTCTTCCTCTTTCCTCAAAAACGAATGTGCGAAAGAGGCTGAAAGCGATGTTGGTTTTGAGAGATAGAACGGCTCAGAAGTGTTTGTGAAGGAGGAGAGAGAGAGAGAAAGACGGGCAAGAGAAGAGGGGCAGGTGAGCATGGCGCCTGTGTGCTGCTGAGAGAGGATGACAGGCATGTTGGCTGGCTGCTGGAGAGGAGAGGAGACTGTGATTGAGCTGCTGCTGGTGTCATCAGGTGAATGAGGGGATAGCCCAGCAGAAGATGAAGAAGAGGAAGAAGAAGCAGAAGGAGATGTTGGTGATGATGATGATGATGATGATGATGATGATTGCAATGGAGAGAGCTGTGTATGATTAGAAGAAACAGACTGAACAGGGCTGCTGTTTGCAGGAGATAGAGGGGTTTTGAATGGTGATGGCGGGATCATGTCTTTCTGCTCTGCTTCCTGCAGCTGCTGGAAGCTTGAGGCCGATGCTGACCTCTCAACAGACGCGATGGAGTATGTGGAGACTGGAAGCGACGACGAAAGAGACAGTTTCATCAGCAGCTGCATCTTTTCGTTGTCTGTCTTCGACTGCTCTTCTTCGCTGCTTGCTCCTTCTTTTGCTTCGTCTGAGCCTTTTTGGGATTCAGATTCGCCTGATGCTGTTGCATTGTTCTGCTCTTCGTCCAGCTTGTCATCGTTCTCGTCTGCGACAATAGACGTAAAGCCTTCGAGATCTTCGCACGGAGCATCTTCCCTCACAATCCGTGAGCCAATCTTGATACAGTTAGATGATTGGTCTATTGAGTGCGACGATGGAGATGATGATGACGACGAAGTTGACGTTGATGAACTTGAAGAAAGTGACAGATTGATAGCTCCAGGATTTGTGGGTGCAGGAGCTGATCGTGGAGCAATAAATATTGTTTGTTTCTGAT
Organism: Monocercomonoides exilis; assembly: GCF_001643675.1. Classification (NCBI taxonomy): domain Eukaryota; phylum Preaxostyla; order Oxymonadida; family Polymastigidae; genus Monocercomonoides; species Monocercomonoides exilis. The sequence goes on from NW_027150573.1 coordinate 902,901, forward strand.
AATCCAACGGAGCAAATCGATGCCTGGCTTTCCCTTTAACAATCCCAAGGTCGTGTTCAATCGTTTTCTGAGAACGAAATTTCATTGGCATTTTTTGAACTCCATCAGGTCCCACTGATGGATGAGGTGCAATTCGCGATGTGCGAAGCAAAGATTTCTCAACTTGTCGTTGGTTCAAATCTGCCAAACGTTGGTATATAACTTCCTTTAAAATTATTGTATCCATACATGATATAACTGCTGGAAATTTCAAATTGTTTGATTGAAGGGAAATGTGCTGGAGCGTGTTTGCACCGTCAGAAGGACCAAACCAAGATCCAACCTTCTTTCCAAATCTTGTTCCAACAACACTAATGTTATGAAGAGAAAATGGAGAAAGAGGTGTATCAAGAAATTGATTTATGATAGCATCAATATCCAAAACACTATCGTCAGGCAATCTTTCCTTTTCAACTCTCAGAAGAGCCTCAGCAAACATCATTTGACTTGTGCGAAGTAAACAACCCCAACCTCTGTCAGAAGTTATTTTTGTATTTAATAATGGAGGAAAGTTTCGTCGGTATGTGAGCAAAATCAAAGATTGAAGTCGTTCTTGATACGTTATTTTATTTTGAAGTGTTGGATCAGACTTCAGCTTGAGAATAGATGGATACGGTGTTCCAAGAACCCAAATAGTGTCTTCTCCATAAACATAAAAGCTATCCATAAACTAGTCGACAATAGCAGCCGACTGTGGGAAACAATAAGAAGAAAAAATATATTTGTTAAAGTAAGGTTTCGATCAGTATCTTTTGTTTATAAACTTTCACATATGAATTTTCCTCAATCTTTCAAATATCATTTTATAAAATAAAATAAAATATGAAGTGTATTTTGAAATAAACGCAAAAGTTAATTTTATGCTGTTTTTTTGGATTTTTTGTTATCCTCATTTGATTTCTTTTGATTAAGTCTCTGAGCCCAAGTTTTTGTTTCTTTTGGCTTCAATAAATCTGGCCTAGGATTCCTACCTTCCATTAAAACGTCAATTGATTCGAGGTCATCCAATGGAGTCATTTGACGGGCTTGCCTGAAGATTGAAAAAGAACAGCAGAAATAAATATGGATAATATTAGTTAAAAAGGGAGGAAGAACACAAAAATATTTCATGAAAAAAACATCATAATATTCAATTTGTTCGAAAGCACGAATAACAACAAAAAAAAAAGCATTCATCTCCAAATATTTCTTTTTCAGTTCAGCATGCCTTGTCAAAAACAGCGTATCCTTCTGTTCTCTTCTCTTATCTCTGCGACTCATGTTGTTTTCTTCTGTCTTGTCCTTAGCTTGTTTCTCTTCGCTGCGTTCAATCACGTTCTTAGAAGACAAAGCAGCACGATCATCTGCTTTTTCTTCGCTGCTGGCTGATCCTCTGCTTATCACAGGCTCAGTCTGCTGAGCAGCTGGGGCTGAATCAGAAGGAGAGCGTGGCTCATAAACAATCTTCCCGTCTTTCTTTCGGGGAAAGAGGGTGAATATGCGTGTGCCCTGCCGCAGCGCCATCCACTTTCTGACGAGAATCGCCTTGTCTCTGATTGAAAAGGGCGATGCAAACAGATTCAGATGCTGTGCTGTCTGCTTTTGCACACGTTCGGCGAACTCTTCAGGCGTCTCGGTGGGCTTGATGGATGAGGGAGCTAAGAGTGAGATGGTGTAATGCTGAAACAAATTGGAGTTTTATCAGAGAGAAAATTGGTTTGTTTTATTTTATTTTATTTATTTATTTATTTATTTATTTATTTATTTTTTGTAATGGCACAATGAGAATGCATCCAGCAGAAAGATGATATGAAAATGAATTGTTAATCAAAGTAAATGAATGAATAAAAGAAAGAAAGAAAGAAAAAGATAGAGAAAGATAATAATAATTTATGCAGAAGTTAGTATCAGCAGGATGCAAAGTAAAAACTGCATACATGATAAGGTTTAAATAGCATTACAAAGATATCTGACGTGAGAGTGGCGCAAAGGTAATGATCGTGAAGAACACTGTCAAATGGAGCATTGACAGAAATTGCCATGGGATATATTCGATGTCCAAGAGAAAATAAATGTCTATGATACTGAAGAAGACATGTTTTTCCAGATGTTAGACCTCCCTAGTAAATTTTTGTGTTCAAAATGGTTATAAAAAATGGAATTATTCTTGTGAGTTTGTTTCTTTGGAAAAGAATACCTCTGCAAAGCAAAGTATTGGAAGGTTGCTTGTTTTCAAATGTTTTGTAATTTGATCACGAACGTATTGTCGATCGGACAAAGAAACATAAAGTGGATGAATTGATTTCACCATTTGTTTAGTAATCAAAAATGTCTGGTAGTACAATGGAGTTATTGCTGCACATTCAAAACTTCCTCTAACTGCAACAATATCAAAATCGTTAATATGATTTGATATCATAATAACAGGTTGCCCAGTCCAATTTTCTCTGAATAAAAAGATGTTGAATGGATGGTTGAAGAATTTTTTCACACTTTCCCTTCACTGTCACAAAAATCCCGAGCATAAAGCGATAAACTTAATGAAAAAGAAACAGTGTATTAATGATTATTCGTTCAAATTTAAAAAATGAAATTTTTCTAAAATTCAAACATTTGTACATGGCATTCTCAAATCCAATAATTCGTGAAAGTGGAAACAAAAAAAGTTCTGCTGCAACCACGAACATAAGTCTTATTGCCAATAAAGCAAGTCCAAAAGGAATGTACAACATAAAAAAGAAATAAGGCCAAGTTCTTCTTGGTCTTGTAAAACGAGTGTGATCCACTATATCTTCTACACAAAATTTTCCTGCATCAGGATCAACAATGTCTGTCCTTCTCATTTTGATAAAATTTCAATAATTACAGGATCGTAAATTTGCCATAATATTATAATTTTTCTTTTCAAATGAATTGTTTTTAATCCAGAACAATAGAAAATATTCATACAAACAAATAAATTATTGTAATGTTCAAAAAAATTCCTTTGAAATATTATTTTCTTTGAAAATCAATAATTATTTTTTTTTTTTTTTGTGAAGAACAACTAATTCCATAAATCAAATGACCATTCATTATTCAAAATACTAATTTGAGGAAATAAAAAAATATATTGCATTCAAATTTGCTGCAATGAATAAAAAAAATCAAATAAGTGACGTGTGCAAAATGTTTTATAATATCTCAATAATCTTCAATTATTTCCTGAAAGAAAAAATTTTCCACTTTCCATTTGTCAATTCTTTATTTCATTTATTTTCATTAATGAAAAAAAAAAAAACAGTTTAAATAAATTGTCATATAATCATAAGAATGACAAGTGATTAAATACATCAATTAATTTTCAAATTTGGAAAACTTCTTATTCAAAATTGTTAGAATTATTTTGACAAAATTAATAAAATAGAGTATTTTTCAAAAAACTTTTTTGTGAAATTTTGTATTTGGAGGAGTATCGGTAAGTGATAATTATATTATATTTTTCATTATTTGCAAAAATAATGACAAACTGAATCCCAATTAATCATATTTGTCAATGAACATGAAATTTTCTGATTTTTCAGAAAAAATTTATCTTCATGGAAATCATATAATTTTTAAATTATTTCACCACACATTGTTGGGTCACACATTATTCAATCAAAATAATTAATTTGTATCTATTTCTCTTATTGAATTGAAATATTTTTCAGAATAAAATAAATCCACGAATGCCCTTTCTGAATTCTTTATTTGTTTTTTATTGTTTATCTGAATAAACTTATAGGGTCAGAAATTTATCGGTACCCAAAAAATTAATCGGGACCTAAATTTTCTGGCTCTCAAGAGCACTTTCAGAAAAAAATAAATAATAGAAAATTATTAATATGTTATAATATACTATTTCCGAAAATATTTTTTCATATTATAATTTTTGTGAAAAGATCTGGTGTTTTTTGATTTATTTTTAAGATCAAAGACTTGCTCGTATTTTCATGAGCTTTTTGTTTTGAGATTTTTAAGTATTGTTATTGTTATTGAACATAACTTCTTTATAATTTTGGTTATTTTTCATTGTTAACACTTCGTTTTTTTATTATTTTTTGCATTTCACTAAATTTCGATAAAATTAAAAATAAAATGTGAAATTAGAGTTAGCATGTTTTTGTTCATAAAAGAATAGTTAAAAAAACTAATTGATATGTGTATCACCAAAATTTTGAAACGAAAAAATATGATTTGAAGTTAAAAACACAAAAATACACAAAAACATGTTTTTTTGAATAATGATCTCGATCATTAAAAATTAAAGATTTTCTTATTTCTGATTACCTTTATTTGTTGATAATTAATATATTTACGCTTTTAAATTAACGAAAAAACTTATTTATTCAAATGCATTCTTCAATTTGTTGAAATTCAGTGAAAAGAAAAAAATAATAAAAAAATGAAGTGTTAACAATGAAAAATAACCAAAATTATAAAGAAGTTATGTTCAATAACAATAACAATACTTAAAAATCTCAAAACAAAAAGCTCATGAAAATACGAGCAAGTCTTTGATCTTAAAAATAAATCAAAAAACACCAGATCTTTTCACAAAAATTATAATATGAAAAAATATTTTCGGAAATAGTATATTATAACATATTAATAATTTTCTATTATTTATTTTTTTCTGAAAGTGCTCTTGAGAGCAAGAAAATTTAGGTCCCGATAAAAAAAAGGGGATATGATAAACTACTGACCCTATTGATGCAAACAACTTTTCTTGGTTGAATAATGCATTATTTATCGATGTGAGGTGCAATAATTCAAAAATAAACCAATTTCCATGATGATGAATTTTTTTCTGAAAAATCAGATAATTTCATGTTTACTCACAAATAATAAAAATCTGGGTTCAAATTCTCATCTATATTTCGAACATTGAGTGAATATAATATTTTCTATATTTTCTGATATTTAGCCAAAAACCAATTTTTCACAAAAAAAAATTTTTTTTTTGTAAATACTCAATTTTATTTATTTTGAATAATTAATTGACCAATTTGGAATAATAAGAAACCAAATTTGAATAGAAAATGGTGTAAAAATTTTCCTAAATTTAAATTATGAATGGTGTTATTTCTTTTCAATGTTATGTTCAAGTTATTTACCGAAATGTTTTGCTAATATATTTTTCAAAATTTAAAAAATGAGGAATGATAAAAACAAAAACAAAACAACACTATAACATCTTTCGAAAACAAAAATCATAATGGGTATTAATATTTTCATTTATTCTCTCTAAATATTCGAAGCACAAAAAAAATACAGTGATTTTGCTTCATGAACAGTGGTGCGATTTTTCATTCCATTCTTTTTTTATTTTTGTTTTTTTTCTAGAATTTATTCCATTGACAAAAGAAAATTTTCATCAACAAATTATTGGATTGGATGGAGTAATTCAAGGAGTTAAATCAACACAAAGTAATTTTTAATTATTATTTTGTTTTTTTATTTCATTTAATTTTTAAGAAGAAAAATCAGTTGAATGTTTGAACTACTTCCGATCTGCATTTTACGTTTTTCCTCCAATTGAAATGGTTAATGATCCCACTGAAACATGGAAAAAACTTCTTGAATATCTTATTACATTACTAACGTATTATAAGACTCCACCGTATGTTTATTAATCATTATTATGCGCTTTTTTATTTTTTGAATGAATTTTAGATCATACCCTTCCGAAATGTGGAACGAAATTATTAAAAAATTTCAAGATATTTTGCTCGTCATTGGTGAGTGCTATAAATTAAAGCCACAAATACCTCAATTTTTGGAGGCAATTACTTCTTTCTTTGGAAATATCTTCTCAGAATTTGTACAAGATTTCAATGAGCAGATATCTGATAACATTACCACAGAATTTGACAAAGATATTATTCCTATTGAATATCTTCCAAATTCACAATTTCAAATTAAAATGATTGAATGCCTATGGAAAATAGATTTTTATCATGCACTAATTGCAAATATTCAAAATGAGTTTTGTACGAGCAATGAGGAAAACTTGAAGGTCAAAGAACTTACTGAAAAGCTCTTCTTGCTCGAGAAGATCTGCTATGTTATTAAAACAGAACCTTTGAAAAATGCCGGCTTACACGAAATTTTCAATCACGTTCAGACGCTTGTTGCATCTTTTAATTTTGATGCACTGAATGAAAATTCGTTTGAATATGTGAAAACCATCATCATTATTCTTGAAGAGTGTATGTTTAAAACCACCACAAATACAACGGACACAAGATATCAGATGGAGAGTATGCTTTTTAATGTAGGTGCACAGATGCTGAAATGCAGTAAGATAAAGACAAAACTGAAGGGACTTGAGTTTCTCACGATTCTTACTCGCACATATGATCTTGATTTGCATTTTCCCGTAAGGCCACACTCCGAGATTTCCCTTCAGAATTTGAAAAATCTTGTCAAAGAGATCCCTTCATTTGAATGGGACGAATATAATAAAATGCAGCTTCCATCGGTAATTGAAAGGACTCTTGCGCTGACACCGACTCTCCTTTCGAGAATGGTGGACGAGTCGAATATATTCGATTATTTATTTGGAACAGACTGTCACAATGAAATAGCTACGAAAGGAAAGCCTTTACTAGAATATCTTGCAAAAAATGATTCATTAACTCCACAACAGATTATTAAACTGTATGAAAAGATGATGATACAGCAACAAAACCTTGCAGCAAGCATTATTAGATCTGGCATAAGCATTTCATTAATGATGTTGTCAAATAAAGGAGCGATATGTTCGCTTGTGAGACTGCTTCTACAAAATGAAGAGTGCACACGCGACGAAGGCGAAAAACCTGAATCAGCTTCTTGTTCTGCATCGTCTTCATCTTCCAGTACAACTCAGGCTTTGCCAAGAAAAGATGGCGAGCTTGGCCTTCCTTATAATCTTTTCTTTTCATTCAAAAGGCAACTTACCCAGCAGACGATGGAGATACTGGGTGAAATCCTCATTGCTTCTGAAAGTCATAACTTTACTGATATTTCACAACCTATTTTTTACTTTATTTTTCAAGTGTTGTTGGGGCACCCGTGCTTTGTTGTTATGGACGGAGCTCCATCACCAGTCATTGAGTCGTTGAAAAAGCAATGGACCCAACATCATCACACGGATTCAGCGGCCGAAAGTCAAAGAAATGCATCAAGCTGTTTCCTTACCCTTCCAACTATCAGTGAAGCACTAATCAACAGTGCACTTTTTGTTCTCGACAAGTTTTGCACAGCGCTAACCAAGAAAGAACGTTGCCATGACTATGTCAACTTCTTATACAAAGTGCTGAAGGAGGAAGGATATCCGGTGCAAGCGCTGTTGCTCATGCAGTCAATTTCGAAGTGGACGGATGAGCTAAAAAATATTTATGATAATTCGATCGAGAAGATGTGTTTGCAGCCCTTAATTCAATACAAGCAAAACATTGCAGATCAATACCACTTTTCACACTGCTATGCAAAGTGGGAAGCAGAGTCAGTTTTTGATAGGGAAGATAAGAATGAAAGAGATGAAACTCCACAGAAAAAGAGAATTGCAATTCAAACATTGCTTCCACCTACAGATGATCCTCAAATTGACGAGTTTCGCTTTTCAGGATTACCACATCATACCGCTGTTTTAGCAATCGCAAATTTTATTAAGGAGATGTTGAAAAACACAGGTTATGTAAGCGATACTTTGATTGATAGATTATGGGATTCTCTTGTTAGAGATGCACTTTCTCGGAATGAAAGAAAGGTTGGAACGCAATTCTTTCTTGATCTGTTTTCTCTTCCATTTGACGAAGAGTCAAAGATATTCGTGGCAAATATTATTATCTCAAAGTTTCGTTTGACTGAGTCTTACATAACAAACACAGAGAATGAGGATCTTACACACGCACCGATTTCACCGCTTTTTCTAAGTGAAGATGATTTTGCGTTGTTCCGAGAGTGCCTGAAAGTTGTGAAAGAAAGCAGTGAAACTAGCAAAGACATAAATATAAGTGCCCGTGCTACCAAATATTTTATGAAAGCAATAAACTGTTTATTGGATATTGTCATAGCAAATGGTGGAGAATTTGATTGGATGCAAACAGATGCTTCTGAGTCATTAAGTCAAACACAACTTGAGTGGGTGAATTCTTTCAAAACACGCCTCACAAAGAAGGTGAATTTGTGTACTTCCTCAACTTCCAGCCATTCAAATGAAGAAGCAGGAGCATCTCTTGATAACACGACACATTTTCATGAAACTTGCTTTGATTCATTCACTTCGCCCATTCAAAGGGATGCAATTTCTGCAGAATATAAACAGTCAAGAAGTGTTGGAGAGCTTTCTAGAAATCTGTTGTGTTCACTTGCTTCCCCAAGCAACGGTCTTGAAAATAAAGCCAACTTTATAAGAACAAACATTATTACTAAACTCATTAAACTCTTGGGACATATCAACCGTTGCATCCACGAGAATGCTGATACAAGCTCTGTGTTTCCAAGAAAATATCAGAAAAACCGTGTGGAAAATATCCTTCGTCTTATTCGCGAATTGCTGTTTGCATACGATTCAACGCTGAACTTTGAGAAGCGAATAAGCTTTTCTCGTTGCGGACCTGTTCCGCATTTTGAAGTTTCTGTAGATGTGAAGAAATACCGAGTCATATCTGTCAAAGTGAGCCATCTTGTGTGCGTGCAGGAACTGCGCACGAGAATCGCAAAAGAACTGAAACTGACGGACGGAGTTTTCATCCGCTTGTTCATTGGGGATAAAGAGATCACACTCCGCCGGGAACTATTGGTGCAGTTGGGAGTCAACGAGTCTACGAAATTTGTGGCATATAGACAAATACCCTACAGCTTGCCCCTTATCAATCCACTAACCCATGAGCAAGTTAAACTTTTCTATCCGGAACAACTTGACAGTGTCGTGCCTGTCTTCAATGAAAATGCGAGGGGGCTGTCAACCGATCCGCTCAACTTCAAAGAGGCCACATTCTGCGCCAGCGACTTCCAGAGCCATCCATCCGTCATGATGAAGCACAGCCACAGCTTGCTGTTTGAGCTGATGCCACTCTCTACCCAGATTGCTGCCATTGTGCAGGATCTACTTTGCTACATCCAAGTTTCTGAAGAGGTGACACAGGTGCTGACGGAATGCAACCCTGATACAAACTGGGCAGATGTGCTTGGCGTCAACTCGCCTCCAAAGATGGAGTATATAATGAAAATCGTGCTTTCACTTCTGATAAAATCGATAGATACTGTTATCGATTCAAACGATGCGTTTGCCAATGAGAATTCTCTTAAAATCGCATCTGAATCAGAACATACGCAACCACCGATTATGCTCACTCTCCATGCACCAAGCGATGGAAGCTCGTCTGCATCTTCATCCGCATCACAAAAAGTTAAGCAAATCAATCTTCGGTGTTGGCGCATCCGCTTCATTTCTTCAGGTGCTCTCAATGCGATTGTCAACTACGTGGTCTCGTTTGTTCCGTTTGTGAAGGCACTTCCTCAGCACTCGTCTGACACAACTGCAATAAACGGGCAGCTTTACATTTCACTTGTATATTCACTCAATGTTCTTTGCATGTTCTTCTTTTGCCAAATTCAAACAACGGATGGACTCAATTCTATGCTTCTAAGAAACGTTCTAGAGTATCCTGTCAAGTCTTTTGAGCCTCTTCTCTCTTTATGCAACGAACATGCAGCATTTGCTGAGTTTAGCAAGGCGAATTTTTATTTCTTTGCCGAGCTTTTGAGAAGTACCATCGCAGTCTTGTGCCATCGCCTTCTTCCGTTTCCTCTTGCTATTGAAACCTATGCTTTTTCGCCTTCTGCAAGTTCTTCTTCATCAAATGGTTTTGACTCTGATATTTCAAAAAATACGGAGTCTGCAAGATTTTTGGAGAAAGTTAAGATATGCACGTCTTCATCGGCAGTTATGTCAGAACCATTCATACATCTTCTCCTTTCAACAGAGTATTCTGCATTTGAAGAAAAAATGCGAAACCCAATGACTCTGATGAGCTGCTTCAACAGCACCAGCATTTTGCCATCTGCTCATCCTCAGTTTTCATTGCTGGATCAACAATCGCTCGGGGAACATATCGACTTTCCTCTTGGAGGTGATGAACAGGAAAAAAAGTTTGTTGGTTTGGCTAATTTTCTTCATTCGTTTTGTCATACATACTGTGACGAGCTTGCACCACTTGTTTCCTGCCCGGCATTTCGCCCATATATTCTGGCGCTTCTTGTAGCTGAAGATCAGTGGAGCAGACCTGCGAGCGAGTCTATTGCGATGAGCCTTACGACACTAACTTTGTCCGAAAAGAGTGCTTCGACTGAGATATCATCCGGACTTTTGAATCTTCTTTCTTTATTGCCAATCATTCACAAACACTACCAGAATCAATCTTCTTCATATTTCAATGTACTTACGAGTGCCATTTCATTACAAACAATGAGAGAGATGCCATCAAAACTTATGATGAGACTAGCCATTGTTCTTTCGACACTCATAAAGGAATGGAAAAGCATTGATATGCACCAACAGAGATCTGCTAGCAACGAGGAATATCTTGAAAGGCTCCTTGAATTGCTTATTCATATTATCGAAATCATTGGCTATTCTTCACTTGCAAATGGCAATCTTTATTTGTACGATTCTATTGACATTGGAAAATTAGGATCTCGCAAGCCATACGAAATGTTGAAGTTTATCTACAACACAATGCTGATGGGAAGTACACAAATAGATGATTGCTCTCAAACGCCATCAATTTGCGCATCGAAAATAACTTCTTCCAATTCATCTTCTGCTTCATCATCGGCATCATCTTCTTCCTCTTCCTCTTCAATGATATCTGATGTATCACAGAGGCACAGCTCCTTTAAAGATTTGTTGGCTCCATCAAAGCGATGCAATGATCCAAAAACAAGAACAGCTGCATTCACTTTGATTACAACTTTGTGTTTATATTCGAAAGAGAATATTCGCACATTTGTTTCTCTGTGTTTTCCTGTAATCCAAAAAGCTCTTACACATCCTGATTTGAGAAACACGTTCAAATACAATCTTCCACCGCCACTGCGCTCTTCCTCAGAGTATGTTGGCCTTCAAAACCCAAGCCAAATCTGCTATATGAATTGCTTCCTTCAGCAATTGTATATGCATTATCCATTCAGATACTCACTCTTCACTCTCCATCCAAAGCAGGCTTCAACTCCACCAGCAGCAGAAACAAAGGCTTTGCCATCAAATCACAATGAAACAGCTTTAACAGCAAGTGCCACAACAGTTGCCGAACAGAATGCTCAGGTTTGGGATCAACTTCGCTCGCTTTTTGCATCACTGCAGGAGTCTCACGAAAGCAAAGTGAATATGAAGGATTTTCTCCAGCACTATTATTTATTTGGGAAGCCAATCAATGTGGGGCTTCAAAGAGATGTGTCTGAATTCCAAGTGGAGTTGTTCGATAAGCTTGAGTCACATCTCTTAGCGTCGCATCTGCCAAATGTTTTGAAGATGTATTTTGAAGGAGAAACCACGAACATATTCCATTGCTGCCACGGGCATGTTTCAAAGAAGAAAGAAGTGTTTAGCCTTATTTCATGTGATATCAAGCAGAAGGCAGATCTTACAAAGTCGTTAGAGGTGCTTATACAAAAGGAGACACTTGACGGAGACAACAAGTGGGAGTGCACAGAATGCAAAGAGCACGTGAAAGCGACAAAACAGACTGTGTTTTCAAAGCTGCCAAATACGCTGTTCATCCACCTCAAAAGAATAGAGTTTAACGTTACACTTCAGAAGAATGTGAAAATCAATGATCGATTTGAGTTTCCTATTGAAGAACTTGATATGACTCCTTATACACTTGATTCAATTATGCAATCTGAAGAACAATATGAATCTTTACCAGCATCTGACAGAGGAGATAATAATAATAATTCTGCTAATCAGAATTCATCCAAATCTTCTTCGAGTCTTTCATCGCAAGTTGACGCTTTTTCAAAGCAAACTGATGATAACAATGAATCAGCAAATTCATCTACAAAGATGTCTTATTCAGAATCATCTTCAATGTCTATATCATCAGAATCAACAAGTGAATCTTTTCTTCGCCATCAAATGAATAATGAAGCATTTCCATCTGTCAATTCTCATGTGAACTCAAACAAATACGTACTTAGTGGAGTTATCGTGCACTCTGGAACCGCTGACGGTGGTCATTACTATTCGCTCATTCGTGAGAGGGTTCCGCCGCACAACTGGTATCAGTTCAATGATAGTGTTGTCAGTCCATTTGTCCTGAAGGATCTTCCTTCAAAGTGTTTTGGAGGATCTTCATATTTTCTGAGTGAGATGGAAATCGGCTCGGCCTATATTCTTGTTTATGACCGCATAAATCCTGTTGATGAGTGGGCGACATTTACTGAGGAGACAATGTGGAATGACATCCAATCAATTAAGGGTGGCATTTCCAAAGAGAAGAATGAGCCAGAACAAGCTTTAGCAAATTCAAGCCAAGCGGCAGTTGAAGCAGCAAGCAGCGAGCAAGTAATGGCAATGGATGAAGAAGGAGTAGATGAACAAGATTTCGAAAAAGCACTCCAAATGGCCATTGAAGCGAGTCGTCAACAGTCGGAGGAGCAACAGTTACCACCGCTAACCAGCCAGCCAACGGTTGAAGAAGAGAGAGCAGCTTTCCACGAAGAGTTTTGCCAAATGATTCAAAATGTGCAAAAGTTTTCATTGATCAATGGGCCTATGGACGAGAAGAGCCAACAAGAGTTGATTCCTTTGGAAAATTTGCAGCCTATTATACAAAGAAATTTTGAAGAAGTTTATAAAAGCCATATCTTTTCGCTCAAATTTGCACAATCGCTTCATGATGCATATGTCATAGTGAATGCCAAAGAAATAAATCGTAATGCCAGTAATTCTAAAATAGATAAAAATGATAATCGCGCTGCTCAAGTAAAGTTTTTCTTGGATCTCGAAGATGCAATGATAAATTCCAAATTCAGTATGGACATGCTCAAAGGAGATGAGCATCTGGTGAATTTGGCAATGATATGGATTTGGTTGCGCTTTTTATTGCAGGTTCACTCACGAATGGTTGACTGCCCGTTCTTTGGAAAATGGTGCAAAGAACTCGAAGTTACTTTAACATGTGTTCCAGGTTTGACGCCAGCTCTTCTGATTGTGCTTAGCAATCAGCTTGAAGATGATGTCAATACTATTCGGAACTTGAAAACTGTCTCATCTGCACCGAAACTATCTTCATTAGTTGGACAAATTATGCAATTAAAGCTTGTGGGAACGCCAAAAACAGAGGTTATGCGCCTTCTGTTTGTAGCCCTCGGTAACGTTCACTCATCAATGCTTTTCCAAGAGGCATTGAGTATATATGCAAATGCTACTGAACATTATCGCTCGCGCTTTAATGTGCCGGTTGAGGAAGAAACCGATCTTTATATGAAAAAGATGGCTTCATCCAAGATGGCAATGGAAAAACTGCTCATGTGCTTTTTGAAGAACACTGAAAAAGCGGAGCAACTTCGTTCAGCATCCGATTCTGAAAAGATTTCATTCTGCGACAAGGCTGGCGTTAGCCTTATGGATTTAGAGCTTTATTACTCACTTTTTACTGATGATAAACTCAGCTCAAGTGATTCAGGCGAAGACAAACTTTCTTTTCCAATTGTTCAGAATTCAATCGGGAAAACAGCTGCAGAAAAAAAGCTTAATGAAGAAATGAAAGAAGAAATGGAAAGACCCACATCAGCAATCTTCATCCTAAGCCGCTTTTTCCTTTTGCTATTTGAATTACTTCCTGGGCAGCAGCCTTTGTCTGAAGAATGGATTTCCTTCTTCATTCTTTTAAAGGACTTTGCCCTTCTTTCACCTTTTGCGTCTCTTCTTCTTTCTGCACTTCAGCTTCCATATCGCTGTGCAGATTTCTACCTTGCTGCAAGCTCCTATTATCCCTGGTTCTCCAACTTCAAAAAGAAGATCGAACCCAAGGCGATGTCGACATTTATAATTAGAAAAAGTGGTCATACGGAGCTTGCACAAGCAATGGCTCTGGCGATGTGTGCATGTGCAGCTGGAGTATCGGCTGGCGCGCCAGAGGGATGGATAAATAGAGCAGAGTGTGTTTGCCGCTTCCTTCAAAGAGAGAATTCTGTGCCTGTCATTACTGCTCAGCTGCAAGATTCAGAATCAATCATGTTTATTGATGATGTGCCAAGCATCATTCCATCTATCGATCAGCCATTTTCAATTGTGCATCCAGCTTCGCTGATTCCGAGAGACTTGTGGTTTTTGTATCTTGCACTTAATGGAAAATGCGAGCGAATATTATCTGCTGCCATCGGATTTGCATGTCTTCGCTTCCCAGAACACAGCCAAAAATGGATGGAAACCTTGCTCGCAGCAGCGTACAGGATTTGTCCATCAAACCCACTTGTCAGTATCTTGTTAGATTTGTTACTCACATTTAGCACAGTTCCATTAACGCAAAAGAATGAAATGGCACAATCAAGTTCAGCGAGATACAAGAATGCTGAAACAATGAGTGATGAAGAGGAGTGGATTCCAGATTATAAGTCAATGTTACCATACCAGTGGTGGGAAAACAGTTACTTGACGAAGATTATCAAACTTGAGGAAGCAACAAAGAAATTACCAGAAGCAAAGAAAGCTACTGATTCTTCTTCAACGCTTACTTTGAGGCAAGCGTATCATATTTCCTCGAAATATTTACCGAATTTAGTGTATTTGCAAGATGTAATGGAATTGCTGCTTTCTCCCACATTTAAGCATTCAAGTCAAAATCCTCTCAGTTTATTAATAAATTATTCCAGTTCCAGTTCGATTTTATCAGACAGAATTCTACAATGCCATTCAGAAGAACTGAGCACAGCAGCATCAGAGCATTCAGATCTAGCCGTTCGAGATATTTGCCGACAGCTTTTGGAGAAGGTCAAAGATCCATCGAATGGAGAGAAGACAGTTGGGGACGTTAGATACATATTGAAGAAGTATTCTTCCGCTCAGTCATTATTCGAGTCTTTCTTCAGGCTTTCTGTAATCAAAGACGGATTACCATTTGCGATGGTTGCTTCATCTGCGCATAAGGAGCCGTTCACTTTCTCACCTTCTCTACTTCCGTACGAAGATAGAAAACTAATTACGCAAACCTGGCAAGGAAAAGAAATGTTTCAATTTCCTTCATTAATGTTTGCAGAAACTCCGTTGTTTAAATTGAAACCTGCTTTGTACAACTCAATTCCTTTGACGAAAGAGGATCTGGACATTTCTTTACAATATAAAGACTTGATAACAAATGAACAGCATTCAAATACTACATCGCATGAAAGCTTAAAATTGGATTTCGCTTCTTATTCTTAATTATGTATTCAACTTCAAAAATATTTAAAAAAAGAGAGATAACATCGTTTTCTTTGTTATTGAAAATGAGTTATTTCGATCTGATATATCGCAAAAGCGATTTATTATTCATCAATAAAAGATAGTTATCAACTTAAATTCCATTCTATTTAAGATCGAGAACAATAACTATTTTTACATCCTTTACCAAGACTTTTGCAAACTATTTATTACCCAATTATATTTAGTTCGTTTACGAATAACTTAATTTTTTCTAGCAATGTTTTGCCATGTGATTACATGCATTTATGCAATTCAAATGCAATTTTATTTCTTTAAAGTTTTATGGTGTATTCTTTCAAATGCATTTCACTTTTTTCAATAAGTTGAGGAACTAACTATGAACAGCAATGTTTGCTATTTTTATTAATTGTAAATTGAAATACTTTTAAAATTGAAGAATAAATAATCGACAAATAAATACAATGAAAAAATCATTAAAATAAACACAAATGAATTGAATCTCAACAAAAAAATGTCAAACGGAGACAAAACTTCAAACCAGATTAATTAAACAAATACATTTCCAACAAATTGGCAAAATTCTGATATGAACACTCAATGACTGATTCTCATTTTTGAATATTCAATTCTTCTCCTTGAACAAGTTGGTAAACACAAATCAGTTCGCGAAATGCATTGTTGTCGCCCTCCGTTGCCTTTTTCAGGAGGCTATCAACATACTCAGAGGGACGGAGTTCATTTAATCTGGACACCACTGCAGCAAGGAGAGTTTCGTGTGCTATTTGATTGTCAACTCTTTGAACAGCTCTGACAATTGCCTGCTTTTCAGCCACTGAAGCCTTGAAGACAAGAAGCACAATTTCTCGTGTGACACTTTGTATTTGATCTATCAAACTGGCAGGAGGAACAAAATCATCATCATTGCTTTCTGAAGAAGAAGAAGAAGATTGAGAAGAAGAAGAATCCGTCGAAGCAGTCGATGGATCCAACATCTTTGCAGCTTCGATGCTCTCCATTTTCGACACAGTGATTGATTCAACCATCTGTCGTAAAGCACTCAATAGCTCTTCATCAACACGAACAGCTTCAATATAATCTCCACTTTCCGCTAGCAATGAAGCAGTTTGTGCTAATGAAGTCAACGTGCGAAGGTCTCCAACCCCAAGTATCTTCTTTCTAGAGGCTAGGCATAATTTCGCTGCTTCCAACCCTTGCTGTAACGATCCTTCCTCCTTCAATGTTTCCGCCAATTCAAACCTAACATCTGCCGCATCCATAGAATTTTCCCCCAGTACAGCTTCTGTGATGCTCAATGCACGCGTAAAGAGTCTGGCTGCCTCTTTTGCTTCGCCCCTGCGTCTGTATTCACGTGCCATTAGGAGATTGCATCGTGTTGTTAATGGATGATGCGAACCGACAATTTTCGTGCTCAATTCAGCGGCTCTCTCCAGATGCTGCATAGTCCGTTTGTATTCATGAACAAGTTCGTGCGATTTTGCCAATGCAAGCGCCAGCTCAACAAGAAGAGGATGGCTGGGTCCAAGATGCCAGATAATGAACACTGAAGCAACGTGCGCACACAGAAGTCCTTCTTCTTTCTTCCCTTGCGCAAATAATACATCAATTAATCCAATGAGTATCTGTGCGTTTTCTCCATGATAAACAGCTGGCGATGCTCCAAGGGCTGCCTTCATGTACATCTCTGCAACTCCATCCCTACCAGCAGCGTGATGCACTTTTCCGATCTGAAGCAAAGCTTTTGAGACAGGACGGCTCGGTATTCCGCAGCTAGATCGTGCAATGTCCAGCATTCTGTTGAGAATTTGAAGAGAATCGTTGTAATTGCCTGTTTTTGCCAAAATGGTTCCGCATTCAGAGAGTCTTCGCAGAAGGAAAGTGAAATATGGAGGAGTTTTTATTTTCGATTGGAACTTCTCAAAATCGTCCCACGAAATGGGACGAACTTTGGACCTCCGAACACAAAGCCAGCCTTCAGTGGGAATCTCGTTTGAGAGCGTGTTCTGTATATAAGATTTGACAGCAATTACAAAAGGAGGATAGATGAGTGGCGGATGAAGGATGTCAAGCCCTTCGCGCGGAGCGATCTTCAAGTACTGCGGATGGATGGCGAGCGTGCATGAGAGAGAAAGCTGAGCAGATGGAATGGCAGATTTGGGAAATATTTGGCTTTCTTTTGTGAGAGGTTGCGGAAGCAAAGAAGGTGATATTGAAAACGTTGCAATGGTGTTTGTTCCGACAAGAGAAGAGGAAGGAGAAGGTGATGTTATGGATGCTGTGGATGGAGAAAAAGGAGAAATGGCTGTTTGTGGTGTAGCGGCTGTAGAATATGAGAGAGGAGAAGATGAAACAGAAGACATCGAGTTTAGCATTGACGAAGTGGATGAGTATGCTGACGATTCAAACTCTCCTTCTGCCGATGCAACAAGAAGTGGATAGAGATCACTTTCTCTGAAAGTTATTCCCGTCAAGCGCTGCATTTCCATAAACAGTGAAGGTCTGTGAAACGTCCCCTGAGGAGACAAAACGTAACCATAATCCCGTTCGACAGAAGGTGCTATTACACATGCCCAAAACCAGCTCGATTCAGCAGCAGTTCCCAACGTCAGATTGAATACATCGACAGATATTTCCATCATCCGGCGGGAGATGCTGCTTCCATTCTTGGGTATTGGAAGGTCATTCTGGAGAAGAAATGGGATGTAGTTCAAAGGATCTACAGCATAGTCCTCGGGGATTTGGCAGAGGAATGACTGAAAAGCAGACTTGTACATATTCACTCGATCCATAGAACTGAAATATCGGCGGTGGGGCATTTCGCTAAACGGGTTTTCAGCCAAAGAAATCCGTTCCTTTGTAAAAATAAACCGCAGAAGGCGAGCAAAGACACGCGACACCATCTCCACTTCGCAGAGCGACCGGATGTGCGGCAGCTGCGTCATCTGCGCCAGACGACCGAGTAAAGAAAGAGGAAGACCAGCAGCATGAAGCTCATCCACAAGCTGCTCGAAGCAGCAAGGCCAAATGTGCATTGTGTCAATGGCTTGTGAAAATGCCGTTAGGCGCTCCTCAATCAGAGACTTGGATGCATCAGAAACTTCAGCTGCGTTTGCTAGCGTATCAGGAAGAAGAGGAATATGAAGGTGTAAATCAGAATTAACTGATAGTGGTTGAATCGAAGAAGAACTGCTGGATGACGATGATGCAGATGAAGACCCCGATGCAGGAGAGCTCATGATAGAAGTGTTTGTAGATGAACTTGAAGAATGCGAAGAAGAAAGAGATTGCGGTGTAATGGGTTGAGGGGGAGGAGGAAGGATATTAACAACGCAGGCCATGTTTGGAGGAGGATGTGTTGTGGATGTAACAATAAGCTGAGAAGGTGCAGAATTTGCAGCTGATGAAGAAGTTGGAGGATTAGGAACAGAATCAACAATTGCACTCAGTCTATGTCCAAATGGATTGGTTGGAACATCAGGCGAAACTGGACTTCCAAGTGATAAAAGATGCTCCACACGAAACTGAGACAAAGCCTTAATTGGCAAAGGAGTTTTTGAAGCAAGAAAAGACGGTGGCAGAAAAGCAAACAGTGACAGCTCTTTTATTTGAGAAGGAAGAGCAATAGATAGTGGCACAGATTGCGGAGGCTGCACAGCAAGCGGACCGCTCAAAAGAGGTGGCAGAAGGCTGTAGTGATTGTATGAGTACAAACGCTCATCACTTCCGCGAAGAATAATAAATGAGTGAGGAAGAGCAATTTCTGTATCAATGAACTGTTGCTGTGGTTGTGTTGCAGAAGAACTCTGAGTCGATGCAGCAGCGCCATTCCTAATCGGTCTTTGCCTTTGACTTCTTTTTCGTTCGTTATTATTGCCTTCTCTTCTCTCACCCCCGTCCTCATCCTCATCCTCATCATCATCATCATCATCATCATCATCTTCTTCTTCTTCCTCTTCTTCCTCCTCCTCGTCATCTTCATCTTCCATCATATTCTTGGCCTTCTTACATTGCAAGTGCAAGTGATCCTTCAAATTCCATAGAGAACCGATTGCATTCAACTTCGATTTCAACGAGGCCATCACAAAATCATGCTCAACAGACAAAGCACAGTTGGTTTCATCAATTTTTGGTCCAAAAAGAGGATTCTCTTCTTGAAGCTGCGGAACGGGAATTGATGCTTCAGCATAAATGCGCATGCCCATATAGTCCACAGTGCAGCAAAGAGGGATGCGAACAAATCTACCTGCTGCTGGAGAAGCAGCAGATGAATAGCTTTGCTCTTGAATGTCTGAATCCGCGCTCATTCTTCCTCTTGTGGCTCCATCAGAATCAGAGTCAGGTTCTGACTGTTCGTTAAAATCGTCTAAAAACCCCGACTGAGCTCCTTTTAAAGTCACTGAAATATGTTCATTCGTGGATGTCTGAAGAAAGCTTATAAGTCCCATTGCTTTCATTTCTCTTGTTGCTTCAGTTCGTGTTATATCTTCGCTCCAGAACGAACCGTAGCAATCTCGTGACTCGAGTGGTGGCTTCGATGAATGGGCAGCGCACAGGCGCAAGCGAATACCGTTCCGCACCATGTGAGTTGGTGGAAGTTGCGCAGGATCTAATGGTTGAGATCTGAACGAGGTCTGAGACGAACCTTCAGAAGGCACGGAATGGTTTTGGCAGTCTGACCGAATAAACGGAATCCCCCTTCGTTGGATAAAGTTTGTGATCATGGAAATGGCGGCTTTCCGAGCTTCTCCAACAAACTAGAATCAAAAACATGTGAAAGGCGTGGTAAATTATATTCATTTGCATTTTAAATTCAGAACGTTATTATGACAAAAAGTTAAAATAGGAGCGAAAATTCAACAAAAATAACACACTTGGCCCACAATCTTTGCACGTTCAACCTCAAAAAGAAGCCGGTGAGTATTGACTCCTCTTTCATGCATCATCCATCGAGTGAACCTGGACATATTCTTAAGCCAATCAGATGCAGAAACAAATTCATTGTTGATGTCGTGCTGTTTGTTTGCTTCAGAAGATTCGCTTCCTTTCTCATCGTTTCCGGATCCTTCCCGCTCTTCTCCTCCGGACTCTTTTTCTCTATTATCTTGCTCTTTTTTATGTGCAACAGCATGAAAAGTTGATTTCTCTGCTTTTTTAGCACCGTCACCTTTGACTTTTTTGGATGAAATGCCATCAACAAGATTTTGAAACAGCTCGTTCCATTTCATTTGAGAAAAATCAACGCTTTCTGGTTCTTCTTCTTCTTCGGCTCCTGTTATCAATCGTTGCTCCAAGAATCGTTGTTTTCTCAATTCTTTATTATCGCCTATTGCCTTTTCAGCACCCAAGACCTGGGAATGCCAAGGTGATGAATCTACAATTCTGAAAAGTAAATTTCCTCTTGGTAGTTTAAATAAAGAAAATAATGGATATGTTTCGTGAACAAGAGTTTTATCTCCCTTGGCATGCGAATCAGGAAGATGTTGAGCATCAATTGAAGTGATTGTGCTAAGTGACGTTATTGATGGTATTTCTGGAGTTGCTTGTGAGGCTTTTATTGAAACCTTTGTATTCTCTATCATAGACATCCTAATTATTGCACATTTTTTCAAAAAAAGAAACAAAACACGCAATTTTTACCAAACCCTTCAGTTTGAATTATATTTAGTAAATTGCTCGAAATTGAAGAACCTACGGGTCGCTGAATTGCTTCAACGCAATCCTACAAACAAACATTATAAGAAACAAAGAAAGCGTATTGTTAAGAAAACTCTTTAAGTTCTAATTTAATGATCATATACAAAATTTCGCATTTTCAATGCACTAATCCAATCAGCACGCTCTGCAGCAGAAATACAATGGAAAGTTAGTATCTTTGCAGGCGTCTTAATTTTTACGTCAAATACGTTATTCCTATCGAATTGATTGCTAATAACAGGAATAATTTCAGAGCCTGTCAAATCATATATTCGTGGTTTTTTCGTTGAATTTGGAGTTTCTATGATTATTGATTTTTTGGTTAATTGCACAAATCGTTGATTCCATTTTTTAAAAATTCCACGAGATCGTTTGAACAAAGTTCCAGCAAAAAGAGGAAGATCATCATCTTAAATTAATTTCGAATGATTAAACATATTAAAATATTTAAAAGTTGTATCATTTAGTGTATTTTTTGAATTTTGATAGTTGATAAAATACACACTGTCAGTAACCTCGGATTTCTTTTGTTGTTGCATTTGTGTTAGTTCAAATGATCAAATTGAAGATCAAATTTCTCATAATTTTTTTATTATAAATTAATTTGAATTGAAAACAACTTTTGTTTGAATGGTCTATTCTTTCCTGAGGTTTTTGTTACATTTAATTCCATCATTTTTTCACAATGATCTGACGAAAATACAAAAAATTTTGTGAAATACTTCAAATAATACACATTTAAACATAAAAAATTATATATGAAAGATAAAGTGTGCCAATAAAATAAAAGAGAAACAGGAAGGAAAATGGACATATAACATTTTATAAAAAAAATGGTACAGATAAAATTCGATGCCTTGATAAAACAATAACCCCTATATTTTGAACCGAAAAATTTTAATAAAAAATAAATAAAAACCTAATTCAAGAAAATCAATGACACATACAAACTCAGAATATTTATCTACATATAGAATCTCTTTTTTAAAATTGATACAATTTTCTTCGCGCATAACTTTCTCCAAGAACATTTAAAAAAAAAAAAAAAAAAAAAAAAAAAAAAAAAGAGAAAGAGAGAGAGAGAGAGAGAGAGAGAGTAGAATAGAATAGAACAGAATAGAATGGAAAAGAATGGAAAAGAAAAACAAATTATTAAATGGAATCAAGAAAAATAATAGAAAAAAATTTCAAAAAAAAGGTATTTTTGAATTGTCGAAAAATATTTACAAAATTAAAGCTTTAAAAAGAATTGAAACAAAAAACTTTGAACACAATGACTTTTAGCGAAATGGAAAAATTTTTGAAACAAAACAAACATAATCACAATAAATGAAACGTTCCTTTTTATTAGGTGTATCTCATCGTTTGTGGGAGAGAATAAGATAATCAGCAACTTTTCTTTCCGAAGTGATAATGCGTTTGTAAAAAGAAACATTTCAAAAACGAATTCAAAATATTGTTTTTGTTTCAGCACCATTTACATAAAATATTGAAAGAGTAATGCATACATAAAGCAATCTATTTCCGTAAATGGTCTGTAAATACACATAACCGAAGATACTAGAATTATCTGGAAGAAACCTTCATATACATCCGTTTTCTTTTTCTTTTTCGATTTCTTCTTCATTTTAACTTCGTTTCTGAGATGCTTCCAAAGCGATGAAATTGCTCGAACTTGATTTTATTCTTATCGAGATTGAGATGATCAATCACAATTCTGAACCACAATTATTTCTTTATTTTCTTGATTCAAGGAAGCAGCAGAAGAATAAATGTCGGATGATTAAATATCGAAAATATCTGTTTTCGTAACTGTTGGACCTTCGCTTGATGAAAATTTTTCATTTTTTGATTCATCAAACAAGGTTGAATTAACATCAGGTAACTCACCATTCGATTCTTCTTTTTGTTGCTTTTGTAATTTCTTCTTCTTCTTCTTCTTCTTTTTCTTCAATTTGTCCGGAATTATATTTTCATTCACAAGAAACTCTTCTGGAGAATTAATGGCATTCTCCTTTGTTTGCTCCTTATCAGATTTGATATCGGTAAAATTATGTGCATTTAATGCTTCCGAATCTCCATCTTTGGGCTTTTCCACTGAACAGTTTTGATCAGACGATGATTTATCATGCACTGCATTCAGAGCTGAAAATTGATCAGTTTCTTTCTGTTCCTGCTCTTCGATATTGTTATTCACATGAATTGCAGGATCCCCTGATTGTTCAGAAGTGCTTTTTTCAACTTTCTTTTTCTTTTTCTTCTTTCGAAGACGCTCTTGTTTGCGCTCTCCATCTGCAACTGGAGGATTTTCAGATTCCATATTGCAACATCTTGTATTTACTTCACCCTGCCCAGATTGGGCTGAATCTACAGGATTATCTGGAGTTGTTTGTTTAAATGATGCACTCAGAGTATTAACAGAAACAGTATCATCAAGAATCGTATCTGTTCTGATGATGTTTTTTGTATTTTCTGATAAATTGTTGCATTGTTTCAATTCAGAATCTTCAGTAGCTTTGTCGTCATCTCCAAATAAAGAGAAAGGAGTGCTCGATGCTGAAGAAGATGCATGATAATATTCAGGAGATTTAAAATTAACCGATTCGATGTTATCAGATCCATTATTTTTTTCTACCATTGCAACTGTATTTTTCAAAAGGATTCCTTCACATCCCGTCTCTTCTTTTTCATTTTCTGGTTGCACATCATTCAATTTTGCTCCCCTTCTATGCGTTCCTTTCTTTCCTTTCTTTTTCCTTTTTCTTTGCGAAGGATTTGCCATTTGTTCAGAATCCCGTTTCAAGTCAATATTCTCATGAGATGCAAATGCAGGACAAGCGGCACTAATCTCAGTTAATACATCTTGAGAATCGCCCGTTATTTCATTTTTCGGCAGAGCATTACGCATCATTGAAGTCATTAAAAGCTTGCTCATTATATCTTCTTTTAATTCATCAGAAAAAGAATCATTCTCAGCTACACTGAAATTTTTAGACATGAAGCCGTTATTTGACTGAGATAGATCCAAACTTTGTGCAACTGAGTTATTTTCATTTGCCAGAAGCGCTGCTGTTGAAGAAACAGACAACAAATCTGTTGAGCCCTGTTTAAACGAGAGATTATCTGTATTTTGCCCATTTGGATAAAGTGATTCAAAAGATTCAAGAAAGCTGGAATTACCTGATATATCAGCTGACGAGCATTCATTGTATTCTTCATTTGGTGAATCGTTAGCCAATCCAGGAGTATTCTCAAATGGATTTGTTGATGCGGGCGACGAATTGTTAAGTTGTTTCTTATTAATACCATCTCCATCAACATTTGAAACCTTCGATGATTGAATAACGATCGACGAATTATCCCGTTTTGATATCGTCTTATTAACAGGATTTATTGCTATCCCTTGTTTGTCGTTTTCGTTCATGCCCGTCAATCCCTTTTCTTCACATTCTTCATTAATATCTCTAATTTCGATTCCTTTCCATTTATTTGAGCGCTTTTTCTTAACAATTACAATAACAGCAATAATCACAGCGATAATCAAAACTCCAACAATAATAAGTATAATCCACCAAGGAAATGCTTTTGCTGATGATTTGGAAGTATCATTAGGTTGTTCAATAACATCTTGCAAAAGTACAGGTTCCGTTTTAATAACACGAACACCGTTTGAATGTTTTTTAGAAAGAGCGTTCTCTTTCAATGAAAGAACTGCTCGAACCCAAATTTGAATATTTGTTAAGTCAAATGCAGACTGAAGCTGAGATTTTGATGTCTCGATTGCATTCTCATCCTGGTTGATATACGTGCATGTTACAAAGGATAAAGAAATTTCTTGCATTCTTGCATTTTCATCAGATACATTTAAGGAAAACAATTCATATGAAACGAGACACGGCAGAAGGTTATTTCCTTTGAAATGGATAATTGTTTTATCATCCTCATCAATTCTCATTGTTGTCAAGACGTGAGGCCTGCAAAAAAGATAAGTTTTTTGAGGAAATTCTTTCAATGTCTCTTCAGATAAATCACCGCTTTCTTCAGAACTCCAATTCAGTGAACTGTTTATTGAACAGCCACTATTCTGAATCCACATTTCGAGATATTCACCATCGAGAAGAAGATTTGGATCTTTGATTCCAGATTCGTCGGAATATGAATCAAATGAAAGTGCACCCGAATCACACAGAATGTTCCTCCGAACAGAAGTGTACCCTACAGAGTTTATTGCATTGTTTATAAATTCACACTCAATCAGGTTAGCATACCCTCCAATAATAATCAACGCTCCAGCCGATGAATTCTTAAATGTCACGAAATTTATAGTTGAGATGCAGTTTTTTAGTGTTACAAGCGATCCCTCAAACCTGCAGCTGAAATGCTCTTGATTTTCTTTGTTATTGATTGAACTAATCCTATCACTGACACAAGATATTGAGCAATTATATAACTTCATAATACTATCCGTAGCACTTAGTATTTCTTCATTTTCTGAAAGAATGAAACATGAACATAAATTCGAATTGTTAATAGAGATATCCACTGAATCTAAATTTATCAACGATCCAACTCCCGTATGCGTAACATTGCAAAAATTTAAATTTCGAACAATAACAGACGCCTTTTCTGAAGTGGCTGTTCGAAAACTGTTGACAACAGAAGTTGAAGAAAATACAATGTTTTTGAAAGAAATATTTGAAACTTCGAATGCTATTTGCTCGTTATCTTGAAATATAAAATTTCGTGAATATTTTGATGCATTAAGTTTTAAATCTTCATTGAACGATTCGACTGGCGTAATATCATCAATTATTTGCAGCATGTCTCCATTTACGATACTCACTCCATCAATAGAAACATCTTCCACTTTCATCGAAGATAGCACATGGGAAATCACAAACAAAACTGCTTCAGAACGAACAACTTCTCCGCAACCATACAGTTGAATGCATTTAACAATCAATTCTCCTTTAATTTTTGCCAGTATTCCAATGTCTTTTGAGTTGTTATTTATTCTGAAGTCACATTCTCGAATCTTCAAGAATCCGTCAGTTGAGCGAATCACGCAAACATAGCCCACTTTCTCGAGATCAAAAAGAAATCCCCCGATTGTAATGTTTCCAGAAGAAGAAAACAATGAGTCGAGTCTTTCCTCGCCAGTTGGTGCTGAATATCCAATAGTTACTGGAACAGGATAAGAGTCGCTGCTGCCAACGCTGCAAAAGCCATGAAGTCCTCGATTCTCAAGTTCCCCAACAAAAATAATTTTTGATGTTATTGAATACGATGAATCAACATACAGTATTGCGGATGAGGCATCTTTCTCAAATTTATTTCTAATGAATTCATTGGATTTGCAAGGAAACGTTTTCGAACCGCATAAAAATGAATCTTCCCCATGCTCAAGAGACAAATAGATAGAGTCTCCATGATATGTCCAATAAGTGAACAAATTGATAGGCTCATCATCGTTCTGATATCTCGTTCCAAAATATAGCAAGCATTCATCAATATTGATTGTGGGAAGATAAAAATCAAACTGATTCAATGGAGCAACGAATTCAAGATCATCACATTCCACAAAAATGTTTTTTCCTACTTGAGCGTTACAAAATTCAAATGAAAGATCTTTCAATTGAAATCTATTCGTTTCATTTTCAATCACCTTCATGAAAAAAGCGCCTCCTCTTCCATTTAATTCAGATGCTGAACAATTATCAAATGAACAATCACCAATTTTACAAAAGCCATTCGAATATATTTTTGAGTAAAATCCGCCTCCGTTTGTGTTGTCGTTGATTAGATTGTCATTCAAAAAGGTGCAATTAGAAATAAATGTTTTCTCATTTTCTTTTGTTACAATAATTCCTAAAGTTCCATTCGATACTGTTGATGTGACGTTGATGAAGCTGCAGTTATCAAAAGAAACCAGAACACTCACATCATTCATTTTATTCATTGCAGAAAATTGTCTAACAAATGTGACGCCTTCGAATAGAACAAAAGGTGTGATGGCAAAATGCAAATCAATAAATGAACAATTTGCCAAAGTAACAAATCCAGATAATACAGTCATTAGCGAACAATTTAGAAATGCGCTTCCTCCTTCAATCGCAAAATTGATTGTATACAATCCAGTACTTTGTGAACTATTTTCTGATAAAATGATTGAAACAATGGAATTTGGTAGTTGTCCAGAAATAATGAATCGTAGTCTTGATAATTTTATTGTTTTGTAATTTATCATAACACATCCGACAGCATTTGAGAAAGATGATGGAACAATAATATTTGCTGTTGATGAATCGTAAGATCTCAGTTCGTATCCACTTAATTCTTCTTTAGAACGCAAAGTCAAATTTGAACAAACACATATTGTGAACGAGTTCACACTTAGATGTAATTTCCCATAGAATAAAGACTCACAAGGCTCGTTAATTGATCCACACCTCGAGACATCGATCCCTTCATCAGAAATAAATGTGCTGTTTGATGAATATACAATCAGAAATCGAAGCAGATCAAAATTCATAATCCTTTCATCATTTGTGTCATTACCCACAAACGCATTTTCAACATTTGCAAAAGTATCAAAATCAAAATCAAAATTTCTTAAGCAAATTGTTCCATTGAGATCTTTGCCAATCATAAATAAAAATTTGGCTTTATATGCTGAGCAGTTAATGAACAGAATATTCCTCAAGCTCAGTTCAATAGGCGAATGATAATTCAAATAAATAGCTCCTCCATAAGAAGTATTCCCTTCTGCAGAGTCATTCGTAAAATTAACATTATTTAGAACAATATTAGAAAGTTCCTCGGAAATTTCTTCCATGAAAATACAAGAACCGTTTCCTTGCAGCGAGCGAATAGCGTTAAATGCGCAATTAGTGACATTCATGCCAGAATTGCATCCTTTCACAATGCTATCGCTGGAAAATTGTAATTTCTCAAATTGTGAATCACCCATAGCAAGCGAAGCACTGCTTGAATTGATATTAAACAAAGAAGATGACGGAAAACTCAGCAAAAATGCAGAAAAATTGCAAATGAAAATTTTTCCTCCACAGATTCGTGCAAATCCATATCCAATTTCTGTTTCGGTGCTTTGTATCCCACACTTGTTAAAATTGAGATTGTCTGAATCAACTCGAAATAAAGATCCTCGACCATTTAACGTTCTGGATAAATTAAACATTATATTATTGAAATATGAAGACGCTTTTGTAATCATCAGCTCATCTTGGACAAGTTCGATTGGTGATATAATAGCAAATCCATTTGAGGAAATGCAGGATGAAGAACTAATTCTCCATTCCTGATCATCAAAAACGAATTCTTCATCAAAAGCAAAAGGCTGAGAAATTAACAAAACGCGAGGCTGTGAACCAAATCGAGATTCTGACGAAATGTTCAATGAACGACATGGATAATTCATAAATCCACAAGCAGAGAAATCAGCACCTTCTGTCCCATTAATGAAAATTGGTAATGATAAATTTTTCAAATAAAGATCAAGTGGAATCAATAAATTTACTCCTGCTGTTTCTCTTTCAATTCCAGAATATGAAAATCTCTCTTCTTCATTTATAGACAAAGCAAAAGAAAACTTATTAACAGCTCTAAATAAATTGTTGGAATTCACAAACACGTTCTTCCCTGCATCGGCTCCGCATTCTTCAAACATCACTTCTTTCAGAAAGAAATCGGAAGCATTTCCAACTAACAATAAACACAGGCCACCTCCGCAACCACCATTTCCTTCTTCGCTCCTTATTGAAGTACAGTTCTTCAACCCTGTTGCTCCATTTCTATAACTTTTAGAATCTTCTTCGTTTTTTGTCTTGACGTTAGACACGTTTCCAATGCTGAACCATGATCCTTCCTTCATCTCAACGCACATTCCTCCTCCATTTCTGCCAATGCATTCACTATTCTCCATCAACCCACCAACAACCTCAAATGAGCATTCACTCTCCAATACACACTCGATTGCTCCTCCATTCTTTTCAAATGAGCTGAAGCCTTTTATGGAACAGTTCACAAGCGAAACACTATTCCCACTGATTGTCGAAAGAAATCGAAAAGAAAGCAGCAGATTCCTCTGTTCCACTTTCTTTCCAGTTATTCTTGAGTTGCTCACGCTCATTGAAGCACTGTTTTGAATATTGATTAGCTCGCAGTTGGCCGTTAAAGACGCTTCATCCATCTCCAATCTGTCAATTATTCCAAAAGTTCTAGCTCCTCCCAGTGAAATAAGAGGAAAGTCAGCCAATGAAATAGAATTTGCGCTAAACTGTGTGATATTAACAGTTCCGCTTGTCACTTCCATGAATGCAAATGAAAGTTCAGTGCCAGTGTTTTTCGTTGAAGCAGAGCATTCCTCCATTGTCAATATTGTTGCGGATTGAACAGAAATAAAAATGTTATGCTTTTGCATTTTTGAGGGCAAAGAAAACAACAACTGTTCAAAAAGAGTTTCTGCTTTGACTTTCACCAATGATAACTCAATCCCATTGTCATCGTCCAGGACAATCCATCCACTTCCTTCGGTCTGTCCTCTTATTGCACATTTGGTAGATTCCATTTTCACTTCATCGGCCATTTTAATCATCCCACTTACACATATATTTATCTCTCCTTCTTTTCTTTCCAATGTATGTTTCAAGGTCAAGCAAGGAAACTCAACAAATCCACAGTACAAGTGATCGAAAGCATCTTCATTGCTCACAACAAGTTCGTCTGGTAATGGGATCAGATACACACACAATGGGATGTTGACTCTTACATCTCCTCCGTCAAACCCTCGTATTTTGTTGAAAGTTGCATTTGAAGCACTAAGAGAAGATATTCTTCCTCCTTTCGCTGTGGATTCCAAATTGGTCGAATCAACAAATATGTCACTCCCCCATCTGGCTTCGTTATCTGTGAACGAGGCAGTGATTGAATAGTCTGCATTTTCTTCTGACACAGTCATAAAAATTCCACCGCCCCTTCCTGCAGTTGTTGAAGCAATGCAGTTGCGAACTGCTGTATTATCAACCTTTAAGCACCCTGCTGAACCTATCTTTATTTTCAATGCTCCTCCTTTCTTTGAAATTGTGCTGCGACATCCATCAATCACACATTTGCTCATTGTTATATCTACAGAACAGTCACTTGAATCCAAGAGTGAGCTCCCATCAGATGCCTTTAAAAATTTGTAAAAAGAACAATTATCAAATTGCAGCGAAGTAATTGTATTTAAAGGAAAATAAAATAAGCTTGTTTTACTGAATGCTTGACCCCATTTCACTTCGTTCATCTTTATTTCCCCAGAATCCAATCTTACAAAAGCTGTTAACATTTGGGTTTTGTTCGAATGCATTGAATCCATTGAAATATTCAATCTTCTTAGCTCCATCAATCCTGTTCCTTTCACTCTGAATAACAAGGAATTTCGACCAGCAACACTCGATGAGTCGTGAATTATACTCATATCAGTCACCGTTTCTGATCCATTCTCAACAGAAAAGAGGTTCAATCCAATGCTTTCAAATTCTGTCTTGGCTATTGTTCCTGAAACAGAATGACCATGAATGATTATTGCTCCACTACTAATTTCAACACATTTGCCTTCTACAACTGTTCCACTCAACACCTTGATTTCATTCACAAATCCAGAAATCATTTGAGTCAGACAATGACTGATAGTGAGGCATGCACAGGATTCATTCAATCCACAGCTATAGGTGTCTTTCGCATAAGGTTGTGTCAATTTGGAGGATACAAACCTGCATTCACCTCCATTATTAGGCAGCCATACGCTTTTATCTCCGTCTGCATAATATCTCACACCTTCTGTTCGTGATGAATAACAAGAAACAATTTGGGAATGTGTGTTGTTATCATAAACAAATATGTCATTGCCATATTGTGCCGTGTTATTGTGGAAAAAGCAAAACCATAAAAGATTTCCATTATACCCATTTGTAAGAATACTTACGGCTCCTCCTTGAAAATTTGAATGGCATCCTTGAAAAAGGCAATTTCTCAAAACAACTTTATCTGTTGCACTCCAACTAATATAACCTCCTCCATCAGAATTTCTGTCATTTCCATTGCAATTGACAAATGAACAATCCAAAATGCAATCTTTCGAATTTATTGTGTTTGATCTCCAAATTCCCAATCCTCCGCCATCATTACCCGACCAACCATCTTTGAACAAGCAGTTCTCAACTAAAACTTGAATTCTCATTCCTTCTAATTCTGCACCGGCTCCTCCATAATTTGTTGATGCAACGCAATAACACTCAACAAATGTGGAATGTTTCACCGTGCATTCTGCAATGTTCAAAGCAAATATTCCCCCTCCTCTTGTCATAGTCGCATTGCATTTCACAAATGAAGAATTCTCAATTGTTAACTTTGCATTAGAATTGTCACGCACATACAGTGCTCCTCCACATGGAGCAGAACATTCATTCCATTCAGCATTCATGAAGCTCTGTGTTTCTGTAGTTGACAGTCTTCCAGTGTTTTTCGCTCTCTGATCCACTCTTTCGTTCCGAATGAATGTACAATTGTTACACATAAATGAATTAGATCCTTCTGTTCCGCTCGCTATCCCTCCCTCAAGCACATTCATTGAATCTTCAATATGACAACTCTCCGTTATACTCATTGTTGTCATCGATTCTTTTTCAGTTTGGACCTTCTCTGCTTCAGAATTTTTTTTTGTGACATTAGCAAATATGCAGTTATTGATGAAATCACACGCTCCGACTCCAGCTCTCAGAAAACTTCCATTCCCACAAAACAAGAAATCTTTCCAAACACAGTTACTCGTAAGTAGGGAAGCAATATCATTGTCGAAGTTGACAATGCTCCTCGAAAATACTCTATTGGAAGATTCTTTAGCAGATGAATTTTTCAAAATTAATGATCCAAAGTTGAAGATAACATTGAATTGATTTTCACTTTTAATCATGAAATGACAGCATATGATTGAAAACGATGATTGTGCGCCAACAAAAAAAGAATAATTGTAACATTGCTGTAAAACCGTTATTGAACATAATTCTATTGATGCATTATGAAAAAAAAGCGTGGAATTTAAAATACTTAATTCCATTCGATAATTGCTCTCATTCGGTAAGTTACCCTGTTGGTTTAAAAATTCTTCTATATGCACAATATGTGCATTAACTACAAAAGCCGTAAGTTGTAAAACAAAAAATAAAACAATAAACATCATTTCTTTTATATGAAAATGGGATAGTCGAAAAAAAAAAACAAAATTTTCTGATTTGCATTGATTGTCATTTAATTTCTTTCTTTCTTTCTCTTTTTTTTTATGAATGCTTGTGTTGAATAAGTTCTGAATGTCATTATTTTTCATTTTCAACAAATTTCAAAAAATAGTGTTCTTATCGTTATGATATTTGTTCATTTTCTTTTTTTTTCTTTTTTTCAATTCCTTCAAAAATATTCTTTTGAAAAAAGAAATACTAACAATATATATATATATATATATTATTGAACAAATAACTTTTGTTCACATGATTAAAAAATGAGATCGTGTAAAACATACTTTGCTATTTGATAAAAATAAAAATAATTTTTTCAACGGCTAAATCATTGCAATAGACATTTATAATAAAATCACAGAAAGGAACTAAAATTGTAGTTTAAGATGGCCTCTTCTATATATCAAAACAGGGAGTCTAATTACAATATCATCCAAATAATTGGTGAGGGCTCTTTTGGTAAAGTATTCCAGGTATCAGTCATTTATTTATTAAATGTTGCGTTTAATTTTGAACATATGAAATGTTTAATTTATTTAGGGAAGATTGAAATACACCGGCAATATTGTGGCAATGAAATATATTTCAAAGTTTGGAACAAAATCAAAAGACACAAAACCATTAGCACAAGAAGTGGATGTTTTAAGATCGCTGTCGCATGAGAATATTATCAAATTTTTGGATTTTTTTGAAACGGATACAGATTTTGTGCTTGTTACTCCCTTTGCTCAAAGTGATCTTTCTAAATTGCTGGATGAAGACAAATCATTTTCAGAATCTGAAATTCGCTGGATTACCAAACAGCTAGTTTTTGCGCTGAAATATATTCACGAGAAGAATGTGATTCACAGAGATTTGAAACCACAAAACATTCTTATTGACTCAACTGGAGTTATAAAATTGTGCGATTTCGGATTTGCGTGTATCATCGAGCAGAAGAACTCAAAAAAGCATTCAATTAAAGGAACTCCACTTTACATG
The DNA here is from genome assembly GCF_001643675.1 of Monocercomonoides exilis. Taxonomy (NCBI): domain Eukaryota; phylum Preaxostyla; order Oxymonadida; family Polymastigidae; genus Monocercomonoides; species Monocercomonoides exilis. The sequence goes on from NW_027150573.1 coordinate 936,345, forward strand.
GCACCCGAGATCGCAAACGAGCAAAAATACACATGGAAAGCAGACCTGTGGTCGCTTGGTGCCCTTCTATATGAGCTGTATGTTGGCGAGCCTCCATTCAAAGCAGATAACTTCATATCGCTGCAGCGGAAGCTTAAAGAGGATGAGGTGCAATATCCAGCAACAATGTCTCCCACATTCACATCATTTCTAAAAGGGCTTCTCCAAAAGGATCCAGAAAACCGGTTCCAATGGCCCGAGCTGTTGAACCACCAGTTCGTTGTGATGCAGACAGTCGAGCGGCACACGTTCACCAAGTTCAATCCAGGGCAGAAGTTCCAGCAAGCGTTCAACGATCTGGACAACAACATCCCCATCGCCCACCAGGAGTTCCAGCTGCGCGAGCCTGTGCTGTGGAACCAGCAGGAGGAGACGCTGAATGCGAAGAGGAGGAAACTCCAGGAGTGGCTGAATGAGCGTGCGAAGGAGCGAGGAAAGGAAGGCATCCACATTGAAAAGGGCTCATCTGCTGACAATGATGGTTCATCTGGGAATTCTTTCAGAAGTTCCACAAGTGCTTTCGGAGGAGTATGCTTCGCTGAGTCCAAGACACTGCCACCTCGCCCGTCTTCGCCTGTTGTTTTTCCTTCGCCTGGGAACTCTTCTCATTCTGCACATAAGCAGGCGTTCACATTTTCACCTTTTCTCACAAAAGTTGAGGATGAAGACGACGATGAGGAGGAGGAAGAGGAGGAAGAGACGGAAGAGGAAGAGTTGGAGATTCACGAGGCGTTGAGCAAGCAGCCATCAAAAAAGAAGCTCAAAACCATCGGAGAAGGGCAGAGTGAGGAGCCGAAAAAAGACGAAAAGAAAAGCGAAGAAGAGGAAAAGAAGACGGGATCTACCCTTGCGCCGTTGATGCTGCTTCAGCAGTCAAAACAGCAACCAGCTGCAAATGGGAGGAAAAGGAGCAGTGGCGACATAATACTCGATATCAACATGGCAGACATTGAGAAGAGCACAGACGGAGACGAGAAGGAAGATGGGAAATCTGAAGACAGCACTCAAAAGAAGCCAAGTGGATCAGACTCAGCGAGAGGCTCAAGCAAAACAGACGAGACAAGCAAAAAAGGGGAGTTTGTGGAGGAAGCGCAGAAGTATTCGGAGATGCCGATGATATCTGAGCTGCCTGACTTTACGTGGATTAGGCGGGACCAGCAGAGGAGCAAAGAAGAGAAAGAGGACGAGAGAGAGCGGAGGAGGAGGCTGATGATGGGGCTGTATGACAGCATTGAGAAGGGAAAGTATGATGCGACAAAAGGGATGATGCCAGTAGCAAAGGTGAATGCAGCAGAGTGTACGTCGTTTGTGCCTTTGTCTTATTTGGACTCGTTTGTGCCTGTTGCTGATGTGCAGAAAGAGAAGGAATTGGAAGTGATTGAGGAGATTAACGAGGAAGAGGAAGGAGGAGGAGAAGAAATGAGAGATGAAAATGGAAATGTTGAAAGAGAAGCAAAAAATGGACAAACAAACGATGATGGTTCTGCTTCGACTGAAAATGAAGGAGTAGACACAAATACAGAAGAAGAAAAGAGGAAAGAAGAAAGTGCAAGAAAACGATTTATGATGATTGATGATGAAGATGAGCTTCTTGAACAGATGCTGACAGAATCAGTAGAAGAGGAGGAATCTCAAAAAGGTGAAGACGAAAAAGGAGGAGAGGAAGAAAATGAAGATACAAACAAAGAAGAAGCAGACAACACTGGCTCTTCATCGAAAGATGAGCAGAGCACTTTGATGGAACATGGAGAAATGATGTCAGAGATAGACACTGAAGGAACAAAAACAGAAGACACAGAAATAAATGGCAGAAATAAGGAAGAAGAAGAAGAAGAAGAAGAAGAAGAAGAGAAATGGAACGAAGAAATGGGCAAAAATAATCAGAATGGAGACGACAATGAAAAAATGAAAGGAGAAGGAGAAGAAGCAGAAGATTCGAATCTGACTGAAATCACCCTCAACTTCCACAAGTCAGATGGAGGTGTCATCTCCTTCCAGATTAATCGGAATGCGACTGTGCTGTCTGCAAAGGAGAGGCTGATCGCAGAATTGGAGCAGAGAGAAGAGTTTGCTGGACAAGAGCTGAGCCACGAGCTGGTCATTCTGACGGTGGAGGGGGAGCAGCTGCTGGAGGAGTACACGTTAGAAGAGTACGAGATCGAGAGCGGGACAGTTTTGGGGCTGATTGTGATTCCCAGAGAAGCCTTGATGGACGAAGGGAGGAAGACATACGACACACTCCCTTCGAATGTGCAGAGTGGAGATGTTGCCACACCGTCTGAGGGAGGAGACATGACAAGCACATCGAAGGAAACAGAACAGAAACTGTCTGAAACAGAGGAAAAACAATTGGATGATATTGAAAACAAAACGGGGGATAAGCAGACACAGCTGAGTGTGTCAGACAACAACACGAGTGAACGAACAGAGGACGGCCTTCATCCACAAGAGGAGGGAAAAGCAGAAGAAGAATCACACGAAAGGGAGGCAGAGGAGGAAGAGTTCAGACAGCTGACACATCATGAGTCGCTTCCGGAGCTTCATGTGACAGATGAAGGGAGGTTGCAGCTGAGAGAGAAAGAAGTCTATTCGATTGAGAAGCGACTGAGTATTCAGATAGACATACCAGAGAAAGGGCTCGAGAGGAAAGTGGAGCTGGAGATTGACTATGAGACAGAGGATGGAGGAGAAGCAGAGCAGAATGAAGACAAAGTGACAGAGGCAGAAACTGAAGCAGAAGGAAAAGTGAAGGAGAAGATGATAAAAGGAAGCGAAGGAGACAAACAGACATCAACTGAAAGAACAGAAGAGAATATTGAAAAAGAGTCGCTGATGAGAGAAGAGAAGGAGATAGGGCAGTATTTGGTGGAGGAAGAGGATGATGCAGAAGAAGAGGAGAGTTTTCAGTGGGAAGCAGAAGAGGCAAAGCGGATGATGGCGATGCACCGAGCAGAAAGTGCACTCTATTTTGAGCAGATGAAAGAGGAACAAGAAGAAAAGAGGAGAAGAGAAGAAGAAGAAAGAGAAGAAGGAGAGGAAAGAGGAGAGGAACAAAAGGAAGAGCAAATGCAAAGGCAAAGGCAAGAGCGAGAACAGGAACAAGAACAGGAGATGGAACATGAACCAGAGCAAGAAGAAGATCTGAACAAAGCCGGCAGTTTCAATGCGGCAGAAGGGATGAAGAGGCATGTGAGGAGACACAACTCGAGCGAGTCGAAGCAGACAGCCAGCACAACGTCAAAGGAGCAAGGCGACTCGAAGATGCTTTCAGACAGCGAAGACTTCATGATCAGCATTTCGCGCTCATTCGACACGAACAAGCTGCGCAGCGGGGCGAAAGAAGGGTCAACTGGGAGCACGCCAGGCAACGAGGACAGCCTCTTCAGCAGCAGCAAGAGCGCTGACGAGGACGACACACAGAAAGGAAGCGAATCTGAGCGCACATACACCATCACCACGCTCGAAGGCAAGGAAAGCCCCGCAGATGCCTCGCAGCGGAAGGAGAGTGGGACGCTGAAGAGTTCTGAGGCACTCACGTCTCAAGCAGACACCAGCGACAGCCGCGCCATCTCGTCGCTGGACAGATCGACTGCCACAATCTCCACGGCAGAGTCTGCTGCGTCTACTGCCCCACTCACATCATCCACCCCTTCACTCACTGCTTCTTCCACGTCTACTCTCCCAAAGACTCAGATTGGGATTGCACGTGCAGCTGAGCCTTCTTCTTCCTCCTCCTCTTCTGCTTCTGCTTCTTCATCTTCACCATCTTCTTCTGCTTTCACCTCATTCAGCTCTTCATCCGCCCCGTCAGCTGCAGCCCCTGCAAAGAAAGAGCAAAAAGGGCCTCTTCCTCTTGTCGTCATCCATCCTCCTGTTCTGATGACACAGCCACTATCCAATCAGCAGCCCCAGCTGAAAGAGACACAAACAGCAGCACTTGTCATCCATGAGCCTGTTGATTACACCAACCCTCCACACACATCCCCTCATACCCCTCTCACCAGCTCCCCTGCTGGCACAGGCGCCTTCCCTGTTCTTGAGCCTGCCCAGTCCACCTCACAGCCACTCCTCCAACCTTCTCTCTCTGAAGTCAGCACCTCTTCTTCTTCTGCCTCTTCTTCTTCCTCCTCTTCCTCATCATCGTATCTTCCTCCTTCTCTTGGCCCTTCTTCCGAGTCGACTTATCTCACAGACCCATCACAGCGCTTCGCCCAATCCAAAGCGCCCATCGCCCCACCAGAGCCCATCATTGTCCCTCCTCCACCTGCCACGCGCATTCCGAAGGAGCTGCTGATATACTCACACCGCGTGCTCCATCACATCCAGCCACAGCCACTCTCACAAAAAGCGGATGCAAACGAGCTGTCCTTCTTTGAGCACACGCCACACTCTTCTCCTTCTGCCCATCCGATGCGCCCTGTCCGCGCAGCTGCCAGCACCCGCACGCTCCATCCATCAAGCACTGCATACGCTGAGCGCCCGTCTGTCTCGGCAATGATTCCCATTCAGAGAGAGTTGGATAAGCAGATGAATGAGACATTTGCTATACACGATGTTATATCGCCGGACATGTCTGCAAAAGTGTCGACGATTGTCAGGTCATTCACAAGAGTGCTGCTCAACCCGCAGATCAGCGACAACGATGGCTTCCTTTCTGCTTACATCGTCTATTCTCTTCTCATACGCTCAGGTGTTGTCTCGCTCACTCCTTTCTTCTTCTCCAGAACAAAACCGCTTGCTTTGTTCCCTCATCCACCTAATCTTCTTCCTCTTATTCTTTCTTATTCTCAGAATCCAACATCTTCCTCTGGCTATTCATCATCATCCTCTTCTTCTTCCTCCTCCTCTTTTCGTTTCCCCAGCAGTTTAATCGGCTACTCCTCTTCTCTTTCTCCTCTTCCAGGCAGCACCCCATTTGCTGATGCTTCATACAACCTGCGTGGAAGAGGGAGAGAGAAAGACAAAGAGAAAGAGCTGGAGAAGATGAGAGAGAGAGAGAAAGAGAGGATTTGGCGGACTGAGCGGCCAGATGAGGTGTTGGGGTATCCAGCCATGCCATACGACAACCTGTGGATTGAGTCACCTGTGTTTATAAGCACTTTCCCTTCTTTCTGCTCCCTGCTTCTGCCTTCTCTTCAGTCGTTTCCTCCAAAACTTCCTGTTAACATTTCTTCTGCTTCTTCCTCTTTCTCCTCCTCTTCTTCTTCCTCATCCACATCATCTGCTGCTGGTGCTGCTTCAACACCTTCTTCTCTGTTTGCTCCTCTTCCATTTACTTCAACATCCACTTCTTCTGGCTCCTCTTCTTTCTTTCCTTCTCCCTCTCCTTCTTCATCCACTTCTTCTTCATCTTCCTCCTCCTCCTCTTCTTCCTCACAATACACTGTCCCGTCCATCAGAAATGCTACTCTTCGTCCAATCAACCTCATCACAATGGATTCTTATCCGCTCTCATTAGACATGCCCCCAGGCATCCCCAGCCCCAGCTACTTTTCATCATCTTCTTCCTCATCATCATCATCTTCTTCTTCTACCTCTTCTTCCTCCTCCTCCTCCCACTTTCGCATCCACCCTTCCTTCCTCAACCTCCTCCCGGACACCACCGCCAGCGCCCTTACCTTCCGCACTCTCTTCCCCCCTGTCCTCTTCCCCTCTCCTCCCATCCCCACGTGGCTGGCTGTGCGGTGGGGCGTGTGCCGATGGATGCATCTCTCTGAGGCTGTCCCGCTGATGCTCGCCCTCGCCAACGCCTGTGTCATCAGAGCTTGCACTGTCCATGTCCCTGCTCTTCCTGCCTCTCTCACTGTCCCTTCACTCACTGTGGATGGCATGATGGCTGAGGTCGCTCTGTTTGAAGAGGAGCTGGCGATGTATGCACAGGAAGCAGTAGAATCTTCTTCTTCTTCTTCTTCTTCCTCATCTTCGTCCTCTTCTTCTTCTTCAAGTCAGACTTCCTCTGCCTCTTCTGCTTATTTCCCATCTGTTAACACAACACCCACCAGCCAGTCAAAATTCAGCCAGAACGAAAGCTATTTCTCCAACGAGATCTTTCCAGATGCCAATTCGCAGCATCATCTCTCTCCACTCGATCTCTCCTCCTTCTCTCCCATCTTCCCCCATCTCTTCAATAACAACAACACATCCTCTTCTTCCTCTTCCTCTTCATCCTTCAAGCACTCCTCCTCCTCCTCCTCCTCCTTCCACTCTCCCTCTCCTCCTCCTCAAGTCGCTACCTCTGCCTCAGCCTCCACCCTTTCCCTGCGTCCACAGCCATCCTCTTTCAGTACTCCTCTGCGCTCCTCTTCTCTCCGCCAGTCGCTCTCTCTCCTCTCCATCGACTGGTTCGAAGTCGGCCGTCTCTTCCTCACAGCCATCCATGGCTGCACACACCTCATCCGCACTTTTGGATGCTGCTCACGTGCTCTCTATTCCTCCATCATCGGCTCCTTTTGGAACGGCACATTTCGTCCTCAATGGGCATATCGTCCTTCATCATCATCCTCTTCTTCTGGCTCTTCTTCTTCTTCTTCAGCGCCTTCCTCAGCCACATCACGCAAAACCCTCAAAAAGTCCTCATCTTCTACCACATCTGCCTCTGCTGGCATGGTCGATGCTCCTTCTGCCTCCACTGCCCAGCTGCCAGATGTCTCAGAGAAAGAAAACGCTCCTTTTGAAGAAGAAGTCTGGCTGAATGAACTTGTGCAGCTTGTCGCGCCTTTCTTTGCGACCTTCTTCCAATGCCCAGATGAGCATCAAACCTCTCCTCGTCCATTCTGCTCCTCCTGCTTCTCTTTGGAGCACCCTCACTCTCTCTTCCACCTCAACATCCCCGTTGCTTTCTCTCCTTATGTCACATCGCCTGCTTCCCAGCTCTCTCCCACATCGCCCTGCGACTCTTCTTCTTCTTCTTCTTCTTCTTCTTCTTCTTCTTCTTCTTCTTCTTCTTCTTCTTCTTCTTCTTCTCGTCTCCCTCCTGTCTACTCTCAAATCCTCTCCTCTCTTTCTGAAGACCCCTCTGTCAAGCACACCACACGCCCCACCAGCTTCCTCCGCTGGCACCACATCCTCTCCTTCGTGTTCCCCTTCCTCTCGTTCTGCCCCTGCTGCTCTGTTCTCCCCCGCAACACCATCACGCACATCCTCTTTGCTGCTCGAATGACTCACAGAAAGATGGTCAGAGAAGCTGAGCAGATGGCTGCAATTGCTGCTATGTCTGCTGATCAGGGCTCTTCCTCTGCATCTTTGCAGTCTTCTTCGTCTTCTTCTGTCTCATCTTCTTCTTCGTCTTCGTATGTTTGTGCTTCTTCTTCATATTATTATCCTCCTTTTGCCCCTTCTTCCTTCACAGCCATTTCACCTGGTTCTTCTTCTTCCTCCTCCTCCTCATCTTCTTCTTCCTCTTTCAGCTCCTTCACTCCATCCATCTCTCCTGTCTATTCCGTCGCAGATGTGCCCTCTGAACGGGAATTAGTGAAGAAATATGCTGAGCTTGTGTCTGACATCCAGAAAGCTGCCATCGACTGCCTCAACACCGTCATCGAGTCTGTCGAGTCACTCGGCCAGTCTGCCTCTCTCTCTTCAGTCACACGCAACCTGTTTGTGAAAGCAGTCATTACACACACTTCAATCAGCGCCCAGCAGGCTAATGCTCCGCTCACTCCTGTTAACCACCTCGCTTTTCTGTCTGCTGCCAAGTATCTGCCACACGATGCACCAAAAGGATCAACAAAAAGACTGCTGCAGATCAGCACCTCTCCCAGCGATGCCTCTGCAGACAACGACTTCTCAGCCAGAAACCACACATTCTCACCCACAGGGCAGATGGACACAGCGCCTGCCTTTTTGGACCCACCGAAGACGCCTCGTGGGATGGGCGCATCTCAACAGCAGCTGCGCCACGACTCACGTTCAGGCAGAGGAGGAGTGCGGGTGAGGGGCAGCGATGTCTGCATGCATCTGAAAGCGCCTCATCGCGTGCTCCTCTCCACACCACTCAACATCGTCCAGCACATCACACGAGAGCTGCTACCTTGTCTGGGCGCTGTTCTGTTTGGCGGCCGGTCGCGTTGGGGTGCCACTCATCTGTCTGACGGGCTGTGCTGTGTGCTGCATGGGGTAGGGGAGTGCAGCTGTGTGAGAGAGTGGAAGTCTCCGATGAAGAGGGGGATGACTTCAGAAGACGTAGATTTCATCTACTTGTTTGAAGGAGGGAACAACGTGGGCACACACACAACTCTCAATGGAGATGCCCAGGGAGCTTCTTCGTCTTCTTCGGTGGGCGTGTCGCAGCTGGACCAGTCTACACAGAACTTGTCCATTCAAGAGACTGAGCTATCTACGCAGCACAGCACTAGCATCAGTGCACAGTCGTTAACAACAGACAAATACTTGGATGCCCATCCAGCACAGCAAAAGGGGAATGCATCAGCAACTCCTTCTTCTTATATGAATCCTCATGCCCAGCTGCCAACGGTACCGTCAATGCCTGATCTCCCTTCTGCAGACAATCCTGATCAGGCAACCATTTTCGACCCACCCGCAATCACACAGCAAAAGCCTTCTAATTCCTCCTCTTCCTCTTCTTCGAATTCCAGTCTGACTTCGAACTCGCCTATCTTTCCTGCAATGCACCAGCCTTTGGGCTTCCGGCAGATATCGAGTGCAGCCGTCGCTTCTTCTTCCACCACGCTGACAATCGATCCGAAGAGGCCTCGCTCACACATCCTGGCAAAGACGTACAGAAACATGCGTCTCCACATCCATCTGATTCTGTCAACTCCGCCTCTTCCTGTGCTGCCTGGGAAGTTTGTGCACGGTCTCCTATGCACAACGTCATCAGTTGTGATTTCGCTGCTTTCGTGGCTCCTGTTTCCTTCCATTCAGCCCATCTTCGAGAATGTAGACACACTTTTCGCAGGAGAGACAAGAGGCGCCTGGGAAAAGAACAAAGAATCCATTGCATCAAAGGAAGGAACCAAGTCAACCAAACGAGAAAAGCCCAGTGGACATCTGTATCCCACATACCGTTCGGCATCATCCTCTTCTTCATCTCAATCTCAGTCCCAGTCTGACTCGAAGTCTTCCTCTCCATATGGCTTTGATCCCTATCAGGCACCGCAGTGGTACTCGTGCAGCCGCTCAAGCTCCATCCCACACATGCCAATTGTAGAGTCCTACATGCAGACATCGAGGGATGTGCTAAACAGCCATCTGCCTCCGTCTGCTGTTCCACCTGCTGCTCAGCAGCGCTTGTCCTTCCCAACAAGCCTGCATGAGCTGGACACGACGACAACGTTGATGGTGATCTCACTGATGAACAGCGAGTTCTTCAACTACGGCATTGTGAATTCTGTGAAGCTGGAGCAACAGACGAGCCAGACGCGGATGATTCTGGTGGAACCGCAGCTGTCACACTTCCACAACAGCATCCAGATGAACTACGAGGCGCAGTCACGCACCATCCACGAGCACGTGCCCAGCACAGCGAAGGAGCTGGAGGAGTCGCTTGAGGCAGATGAGGATGACTATCCGTACTTACCCCATGTTATCTCTTTCATCATCGAGTGCTTCCTTCAGGGCATGTTCTATGTGTACGAGACAAACCGTGCATCACCAGCATTCACATGCAGACACGGGATGTTTGTATCGATCTGCCGTGTTCTGCTGTGGGTGATGAAGATATCTGACTCACATGACATCCAACTGCACATCGATGGAGCAGACACACTCACTCCGAGCGATGTGAGGCTGGTGGATTTGATGGCAGCACTTCTGCTTATACCACTCTCCACAGTTATTGCCAGGCAGGACATGATGATTGGACTGCTATCGAAGAGAATCCTTGCGCGCTACTTGACTGAATCCACAGCTGACTCGTCTCTTCTCGATGTCTCCACATCTTCTCCTCCTCACTCTTCGGTGGGACTCGATGAAGGCTCATCTCCAAATGCTTATTTGAATGCTGAGCGCACTTCATCATTCGAAAAAGCGTATGAAAAGATGTTCCCTCAGAACTCGAATACAACGCCTAGATTGGGCTTTGGCGGATTGCCAAGCTCAAGAAAGAGGAGCGGAGTGGAAGAAGGAAGGAGGAAAGGAAGTGAAATGAAAAGAAGAGAGAGAGATGTGCTGAACAGCCCTCTGCTTGTGATTCTGGCCGGGTTGCTTGATTTGGAGCTTGAGTGCCTGTCTGTCTGCCCGTACATCAATCAGAGAGGAGGAAATGTTCATCTGCTGGAAGGCGGGCAATGCTTCATTCCTGATCAGACAAGCGACATGAATTTGAGAGAGCTTCTGCCAGACAGCTCGATGCACAACAGAAACAACATCTTCGGCGTGATGAATGTGGAGCATCACATTGTGCTTATCATTGCACTGTATGGAGTGTTGACAGAGGTTTCGACAAGCAGCGGAAGCAGAACTTACATGATGAATGAAGCAATTGCAACATTAGAGAAGCAGTCAATTCTGCCCTCATCAGCTTCAACACCGGGTATTCCTTCACCAGATTCCTCTGCTTCCTCAATCCCATCTGCCATTCATCCTTCTTTGCTGGCCTCGTCAAAGAACTTCATTCACATCTCTGCTGAGCAGTCATCCGTCCGTGCCAAAAAGCGCAAACACTCTCCAGCATTGATTAGACTCCGCTTTATTATGCTTCGTCTGTCTATGAACTGCAATCTATTTGAGCCAGTCATCACGTTCCCGCCTTCTCCTTTTGACAGAACAGCTCCAACAGCGGCAGCTGGCGGATCCTCCATCGAATTTGGCATGCCATCATCTCTGAGAGAAGAAGACGAAGCTCCCACAAATCGATCCAAAAACCCCAAATGGGTACCAACCTTCCAATCTCTTGCCAGCAATTCCTCAGAAGTGGACAATCAAAACTCTGCATATTCGGCCTCAAAGCTTTCCAGACTCGACATTAACCGGCCGGAGCCACTGTTGCACGTTTTGCGGCCAGGTGAGGAAGATGGAAAAGGAGCGAATGGCAGAGGCAACACAGCAGAACATAAGCTGCCACAGGAAGTGACTGTGCCAATGCCAACATCGACGATGCAGCACTGGCGCGATGTATTTGCAGAGCAAGTGCGTCTTTCGATCTTCTCGCTGCCAGCACACATGCTGCGTCTGACGTCCATTCTGTCGCTTTGGATACCCCACGAATATCCCCACTCGCCAATGGTGTCTGCCTTTATCTGCATGCACAACACGTCTCTGATCATGAACGATCCGCTCCAGACAGTCCTATCATTCGTCAGGCACCACACTCCCTGGACACCCCGTCAGTCGCTTGCCATTTACACAGAAGACTACCGACGAGTGCGCGTTGTGCCGACATTCTTTGAGATGTACTACGAGAACATCGGCGGGGCACACGGAAGCTCGTGGCTCAAGTTTGCACAGCAGCTTCCGCTGGACCTGCTCGACCCGTCGACTGCGAAGGAGATCAAGCGAAAGCTGTCGCCAAAGACGATGTATGAAGTGGCACGTGAGCAGAACGCACGAGGAAGTGGGCAGATTGATCCAGAGATGGCAAGTGAGGAGAGCAAGCATCTGTATCATGTTGTGTTCAGATGGGGGTTGCCTTTCCCTGCGTCGCTGGTCAAAACGAAAAAGAGGATGCCTCCAAAGCAGTTCAATTCAGCCATTGCAGTCACTTCATCGACAACTGCCAACAAGTCGATCTCGGCGTTTCTGAAGGGATCGCAGATGAACTCACCAGCGGATGTTTCGTCGCCCTCGAGAGTTTCTTCTCTGAAGGCTGACTCATCAGAAGATTATTTCATTGGCAAAAAAGAGAGACACAGCAAATCACGCAATATTTCTCAAACAGGAATTTTTGATCCAATCACACAAAACTCGCTGAATGAAGAGAAAAAGCATCAGAGTTCCCATTCTCTCACAGACTGCCTTCTTCCTCATTGGGATCAGACCAGTGCTGCACTGGCTGGGCATCTGTTCCGCCATCACCAGAACACTGTGTCTGCATTGCTGTGCAGCTTCTTCGCTTTCACTGAGGCCATGTGCTATTCCTCTGACGACACAACAGGTGACTCAACAGCGTTCGACCTGCCAAAGCCGTCGAAGCTGATGCACGCTGAAACATCGCTGCTTCCAGGTAGCATCGCAGCAGTGATGCCATCAGAGGCCTCTTCGAAGTTTGCCAATGTTTCATCGCCTGTCATGCCTTCTGCTGGTTCGTCTGCTGAGCAGCCACAGATTGTGCTCACCACTCGCGATTCGCTGGTTGTTGCGCCTGTACAGGTGAACACATTCAATGTATTTGGCGGGACAAACAGAATGAGAGATATTCTGTCTGGCTGGTGGTCGCTTTCTGTTCCACGGTTGTTGAACCCAGCCAACAAAGCACAGCTTCTGATGGGACGTTCTTCGCCTCCGATTGTCAGAGAATCGCCAATGCCTCTTCTGCCCCCGAGCTCCTCTCCATTCCCACACAGCTACCAACAGAAGAATCTGAACCAGAATGTATCATCAGGAACAGCAGCTGGTTCAAAGGGAATGGCTGGCAGTGCAGACAAACCAGGGGAAACAGAAGAAGGACGATGGCTTTGGAGTGGCACTCTTTCTGGGCTGCCGCTTCTTCCTGTGTGGAGTGTTTCAGGCAACATGTTCCCGTTGAAGCACACTTCAACATCCACATCAACTCCTGTCTTTACCACTTCCACAGCTGAGTCTGCTGCTTCATCATCTACCAATTCTTCTTCGTCCCAGCGTTCTGTTGTGTTTAATCCTCGTGCTATTCGTGTTGCACAGGCTGATCTCCTGTCTGTCTTCCAGTTTCTGTCGCACTGCAAGTCACTCACTTCGCAGCTGAACTACGAATTGGAGGAGATTGTCAACTCGTCTTCTGGATCGAGTCTACTTCCTTCTTCAATCGGCTTTCTTTCTGGCATTCCTCTGTTCTTTTCTTTTCCTTTCATCCACTTCTCCACATACATCCGAAATGTTGTCACAACATCGCATGTTCAGCAGTCTGCCTCGCGAATGCATCTATCAGCCATCCCAACTTCCGGTGAAGATCCATTTGACCAGATGCCGTATGTGCATCCGTTGTCTCCACCTCCTTGCTCTCCTTCTTCGCTCACAGCATCCTACTTCGAGAAAGGCCAAGCGGATGCCTGGGAGCACAGCAACGAAGAGGTTGCGCAGAGGCAAAAGAGACTCTATCTGATGCAAGGCCCACCGAACAAGAAGCTGTTCCCGCACTTTATCTCTTCCCATTTCTCGGTGCATTCAGACACTCCTGTTCTGAGGATGGTTGTGTCATCGCATGCATGTTCAGACACTTCTCCCAACTCAAAGGAGCTTTTGATGCGCCAACCGCATCTGATGCCTCGAGCCAATCGCAAAGAGCTGTTTGTTGGATTCGGAAGCAAACCATTCTCTTTGACGCTCGACTCATCGTTGCAGTCAACGGAACATTCAGAGTCTACCTTGTCTTCGTCTGGAAATCCTTATCAAAGCAATGCAGCTGCGCCGATGGTGAATGAAGTGTCACCGTTTCCTGACACACTCAGCGACACTGGCAATCCTGTCTGGCTGGTCGATATTCTCGTGTGGTTGGGATATGCCATCTCATCACCACCACCTGTGAGTTACGGCTTTGGAGGTGGGATTACTCCTCTTTCAATGCCGAACTGCATCTCGTCAGGATTAGCTTATTCTCCAGTTGAATATGCGCTCTCCTTCTTTGCCAGAGTGACACGTGAAGTGCTGATTCATCTGCAGCGCGATCCACAGACAATTGAAGAGCAGGCAGCGTCATACATGAAGCTGGACACTGAGCATGGCATTGTCGTCCCTCCTTCGTCGCATTCACGCTCATCATCACCTCAGTCGCTGAGCAGACACCAATCAATGAGAGAAGAGTTCACCAGAGGCAGAACGGGCAGAAGGAGAGATGCAGCAGTACAGGACACTTCTCCGCAAAGAAACCAAATTTCGAAGGAATCACGCGATGACAGCGAGTCTGGTGCAATGACAAGAGGAAGGAATCTCTCGCCAATTGTTCAGTCTCCACTGCGAAACAGTCAGAAGAACAGAAGCAGAAGCAGCAGTGCTGACTCTCCTTGTGATCTGCTTGGAGCCGCTGATCTGAAGCAGAAGCAGATGGTTGATGCATTTGCTGGGCAGAGCATCCACAACGCAGCATCTGCTCTGTTTGCTGTATCCAACGAAGACTTCGACCAGAGCTTTTATCTTCTTCATCGAAGGCCTGCTTTTGTTCGTCCGCCACCAAGTGTGTCCATTCCTCATTCATCGCGACTGATGCTCGACTGGTTTGGTTCTCATTTTCTGTACAATGCAGCGCTGCCGTCTGTGCAGAAGTCTGTAGCATCTCCTGTTGCGTCTTCTGTGCCAGCGGGTGAGTTCTTCCCTGCTGTGCATCAGTTGGAAGGGCGCGATCGGAACATTCTCCCAATTCAAGCACGCAACGCCCTTTCCTTCTCTCGCTCGCACGAAGAGCTGGCAACTGAGCGGAACAACGTTCTTTATCTGGCATCACCAGCACAGTTTGTCACTGTCCCGCTGCTTCTTGCCAATCCATACAGTTTTCATGCGTCTATCATGCTTTTCCTCCTCAACGGCACATCGCTTTGGGGCACTCTCATTTCTCTCATCGATCCTGCTGTGTTTTCTGTTTGTCCTTCTCCTCTCTCCTTTTCTGTGCGTCCGCCGCTCTGCTCGTATTCTCCTGTGAACAGAAAGACTCAGCCATTCTCTATTTTGATGATGACTGACCTGCACAACATCGACAAGACTGCACGTGCACAGATGGCTGATGCTGCTAAGCTTCCATTATCATCTTCTGCTCCAAACGAGCTGACCATTAAGATACCGTCTGTGAACTCGAGAGAGGCACAGCTATCAAGTGGATGGGGCGGTGGAGGATCGCCTTGGAGTCGTTCATCAATGGGGGAGCAACGGTCGCGTCTACGTGCTTCTCCTGTGAAGCCCTCTTCCATTCCAGCCAAGCCGCTCTTTGCCCACTTTCCGCACCGCCACTCGCCTTCTTCTGCGAGTGTGGATCTGTTCTCCTTCATCGCAGCTGTTGGCGCCTCCCGCTTTGAAGTGCTGTCTGTGCGATCCTTCTTTTCAGTGCTGCTAATTATGGAGTATGTGCTTGAGGCTGCGACTAAGCTGTCTCGCATAAGCGTCGAATTCAACGGTATCTTCCGCTCAGCAGTCGCAACAGCTGCTTTCCAAAAAAGGACTCAAAAGCTGAATTCCCAGCTTTCGCAGTTCGGTGCATCACAATTGCACTCCTCTGTTTCAGCACAGCAGCAGTCTAATCAGCCTGGCACTTCTTTGACGCTTCCAGTCATCCATCCGCCTTCAATGCTTCCATCTGCTCAGCCCGTCCAGAACTCCTCATCATCTGAGCCATATCTTTCGTTGGTTCAGCCTGCTCCCTCGCTTCATTCACTGAGTGTTGCCTTTCCAGTGGCTGATCCTTACTGGCCATCGTCTTTGTCCTTCTTCATCCACAACAATGGCCACACGCTCCATGTACTCTCACAGCTGCTCCGCCCAACAGCCACAGACGATGCGCTTCGGTGGAAGTATCCGCAGAGCTTGATGGGGTCGTGGTCGATCTTTGCAGAAAGGCAGAGGAAGGAGATTCAGTCTGTGTGGCCACTGCTGATCAACAAAGTTTGGGATCTCATCAGTATTCCTTTGATGGCAAAGCAGAACGAGCTCATGCTGAACAGTAGTGTTTCGATCAGAGTGGAGAAGACGGGGACGTATCAGGACTACGGGCCATCGATGAAAACACCTCTTGTTTCTTCCGCTTCTGGAGAGATACACAACAGCCCATCGTTTTTGCATCACAAAAGCTTCCTTCTTCCACATTTAAATTCTGCTTCTATTCAATCTTCTTCCCTATCATCGTCATCATCATCTTCTTCTTCTACATCTTCTTCCTTGTCAATTCCGCCTTTATCAAAATACACGCAAGAGCAAAAGATTCTGTTGGACAGAAAAGTAATGATTGATCAAGAACGTATTTGGATGCTTGAATACAAGCTGACACATTCCATTGAGAACAAAGGGAAATCCATCATTCCCGACAACCACTACCTCTCATCTGTGCGTGTCCTCTCTGACAACGGAGTCATTGAGAGCGTTGTCAACACGCTGCGCACTTTCGTGAGAAAGTCTAAATCTCCCAGCGCTTTTCTCCTCCGCTCCACAATCTATTCGCCATTCAGCCTATCGGACTCTTCAGAACAGCAAATAGATTCTTCAACTTCTCCAACAAGCGACGAAGAAGGAGAACCACAAGAGACATCAGTGCCAGCTGAGCAGGCGCTGCTTTCTGGAGGACAGATTAACTCAGCTGAAGTCGATAAGCAACCAGCACAAAAGACAGTGAGAGAGGAATCAAAGTATAACAATGAACTTAACCGAATGCCGCTTCCTACCAAGATTATTGAGTTTGAGGTGATTATTCCAATACATGGTGGACTGTCATTGACGCAGTTTGACATGCTCACATCTATCCTGACATTCCTCGTGATGCTAATTCCACACAACCGCCTGGCGAAACGAATTGCTCGGCTCGACATTGCAGAGCTGCTGCTAAACAGCACAACTTTTGTTTCATCTCTTCTGCTTTCGAATTCTGGCACTCATTATCCGCTCATTCCTCCATACGATCTGATTGGCTGTGCTAATTCTGCTTTTGCCACTTCGCGAATGGTTGAGATTCCTTCCTCTTCCTCCTCCTCCTCCTCTTCTTCTTCTTATGTGGGAGCGCCAGACACTTCAGCTACTTCTCCTAGTTCCATTGCACCATCTTCACAGTCTGCTCACACTTCATCTCTCAGATCATTACCAACATATCAACCGAGCCCTGCTCTGAACTCTCCTTCTTATCCAACCCATCTCCGCACAAATGACACCGAGCAGAAGGAGAGCAGCGACATCTTCTTTGAAGTCTTTACGCCACCTCAGTCGTCTTCCATCCCCTCTGCCGTGGCAATAGCTACGCCTCAGATGGGAACACCCCCCACATCACTGATAATCGACAACCCGCCGTTTCTGATATTCTTCCGTCTGTCTTCTTGTCTTTCGCAATGTCTGACTCTCTTAAACTTAATAGCAACTTACAACCCCAGCATCATTCATTATTTGACTACTCAGTCTTATTTTCCTTATCTTCTGATTACGCTTGCATGCGTTCCTGTTTATTCTCCTTCTTCTCCGTTGGACAATACTCTTATTCCTTTTCGATCTGTCAATCTTCGCGGATCTGCACTTCAACTGGCTGTAACTCTTTCTAAGAGCTGCTCCATCCTTCATCAGTTTTGCAAGAAACTATTACAATTTAAGAAGGTTGTTCAATGAGAAGGAAAATGCAAGTATTTATTTTTACACACATGTTGTTATATAATTGGGCATTTTATGAAATTTGCCTTTGGTTTTCACCTGGTTGTAATTTCACTTCAATTTTTTGTTTGTAAAGTTATACAAAATAAATCTATCTATGTACAAGGAAGGTACTTTCTTTTAATAAAAAGTATTCGGATAAAAAAAATAGATAGTAATAAATGCAATAGAGTTTATTTCAAATGAATTGTGAATTCTGATAATTTTCTCCACACTTTATACACTTTTGGACATTAGAAAACAAAACGCGTTCAAGTTTTTTTCACTTAATTTTAATAACGGAAGTTCCATTTTTTGATTCTGTTAATATTCCGTGGGAAACATCTCACGAAATGATACATACAAGTAATAAAATAAAGTAGTTATTTTGTGAAAAATTTTCACAAAAATATAATTTTTTTTTCTAATTCCGAAGAATCTCCTGTTCCAGCTCCAAATAGATCAAAATCCAAACTATCTGATTTATATTATCTTTCTTCAGCATCTTCTTCATCTTGAATTCCCAAAATATCATTAATATCAGGAATTTCTTCGTTTTCATCAATTCCATCATCATCAATTTCCAATTCAAATTCATCTTCAGATTGAACATTTATAGCTTTTTCCATGAATTTTCCGTTGGATAGCAAACCTGATCTTTTCACAATGAACGTTGCAAGCACTCCAGGAATAAATCGCTATCTCACTTCATATCTTGGGGAAAATGATCGCAAATGTGCCCACATTCCTTCTGTAGCATTCGTATTGGCTTTCGTAACAGTATCAATGTTATGAAGTTTGTGGCAGACGGTTTCGTGTGTATAACCAATTCCTCCTCAAAAAGTGTTAGCTTTCCACTCGTCGCTGATAATTGTTGTTCCTTCTTTGATTTAATTTTTAATTATAGGGATCAAAGTCTCTTTATTTCGATTTGGTTCAATGACCACAAATTTTTTTCCTAATTCTTCTTTGCCTTTTCGTTCGACAGCTCCATATATGGGTAATTCTTTTTGAAAAGTCGCAAATGTTTAATTTTCAAAGAAATCAAAAATTTCATATCTTGACCAAATTTCGGTTCCCGCTCATGCAACTTCACAGGAATGTGTTAAATAGCATTGTCAAAATTTATCCTCCACATTGGTGAAGTCACATGAGAGGGGTTTGAAATTAGATCAAGATATGAAATATTTGATTTCTTTGAAAATTGAACATTTGCGACTTTTCAAAAAGAATTACCCATATCCACATCAATTTTTTCTGCTTTCCTAATTCAAAAAATTGTTATATTCAATGAGAACAAATTCATATTAATGATCACAGTATTATTTATTGACTTATAAACCTTTTTTGTATTTCTATCTCCTTCATGCCGCTTCATCGATTTCTTCTCTTTTGCCAGTCCCTTCAATTTTTATTTCTGTAATTTAAGAAATTTAACGCAGTCGACGTTGCAACGCTAGTCCAGTATCCAATCGTCATTTGAGATTCATTGAGCATCATCCCGATTTGCCAATCTTTGATTTCCAGCCAAAACATCGAAAGGATCATCAACACTGTTGAAATCGGTAATTTTGAAGACTCTAAAGTTGCATTTTTTAAGCAGGAAACACTTTTCTTGTCCTTTGGACGCTTCAGGATTCTAGAATGTCCCCTTCCTTTATTGATATATTTTGCTTTTTTGCAGTGCTGGCAAACTGCAAATACCTCAGAAAAATGTTGTTATATCCATTTCCAAGATGATTCTTCAGATGAAAATGTCTCATAAAGTGCTTGGCATTCCTTTTTGAAACGTTTTTTCCAAGAAATCAAATTATTTGTCGAAAAAAATATTTGTGATAATACCTATTTTTGATGTTATATAAATATGTTATATTTCCTTCTTAATCCAGTGGATGCAAAGAACAGACATAGAACATGTGTGATAATTTTTGATATCGTATTTTTCCATGCAAAAAATTCGGTTCGAAAATATCCCTTGAATATCAACAAAAGAATACTGAAAAGTGAAAAGGCTTTAAGAAATATTTCTTTTGCTTTATTTGAGCTTTTACATTTGTTTTGACAGCAGTTAAGAAAATTTAAGGCATATGAATACAAAATCTCTTCCCCAAAACAAACAACGTTTGAAAAACCGATATTAAAAAATTAGTTATGATTTCAAAAATAATCACCCACATAATATATTTTATTTCTCAGAATCAATAGATCGCAAGAATGCTTGAAAGAATCAATAATATTGGGAATGCTTATTTTAAACTTTGTCAGTTCGTTACTTTTTTTTTCACAATTATTTCACTTATGAATAAAACAGGTTTTCCGCAATAAAAAAATGCATCTGAACCTCCACCGATAATAAGAATAATTATGTGGACAAATAATCTTTGTTTCCAAAAAGAAAAACTAATTGTTTGCAAGGAAATTGAAAAAATGAATTAAATAAAAAAAACTTTCAATAAAAACACAAACAAATTTTGTGAATTGTCAACTTTTTAATGGGACTTTTTCCTTTATTGGCTCTTTTTTTGTTTATGCATGCCAATCATTCAATAAAGCAAGATGGACCTCAACACTCGGATGAGGGTGTTTATCAAACGAGCACATTAAATTTCTGGTTTGTTTTATAAATTTTGTATATTTTTCGTAGAGATATGGGACGAAATTTTTTGCTTTATGAAATTTGTTCCACTCAATAATTTCTTTTATTTTTCTCAATTAAAACAATTTTCTGTATTTTTTGCATGGGAATACAAGACTTATTATGATATAATTTCAGAAAAAGTTTGGAACAAATCTTTTTTTTTTTTTTTTTTTTTTTTTTTTTTTTTTTCACAAAACCTGAAATTTTATCCCATATAGCAATTTTTATTTATTTTGAAGTGACTTTTTTCAGCCGAAGATGTATTTCACAAATTTTTGAAATATATTTTTTAAAACTACTAGCATTTTCCATTTAATATTCAAAATCTTAAGTTTAACAACTTGTTTTTTCTTGATTTTTTCACATTTCATTTTTTTATCAACATGCGAACACAAATTTGAAAATTTCTTTGTTATTAAAATGAAGTGTTAAAAATAATAATTTGATATGAAAAATGCACACTCTTATGAAGAAGTGTGGTAAATGTTGAACATCAAATTTTTCTATTTGCATCAAACAAGTGAATGGTCACAACATTGAATGATCTGCGACCATGCTTATTTTGTTTTAATGAGTTTGATGCAAATAGAAAAATTTGATGTTCAACATTTACCACACTTCTTCATGAGTGCATATCAAATTATTATTTTAACACTTCATTTTAATAACAAAGAAATTTTCATGTTGAGTGTGAAAATTGTTAAAAATGCTAGTAGTAATTTTGTGAAATCTCTGAAAAATATACAAAATATAATAAGTCTCCCATGCAAAAATTTTTAATGAGAAAAATAAAAGAAATCAATCCAGTGTTGAAAATTTCATTGAATGATTGGCATGCATAAACAAAAAAAGAGCCAATAAAGGAAAAAGTCCCATTAAAAAGTTGACGCTATTCATTATTTCAAAACAAAACGGAATCCTGATAATTTTTTATTCAAGTTTGAAGATCTGAAAAAATTCACTTTTGGAAAAAAAGAACAAGTTTTGAATTCATGATTATCCAATCATGAATAAGAAAAAATTTTCACGAACTCAGGAATAATCAAAACAGTTGTCATTGTAACTTTCGAAAGAAAAGAGAGAGATTTAATATTGAGACTATCGTGGATTGATGTTTCCTTCTTTCATAAAAAGAAAAGGATAATTGAACAACAATTTAAAGGATTGTTCATAGTGTCTTCTTTGTTTCAAGAAAATGAAAATGATGAAGAATATAATATATTGAAGTCGATTTGCTCAATGCAATTTACAAAAAAATATACCATAATTTCCATTTCGGGAAAAATTGCTCTGGAGAATTTCTTATTCTTTTCGATGCAAGATCCGATTTTGACAATATATATTGAATGCTTACGTGATGTGATTGAATAAAAACGAAAAAAGCAAATGAAAACAAATTCGAGCATCCGCAAATATAAAGCCACTTTCGAATGTTTATATCATTATATAATAACTTATTGAATACATGCAAATATACACACAATATACATGCAAAAATACCTACAAAAATGCATACAGATAACAAAAAGTGAATTTCAAGGTTTTCACAAAAATTCAGACAATCATCAAAGAACAATGCAAAAGCTCCAAACAAAAGAGATCACTTCTCGTGGAGTTTTTCTCAAAATAGAAAGATAAAGCAATTTGGGGATCCACCTATTTTTGTGGAATGAACTCTGCATCATTCATTTGCGAATGTCTTTTGAATAGAAACACGAGGCTTGTCAACTCTCTTCAATCTTTCTCATCACAGAATTGTCAAATTTAGCTTCGAAGAAATAATTCCCAATCAAATATGAATTTATTCAAAGAAGTTGATACTTATTCTGTTTTTATAAAAAGTGATTTTTTATTCTCTCTCAATGTTTGCTGAATTTATTTGCTCCATTCAGCATGTAACGTATTCGCTGTCGCAGAAATACCCATTTGTGTCTTCTACATAATCAATTGCATCAGATGCTGTAACAATCATGACTCCGGGAGGGAAGCGCTGAAAGAGTTCCTTTTTCATGTTGAAGAGAGATGGTCTATCAGAAGGAAGCTGTGCAAGGCATTTCTTCACCACATCTTCAAAACTCGATTGCACATCTCCCATCCTTGGCCTCTCTCCATTCACGATCTTATCTCCTGCTATCACTGCTTCATACTCCCCAAATGGAATATCCAATGTCAGACACTCCCACAGTATCATCCCAATCGAAAATACAACTGATTCTTTTGTTGCACCCATCTTCTTGTTCATCAGCAGTTCTGGCGCCTTCCATCTCAAACATTCTTTTTTGAAGCCATCTTCATCCTCAAATGCTGATGAGGGCAGAGAGTCATCATCATCATTATCGCTTGCAGAAGTCACAATAGTTGATGAAGAGATGGATGATGAATCAGAATCGCCATCAGAAGAAAAGTCAGAATGCATCACAATGCAGATCGTCATGTGCTCCGAGAACAACACAATATGAGGACTCAGATTGCCCAACGATTGAAGTTGAAATTGACATTCATCAAACGAATGGAGTGCCCCATTCGCCACCCAGAACAACACCTGGGCAGCTGTGTGTTCTCTCTCCTGAAGTGTGCCTATTGCCATCTCCTTTTTCTCATTCTTTCCATGAAGCAGCATGAATAAAGAATCCCTTAAATCGACAATCAGTTTTTCATGTGGCGAAGAACATGCCATGACATCTACCAGATTTGACATAGAAGAAGTAGTTGGACACAAATCTTCCATTCGAACAAAGGTAGTTTCTGTGTCCGAAGAGTCAGTGCTTTGAGAAGATGGAGAGGAAGATCGTTTTTGTAATTCAATATCATCTTCTTCCTTTTCATCTTCCTTTTCAAGTACCCATTCAGGGATTTTGTCTGAATCCTTTCCAAGAATATATTCTGTCGATCCACTCTCACTCAGCAAATACTCTTCTGACTCCGAATGCACCATTGTCTTCACAAACACCCTCTTCTTTGCATTCTCTTCATTCTTCCTCTCTTCTCTCATCCACTGCGCCTCTGGTGTCATCTCCATCGTCACCATCTCAAACGCCTTCGGATCCTTTCTGATGTTATCATTCACAATTTCTCTCAAATCTTTGTTCTCTTTCTTTGCCTTTCTCCATCGAATGGTTACAACAATTGACACAATCAAAACAATCAAAAACAAAATTGCAAATACCACAACAATAATAATCCAATAAGGCACAGTCTTGTTTCCTCCTTCAACGATCGTTTCATTTCCTTTTGCTTTTGTTTCGCTTGCATTCTTCAAGATGAATGGCTGCGTCGATGAAAGAGATTGTGCATTTCCAAATAAAATTAACACACTCACTTCGATTTCATTTCCACAACTCCTGATCAGATCTTTTGCAACAGTCCCTTCAACTTCTCTTTCTGACAAAAACCCATCCTCATCAAATACATGTTTTTCAATCTCCTTCTCTTCTCCTTTCCTCTTCACAACTGAGAATGACAGATTGCATGGAACAAAAAGCATTCCTTTGAATGTCAGCTTCATTCTATCTGTCTCTTCTTTTGCTTCTATACTTTCTAACACAGGAATAAAAAATGGAGAATCTCTCTCAGAAACAATCCCTTCAAAACTGCACACAACATTCAACATCCAAAGAGAAGAATTATCCTTCAATCCATCTCCTCCTTTCAAACTCACAACATTCAATGTTCCAGAATAAGAACAGATGATATTTCTTCTCAATGATGGATATCCTTCAAATGATAGATTGTTATTCAAAAACTCTCCTTTCTCAATTATCACATTTCCCCCACTCATTGTTATTCCACCTTCAGCTGAATTCGAGATTGTTGTGTCTTTCATCATTACAGAACTTTTCGCAACATCCACAAGAGATCCAGACCATCTGCACATCTCTTCTCCATCATTCAAATTCTGCTCATTTCTTTCCTTTGCACTCCCATCAAAAATGCAGCTTTCCATTTTCACATCCAAACTATTCTCCACATTCATCAATTTTCCTTTTGTGGTCTTTGAACTGACTCCACCAATTGTGCAATTTGTTAATTGAATTGTCTTTTTCATTGCCAAGCAAGATATCAATGATTCTTCATTTCCCTCAACTGTGATATTTTCTGAATGAAACTTTTCCATATTTAGTTGTCCACATTCATTAATTTCAACAAGCGAATGAGAAACTGTTGAATTGCTAATCTCAAACAAATAAATCACTGAAGGAAGCGATGATGAAAGATATATTGAAGATTTTTGAAGAATGAGATTTGACATTGTGCATCCATCAAGTTGTTCTTCTCCTTTTTCCATATTGATAATGTTAAATGGAATATTTGCATTCACAACATTTCCTTCTTCTATTAATCGTTTTGTAGTGAATGAGCAATTCATTATCTCAAGAATTCCTCCCTCTGGTGATATCAATGATTCATGTTGAGAAATGAAATTCGAATCAAACACAAAATTCACTCTCACCAATGAGACTGTTCCTGTTGTTGAAATCAAAGAATTCTTTTCACTTGTTATCTCTGATTTCACTTCAACTTCACACGTTTCTCTGCTCTTAGAGCTCAAACTCATTTCCTTCAAATTAATCTCTTCCTCAATTGCGCTCTTGGTGTCAATGTGCAACAGACTCACATATTCCGAAGTCAGATGCATTAGTCCATAATCAATTGAATAACATGGAAGTGTGTTTGTTCCACATTGTCTCTCATTTGATCCATTCACACTGCTTACAATGATAGTGTCGCTCTGATGGATAGTCACAAATCCAATCAGATTTGTATCTTCTTTGTGTTCGCAACTATCAATTCCACAGATTGCATTAATTCGTGAATAATTATTCTCTCGAAGATCGAACTGAAATTGACTTTCATTGATCTGCGATGTGATGTTGAAACATTCAATGAAAATATCATTTCCCACTCTTGCTGTATTTGAACTGAATTTCATCCCCACAAATGTGAAGTTCAAATCCCCTCTTTCCTTTGTTGCCAGATACACTCCTCCTCCTTTCCCATTGACGCAGCTGCAATGACTGATTGCTGAGCCAACCATTTTCATTGATCCAGATGCACCCAATGTGAAAAAGATTGCTCCTCCTTTTTCACTTGTTTCTGCTTTATCCTCTGTGATGTTGCTCGAATTCACAACCAAACAAATCTTACTCTCACTTGCAGACTCCAAAATGCTTGCTCCATTATCACTTCTCTTCACTCCTGAAAATGATGATTTCTCAATCTCAATATTTACACATTCTTCATTTTCTCCATTTATCTTCAATTCTGGTTCATGTTTCTTGATTGATAAAATGCATCCTCCACTTTCATTCAATGATTCCACTCGAACATTCACAAAATGGCAAACAACTCCAAAATCATTAATTGCAAAAATGCTGTTTCCAACATTGCACGATTCCATCGACAAATCATTCACTTCCATACTTCCTCCAATCACATCCACAAACACACAATCAAACCCATTGCCCATTCCTGCTTCTGAATGGAATGAGCATCCAGTTATCACCAAATCTCCTCCTTTGTTTGAAATAATTGTTTTGGCTGAATTGTCAAATCCAGATGCCAGTTGAAGTTTGATGTTGGAAAATTCAAGATGATCATCATTTTCCATGAAATATTCCAGTTGACTTCCAACTGACATTTCAAAATTCAAAGTTGCTTTTGTATCTTCTTCTCCCATCTTTACACCCTTTTTGATCTGATAATTGGACACATTGAATGAATCTCGAATAATTGTTGATCCTTCAATCTGAATTGTTTTCATTCCATATTACTTTTCCATGTTTTCCATCCCTTTCCACATTGTGAAACACGGTTCTTCCTCACTTCCACAACGCGCCACATCAAATCCTTCAGATGAGATAAATATCTCAAATGAGCTGAATGGAATCAGAAACATGAACAAATCTTTGTTAGAATGAAAATTATCACTTCCAACAAACAGAGTTTCATCATCCTTCATTTCAGAATAATCGAAGTTGAACGAAGTGTTTGTCACAGAAGAATTAAAATCCTTTCCCAAAATGAACATATTCTTTCCAAATTCTGCCTCATTCCCATCAAATATCAAATCTCCTGATAACTCAAACAATTCATCTGCATCAGCCATATTCATCATCACCCCTCCTCCACATCCACTGCACTTGCACTGACTGAATGTTGTTGTCCCTCCACTGTGCGATGTTGAATCTCCAATAAGAACCTTGCTTTTTGAAGAGACAAATTCAATCTTTATCCCTCCTCCATTCCCGTTCTCGCATTCACATTCTTCCATCGTTGTGTTCCACACCACAAATGTCTCACTTCCCTTCACGCTTTTTGCCATCACCACTCCATCACCTGTTGTACGATTCACATTCCGAATTGTCAAATTCCCCAGCAAACTCTCTCCAGTTGACGATCCTGCTGATGATGGTTCAGCGAAAAGAAACTGTGATATTCTCATATTTTCTATCTCCACATCAATCGTCTTCAATTGCTTCAGAGCCACTTCAAACATAGATGACGAGATTCCACTCCCTCCTGATGTCGAAGAGTCGATCACCACATCCTCCAGCGAAAGAGCCCCGCTCCCCACAGACACCACAAACACACTCGGAGATGGGCTTCTTGTCGCGTTGTGGTCGATCCCCACATGCCCCACCTCCAGCCGACCAGAAGATAAACTGAACAGAGTAGTTGCAGTCGAAGAAAGAGAATTCGTCCCAATCACACTCACTGTCTTCCCATTCCCTGTTATTATTATTTTCTTTTCCCCAACATTGATTGTTGTCCCTTCGCTCACGTGCCTCCCACCCAGCAACGTGATTGTAGAGCTCAGCTGAACCACGCTCGCCTCCACAGCATGCCCCATTGTTTTGCATGGGAGCATTTCATATTCTCCACATTTCTCATTTGAATCATCTCCATTCACTCCTACAAATCGATCAAAAAACTTGTCCATTAGCCATCCCTTCTTTTCTGTCTGCTGATATGTCCAAGAACTTAAATAGAATGAATAGCATACTCTTTTCTCATTGGTATTAGTTGTGTATGATTCATAGAACGGATTATTCGATGAAAAGAGATTGTATTGATCTTCAAAATACACATCGTGTCCATATGGAGTTGCATCAGTGCATCTGCAATCGTGAAAGATGAAGAAATAAAAATAAATAGAATTAATCGGATGAAATTCTTGGTTTGGATTAAAAAGAAATCCTCCTCCCCATGACATTGCATTGCACGAAATGAACTGGAGGCTCCTCATTTTGATTGCAGAAGGGGCATTATCGCAACACATCCCTCCGCCAAATCTATCTGTCAGTGAGCACGAAGTGAATAAGCACTCAAACACACAAGCGCTCTCACCTTTCCCATTTTCTGTTCCAATACAGGAAGATCCAGAAACCTGAAAAGAATTAAGAAAAAGTCCTCCTCCATTACTATATGCCTTACAGTTCTGGAACTCGCACCCACTGATCCTGACACATGTTGAAATCGAATAAGCATGCATTCCTCCTCCTCCACTGTTTTGTGCAGAACAAGAATTGAAAGAGCTGTTCTCGATCTTGAAAGAATATATAACATAGCACAAAACTCCTCCTCCTCGACTGCATGCATTGCAATCATTGAACGAACAAAACTTCACTGAAAGCGTTCCTGATTCCTTGTTATACATGTAAATCGCACCACCACTCGAAACTCCATCCGAAATAGAATTATTTGTCCCAGTTGTTTTTGAGCCATTCCACACACACCAAGTGAACGAATTTGCCCCATTGTCTGTCTGATTTTGTCTCTCTGGCTTCGATGGATTCCCTTCGCTTCCTGTATATGCAACATTTCTTGTGCGACAACATCCAACAAAAGAGGTGTTTGAAACAGTTAAAGAAGTGAAGGGGTTGTTGAGAGAGGGGGCAATTCCACCATCATACACATCACAAACCGATGAGAATGAACAACTGCTCATCAGGCATGAGGTGTGAGGAAATGAAGCTGTTGGAGATGGACATGCATCATTTGCTGTTGAAATATTGAAAAAAGTGAGTTTGGAGAGAGATATAAGGGTTATGGAAGGTGAAGAAAGGAATGGGGCTGTTGACACACAAAATGAAGAGAAATAAGAGGAGCAAACAGAAACATAGCATTTCTCAGAAATCTCTCCTTCCATCACTTTTGAAGAGAAAAGAGAAGGAAATGTTTGCTCATCTGAAGCAGAAGACGATCTGAGTGAAATGTTGGTGAATAATCCACAGCTCCCACGCAAATCAAAAAGGGGTATCCCTCTCTCAACTCCAATCACACATCCACTCACCTCAACAGAACTTCCATCCGATGCCCTGAGCACACTCTCCCCACCTCTTTCCATCAATCCCAATGAATTCAGTTTCATTGATGAATTGGCTACAACAACACTTCCCTCAACCCAACTCCAACCGCACACACCCTCCTTTCCCCACATTTTCCATTCATCGCAAAAACCCCATTTTTCACCTTTCACAATCTCTCTTCTTCCTTCATTCCATTGTTTTGTGTATTTCTTCATTGTTTTCTCTTCTTTCGAGGTTTCTCTTTCTCCTTCTTCTTTTCCTTTAATGCATTCATCAAATAAAATGTAATCACCACATTTGTTGCTTTGAGCCTTCTCTGGCCATGCGCCTTCAGGATAATTCATATTTTCAACTTTCACTGATTCCTCTCTAAATCCTGCTCCATCACTTGTGGTACCCTTGCACATGCACCCCACACTAATTATCCATGCGCAATAAAATATTCCTGACACCGCAACAATCATGCCTGTCCAACTGCTTTCTTTTCTTTTTTCTATTGCAAACTAATATGGGCACTTCTGTTTAATATCATTCAGCTTTTGTTGAACATCATATTATCATATGGAAATAAATATTCTCCTTTGCTTGTTTTTCAACATTTCATTTATGATCCAATTAATAATGGAGAATGATTCATCCATTTTTGTTGATGTTCTGATATTTCAGCCGTCACTCTCCATTCAGCGATTTCTTCTTCTGAGATGGAACAACATATGATTTAGAGCATGTAATTTTGTTGACTGTATTTTCATGAGAAATGGAATTTGGGAAGAAATGAATGATGTGAAAATTTATGAAAACAGATGAATAGAAGAGGAACGAATGATGAACATTTTGTAGTACTGCACCACATATAAATGGATGTTTTTTGGTGGATTATTTGTGATATTTTTATTTGAAGAGATTTTTGATGTATTGAAAGAAATGATTGTTTTTGCTCAGATTGGCTGAAATGGACACTTTTCACAGAAGGGATGGGATGCATGGAACAAGGTCATACGAGCATTTGGGTTGGGTTTTTGATGTGTTTTTATGGCTGAATGAGATAGAATTTCAGTTCAAGGGAAAAAGGATAAAGGTGGAATGAGTACAAATGGATATGTTTTATTGACGCAAAGTGGTTGCAGGGAATGACTGAACTTGCAATCGGTGTGCTATAATCTCTGTTTTATATGACATTTTTCATGAAAATACTTATTTTTTGCTTTTAATTTTTATTTTCTCATTTGATAGGATTTTGGAAGTCATAAGAGAAATGGCTGACGCACTCTATTTGCTGGGAGAATTTGTTTTGGAGAAAGGAAGAATGAAAAGGAAAATGAGGAGGCAGAATCAGATTGAAGAATAATTAAATTGAAAATGGATTAAAGAAGAAAAGAACAAACTGCAATAATGATCGTGAAAGCAAAGAATGGAGAAGATGCCATTGAAACAATTCTTTCGAACATTTTTTGTTTATCATTCATCAGCATCGTTTTGAAAGAGGAAATGGATTAACGTTCACTCATTAACATATTCAAAGGTGCGACAAAGGCATGATTGAAAGGAAAAGGATTTCTTCTTCTTCATCATTAAACGCACATCAAACATCATCGTCATCCTCCACACACAACCTTCTTCATCATCATATGCTGTATCAGAAAAGCATCAAAGGGAATGCTTATCAGGTTAATCGACTAAAATTCAACTCATTCATTTAGTGATTGAACTGATGAGAAAAGAAAGAGGAAATTGAAACAACATTTTTCATCATGTTGCTTCTCATTGGCAGTTGCACATCAATTTCTTGAGGTCACTGCCATTTGCGATTGTTTTCTTCTTTTATCTGCGCTGCTCTCCTTATTTTACTCGTCCATCTTCTTCTTCTTCTACTACTACTTCTGCTTCTTCTTCCACAATCCCTTCCTTCACTTCTTCATCTTCTCCTCCTGTATCCATCCGTTTTATTCATCGTTCTGCTGCGTCTTCCTTCCCTCGTCTGCATTCACAGGAATGGAAGGGGCAGAGAGCCAGTTGGAAGAATAGGCAGATTTGGACTCGACTTTTCTGATCCCGCCGAGAAAGAAGCGGAGCAGCGAGACAAGAATTGTCGCTATTTCTCCACTTTCATCATCATCAACACTATCATCTTCTTCTTCATCTTCAATCATCTCTTCTTCTCAAACAGACAAAACTCGGTTGATTAATCAGCCAGTGCCATTTGCACAGCCACTTGGGACGATGCCATTTCGCGTGTCTTATCTGCCTTCTCCTCCAGCCACTCCTTCTCCTTCGTATTCTCCTTCTTTCACTCCCTCTGCTTCACCACACGCACCCACCACACTTCAAAGCCAGCCATCTACTCCTCTTCTGTCATCATCCTCTTCTTCCTCCTCTTCCTCCTCCTCTTCTTCTATTTCCGCCTCTGCAATTGCAATGAAGCTGAGCATCGTGCTGCTTTCCACAACAACTTCACATCCATCCACGTTCAGCCCAAATAATCTGCCTTCTTCATCTGATACTTCGTCAGATTCTGTGCCGCAGCGGATGAGCCAGTCTTACTCATCTGGGCGAATGATATACAGGAGACGAGTGGGCTGGCAGAGGACGAAGGAATGAAGGCATTTCACGAGATGCTTTTGGAGAGGCAGCATGAGGTGAGGAAGAAGATGGAGCAGAAGACGATGAAGGAAGAGAACAAAGGAAAAGTTAAAGTTGCTGAATGGAATGAAGAGAATGGCAATCAGAGCAGATCAATTTCGTCTTTATCTGATTTGAAGACGAACGCAGTCGAAAAGAAGTCCAGTGCTTCGAACAGATTGCCGTTTTGGAAGAAATTTTGTGTATTCAAAATATTGTTCCACATTCCATTACTGAATCTTTTTCGCTTATCAAAAATTTTACTTTTATTATTATTATTATTATTATTATTATTATTATTATTATTATGAAAGACTCAAAATGAAATGAAAGCAGAAAAAGTTTGGAACAAATCGTTCCTTTTTTTAAAAAGGCAAAAAATATTACACCAATTATTTTTTAAAAACTTCAAGTATGGTGTAGATCGAAATGTCAAATTTGCTTGATACAGCCAAAATTCTGGAGATACGTGTCAAAAGATATAAAAGACAATTAAAAATTGGCTGTTCTAAGCATCCATGCACAAATCCTTATTGTAGAAACTATCCTTCACGAGAAAATACAAATCTTAATTCTGTTGACGATGAAGCAGAATCACTTGTTTGATAAATTTTTTAATTCAAATTTACAAATGAGTTTTTTTTGACTTATCTTAAATTATTGCGTTTATTATAAATTTTCTTCTTTTCTTTTTTAATGACAATTTAGAAGAATGAAAGAAATTTTTGCCCGTTGAAAGATCTAATTCCATGTAATATAGACTATCAGACTTTTGCTGTTTGTATATTTTATTTCAAAATTTAAAGAATTATTTTTCCATTTGATACACCTTTTTTTCGTTCCAAGGAATTTGCCGAATATTGTCAAGAAGAAAGATCAAATGAAGCGATAATTGAAATAGTAGCCAGATGTTTTTCAGATCTGAATAACGTTATTCATGTATTTGAAGATATAAAAAATCCTCCGACAAGTAATCATCTTCATCGTCTAACTAATGAAGATGATTCTTCTTATATACCATCGTCTGCTTCGATTGATCCTTCACCTCCTTCGTCACCATTTGTTCACAATATTCCACTTCATTCTTCACCAATGTCATCATCTGTTTCATCGCCAGCATCATCAACTTTATGCTCCTTACCACTTCCATTTTGGAAAACAATAAACCCCACAACAATTGTTAATGTGTATCAAACGATTTTTCTATTAGATGATCCAAAGTTAACAAACACATTAGTTTCATCTACAAAACAACTTGTCAGACAGCTTTTGGAAATACGTTCACTAATTCAAGCCTCATCACAGACTCTTGCTTTGTTTCCTATTCTCCTTCTTAGCCATGTTGTTGCAGATTTTACCAACAATGACATATTGGTAAATGTTTGCATGGTGTTGTGCGAACTGGAAATGGAAACGCAGGCGACTCTTATTCGTTGGCTAGCTTCATTTGAGCCTTCCATTTTGAGAAGGATGATCGGGCCAATGCAGACATACGTATCTTTAACCCTTCTGATAACAGGGTTTCGTATAACCCCCTCACAGGGCAGAGCAGGAAATAGAAGAACCGGCACAGATGAGCCTGGAGGAGGCAGCGGGAACAGCAGAACCAGCGGAAGCAATAGCAGCAGTGGAGCGGGGGATGCTGCAGGAGAAGAGCAAGAGAGTGAAAACGGGAAGGATCAATTGGCTACTCCGAAGCAGAGGAGAAGCATGGAGGTGATTGTTGGTGCGATGCGAGTGATGTTTCGAGCGACGCTGCAGCAGCGGCAGAGCCGGCTAGACGAAAGAGGCATGATGTGCGATGCCTTTTACAACGAAGTTGTCAACGAGCGGAAGATGGGCGATGAGTATGTGCTGATGAAGGAAGGGAAATTCTCCTTCTGCAACTCGCCTTTTCTGCTGACTGCTTCCTCCAAAGCGACAATTCTGCGATTTGAGGCCCAGCACCAGCAAGAGCGCGAAGTCAGAGGGCAGTTTCTGTCGTCGCTGCTTCGGGGAAGTAATGTGCTGAGCTGTACATTGAAAGTGCGGAGAGACCATCTCATCGAAGACACTCTGAATGAGGTGTGGTTGCCAGACTGTGTGGATGTGTTTTGTTCAAATAAACATTTATTTATAATAAAAGAAGTTATTTTGATGAGTTTTATTTATAATATTCGGAGTTTATTTTATTTCGCATTATTCGTCATCGTATATTTTACAATTATTTCTCTCTGAATTCACTTACATTTGCATAGATTGAAGGCAAAACAGCATCTGAATTGAGAAAGCCTTTGAAGATCGTGTTTGTGAATGAAGAAGCGATTGACGAAGGAGGAGTGCGAAAGGAGTTCTTTGTGCTTCTGATGAGAGAGCTGTTTGATCTGAAATACGGAATTGTTGTCGATGTAAATGCATTGGACGGTGATGATGATTCAAGCACAGAAAGTCCTTCTTCATCTTCCACTCCATCTGCTTCTGCCTCTGCTTCTGCATCATCATCCACTTCTCCTTCATCATCATCCACTCCATCTTCTTCCTCATCCTCTTCAGACACTTCTACACAATCACCATCACCATCACCATCTCCTTCTTCATCTCCTATTTCCTCTTCCAACTCATCTTCTTTTTATTGGTTCAATCCATTCTATCAGGACGACCAAGGAACATTAGAGCTTGTGGGTAAGATGCTTGGGCTGGCCATCTACAACTCCACCATCCTCGACCTCCACTTCCCTCTTGTTGTGTACAAGAAGCTTCTGAACATCCCACCCACACTCGCTGACCTCGCACAGATCCAGCCAGAACTGGCACACTCGTTCCAGATGATGCTGCAGATGCCCCCAGACGAGGTGGAGTCGCTGTGTCAGACGTTTTCTGTGGTGCGGCGCGTGTTTGGGGAGATTAGGACGATCGATCTGTGCCGCGACGGGCGGAACAAGGATGTCACAGGGGAAAACAGAGAAGAGTACATCTGCTGCTACATCAACTGGTACTTCAACACATCAGTGAAGCACAACTTTGATGCATTTGCAAAGGGATTTTCTGCTATTGTGGGAGATTTGATCCACATGTTCCAGCCAGAAGAGCTCGAGCTGCTGATCGTCGGCTCGCGGGAGCTCGACTTTGAGGCGCTGGAGAAGAATGCGCAGTATGACGGCGGGTTCAGCAGCGAGCACCCGACAATTAAGCTGTTCTGGAAGGTGGTGCATACGCTGAGCGAAGACGAGAAGCGGCTGCTGCTGCATTTTGTGACGTCGACAGACAGGGCGCCGATTGGAGGGCTGGGGAAGATGAAGTTTGTGGTGGTGAGGAACGGGCCAGACTCAGACCAGCTGCCAACATCGCACACTTGCTTCAATGCGCTGATGCTACCAGAGTATCAGTCGGCGGAGAAGATGAAAGAAAAACTGCTCACGGCCATCAGAAATGCAGAGGGCTTTGGATTGAAATAGAAAAAAAAGTGAAGAGAAATTTTATCTTTTATTACAGATAAATCACGATTTTGCGGATTGTGGTCAAAGAATGTTTTATAGCGAAAGTTACTCATCATTTTACAAAAGAGATTATTCAAAATTTTGAGGCATATGCAATTATGTCGGCTGAATCCCTTTCTTCTTATACAAATAAACACCTCATCCAAAATATTTGTTTTTACTTCCTCGTTTAAACTTACGAATTATTCCTTTAAGTGTTCCACATTTCTTTAACCATTCGTCTTTTTATGTATTTCCACATTTCTTTCAAGTTTTTATTATTCATTTCTAAAAATTCTATATTTATTTGCTTTATCCACTTCACATGAAAATGAATAAAACTTTGATTTGGTCATTACTCGAAATGATGAAAGAACTAACAGTTTCGATTCATGAGGCAAATAGAAAGAAGCAAGCTAAAACGCTTGAGTGTTTTAAACAAAGCAGTAAGAATATAATGTTATTTATAAAAAAATGAAAAACTTACAGAAATCCAACAAGAGAATTACAAAATCAATAAAACAAGCACTAACGAAGACAATAAACAAGAAAAACATAAAAAATATGTGTAAATCGATAGATAACGCAATTAGGCTCCAACACGCAGACGCAATTGTAATCATTCTGTTTCCGAAATGTCAGAACAAATAAATGATAATCAAACTAATTTTCAAAAGGAAATGAAATAGGACTTAGGATAACACATTACGAGTCTATTTACTTTTAAATCAGCATCACAACATCACATGTAATCAGAATAGCCTGTTTATTCGATTGAGTCTGTGGAATCAGTGGAGTCTGTGCTTACCAAAGACGACGCCGAGTCATAAACAGTCGATGTGGACAGCGAGGAAGGGGGAAGTTGAGAAGCAACCGTGTTCATTCGGAGAGGGGAACGAGCGTAACCAGAAGATGAAGAAGATGAGGGCGATGATGATGTTGTTGTTGTTGATGTTGGTTGTGATGAGGCAGAAGATGAAGAGAGAGGAAGAGAAGTCGATATCTGTGGTGGTGCCTGTGTTGGATGGGACATTTCTGGTGCAGCTGGATACATCATCAGAAGAGAATCCTGACGAGAATGCTTCATTCGAGAAATGAATGGAACTTTTGGCTCAGCTGACAATTGAGCAGAAAGATCGTCCTCGTCTGAAGAAGTAGACGATGATGGTACAGAAACACTGCTATTGCTATTTTGCGTGCTTTTATCAGCAGAAGCAGCAGGGAATGGGTCAGGCTGTCCCATCAGAGCAGAAGTAGGGGACAAAAGATCATCTTCATCAGAGCCAACAAATGGAGCGGGGGAATCATCAGTCGAAGAGGAGGAGATGGAAAGCGGATGGAGTGTGTTCCTTCTGTTTGATGCACCAGCTGTTGAAGATGGGATGGTTGGAGATGATATTGGAATGCGAGGAGCCATTGAGTTGCTGTGGCTGTGGGAAGCAGGATATGCTTGTTTGGAAGATGAAAATGAAGACATTGCAGAAGTATTGGCAGATGATGCATCGGTACTGTTGTTGGCTTGTGCAGGCACAGGCGAAAGAGAAGAAGGCGAGGAAGAGCGAGGGACAGCAACAGTTGGAGATGAAAAGGCATCTATTGAAGGCGATGGTGGAACAAATTGCAGCGTGGCTGTGGAGATTGTGGATACTGGTGTAAATTCGTCTGGCATCTGTGCCATCAGCATCATCAGCTGCTTTTCTTTCTCTCGCGTCTCTTCTTCGTCTGCGCTCAACAGATCTGATTCTTCATCATAATCTCTGCCTTCATCCTCACTTTCGTCCATCTGCTCTTCTCTGGCACTTGTAGATGCAGACAATGAAGATGCTGGACGTGATGGCGTGGACATTGCATAGGCATTCATTTGATGTGCATTGCCTCCTTCAACATCGCCCATCCTCTCCATTTCTGCAGGAAGCTGAATCGGCGAGTTGCTGTTGTTCA
Source organism: Monocercomonoides exilis (assembly GCF_001643675.1). NCBI lineage: Eukaryota > Preaxostyla > Oxymonadida > Polymastigidae > Monocercomonoides > Monocercomonoides exilis. The sequence goes on from NW_027150573.1 coordinate 972,743, forward strand.
TTCTAAACGAACCTTGTCTGAAATGCTTGTTAAAGAAGCTCTGGGGAGCATTTTCAGTGGCAGGTGAAGAAGGTTGCAAAGATGTGAGTGAAGGCGAATGCAGAGACGATCGCTGACGTGGTGTCAGCAGCATGTCCAATGTCATTGGCTGGCCAGCATTGGGCTGATAGGGTAGAGAAAGGGGAGAATTGTCTGCCTGTTGCATAGTCGGAGATGTGGCAGGAGAGTAGCATGGATCGTATGTGCGCAGATTGGCGAAGGAGGAAAGACGCGGAGTGAGTGTAACATCGCCAGCAGTGATGCCGAAGATGTTTGTTCCGAATTGCAGATTCCACCGGCGGGAAGATGAGACGTGCTGGTGGGGGGAGATAGAAGAGACTGGCGAAGAAGTGGGAGAAGCAACAGTGAAAGGAGAAGCTGGGCGGGAAGAAGGAAAGAAGAGTGCTTCAACAGGCTCAAGCGACGCAGACGGCGACGCAGCAGAGGAAGAAAAGTTGAGAGTGGTGTTGCTGAGGTAGTATTGTGGAAGATCTTGTGGATGCATCACAATCATGTTGCCTACAATGGAAGGAGTTGCATTGTCTTTGATGGAATGGAGAGAAATGTAGATGAAAGGCGTGCCTTCATCATCACAATCAAAACTTGGCTTCTTTTTCTTGTTGATTTTTGTCTTTTTTCTTGGTTTTGTTTTTTCACCCATTGAATCACTTGAAGATGAAGAAGAATTTGTCATTTGTACTGCAACTGTTCCATTGCTTGATGAAGCACCTTTTGACTCATTCTCTTCGTCCTGGGGTGGATAGCTTGCATTCTGAAACGAGCGAGAAAGATATGGTCGAGGTGCAAGCAGATCAGAGGATGTTGATCTTGAATGTGCTGGTGAATTCTCTGCAACATCAAGCAAATGATTAACTGTAGCAGAAGATGGAACCGAACCAGAAGAAGAAGATGATGATGATGATGATGATGATGATGATTCAGAATCAGCAGCACTTGTTCGATTTGAACTTAATTCTTGATCAATACTTCCTGCTTTGTTCAACAGTACTTCGTTTCCATTGTCTGGCCGAGTATTCTCATTGGACTGATCCAAATAGCTTGGAGACGTCGGTGGAGAAGGCGAAGGAGAAGAAGCAGAAGTATTCCCGTTTCTTTGCTCGTTTGTGTTGTCACCGTTGCCCTGCATTTCTTGAGCAGTTGCTGATTTGTGTGGCTCAAGCAGAGTGGAAGGGAACAGAATGTCAGCCAGCGATGTTGTATTTGTTTGTGTTTGATTGTCCTCATCGAAATCATTTCTTGTTCCTCTCCTTAAATCATTCGCGTCCTTCTCCTCTTCATTTCCTATGTCAGCCATCTGCTTTTGGTTGAGCATAGATCTCATCGCAACAGGGCGTGGGCAGCCGAAGCCAGGAAGCTGGTTTTTCTTTGCGCTTTTGCGGCGATACGACTTCAGCCGCCCGCTTCCGTCCAACTCGACAAACTGCTCAATCATCTTCATCGGCAGACTCTCCATCTTCCTCCGGCGCAGACGCACATGCGGTATTCTGCCCCAGAAGGAGTAGTAAGTGTACTGCGGAGACGGCTTTGTGTCACATTTGACAGTTGGGCGGCGGGCAGACGAAGAGGCTCCAAAGCCAGAAGCAGTTGTTTGCACAGGTGTCTTGGCTGAGGGTGTGGGAGTGGGGGTGCGTGCTCCATTCGCTCCAGCTGTCTGTACGCGACTCCCATTCGAGCGTTCTGCTTGTTCTGGTCTGCAAGGCTTGGCGTCTCTGTACACAACGGCCCTTGGGTTGAGCTCATTCTGTTTGAAATTTTCTGTTTTTTTGTCTTGTTGTGAAGTGTCTGTTGGTGTCTTTCGAGCTTTTTCACTTCGAACAGACTCTGAATCAGCATCACTCCTGCGCCTCATAGATGGCTTCAGAAAGGCTTCGTTTTCTTCGTTTTTCTCGTCTTTCAGCGAAGTTATGGTTTCTTCGCTTTCGTCTGATTTGATGCTGCCTTCTCTTATGCTGTGCTTTGATTTCGATCTTTTGGATTTTCCTCTCTTTTTCTTTTTCTTCTCTTTCCCGCTTTTGCTTTTGCTTCTTTTTCTGCCTCTTTTCTCTTCTTCATTGCCATCTTCCTGTTCCTCTTTTTCACTGTTATTCGCATCAATTTCTTCGCTATCATCTTCTTCTTCTGTTATTCTGGGTGATAGCCCTTTCACAGGTGTTTTGCTCTTCTTCTTTTTCTCCTTCCCCTCTTCGCCTCCTTCTTGTGCTTCCTGCTCTGCTTTTTTCATTTCTCGTTCTTTTCTCTTTCTCTCCCTTTGCTCCTGATACATTCTCAATCTGTACTCTCTGTCTGTGTTCGGTCTTTTGCTATTTGCTCCCAATTCTGATGTTTGAGTAACTCCAGAATTAGGTGTCAGCGATGGTGAAGGTGTTGGAGTGGACGAAGGAGATGGATATGGAGATGGCGTGCTGTTTGGCTTTGGAGAAGTTGATGGAGTAGTCGCCCTTCTTTCGTCATTATTATTTGCTTGTGTCGAAACAGGTGCCTGTATCGAGACTGCTTTTGCTCTCGCCTTCACTTTCACTTTGGCCTTCGGCTTTGGCTGAGCAGTTGCTGTTGCTCCGTCTTTAGCCTTCCCGTTCTGTTGTGCCTGGAGTCGCTGTTCCTCTTGCAACTGCTGCTGCTTTCTGACTCCTGTGAGCGGAGGCGGTGGAATGCGAGGCCGTGCAAGAGGTGATATTTCAGGCTCGATGTAAAGTGGGTGCTTGTCGACGTATGTTTCGATCACGTTCTCAACTGCAGCAAACGGAAGATGGAACGAAGGATCAAAGTAGAACGGAGGGAAGGAAACGAGTGATGAATTGAAAGTGAATGAGGATTTAGATGCTGCATTGGATGACGAAGAGTATGACGAAGAATTTGCGTTGCCTGATGCGGAAGCTGTTTGTGAGGATGAAGAAGACAACGCCATTGTATTCAGAGAAGAGAAAAGTTGCATTTTTTGATTTCTATGCATCGTCCGCTGAATCTTGAGCAATCTCTTCATCGAATTCAGCTCTTCCTCCTCTTTGTTCATAAACAATGCTGCAGGATTAACGTTTGCTCTAACTTCTTCTCCACTTTTCTTTTTCCTCTCTCCATCTTCCTCGTCGTTATCTTCATTGCCATCTTCTTCCTCTTCTTCATTGTTTGTGCCATATTCACTTATCATGTCCAGCTCATCGCATCCAACTTCCATTATCTTTTCAACCCATTCTTCGTCTTCTTCTTCACTCATCCAAATAAACTGCCAAAAATAATACAGAATCTTCCAAAACAGAAGAGTGACAGAGCTTATTTTTCTTCTCTTCATTCTGTTATTTGAAGAGTTTCCGTTTCTCATTTCGTTCAGTTCTTCCGCAATTCCCTTTGATTCAATATTGTCTCTGATCTCTTCCATTTCTTCCACTGCATTCAGATTCCCTGTTAACCGTCTCCTCTTTCTCCATGTTGATCTGACAGCCACAGCAACACTCCAAATGACGTATATCAAGTAGAATGCTCCAACAACATACACAGGCAAATACATACCTGCAATACCAGCTTTTTGTCCTTCGGGTGTGTCAGCCATCTTATTCTGGTAGATTGTCAGAAAGAAAGCAACAATAAAATGGATGATGTGCAAATGCAATGCAGCTTGCATGTGTGTGAACAGTTTAGAGAACAAAGAAGACGTTGCAGAGAGAGAAAGAGAAAGAAGCGAAAAGGGGCTCTGTTGGACGTCTTGTTCCACTGCAGGCGAAGCATAGACACGGAAGATGTTGTATTTGTCTGTGAAGAAGAGGAATATAAACACAGCCGCGTGGATTGGGATGATCAGAGGGAAGATTGGAGCAATGAAGAGAGAAATGTAGATTAATGCAATGGTGAATGATACTCTATGTTCAAAAGGAAACTGCTCTGGCTTTTCGATAAGATTGGCTTCATACAAAGAAACAGAACTAGAAGAAGATGTGGCGGAAGAGGAGGATGAGGAGGAAGCAGACAACTGACGTGGAGAAGAAGAAGTAGATGGAGAAGGGTTCTTTGTGAGTGGAGTGGTTGATGAATAGGATGTGACTGAGGAATCGTCATCTTCATCAACATGTGCCACTATCACATCTTCCATCTCTTTCTCTTTCCACTTCGATTCTCCTTTAACCAAACTTCCTTTGCCATCTTCTGTCGAATTTTTCATTTGCCTGTTTCTCTCTTTCTTATCTGTTGCCGTGCTTTTCTTTTCTTCTGGGCGAAGAGACGCCCTCAGCCAGCATTTCTTTCCCCACGTCTTCAAATGGCAGCAGTTGTACACAATCTCCACAAAGGGCACAAAAAGCGCAATAAAAAACATGAGCGCGCCAGCAAATGCGAAATAACTGTATGAAAAGGCATATCCCGTCAAAGTTAGATCAGATGTATCATTCGAATGTGTGATGACGTTTGCAGAAGATAATGCCATTTCAACAGAAGCATCTGCTATTTGGCTCAAAGAAAGCAGTGATGTGGGGATAGTTGATGGTAAATTGTGATGCTGTGTTGTGTCTGCTACTTCAGAATTGTTCGAAAGTTGAGGTGTGGAATGATCAGAAAGATGAGAGTTGAATGAAGCATTAGTTTGTAAAAGCGAAACAAAGGATGAATGAAATGATTTATGGTTGAAAAGAGAGGGTGAAGAATTCAATGGAGATTGATTGAAGGAATGGTTCTGATGAGACAAAGAATGATAATCTATTGTTGATGCAGGAAATGTGAGAGAAGGTTCAATCAACATTTTTGCATTATCATCATTTGGTGTAATGCCATCATATGTGGTTGTTCTTTTCACCAAAAAAGACATCAAAAACACTCCAAAAGTGGTCAAAATGCAGAAAATAATTGCCATTTGAAAGATTTTGAAGCGTTGGGGTTGAGCAAAAGACGAAGAATGAATAAAGGAAGATGACGATGAACGCATCACGTGGAGAAAGAGATAGGCAATTATCGTCAAAATAACAGCTGTAACTATCATATACACGATCTTATTTGTTGAAGACTTTGATGCAACAAACGCTTCTCCACAGAAAACAGGAATGGCATCAATAAGAAGAGAGACCACCTGAAAGAAAAGAAATTGCATGTGAGAAATTGATTGGTTAAAGAGGCGGAATGAAACACAAAATGAATTGTGTTTTGAAGGTGATAATGAAATCAATCAGTATTCATCCCCATGTTTGCATTTACACAGCAAAATATCAGCATAGCAAAATGATTAAATAGCAACAATAATTATTCCAAAAATATTTCAACTGAAATTGAAGCACACCAGAAAAAGTGCAATCACTGCTACTTTTTTTGCCCATTCATCTGCTGGACTTTGCGAAAGATGAACAAAATCAATGTCACCAGGCTCCACATGGGGAGTAAGCTTTATCAGATCATCTCCTTCAAATTTACTGTGATAGAAGATCAAACATCAAATAACAATAATATTAAATAATTTTCAGATAGCATCAACATTTAATTCATTTATTAACTTTGATATAATCACAGTGAATGATGCATACTATGCGTATGGCATGTTCACTGGCTCGCCTGACCATCTGCTCCATTCTGTCTTCTTTTTGTATTCCTCGCAGACACGCTGCGCATCACTCACAAATTCGAATATGACAAATGCAACAGTCGTGGCTGGGTTCAAAATGGGGTCTTTCAGCTTCTTTCTCTGATGGAATAGAGAAAGCAGGTTTTTCTCAATATATTCTTTGATTTGTCAAATAGACATCGAATGGACAACATTTGAGAAGTGGAGAAGAAGAAAGTGTTTTGTCAATGGAACAAAAAGACAAGAAATCACAAGTTATTGGAAATGGTATTTAAAGTTTAAAAAAAAAAAAAAAAAAAAAAAAAAAAAAAAAAAAAAAATACCTTTGTCATTCTTCAGTCCCATGTTTCGCTTGCAGTTCGTCCAGAAAGATGAATGAATATTCAATGAATTGGGAATCTCAATTTCAACTTCTCTTTCCTTTGCTGTTGGATGGTTTAGCGACGGTCGTGTAATCTCTTCAATAAATGATTGTGATGAATCATATGAATTTTCCATTCTGGTGAATTCATTGTACTTTACAAATTTAAAAATGAATATAAAAATTTTTGATTTAAATAAATTAAAAAAGAATAAATGAAAATAGAAATCGATGACACATTGAAGAAATTCGTCGCAAACTTTTCGAATTTCTCTGTTAAGTTTTGATTGGACCGATCCCATTTCTCCGACATCAAAGCAAAGAAGAACTGAATGGACAGGCGCAAATACTTCAAAATGGTTTGCTACCTAATTATGTACAATTAAATATTTCGTTAAAACATTCAATCATCATTTTCTCTGTAAGAATAAATATATATCAAACTCTTTTTGCGTCTTTCAAATCGGATGGAAGCCCCTCAACCATTACTGAATAATCAGAGCACGAAAGTCCTCTGAACATGTTTCGTTTCATTGTTTGTCTCAGCACAATTTTGATAATAAACATCCCCAACAAATAGCATACGATAAATACTAACTCCAACACAACTATCCATCTAAGTTGTTTGAAAATGATTAAATTACAAATTTAAAATGTAATAATTTTTCGTAAAAATGATATTTTCAAACCTCAAAAAACCAAAATCAACTGTATTCATCCACCTTGCAATAACCATATTTGCCAATGAGAAGTGAAGTAGACCATCTGTTGAAAAAGGCTTTGAAGTCGAGAATTGCGAGAAAAAAAAGATCAATCCTCCTGCGAAGATTGTAAGGACAATCCAAAGGATGCTTATGTTTTTCTTTGAAATTCACAATTCATTTTCAAGCGAATTTTGTGAAATTGTTTGAGATTGGATTTATTAAAATAATTGTTCAAACGATGAAAGAAAAATAAACTGATGCGGAGAGGCCACCATGAGCTTTTTCAACGGATTTTGTTAACGGAACTGAATAAAGAATCATAAAAAATAAAATTTGTTGGTAGTTATAAATTATACCTGCTGATTGCTTGGTGACTTTATTTCTGTTTGTTACACGAAGCATTTTGAAAGTTTGCCCATATAGTTGTGCTTTCTTTACATGTTAATATAAAATAAAAATAAAAATAAAGTATTTCAATGAAATTCGTTATGTATTTCTTTTTTTAAATGAAAATATACTGATAGTTTTGTAAATAGAGCCATTCGGGCATGAAATGTGGGTCTTCAAATATTTTTTTGGAGTTTTTTTTATTGTTGTTTGAATTAAAAGAAAATTCGTATTCTCAATAGACTGTATTATTTTGAAAATAGAAACAATGTGATTTTCATAAAAATACACTCAACAAATACAAATTACCAACTTTTCAGTTGAAAAAAAAATCAAAAAAATCCTTCACAAACAATATTCAGAAATGCACATTTTAAAATATTGCATCAAATTTATCTCATAGAGTAATACAAATAAAAATCATACAGTTACTCCAAACAAGTTTGAAGCAAATGTGCAAAATTATGAAAACATCCAGACGAAGTTTTTCAGACAAATAAACAAAAATTATAAAAACTCTACATTTTCAGCGTCTATTGCGATGTTCCATAAGATCCTTTTGATGGATCGTTTTGTGCAGCTTGTGGAGAATATTGCTGTGCAGGATAAGCTGGTTGTGAGTATCCAGGTTGCTGTTGAGGGTATGGTTGTTGTCCACCAACCATTGGTTGTCCCATTTGCACAACGACTTGAGGATGTTGTGTTGCAAGAGTGGCAGCTCTTTGTTGAGCAGTTGATCTAATTTCAGCGTTGCGAGCTTCAACTTTGCTGCTCAAACTGCATCCATCGATCAACTGTCCAATTCCACATAAACCTCCTGTGAGGCAATAAACAATCCCCATAATAGTTTCTCCAAGATAAATACGATGCATTCCAGCAACTCCAACAAAGCAAGCAGCCCATGCAAGACATGCTGTTGAAGAACTAAATTGTCCACTCCCCCAAGCAGGTACGCCCATTTTCACGGTTGCTTGAATCTCTGGAGACCTTAAATAGTAAATAATGTTGAATATTTATTTGAAAATTTGGTTATAAAAAATATAAAAATATGTACCATTGAATTCCATCAAAAGAGCGTGGATCATTGAGATTGACCTGATTAGAAGCTCCCATCATTTGCGGTTGTCCAGGGTAAACACCAGTTTGATATTGCTGTGCCATGAAAAAATTTTTTCAAGAAGAAGAATGATCTCACTTATTATTTAGTACAAGATCATAACTGTTTATGGTCTATGATCAAATCGATTATTTTTTGTTTTCTCTCATAAAATGAGTTTTCGTTTCTCTCCTTTGTAATATTAAGTTTTTGGCATTTCAAATAAAATGTGGAGATATTATGAAATTTGGAGGAGTTGAATCTGAATGAAGAAGTTTGTTTCGTCAAAATTTTTGAAAGAGAATACACCGAAAAACAAAATTGGTTTTCACATTCGATTTCAAAGCAAACAATTATATAATATTTATTATTTATATAAGGGATATTTTAATATTGAATTGTTCTTTTCACTTTTAATGATTTGATGAAAGATATTTTCTTTTGTAAGCGCTAATTAACCTTCCAAATTGAGAAATAGTTATGTTGATTTTAATTACTTTTTAAAAAATTGCTTCATTTTTTGATTTTCAAAAGTTCGACATCACAAATGTGAAACCAATAATTGATGAATTCCCCGTGATTTTTCTGAATTTGAATAAAAAATACTATCAGCAATCTCGGATTTGCTATCTTTAATGGCAACGGAATTGAGTTTCCGAATTTATGAATTTTTTAGAGATAAATTATTTATCATCAAAATATAGAAAAATAGAAGAAAACTTATTTCACAAAGATAATATTTCGCGAATTCTAATTATAACTTGTAAATTGAAGTGATTTAATAGTTGTTTTTAATTTCACATAAATTTTTATGATAATGAGTCAACGAGTATGTTCAAATTGAATATTGATCAATGTGTACATACTTGGAAAGTTTTCGATCAGTTATCATTTTTGTTTCTCACCTGTAAATGTCACTCTGGAACGTTGGGCAATGGCATTGGGAAGGTTTTTTTTCACACGTTATATGCAAATTTAATTATTTGAAATTAATTGCAAAATTGCACCTCAATCATTTGTTGTTTTGTAAATGAAATATTTTGCATTGGTTTTTACTCTTAAAAATGAATTTTTCAAAACTTCAAATGTAACAGAACGTCCTCAAACAACATGGTCAAAAGAACGTATTCCGGAACTTCTTAAAGAAGTTATCATTCCATTTGAGGACGGATCCATTACCATCGAGTCCGTTGACACTGTTGATGGCGATGCACAAATTAATGTGAGGAAAGGAAAGCGTATTGTTACGTATGAAATGAAGGTTAAAGGAAGTTGGAAGGGTACTTGCGGAACAGGAACAGGAAAAGTTACAAAAACAGGGAAGTTTGATATGCCCTATGTATGCGAGGATGTTGATGATCATAAATTCCAAAGTTTGCATTTTTAATTGTAATTTAATAAGCTTATGTTATTATTAAATATGAATATTCATAACTTTTCGTTAGTTGATTTTACGGCCGATGAAGCCGATGACGAATCTGTCCGAATGAAAGAGAAATTGAAAGCTACAAAAGAACAAATCTGGGCCAAATTTGGACAATGGATCAAAGAAATGGAAGAAAAAGAACTCCATTAAACACCTTAAATTCTCTTGTTTTCATCTCACATAACCATTCGTTTCATCAAGCATTTTCATCTTCTCAAATTTGTACGTGTTTAAAATATTTTTTAATGATAATGTATTGTTATGTTTTTAACATTTGAAAATTCAACACTTTTTTTGTTTAACGATTATTTGTGGAAGTGTAATTGTTAAACAAAGTTTATATTTCTTTAAAGACAAAAAATAATTGACAACATATGAGAATTTGAAAGAGAAATCATATAAAGTGATTGCTCGAGTATTCGTGCCTCCAATTTTTATCAGTATTGTTTATATTTTAAAGAACTTTCACCAAAAACTCTTCAAAACGACATTTTTTTTTTCTGCTGTGGAATCTCATTTGAAAAAAAAAATGTAAAAAAATAAAATAAAATTGAAATTGAAATAAAAGAAAAGAAAAGAAAAATGAACACTAAGTATTATTGTGGTTGAAACATTCATAGAAAGAAAATATATATGAATATGTAAAAAGATTTTTGAATTTATAAACAGGAAATGAATGGAATTATTGATAAACAATTGAAAAACAAAAATAGTTAACTTCAAGTGAAAATATGATAATGAAACGATATTTTTTGCTTTATGAATTCTATTCCATTCTGCACATTTAATTGAATATCTCTATTATGAAAATTTTCCTTTTTTTTTTTTTTTCACATGAGAATAAAAGACAAATCATGATAACATTGTGGAAAAAGTTTGAAACAAATTGTTGTTTTTTTCATAAATGAAAGAATTTAGCCCCAATGGGAATGACGGACTTTTTTTACTTCCCTTCAAAATTGGTTCCATCTGGTGTATAAGGTGGTTCAACAGAATCTGCAGCTCAAAATAGTGGGCTTTCAGACAAATATTTGGGACAACTGATTTGTTATCGTGCCGAAACCCTTTGACTTTCAATGATAAAATAATTGCTCTTGGATGACTTTCAATTTCCAATTAATTTATTCATCATGATGTTTTGACATCTCTTTCTTGAGATGCAATCTTTATTTGTCCACTTTCTGTAGCTCGAGCGAACATTCTTTTCAAATTGTGCAAAATTCTTTGAAAAATTCTTTTTGTCAAATAATAAGGTGAAAATGAAAGTTGTTTTTTTTTTTTTTTTTTTTTTTTTTTTTTTTTTTTTTTTTTTTTTTTACTTATTCCAACTCATCGAAATTTCCAGGAATGGAAGAAAACATTAGACAATGTTCAAATATTCACGCTTATAAATATTTGTGAGTTGGAATGAAACATTGATGAAAATGAACAACAATCATTTTTTCCGGCAAAAGGAGATGATAGGGGAACACGAATTTTACAAAATCTTTATAATAAACGGAAATAATATTGTATAAGAATCATTTATAAATTAATTAAAATATGAGATCATCAATCATTAAAAATTCTTTTTTTCAATCAAAACATTTTGATCTGACCCAGTATTTTTTAATAATTTGGGTTAAAATTCTAAAATAATATCAACATTAATAGATTGGTTTAGGTTCTAGGGTTTGCGTAACAAATCTTGGGTTTAGGGTTTGTTCCCGTTCTTCTTTTTAGGGTTAGCACTTAAAAATAACATGAAAATTTATTGATCTATCCCATAAATACTAAGAATCCTTGATTATTATTTATCAAAAAAATTTGATGATCTCAAATTTTTATTAATTAATAAATGATTCTTATACTATATAGAATTCGTTAATAATAAAAAATTTGAAAAATTCGTGTTCCCCTATAATATACATTTGCCTTTTTTCCTTTAAATGAAACAAAAGGAACTATTCAAAAAATATTGTTATTCGAATGCACATGGAAAGTCATTGTTTTCCAACAGACCGACGATCAATCAAAATTTTGGTATTTTCAGATGATTATCAATATTATCGAATCGAAACAAATTGAAGAAAAATTCTTTTTGTTATTGTGCATATTCAAATATGGATGAATATCGTTTGCACTTTGGGCAGTCATTTATTAATTGGTTTTTTTATATAAAAACCTTTAACTCATTTTATTTTGTTCCTAAAATTTCGTTCATTTTTCATTCATTATATATCACCTGTCGTCATAGCAATTTCATGAATTAGTGATTGGTCTTGATATTGATTTTTTTCCCTGTTCAAGAAAAATTTTTTCCTTAAAAATATTTGATGTGATTTTTTTTCGAATTTTGGAACTCTTTGAAATTGATCTTAAAACACATTTGGGGGAAAATACGGACTTTCAAGCTTTTTATGCACAAAGCAAGAGAAAATTGTTTTTCTAATAACTTTGTTTCGTTTTCTCAGATTTCAAAATAAATTTGATTTTCAATTCATTCAACAGGTATCGTTGAAATCAAAACAAAAATTTTCCAACATTTCACGAACGTCAAAAAATTAAAAATTTTAATTTTGTTTTTTGATATCAAAAAGTCAATGAAAAGTGAATAATTTTACAATGAAAATGCCTGAAACAAAATATATAGCCCCATTTGTTCTTAAAAAATAAAGAAAAGCACATGTCAAAAAAAAAAATATTAATTGAAAAAAATAAACAACATTGATTTAATGCAACAGTGTTAAAAATTCATTTAAGTTTATGCAATAAAAAATTACCACATTTTCTTTTTCGTATTAAACAGTTTCTTCGAACAAAAAATATTGAATAAAAAATTTTTTGGACGAAATTATAGGTTTTATGAATTTCTTTTTCACAGCAAATTTCAATAATTTTTCTCAATAAAGAAAATTAAAAGATATTTAAAGCATTGTTATGAAAGTCTTGTATTAAATGATAGAGAAAAAATTAGGAGCAAATTGTGTTTTTTTTTTTTTTCTTTTTTCTTTTTCTTTTCTTTTTCTTTTTCTTTTTCTTTTCTTTTTCTTTTTCTTTTTTTCTTTTTCTTTTCTTTTTCTTTTTCTTTTCTTTTTCTTTTTCTTTTTCTTTTCTTTTTCTTTTTCTTTTTCTTTTTCTTCTTTTTTTTTTTTGTCTTAAATGTTAAAAAATTGTCTTTTTTATCATCTTCCACTTTAATTCACAAACATCCTTTGTTTGATGGAAAATAAAATTTATTTTGATTAATATCGATTATTTTTGAAAAAAGAGAAATTAAAATCTTTTTGTTTTTTAAAAATATTACAACCAAAAAATTTTTTCAGACTTTAAAAAAAAGAGAAATGCTTCATCCAGTATCCAATAAAACAAAAATATAAAAACTTAAAAAAAACAACATTGCATTCACAAGTAATGCTCTGAAGTATTCTTTTGCATACAAATAATTTTGTTTACAAATATAAATATTAAATATTCTCAAAATGTAAAAATAACCATTATTTTCCAAACAGATTTCTACAAAAAACTGTTCATTTATCAGTTTCATGCAATGCACACATTTTAATCGAGCATTGGCTTTTAATTCTGTTGATATAAATACAAACTTCGACATTGATATTTCCTGCAGAATTTGACAAATAAAATATTGCTCTTTCAATCCGAAGCTCATTCTTTGCAATCACTCAAGTCCATCATCTTTAGAATTAATATTAACACTCATTTTGCTTTGATAATTTTTTGGTTATCAATTTTTACTTGGAACATCATTCTTTTGCGCCTCAGAATAAAATATCTTTATCGATGGTTCGAGGAAGTTTTCACCAGCAGTTGCAAATATCTCACTTTTCTCACTTGCACTTTTCCTCCTCTTTCTTCTTTCCAGATCAGAAACGGGAGTCGCTGGGGTTATTGAGGAAATTCTCTCGTTCGAACTCGATACATTGGAAGCAACTGGCATTGGAGATACATTCAACAGCAGGGCAGATGAAGTTGTTGATGGTGGAATTCGAGAAATAAGTGGCTGATCACCTGATTCACGAGCACTAAGAGAAGACACCAGGCGAAGAGACGGAGAAGTTATTGAAGGTGACGAAGTTGTAAGCGAATGATTCTCCATAGGCAATGCAGGTGACGGAGGAGGCGGTGGTGGATCTATTTCATCATCCACATATTTGCCACCTTCATCGCGTCCTTGCTGAACATTTGATGTTCCAAAAACAAACCCCTTTTGCAGCGCATTTGTAGAATATTTTGTCCTCTTCCACATTGGAACTGATGGCGCATGATGTCCGTGCAACACACTATCATTAAAAGAGCTATGCTGTGCATCATCTTTGGTCTCATTTGAACGATTGCGAGGTGTATTCAAAAGATGTGCATTCGTTTGCTTGTTAGCATTCGACAAAACATTAGTTCCCTGATGTGCAAAATGATGGTGTGCTGCTTCTTTGTTAACAGCTAATGCGCTGATTTCTTTGTGATTCACAAGGATAGTACTCGACAAATCATCGCTTCTCTCATCCTTCCAAGCCATCGAACGCGATAACGGACCGATCAACCTCTGCCTTTCAGAAATGTCTGTATATCTCCTTTCTTCCGCCCCGTCTTTTCCCCTACGCTCGCTTCGAGGAGTTGGTCGCGAAGCTCCAGATGTAGATATTTTTTTCCTGTCGAAAGACCCATCAACTGAAAACAAAGAAGAAGAAGAAGAAGCAGATGGAATTACATCAGCACTAGACAGATTAGAAGACTTTCGCTGCGGTGCGCCAACCCCTCTCATCAAATAGTTTTTATCAAATAAATGAGGACCCACAGTGATGGCAGATGAAGAAGCAGCAGAAGATGTGAATGGAACTGAATGAGATTTGCTTTGACTGATTCGAAGAATATTTTCCTGTCTAATTGTCGAATGCGGTGTCATTCTAACTTCAGCGCTTTTCAATTCATCTTTCTCTTCAGGAGAACAATCTTTCTTTGCTTTCTCTGATACTTCTTCAATCTCAGATTTCTTTACTTCTTTTCCAAATACAATATGATGCAAATGTGGAGGTGAAAGAGAATCCGTTTGCCTTCTGGCTGACAATTCTTCATTCTCTATCATAGTTGGAGCTTCTGAAACGCTTTTATTTTCTTCTTCTTTTAGTTCGTTTTGCATCCTTGCCTTTTGTTCCTTCCATCGTTTCGGATGAGGCCTTTCATTTGGTTTGATTCTCACTGAAAATGGAATAGTTGCAGATGAACATTGTCTCCCTTCTTTCTCTGTTGTTGCACCCATCTTTTCAGACATTGTGGAAGCTGCTCTTTTGGCATTCAAATTGCTTTCAATCGAATTATTTTGAATCGACACCGAACGAATAGCTGATGAACTCTCGTCACTTAACTCACTAATTCTACTTGTTCCCCTGGTTTCTGAATATTCTTTTGTACTTCTTTCGGTAGATGCTCCTAAACTTACACGAGAAGCAGACGAAGATCGAGTTGAAATGTGCAAACGAGATGTTATTGAATTCGATATGTCTGCTGTTGAATGAGAGCGAGAAGATGAAGGTGAAAATCCTTTTCGCTCTCGAAGTGCTGAAGTGCTGCCTTTTGCTCCTCCCTTTGAAGAAGAAAGCTTTGCATCTTGTTTTTCCTCGTCCGTTTGCATATCCTGTTGTGTCTGATGCAATGAATTCCAGGAACTGAGCGATACTTGTGAACTATTCATGCCATCTCCACCAAGTCTTCTTGCTCTTTCCGCCAGAATGAAACTCCTTTCTTTTTGTTGTTTTTCATCTCCTGTTTCATCTGATGCATTTACAGATTTGTTAATTTCGTATGTATTATTCTTTGTAGTTGCATCCGTTCTGCTATTTTGGAGATATCTGTAATCTTTAGGTGAAATTGAAAACTCTGGTTCTATTTCTGGTGAAGATTCGACAATTGGTACATCTTCATTTTCATTCTGCGAAGAGCTACTGCTCCCGTCCAAAGGCGAAGATGGAAATATGTGTGGAACGTCATCTGCAGGTGAAGGCATTGGTGTGCTTGACATTTCGCGTTGCATCTCTTCTTCATCATCTTCTTCTGAAGATGAAGAAATCAAATTTTCTTCCTTTTGCTTCATCGGTAAAGGAGATAAAATATTGGAAGATCTTAGAGATGCTGGCAATGGAGGTTGTACAAAACCTTGCTTTGCTGACAAGCTGGTATTTGTTCTCAGTATTTCACTGAGTGGAGAATCTGCTTTGTAGTTTGGTTGAACTGAAGTTGGAGTGACAGAATAAAAGGGCTGTGTTTGAGCGGAATACTGTGACTGATAAGGTGCCAAAGAAGAGCTGGTTGAAGGATAACCACTTGATGTTGAAGAAGCATATTTCCCGTTTAATTTCATTCCATTTACACCTAATGACTCAAATCTACGATCATTCAGTTTTATTTGTTTCGCTACAAGTCCGTCTTCAGTTGTTAATGAAGGACTGTCACTTTCACCTGTTACATTCGCTCTTCTTGCTGTTGGCTGCACCCACTCTCCCTCACCAAGCATTCGATGGAATTTGTTTTCATATGCTCTTCCGCTAATCGAATCTCTGACTGACAGTTGTCTTCCTCGCGGAGTTGTCAATAAATCCGCACTCCTCCTTTCTTCGTCTGTAACATTTCTTTGGGTGGAGCTGCTTCTGCTTTCATTCCCACTCTGTCTATCTCTGTCTCTTGAATTCCCTCTTCGCGATCCACCTGAAAGTTCTCTAAAATGCATCCGCGCTTCCTCGTCTTTTCTTTGTACTTCTTCTCTGTTATTTCGCCTTCTTGTCTCCTGTTCTGCTTTCCCTTTTGATGTAAATTCTCGTGTTTGTGGACGAATTCGCCTAGCAGTCAGTGCAGGCTGCTCTTCATTTTCATCACCATCATCCTCTTCATTCTTCCCCAACAACGCTTCTTCCTTAAGCTTTTGCTCTCTTTGTATTCTCTGTCGTTCCATTTCCATCATCTGGATAGCCTCTAACTTTTCGGCTTCTCTAAGCTTTTCTATCTCATTCTCATTCACCATCACTGGAAGTGTCTTTTTGATAAGTTCATCCATAAGAAACACGGGTGCGGATTGCTTGTCAGTTCTTTCATTATCCCAGCTGCCTTCAGATGAAAGTCTCTCATCGCTGGAATATTTTTGTGTAGTGACAGTTGTTGGTGTGGCTGAAAAATGACCATGATAAAATGATAAAGGAGGAGGGGGATAAAATGGCCTTCCAACTATTTGCTGTCCATTGACTTCCAAAGACGAAGGCGCCCCAGCTATCTTCTGTTTCATTTCATTATTTTCCGCCAGTTTTTGCTGTATTGGTGTGACCTGCCTTGTGTATCTCATCGGACCCGATCCTTTAATTTGCAGTGCCTCCTTCAGCTCCGAGTCTTCATTCTCCAGCACTTTCTTCAGCTGCATCTGAATCTTCTTCAACTGCTGCAGAAAAGAGTTCGATCCCGACGTAAACTGCGTCTGGTGTGGCTTTGATCGGGCTGTTGACGGATAGTTGCGTATTGATAAGAACGGGTGTGCTTCATCTGAAGCTGTTTCGAATTGCTGGGATGGCTCTTGTTCTTGTTTCTGTAGCTGCTGCAGAAGATGGCGATGGCGACGCTGTTCATTTTGGATTTCCAAATTTGCTTTGTTTTGAAATTGTTCCCCTTGTTCGTTTTCATCATATGACTCGGTCACTGTATCTATGCTTGGACACGAACATGAACAAGAGTCTGTTGAATATGAAGAAGACGAAAGAGACTCATCTTCGCTTGAGTAGTCGCTTCCTGAAGAGGAAAAGTCAACATCAAGAAAAGAATCACTCAGCATTTCTTGTGAATAATCTGGATTTTTACCATCGAGTCTTTTGTTTGAGGCAATATGGTATGAATGAGGAAAGCTTTTTGTCAAAGAACGCGATAACAAAGGAGAAGACGCTGAGTCGAGGGCATCCACAAGAGATTTCTGTTGTGCAGCGTTTGGTCGATGTGGAGGAATTGATGAGACTGCCATGGGAGTTGCACTCTGATTGTTTGTGTCAGAAGGATACGTTTGCTTCAATGGAGCAATGCTGGAAGTTACAGCATGAATATCTGATGCTGATAAAGTTTGAAATAGCTCAGCATTTAATTTCGAATCTGAAGAGTTCGCTTTTAAAGGAGAGAAGAGCGAATGTGAAGTAAGTGATGAACTTTGAGGGAATGTCAACGACGATGACAACTGCTGTTGCAAAGTAACTTTTGCTTGCTGAGTTGCAGGAGAATCCAAAGAAGGATCGTAGTGTGATGGGTAGAAAGACTTTCCATTTGTCAGATTCAGTGAAGAATCCAATGTGGAGCTGTGCAGCTGATTCATTGAAGAAGTCAGTGAAGACGATAAAGCAGAAGACTGCTGTGCATGAAGACTTGCCTCAAATTGAGCTGAAGGGTGTGCGGTGTGCTTCATTCCGCGAAGAGATCTGTTGTACATTCGCACTCCCATTTGGATGATGGGAAACAATACGTCGTTCAAGTTCGTGTTGCTGTTGTGATGCGAACTATGTTTTTTCTTCCTCTCTTTTGCACTTTCACTGTTTTCATTGTTCTCAACGTGTCTGTTTTGCTCATTCATTCCTTTTTGCATCCGCTCTTTCATTTCATTTATTTCGCTCTTTGTCCCTCTTTCGCGCATTTCACTGACTGGCATCAATTCTGAATATGGACCAGACATAAACTTCACCCTTTTTCGAGGCGGAGGAGGAGGTTGCGTTGGCTCAAGTGTCATCTTTTGGTGGGAAGAAACTCGATTTAACGATGCTCTCTTTTCATTGAACCATCCATTTTCTTTTCCTGCATCAGTTATTTTGTTGTTTTCATCAATGGAACTGCTGAATACATTCGAAATATACTCTTCTTTATCATTCCCACGAGGCAATTGTTCAGAACGCTGGTCAGATTCAGCAAAACGAGTTTTAGTTGGAGAAAGCGGAGGAGGCAACCGCAGTGAGGAAGGAGAAGGTGTTGGTTGAAGATTTTGTTCAGGAAGTGTTTGATATTCGGAGGGATAAGAATTAGCAGAAAAGGATGAATGCCTGTTACGATTGTGATGGTGATGATGCATGTGATAATATGGGCAAGTCTTTTTATGTTGTTTTCTATGTGAATGATGTGCATGTACCTGCTCATCGTTGTATTTTTGATTGTTTGCTCTCGTTATTTCATCGGATTCCGAATAGAATTGATTCGGTTGCCCAAGTCCTTCAAAACGAAGTCCATTTCCTGTATTATCTTCATTCCCATCATCCGTTCTATCTTCTGCAGTCATTTTCTGCATCTGAATAGAATGAGGAAGAGGCCTATCTCTGCTCCGAGTTAGAAGGCTGTTTTCTTCATCTGTTTTTTCTGTTTGCGAATGAACACCCGAAGATGGGATAGAAGATGGCTTGTTGTCAATCACAACTCTTAAAGTTCTTTCTGTTTCATCACTCTCAATCACAACAGGAGATCGAATATTCGAAACATTATTATCTGCGCTGCTGTCTGTTTCTTCATCTTTTGTGTATCTGTCAACTTCATTTGTATTCCCTGAGTCAACAAGATCATTCGAACCAAAGTTCTCATTGATATCCAATTCTTGTGCATTTTCATCATCAACTTCTCCTCCTCTAACGTATTGTGGTGTCACAGGCGGTGTGACAGCAGAAAAGAGATGTGCAGACGACGCCCGACGGAGCAGAAGTTTGTTTTCGTCTTCGCTTCTTCTGGTTGCTCTGCTCGCAATGCTGGCTCGACTCAAATGGCTTTCACTGCGCGTCAGCTGATGTGCTTCGTCTTCAGCTGGTGAAGACTCGCTGGACTCTCTTTCTGGCTTGTTACTTGCTTCATTTTGGGATTCTTTGACTTGTTGTGGACTTTTTGTTACATTCAACGTGTCATCCTCATCAGAATCTTCGCTCAACTCATCTGCAATTGGAGCGATTGTTGTTGCTGGTGGGCTTGCTTTGTCAGATGATTCCAACGATAAAGCCGATGAGGATGTGACTGAACGAGTTTTACTGACATCTGGAAGTTCGGTTGAACTTGAAGAAGAAGAAGGTTCCTTCTGTAAGATAGAAGCTAAAGAGTCTGCGATTGGCAAAGAGACTGGTGATAAAGCGGTTTCAGACGTTTGAGAAGAGATAGGCTGCAAAGGAGAAGACAATGACGAGAATTGATAGGATGGCTTTGTTTCTTCTTTTGTTTCTTTTGCTTCTGCATCTTTCAAAGCATCTGTCATTGTTTCATCTGGTTTTGGAGCATCTTCGCTTCCTTTCAGATTTCTTGTCATTTCTGTGTCTGATGTTTGTGGGCGTGACTCTTTCTCCAAAGTGAAGTCGCTGTCGACGATGCGAAGATTGTGGTTGCTTTGCGACGATTCTGGAAGGAAGATAAATGCAAAACATACATTGGCAAATAAATTTGGAGAAATGCAAGAAGATTTCACAATTAAATAAATTTATTACAGTTATTATGCATTGAATAATTAAAAATAAACAATATTTTTTAAAATAAAAGAAAAACAAACCCAATTTTCTACCACGATCAAACATCGACGACGTCGAAGGAGACGGAGAAAGAAGAGAAGTTATTCCATCATTCGTTTGTTTGCTTTCATTTTCATCTTTTTTATTTTCCGGTTTTTCTTCATTAATCTTTCTTTCTTTCTCTTCAGACGAAGATGTCTGATGCATTTTGTGTGGTGTCTTTGAACCAGAATCTCGTTTTTTGGATCGACTTGAACCAGGTTTAGGTGAAGACGATGCAGAAGATGGAGTGGATTTTCCTGATTTCACACTTTTCCTCCCTTTTCTTCTTGAAGATGGAGTTTCTGATGTTTGAGGGAATTCTATTGGTCTTATGGAATCTATTGGCAAGAATGGAAAATCATAATTTATAAACACATAAGTAATCAAAGAAAAGAAAAGATAAAGAAAACAAAGATGATTGATGAACAGAAATAATAACAAAGTTAAGTTAATTCTGACTAACCAAACAAACCATTTTGATCAGAAGACTGCTTATTAGCATCATCGCCTGTTCGAGAAATAAGATTTTCAGTTGCCTTCTTCATTCTCTCCATTCTTTCCATCATCAGCTTCTTTTCTTTCTCCAGGAACTGTTTTTCGTACTCTTCTTTCTCCTTCTTCTCCTTCTCCTCCAACTCCTTCTGTCTTCTGTTTGCTTCTTCCATCTCCTTTTCTCGTCGGATGGCTTCTCTTTCTCTTCTCTCTTCTTCTTCCTTTGCCAATCGTGCTGCTTCTTTGGCTCTCTCTTCTTTCTGCTGCGTAGTCAGCTCCAACACAATCACTGGTGCTATTGGAATGTATTTCAAGTCATCTTCATCTTCCTCCTCCTCTTCTTCTTCCTCCTCCTCCTCTTCTTCCTCCTCCTCATCTTCCTCCTCCTCTTCTTCCTCTTCCTCCTCCTCTTTTCCCTCCACTTTCTCTTCTTTTATCTCCTTTATTATTTCTTCCGCATTCTCTTCACCTTCTTTTGCATTCCCATTTTGCTGCATTTCTCCAGAAACATCTGAAGAATCTGGAACAGCTTCATCATCCCCTTCATTTTCTTTTTCTTTTTCCTTTTCCTTGTTCTTTCTCTTCTCTTCCTCTTTTAATCTCCTTTCAACTTCTTTCTCCGCCTTTTTCTTCTCTCTTTCTCTTTTTCTCTCCATTTGTTTTGCTCTCTTCTTCGCTCTCGCCTCTTCCTTCTTCTTTTCTCTGTTTGTTCGTGTTTCCCACGCCTCATCTTCCTCCTCTTTGAGCTTCTTCATCATTTCCTTCCTTTCTGCCTTCGACCGCTTCGTAAACGCAAACAGCGGCGGCTGCTCTGCTTGCTTTAGCTCCTGTTTGAACTCCTCCCTCAGCTCATTCAGCACTTCCTCGTTGGCAATGTCTCTTCCGTTGTCGTGTGCTTCAACAAGCTTTCTGTGCCACATCCTCTGCTTGTCTTCTTCTTTCTCTTCGTCTTCTTCATCCCGTTCAGCCTCCAAAAGAAGCGTTGCTTCTGAAAACTCATCCAGTGAAGTTGAAGAAGTTGATGTTTTACTCGATTTTTTGCCTTTCCTTGTCCTTTCCTTTCCAAATGACTGATTTACAGAGGAATTCAAATATGACCCCACTGAAGAAGAAGAAGCTGACTCTGAAGAAGGCTGTGTTCCCATTGTACACAACAGAAGAGACAAGAAAGACGATGTTGCATCTTCCACACTTGCAATAGGCTCATCCACAGGAGAAGATCTGTCTGTGCTGATTGCTTTAAAATTGGTGGACGAAAAGGGATAGCTGGTTGACCAGCCTTTGAGTGTGCCTTCAGACGGCTGTTCAGATTGGAGTGTGTTTGAAAGTGTGGATGAATTCACAAGTTGAGATGAAAGTGTGGGAGACAGCTGAGTCGAAGAGCCAACTTCAGATGAGGACATATTCATCGCAGTTGACTCTAAAGCACCGCTTTCGCGTTCACGCATCAGTCTTTCCTTCTCTTTCCTTCTCATTTCTTTCCTCTCCTTCATTGCCAATCGGCTGTGCAGTCTGTCTAAATACCTCAATCTCCACTTCCACCCCTTCTTCCCTTCTGCCAGCCCGATCAGTGCCTCCACCACACCCAATGCTTTCTCTAGTCCCTTTCTATCGATGCTGCCTGTCTTCACTGCATCTACCACGATGGCACTCATCTCATCTGACGTCAGCCGCGCTTGATCAATCGGAAGGCCATTCAGTGTGGCTGTGGTGGCTGTGTGGATGCTTGTGGAAGAGGAAGAAAGAGAATTTTTGGGAAGATTAGAAAGAGATGCTGTTGGCTGCTGCTGCGAGGGAAAGCGTTTGGCAGAGTACTTTGATGAAGGACGAGAATTTGAGTAATAGCTCACTTGTTCGTAAGTAGTTCTGCTTTGATTGAAGTCATTGTTATCTCCATAAGGCATCTGATCTGCTGATTGTCTGAAGGAAGAAGAAGCAGACTGAGGAATGTGCGAGATTCGTGTGAGAGATTGTGACAAGGCAGCATTTGACTGTGCAGGGCGTGGCCTTTGCGGATAAGCTGGGAACAATTGTGGTTCTGAAAGAGCATCTGTTGAAGAAGAAGAAGAAGAAGAAGATGGTGGTGGTATCAAAGTGTCTGATGCTTGACGCATCAAAGAAGGTGAGCGTGTTGTGAGAGGGAGAGGAGGAGAAGGAGTGAGGCGAGTGACAGACGGGCAGGTGACGTTGGAGAAGAGGAGAGCGGGGTCTTCAGTGACAGGAGTGAGTGTCTTCATTGAAGTGGCGTTGGTGCGAGAGCGCTTCAGAATGGCAGATTCGCTGTGTTTGAGGGGAGGAGGAAGAATTTGTGAGGAAGTGTTTGGATGTGACTGAAGTGGAGGAATGGAAGTGCGAGAAGGAGAAGAAGACAAAGAGGAAGAGCTGTTTTCAACGGGATGAAGAAAGACAGATTCAGATATTTGAATTGAAGATTGTTGTTGTGGTGCAGAAGAAGAGGGATCTGAAATGAGTGTTGAGGGGGTGGATGGG
Source organism: Monocercomonoides exilis (assembly GCF_001643675.1). Lineage (NCBI taxonomy): Eukaryota > Preaxostyla > Oxymonadida > Polymastigidae > Monocercomonoides > Monocercomonoides exilis. Next base: position 995,809 of record NW_027150573.1, read on the forward strand.
TTGACAATTGGAGGAGACAAAGCAGTTGGAGTCAAGTCAGTTGAAGAAGCATAAGCAGAAGCAGAAGAGGCTGAAGTGTTGTTGCCAGACTCGTTCGGAGAAGAAATGGAAGTTGAGGTTAAAGGAATGAATGCTGTTTCTTGTTCAGAATTCGATTCGAAAGGATTAGTGGATGTTCGAACAGGAATTGGATTGAACAAAATCTGAGTCATGTCCATCAATGGCGAGGTAGATGAATCAATTTGTATTTCTTTTGTGTTTTCATTGGTGCTTTCATTCATTTTATTAACATCAAGTTCTGTCATATTGTTTGTTTGACTGTTTATTGAAGTTTCTGTTTTTTGTGAATTTTCATCTTTTTCTTTTTCATTAGACTTTTCACCATTTGCAGTTTCATCAGCTGTTTCTTTATCAACATTTTCATTGGAATCATCACTTGCCTTTTCTGTAGGCACACCTACAACAGACCCTCCTTCATTCAACCTCGATTTCTCGTCTGATGCATCCTCTCCCTCCATCTCATCATCCTCCTCTTCTTCCTCTTCCTCTGCAATTGTCGGTGGCATAAGCGAAAACTTTGCCAAGTCAGTTTCTCCTTTTTGTGTTTTCAGTGCAGCCAGCAAGCTTGTCGATGATGCTTGTGATTGAGAGTCTTCTGAGTTAGACATGTTGATCTTTCCTGAGCGAAGGAGCTGGCTGAACACCATTCCCACTGTGAATGAGGGCTTCTCCACAAGAAGAGATGACACAGGAATTGTTTCAGAGGAAGAAGAAGAAGAAGATGATGATGATGAAGGAGAAGAAGGAGATAGCTGTTTTGCTGTGTTTGTCTGCTGAGTCAGTGCGAGATTTGTGTCTTGGATCATCCGAAGAAGAGGATTTTCGAGTGATTTTCCAGTTGCATTTGAGCTGGATGAGAAGAACGGGTTGAGCGAAGAACGAGAGTGAAGAGGCGGAAGAAGAGAAGAGCCTTGATTTTCATCTTGGTGTGCATCTTCTGCTTCTCTGTCTCCCGACTTGCTTCTGCCCGCACTTTCATCTGAATTCGTCTTGTCGTCTTTGTCTCCGTTTCTCTCCTTCCACTTCTCGTCTCCACTTCTACTTTTGAATGAACCTTCTCCATTTCCTTCAATTGCCCTTGTTCCATCACGTGACTGCTTCAAAGCAGAAGGCGATGTGCTTGTAGCAGCTACCCCCAATCCGCTCTTCCTGCGAAGTGCCTTTTCGACGTCTTCTTTCTCTCTCTCAGCAGCGATGGCCTGTTCGTTCTGGCTGAGCTCTCTGCTCTTCTCCCAAGAGACCATTTGAGGGTTGATCTGCAACGCCTTCAGCGTCAAAGAGACCATCTTGCGATACTCGTGGTGTGTTGGGAAAGGCGCCGGGAGAGGAAGAGGAAGAGCATTGTGGGCTGCTCTAACAAGCCCTATTCGAGTGGGTGTTTGAGTTGATTCTCGTGCTATGCCTGAGATTCCTTTGTTATTGCCAGCAGATAAGGAAGAAGTCATAGAAGAAGAAGAAGTTTGTGTTGGATCATCAGGATTAAGAGTTGAGTTGAGAGTGAACAAAGAAGGAGCAGATGATGTTGAGGAAGATGAAGTTTGAAGAGTCGAATCTTGTGCCAGTGGCTGAGTATCAGATTGACGAAGATGGCTTGTTGATGAAGAAGTTATGTTCTTTCCTTTTTGATTTGCTGATTGAAGAGATAATGAAATAGATGCAGAAGAAGAGGATTTTGTGACTGTTGAAGCACCAGAACCAGCCGAACGCTCTGTTGATTGCTCAGAAGCTGGCTGTTCTCCTCCATTTTCTGGTGCCATTAGCTCTCTCGCTGCTCTGCTGACTGATGCAAACGGGGCAGGTGTCTGAGTCCTTTTGTAGATAGCGCCGTGATCTATCCAAGGAGTGTAGTTGAGAGGCAGAAACTCCTGCGGAGGGACAGTGAACACATCTCCCTCGTGCTCCACAGCTAGTGAGCAGTTGTTGTTTACAAAGCAGAGCGAGTCCACTGGAGGCACCATACTCGAGCGGAATCCCACACCCAAATAGACCTCTCTCAGCAGAAGCCCCTGGACAGACCAGATTTTGATGATTCCGTCGTTTCCGCCTGTGGCAAAGATGTTCAGCGGATATGACGAGGCAACGCAGTTAGCTGAACCGGAATGCCACCAGTCGACAGGAGCAGTGGTGTAGATGGACGAAGGGGCAGACGGTGCTCGCTGCTTTTCAGGGGATTGAGGGCGGAGTGCGGATTGGCCTGACTGAAGATGCTGTGTCATATTTGGCTGAATGCCCGTCTTTTGCTTCTTTGAGGGAGAAAAATTAGAAGAAGAAGATGATGGTGACATTGATGTTGCTCCCAACCCATCGTCTTCTTCCTCTTCCTCTTCCTCAGCAAACATATCTGCATAACCACTTTCTGTATCCAAAAAGGAGAACGGATAGAAAATTGCGACTGCTCCATTTGAGAAAGTGAGTGCGAGGATGGGCGCAATCACAGCCAGGGCGGTCGGACGGATGCCGTGTTTGAAGGGCACCTCTGGATCGCACGAGCAGATGAGGATGAGCGAATTTGCGTCCCAAATCTTCACGTTCCCTGAAATAGACACAGATATCAGTACACCCGTGTCCTTCTTGCGTGCCATCTCAGAGCTGAGTGTGGAGACTGTCGATTTTGTCAGCGAGGCGATAGCATTTGGATCAGCATATGGAGAAGTCGAGGCTGGTGTTGTGACTGTCTCCAGTCGCATTGGCGATGCTGCGCCTTGTCTGTTCTGCAAAGAGGGCTTTGTGGGAGATCTTGTGGCAGAGACAGAGGTGGCAGAGAGAGCAGATTGCTCAGCCAGAGGAGATGGGTGTGCGTATGCTGGGTGGATGGTGATGGGGCGGATGAGCTTGCTGCTACGCATCGTTTCAGACAGCTGCGGCTGTGTGATGAAGAATGATGAGGGAGTCAGAGTCGAAGAAGCTGAATTTGACGATGATTGAGGGCCAAATCCAAACTCCTCGTTGTCGACATCATCGTGTTCACGGAAGCAGATAAATCCATCATCTATGTTCAGTCCATTGCCAAAGACATCTGCATCAGCATAGCTCTCTTCGTCCTCTTCGTTCGCTCGTTCTCTTCGTGAGTTCAGCCCAGCGATTGCTGAGTAATTAAACTCCTCATTTTTGACAGCCGATGGGAACTTTCTTCGTGAGCGCAGCCCATTCGCTGTTTTGATCGCTGCCTTTGCCAGCGGCGTGTCCTTGCGCAGTTTGATGCTCTGCAGTCGCGACGATGTTGGAGAGCGCTTGTTTGACATCCAGTTGAAGCTCCTTTCGTTGCGACGAGAGTTGAACGTTGAGGCTCCAAAGGGAGGGGCATAAGATAGCGCAGGTGGAAGAGGGTGCGTTCTGTTCTGTTGAGACGACAAAGGAGAAAGTGCCTGCCCAGTTTGATTGGATGTTCCAGAGCCTGTGGAAGAAAGTGATGAAGAAGAAGACGTTATTGTTGATGCAAGAAGTAATCGATCGCTTTCTCTATCTGCATTGATTGATCTGCTAAGTGCATTGTTTGTTGAATTCAAATTGTATGGTTTCAATCCTATCTGCTCAGTTGTGTTTGTCTGGTTGAGTGCATCGTCTCCTCCATACAAACCAGCTGCATCGACAATAGTTCCATTCAGCCCAGTCATCCGTGCCATCTTCGGGTTCATTGTCATCATTTCTCTTCTCTGGATGATGTCTGCCTCTTCGCACATCTTCGCTGCCCTCATCAGCCCTTCACCCACCGCCCCACCGCGGCCGTACGGAAACGGTCGGTGGAGCGAGAATAGAGGGTCGTATGTCACAAAAGAGAGGCTTCTATCAGAGTTGGCCAGCCAACACGCCCACAGCTCGCCTGTTTTGGAGTCGTAGAGAGCAATCTTCCCATCGGCAGTACCACATGCAAGAACCTCGTCTGGCTTCTCCCGCAGAATGGCTGAGGCTGGCAGCGCATCTGCAGCGGAGCCTGTAGATGCTGTTGTTGAAGCAGTTCCCGTCTGTCTCCCTGGATACGGAGCAGGGCTTCCCAATGGAGAAGGACAGGCAGAGTTGTAGAGTGAGGATCGTCCTGATGTGGTGCCTTTGCTGGATGCTCTTCCGTCGCTACGAGCGCCATTCTTCTTCAGCCCCAAGAGCTGATTGATCTCATCTGACGGCTGCTTCATTTCGCTCTTCGCCTCTTCTTCCATCGCTGCCTCCTGCCTCGCCTGTGCCCCGAAGCGGAAGAAGCGTGTCCACAATTTGAATGTCTGGGAGCGCAGATTTGGTTGTGGGCAGGGCAGAGGCAGCGGAGATAGGCAGTTCAGCTGATAATCGCCTTGTGCATTCCACCCTTCGTCCTTGTTGAACGGCGTGCCACTGACGTAGTAGCTGGTTAGTGAGTGTGAAGATGGAGATACCACAAACAGACGTGATGCTCGCAGTGAAAAGCAGACGTTTTGAGTCTCTTCCGCTGGGAATGTGGAAGGCAGAGAGTAAGACAGCACGCTCTGCAGGCCCGGCGCGAAGATGCGGAGAGAGCCGTCGACGAAGAGGAGGCCGAGGAGGGTCGGGTGGAACATGGGCGGGGCGCGCGGGGGCATGCTCATGAGAGCAGTGGCAGTCAGCATTCCTGTTGGAGATGTGACACCTGCACGGCACATCTGGCTGAGGAGGGCAGAGCTGAAGGGAGTGGTGGGTGTGACAGCGGCGGTGAGGGTGGAGGCAGAGAGAGAAGAAGACAATGTGGACGAGAGAGAGGACTCGGCGGTGCCAGGCCGGGAAGAAAGAGAATCGATTACTGAAATATTAATTGAAGGATATTTGAAAGAAAGAAAGCATATTCAAGGAACAGTTCATAAAATATATTTGAGAATTAATTGAGTGAAAAGAATAAAAAAAAAACAAAACTGTTGATGAAGCCATTTGAATTGGGCGATGAAGAAGCTGAACGCAGCTCGAATGTTGTCATTGAACGATTAAGCATTGGAGAGCGTCTTGCTGGATTCATTCTTGTCATCGACTGATATTTCAAAAGAAATGTGGAAAATAGGATTTTTGATTCAATTTATAAAAAAGTATTAAAAATAGCAAAGATAAACTTTAAAAACAAGAAAGTGAAAGAATAAAACTAACCTGTGGAGAAGAAGGAGGCGGCGGAGACGGCGGGGCAGACATTGCAGGCAGATGGGGTGAGTTTGGTGAATTGGATGAAGGAAGAACGGCAGCAGGCGAAAGAGAGTGGGGGCGAGAGTGCGGACGAGAAGGTGAGCGGGAACGGGAGTAAGGCAGAGAAAGATGAGAGGAAAGAGGGATGATTGGAGGCTGAGGGAAGTGATTGAGAGGAGGATGAGACGATTCCAACTTGGAGAGAAAGGCAGCTGGCATCAGCCGGCGGTAGAAGCGGAGGATGTAACGCAGCTTGGACTTGGAAAGAGTAATCGTGCTTTTTTGTGAAGAAGATGCTTTTTCTTTCTTTTTGAGCTCAATTTCAATCAACGAAGATGAAGACGCAGAATTTCCAGCAACAGCACTTGCTGCATTACTGTTGACGTTTTGTTGATTTGATGCAATTTCAGCATTTTTCTTTGGTGAAACAACTTTTGAGCTGTTTTGCGTACTGTTCAGAATATTCTTTGTAGCGTCCTTGTTGTCGCTTTTATCTAACAATTTCCTTCCTTCCACTCCTTCTGCTTCACTCATCTCCTTGTTCCTTTCTTTTTCAATATCTTCCTCCTCCTCTCTTCTTCCCCCCTCTTCTTCTTCTCTCTCCTTCAGCCCATTCATCAAAAAGTTGCTGTCAAACAGATAAGGCGCAAACGTCACTGGAATCATCTTCGCCACCCGCGTCCCGCTCTTCACCCACATCCGAAGGGGCAGATGACACACGAGCAAATGCATCTCTGTTGCTGTGCAGACTGCCAGTGACACGTGGAAGAAGCCTCTGAAGCCCAGCTCTCCTTCGCTTGCATTGATTCCTTTGACTTGCAGCTCCAGCGGGTCAGACTGCTGTCCGCTGTTGTTGTTGTCATCATCTTCGTCGTCTTCTGCTTCCTCGTCGTTTCTGATGAGATCTTCTAAATCTTCGTCTTCGACACCTTTATTCGCTCGGCTGTTCATTCCATTCTTTCTGTTTTCAGAGCTATTTTCGTTTTCTCCATCAAAATTCTCGTTTGCTTTTCTTTTCGTTTTTTTGGCTTTCTTTTGATTTTGATTCATTTGAGCTGAGTCAAACGAACTTTGAGGTGTTTTCGGGCGTGCCGATGAGAAATATGGACTTTCGCCTCCCTTTCGGTCCATTCTCGAAGGGGACAAACGAGGTGATATCGAATTCCTTCCGTTCTCCCTGTTTGCTCCTTCGTGCGATCTTCTGTCATAACTCGAAGGCGAACGTGACGACGAGCGAGGCGAAAGACTTCTACTTTCAGCACCATTGGGTGCATTCATCTGCATACTCGATGTACTCAGCATTCTTCTTCTTCTCGGCTTCACTTTGTTCTTCGAGCTGTCCTTCATCAGCCTCATCATCTCCTCCTCTGTCATCAGCGCATCGCCTGGTGCTATCCTCACCGGGGGTGGAAGAGGAAACGCTGTTCTCGGAGGAGGTGGAGAGGGGAAGAGCACCATGCAGTTGATCGGTGCCATGAACGAGTGCTCTGCCAGGCACTTCCCACTCCAAGTATCCCACGCCTTCACCATACCGTCCTTTCCACACGTGAAGAAGGCATCACAACCATCCAGCACAGCAATGCCTGTGACAGGCTTGGCGTGTGCCAGAAGTGACATCACAGCTTCTCCACTTGAGTCCCACACACGCACCGTCCCGTCCATCCCTCCTGTGACTACCAGCTCCTGCGCCCGCCGCTTGCACGCCTTCATCAGTGTGATAGCTGTGATTTGTGTTGGATGCGCATTGCGCCGCTCCCAAATGACACGCAGGTTGGCCAAGTCGATGCAGAAGAGAGAGGAGCCCATGGCAGCAAAAGTGGCAGTGCAGGCCAGGCGGTTGGTGGTCTCTGCACTGGAGAGTGAATGGGGAATGAGGACAGACTGTGTTGGACGAAGCGCATCGGAAATGGTGAAAGTGGCTGGGTTGGCACGGGCAGATGAGCCGAAGGTCGAATAAATCGAAGATGAGGCAGAGGTTCTAGCGGATGAAGTGGTTGGTGGGCGAAGTGGAGATGAAGTGGGTGGAATTGAAGATCGAAATGATCGCTGCTTCGAAGAAGTTTCTCCTTTGCTGTTGTTGTTTGTGTTGTTTGATCGTTTAGTGATTTCGCCTTCAGCTTCTTCCACAGCCTTCATCAGCTCGTCGAGTTTTCGGTCAGTTTGAGAAATGAACCGTGCCGAATGCACAGAAACAATCGAAGAAGACGACGATGAGGAAGAAAAAGACGGTGTTGGAGAAGTTGCGCGAGTAGAAGCATCAGAAGTGGGTGCAGATGTTGAAGTGATTGATGGAATGCGACTGTGCAGTGGAGATGAAGATGAAGTGGATAGACTTATAGAAGAGATGGAAGAGGCAAGAGATGGTTGATATGTGGGCTCATTCTGTATGGCGTGCAGACTCAGCTGGCTGAGTACATTTGAGAAAGCAGCAGCGTTGCTTTTGTTGTGCTTGTCTTTGTCCATAATTGCCACGTAGAACGAGGAAGGGTCGAGAGATGCTCTGTATTTGTGGTAGAGATAGTCAGGTGAGTCAAATTGAAGTGGCTCATTGGACAGCATGTTGTATTGGGTGGGGGTGAAGAGAGTGCTGACCCAGGTGGTTGAGAGAATGGAATTGGGTGAAGTGGAAGAGGAGGAAGATGTGGAGGGAGAAGAAAAGGAAGAAGATGTTGCGAGTGGATTGCGTGAAATGTCAGCGGATGAGATGGAAGTTGAAGGTGGGAAAGGCTGCGATGAAGCTGAAAGAGTAGAAGAGAGTTTGGACAGGTTGATTGTTGCGATGTGTTCGAGACGGAACTTGGCGAGTGATGTTGTGTGTGGGAAATACGACGGAGTGAACTTGTAAATACGCACTGAGCCATCTTTGAACCCAGCGCATAGCAAGTCCATATCAACGCTGTATGAAAGCGTCAGGGCACATAAAGACTCTCTGCTTGATTGAGAAGCTGCAGAGGAGGAGAAAGGAGTTGAAGGCAATGAAACAAACGGAGTGTGTGAAGTGGAAGGAGGTGAAGTGGCGTAATTTGAAGTGAATGGGGAGAAACCAGAAGGTCTTGTATGTCTGTCTTCGTTCGTACCGCTCCAGCTGATGCCTCCTTTCTTTGAAAAGGCACCGTTGGTCGACTTTTGCTGGTTTCTTTTGCTTCCGTGTTTTACACCAGATGCAGATGTCGGAATAGAAGTTGATGAATCATTCGCTGTTCGCCCTGTTTTTCCCAAATTTGCACCTTTTTCATTCAATTTGCTGTCTAAGCTCTTCTTTCTAGCTCCATTCGGATCGCCTCTTTGCAGGCTTCTTCCTCGTGCATCTGTGTCTTCTCTGCTCTTCGCCTGCTCTTTCTTCATCACTCGCTCGCCTTCTCCTTTCAGCATCCTCCGCGCAATCTCTGCTGGCCCAACACCGCTCTTCAGCAGTCCCACCTTCGAATTGCTGAACCCGTGCACGTTCGTTCCGTCAGCACTGCTCTTCTTCTTTGGCTTGGCAAGATATTGGATCTTTTTCTCCTTCAGCTCTTCAATTTCTCTCTTTCGTTTCTGTCTGGCTTTCTCTCCTGCCTCGACCAGCATTTCTTCTTCTTCCAGCTCAGCAAGAGTTTTAGCGCATTGTCCGTGCGAATCCACTGCAAATGTTCTGATTTCTGTGCTTTCTTCTTCTTCTCGAAGGGCTCCTCCACATGTGACGCAATGCCCGTCTTTGTCAAGGACAAATAGCAGTCCATCGCTTGTTGAGACGAAAAAGCAATGGATTGACCCAACATAAATCAACGAAATGATTGTTTCCGATGCAAAAGTCAGGTCAAATGATTCCATGTCGGTAACAGAACGTGAAAGTGTTGATGGATACATAACACTAAAATCATGCCATGAATGTCTCCATCCAGAGCTTTTCATAGAAAGAGATTTCCACCATGATGCTGATCCTTTTCCTTGATCATATCCAATCGATGATAAAGTAGAAACTGTATGTTGGGGCGCTGGAACATCTTTTTCAAAAGTTGGATCACTTGATAGATGAACCAAACGCTGACTTGCCAACACAACAAAGCTAGAATTATCTCCAACGTAAATGATTTTCTCAATTCCATCTTCGTTTGTCTTTTTAACATTTCCTTCTGCTCCAATGGCAGTTGATTTGCTTGACTCTGTACCCTGCAGGACGTGAAATGATGTGGATGATGAATCTTTGCTGTATTCGTGCATTTTTGCAACTCCGCTTGGTTCTGTTAAAAATCGTAAATCAGGTTCTAATACATCACATTCATAGAATCCATATTGGATGTTTTCTTTTTTGGCATTTTGTTATAAAGGATTGGATAAGATTAAATAAAAGATTCATACAAAAGGAATAAGTGATAGCATACGTTGCGTAACTGATGTAACATAATTAAAAAGATATGCATTTGTCGCCATATGAGTTCTTTATGCGATTGGCCTCTCAGAACTCGAAAAAATGGCCCAATTCTTTTTGTAACGGTTATTTGAAAAAAAATGATGGTAGTCGAAATTTTTGTAACACTCTTAACAAAACATTTCAAAGCACAAAACAACAACATAAATAATTTTGGGGGGAAAAAAAAATAAATCATAATGATTGAGAAATGAGCGTTCACAAAATAAAAACATCTGAATACTGCAAAAAGAAAATATATATACACAATGACTGAATAATTTAAATACCTCAATTAATAATTTTTTGTTAATGATTACAAATCTCTGGTTACAACTGCACGCGAAGCAAACACTAAAATAACAGGAGGAATGCCGTCTGTGAGTTTTGTCAGCATGCGAGTGTACTCCTCCGCTCTTTCTCTCATCATCTCTTCTGTTGACTTCTTTTGATAAGTCTTCGCTCTCAGTGGAATGCTCACTTTCTCATTATGTGATTCCACAATGCGTTTGGGTCTTCTTGCTGTAGTCTGAACACCACTCTGGTTCAGAAGCCTTCGTTTGTCGTTCTCGGGAAATGTGTTAAGGAAAGAGTAGAAAGTTGAAGATGCTGTGCGTGACTCCATCAATGAAGAAGGTGGAATGCGAGCATCCAAAGGGAGGAAGCAGAGTTTTGTGTCTGAAGAATGCCTACGGATTGTGCGGCTCATCAGCGACACGTATGTTTCAGATGTCTGTGATGGTATCTCTCTTTGAACACGCTGAGAAGATGAATTGTGCAAAGGGCTTGCTTTGAATGAATCTCCATTCTGTTTTTGTGAATCATTTCCTTCCATTTCGAATCTGTTGTGAAGTGCCTTTTCTCTGTCTGCAGACTGATAACTAAGCTTGGGGAACCATCCGCCAATGTCTTTTCCGTGCTCGTTGCGTGGCTTTTCCAGCGCAACAACATCGACCTCTGCAATAATTCTCAGATTCTGCAGCAGAAGACGCAATCTTTCCCACTCTCTGCTCTTCTTGTTCTCTGCACTTTCAGCATTCTCAACAATAAGGCGTGCTCGGAGTTTGTATTGCTGCCAGTGCTTCTGCCGCGACAAAATATGGCCGAAGAGAAGCGCCATCGAGGACGAAGAGTCGAATGATCTGTCATTTGCACCCCCAGAAGATTTTGAAGAGTTGCTCTCGTTCTCATCCTCTGGAAGCAGAGCGATTGGAGATAGCCAAACATCAATGTAGCGTTTTTCTTCAACGTCTGCTGAAGGATTCGAAGATGAAAAAGTGTCTTGGCCTTCGCTTTTTCCTTTTTCATCAGAAGTCATTCCATCCTTTTTTGCCGTGAACAGTCCTGCAATCTTTCCAAATATGCCAGATTTCTGTTTCTTTGGCCATTGAAATGTGTCGAAGTGTCTGAAAAGCAGAAAGTGATGCCCAGCACACACAACATCACGTAAAGTGCCAACATACTCCTGAACATCTGACCACGAGACGAATGTGGACGGTGTCAGTTCAGTCTCTTTGCCGTCTCCAGCATCAGGATGAGCAGCAGTTGAAGATTGGATTGGGGGCATTGGAACAGCAAATGCATCTTTCAGCTGATAGAAGCGGAACACACAAGTGTTTGTTTTCATTCCTCCTATTCCCTGTGACAATATCAATGACTGCACACCTCCTCTGAATGATCTTGCAGCCACAACACACGGAAAGGCCTTCAGTCCCCTCTGTGCAATCGATCTCTGCATCAAAAGAGTTGACTCTTCCACCTGCCTCATAACATCTGTGTTCAAGCATGGCGTCTCATCTTCTTCAATCTCCTCCATGTCACTCTCTTCATCGAAGTCATCATCTTCTTCTTCATTCTCCTCATCTTCATCTTCATCATCTTCATCTTGTTTGATGATCTCACCATTTTCAATTCTTCTCCTCTTTCTTGCTCTTTCTGCACGCTTTTTCGCCTTTGTGTATTTGCTTATCCACGAATTTCTGGTCACATATTCACCTTCATCTCTGATGATCACATTTGCCAACACCAGCAACCCTCCTTTCTTCAAGTCATTACAAATATTCAGTGTCATTCTACCAGAGTTGTTTGAACCAAAATACTCGCTTTTATCCGACTGTCTCACTTTCAGGAGTGTCTCGTCTCCTTCATCATCCTCTGCTTCTTCATCAAGTCCAGCAAGCGAAGCTGCCGATGGTGATGAAAGCAGCAGCTGGACAGATGAGGTGAATGTTCCGCGGGTGAGTGGCACAAGAAGTTCAGACGACGATGCATGTTTTGCAGGTGCTGCATTTTCTCCTTCAAATCCTGATCCTGCTTCAACTTGGGGGTTTTTCTTGGACATCACAATTTTGTTCTTTTCTGGTGGTGGCAGTCCAAAACCATGAGGATTTGTGAGTGTGACGAATGGAGGCAGATTGTCATTTGTCAGTGCGATGTCATCATTGCTGCCTCGAATAGACCCGCCGCTCCATCCACCAGAAGCACCAGAAGTCTGCCCAGAACCAGCCCCAGAAGCGCCCTGTTTTGACTCAAACGAGCAAAAAAAGAGCAGATTGGGTCTCCAATATTTGATGTGCTTTTGCTTGGGGTCAAGTGCCAGTAGCTGCCGCCTTGCGCTGTGGAAGACGTATGACTGGCTGACCTGCCCCCAGTCATGCACACTCCCTCTGTGCACCCACGTCAATATGAGCCAAAAGCCTGTGCCAATTCCCACACAAGCTGCGCCAATCACTGGCGATACAGTGAACATCCCAACAGCACATAGAATGGCTCCGCAGAGAGAAGCAGTCGGCGAGTTGGCTTTGAACGAAGAACGCCAGTTTGGTGCGCCGATGAGGGTGTGGATTAAGCAGGAGACGTTGACCAGAAGATAGGCACCGAGATTAGTAGCAGCGCCTAGCTCAACGACTGTGTCCAGATTGCCTGCAAATGGAAGAACAATGAGAAGAAGAAGGATCAGCGCAGAGACAACCAAAACTGAGCGATGTGGAGAGGGAGGAAGAGCACCTGAGTGTGCTTTCTTGGACTGCAGCGCAAGCTGAGAAGAAGTGGAGGATGAGGAAGATGTGCCGTTTTGTCCGTCTTTCTGCGAGCGATTCGGGTGAGTGAATGAAAAGTTGGATTCGCTGGCAGAAGGAGGATGGGCAAGGTATGAAGTGGAGATGGGCAGAGGATAGAAAGACGTTGCAGCATATTCAGAGGCGGTGGATGTGGAAGAATATGAGCGTGGAGAGTCGAGTGAATCGTATGATGAGCCTGAGGAAGAAGGGGATGTGGTTGATGGTGCTTGGCGTTTGGCTATCCAACTCATCCAGGAAAAAACCTTTTCATGAAGTGTGGTTGAGTTATGTGGAGTTCGAAAAAAAAAGAAAGTGGATTTTGGAAATGTAGTAAAAAATGCAAATTAAAAGTGAAGAGAAATAAGTTTTATAGCGATGAATAAGCCAATGAAAATAACTAATTTCAATGCAGACCTTATCATCAGCCATCATAAACAGGACTCGAGCAGCAGAAATAAGATGGCCAATGGCACTTGACAGGAAGAGGAGCGCAACGAGAGGATAGACAACTGGAGGGAAAGTAAGGCGAAGCAAGATGAAAGGGTCTGAAGAAAGAGATCTTGCGGGAATGCGGAAGGACATAACAATGCCAGTCACGATATAGATAAGAGTCGCTATCAGAACTGAAATGAGTGTTCCTGTTTGAAATAAAATGCACCAAATAAAAGAAGAATATATTGGAGTTTAATGAAAATGAAGAAAGATAGAAAGACAAAAAAGCAAAAGTTATAATTGTGTTCCGTTTCTTTAAACTTTATATGTTTAATTTAACACATAGAATTTCACAACAACTCAATCGACAATATTTATTTTTTTATCTTTTCTTTCTTTTATGCAGACCGTAAGGAATATTGAAAGTGGGATTTGCGATGTGTTGTGCGACGTTCAGTGGTGTGAAGAGCTGCGTAAACAGAGGCAACGTCCAGCTGACAAGTATCATAACATTGACATTGGCACTGAAATGGGGAAGTGAGCTATGGCCAAACAAATTTGAGTTCCATTCTTCTAATCTCAAATTTGTCTCTTCTCCGCTTGGAGTAACGCCTATAACATTCTTTGCGTCACAGAGTATCAGCCAAACTTATGTAAATAACAAAAAAAATATAAAAAAAAATATTTGAAGATTATCAAAAATGCAATGAATATGAAATTAAAAAAGGGGAAAAAATCAATACAATTTATAAAAAGAACTGTTGCTAAAGAAACGCAAAATGTGATGATTGTTCCCTTTGTAAATAGCTTTGTTCCATAAATTGCAAATAAGATACAGACAAAAAGGATTGCTGCCTGTATCCCAAGAATCATCCAGTAATATTTATTTTCATCCATAGAAGGATAAGTCAATCGCAATTGAGCAAAGCAGCTTTGTAATAAATCAGTCATTCCAATGAGGTTCATCGCACACGAACATGCTAAAGAAAATATCAATGCAAATCCAAAGATTCCACCAAATTCGATTCCTTTTCAAAATAATTTTTTTGTTAAAAAGAATTAAAAACAAAAACTAATCAAACCTAGTGTTCTTGAAAGTAGATAATAGGCTCCGCCTCCTTTAAGCTTTTCGTAAAAAGTGAAATTATTTCCAAAAGATTTGCAAAACAGATTTTCAAACTTCTCCTGTTCCAAGAATTTGTCCAATTGACAGAGTCGTGAATAAATCAAGCAATATGCATAACAAAAATATTCCCAGTAGTAGGAATATTCCTCCATTTCCAACCATATAACTTTTCAAATTGATGGATTATGAATTCATTTTAGAAAATGAAGAAATGGCTTATCAAACCCGAATCTTTCGAAATACATCACATCTTTAAAAATAACAATTAAAAAATCATTTCAACCGATTTAAATAAAATTCACAAACTTATCAGCTTTGTCAATGTTAAAACAATTACTCCAGTTGCCATTCCCCGCTTTTTTGGACGAATCTTTTTTTGATACTATAAATCGATATTATATTCGCCACTTTAATTTAGATAATTTTTTACAAACATTTTTCATTTTTTGCTATTCATATGCTGAAATATGGGATTTAATTTTTGACATAATCATGATTTTCTTTAATAAAAATCATATAATTTAAGTTCGAAAGAAATTAATGCATGCACAAAACGAAATTTTATTATTTAAACGAAAACAAATATTTTTGAAAGCAAAGATTTGTTTTTTTTTTCTTGGATGATTGATAGTAAAAAATGAGAATCAATTATAGATTGTGTAATTGACAATTGCATTTTTAAAAAAAATTAACTACGTTTGTGTTTAGACAAATTTAATCTTTTATAAAAAAAATATAACTCCATTTTTTTACGACTTTTCAAATCTTTCTTTTTTGTTTCATTTTTGGAAAACTTGTTTGACTCGAAAATATTTAAAAGAAGATTGACTGTTACAAAAAAATGACATACGAGGATTTTAGATAAAATGAAAATATTGACGTCAACGGAATTTCCAAAAAAAATAATTCATTTTTATTTTTATTTTTATTTTTTTATTTTTTATTTTTTATTTTTTATTTTATTTTTTTTATTTTTTTATTTTTTATTTTATTTTATTTTATTTTATTTTATTTTATTTTATTTTATTTTTTTTTTTTAACTTTTAGGAGTGAAGAAAAAAAATTTTTTCCATGCTGATGATTATTTTTGAAATCACAACTTTTTTTGGAGTGTGAATTTTTCATATATGGCAAAATTTTTTTGAAAAGTGACATCAGATCAAAAATTTGACCCATGGAAGTTAATTTTTTAAACACTCCGTTTCCATAATTCTAATTAGAAAAACTAACTTTCTCCACAGTTGTTGTTAGTTCATTGCAAACTTTTTTTATGAAAAAAAATATTTTGAATCAAAAAATTATATATTCTGTTATGTGATCAAAATTAAAATAGCTTTTGAACAATGAATATGCTTTATCTTTCCTTAGTCCGTGTTGGAATAACTGAGTTTGAAATTGTTCAAGGTTTTTTTAATTCAATTTTTATTGAAAATTTAATCTTCTGTTGATGATTCTTATTTTTATTTGAACTGAAATCTTCAATGCCCAGAACGAAAAATTTCATTTCATTCTCCAATTATTGCTTAAACATGTTCAAGAAAGCAATGAATATACAAAGATGAATGGTTTGCTGTTTTATTTTGTGTTGTGTTATTTATTCTTTATTTTTCAATTCTTTCTTTCAGTGTTGATAAAAAATTTGCAACAGAGCAGCATTTCCTTGAAATGAAAAGATAAAGGAATATATCCTTTAAATGCGAAAGCCTTTGAAAAATGAAGAAGCACTATTTCGAATGACAGAGGTCATTATAAGCTTTATATAAAAAATAGTTCCTCCTAAGATGGATAAAAGAGAGTCCATATTTCCTGATCTCCTCTTCATTAAGAACAAACATACCCAAATGTGGAAAGGGCATTTTTGTTATTTCACCAAAT
Organism: Monocercomonoides exilis; assembly: GCF_001643675.1. NCBI lineage: Eukaryota > Preaxostyla > Oxymonadida > Polymastigidae > Monocercomonoides > Monocercomonoides exilis. The sequence goes on from NW_027150573.1 coordinate 1,011,860, forward strand.
CTGGAAGGAACTGCAAAGCTACAAAATATAACATGTATCACAGCCTCTTTGGACTCTTTTTATAGGGTGAGAGGATACGACAACGTAAATACGAGTGTAGCCATCCTTCTGTGCATCAATCTCTTCAACCCGGAAGAAATCTTGTGAGCAACATGGAGGAATATGATCATTCACGCTGTGGAATTGTTCAATTCCCTTGTTTGACAATGAAACACTCCGTTAAACGTCAAACTGGAACAAAGATAGTTGTTGTGAGTGGAATGATTTCGATGAGCGATGAATTGGCCTTCTCTGATCAAAATCATGAAATCCGAGGAAATGACGAGCTGAGTGGTTGGACAGTCTCTGATTCAAGTTCATCGTTAAACTCTGCGATGACAACAGCAAGAACTGAAACAGAATTATCACAACATTTCTTTTCTTTTCCTTCTTCGCCTTCTTCACCGTCCCAAATAACCATTTTCTGAATTTTCAATATTTTGATCATCAAGTCAGAATGGATTGTTTGTTTCACAGAAAAGTTGAACACTATTTTCTCCAGATCTGTATACAGCTCTCCCAGTTCCTATATTTCACAGTCATTATTATCGGATATTCCCACCAATTCACATGTATGCCAAATAACCAGCCTATTTTACGCTAATGTCTCCTCTGCGTTTGTTTTTTTCTCAATTTACACACCTGATGAATCTTCTCACATAAAATTTTATTCATTTTCATCAAACAAAATCCACCTTTTTAAAAATCTTCTTTTTCCTCTTCTTCATCTTCATTATACTCTGGAAATTCCTTCAACAAGCGCTAACTCTTTTCGCGCCTAATCTCGACAAGCTGTTACTCAATATCAAGCAGGCGAAGTGAAAGCGGAAGAAGTCCAAAGAATATCAATGTCTGCACGAGACGAGGAAAAGACAATGAAAATGGATGATAATTGAAGAGCCATTGAGGGGGAACATTTTGGGCATCTTTGTGGAAGCATATGTTCTGATCGAGAGCATTTATGAGGGCAAAGATGCACTTGAAGTTCAGAAGGATTATAAGAAACAGAAACTTTAAAGGAGAATGGAAAAAGTGTTGAGACAAGAAAAATATGAGGAGCTGGAGGAGGATGTTGAAAAGCAACATTAGCAATTCCAGGTGATGGTTGACTGCATGCAGACAGACAACGTCACAAGCATCCACATCCACAATCATGTTCGTTTTCTCTTTTTGGAGAGCATGAACTGCCTTCTTCTCTACACTTTACACTATCTCCACAAAATTTGATTCCAATGATAATTCACACCTTAAAGAAGATATTATTTGCTTCTCAATTTGCTGCATCCTTATAAGCAAACTCAGTCGCTCGTTCGTCTTCCACTTCTTCTTTTTCTAATTTATGAACACCTTCTTCGTCTTCTTTCCATCGAATTCTTCTTCATTCTATCCTTCTTCTTCGCCTTCACTATCTCGAGTTAAATTTGCATCACCGCAGAATCCCTCGTCTTCACAAACATCAGTATCATCTTCTTCGTATAAAGTTTAATCTCTTCTTTTCTATCTTGCTCGACAGCTTCAAACTTTATTCCTCTTTGTTTGCCAAATCCGTATTAATTGACATGTGGTTTTTTCTTGCTTCAACAAGGGCGGAGCCTTGTTATTCATCCATTACAAAAACATTTGTTGAACAGTACGAAATCTCAGTATTTATCTCCATCTCTTTTACAATTATCCTTGAAAATCTGATCACAAATTCAAAGGAATATTAAATTAACTTCACTCACACTTTCGTTTTTCTTCCTCACACTCTTCTCGCTCGTTCCATCCAGTAAGTTTAACCTCCAATGCGATAGAGCTGCATCTTCGATCATCATCCGCTCCACCTCAAGCACCTTCTCAACAACCTCCCTCACTTCAACCCCTCACACTATCACTTCCTTTTCACGCTTCACCTTACACGCGCCTCAATATTGACTGAAGGGATTTTAGACGCGTTATCGTTTTCGGCAATAGCGACGAGATAAGCAGTTCTTTGATTGACGGAAGCGCATTTATATCCGCTTCATGAAAGATCAGCTTGATCCCCGACTTTGTGCTCACCGACACCGCAAGAGAAAAAAGCTTCTCCACCAGCTGAACAAAAAGCATCACCGAAAGCACCACATAAGAGGTTCACACAACACCCCCATTCTGCACCGTCCTCCGCTCCACAACATATCCCTCGAACTATATGTTGCACCCACAGCGATGGAAGGAGCAGCAACAGCATTAGCATGTACCGCGCATATACCCCAGCAGCCTCAGGCACCATTGACCGCAGCCGCCACTCGATGTCATCCATCGCTGCATCCGACGTGTATGACGCAGCCACCGCCGAGGCATTTGAATGGAAAATTGCAGGAGCTGATGATGAATGTGATAACTTCCAATCCCCTGTCGAATCTTCTTTTCACTTCACAGCATCCGGAATTGCGAAAAAGACAATCACGCTGCTGTAGAAAAAATGTCAGAGCGAAGAGACGACTTCACAAAACAACTACATATGAAAAGGAAAATTAATCAGATGAGTAAATCTTCTATTTTCATTCAATATCGAAAAAATTAAACTGAATATCTTTTGAAAATACAAAAAATGATATGAAAAATCGAAGAGAAATGCACATGCTGAAATGAAATAAACTTGATTACAACTAACTGTTTTATTCTCAACATGTGAATAGAATCCATTTTTGAGTTATTAATAAATGAACAATTTTTTTGAAAATTTTCGTCACCCTTCATGTTTTTATTAATACATTAATAACTGCTCTTTGAAAACAATATTTTTGAATAGCTTTCAATTATAGCAAGCATTGTTTCAATGAAATTTCCCCAAATAACAATTTCTAACGAAAAATACTCCCATTTAAGCAAATTTAAATTTAATTAACATGTTACAAAGAAATATATTAATAACAAAATAAATGTTCCAAAAATCAAAATGAATTTTCAGTTTGATGATATGAAAATGAAGTAATTATAACTAATAATATATTTTCATCAAATAGCTTTAAAATAACAATTTTAAAAAGAAAATATAAAAAATTGCGAAACGTTAAAAAAGTATTTGTATTGTTCAAATTAAATATTTGTTGATGAGAGCAAAAAAAGATAACACAATAAAAAACAATATATGAAATGGGAACGGAATGATCGAAATCTTGTGATCTTTTTTGATCTTTTGTGGGACAAAATTAAAGTCATGGAACTTTTCAAAAAAATTTTGCCATATTATATTTTATCAGAAAGGAATTATAAAATAAAAATAAAAAAAGAATAGTAATTGTTCGAGATTATGATGTTGAAAATTTCATTCATGAAAAATTAAACTTTTTAAAAAAAGTATAACTTTTCCGAGTGGTTTTTATTTAATTCAAAGCGAATTCAAAAACTGAAAATTTCGATGGATATAATACGGATTTTAAAAATAATCCCCAAAGTATTTGCGTTTTTTTTTTTTTTTTTTTTTTTTTTGAAATCATAACTTTTTCCAGTGTTGAAAATTCCAAGGTTTTCGGACATTCGCGAAATTTTTTTATCAAAAAGTTGAATTCATATCAACTGAACAAAAGCCAAAGATGAAGATGAAAAAATATCAGAGATGTTGTTTAAATGATAAAAAGGTTTTCTTTATTCATTAATATGGGTGATAATATTTAAAATAATAACCTTTTTCTGGATATTGATTTTTCGAATGTTGTTTATCATAGGGAAGATATTTTGTATCAAAATTGAAAAATAATCACAAATGGGGCAAAATATTTTGCTTCAAGCATTTTCATTGAAAAATTATGCACTTTTCATTGACTTTTTCACATCAAAAAACACAATAAAAATTGATCCAATTTTTGATATTCGTGAAATGTTGGAAAACATTATGTTTTGATTTCAACGATACTTGTTTACAGATATGAAAATCAAAATTTTAAAGAAATCTGAGAAAGCGAAATAAAGTTATGAGCGAAACAATTTTTTGTGCTTTGTGCAAAAAAAGCTTGCAAGTCAGTATTTTTTCCCAATTCTTTTTGAAAAAACTTGACCAACTTTATCAAAGACTCCAATTGAATCACACAGCATAAAAATATATTCTGGTGGTTGTTTTTCATACTATATTATTTTATTCATATGGCTGTTTCTTTTTGAAATTATCCTTTCGTTCGAGTTTTGATCAATATTTTTATCTCAATGGGATTTTTATCAAAATTTGTTTTTGCAATAACAATATCATGAACAATATGTATCAACAGTTATAGTTCATTTCCTTTTTGAATCCCAATGAGAACAAAATTTTGATCAAAACTCGAATTAAAGGCTGATTTCAAAAAGGATCACCATTACAGTCTAAACCGGAAATAATCACGTCGAATATAATCACATTCGTTTATTGTTTCATTTTTCGATGAACTGACATTTTTTACTTGTTTCTCATTCATTTTTCATCGCATATAATCACAGGGCTGTAAATATATGGGTAATTATTTTTGAAATCATAACTTTTTTCGGTGTGTTTATTTTTCAAAGGTTGTTTGTCATTGGGAAGAGTTTTTGTATTTTATATATGTTTTTATCACAACTGTATTAAGAATTAATGTTTTACTCAAATTAAGATACAGATTTTTTTAAAATAAGCCTTTTCACTTTTCATCATTCTTTTGTTGATATAAAGTGAAGATTTTCGAACCGAAAATTTTGAAAGAACAAATATGATTTCAATAATAATCACCAAAATTTAAACCCTTTGGCACATGTTATTTTGTTCGACCGACACGATAAACTCTTGTCGCAGATGTCGCAAAAGTTCAAAAGAATAAAAAAGATTCGAAAATAAAATTATTATTCAAAATTTGAGTACATGGGACGATATTTTTCACTTTATGAATTTTGTTCCATTCAGAGTTTCCGAACAAATTTCTCATTTTTCAAAAGTTTCAAAACATTTTTGGATGAGAATGTTTGACTTGTTATGATATGAAAGTGGGTTAATCACAACTTTAAGCAACATTCAGAAACTCGTTTTTTATCGGATTTTTTGGGATAGAATGATTTTACATCAAAAAATAAAACATGCAAGGGGTGAATTTTCCATTTTTAGAATACTTTTTTTCAAAGAAAAAAATCAAATTTTCGAAAATATTATGGTCATGATCAAACTAATTTCAAAAATTGAAATTTGAAAACTGAACGATTTTATGAAAATTTTAAGTTTGGTCCAAATTGATTTGTTAGTAAAAATCTTTCCATTCAAATTAAGTGAATTAAAGATGTTTGAAGTTCATAAATGAATGTTTTGTTGGTTTTAAAGGAATAAAATGAAGTGAAAATGAACTTCTCGGGTTTCGTTCTGCTTTAGTGTTTTCCTTCGAATCGAAATACTAGGTTAAAGGTTTGCATTTTATTTTTTGTTCATATTTTTATTAATAGGGTTAGGGTTATAATCTGAAAATCACTTTTTCACACACAAAAAACGTGTGTTTCAATGATTGCACAAAATGTTAAAAAAAAAAAATAAATATTTGAATAAATTGCAAACTTTTCTTTCATTCTTCATTAAAATAAAAAAAAAAGCTTAGAATTATATAAAATTTATTAAAATAATTCTTTAAAAAAGTTGATTTTGATTTTTATTTTAAGGAATAAGTTTGATCATTTCCATAATATTTTCGAAAATTTGATTTTTTTCATTGAAAAAAAAGAATTCTAAAAATGGGAAATTCACCACTTGCATGTTTAACAATATCATGTTAAATCATTCTATTACAAAAAATCTTAAAAAAAAACTAGTTTCTGAATGTTACTAAAAGTTGTGACTTGCCTGAAAGTGAAAAAAGTTTGGAACAAATCGTTGTTTTTTTCATAAAAGCAAGAGTTTTGTCTCGCATATAATAAGGTACAATCCCAATTGGCGGACATAACCCATTATTAAATATGGAAAATTCAAATAAAAAACCAGAAATATCCAAATTGAGCCAAACCTTCAACGATGAAGATAAAACCGTTGATTTTCTTGTGGAAAGGAATCTGGTTAAGAAGCATATTTACTGTGGCAAATGCAAAAAGATGATTGGATTCAAAAAAGAAGCAGATGAAAGATTTCGCTATTGTTGCCAACACCAATCGGTCAGCATAAGGAAAAATACAGTTTTTAAAAAAATCCGAATAAAAATGCATCAATTTATGAAATTGTCACAGTTCTTTTGGATAAACATAACAGCAAAACAGGCAACTTTACTTACAAATCTATCCAAAAACACGGTTTGCCACATTTATTCTCTTTTTAGGAGCGCCGTATCTCGGGAAATGCAGATTATGAAGAAAAGGATTGGTGGAGTCAACAGAATAGTTCAAATTGATGAGATGCTTTTATTTCGCAGAAAATATAAAAAAGGAAGAAAAAAAACCTCAGCAGTGGGTTTTCGGAGGTATTGACGTCCCTCAAACAGGAAAAGGAAAAAGCAATATGTTTATGGAAATGGTTCCAGATAGAAAAAAGCACACTTTTCATTCTTCTGTGAGAAGAAACATTAAATTAGGTTCTATAATTAACAGTGACAGCTGGCGGGCCTGCAATGGAATGGAAAATCTTGGTTACACACATAGAATGGTCAATCACAAAAAAACATTTATTAATAAAGAAACAAACACTCACACAAACCGCATAGAAGGTCTCTGGTCCTAGTTTCGTAAAAGCTTCCCACCACATGGAGTCAGACATTCAGTAATTCAATCATTCATGGATTCTTTCGCTTACAAAAGGCAAGAAGACAGCACTTATTACACCTTTTTGGATACCTTGTCTGTCAATAATATTTATGAACAAATGGGAGTTTGATTTTTTAGTTTTTTTATCTATTAACTTTTTTTTTTCTTTCTTCAGATGAAATAAAAAACATCGATGAATCAGAATGCCACAAGTTAAAGCACATAACATACTAAGTTATTGTTTTCTATTTGTTCATTTTTCAAACCATTCAGTGTTTTTCTTTATTAATTTTTAATGGGCAAACAATAAAAAAATATTATTGTCTTTTTTTTTATTTTCTAAATACAGCACCCACCAGCACTTTTCATTTTAAACATATCTTCAACAAAAAGACATGATTCTTATATTTGAATCTATTTCTTTTTTCTTTTTTCACATGAAAAATTATGGGTTATGTCCGCCAATTGGGATTGTACATTTTTTTATTAAAAAATTCAATAAATATATGGTTAAGATCATAAAGGAAAAATTTAATATCGGAATATTGCGATATGTTTTTGTTTGTGAGCATTTTTTGCTGTGTCTACGACATCAATTGCATAGATAAGAAAGGAGATGAAGACATGCAAACAAAAAAAGAAAAGGGGGATGCATTTTTCGCAGAGAATATTTGCAGTGCTCCTGAAGGAATTGATAATCTGAATCCAGATGTCATAGCATGTGTACGAGATCAAAAGGAAATTATTAAAGAAGCTGAAGACAGCATGGATCAGAGGAACAAAAGGGATTTTATAGACTTGGTCAATTCAAACTCTTTTTTGAATTTGGACGATTTCAGCTTGCGAAAAGAGAACGAGAAAAGAATTACTGAATGCCATTCTAAAATTAAGTGTAAAGAAGTAGAACTCAATGAAGAAAATGAAGTTGAAGTTGATGGAGAAAACGGGGTTGATAACGAAGAATGTGGTCTTTCTGGAAATGCGCCATGCAAAACTATTAAAAAGGCAGTGGAGCATTGTAAGCATGAAGGAAAATTATTGATCCATACAGCAGAAAGCTGCAATAAATTCGATACTGAGCCAATTGTTATTGATGGGCGTCGCATCAAACTTGATAACGGAGACGAAAGCATAATTTGTGTCACAACAGCTTTGGACGAAAAGAAAGTGAAAATCGGCGACGCCTTGTTTTGCGTTAAAGGCAAAGGATTTTTATACATTAGCTATGCCGATATTTGCGTGGATACAAAACGAGAAAGTGGAAGAAATCAAGGATTAATTGTTGTGGAAGGAGAAGGTTCACAAGTTGAATTGGAAAAAACGAATATCAGCAATATAGATATTGGGAATGAGCTGAGCTGCGTGCTTATTGAATGCAAATCTGGTGAATTGATGTTTCAGAGTGTTAAGATTTCACATTTTACATCTTCCTGTGCACTGATACTTGCTGAAGCCTCTCAAAAAATTGAAAATTTCGCCATGTCATTGGACTCGATCACCACGAAAAGCAAAACGCAATCGATCTTGACTATAATGGGAGGATGCCAATCTGCAAAGTTTGATGATTGCACATTTACAAATTGCTGGTCAACTGAGCACAAATTGGGAGGAGCGATATATTTGGAAATAACGAATAGCGAGCATCCTTGCTTGTTTTTTCGAATGCATTTCTCGAATTGTTCGTGCGGAAGTGCAAACGATAACGCAGATCGGCTGAATGTTCAACTGAATGACGAGTCAAAAGGAGGAGCAATGTTTATTCAAGCCACAGACGAAGTCACAAAAACGCTGAAACTTGAATTGAAAGATATGGAGTTCACGAATTGTGCAGCAGAAAAAGGGAAATACGTTTACTTTTCATTTCCAGCAGGAAGAGAGCAGATCGACGAAGATCAATTTTTTTTCGAGATGGAAGGGATTTACGGGAAGAAGAATTACATATTGCTTGAAGATAGGAAAGATGGAAGAATAATTGATCTTATGGCAGACAAAGAGAACATATTACCATACCATTCAGAAAACATCTACATCGGAAGCGAAAAAGCAAGCAATGAGAAAACATGTGGGAGAAAAGAAGAACCCTGCTCTCAACTAAGCGGAATAGCCAAACACAAGCCATGGAAAAGTCACATGTCAGTATATATTATTGGTAAAGTGTTTGTCAGTGAGCCTGTTTCTGGATGCCAAAATACAAAATTTTCTTCGATGATTGACTCTTTTTCGATGCCTTCGACAACAAATGAACAAAACAGAGGAGCTCTTCAAATTGGAGCAAATATAAAAACCGACTTTGCACTTGCAGTATTCGGTGGCAAGCTAACATATATTGCAATGGAACATTTGGATATCGAGTATCCAGATGCCATTGAAGGAGATGCAATAGATTTGATTTACGGAGGATTTGATGTTTATATTGTTGACGTTGTTTTTCGGCCTTGGTACACTGGCTTAAAAAGCGAAAACGTGCTTGGTGGCGAAGGAAAACTGTTGCCATACAAATTGATCAAATCAGAATCATTTTATTCAATGTTTACGCAGCTTGTTATTTACGGAAGAAACGGGAATATCACTCACGCAAGCCAACGTAAAAGCGGAAAGGCGGCATGTGGCTCCAGAGCTTATCAAAATGCTGAAAATGTGGAGAATTTGAATAATGGTTACAAAGAGGATAATCCCTTGTGCTCGTGGGATTCGGGACTTGTTTTTATGAATGATATTCAATCGGCGGAGATCAATGACAGTTCATTTATTGACATTGGCGATGGAGCAATACTTTCTCATTCATCTACGTTACATTTGTACAACTGCAGTTTCATAAACAACCATCCAATCGATGTTGGATGGGAGAAATTTCCATCTTTGCGGCACAATGTTAGAAGCAATGGAGATTGGATTCGAGTGGAATCGTTGTCTCCAGGAAGTGATGGGCTTGATGGGAAGCCATTTGGAATGTTGTCTAATGAAGAAGCATCTGGAACAGCTGCAGAGAACATGGATTCATATTTCTTTTCACCCATTTTGAAGAATGTGACGCTGAAAAGAGATGACACCAGCAAAAAGAATGAACTGCAAAGAGAAAATGAAATTGAGAAAGAAATCGAAGCAGTTGTGCACGGGTCATATTTGTTTCCGTGTGGACTTACGTTTGAAGTGTCCAAAAAAAGGAAAGGAGAAGAAATGAAATGGACAAATTGCCCAGTTTCTGAATACACAAATGAGACAGAAATGAAAGTGAGGATTCCTCCATCTTTGCTTGATGTGGATGAGTACACGTCAGTTGTCTGCCGCTTGACATATCCGAGTGGAGTTATTAATGGAGAAAACAAGCATTCAGCAAATGTGGTTTTGGTGAAACAAAAGAAAGATGATCCAAGCACATTGCCTTCCACACATCTTGTTGTAATCATTGTCTCTGTTAGCGTTTCTTCTGTTGTTGCTGTTGTGGTTGTGATTGTAACTGTTGTGTGCGTGGCTAGAAGAAAAAAACGAAGGCAATACAAAGAGATTAAGGATGCAAACCATTGATTTGTGACACACATATAATTTGAATGCTTTTTTTCGGTTTGAATATGTTTTTGTCAAAATTTTGAATGTTTTATTTTCGTGAAATCTTTCACATGAGCAAATTTCGTGATGTTTCTGTTATGTTAACAAGAGTTTTTTAATTGCATATTTTTTATTTTTTGACTTTCAGAGCCAAAATTTAATCAGAGTTTTCGTTTTTGCTCAATTATCACATTTTCCTCAATTGTTTCATTCTTCTTTTTTTTAAAGAAAGCGGAGAAATGTTGATAAAATAACTTTTTTTTCCCCATACATTTGCACGATTTACATCCTTTAACGTGTTTTTGATACGTTTATTTTGCAATGTAACTCGAGTTTTTTTCTTTTTCTTTTTCTTTTTCTTTCTTTCTTTTCTTTTTCTTTTCTTTTTTCTTATTTGTACAGTTGAAGCAAAAAATGTCGAGGTAACATTCACTTTCAAAAATTTCAATAAATAAATAAATAAAAATAAAAAAAGGAGCATTATTTTGAAAGAAAAAATTTTCCACCCGAAAAATGAAGTTCAAAACAAAATGATTGTGATTAATAGGTTGACTGAAAAATCATTTTTTTAATGATATTCATTTTTTTTCCATTTCCATTTTTTCTTATTTTTTTTCATTTGAAGTTCAAACAAATCAGTCAAAAAAAATTTCAAAAACGAAAACCTCACGTGTTTTCAGTGGAATTATTTAACTTAAAATTAAAGAAACGAGAGAATAAAAACGTCCTGTTTACATTCAATATTCAAACAATCAATTTTCTGAATCAAAAACAAATAAATTAGAACATAAATCAATAAATAATAATAATTATAATAATCTTTAAAAAAAGAATTAAATCTTTCTTTTTTCAATCAATTATGAGACGGGGAGTTCAAGAGAATATTTCCTTTTTCAATAGATTTTTGTTTATATTTATTATACGATCAGATCATTAAGATTTGAACTTTTAGGAATATGGATGAACCAGAACGTCATATTTGCATAACATGGCAAATGAAAAATTTACAGAGAATCACTGGGATAGCGTGGGTTGATGTTGACAGGAAGGAAATTGGAATTGGTGAATTCCTTGATACAAAACAGTACACAAACCTTGAAACAGCGATATTACAAAGCGTATCAGGAGATCCAACAATTTTAATGCAGCATGGTGAAGACTATGAAGCACAAAAAGTAAAGCAAGTGCTTGTTCGCTGCGGTTTAACCGGTCGGGAACTTAAATCAGGTTTTGTTTTCGTTAACAAAATCAATATTTTATAAATTATTCTTACCATTTAAGCCTTAATGAAAACAAAAGAAACATATGAAGAACTATGTCATCTTGTTGGAGGAGACAAATGCGCAAGCGGTTTTATTTTTTTTTCCTTGACAATTCAACCTTTTTATTTTCGAATCTGCTTCAAAAGCAATTTCTGAACAAAAGATGGGCTTATACGCATTGCAGTTACTTCTCTCAAAATTTACGGTTTCAGTTCCATTGAATAGTGACACACTTTTTTCTTTGATACAAATTAATACTGGAACTCATCTTCAACTCGATGCTTCTGCAACTTATGCTCTTGGAATATTTGATGCCGGGGCAGATGGTATGCTCATTCATTTTAATATAATGTTTCTAAACGTTGATTAAAAAAATTATTCAATAATTTTTCAACGAACATTTTCAATAATAATTTGAAGGTCCAAAAACAATGACTATTTTTGGGTTATTGAATCAATGCAGTACAAAAATGGGAGAAAGGAAGCTTAGACAGTGGCTGAAACAACCATCAGCGGATCTTGAAGAGATTGGTTTGAAAAGAGAACAATTAACTCATTCATTCTTAACTGATGATTATTTATATTAACTTTAATAAACATTCACAAACACACTAAAAATTTGTTTTTTATTAGAAAGTCGACATGACATTGTTGAAATATTTGTCCGTAACACGCAGATGAGACAAGCAGTACAACAGCAATATCTTCATTTCTTTTCAGATGTCGAGAAGATTGCTCTTCGATTCTCCAGAGGCAAAGGCACATTGGAAGACACAGTCCATCTGTATCAATCAGTGCAACTGATACCTGGGCTATGCGAAGCTATGCGTGTACTTGTTGATGCGATGGCACCACCAATCCCCGTTCTGATAGAGTCTTCTTCGAGTGACCCTTCAAGCGGCCGCACTTCACTTTCTGTTGCATCTGCACTGGCTTCTGCCCCTTTGCGCGATGAAAAGTGGGCTCTGTCAGAATTAGCCTGTCATTTCATTGATCCACTTCTCACTGTGAACGAACACTTCAAGCTATTTCTTGGTTTGGTTGAATCTGTCATCGACCTGAAAAAGGTGGACAGCGACAACATGTACCTGGTGAAGGCTGAATTTGATCCATCTCTTCTTGCAATTGCTCAAAAGAGAGATGAAACATTAGAGAAAATCAAACGATTACATCAACAGGCTGTTCGCGAATTGCTGGGTGAAGAAATTGACGAACAAAAAAGCACTGGCCGAGCCAAAAAAGGCGGAAAAGGCGGGAGAAATGCATCATCTCCGTGGGAGCGAGTGAAGTTAGAGCAGAATCCACAACAAGGATTCTACCTCAAAATGAGCAAGAACGATGAGAAGATGATTCGAGGCCGAGGCAAAACGTACACTTGGCTTGAAACTCATAAAGATGGTGTGAGATTCACATTCTCCGGTTTGAGAGCAGCATCAACTTTGTACACTGAGCTTACGAAGAAGTACGAAGAAAAGCAAAGAGAATTAGAACTCAGGACTTTGGATATTGTTGCATCGTATACAACAGCAATGGAAGATTTGGGAACAATCTTGTCGACATTGGACGTGTTATGTGCATTTGGGCAAATTTCATGCACTGCACCAACACCTTTTGTGAGACCAATTATGGAAGAGAAGGGCACGCTGAGAAGAGCAGAAGTTGAAAAGAAAAGAAGACAGCAAATGCTGCTTGATAAAAAGGATGCAACGGCAGAAGGAAAAGCGGATGATGAAGACGAGGTAAATTATGATGAAATACGCGAAAGAGATGGCTCAAGTGACGGATGGATTGGAGGAGTGATTGAGATACGTGGAATGAGGCACCCGTGCCTTGAAGTGCAAGAAGGCGTCAACTTCATCCCAAACGATTGCTATCTCGTCAGCGGTGCTTGGGATGAGCGGTCGAAGGCTGCACAATCCCAACCGGAGACAGCATCCACCACAAATCCAGTAACACCATCAAAAGACAACATCGTTCCTTCCTATCTTCTTGTTACAGGCCCAAACATGGGTGGGAAATCAACATACATCCGCTCTGTGGGCATTGTTGTTCTGCTCGCACAGATTGGATGCTTTGTTCCGTGCACATTTTGCCGTCTGTCTGTACGCGATAGGATTTTGGCTCGTGTTGGCAGCGGAGATTTTCTGTTTGGGGGATTTTCGACATTTATGGCAGAGATGCTGGAGACTGCATCGATTCTTTCATCAGCAACAGAAGATTCTCTTGTGATCATTGACGAGCTGGGCAGAGGAACATCTACTTACGATGGACTTGGGCTTGCTTGGAGCATAAGCGAGACAATAGCAAAGACAATTGGATCACCGACATTATTTGCCACTCATTTTCACGGTTTTTATTTTGTCGTTCAAATTTATTTATTCAAATTTCATTTTAAACATTTATTTGTGGATTTTTTTGTAATTTTTTGAATTCTATTTTTAACTGTTTTCGTAATTTCAATTATTTACTTCTGCAAATTTAGAGTTAACAGCCCTTTCAAAGGAGCTTCCATCTGTTGGAAATTGCCATGCTTCTGTCTTGCAGAGCGAAGGCGTGCTCACTTTTCTGTTTAAAATTGAAGACGGGCCATGCGAACGATCATTTGGTATTCATGTGGCTGAAATGGCTGGATTTCCTCCACATGTCATCGAGCTGGCTGAAAAGAAGCTTGCTGAGTTTGAAAGCGAAAGCCGCGATTTCTCTGTGACTGCGCCAGAACCTTCTATTTCCAATTCTCCTTTGTCTCTTTTATCACCTGCATCTTCATCATCTTCCACTCCACTTCCCACATCATTTTCTGCTGTCACTCCTTCCACGTCCGCAACAACAAAAAGCAACATTGAGTCTGTGATTGACGCTCTGGCTTCTGTCGACACAAACAGCCTCACAACAGAACAGGCATTGGAACTTGTTTCAACTCTTGCATAAATTGCTGCTTTTTATTTTCATTAAAAAAAAAATTACTTTTGTTTTATTTGTTATCACTTTTTTCGGTATTTTTCCATTCACGTATTGTTATTTTCTTCAAGTGCATTATCATTATTCATGACGAATTCTACTCTTTCTTTCAATTAGGACAATCGTAAAGTTCACTTGAATAAAAAAAGTTCATATTAATTGTGTCAAAAGATAAAATCAGCGAAGTGCAAAATAATAACATTGTTGAACAACGGAATAATTTATAATTTCAAGTAGGAGAAGCAAATAATTGGTTAAACACAGGATTCTTTTGATTGAAATGAATTGATTGAGCAGCCAGCTTCCTGCGTTCTGCGTCTGAGGCAGACATGCTCCCAACTCCATGCGACTCTTCAGCCATGAAAGATACAAGACCAACTAAAATAGAAGAGACGGACCATGTTGTACTCCACGACTCTTGGGATAAAATATAAATATAAATAATTATTAATTATTAATAAATAATTCAATACCTGGATGAAAATTACTCATGCTTGTGCAAATTGGAGTGTTAGTCTCAAATCTTCCAGAAGGTGTAAACATTTGTATTTCCGGACCAGCAAAAGGATAGTTTTGAGGAAATTTCAATACTCCTAAATTGTTTTGATAAAAAATACAACCTAAAATTTCTTTAAATAATAAAATAAACCATGATATTGTCCTCCTAAAGTCAAATAAAAATATTTTGAAAAAGCTCAAAATTGTATTGAAAAGAAACAAACCGAAATATGGAGTATCTTTTGGTCCTGCAATGATAAAGTGCCATTCAAATATGTTGCTAGGTTTTGGAGTTGCAACAATACCGAATACAGGATCTTTTGTAAGATTTGCCAATTCGATTTGAAGTCTTTTGACTCCAAGTTCTTCAAAAAACAAAAAACAACAGAAGAATGAAAGTTCGAGCACAAAACAAAGAAAAAATAATTTCAAAATGCACATAAAAATAAATATAATAACTAATACTTGTAGGCATCCAAAAGAAATTTAAAGGAAACGAAAAAAGACTACCAAACAAAATATAATACCATACTTAGTTTTTGAATAATCAATTTTACAATTTCATTTGGGTCAGATCATTTTGAATAATTAACGTAATGTAGCATTTTGGTAATTCATTGTTATTATTTGTCTTTTGGTCAGTTTCCTTCATCTTCATATTCGTCATCTTCGCTCGTTGTTTCTTCTTCACTTTCAAGCTCAGGAGGAGAATCCAACAAAGTGAAAAACTCCAGAAATTCATCTTCACTTTCTAAATCCGATTCTTCGTTAACTTCATCCTTTCCTTTTTGATCTTTATCCAGAGAGCTTTTTGGCTCATAGCCCGAGTCCAATTTCCTTTTTGCCATCTGCCTTAATGAATCAAATTTCTTCCAAGTTGATAAAGATGAAGATATCTGTGTTGAAATGGATCGAATGAGATCTCTAGCTTTTAAATTGACATCTTCCGTATTTTTGTTTAATGCAGCATTGATCACTATGTTGCATAGCTGCTCTTTCATCAACCCTTCTGTTAACAGCGAGGACAGGGAGTCGTCCAATTCACATACAAAAAGAAACTGAACGATGAGTTCATTGAGTACAGATAATCTTGAAAGTTTCTGCTCGTGCATAGGAGAATTATTGGATTCTTCTGCTTCTTCTGTCCTTTTTTTGTACAGCTCTGAAAAATCAGTATTGGATGAAAGAAGATGAGTTAATGCCAATCTCTCAGCATATAAAGCTGTTGAACATTGAACAATGATAAATCCTGCATTTTTCATAGATTTAATATCATCTGAAAAAAGAAAACAGTGGAGAGGATGCTTTTTTGAACCAATATCCTGTTTGCTAATCATTGGAAATAATTTTGCATTTCCTAAAATTTAAATATCCAAGACAGCATAAATGAAGATTTGAATTAAAACATTCTAATTACAAAATGCAAACCAGTTGTCCTTGAAAGAAGGACTAAAGCTTTAAGGATGCCATTTAATAAACGATCAATTTCATTAAAAGAAGACTGTTGAGAAAACTGTTTTAATTTTTCCAAAAATACTTTAAGTACTTTTTCAATATAAGGAGTCTTATTTATTTTTTGACATCCAAGTGCAAGCATCGACGCAATATATATTTCCAGTTTAACCGATTCATCTTCAACCAACAAGGCAGTTTGCTCAAATTTTGTAAGCAACCCTAAACTTTCCATTGACTTGTAAAATTGTATCAATTCAGGATGGCTGTATGATTGAGATATCTTTTGAAACAAGTTTCCGAAAATTGTTATTAAAAGAATTTCATTTCCAGTTTTTCCTTTTCCAAAAAAATTAGTGAGTTGTATCAATTCATCATGATCAATACAAGAAACTATTGTTTCGATTGAGGAATTATTTATGCAATCCTGAAGTAAGCATAACTCAGACGTAACCTTCCAATGTATTTCTGACTTCAATAATGAAATAACAACTTAAGCAATTTAAAATTTATCAATTTATAATTTATAATTTTTAATTTTAACAGACGTTTAATTTTTGATCGTAAATCATCTTTCAATTCTGCTTGATTGTTCATTTTCACAAAAAAGATCTTTGATGCCATCTTTTTTTAATATTTTAAATTTTCTTTATTGTTGAATTCAAATAATAAAAATGTTAATAATAATCAAAAGTTTAATTTCTTTTTTGAAAGAAATTTTAATTGTGTTATTATTGATCAACTATCATTATTTTGCTTGAAAAAATTTATCCAAGGTAAATTATCTTCTGTTTTGAGCAAATTTATTAATTTTATTTCACACATTTTGTATTTTATAAATAGTGCAAAATACAATGAGCAAATTGATTGTTTTTCATCAACGTTCTCGTCCATCGACTTCAAATGGAAAGGAGCGTATATTTAGAAAAGTTCGCATTATCATTCGTGGTGACGATGGAGAGGAAATGACGGCAGATGAATGGAGACGCAATTTTCTGAAGACTCAAGATTTTGACGATTTCACGTTTTCAACATTGAAAAATCGTTTCGATCAACTGGATAGAGCTCAATCGATGATGAATGATCATACCATTAAATCTCTTGAAAAGCGTCCAACAGGTATAAGTGCATCGTTGAGAGATAGAATTGAAAGATTTGGAGGATCTTCAATGCAATTCCGAGGAAATCCAGATTCGGAATCATTAGATGATGCTTCGAACCAACTTTATGCTATAAGTAGTCTCAATACAGATAGAAAAAGAAAGAAAATTAAAAAACATTTCAGAATATCTCGAATTTTATTCGATGGTAATGATTTTAACGAATCAGAAGAAGATGACGACGATGTATTGCAAATGATTGGGAAGAGGGTGAAACGAGGGCTGTTAGTTCGCCCCCAAACAGCAGACGATGAAGACGAAGACACTGAAGAAGAAGATGATGAAGCAGAAAGTGCTGCTGACAAAGAAGATGAACGAGGATATGATTATGGTGTTGTTCAAACGATAGTAATGAACACAGCAGGGAAAGTGGTTGGAGTTGAAGAGCGGTTGGCACAAGAAGGCGAAGCAATCGATGTCAGCCAGGGAGATTATGACGGGCGAGACGAATGCTTCATCGGAGGAGCAGAAGAAGATAAAGCAAGAGAGAAAAGTGGAGGAGCGCCAGCAGCATTGAAAGATGATGTGAAATACGTGGATGTCGAGAAAGAAGAGTGGGTGGACTGCAACAAAGACGATGAAGGGGCAGAAAAATATGAAGTCGAAGAGGACGGGGAGCGTGTTGAGAAGTGGCACAGGAGGCAGAAAGTGATGAGGAGAGTGCGGATGAGAAGGAAGAAGGATCTGCTGTCGAAGCTGAATGTGGGTGCGATTGATGCAGCAGCAAGCGAATCGTTGATCCACGCCATGCTTATTGACTCGTTCCAGAAGAAGCTGATGAGAGTGGAAGGGAAAGACGGGAAGGAGAGCGTGGTGGATGATGATGAGTGGATTGCAGATGGAGAAGAAGACGAAGAAGACGCGGAGGCGAGAAGAAAAGAAGAGGAAGAGAAGAAGAAGAAAGAAGAAGAGCGCAGAAAGCGAAGGGAAGAGCGCGAGAGGAAGAAGAAAGAGGAAGAAGAAAGGAAAAGGAAGCTGGCAGAGGAAAGAGAAGCCAGACGCATTGCAGAGGAGAAGAGAAGAGAAGAAGAGATGGAGCGGAAGAGGATTGCAGACGAAGAAAAGAGACGGAAAGAAGAGGAAGAGCGAAGAAGGCGCGAGGAGGAAGACAACCGACGCAGAATTGAAGAAGAAAAGAAGAAGAGGCAAGAAGAAGAAGAGAGGCAAAGGAAAGCAGTGGAAGAAGAGCGAAAGAGGCTTATTGCAGAAGAAGAAGAGAGAAAGAAGCGCGGAGTGAATGAAGACGAATGGTACGATCTTGTTTCTGACCCCATCACAACAAAGGAGATTCCGATATCCTTCAGCGATCCAAATACACCACAACTTTTTGGGCCGACCGGAGAAAAGCAGCTTCGGCGCTCAATTATCGAGGCAGACACACAAATTTCTGCTTCTTCGTCATCAGTTCCTTCATCAAGCACTGCTGCTTCTGACACTGCTTCTGCTTCTGCTTCATCTTCTTCCTCTGCGCAGCAAGCTCTTTTAGCAGCTGCCGCAGCGTGGAAACTTCCGCCTATTTTGCTTAAGAAATCGACGTCTGGAATTGACAAGGACGGAACATTCGGAATGTGGACGTTGGCTGAAGAGGAGAAAATTCTGGATGTGATTGATAGAAGTCCCGAAGAGGAGGAAAAGGAAAAAGAGAAGGAAAAAGCACACAACGACATTATATTAGACGACGACGGGGCAGAAGTTGTGGAGCTTGAATTGGACTTGGACGAGTTGGAAGACGAGCTGGAAGAGGATGCTACTTCACTGTCATTTGGAGGCAGAGCAGGAGAGACGCTGATGGACCCTGCACTCGAATTTGTAGAAGAAGGAGTTGAGGAAGACTCTGACACAGACGACGATGACGGCCTTGACGAGTCAGAGAAAGAAGATCCAAGCAAGAAGCGCAAGCTGCCTCCACTGATGACCCAGCCAGCCGACGCGCAGGATCCGCTCAGCCTTCTCCTGCCGATGCTGCAGCCGTACTACAAAGCAGCCACCGAAGGAATGAAGCGCCTGTGGAAGCGGAAGCCGACGGAGGCTGGGCTGAACCGGGCAGCGTGCGAGGGCGTGGCGTCAGTGGACGAAGGGATGGCAGACCTGGGAGAGGTCGAAGCTGACAAGCTGATTGACTCGAGATGGCTGGTGACGACGCTGCTGGTCGAGGCAGAGATCGAGCAGGAAGACTCTCGCTATTACAGAAAGTCCAAAAGAGAGAAAGAGAAAGAGAAGTCGAAGCACTCGAGGACGATAACAGCGATGGGAGACCAGTTTATGAATGAGATTACTGAGCGAATGAGGGAGAAAGGCAAGGCAGGAGCGGACTATCTGATCAGGCGGAGCATCAGACACTACAAGCGGGCTCTGCGATTCAACGATGCGTATGGATTGGCACAGAGCAACGCAGAAGTGCTTGTGCTGTTCAAAAGCCGGGCGCTTGTTCCGAAGTTCGACATTCTGGCTGACGAAGAGCTGATTTCGGGGATTGCAAAGAGGGTCGAGGGCGATCCGCGCGGGAAGAATTTGGACTTGACAAAGACGCTTGCCGTTTTGTCGTACCACCCTTTGTGTCCACCACTCTTTCTGAAGTACAATGTGATTCCGCTGCTGGCGGGGCTGTTTATGGACACCAATGTTGGGAAGGATGTTGTTCAGCCATTTGCAGAGGTGTGCTGTGCGCTGATGCCGAATTCTGAGTGCAGAACAGTCATTTTGCAGCAGAATGCGCTGAAGAAGACGCTGATTGTGACATACTCTGCGAAGGACATGTATGACCTGACGATGCTTTTGCGGCTGATATTCATCGTCTCCCAGTCGCAGTCTGACATGGTGCTGTTGATACGCGCAGAGGGCGTGCGCTGCATGGTGGATCTTGCCAGGCGGCACGCTGCTCTGACTCCGATGATTGCCTGTCTGACGATGGGCATTCTGAAGAACTTCCTGAGAGACAGGACCCTCATGGGCGAGATGATCGAGAAGGATGTGGTGAGTGTGTGCTTCCGCATTTTGGAGGAGAACACGGGGGCTCAGGCTGACACAGCGTACAACTGCCTTGCAATCATTTCCACTTTGAGCGAACTGCAGGAAGGGAGGAAGGCGATTGCTGCGGAGGCGGAAAATGGGATGAAAACAATTGTTTCTGTTCTCAACATGTATTCAGGCTCTGATTTGAGAATAGTTCTGTGTGCATGCTTGGTTCTGAATCTGATGGTTCTCCAGCGCCGAGAAAACGTGAACATTCTGACTGGATGTGGCGGAGGGGCAGCGATGGCAGCTATCATCCACAAGCACGCAGAACTGCCGCCAGAGACATTGACAAGCGCTTGCGGTGTTTTGAGTGCGCTTGTTCTGAACAACAAAGACGCCCGAACCGATCCTGCTGTCAGCGGAGTTGTACCTGTTGTTGGGCTGCTGCTGAATACGCACCACATGACACACATGAAGATGACAGAGAACCTGTGTGGCATTATGTATGGCCTGGGCTTTGTGCAGAAGAGCCTGATGATGCTGGGGAATCTGATGTCAGTGCAAACGCTTCTGGAGACTCTTCGGATGAGATATCGCGACTGCCCTGTGTTGACAATGTATGCACTCGGATCGTGTGCCCAGCTTGTGACAGTGAATTCATTTGCCTTCAGCTTCATCAGCGCAAACGGAGTGAGTGTCATTGACGATATCCTCACTCTGTACGGGCTCAATGTTGACTTCAATTGGGATGACCGGGCTGCACACCCCGACACCGACCCGCGCAGCACAATATTCAAGGGCGTTCAGGATGTGGTGCAGATCATAGAACATGCAACATTGTGCCTGATGATCACACTCCCGCTTTTGTCAGACGAGCAGCGGAAACAGACTCAGAAAACGCCATTGACTGCAACAGTGATGTCGGTTATGAAGAGATTCATTGGGTCGAATCAGGCAATCACAGAGAATTCTGCTTCTATTCTTTTTTCACTGAAAGTTTCAACAGGGCCATTTTCTGAGTTTAAGTCTCTTTTGAAGAAAGCTAAAAAGGAGTATCCGTCGAGTATCAGATTGGATGATTCTTCATAAAGGTGTTTATGTTGTTGCATTTTGTTTCATTTGAATTTTTTCACAAAAAATTTAATTGATTTTTTAAAAGATATCTTTTCTGTTTATAATTCATTTCTGTGGGAAAATCACTATATCAACGATTAAGAATTATTTTTTTTTTTAACAAATCGGCAATTTATGAAATCTTAATTGTTGATTTGAAAAAAGAAAAAATACGTTTTTAAAAAATGAAATGAAACAATTTGAAGTGAAATGAAATGAATAGATAGCAAATGTCAATGGTCAGAAAACAACTGAATTGAGATTGTCTAAAAATTTAATAATTCATATCTCAGTAAAGTAAGAACCAGTCTATTTGCCATTTTTCTTCTTTTTGAACAGTGATGAAATGGATGTTTGAGATGGTTTAGAAGAAGATGAGAAAGATAATCGAAATGTCGAAGAGGGTAATTCTTTTGTTTTGTGTTTCTGAGTTTTACTCTGCTGTTCCAAAGACGAAGATGAAGATGGTAAGAATCCCTGTTTTGGTGAGCTCTTTTTATCATGCTCATCGGACGTTGATGGTGATGGCCTATCTGTTCCACCAATTTGATGTTCACCCGAAGAACGTGCCTTTGTAGGTTTTATCGAAAATAAAGATAGCGTTGCAACATCTGCATCTGACTGCTTCGAAATTTTATTTGGTTCATTATTTTCATTTAAGACTATCTTTTTTTCATCTTCTTCAAAGAGAGGTTCTCGCTGTTTAAATTCTTCTTCCTCTTTAATTCGATCCCTTGCATCACTTATGTCCACATTCTCCTCATCGCTTTCATCACTATCATCATCAATTACATGTGCCTCTTGAATAAGCAATCTCTTTTTTTCTTTTTCCTTTACAATAGGCTCTTTCTTACTTGGTTCATTCAATTTGTCTTGTTCAGGTAAGTCTGATTCTTCTTCTTTCACTTCACCTACGTTGTGGATTTTTTTCGCTCCTTGAATTAGCCTGTCAATTTCTTTTCTTTCTTCTTCTTCCTCTTTTTTTGTTCGTTCTTCATCTAACTTTTTTAGATATGAAAGAACATCATCAATTTTCATTTTGCTCCGATGTGCGTTGAGCTCCATTGTTTCCCTTAAAACATCATCCATTTCCATTTCCAATGCATTATCTTTTGCTCTATTTTCCAATGCTTTGATGGCATCTTCGTCTTGAAGAGTTCTTTCTTGTTTTGCCTTTTGTTCTTCTTCTGCCTGGTATTGCCAATGAGGAGTGTAGTGCGGAACACAATTCAGCTCGCAAACATAATTATCCTTTTCCATATCTTAAAAAAAATAAAAAGACTCTTAAATGCAAAAATATGGAAATAAAAATAAAAAAATACTCGTTTTAATTGTAAACTCAGCAGCGCATCGAGGACATCTCATATAAAATCTGTAGTGCCTTAGACCCATCCAAGTGTCACCTTTAACAATTTCTTGCTTTGAGTTTATTTTTAATCCTGCAGGCATAAATTCCCCGCATGTTTTACATCTAATACTCATAGGAAGCATCATCCGAATGGCAAATTGCATATTTTTTGGCATTTTTGATTTTGGAATAACATCTGGATCGAAGTCTGCAGGGATGTATTTGTTAAGGACTTTTCTTTCAGCCATTTCGAAGAATTAGTCAATGAATATTTATTATAATGGTACAAAAATATTTATCCATTTGAATTATTCTTTTCAATGAAAAAAACTGATGTGGTTGTTCGAAATAAATAACATCATAATGAAATTAATTAATTCCATCCATTTTAAAAACAGAAATATGTAAATAAAACAAAACACCATCTTTCATTTCAAAAAAATAACCTTTTGAATAAAAAAATGATCTCTAAACATAAAAACTACAAATAAAGACAAACAAAGGATTTTGTGAACGAAATAAATGTGTTGATACCTACTATTTTCAAAAACGCTATTCTAAAGTCAAATCGAGATATTTTAGAAAGTTGAGAAAATATGAAAAAAGCTAACGAAAAAAATTTTTATCAAATACCAATAATAACAAAAAACTATTAATAACTATATTGAAATTGTGTTAACTCAAATTTAACAAACGGCAAATAGTCATCATAATGATGATTTTCCAAATATTTAACCATATAAAAATTTCACGTTTCATTTTTGATTTATCGAATGATAAGCAGCATGATAAATCAAATTCATTAATATTCAATATTTGCACCGTTTTCTTTTTTTATCTCTTCGTTGAATGGATTGCCTATGCAATCTCTTTTCATAACATCGCTTCCATAAATTGAATGTTTCTTTATGAAACTACCATTCACAGAAATTTTACAATCTTTCTTTTCCTTTAAAGGTTTCAATCAACACTAATATTTATGATATCCGCCAATTCGCTAGATTTCGCTTCACCACTTTTATCGCTTGCAATTGTATAATCAACTGCATCAGAAACAGTGAACATTGTGGCACCAGCAGGAAAATGTTTGAAAAACTCTTTTTTCAAGTCCATAAGAGATGGCCTATCTTTTTTATTCGCAGCAATGCAATTTCCAATCATTTCAAAATATTTGCTTCCTCTTAACTTTTTCACATCAGGCCTTTCGCCATCTGCTATCTTTTGTCCTGCTACTTCTGCTTCGTACTCCCCAAATGGAATCTGAAGAGTTAAGCATTCCCACAGCATCATCCCAATCGAAAATACAACAGATTTCTTTGTTGCTCCCATCTTGTTGATCAATAACTCTGGTGCCTTCCATCTCATGCTCTCCTTTTTATATTCATCATCCTCCTCAAAAGCAGATGAAGGAGGAGGTGAACACTTTCTGCCATTCTTGTTGATAGCTGAATAATCTGACGAGGAAGTGATGATGGTGGATGAAGAAGAAATGGATGATGAATCAGAATCAGAAGAGCAGTCTGAGTGCATTGCTATGCAGATCACCATGTGTTCAGAGAACAATACAATGTGAGGACTCAGACCATCCAGTGATTGAAGCGGTATTTCCATTTCATCAAACGAGTGGAGTGCTCCATTCGCCACCCAAAACAGGATCTGAGCAGCTGTCATCTCTCTCTCTTCCAACGTTCCAATCGCCATCTCTTTCTTCTCGTTTCTTCCATGAAAAAGCATGAACAGAGAATCCCTCAAATCAACTATCAGTTTTTCATGTGGCGAGGAGCAAGCCATTGCATCCACCAGATTCGACATTGACGAAGTTGTAGGGCACAGATCCTCCCTACGAACAAAGGTGGATTCTGTGTCTGAAGTGTCTGTTGTCGAAGTGGATGAAATGGAAGGAGATGGAGTTCGTTTTCTTTTATCTTCCTCATCTTCATTTTCATCAACCTTTTCCAGCATCCATTGAGGAATCTTGTCTGAATCTCTGCCCAAGATGTATTCAGTGGAGCCACTTTCAGAGAGAAGGTGCTCTGATGACTCTGAATGTTCCATATTCGTATCATATATTCTCTTCTTGATCCTTTCCTCGTTCTTCTTCTCTGCCTCCCTCTCAGCTCTTCTCCACCTGTCCTCGGGAGACATCTCCATCGTCACCATCTCAAACGCCTTCGGATCTTTTCTTATGTTATCATTCACTATCTCTCTCAAATCTTCTGCTTCATTCTTAACTTTTCTCCACCGAACAACAAATATAACAAATCCAACAAGAACAACTAAAAATAGAACAGCCAAAACAATCACTATAGTTACCCATGTTGAACCTATTCTGCTCCCTCTTTCTGTTTCAACATTTCTATCATCGATGTGTTCTGTTTTGTTTCTTAAAATTGATGGTGATGTGAAAGATGGAGCATCCCGCCTTCCAAACAATATCCTCACAAAAACTTCCGCTTCTTCTGGAGCAGAATCAATGGTTTCTGAATCGATTAAAGAGGAGACTCTTGACTCTGAAGCAAAATCTTCGTCTTTGAAATCGTATGTTGTAATTGACTTTTCTTCATTAATTGATGCCACAAGCTGGAACGAAAGATTGCATGGAAGAAGCAACGAACCCTCAAAAGTAATCTTTGTTGTATCTTCTTCTTTTTCCATTTTTGCCAAATCCAGAATGGGAATGAAAAACGGAGAAATCCTTTCAGCTGCTATCCCATCCAATTCGCAGCCATCATTCAGAATCCAAAGAGATGTATTTGGCAAGATTCCATCTCCTCCTTTCAAGCTGACCACATTCAACATTCCAGAATCCGAACATATGATGTTTCTTCGAGCTGATCCATATCCCTCAATCTTGGGATTGCTATCCAGAAACTTTCCTGCTTCAATGGAAAGAGATCCATCTGAAACAGATAACCCTCCAGTCGATGAATTCGATATTGTCGTTTCTTTCATCATTACAGAACTCTTCACCATATCCACAAGAGATCCATTCCATCTGCAAACTTCTGATTTATTCTCAACAGCGTGGTTCTCTTTTGCATTTTCAGAATCACCATCAAAGATGCACGAATCAACAAGGACATCCACACAAGAAAGAAAGCAAATCATCTTTCCTTTCTCGATTCTTGATGAAGAGTTGTATATTTCACAATTCGACAAATCCACATTTCTTCTATTGTTGATACAAACAAGAGGATAATCTCCTGCGCATGAAACATTCGAAACAACACATTCAGACAACACAGCTTTCATATCAATTTTGTGTGCTTTGTTCTCAGCTCCATCCAAACGGATGATGCTCATCTGACTGGTCGTGTTGCTGATTGTCACTTCCTTCATTGAGACGTCTTCACACAACACAACAAACAGATCTCGAAGTGAAGTCACATCCTCAATAGAAACTGAACGGAATTGGCATGTTCCTCTTTTGAATGTGCATAGAGTCGTTGCATCAATTCTTTCGAGTGAAACTTGGCTGAGCAACAACGTTCCGCCTTCCATCCGGATAAGCTCATTAAAAGCAGCTTTTGAACTTCCATTCTCCGACTTGAATGTAACATCGGCAATCAGCATGTTTCCTTCGTCAATTTCCAGAATTGTTTCGTGATTTGATGAAAATGAGTCTGCAAACAGGAAGTCGACTGATTCAAGGCGATTTCTTCCTTTTGCTTTGATCAATGTTAAATCAGCTGCAGTAATTGCAGATAAAACAATTAGCTTAACTTTTATGAAACTCTTCGATTGGATAGTAATATCATTTAGCTCAACCTCCTTCTCAATTTCACTTTGCTCGTCAATGGCCACAATCCTCAGGAAGTCACCAACAAGATGGTTAATCCCATATCCAAGAGAAAGGCAAGGATGGGAGTTAGTTCCACATTGCCTGTCATTTGCTCCACCATTTTCGAATATGTTCGAAACCACAATCGAAGCTGACTGATATATTGTAACCAGGTCGATCAGATCAGTCGGCTCGGAGAGCGTCGGGTCAATCCCATAAATTGCATTCAGACGAATGTAAAAGTCTGTCCTCATGTCCATTGCAAACTGCGTTTCGTTGATTTGGTTTGAGATGTTTGTGCATTCTATGAAAATGTCTCGGCCAACAAATGCCTCGTTTCCAGAAAACGTTACATTTTTAAAAAGAAACAGCAATTCTTCTCTTTGCAAAAACTCCAAATATGCTCCGCCTCCTCTTCCACTCGCAATAGAGCAAGAGCATTGTGCTATTCGTGTCTCTTCCACTTTCAGTGAGCCACCCGAACTCTGCAAAAAGAAAAGAGAACCACCTTTCTCAGATGAAAGTGCTTTGCACGAATCGATCGAGGAATTCCTCACAATTATTTCAGTATCGCTGCTGATGTAATCGCTGTTGCAAACGCACGATCCATCATCCTTCCTCGAAACAGAAAAGAATGTCGATTCATTTATATTTATCATTGTTTTCATATTGCGTTTTGTTGCCTTCACTGCATCCTTTACGTTAATTATGCTTCCGCTCTCAATTGTAGATGAAAGAACGCTCAGTTTGTTCATGCTGCACTCGCATCCATCACACACATCGAAAATGCCTCGTTTTGTGTGGACTCTCTCCACCTTCAGATCATCAATATTCAGCTTTCCTTTTTCCATCTCCACAAACAAATAGTTTTGCACCGTACTGCCCGTGTTAATTGAAGAAAACCAGCATTCTTCAAAAGACAAAGCACCGTCTTCGTTTTTCACAATGATTTCTTCTCCATTTTCACAAATAAACTCCACTGAAAGAATTATCCACGAAAATGTCAGAGCCTTATTGTTTCTAATCAATCCTTTTCCTTCTGCTGGCTCCTCTTGGTTCACAGCCAACGTCGAATGGCTGGCTTCCACTTCAGATGTTGTTGCAGAGCATATCTTGAAGTTAGAAAGAATAAAGCTGTCCTTCAAAGCTGCCTTTCTGTGAATAATCATCTCTTTTTCTTCTCCTCCTTCAATTTGTTGCATTCCCTTCCAAAAAGAAAAGCATGGATCATCTTCACTTCCACATCTCTTCACATCAAATCCAAGTGAAGAGATGTGTATCCGAGAATTCGAATAACCCTCAAGAAATCTGAAGAGGTTGGCATTGTTGAAGGCATCATCATTCCCCACAAACAGATTTGTCGAATTTGCCATTGAAGAATAATCAAACATGAATGAAGATGATTTCACTGTTGCATTCAAATCATTCGACAAAATGTAAATATTCTCCCCAATTTTCGCCTTGTTGTTTTCCAAAGTGATTGTATCAAAAACAAAAGGAGCGTTGCTTTCTGAATCCGAACAGTTAACATAAAGAAACCCACCTTTTCCAATTGTCTGTGAGCATTCACAATTCTTTCCTGCTGTTTTGTTGAGAATTAATTGTTGCTCTGCATTCAGCGTGATTCGAAGCGCTCCACCTTCTATCCCATTCTCTGTTTTGGCCCCAGAAATATTGCATGCTTCAATTACAGCCGAAGAGGAGGATGCAGAAATTGGTATGAAATCAAACTTCTCATTTCCGATTGAGCAACGAATAAGCGAAAATGCTCCTCCATTCGCAGAAATCAGCGAAAATGAAATTATTCCTTGTTGCCTCGATGAAAATGCACAATCAGTTAAATGCAGATTCCCATTTTCAGAGGAAGAAGATATCAGAACTTTACGATTGGTGCTGAATCCCAACGGCAATACGAAATCAACAAGGTAAAATTGAAGATTCATCGAATTTGTGATGATCGCAGAAGATGAGTCAGAACCGATTATTTCAGAAGCAAAATCAAGCTTAGCATGCTCTTCAGGGACAGAGGACTTGACTTCGAAATTGGACAGATCATATTCATCTTGGATGACAACGTTTGACCCAATCCACATAATTCTGGATGGAGAACTCAAATCGGCATTTTTCACACCTCTCCAGAAAGATGAGCAGGGATAGATCAAACTGCCACACCCAATCACATCAAAGCCATTTTGTTCGACAAACACCTCATCCGATTCGTATTTCACAAGAAATAGAAGCAGATCAATTGCTTCGCCATCAAATCTTTTGTCAATGCCTTTCATATCCACAATAGAAACGCCATTTTCGTCTAATAGGTTAAAAGAGAAGCGATGCCCGCTCACTGTTTGATTCAAATCAGAACATCTGACAAACAAATCCCTCCCGCACCAAGCATTATTTTCCATGAACTCCATCTCTCCCAATTTGAAGTTGTTTGTGGAATCGTCACTTAAACAAAGAAAAATGCCTCCTCCTCTTCCGCATGTCTCATTGGCTTCACATTCACTTATTTCAACGTTTTCCATATCGAATCTATTCTCGAAGGCAAGCTCACATTTGGCAACACCTCCATCGCTGTTGCTCGATTTGCATCTCAAAAATTCGCATCCTCCAGAAATTGATGCCTGCTCCACATTCTTAAGAATAAATATCCCTCCATTAGAAGCGGAGCAATCTGTGATATTTGCTGCCTTAGCTTCAAAGCTTTCACCTTCAATTTTCTCAATCAATGCGATTCCTTCAGATGCAACATGAGACGCATTCAGATTGTTGATGGACATTTTCCCTCTCTCCAAACGAGAAATTCCGAAGCTCGACAGAAAAGTCAGATAAGAAAATGCTACGCTCTCAAGATGGATTTCTCCACCTTCTCCAACAACGATCCAAAGCTTTCCAGCTTCTACAGAGCCTTCGCTTCCTCCAAATTCACAATTCAATATTGTCACTCGTCCGCCATTCATCTGAATAACCCCAGTGTTGCCTTCTACCGGTGAGATTGGTAGTTTGAAAATAAGTCTGTTGAGTAGAAGTACTGTTGGTGAAATATCATCAACCACATTGAAGAAACCGTTGCTTTCTATTCTCAGCTCAGATTTGGCTGCAACTCCGCGGATTGTCAGCGATTTCCCATCTCTTCTCATCTCTCCTGAAACCCAGTTGTAGTTGTTGATCTGAACAGTTGTCTGATTATCTTTGAGGTTCCCGACACCAACCTCCAATTGATCACATGGGTTTGCATCGCTTCCACAGTTCGGCAAAGTGCTTTTTCCTGCCTCAACAAAGATAATATCTCCTGTTCCAGAAAACAGATATTTCTTGATTGAATAGTCAATTTCTGAGCTTTCAACGGAGTCCATAACCCAGAAATTTGGCTCAGGCGTGTTCAGCTCGTCGATTGTCCCAAACCACAGATCTTCTTTGATCAGCGTTTCTGGATTGCTGCAAAGCAGAAACAGATCACTTCCCTTTGAGGCAAGATTTCCTGTGAAAGTGTTTGACTTCATCGAATACTGAACATTCGCATCGAATTTCAGATGCAGTCCTCCCCCATAGCCCTGCGCTCCCAGCGCTGCACAGCTCTCCACTCTGTTCAGAGTGAATATCAGCTCTCCTCCATTCGACACATTGAATGCTCCCATCCCACCAAATGGAATCTCGCCTTGGCACATAGCTTTCGAAAATACACAGTTGCTGATCTCCACTCGCTTTCCTTGTCCAATAACGCCTGAAAAGACTGAGCCATTCCCGTTGTTACGAGTCACATTCGACAATTCGCTTGAAAGTATTTTTATTCCATTTCCTTCCCCAAAAGAAATGACACTGCCACTTTCCAGTGTTGTTCCATTGACTGTTAGCTTCTTAATGTCGGCTGAAGATTCACCTATCAAGTGGATCAGTCCATTATGTGTCAGACTCTCAATCGCTACAAAAGTGCATCCTGCAACAAATAATGATGTTCCTTGTCCTCTCAGCTCAACTGCTGCAATATCTCCAAAATCAATTCTTTTCAGCTCAAATTCAGTCAAATGAACTTCGCCTCCTGTTGCACAAAGAATGCTGAATTCGATTGCCTCGCTATCTATTTGCCTTGTTGCTGAGCAATTAGCAATGTTCAAAGTTGATTGCTGGCACAGAATCAGAAACAAACGAGGCGTTTCAACGAAGCTTGGAGGCAAGGAAAACGTAATATTCGAAATTGAAACATCTACTTC
Source organism: Monocercomonoides exilis (assembly GCF_001643675.1). Taxonomy (NCBI): domain Eukaryota; phylum Preaxostyla; order Oxymonadida; family Polymastigidae; genus Monocercomonoides; species Monocercomonoides exilis. The sequence goes on from NW_027150573.1 coordinate 1,042,864, forward strand.
TGTCTCAATCAAACCATCCCCTTCCCCGCTTCCGTTACTGCAAACTAAAACAGAAGTATTTTTTGTTGTCGCTAAAATAGAAACAGAGCACGAGGCAAGCTTTGTGCAGCTGTCCAGCTGGAATGATGGGAGTATCTCAACAACACCTTGCTGTTGCGTTGATCCAAATCTCAATTCAACAACTTTGCTGATTGAACGGCAAGGAGCAAATGTGAATCCGCATCCTGAGTGATCGTATCCTCCATCTTCCTCACCCCCAACATATCCGTTTCCAGAAAATGAAATCAGTAATGCAGCCAAAGGAATCGCATAATCTCGATTGCAGGAGATTCGCTCATATCCCATCAAATCCATTTTATCCATTTCCCTCCAGGAAATTTGGAAGTTATCTGTTCGAACTGCTTCAGTCAAATTGCTTCCATCCACAAATATGTTGCTTCCTTTCCATGCATTGCATTCAAAAAATGTCAGGTTTTTCAGCGAATAAACTCCATTATTATCTGAAATATGCAGATGTATTCCTCCTCCTAATCCTCTTCCTCTGTTTGATTCTTCACCGCTTGGGACACTGCAGCTGCTGAATCTGGCGTTCTTCACAGTAACATCCATATTCCCTTGTTTCTGGATAAACAAAGATCCACCCTTCAGCTCGTTTCCATCTTCGCATGTAGCGGTTATCTGGCATCTGTCAATCACAATCTCACAGCTTCCTCTATTCCCATATGCACTAAACAGTCCCCCATTTCCGTTTTTCACGGTTATTCCGTTGAATTCGCAGCTCTGCAACGTGAATGAGCTTCCTCCTTCAAACAAAAACGGACTCGTTGAAAATGCCATTTTGTTTGTTTCTGCAACAACATCAAATCCATTTGCAACAAATATTCCACCACTAATTTTTGCAAAGCTGAAATTGATCTCGTTGCTTTCTTCTGAATAAGTTCGCGAAAACCCACAGTCATTGAACGTCAGACTGTTTCCATTGCATTGAATCAAAGATGTTCTGGAGTTGAGAGATAGGGGCAAAACAAAAGTGATGTTTGTGATTGTTGTTGGCTGAGTGACTGTTATTAAAGAAGTTGAATCTGTTGGAGGTGGTGGAGAAACAGCAATTCTTGTGTTCTTTTGGGCGCATTTCACTTTCCATTCGCCAACATTCATTCCTATCTCTTCGCTCCAAACAAATGAAGGATCGAGAATGATATCTTTATTCAATGAAGAAAAGCGAAGATTTGCTACGAATGCAATTGTAGAGCAGGGATAGCCGGAATGACCACATCCACTGAAGTCTCTCTCGTTGTTTCCTCCAACTACTACTGGTAGAGGGAATGGATCAATTAAATAAACAGCCAGAGGAATTCCATAATCCTCATTTCCATTTTCGAAGCCCATTGCATCATCATATTCTGCTGCATTTGTTGAGATCGTAACATCCACTTTTCCAGAATTCATCAAATCTGCCAAATTCGCTTCATCAAAAAACATGTTGTTTCCTCCTTTCGCTGCATGGTTTTTTTCAACGCCGCTCGTAAAGCTGGCTGAAGAAATCGAATAATCATTGAACTGACCAGCAGCCTTCACAAACAGCCCTCCCCCGTATCCGCATTGAGTTCTTGTATCACTTGCTCCGCACTTTGAAAACGATGTGAGCGTTCCATCTTTTCCGATGCTCAGCTTTCCGCTTCCAGCAAACGAAGCATATATCCCTCCGCCACAACCAGAGCAAGCCAAACAGTTGTAAAATGTTGCCTCACTAATCTCAACAATATTTCCTGTATTCATCACAATATTCATTGCGCTTCCATTTCCATTTGCGAGTTCAATGGATTTCATGTTGATTTTTTCCACTTTCACTGTTTTTCCATTTTCAATCGTTATGGATGCCTTGTTGTTACACACAATTCCTTCCATTGTCGAATTCTGAAGAGTCAATGAACCTCCATTTGTGCATTCAATTATTCCTTCATTTGATGTGGCAGTTGTATTCGAAATGTTGCAAAGATCAATGATCAGTTGTCCGTTCGTGTGTGAAATCATCAGAGGTGCTTCTGTTAATTTGAATCCTTTCACAACAAGCGATTTCACTGTGCTCGTTCCTCCCACGCAAATAATAAAACAGTACGACATTGTTGTGTCTGACATTAGCATCAGCACACATTGCTCAGACGAGAAAGATCCTGACTGAACCAGAAATAGAGTTTCTCTTCCAGATAGTGAACTCGGCAGATAAAACTTGATACTCAAAAAAGAAACTGTTGCTCTACCAACAATCATCCCATCTTGATTTTTTGTCGAATTATCGTTTACGATGAGTTGTGCCTGAGCCCTAATCCCTCGAACACTTGTAGTACCTTCAGACAGAGATATCTCTCGTGAAAGAGTGGAACTGCTATCGACCGCAATTGACACTCCACTTGATGTTTTGTGCTGCAGGAGCACATAATCGACTGTTGAGCATTGCTCGTCAGCAAATCCACACATGTACCAATCTCTTTTGTTCGCATTCCCAACATAAAACTCGCTCGGTTTGCTTCTGAGATAAAGCACAAGAGGAATCGCAAACGAACGATCGCTATTTTCATATCCACACAGATCAGTGAGCACATTCAGTTGAGTGCTGAACTTCAACCGATCTGCATTGATCACTTGGCTGAAATCCTCCGCCTCAATAAAAATGTTGTTTCCGAATTGCGAAGCACGGCAGTTGGTGAATGTCATCTTGTCAAAGATAAAATCATTGGCCGAGTTCTCCAATTTCAGAAATATTGCCCCTCCAAATCCGTTGCTTCCTGCTCCCTGTGCACCACAGTCAGCAAAAGTCAGCGAATCAATTTCTCCAAGTCTCATTTTTGAGCCAGATTGCATTATTATGGAAAGGCATCCTCCATTTCCCCTTTCACATTTACACCCATCAAATGATATATTATTCAGAGTCAATGCCTCTCCATTTGAAACGTTACACTCAATCACTCCTCCATTTCCAGAGCTTCGAATGACCTCTGTGAGGTTAGTGTTAGAAATTTCAGAAAATGAGGAAATTGGAGCCCTAATGAGCTGAGTGCTTGTTCTCAAAGAAGACACAATACAGGAATCAATTGAAATGCTTCCGAAAGCAATGTCAAATAATGGCTTGCTAAAAGAAGTGGACTGAGCCCTAGACGAAGTAATGAGAAGATGCTTCAGGTTAGCTCTTCCAGACGAACCAGAAATTGAAAATAATCCAACTGTTTCTGTTGCAGTGTTGTGGTCAATCGTCAATGAGAAGACACTCAAAGCACCTGCATTGATGGAGAACAGCATTAAGGAACTTGACAGTGTGCTTGTTCTTATGACTGATTTGTCTGTTCCATTACCAATCACTTTGACTTTATCGCTGTTGATGGATAGCACAGAAGAAGGAGTAAAGACTGATTCAAGCAAAAATATTTTGCATTCAACATTATCTATCATATTTTCAAATGCGTGTTCAATCGTTTTGCATGGAATTGTATCGTTCAGACCGCAAAGCTCATCCAAATCGTTTCCATTCTCATGAACATATCGAGTCAGAAGCATCACCTTTACAGGAAGCCATCCATTGTACACTTCGCTATTAGCTGTACCACCATAAAACACTCGCTTTTCTGTCGTTGTTGAATATGATTCGAAAAATGGATTAGAATTAACTCCACCGCTATTTATTTTCACATCATTTCCCATTCCGTTCTTCGCTTCATTTTGATGGAAAAAGCAGTATCTAATAAATTGGGTTTGAACTGCTTGTTCCGAAAGCCCTTCAAAGCACATTCCTGTTCCTCCAAAAACTGTTGAATTTGTAAATGTTCCATTCAACGTATTGAAGATAAACGTATTTTCTGTGATCAAAAGTGCTGAAAGGTTTATGTTTGGAATAGGCCCATTAACAAATATACATCCAGCAGAATTTCCAGCCGAATTCTTCACAAATCGACAATTTGAGAAAATGAATGTTCCTGATTCTTGAAGATATTGAGTGCGTAAGTAGCATACCATTCCGTGAGTACGGAGTATCGAACAATTGTAAAAAATGAGATTTATGTATTGTTCATTTTTCATATGATCAACGCTACAAATAGCTCCTCCATGATATGCGCAACACTTACTGAAATTTGATGAATCAACATTAACATTTTCCAAATTTGAGAGATATAAAGCACCTCCATGATTGAACTCTCCATTTTTAATTGTGCTAATGCTGTCAAATAAACAATAACGAATATTGATTGATGCCCCACGGGCAGAAATGGCAATGGCACCCCCAAATCCTTGCGGGGGTGTATTTTTCCATTCACACCAAACAAATGAATGCTCTCCTTTACCCAAAACTTTACTTTCTAGCGATAATGGATTCTCTTGCTTTCCAGAATAATTATCATTCGACGAACGATAGCAAGAAATAAATGAATTGTTCAACGAAGTCAAGGATGCACAAGGACTGTTTAAACTTTGAAATAGTCCTCCATCATACACATCGCTAACTGAAAAGAATGAGCAGTGGCTGATTGACGTGTAATGATGGAAAGAGGGCATTGTCAAAGGATAATAAACTGACTTTGTTGCTTGGTTATTCGTCAAATTTTCAAAAGAAGAATACAACGCAGTGACAAGAGTCGCGCCTTCTGCAAAAAGAAATGGTGAAGAGGAAGTCATCATTGAGGAAAAAGAGCAATGAGATATCGACAATAACTCACAGCAAGCACCTGAAGTTGATAAATTGGATTTCATCAAAGGAGGTGCAACAAATGCAGGAAATTTACAGTAAAGACTGATATTTGATAAGCTTGTCGCGCTCTCGGACAAGGAGATCGGGCTTGAACACATAGATTCCTTGAAATGAATGGAACACTGAAAAATAATCAGAGATGATGAGCAAATGCATCTGAAAATTGGGATGCAAAAACAATGATAAATGTTGCAGTGCGATATCTCCAACGAAGAATTGCTCAGAACAAAATCTGTGAGAAGAGAATTTTTCAAATTGTTCTCTATTAAGAATGAAAATTTTTTTTGAAAAATCAATAAAAACATACAATTTATTCAAAATAAATTTTCCTAAATAAAAAGCACACCTATATGGATTATATTTGAACTTTTGTCGTCTTGCAAATCAAATAAAACATTTAACTCCAGAAACTGTTCACCATCCGCAAAATCATTAATGACGGCAAAGCACAAGATTTGAAAACAATAAAAAAAATGAAACAGTCTCATTTGTTGCTTATTTTTTGGTGTGAAACCAAATAAAAGCAATTCTGTTCAAATATGATCCTTTCTTATATTTAAGTATGGGCATTTCTAACAATCAAAAAAAAAAAAAAAAAAAAAAAAAAAACTCACTTTTGAAACAAAAAACCTTCAAAACACATCTGAGGTGCAATAAAAAGATATTTCTATAATTTATAAGACGTAAATTTAAAAAATTCCACTGTTTTTTTAACTTTGAATTAATGATAAGTTGTGCATTTTGATTTCCATTAATGTTCATTTATTAATACGCTTCATCGCAGCAAAATTTCCAGTATCATCATCCACTTCTTCATTATCTTCCTCATGCTGCTCACTCATACAGTTTGTTGAAAATTGTGAAGTCTCCTCTGATTCATCCGATTTTTCATGTGCAAAGGCAGATGGCGAAAGAAGAGGCTCGTCATGATGATTGGACTCCACATCATCGCTTTCAGTTGTTTCTGTTTCGTTTTGTGGAAGTGGAGGATTCTGCTGCTCATCTTGCTGTTGCTGTATAACTTGCTGTCTGAGATGGGGCGGAGGAACGAAAAAGAAATAACTTTCATATCCAGTTATAACAGATAGGAAAAATGCCATGATTGAATAGACCAACTTCAAGATGAATGAATTGTGATGATCGGGCAAATGAGGAAACGGCTGCAAATCAAAAATTGAATCATAGAAAATAAAAATGAAAATGAAATAAAATTGATATTGCCGATTCAATGAAAAAAAATGCAAACCAAATGATTTCTTTCAAGAAAGGAATAATATTCCACAGAAACGCCACCAATTATTACAAAAAATATAAATAACTTCATCCACCATTCGGAAATAACGAAAAGCGAATAACTTAATATTACAATACATGCAATGTCTAAACACGTAAGATTGCAAATAAATAAATAAATAAATAAATAAACATTAGAAAAATAATTTGATTTTGATATAATAAAAAAAAAACCCTCTCAAACAGAAGAAAAAGAGAAAGAGAAAGAAAATACAAAAAAAGCAGGAAAAAATATTTTTTTTAAATATGTTATACTGTCTTTTTGCGCTCCGTCAAGAGCATTTATTATTTGTCTAAAAAATCCACGATTCCTGTTTTGAGGTTGTTGATCAAGAGTAGGAGGTTCTTGAAGCTCTTGTGGTAAAGCTTGGGGTGCATCGTAGCTGTTGCCTTTTGAATTCGCATTTTCATCAGAAGATTCTTTTGTGGAATCAAGTGGATCCTGCTTTCGTTGCTGCGCCTTATGTTTCTGTTTTTTTTTTTTTTTCACAGTTGTTCATTCAAAATGATTGATTTTTTGATTTTTTGAAATTCATTGCAATATTAAAAACAAAAATTAATCAGTAACTCAAACCAAAGCGTAAACTACCAATATTGCAGAACCAATTATGATCAATAAGCCGATAAGTGCAATAATTATAAATAATCGACTCTTCACTTTTGAAATGACATTCATAGATATGATTAATATTAAAAGCATCCAAGTTATTATTCTCATAAAGTTTCTGCAAGAAGGTACATTTTTAGTGAATGCTTCATTCTTAAGCCGTGAAATAAAACTTTTCTTTTTCAATAATGTTTTAATATCAATTTTTGAAGTCTCTAAATAGTAATCACAAAAAGAGTGATAAAAATTAAATAAGTTAGTTATTTTTAAGCGAACCATTCAATACATCCTCTGGCTTATTTATTATATTTTGTTCCTGAAGTTTGCATACAATTTCTGTTGGTGAAAGCCCATCATTTTTGGTTAAAAGCAACAAATCAATAATGTTGCCAACATAATTTTCTTGATTTTTTTCATTTTCGTTCGTTTCACATGAGGAAATCATTCCGAAAATATTGAAAAAAAATAATTATACATACAAGCATTTTTTCAAAATAGTTTCCAGGATGCAAGCGAAAAAAACAAACAAATAAAATTATATTGTTTTCATTTCCTTTCATCAATGATTTTTTCTTATGGTTTATAATAACTGTTGATTTTTGTATTTTTGAAAAACATGGCTTATTTTTTCAAACAAGGAGTTTGCTTTATATATGTTTTGTAACCTTTTGAACTATTATGCGAATATGTATTTGCTCAAAATATTTATTGGCTTTTCACATTGAAAATGATAAATCTATTTTTAAAGACTACCGCGGTTGATCAGGGTAAAATCTGGGACCAAATGGTTAAAACTGAAATGAAATATCATACTACAACAGAAGATTATACGCCAAATCCCCATACATGTTTGCTAAAATGATTGAAAACATTTTCATTATCTTTTTTTTTCGTTTTTGTGCAAAAGTTATTCCATATCCAGAAAAACCGTGCAACATATCGCCAAAGGATGTAATGGAACGTTCATTACAGACTCAAGGTTTGTTAACCCAATCCAATTTTTGATTATGCAAATTCATCTATTTTTCATTCTTGAAAAGAGAGAACTTTAAGAGAAAAGGAAAGAACCAGAGGTGATGCTCCATCATTTCCATTAACATCAAGTCAGATGTATGGCTTTTATTCAACCACACTGGTATGATTTTTTTTCTCTTTTATGAAACATAAAAAATAAATAAATAAATAAAGATGAAACCGGATGAGAGATCGTATCATGGAAAACATCATTGCGAGGAAACACAATACGCTCAAGAAACAATAATACATGGTCACACAGCGAGATTTGGAAAGGAGCAGGCTAAATCAGGGTGAAAACAATAAAATATATTTTAATAATATCTTCTATTTCCTTTTTAAATAAAAGCTGAAAGATGAATTATGTTAAAGACAAAATAATCAATTTTATTATATGATTTTCGTTTTTATCATTTTGCATTGTCATTTTCAATTGCGAAAATTTACTTTATAGTTTATTCATTGGTTTTTGTGAACGTTATTTAAAGGAGAAATGAAAGAAAATTGGATAAAATACCTGAACAACGCGCTCATACTCACACCCACACTAATTTTAAAAAAAGTCAAAGATTTGTTAAGTAGGCTTAAGTTAGCTGCTTAAAGAATGAACGATAATAATTTTTAATGAAAATTTCATAAAAGGCTCCTTATTTCATTTTCATTAATCACAATAGAACATAAGCGAAAGAGGACATAATTTCAATTACTTGGAATTTTTCATCTGAATGATGAATTCTCCATTAATTTATCAAATCAATCAAAATACTCAATGAGTTAAAGAAATATTAAAAATTCAATTTTGAGAAAAATAAAACTTATTCATTTCTGGTTTTTCGCAATTGCGCGGATATATTTAATAAAATAAGTCAAACTGAAGTGATTGATAAAATTTTAAACATTCGTTCCGACGGTAACTGGTTACAAAAGTTATGAAATGAAAATTTTCTTTGTTTCATCAACCTTTTCTAAAGACAGTCATCAATTGAATAACTCTAATTAATGCATCATCGTCGAATCTCTTCAATGAAGGAATCAATGAACGAGCCTTTTCAGGCGTTTCAGGTGTTAAGTTTGCCAGTTGAGCTTGTTCATATTCGTGAAAGCCTTGATCAGTTAGTTTTCTTCGTTTATTTAACAATAAAATTTGGAAAATTTAAAACAGAAAGTTACCGAACACTATTTATAAGTAAAAAATATCCAACCTTCGAAGTTCTTCTGCCAGAGAAGCATTTTTAAATTGAGCAAATTTTTGAACATGATCAAAAGATTTCACAAAAATTCTTTCATGAACATTTAAAACAATTTCATATATAAATATCAATGTAATTTAACACAAACTCTGGAGGATCTTGAGCTCCAAATTGAGCATCTTTTACAGACAATAACAATTGCAAAACATGATCGTATTGCAACGGCATTGAATCCTGAAAATCAGGTCCCAACTTGCACTGAGAAACGTCAACAATTCTATCATCATCTTCACTTTCTGTAGTTATTGCCATTTGAGTTGCGGTCAAATTTTGTGCGTGAAATATAAATTACTTCAAGATCCATTTTTAATTCTTGTGTATTTTAAATACATTGAATTGATTTTTAGAAGATATTGTTACACCTATATTAACTCATATAAATTATCAAAGAACAAATGTTGAGAAAATAATTTTTTTTTCGTGTTTTTGTTTGTTTCTTTTCTGTAGAACCAAGGATTGTTGAGCAATTACAAAATGAATAAATGAGCAATCAAAAAAATGTTTGATTAATTGAACTGTTAAAATTGTGCTTTGCATTTTTATTCTTCAATAAAAATTTCAGAGAAAGATTACATTTGCGCCTTTTCCAGATGGAATTCGTCAAACTTCACTTCAGGAGGATGCAAACAGCTTAGGGCAAATGCTTCACTCCGTGCAATCAATGGGAACGACATTTTTCCAATACGCTAGACGTGAATCTAATCATATTGGTGCAACCCATGTAGATTCGAACTTACCTCGATTTTACTTTTCATCTACACCAACAGATATAGAAAAACGAAAAATGGCAGAAGCAGTTAAAGAACAAGCAATCAAAACTCATCAGCAATTTCTTATTCAGCATCCATCATATATAATACAACAACATTTCTCCAAATTGGATTCAATAAAACCTTGGACAATCAAATCTCCAGATTCGTTGTTGATTGGAGAAGTTATTGGTAGTGGAACTTTTTCAGTTGTGTTTGAGGCAAATGAATTGAAACAGTTATATAGACCCGGATCAGAATTGCAAACATCAAAGAATAAACGAGGATCAAAAATCAGCGTTTCTTTTGTAGGAAATGGCGACGCTTCATTGCAGAGTTATAAAATGAAAGTCTACAACGAAAATTCGCTAAAATCACCAAAATTCTTACAATGTTTACACATTTCGAGAACAAATGATCTAGATGAAAGTGAAGAAGGAAAAAATGATCACAAAAGAAAAAACCAAATGAATGGTCATGAACATACAGTTAAACGACGCAAACTGGACATTTTTGAAGAATCAGAAGAAGATGATTATCTCTCTAATTCTGAGGGTGTATCCACTTGCAGTGAATTAGCAGAAGCAAATGATGCATCTTCGATGCACAATTCATGCAGCGCTGTTGGCGCACAACAAAAAGAGCAAACATTTCATTCATCGGTTTATACTGAAGCAGAGGACTTAAACAATGAAAGACAGAGAGATGCTTCTTCCTTGCACTCAGCTGCGTGCAAGATTTCATTTATGAACTTTTCTTCTCTTCCGCTTCAATCGAATGGAGATCAACTTGATTTTGAAAACCAGACTTATTTCACAAATCCTCTTCTTTCTCCAAATCCGTTCGTGCACAAGATTGAAATTGCGCAGTACAACCAAAAAACAAAGAATTGTACAAAGAGCGGAGAAGGAATGAGCAGAGCAAGAGACAGCCATTCCAGTTTGCTGCATCATCGACTGCATTCATCTGAAAGCGCAAATCAATCAAACAGCAAATGCGATTGTTCTGAAGGCGCTTCGGAGGCTGCTGACTTGTTAAGATCTGATGATCTGAATGCATTTGCACCGACGTATGCGCTGAAGATGTTTCTTCCTTCGACTTCTTCTTTTAAACGCATCGGAAGAGAATTTCGCATATTGAGTGTTCTGCTTCGTGGAGAGAAGAAGAGAAGGGAAGAGTGCGAAAGCAGTGCAAGTTATCTGGATGAAAGGGAAGGAGAAGAAGATGAAGAAGAAGCAAAAGAAAAGAAAGAAAAGAGCAAACAAGCCGAAGACAGAGCTAATTGCATCTCCAAACGCCACAACTTGACGCTTCATTTACCACCAAAAAGCCCTTGGAAACTACCCTCGCCATCATCAGCGACTTCTTCAATCAGCATTTCACAGCCAGCTCACTTCATTGATTCTTCCAAACTGAACAAGCCTGTTTCTGTTGGCATTTCAGCTGCAGAAAACAACAACACCACTAACAACAACAGTAGGATAAATACATCTGTTCCATTTCATTCTTCTGCCATCTGTCCGTCTCCTACTTCTTCCTCCTCTTCCTCTTCATCGTCATCATCTTCCTCTTCCATTTCACAAGCACATCATAACCTCATTTCAGATCATTTCACACAATCCAATTCTCCTTCTTCATCAAACATTTCTCCTTCGCCTTTGAATAGCAACTGTTCTGACTCATCAGCCATCTCACCTTCCACCACTTCATCTTCTTCAGTCAAAAGGAAAACCACAAAACAAGAACTTGATCAACACAGTAATAAACATCATAAATCCTCATCATCTTCTTTGTTTCCAGCAGTTTTCCCTTCGACTTTAGTGGCCTCGCCGTATTTTTCTCCCTTTTCTCATCTTGTTGCCTCGTTCACACATTCTTTTTCATCCTCTTCAAATCCTTTCAGTTGCACTTTCTCGTTTCTCTTCCCTTTCATTTCATCAACTTTTTTCTCTTATAAGAATCCTCAGCCAACCACACCGCTTGTTAAGTCTAAGCACAGCTCTTTTGCATCGTCTCAAAAGGAATCCAACAAAAAAGGAAGGAACGGACGAATTGGAAGAGAGCATAAGAAAGAATCACACATCACTTCAACAGCTTCTCAACCACTGCAAATACCATCAACACAAACTTCTTCATCTTCTTCAACGATAACAGCTTCATCGTCGTCATCATCATCGAATCAATCTTCATCATCATCATCTTCTTCTTCTTCTTCTGATTCACACAACAAAAAGAAGCAGTTGCCTCATCCTCGGACTCGGCACACACAGGCACACGCATCGTCGCTCATCACATTTTTCAATTCGTTGTCTTCACTCTCTTTGGACTCTATTCGCTCATTCATGTCTCTCTTGCTGTCTGCTCTCGCTTTGTCTCATGAAAATGGAATTGTATGCGGTTACTGAATTTTCATGATATACTTGAATTACAACGATGAATTCATGTTATTTCCATATGAGCCAAATTGATTTTCATTTTCTATTCCTTATTAAAACGACGATTTTGTGTATTTTAATATTTATTTATTTATTTTCATGTTTTCTATTAATGTTGCATATTTCTACATTTCCTTTTAGATTCATCGTGATATAAAGCCAGATAACATCCTCTATTCAGAAGATCCAATCGAAGGATTAGACGAAGAACTCTTCAAGACAATGCAGAAGAAGCAATCACTTGACACTCACACTCGCCACACGAAGGGAATTAAGCATTTGGATAATCAAAGAAAGAAGAAGAAGAAGAAGAAGAAATTGAACTCAAGCAAAGCAGATATCGGAGAAAAAGATTTACCTTCAATTAGGCCTTTAACTGACATGAATGATGAACATTTAAGCAGAAAACTATCATCTCATTCAGAAGCTCTTCGTCAGTTCAATGACAAAGTTGAAGAAGGCAAGTGCAATGAAAGTGTATGCGATTGTGTTGAAGACTTCAAAAAAGTGAAAATAAAAATGAAGAAAAAGAACACAATGAAAAAATTTAAAGAGAAAAAAAGGAAGAACTCTTATTTTGGTGAAAGTCAAGTCTCTGAGGAAGATGAATGTTACAAAGAGATTGAAAGAGAAAACACATTTGAAACACACAAAAAGAGGAGAAATTTGTTTGATTTTAGCAATGATTCAATGACTTTGGGGGACGAACAAGAGAATCTTCAAACAAATTGTGCAGATTTAGAAGCGAATGATTTTGGAGACTATGAAAAGAATCTGGCTGAAATGTGTGATGCAATTGGGAGTTATTTGAAGGGAAAAAAGAACTTGAAGCAACTTTATGGCAGTGTTGTATTGTCTAAATATGATCATGTTTGGAGCAACACTCAAAAAAAGGAAAGAGAAAGAAAGAAAAACATTCAAAAAATAGAAGACAAAAAAGCAGAGGAAGCAAAAGAGAAAGAAGAGAAAGGAATTGTAAAAGACGATTTGTCTTCTGAAAAGACAAAAATTGATTCCAGACAATTTATGCTGATTGACTGGGGGTTGAGTGATATCGTTGGTGAGTCCTTAGTTAAGCAAAGGTATTTTTGATTGTTCATTTGAAATGAAAGTGCTCTTTTTACATGTTTATATTTTTGGATGAAGATGAGTGAATTTTATATTTTTCATTAATTTTGAAAAATATATTCGCATTTATTTCATAAAAAATTGTTGAAGTTTTGTTTTCTAACGAACGCTCAATTCCTTTTTTATTTATTTATTTATTTATCTTCCATTCATTTTATTGATTTTCTCCTAGTCTCTCGTCAAATGTAGGGACACGAGGCCTGCGCAGCTTGGAAGTGCTTGTGAGTTCCTTTGCTTTGTCTACGCAGTCTGATGTGTTTGGGGCTGGCTTGCTTTTACTCACGCTGCTCTGCTCAAGCTTCATTTTCCGGAGAGAAAGAGAAAAGGAGATCGCATTTGCAAGAGCAGGGAAAATTGAAGGCGAAGAGAAAGAGAAAGAGAAAGAGATGGAAGGAATTAGAGAAAAGGCAAAAGAGAAGGCAAGAGAAAAAGACGGAGTTTTAGAAATTGAAGAGATTGTTATGATGATGATGGTTTTTGGCTCAGAGCCCGTAAAAAAAGCTGCAAGTGATATGGGTTTGCTTGAAATTTGATATTTATGAATGTTTTCTAATCTCATTGCTTTTTCGTTCCTTTCTATGAAAATGTTTGAATATTTTCATTCAGGAAAAGAAATCATAACAGATATTTACATACCTCCGATGGACCTGAGAGAGCTTTGCAACACGTATGAAATGCTTTTATTTTATTTTATTTTATTTTATTTTATTTATATGCATCTATGTTTGTTTTCAACAATGATGAAAAAGATTGTTTCCTTCTCGTCCATTTGAGATAAATGACGATCTTCATGAATTTCTAATATCTCTTCTAACTTTGTCGCCTCACACACGTCCAACTGCTTCTGAAGCCACATTTCATCCATTTCTCACATCACAACAAAAATTTAATTAAATTATTTGTAAAATGTTTTCATATCAGAAAAAAATCTGAACCCATATTGTCCTTTCATTTCATTTGAAAATTTCAAACTGCATTATCAAAGAAAGAAACAGTTCAAAAACCTATAACTTATTCTAATGATAACAGAAAGAGCTCGTTTAACGTCTATGTCTTCAATTAATCCATTGAAAGAAGAATTATCTGTTTGCTGTTTTATAGAATTTTTTATTCTGTTTTAAGTCATTTTTTATTTAAAATTCCTTGATCCATGCTGGACACATTACTTGAAGAGAATGACTATTCCTTCAACAAGCACAATGAGACTTGCTTCTGTCTCAGGAAGTTCATCTGTTAATGAACAGTTAATTGCTAAAACCGCGCAAGATAAAGACACTTTGGACAGCTACGGAAAGTTACAAGCACAAATAATAAAACAGCCAACATCAACATTCGTAATTCCACAATTTATCATTCCGCCAGATGAAAAAGTCGAAAGCTGGGATTTTAAAGAAGGAAACATACAAATGGATTGCTTTCGATACGTTGGAGAAGTATTTCAGTATTATTCTGAATTGGAAGTTTGTTTCTAACGAAAATTTTTTGTTTATTTCACTTTAATTACTTTTTTCTAAATAGAAAAAGATATTCATCAGAACGAATTACATTGATCTTCAAAAGGGTTTCACAGCAGACGATAGAGAAGCTGTTATAGATCTTCTAGTTCAAATTCATTACGCATTTAAGGCAGCAAAATTGAACTTGAATCCAGATTCTTTATATCTTGCAGTTAATATGATTGATAGATTTTTGAGTCTTTCTTCTCTATCAAAACAAAAGCTTCCATTATTGGCAATTGCATGCTTGTATATAGCATGCAAGTTTGAAGAGACACAATACCCCAGCGCAGTGCATCTGAAAAGTTTAACAAAAGCCTTTCCTTCACTGACTGATCTTTATGTAATGGAACGTCTTGTGCTTGATAAATTGAGATTCAAGCTTGGCCTCCCAACAGCTTTTACTTTCCTCAAACGATTTTCAATAATAGCAGAATTGGATCAATCCCTGGGGCTGTCGGCACGGTACATCTGCGAGCAGACTTTATCAAGCTACCACATCTCCACTTCGTATCTTCCGTCAATGGTGGCAGCATCTTCTGTTGCTTTGTCACTGCTCATCCACAACAAAAGACCATGGTCAGCTACTCTTGCATTCTACACGGGATATGAATGGGAGCAGATGAGGCATTGCCTCACGGACATCGTTGAGTTGTTGAAAAAGGCACCAAATCTGAGATACAAGTCAACATATCTGAAATATGCAGAGAGATTATATTTGAACATTTCAGAGCATGTGGTTAGCTGCTTGTCAACTTAGTTGAATTGAGCTTTTCAGATTTTTTTTCCCACGTCACATTTCACTTTTTGTTTCACTCATTTTTCGAAATGATATTGTTCTCATATTTTATTCCATGTCAAGTTCACGTCACTTTAACATTAGATAGATCCTCTTTTCTTGCAACTTTCAATATAACAAGAGAAAGAAATAACCTGTTTTCTAAATTGTGATTTAAGCACTAAGAATTCGAAGTGAACAAAGAATTAAGTGAAAAGATTGGGTAGAGATAGCAGAAATAGTCGAGATTGAGCAGTAATGATTAAAGGATAATTACAAATAAACATGTGAATTGATTACATTAAAATATAGTTTAAACAAAAACAAAAAAATGTTGCAATGTGTAATAAAATAAAAAGAAGCCAATGTGAAGCATAAGAGGTTAGTAATCAAGAGCGCAGAAGAGAGCAACAGAACGCTTGATCCAGTGAGATTCAACAGTGTCTGAAGGAATATCAAGTGAGATGACGTAGTTTGTTGAGTGCCCAGTTGTGGACAGTGTTCCTTGCCTTGTCAATATCTTGTAGATGGGGCAGTTGTATGACCCTTCTGTTGGTGGAACTCTGTTCTCCACTGGATTCAGATGGATGATAGGGAATGTTGTGTACAGCTCTTTCGGACGGGATTCAGTCAGAACATGTGCTTCGTGATCCCATCTAGCTCCTTCCAAGAACAGTCCATACACAAGACATCCATCTGCTGGCCTTTCTGTAACTTCCTCAGGATTCTTGTAATCATCTCTTATGATTGCTTCAAATGATATCTTATCAATTGGAATTTTGTATTTCCGTGCAAAGTTCTGAAGGTTTCCGGTAAGAAAAGCTTGAGGGAAGAATAATCCAGAAATCCAATACACTGCTGGAGGTCCGTTTTCTATCCACTTCGCCAGGAACGCGCATCTCTGTGCAAGATCTTCCACCCACACAGACAAAGGCTTCAATGAAGGATAGGCAGGCTTTTCCCACAGTTTGGGTATTTGATTGATAAATAATGAATTAGACATGGCTTCAAGCTCTGCACTCATCACCACCTTTCCTGCAAGTGCCTTTATCATATCATCCAGCGAAGTGTGGATAACTTTCAGAAGTCTGTTGTATCGAATGATTTCTTGCACGAGCACAGTGTTCATTGACTCTTCGTACAACGTTGGATATTTCTTTTGTGCCTCTTCTAAATTGAACATGTGTGGGACTTTCTCTCCAATAAACTCCACTTTCTCCTGAATGATTTCTTCTCTTGTCTGTCCAGAAGATCCGCTTGCTGTGCTTGGCTGAAGAGAAAGCAGATTATCAAATAAATCATTTGTATCCTTCATGGCACAGGTGATATCTGCATTCTCATGCAACCCAAAGACTTCGGGATATGCATTCAGATCATAGCTCTGAATCACTTGAATGTAGCCCTTCAAATCTTCGCAGTCGACAGATGTGTACTTTCCTGAAGGTGAGAAAGTGTATCCTTCTTGTAGCACATCTGGGCAAATGAATCTCTCGAGCAATGTTGAAAGCAGCCTTCTGTCCAAGAAATCAGTGACACGACCACCATAGTTGATTTCTCCAAACAGGAATGAAAGCACGCGATATGGTACTTCGATAGATGTCTCTAAGAACAGGCGCAGCTGTTTAATGCACACGTTCAGATCATCCACAGTGAATTCATATCTGATATTCCATCCCAATGCACCAAACTTTCTTCTCTCTTGAATGACTGCATGGAAGAAGGAAAGAGAGAATAGAAGCATTCTCAAAACGCTTGGATCGTGTTGATCTCCCACAGGTGATATAACTGAAGGATCAAATGACTCGTATGTTCTCAGAAGATTTGCCTGAAGTCCCTTTGGTGGTTCATTTGTCATTTTGATACCTGACTGCAAGATCGACACCGGGAATTTCTCTGATGGCTGAGAAGTGAGCCACAGACGGAAGTCTCGATGAACAGATTCAGGTTTCCAGTTCTCCACAATACGTTCGAGCTCAGGCATCCACGAAGCATACAAATCGCAGTTTTGAAGAAGAACCCAGAAACCGTTTTCAGTTGCTTCATTAATGTATTGCTCAGCTTTTACACCTTGTCCTTGCCCCAAAGAAAGAGAGTGGAGTTTCTTTGTCATCCTCATTTCAACTGCAAATTGATCGAGATCCTTTGCAGGGTTTGTACCAGGTGAGATGATGAAAATAAGAGGTCTCATTGAATTGGAGTCGCGATATGACTTAGCCAAGTTGAAGTTTGGAGGTTGCACATATTTCTTTCCAAAGTTCTCCTGTACAAAGTCTTGCACGCCTTCAGTGATCTTATCAGAACGCAAACATTTCAGCACAAGCAGTTTTTGGAACTGGTTCAGATCGTTCCATCTGCCTGGGAGCGGCTCGCGATGCGCCTGTGAAGAGTCGAAGATCACTCGCCACGAATCTGGATCTGCAGCAAAGTCTTTGTCTAAGTCAGTAAATGCAGGAAGCTCTGCCAGTGCCTGTATGTCGATCCATGAACGTGACGTGAGCCAATCTTCTGCTGGATTTGGTTGAGGATTGGCAACAGTGGAACGACCGATAAGGAAACGATATTCTTGCTGGTCGATTTTGCCCTCATATGTCAAGATTCTCATGATCATCAAGAAGGAGAACATCAGCTTGTGCCTTGCAAACAGCGAACGGCAGACATTCTGATACAGAAGATAAGTGAAGTTGTCCATCAGATTGTTCAAACGAGTGGCAAAGTCCTGCGATTGCTCTGTCTCCTCAATTGATTGCCTGTAAAGATCCATAAACCACTGCAGCGAATTCTGATACATAGGATCGATTGAAGACAGATCAGCAACACAGAAGAACAGAAGAGATCCTCTAACAGCCATTGGTCTGTATGTGTTTCTTGTTTCATCAATCTGCTGTTCAGTTTCTTCTGCTTCTTTAACCTTGACTTCAATGTCTGTACTCATCTTCTTTGATTCTGAAAGGGTATTAATAAGTGTCTCATCTTCCAATGGATTTGCTGTTTCGGACAATAGTTTCAAGATCTGATCCTCCAATTCCTTCAACTTAGCTCTCATCTTTGCGTTGCTTGACATCAGACTGTTCTTCGATTCTTCCAAATCTGGTCTCTCTTGTACAACAACAGTTGCAAGAAGCTGATCTTCCAATCCACTCTGTGTCACAGTGAAGTTGAGAAGTGTTACTTTAACACTTGTTTCTGGAGCGTATTTGGGATTAGGCAGTTTTGTTGTCATGTACAATTTGAAGTTGTTGTTGTAAGGCAGAAGTGTATCGCCAAGTTTCATCACCTCAGATCCCTTGTGCATAAAAGTAGATCTGGTAAGTACAGGCTCAAGTGCAGGATCGAGTTCTTCACCAACGCTTTCAATAAGAACAGGTCTTCCAAATCGAATAGCTGTTTCAAGAGTTCTCATGAAGTTATCTTCTGTCTGTTTCACAATGTCCAGCTTTCCTTTCTCCATTCTTCTGATCCACTTATTTGCTTGTCCTTGTGGATCAATCATCAAAGGCCATCTTCGTGCGTTGATCATAATCAGACCATTCTCAACTGACAGATTATCAGATGGCAGACCGTCAAGTCCCCATTGTCTAACACGCACATGATCGGAGAACGTTGTTTGGATAGAAGCGTTTGCACTGAATGGGAAGTTCATCTTTGTCAGAGCTTCTTTCCACTGCGCGATAATGTCAGATCTGAACTGCGAAGTGAATGGTCCAAGGTAGCAAATGGTACCAGAGGATATCAGAACATCACCCACCACATTGTGCTCCAAAAGTTCGATATCCTTCATCTCCTTTGTCCATCTTGTGCATTCGCCACCCAAACCTTGAGTCAATCTGAACGCACGATCTCTTTGTGTGACGCAGTTCTGCACTTGGTTCTGGAGGGATTCTTTCTTGTCAACAGCTGCTTGGAACTTGGCTTCAAGCAATCTGATGTTCTCTTCGAGTTTTGAGAGTGAATCTTGCTTTTCTTTCAGTGTCTTCAACACAGCAGCAAGTTCAGTTTCAGCTTTTGCGACAAGTTCTTGTTTTGGCTTGACATCAAGGAATGTGAAATAGAAGCTGTACAAAGCACGAATCCAGATACAGATAGACATGCAAGCTTTACTACCCTTTGCCACCTTTTCTGGAATAAACTCTTCGTTCTGAATGTAAGGCTCAATCTTCTGGATCATCTTAGGATCTAAATGCTCCTTGTCGAAGTTAAGCATAGAATCCATAAGTTCACGAGGATGAGACACAAGACCACGAGCAGGTCCCATGTAATCATCTTTCTTTTGATTTGGATGGTCAGGATCAGGCACTTTTTCAGGTGGTTTTCCCATCACAATACACAATGCAGCCAACACAAGTTGCACACCTTTTCCTGGTGCCTTGTATCCTCCGACTTCTGCAATATCACGAGGATCCAGCTTCTCGAGTGACTTCTCTGCATTTCTCAGAATTGGCAGTGCTTTCTCGAGAAGTGCAGTGGCTTCGTCTTTCATCTTCTGGCACTGTTCTGCCTGAGCTGACACTTCTTGCTCTTCTTTCTTCACGACTGTCCTCTGTTCGCTGGCATCCTTCTGATCGTTCTGGATCTGCTTCATCATTTCGTCCACTTCAATTGTCATTTTCTCCAGCTGAGGTTGCACTTCCTTCAGGCGAGCATCATTCCTCACAACTTCTTCTGTGGCTCTGGTGATCTTTTCCACACCCTGTGACAATCTGTTCTTCATAACTTTAAGTTCTTCTCGCTTCTTTTTCAGCAAAGTTCTTAAAGTTGTGATCAATTCTAAATAGCTCAGTGGCGTCACATGATTTGTTCTCTTCAGCTCCTTCAAAAATCTTGTATTTGCCTTTTCGACTGACTGATGAATCATCACACACATCTCGATCACTTTATCTGTCAAATCCTCTGCTTGGTGATGAATTGAATTCTTAATCTCTCCTTCTTCGTCTTTTTCTCCTTCATCAAATTCTTTCTGCTCAAAGTCCACATCATCCAATTTCACTCTTGCGACAGCTCTCAAAGCCTCATCTGGCCATGGATCGAACCAATCGATGGTGCAGCAGGTGACAAGAGCAGGATACATTCTCAGTCTGTTTCTGAATGCATCGCCAAATGGTGACATGCAAAGCACAATGTGGATGTTTCCTCTGATTCTCTTCACGAAATGAGAGAAGAGATTAATTTTTGTAGGAATAATTCCAAGTGATTGGGCAATGGGTCTCATTGTTGAATATATCGTCTCCATTTCTTGTGGATCCCACACATTAGGCACATCACCTGAATTAAGCATGTTGTTGATATCCTCCAAAAATGATTCTTGAACAAGCTGTGTGTCTGAGAATAGAAATACTGTTGGCTCGGCTTCAAGTCCTGCTCCTTTCATAATCTCCTTTAAGCTTTTATGCCACTCAAATCTGTTGAAGCCCTTCTTAATTTCAATGCAGCGAAGGTTGAAGTCTGCGATATGAGCAGCTAAACGAGTAAGAGATTGTCTTCCTGATCCTCCAACACCAAGAAGCAAAGCATTTCCGTATGGTTGTCTGATAATTCTTGCGATTCTCAGTAAATGCATAATTGCATTTTGGAAAAGCACAAGTTCAAGTGAGCCTCCCTTTTGAGCGTCTCTGTAATCTTCCAATGCATCGTCGAGTACTTTCTTAAGCTTCTCAATATCTGTAATTTGTACGTATGGCTTAGTGTCGCTGCTTGATGATGACAGAATATCTCCGAACATCATGTTCTCGCTGGCGCCAACACCTTCCCATGTAACACTGAAGTGCTTCTTGAGTTGACCTCGCAGAAGTTGCTGGAACCATTCTCTGTCTTTCGTGTCTTTCGTGGAAGTGACCAAACGATCAGCAAACACTCGAGTTGTCTCGTGAAGCCACATACGGATGACTTGTGCAGAATCAGAAAGAGATTTCACGTCGCCTGAAAGAATTCCTTGGAACACTTTGCTCAGATCACGAAGGTTGAAGGTGTAGTGAGATTTTTGTGGAGTTGGCAAAAGTTCTCTCATAATTGTGTGATAAACTTCGACAGTGGCATTGACAATTGGATCTGTCAGCCCACGAATTACATCTGGGAACTGATTGAAGAATGAACCCAGAATTGTTGAGAAGATCATCTTTTCACTGCTTTCTTCAAGATCTGTGAAGTAGATGTGGTTAAAGTGACGAAGGAACCTGTTAGTCACAGGATTACGACCTCCTCCTGGTGGTCCCATAGCTCCCACAAGCTGCACATCTTCAATCTTGAAGAATGGAATAGAAGTGGAGTCCTTCTTAACATACCACCCGCCATGATCAACAAACTGCCTCAAAAGTTCAATTGGTGGTTGTGCTCCGTAGATTTCAAGCTTAGGCATGTTCAGATCATCCACAAAGATCACAAACTTTGAGCCGGGTGGAGCTCCTACAATTCCGCTACGACGTCTTTCGAATTTGTCATCGAGTTGGCGCTGAGTAGCAGTCGCTGATGTTTGTGCAGAAAATGTCATTGGAATAGGAATGTATTCGCTTGGAGCTTGTTTGAAAAGATACTGTTCAAGTGTAACAGTCTTTGCTGTTCCTGTTGAACCGATCGCAAGAACATGCTTTGATTTTCTAACAAGTAAATCGATGATGTGTGTGTTACGCACCGAATCAACTGTTGGGACAATCATTTCAGTGAACTGAGTCTTTGGCTTAATAACATACTCATCAATCGTATCCATCCAGGGCATCCACACTTTCTCCTTTTGGTTGTATACAAAGTCGTACAATGTGTAAATTGCAGGAATCTTTGGATTTGGTTCAAATGAACCTTTGATTGGTTGATCTTCGTCTGGTTGTTCGAGTGAAGCATCAACAAACTTTCCGAACTTCTGCTTCAGAATATTCATCACGAATCCATTGAATTTCTTTCTTCCTTCAACGTTTGTCGTAGCACCAACGGACCACACCAGCGCAAATACAAACAAGTAAAGCAGACACTCTCCCATATCATCCAGCTTCTGTTGAGTTGGCATAGTCTCTCCCTTCACTTCTTCTGGCAGATATGGAACAAACAACGCTTCGAGCATGTTAAAGAGAGAATCACATATATTTGAATCCACTGTAGGAACAGCTTCAGAGCAATGATGACGTAAGAATTCAAGAGAATCAGACAAAAACGAATCAAAGAGCGTTTGAAGTGTTTCGATGTGTGGTGCGAACATTTCTTTCTGTGTTTGAAGCCAATGATAAACGCGAGCAGAATGAGGAACTGTAGAAGAAGGCTCCAAATAAACCATACCGCAACGCGAAACTGTGGCAGGTGAAGCAACACGCAAATCTTCGACCTCAAAGATCATGTTCATTGCAGGAGTCAATGGAATAACTTCTCCTGATGCAAGGCACAGCTTCTTAGAATCATCAAGCACCGTGTTCATATCTTCAATCCAGACAGCATCGACTGGTCCATCGCAGATGATCCAGTGTTTGTCTGAAGACTCGTCTCTCACGCATTCTCTCATGATAAGTGTAAGCACACCATTTTTCCAGTCATTTGTTGCTGCATCGTATGTTCCATACAGATCACCATATGGAATTGACTTTGGATTCAGCTTGTGCATTATGACAGTTTCGTATCCTTCAACTCCTCTCTTCTTTAATGTTGTCATTGCTGTGCTCAGAACACTCAGGCAACTGGATTTCCCTCCACCAGTTGGACCGACAAGCATCAAACCATGTCGAAGCACAGTTGTTTCGTAAAGTTGCAGACATTTTGTGATGAATGTATCTAATGTCTGTAATCCCTTTTGCACTGTTGTCTCTTTGATTGCTGTGCTCAAATCACCATAATCAACAACCATTGGCTCCACACCTGGGAACAGATCAGAAACAATACCTTTGAAAAGTGGAATATCGTCTGCAAGGAATTTGGGAATGTTTGTGTCTCTCAAAGCACGAAGCAAAAGCAGCTCTTCAGAAACATCTGGGAATTCGTGTTTCAAATTACCAGCAGCAGAAATAACAGTGTTGACAGCTCTCATACCAAAATCATAATGATCCTGTGAAGAAAGCTGTTCTGAAGAAAGCTTGAATGTGGCAACCATTTTCTTTGAAAGTGCAAATCCTTCTTTGAACCCAAATGAGAACAGACGAATTTCAGCGATTAGAGCATAATCTGGGATCATCACAGCCACTGGACGGAACAGCGCTTTCAAGTTATCAGGAAGCTCTGTTCTTCCTGCATAACCAGGGTTCATAGTGATGAAGATAGAAAGGGTAGGAACAAGAGGAATATCATCATCTTCGAAATGAAAATGCTCTAAGCCATCCATGACAGCATTCTGGATGGTTGCAATCTGTTGAGCAATCACAGACAGCACTTCAATATCAATTCTGTTGAACTCATCAAAGCAAGACCATGCACCAGTCATCGCCAGACCCTTAAAGAACTTGCTCATAGCTGTCACTTTCAGAGATTCAGAGCAGTTGAACACGACACACTTCACGGCAACAGCCTTCGCCAGATCTTTTGTTGTTTCTGTCTTTCCTGTTCCGGCTGGCCCAGCTGGAGCTCCTCCCAAATGAAGGTTGATAGCACCCATCAGAGTCATGTAAAGCTTATCTGTTAGTGGAGTAATCACCAAACGAGTTGTGTTTCCGAGATATTCGTATTGGTACATAATATCTGTCTGCATCATCTTCACATGCACATCATCTTCTTCCCAATAATATCTGAATTGTGAAATCCAATCGAAGTCTGTGACAGCTTCAACTTTGTTCTCTACCAATCTGGTTGTCACATCACGTGCATGCACATCAATTGTGATAAGTGCTCCAAGTGTGAGTCTCTGAAGATCTGTAAGATTTCCTCTCACAAGATCAGTCAAATCGTTTAATTGTCCCTTCAATTTTGTCAATAGTTTGTCAACTTCTTCGTATCCTCCCTGTTCAATGGACCTCTCCACTTCCTGCGTCCAGTAAATCTGCCCAACGCACAAAACGACCTGTCCTGGCCATCTTCCAACCCAATCTTTTCTTGGACGCACATTGTAATCTGCCAGTGACTGCACAATCTGATCTCTCACGGCTGTGAACATGCATCCTTCGAGTTCCTTCAGCCACTGCTCCACATTTCCTTCTGGATAAATACCCTCAACGAACTCCACTCTTTCTTTCTCCTTTGAAATCATTGCTGTGATCTCCATATCTGGCTGGAATGTGACAGATTTAATGGCTTCAAAGCATGTACCCAGATAAGGTTGCACACGAGTGGGATCTTTTGTCTGAGACAGAATATCAAGCAACTCATCTGAAGACAAGAAATAAAATCGAGGGAATGCTTTTCTTTTTGTCTCCAAATATGATTCCAATCCATTTGCAACAGATTCCAGCACTGCAAACATCTCCTGGAATGATGATAGAAGATTCTCAGGTGCGCAAAACTCCAACACGCCTGGTTTTGAATGTGCCTGATTCATCAGTCTTCTCCATGTTCTGTCAACACCCTGGAATCTTTTGTATTCAACAGGAAGTTGACGCTGGATATCTTCTGATGAAAAGATGGGCTCTAAGTATATCCATCTCTTCTGACATTTCAACCACTCTTCAATGATAAGTGAAACACGTTGCAGAAGATTCAGCCACTTCTCAATTGCATCTTTATGTGGTTCTTTGAATGGTGAGAAAGACATGGCTTGTGTTCTCAGAAGATGCATATCCAACCTCTCTTGAATCTCAGCAGCGCCATACATAACGTATGTCTTTGTGGCTTTGTATTCTTTGATCTCAAAGATAATTGTCTCCCATTCTTTCTTCATCTCCATCAGTGCCTCTTCCAGACCATACTCTTTAGCTGCAACATCTGCAATCTTCAGTACCACGTCCTCTTTGCCCTGAAGATCCAGATTCAACATGTCATTCAGAGTTGTTCCTTTCTTTGGCCTGATGTCCATTCCTGTCTCATTCTGTATCTGCTTCCAATGTCTGTCTTTCATGCCAGGATTCCTCAATGCCAGCACCAGTGGCATATGCGGTGCCAGTTCGTCCATCTGCTCTTTCACCAAATGTGCCACGCCAAGTGGTTCAGGT
The DNA here is from genome assembly GCF_001643675.1 of Monocercomonoides exilis. Lineage (NCBI taxonomy): Eukaryota > Preaxostyla > Oxymonadida > Polymastigidae > Monocercomonoides > Monocercomonoides exilis. Next base: position 1,068,395 of record NW_027150573.1, read on the forward strand.
ACTTCTCTGAAGATCTTTGTGCAACGCTGCATGGAAGAGATCGCCTTTGTAAGCTGGCTGTCCATTTGCACTGCATCCAATTCAGTAAACTCGGACTCCTTCCAGTCGACCTTCCAATGAGACCACGAGTTGGCTGTTGTCCAAAGCAAATAAAAGCCTTCAAACTTCTTTGAAGTGGATGATAATTCCTGATACTCTGTGATCTCTCTTCCCAAAAGTCCTTCGTTCATGTTAAACTCCTTTTGACGCTTCTTCATATCTTCAAGCTGCAAATTGATCTTCGTAACTTCATTGAATACCTCGTTCACCTTCCCAAAGTCTGAATGGCGTGTCAGTCTGGACACCATAATTGTCACATCCTGCAGCTGCCTTGCAAACTTCTCTTGTGATGTGCTCAGCTGCTCCTCGAAGATCTTCTGGTATCTCTCCAGATTGGCGTCTGCATCCACACTCTCGCTCATAATCTGCTTCGCCCAGCCATATCCTGCCCAGTGCTTCTTGAACTCCTCGTCAGTGAACGTGTGTTCAAACTGCTCAAGTGTGTCGTATGTCTCCTTCATCGCATCTAGCTCTGGCTGAAGCGCATTCAACTCCTTCGGAATCGTCGCCAGAAACTCTCTTTTCTGCACAAGTTCTTCAGGATTGCGAGGCCTTTCGTTCATCTTCTGCTGAATGGCTTGGTACTTTTCAGACAGCTGAGACGCCTGCTGCATCACTCTGTGTCCCAGCGCCTGGATAAGAGACTTGGAAATCTCTTGGTATTTCTTCGTCAACATCTGCTTGATTTTCACACAGGACACAAGGAATAGCCCCAAGTTCATCTCATTCGGAATAAGTGTGTCGACTTCTTTTGCTTTTTCCTGATATTCTCGAATGAGCTGGGCTATTTCATATGGAGATCTTCCATCACCGCTCATTTCCTGTGCAAATGCTCTTGGCTCAATCATCAGAATGTCATGCAATGGTACAAATGTGTTCACATAATCTTGCAAAGGCTCAATTGATCTCCTCAGTGCGTTTCTCAGTCTCTCCACTCGAGCCTTCGCATATTCGTCTTCTGGATCAAGCACAACCAGATAGATGTTTGTTGGTAGCTGCTTTCTCCTCTCCTTTGCGCTCTTCTCAGCGTTGTTGCTTTGCCCAGCACTTTCATTGTTTTCTGCCTTTGATTTGTCCTCCAATTCATCCACTGCATCTCTTCCGTCTCCACCAGATGCGCCGGATGCAGCGTTGACTGCCGAAAGCACAGCAGAAACAGTCTTTTGGACAGACGAATCTTTCTTTACTTTAAACAGTTTGGGCATCAGCTGTGTCTCCAAATGGAGGAATTCCTGGCACGACTCGAGTGCTGTGTCAAACAAAGCAAGAGGAACATCGAGGAACTTGTTGAATGGGATGTGTGTGTGAATGGAGTCCTTCGGTGTCCATTCGATGTCGACTGAGAGAAGAGGAGTGGGAAGTGGAGGAGGTGCAATCATGTCCCTCAACAGCATCTCAGCTGTTACAGGCTCTCTCGGTTGCTCCTCTGGCACAGACGAATATGGAGATGAAGACGGGCTGACTGCTACAGATGAACGGTTTTCGTTCCATTCACCTTCGTTCATCTCAGTCATGCCTTCGTCTGCCTCGTTCCAGCGCTGCTCTTCCATCTGCTCGTCGATTCCAGCATCGTTTCCGTTTTGTGGATAAAACGCATCGCCTCTTTGCTGCTTCATCTGCTGCTTCTTCACAGCAAGTATCATCTTTGCTATTGATCGCTTCATTGGCTTGCGGCAGAACGTGACTGTCACATCATTCATATCTCTCACCTCAACATATGCAGGTGTCAGTGCTTCGAAAAAGGCTGCGTATTCTTCCACACTCGCCTGCATCATCGAACGCAGTGCGTCTTGCATCATAAATGTTACAGTGTTGAAGAACTTCTTCAGCTTGCTCACTTCATACACATCCTGGTTGTCCTCGTTCAGGTTGAACCATCCTTTGCCCACTGTCTGCAATGCGCTGGAGACACCCTGTTTCAGCGATTCCATCCAGCGGTCAGTCAGAAACGACACCATTGCAGAGCATGTTTGTGTCTGCATGCCAGACAGATCTTCGAGTCTGATTGTCTTCCCGCTCAAAACAGAAGTGCAGAACAGCCGCATATCTACAATCTTGTTGCACTCCGCACGGATGTGGTACAATGCAACAATCACCTGCGGCTTTGTGAGGAATGACTGTTTGATAAGTTCGTTCTTGGCATCCTGCATGTTGTGTGCAGGGCATGGCACAGTGCCTTGATCAGGTGGAGGCAGAGTCTCAGCGAGTGGAGGCAGCTCAATGCCTTCAAACATATAAGCATGTGCATCATCTCTCCTCATCTGATCGAAAACAAGGCGGTTCATTGATTTGCAGTGGTTCTGTGTTACCTCTCTGAGGAACGGTGTGGTGTCCATGTGAGCGAGCTTCTGCCGTCTGAGAAGAGGCGGCTCGAAATGCTCTTCATCGTCATCGTCATCATCCTCGTTGTTGTCTCTGTCTCTCTCCAGCAGCCCACCTCCACCGAATGCGCCGTCAGCTCCTGCACCGAATGCCGCTCCTCCGGCAGCGCCTTCAACACCCGCAGCACTTGCATCAGCCAGCCCTCCCAGTGAAATGCCTTCTCCGCCAAGCGTCTGCTTCTTGTGCAGCTGTGTAAAGTTCGATAGTGTTGCCATGTCCATAATGTTCTCCAGGCTCTTTTGCGACGGAAGTTCGATATCTTCTGTCGGCATCGAGTCCAAACAGAGCGAGTATTTCAGCTGCAGCGCTGCCTCCCTCCTGCGCTGGTGTGCCTGCAGCACTCGCATTGCAAAGCGCTCGGGGTCTTCAGATAGGAACATCACGTGGATGCGGGGCAGCACACTCCGCTGGTTGTCTCCCCATCGCACTTGGAAGTACTCATGTGTATACGATGGCTCCTTTGAGAACTTCTTGCGGCGCTGCTTCTGTTTGTTCTGCTGCTGCTGTTGCTGCTCGTACATCTCCGCCCGCATCCGCTTGATCTTGTCCATCAGCTCATACGGATCAGGTGGTGGCTTCTCAGGTGCCTGTGATAGAACAAGCGAGCCATCCTGGCTGACTTCGATTCCTCGTGCTTTCGCCTCTCTTTCCAGCTGCTCCCGCTCTTTCTCCTTCATCCGCACAAGTCCAATCACTTCGCATGGCTCCCATTTGGCTGTCCCGTCTTTGTGAAACCTCGCAGCTCGCCCAGGAATTGGCACAGGTGCTTCAACATAAGTAGAGAACTTCATCTCTGGCTCATCATTCAGCTCAATAAGTTTCACTGCTGCTTTTCCCGCTTCTGCGTCAACCTCTCCGTCTTCTCTCTCCATCCCCATTCCTCCACCCATTCCGCTTCCTGACCCTCTCAAAATTGGCCGTCCTTCCTCGTCAAACTCAAATTCCTCGTCTGCCCCACCGGCAAACGCTTCTTCATCAAACTCCTCTTCGTCGAATTCGTCTTCTTCTTCATTCTCTCCTTCTTCCTCTTCTTCATCTCCCTCAGCCATAATCCGTGAAATGAACTCGTTTTCTTCGTCTTCGCTCAAATCTTCATCATCGATAGCTTCTTCCTCATCGTCTTCATTGACATGGTGATGTGCTCTTCTCCTTCGTCGTCTTTCCTCTCTTTTCTTTTCTCTCATCCTCTCCCTTTTACTTTTCTTCTTTTTCAAGTCAATTTTCATTCCTAGATTGATCCAATCAATTGGTTTGCGAACGTCCATATCTGTGTTGTCAAAAAGCTCCAAATTCAGGAAACTGCTCAAGTCACCTTGATCCGGTGCTTCGGAATAATCGATACCAACAAGTTTTAAAAGCTGTTCAATATCCAAGCTTGCATATCTTCGCTTAGCTCTTTCAACATAAATTTTTCTTGGCATTTTTCCTGGTCCTGGATTGTATTCTGCAAATACTTTAGGTTCAAGAACCTCGGGCGGATAAACAAGAGCAATTTCTTCAGCCAGAGGAAGAGCCGACTCAACCACTGGCTTAGAAATTGCATCAATGTTTGGAAGAGCTCGAGTTACAACTGGAAGTTTTGACGCCGGTTGAGCAATCACTTCTGGTGTTGTTGCAGCAACTGACGAAACAGGAAGACCAGTTGAAGAAATTCCAGGAACAAATTGTATTGCAGAACGGTGACCAGGATACTGGGATCGGGCCGTTGCATCTAGAGGTTGTCCACCTCCACTTGTAACAAAATCTGAATAAAATCCTTTTTGTCTTGCGCGGATTTGTGGCTCAGAAGTCAAAGATGGACCCTATTTAAATAATAAATGATATTTTCACATATTTTTGCATTGACAATATTTCAAAAGAAACGTTTAATCGAGCTCATACCGTAACTTGCCTATTTGACTTTCCAGCAGTGGGAAAACCCACATATTCAATACGTCCCTTTCTCTTTTGATCAGACTGTTTTCAAAAAGGATTGACAAAATAATGCGATGACAAAAAATAAATGCATAAATAAAAAAATAGCTTCTCGTCAAACCATGAAGTGTTTGAAGTTCAAAGGGAGAAAAAAGAAATTAACGTTTCTAGATCAAACCCATTTGTTACAACAAAAATGTTAAAAATTCAACAAAAAGTGAAATACTTCATTGAAGTGAAATTATTAAAAATGCTTTTATTATAAATGTTTTCAACTAATTTTTCCACCAACAGCACTCCTCTGGGTTGAAATGGCGCTATTTTGAAATTCTCCAACAACAGATGAAGAGATCAAAGGTGGCTGCTTCTTTGGTGCTTTTCCTGTTAATGTGACTTGCGGATCGTAATCTGGGCCACCATAGAACGACGCATTTGGATTAACTTTTGGGACAACAATTCGCAAAACTAAATAAAAATAATATTATTTATTTTCATTATAAGAATTTCATTGATTGTGTCATACCACCAGTGGCTTCGCTTCTTGTGCCTTCTGCTTGATCAGAAAAGACTTCAAATGGGAACTTCAATTGAAGTGCTTTTCCTTTGATCATAATCTGTTTGTGTGTTTGTAATAAAATATAAAATAATATGAAAAATTATTGACAGACAATAAATGAAGTAGAATATGAATAATGTTGATAAAAAGGCAATTGAAATAATCAAATGAAACAAACCAGAATGTGATCAGGATGAACTTGTGTGTCAATAAGAGATGTGTCTAAAAATCTTCCCACTTTCACTTCGAGTGTGATCGTTCCAGGCGGAGAATTCTCATAAAAGCGGAAGGGCTGAAGAAAAATATATATGAATGAAAAATGAATATTGTTAATATGACAATTTGAAAATAGAAATATGAAAGAATTATGAAAGTGCGAAAAATAAAATCCATTAAAAATTAAGAAGTCAATAAATATAGCACACCCATCCGCCTTCATTTTTCTGAATGATCGTTCCATCTTCACGAACCAATCTCTGTCAAGTTCAATTCAAATATAAAAAGAGAGAGAGAAATTAAATGCAAATTTATTAAATAAAGAAAAGGAGAAAACATATAAATGTATAAGAAATGGATGAAGAAACCTTTCTTCTGTTTTCTTCCTCTTCCTCTTCCATTTTCTTCTTCAGCTTCTTTTTGCTTGTTTCTTCGTCTTCCTCTTCTCTCTTTCGCATCAGCTCATGATGAGCAGACAGTCTCACTTCGGGTGTGTACTTGAAACTAAAGAATGCATTCGGTTAAAAAAGAAGAGAGAAAGCCATTCAGAAGAGAATTGATTCATATAAGATATTTTTTATTATTGTTCAGTTTGAAATTCGATATCGTTTAAAATTGAACAAACATATCTCCTGCTTCCTCCAATTCAGGCATATCATCATCGTCTTCGTCTTCGTTGTCATCCTCTTTTTTTCCTTCCTTTCTCTCTGCTTTCTTTTCTTTCTTTTCTTTTCTTTGCTCTTTTTGTTCAATTTTCTCTTCCTCTTCCTCTTCAATATCTTTTTGCCATTTCGATTCTTTTAATTTCTTTTTCTCGTCACTTTGCTTTTTCTCCTCTTTTTCTTCTTTTTCTTCTTCAATATCATCTTTCTTACTGCCTTCTATTTCCTCTTCTTTTAAAATTTCTCTTTTGAGCTTCTCTCTCAGTTTTTCTTTTTCTTCTTTCTCTCTCCTTTCTTTCATCTCAAGTTCTCGTTGATCTTTAGCTCTTGCAGCATCAAATTTAGCTAATCCAATGGATTGCTGCTTTTCAATTTCTTCTCTTAACTGAGCCTTATCTTGTTGTGCTCTCAAACGTTCTGTGACAGATACTTCCTCTCCATCTAGTTCTCTCAATTGTGGAATAACACTAATCACAAATGCACGATAATTTGTGTATTCAGTGCAAGGATTACCAGTAAGATATCTAAATTGTTATGTGGTTCTAAAAATAAATTAATTTATTCAACAGCAAATATTCAAACAATATTGAAAAGCGAGGATTCTGTGAAAGGCTTTCTACACTTGTCAGCTCCACAACAAAATTACATGTCAAATCAAGCTTTTGGAGTGATTCGCATCGTTCAAGATTTTCCACTCTTGTTATAAGATTTAACGCTAAATTTAAATATTCAAGATTTTTAAGTTTATGTAAGTTTTCTACAAATAGTTTAAGTAATCATTAAGTTTAAAATAATTATAAAAATTAATGTACCTATTTTTGGAATAAGATTATTTTGCATTAATAGAATTCTTAATTTTGGACATAAACTTCCTATAACCTCTATTTTTTCTAAATCTTGTTGATGAAGTGCTATTTCCTCCTATAGTTTTTTGATAAAAAAGAAAATAAAAATATGCAAAACAATGATAAAACCAGTGTAGATAGTTGCCCTTCATTATGTTCACTACGTTTCCTCAAAAGGTCCTCTGTAATTCTGGGCATTTAATTTATCAAATTTATTATATTCTTAATGATCTTTTCAAAAAAAATTAAATGTAACCATAATTTACAGCAAAAAAGAATTACCGGTTTTGAAAATGTCTGAACCCGTTGCTACAGGCTCATTGAGTCCTTCTTCTCCAACTCAAAATTCAAAAGATGATGCAGAATCAAATATGAGATTTGAGATTCATGTTAACTGCGAAGATTTACCGAGTGGTTTGAAATTTTTTATTTGATATGTATATTTTCAAATTTTTCTATTAGAATCAAACCCTGCTCATAATGCATTTAAAGTTATACTTCATGTGCCTGTTGGAGAAGGTTTTCATTTAAATCTGGAATTGTTGACTTTAAGTTTCATTTTAATTTTTCAAAAGGAGATGATGAAGAATGGATACCCGTACGTCAATCAGAAACAATACAAGGAACCACTTCACCTCACTTCACAACCCAATTTTTTGTTGATTATTTGATGGGAAATTCGTATGATTATTCGTTTAAATGTTATTTCATTATTTTTTTTTTTTACAGGCAACGTCTTTTATTTAATGTGTATCGAATAACAGATATAACTCACGAATCTGATCCAAAATCTCAAGAGTGGATCGGATCTATGATCATTGAGCTTATCGACCTTATTAGATCACCTACAAGAAGAATCATTTCGCCTCTTGTAAGTCCTGATGACGAAGATATGACTTGCACAATGGAACTTGTTGCTGATGAAGTGAAGTCTTTCGGAATAAATGTAACTATTAGTTTAACATATACACTTTTAATTAAGCCAAAGGATTGCAATCGGATTTTCTTATCACTTATGAAAACGAGAGGTAATAAATTTTTTTATAAAAAACATATAATATATTTCGTGTTGCTTCTGTGTTCTTGTTTGTTTGTTTTAATGATGATTAGATGACGGATCTCATACGATTATTGCTTCTTCCGACTTGATTGATCCAAATTCAACTCACAGTTTTGGACCGATAGTGGTTTGTATCTTTTTGAATTTCCTTTTTTATTCATAAATCTACAAAATTATGCAATTTTCAATAACACTTATATGCATTCATTGAATATAACTTATTGTTTCAATGTATTTTTTAGGCTCCATTTGGCCGTCTGTGCGAAGGAGATTATGACAGACCGATACGATTGATGGTTACTTCAGTCTCATCTCGTGGAGAGAAAACAGATTTTGCATTCAATGATGTGACATTACGCCAACTGAATACCCTTCTTGCACAGAAGAAGAAGAAAATAGCTTCACTTGTTGAGCTGTATTCATATTCACCTGACATGGAGACTTCACAAAAGGCCCCGTCATCATCTTCTTCTTCTGCATCTGCCTCGTCTATGAGCAGCAAAGGAAGCGCTTCTGAGCAAGCAAAGATCCACATTGCAGAGGAAGAAGGCCGGATTCCAGTGACTTCAACTGCATCATCCTCAAACACCTCCTCTTCTTCAGGTGCTGCTCCGACAGTCATTCCGCGCAAAACAGGAATGAAAGTGGTGGGCAGGCTGCGTCTGGACGATGTCACCCAGAAGCAAAGATACTCATTCCTCGACTACATTCTTGCAGGCTGCGATATTCAGACGATGTTTGCCATCGACTTCACTGCTTCAAATGGTGATCCATCCAAGCCGCACTCGCTGCACACGACGAACTGGGCAGAGAATGAGTACATCCAAGTCATCCGTGCCATGGAGATTGTCTCGAACTACGACTCTGATGACATCTACCCGGCCTTTGGCTTCGGTGCGTGGATACCTGGGAAGAACTGTGTGTCCCACTGCTTCCCTCTGAACTTCAACCCCTCTGATCCCTGTGTCCCTGGCATCGATGGGGTGGTGAAGGCGTATCAATATGCACTGGAGAATGTGAAGCTGCATGGTCCAACCATCTTCTCACAAGTGTTGGAGGTGGCTGCGAAGCTCTCTCCACACAACTGGCCAGGGGGACATTTTGACTACACAATTCTTTTGATTCTGACAGATGGCAATGTGACTGACCTGCAGACGACGGTGGACTGCCTTGTGGAGTTTTCAGAGCTGCCTCTGTCTGTCATCATTGTTGGAGTGGGCGATGAGGACTTCTCACAAATGCGCATTTTGGACTCGCAGATGATTCCGATTGTGTCTTCGAAGGGGCTTGCGATGAAGCGGGACACAGTGCACTTTCTTGCCTTCAACGACTACGCCAACCGTCCGATGGAAGAGCTGGCGCGTGTCATTCTCGAACGCATCCCGTCTCAAGTCGAAGCGTATTTCCAGTCGAGAGGGCTGACCCCTGCTGAGTCTATTCTCTATCAGGGACAGCACGCACAGGCATCGTCTCTGTTAGGCATTCCTTCAGCACAGCTTCCCCCTCAGCCTCAACTCCAGCCACAACCTCAGCTGCAGCCTCAGCCACAGGCACCAAAACGATCACCAACTGTTAGTGCGAGCAGTGGGAGTCAAGGAATTGTGAGTTCTAATCAATCTTCTGCTTCTAATGATTCGTCTTCAGCTTCGTCATCATCTTCTTCTTCTTCTTCTTCTTCTTCAACAGTTGATTCATCATCAGCATCTTCTTCTTCTGCTTCTGTTTCTGCTGCAGATGAATCTTCTTCAAATACTCCTCAAAATGAGACCAAAAAAGATGATGAAAAAGAAGGCACATCAGCTGAGCCTGAATCCCAACAAGATGCTTCGGCTGTTGATAATGCAGCTTTATCTCAACAGGCAGAAGCAGTTTCTGCTTCATCTTCTGATGCTTCTGATTCTTCTTTGCCGAAAGAGAGTGCAGAATCAATGCCTTCTTCTTCGTCGTCTTCTTCTTCTTCTCTTGCTGTTGAAGACAAATCAACCATTTCATCTGATTCAACTGACAACACAGCAAGTTCTTCTGACTCCAACAACTCTGAAATGAATGCCTCATCTGTAAATGAAATGAAGCCTGCAATTGAATCAGGCAGTGAAGTTTTAGAGCCATCAGTGGCAACAGGCGCTGAAAATGAGGGAAGTTCAGTGTCTGCCGCTTCAAATGCAAATGAAACTCAAAACACTGATCATGTTGAATAATGTTATACTGTAAAGACAATTAGCTGTCAGATACATAGTCTTTGATGGCTTTTCAAAAAAATAATTTTTTTTAATTTTTTCCTTGTTTGTATTCTTTGTATTTGAATCAAATGTTTTTAAAATAAGTTATATTTTTTCTTTGGTATTATTAAACATTGATTTTATAATTTTATTTTTGAGCAATTCAATTCTTTTTATATTTTTATTTTTAATGAAAATAATTCAAATTTTAAATAAAGCCTGGAAGAAATCAAATTTTTCCTATTTTAATCTCATAAAATATATTCTCATTTTGAATTAGCAAATATTTCATTATTATGAATTCACCAACATTCATGTTAATAAAAAGAGTTTCTTTTTAAACTCAAATTCATTTATGAAATAACAGACAAGTTTTTCAAAAGATTCATTAAAAGAAATTAAATGAAAAAAAGTTTATATAAATGATTATATGGGGAAAAATACGATCTTTCAAGCTTTTTTTGCACAAGGCATTGAAAAACTGCTTTTCTCATAACTTTATTTCACTTTCTCAGATTTCAGAATAAATCTGATTTTCACATCTGCAAACAGGCATCAGTGAAATCATAACATGAAGTTTTGTGTCATTCCGCCTATGTCAAAAAATGGACCTATTTTAATTGTGTTTTTTGTACTCAGAAAATCAATGAAAAGTGCATAATTTATCAATGAAAATGCCTGAAGTGAAATATTTTTCCCCATATTTTTTGAACTTGAAAATAAAAAAAATTTTTATAATTTGTTTTTTGCACACATTTGAGAAATTTTCTTGTATATATTTTTTTTCTCTGCATTGATAATTTGGTTTTTCTTTTTTAATTTTTGAAATGAATGAAATTATGGAAATTGGAAATTTTTTTGATTGCAAAGAGCGTGGTATTTTTTTTTTTGATGAAAAAATTCGATTGAGGAATGAATTTTCAAGTGCAGTCAAAACCGGATATAATCACATCGATAATAATCAACATCGTTAATTGTCACATTTTTTGATGCACCGACATTTTTTCACTTGTTTTTCATTCATTTTCCATCGCATATAATCACAAGGCTGAAAATACAAAATCACATTTATTATTATTAATATGGGTGATTTTTTCAATGAAAAATTGATTTTTTGATCAAAAATCTCAATTTTTCTCTTTTTCAAAAATGTGCTCAAATAAGTCAAAATAATGTGTTTTTATGATCAAAATTAATTTTGTAAGTGAAAAATATGTTTTTGTGAAGAATTTTCAAAAATGGAAAAATTATCACATAATTAATTACGACAGATAATTATTTATTTTTCTGTTTTAATTATCATCGTATATTGTCACAATCGGATGTTGTCACAAAAAGTTGTGCAAAAACAAATGTGATTAATCTGATTTAGACTGTGAAAGAAATCACTGTTTTATCGGAAAAAGTTTTATAACAAAGTGCTCAACAATAATTGTAAAGATTAATGAAGAAATGCCAACACTATTTTATGGAAAGTTGAACAAATTCCTGATTGAAATATAAAGAAAAGATCAGTTAAAATGTTGATATCACATTCAAGTGTTCATTTCACAGAATAAAAAACTCTCTTTATATTTTAATAATTTATGAAAGAATTGTCAAATGTGTTGTTCTTTTTGAAAAGTCTCAAACTTTTCATTTTTTGTTGATTTATTATTTTAATAAATATTTTGATTATTGAAATTTTTAAAGATAATTTGCACCAGAACAAATCATTTTAATATAATGTTGCCACTACAAAAAGACTTTCATTTCGATAAAAAAATGAAAGTTAGAAAAATAAAATTTCGTATTCAAAATGATTAATTAAATAAGAGCAGACAATAAAACAACAGCCACAAAACTTCTGAAATACAAAAAAAAGGCTCTTTATCAAACATTTCTCTTTTCTTATTATGACAAAAAACACTAAATATCAAACAAAACACCGGATTAGATCGATTTCACTATAACCGCAAAAGGAATAATTCTGACAATTTTCCTCAAAATATATCTCATCAATTCAAGCTCATTTGATATACAAAACTTTCAAAATAGCTTCATTTGTGCTCAGAAAAAATTAATGATTGATATCCCGGAGAAATAGGATTTTGAGTTTCTCCGAGATTTTGAAAAAATAATTTTTTCTGAGCACAAATGAAGCTATTTTGAAAGTTTTGTATATCAAATGAGCTTGAATTGATGAGATATATTTTGAGGAAAATTGTCAGAATTATTCCTTTTGCGGTTATAGTGAAATCGATCTAATCCGGTGTTTTGTTTGATATTTAGTGTTTTTTGTCATAATAAGAAAAGAGAAATGTTTAATAAAGAGGTTTTATAATAATAACCATAATTATTATTTTGTTCATGATTTTAATAAAAATAATTATCGAAAGGAATGTCAGTCAACAAATATAAGTTAATTATAGTAATCCTGTTATTTGGTTCATAAAAATTAACATTTTAATTTTTTCTCTCAGAAAATAAAAATATGATTAACTTACATGCTTTTACATAAAATAAACTGATTACAATTGAACTTGAAAAAATAATCAGCAAAAAAACTGTTATTCATTAGTTGCAAAGCAACACAGGAAAACATGAAAAAATAAATAACCAATAAACAATCTATGCAAATTAGGATAAAGCTTAACATAAACAAATTGTCAGTAAACTATGTACATAAAAAGCATGGAATGAAATATTCGAAATTATGAATTTCAGAAACATGAAATGAGAAGAAACAAAAGGTTAAAAAGGTTTGAAAAGAAAGAAAATACTACTCATAAATTAATATTAAATAAAAAAGAGCTCCAATGGAACTCACTTCAGTGCTGCACTAACGGCCATAGACAACATGCAACCCGAAAATATTCCAATGTTCAAGCAGAGAGACATAAACGATCCATTCATGGCTCTGTCTGCATCGTCAGTGAGTCCATTTCCAGCATTGGCCATAATCATTGTTCCGTGATATCCATTCGTAATAGAAAAGAGGGAGTAAATAAGAATAACCACCCACAAATTCTGAAATGCTTTTACATATACGCATAAGAAAAGGAAAACAACCAAAACCTACAATTCACGCACACAAAATGAGTGTTTAAAAAAACAAAAAATAAATCAAAAATCAAAATAACGATTGCAAACAATTCTGCAAGCTGAAACAATATTCATCATCATAGGGCCATTGTATAACTTTATGCAGTTCGGGAACCACCTTGTAATAAAATCCCAAACAGTGAATATATTTTGTTTGATGTACTATATAAAATATATAACAGAATGTGAAGAGATATAATGATAATGAAAAATTGATATTAAAGAAAATAATTAAACTTTAATAAAAGTCAACAAACCCACCAAAGTGACAATCCCCATTCATCTGTAAATAATCCTTGCTGTGGAGGTATGTGCAAGATTACAGTTGGAAAAACTATCAATGTCCACGCATAGCAATGAAACACAGCAAATCCCCAAGGAGCCTGCTTTTTCGCAATGCGAATAAGATCCAATACAAATCCTTTCAATTGTTGCATAACTGTTTTCTTAGGTACTGGTTCAGGTTCCGGTTCATCATCATCATTAACACCTTCATATGACATCCTGTCCTTATTACGCAAAAGAGGATACTCTTCATCAGTCTTAGCATTACTAAGATTCCTACGATTCAGGATAAACTTTGAATATGGTATTTTTTTTAGCGCCAAAATTGATATAAATGCAATTATGTTTATAACTGCAGCGAACATAAAGAAAGAAATCCCAACAGCATTTGTATTATCCCCTTGAATGCAAAGATGCAACACAAGCGGAACAAGACTGATCAATCCAACCACTCCTTGGCCAAGCATAACCCCTTGAGTGCATCGAGAGGAAAAAACACCACCCATTCCAAATCCTGCTGTATTTAACAGACCAGTACATATCCCACAAATGAAGCATATGATCATCACTAAAGCCAATGATCCTGCACTTCCTTTCATTGTTGTGCAAATTATTGGGAGAATAATCATCATTAACGTGTTTATAGCAATAGGAATACATAAAACATAAAAATAATTCATCCTGGCGCTTAACGCTGTTGCGATAAACATAACTGGAAGACAACCAGCGTTATATACAGAAGTTATATACGACATTTCTGTTCCTTTTGGAAGGCTTTTCATAAAAAAGTCAGACTTAGAAAATATAACAAATAAAAATTTTAATTCATAGAAACATTCAATTTTATTTTGTGCCAAAACTTTCAAAAAGCAAATAAAAACACACAGCGCTCAGGATGCTGTTCCAAGAGCAAAGCATTGCCATTCCAATAAAAACAAAGATAATATAAACAATATTGTACTAATTTAAAGATTGTGAAATTAAGAACTTCAAAAGAATATAAACTTTATCTTTTGGCTCTTCAATAACCTGTTCTTCAGTCTTCATTTTGATTAAATGTTGAATAAATTAATTAAGCATTAGATCAAGAATTATAAAAATACAACATTCACTGTTCCAACAAACTAAATGAAGGGTATTGTTGCAAAAATGCAAATCCGGATACGTAACGCAGTCAAATACATTTGATTAAACAAAAAATTTGATTCATGTGAGACTTTCGGATTTTCTTAAAAAACTGTGGTTATAATTGGGAAATTGCATTTTTATCTTTCAAAATCTGGAAAAATAAACATTACATACGATGTTTTACATATGTTCTACTATTCGATACCGGAATATGTGCAAAATAGAAAATAAAAATTTCATCAAATAAACTAATATTTATCGATTCAAAGCAAAATTTCAAACAGTTTTTTGAGAAACATAACTTTGAAAATAAATCACAAAACGAAAACAAAAATGCACTCGAATATCTAATATACAATCAAGAAAAATGCGAATTTGAAAGGAGATAATACAAACAACATTGTTGTTTTAGGCAAAACTAATGTGATGCCCAGACAGTAAGTGCACTTTTGATGTTGCATCGCAATCCATCAATATACCGACTTCTGTCTCATGCAGAATGAAATAAATTTTATAATACGATGAATAGACATTCTTCAAGACATATCAATAATAACAGGATGCCCTGTTGAAGTGGAAAGTGGAGCATCCTCTTTTTTCTTCATTGAAGGATGGAAAAGTGGATGAGGATCGAGCCATATGGCAATCGCAAAAATAGACAATGCTATCATAAAAGAAAGTGCGTGAATAATGTATGTCATTGCACTCGCTCTTACAGATGGATCAAAGAAAGCTGAATCAAATAATTTTTATAATAACTTGAAATTGAAATTAGTACATACTTAAAAGTCCAAATAATGAAGACAATAGTGAAAACAACATGGATAAGAATGAAACTCCTTTATGGCTTGGTCGTTTGTACAGTCCCCAAAGAATATTAATCATTCTAAAATAATAATAATAATAATTATAATATTTAAAAAAAGAGGGAATTGGAGCAATGACCACGCAAACTTTGTGATTTGAAGAAGCGGATTTAAGCTATACAAATATGCTACCAAAAAAAAAAAAAAAAAAAAAAAAAAAAAAAAAAAGATTAATTAATGTGTAAATAATCTTTGACAAACGTTTTGACAAAGGAAATAAAATAGAAATTCCAAGAGGATAAATAGGCAAAGTCCACATGATCAATAATTCAGGTTTCACTTTGCTCCGTAGAAATGCCAATCTTTTTTAGAAAAAAATGTGAAGAAAATTCTACAAAAAAAAAAAATACACAAACTGAAACGCAATAACGCAAAACTGCACGATTCCATTTATTCCAGTTATATAAATGTATGTTGATCCTTAACAACAGTTTATGCAAAAAAACAGTTTCAAAGATGAACAAACTATCATCTGATGGAAGTCCAGCAAGCATGCAAGAAAATGCTGAAATTGATAAAAAAACGTTCAAAACACTTCCACTTTCCATATTTTTCAATTTATGATTAAGTCTTATTTGGGGAAGTTGTCTGATAAAATGAAAATAATAAAAATTAAAATATTTTGTTAATGAAATAAATCAAACAAAATCATGGAAAATATCGATGAGCAATAAGAGAAAATCGCAAAAGCTCTTGATGTTATAGATGGAGAAACCATCAATTCTTTATTATGGACCAGAATAAGCTAAATCAATCCTTATTCTTGATCCAATAAATACTTAAATATTCACAAATATTAAGAAATGGGAAAGGGATAACTTCTACTTGAATTTTTATCTGTTCCTGGGGATGGAACAAACATATATGTCCATGAAATCTACAAACGAACAGGACGATCAATATCCTTTGCTTGAAGAAGAGGAAACTGCCTTATTTGAAGCCAAATGCGAGGATTTGAAACGAGCAATAACTGATGTTCAAAAAGAACGTTTTATTCGAACACTTCGAACCCACTGCTGTAACCGTATTTTTGATTTAGGGGAATGCGGCATTGGACCTGTTGCTATGATGATTGTTGAAGAAATTCTTTTGAGATATCCCCAGTATTCTGTTTTGAAATTATGTGTGCTATTATTTTCATGACTTCAAAATTATCATGTTATTTAATTTGTATTATTGCACAGCTTCCAATATGTTAAAGGACCAAGGAGTACTTTACTTAGCATCACTTTTTCGAAGAGGAGGTTCTTCAATTGTCAGTCTTGATTTAAGAAGCAATGACATTGGTCCACTTGGAGCTGGAGAATTATTCTTGTCTTTGATGGGAAATTGCACACTTTGCCATATTGATCTTTCCAGCGTTGCTGGAGCAAATCGCAATCACATCGGCTCTGCTGCAACGACATTTGCAGAATTTCTTGTGCAAAACCAAGTTCTCACTTCAATAAACCTTGAATCGAATTCAATCGCTCTTGAGGGCTTGACATCTATTGTGCATGCATTGGCATGCTACAATACAACATTGACTGAATTGGAATTGTCCTCAAACTCATTTGGTGCGGATGGAGCGACTCTGATTGGAGCACTGCTGCCAAACACACAGCTTAAAATACTAGGATTTAGCAGAAATGATATCGGTGATCGAGGCGTTATAGAAATTGCTCGAGGTTTGTTTGAGCCTCCAGAGGAAGTACTAATGGCAATTGAAAAGAAGAGACAAGAAGCCAAAGAAAAAAGAAAGAAAGAAAGAGAAAGATTGGGATTGCCAGAAAGAGATGATGATGACTCAGATGACTGGGATGAAGACATTCATGAAGAAGAAGACGAGGACGATGCAATCGACGAAGGCACTGAGGAGAAAAAGCCCAAAGACGAGCGCGAAATGCGCAGAAGGAAGCTGAGAGCCAAGCAAGCAGCACAGAGAGGAAGGGCTCGTGGAAGTGGAAGGCGAGGCGGAGGAAGGATGAACGGTGGAGCGACAGGACGAGGCGGCGGGGCAGCAGGAGCAAACATGGAGACGACGGTGGGTGTGATGAATGCGCTTGCGATGCCTGATGCCCGGACGAGTGTTCCGCAGTACATGGGAGATGGAGGGGCAATGAACTCTTCGGCGATGATTTCGTCGATGATGATGATGGGTACTGCTCCTGCCAGCAGAGGCAGAATGGCACCCCAATCCACAGCAAGACAGCGGATAGCAGCAGCAAAAGCAGACATTATCAGAGCACAGAAATTGAGGGAAAAACAATCACCTCGCAAAAAAGACGCCAGATCACCCGAACGTCCTGCAGCTTTCCTTGGAGCTTCCTCGCAGTCAGAGCAAATAGCTCCAGGACAGGAAATATCTGGGCAGATTTCACCGTCTGCAGCAGCAGCATCTGCTTCGCCTACTCAGTCTCCTTCGCAATCACCATCACAGGCACAGAGCAGAAGAGAGTCAGCTGTTTTGGAGGGAAATGGAAATGGTAATGGAAATGGAGGCTTTCCAGCTGTTGCGTCGATGGAGGGGGAAGGATTCAGAGGATATGAAAATGAGAGAGAAAGATCGGCAAGTGGGCAGGAGATGGACTGGGAGGAGAGGAGGAGGAGAGAGCAGGAGATGGAAGAGGAAGTGAGAGAGACAGAAGAAGAGATGATGCAGCTGGATGTGCTGGGGACACTGGCAGATCCAGCAGCAATGGATCATTCGAAGGCGAGCGAAGAAAAAGAGATGAAAGATTTGGAGGAGCTGTTCAATTCGCTTGTGCCACCGCTGCCTGCCGACAGAAAGAAGCAGAAGAAGCCTCGCTTGAAGAGGAAGATCCAGGGTGTGTTTGCGCTTAATCCGCGCGGAGAGAGAGTGTGTGATGTGATTGCAGAGGCGACTGAGCCAGTGGCTGAAGACGACGATGAAGAAGACACCGAAGACGAAGATCTCGAAGCGAAAGGCACGTGCAGACTGGAGCAGATCACTCTTTCGTCCAACAACATCACCGAAAAGGGGGCGAAAGTGCTTGCAGTGTCGCTGATGAAGAACAGGTTCCTGACGCATTTGGATGTGTCGCACAACAAGCTGGGCACACTTGGTGGGCAGGCAGTGGCTGAGATGATCGCGACGAACGAGGTGATGGTGAGTCTTGTGCTGACTGACTGCAAAATCGGGTCTGTTGGCGGGATGCACATTGGGCGGGCGCTGTCGAAGAACAGATGCCTGCAGAAGTTGGATCTGAGCTCAAATGCGATTCTGGATGAAGGAGCACTGGCAGTGTCAGAGGGGATTGCACAGAACGGGGAGTGCCAGCTGGTTGAGCTGGACTTGTCCACCAATGGCATCACAGACAGAGGCGGGTCGGCGCTGGCGAATGCGCTTTCGAAGAACACGTCGGTGCGGAAGATAGCGCTGCTGTCGAATGAGTTTGAGAACGAGACAGTGAGTGCGTTCATTTCGTGTCTGCGGACGAATTCTGTGCTGACGTGCATCGACCTCCGCTTCAACAACTCAGCGCACATTTTGGTGATGGCGATGGAGAAGCTGATTGCAGAGAATGTGAAGCTGCGGAAGGAGGGGCACCCAGCCAGACTTGCATCGCAATTGCAAGCGCTGAGGGCAGATGTGGAGAGAGAGATGGACATGCTGCAGAAGAAGAGGGACAGCGAGGACACGCTCAGGGCGAAGTGCGAAGAGCTGATCAGAATTCGGCAGGAGCTGGAGGATGTGAAGAAGAAGTGTGCAGACGACGAGAATGCGCTGCTGAATGAGATCGATTCCAATGCGAAGCTGATGATTTCGCTCTCTGAAGAGACACAAACAACAGCTGCTGCTGCGTCGAAGGAGAGGGCAGACGGAGATTTCAGGAGCAGGCAGCTGATGACAAAAGCAGGGCGAGTTGGGCAGCAGAGGAACGAGGCAGAGAAGAGGAGGATCAGATGGTTTAGAGAGCTGGAGAATGAAGGGATTGACGAAGAGGAGGAGGAAGGAGAAGAGAAAGAGGAGAAGGAAGAAAAGAAGGATGGAGGGAATGCAGGTGAGGGTGAAAAGGGACAGACAACAGGTGCATCAGATGGGAAAGAAGGAGAAGGAGAAGCAAAAGAAGCAAAAGAAGGAGAAGGCGAGAAAGCAGAGAAAGAGAGCGGAAATGAAGGAGAAGAGTCAGCATCTTCTTCTACTTCTCCATCATCAGCCACTCCAGATGGTACGATTACAATACCAGAAGGCGAAGAAGGAGCAAAAACAGACAACGAAAAAACCGAAAGCGGAGAAGAGAAGAAAGAAGAAGGCGAGGCGAAAGGAGAAGATGGAGAAGATGAGAAGCAGCCGCACCTCACCATTGCCCACATCCACCGGCTGCGGGAGCAGTATGAAGAGGAGATGGTTCACTCACGGGCGATGCTGGTGTCTATCAAAGAGTGGACGACTGCCCAACAGCTCGCCTTCAAAACAGCCAAAGCCACAAAGAAATGGGAGCCTGGCCCACCTCTTCCATTCGACTTCCTTCCTGAAGAAGAGAAAAAAGCTATCCAGGCAGCGAATGCTGAGGCGGAGCGGAAGAAGAAAGCAGACGAACTCAAAATGCTGCTCGGAGGTTCGGCCACTCCTGATGCTAACCCCAAAAGCAAAGCAAAAGCAAAACGCGCATCTTCAAAGGCAAAGGCAAAGGCTTCTTCAGGAAAATGATCTCATTCACGAAAATTTTTTATGTAATATCTTTAGTTCTTTTCTGTTTTTTTTTACACATTTCTCCCGCATTCATTCACTGATTCATTCAAGCTCATTTTCTACTTCATTTCTTCACTTCACAATGATTTACACACTTCTGAAATTTTTTTAGTTAATAATCCAGATATTATGGGACACATTGATCGCTTCTTTATTTGATCTATTCTCATGGGCGACCTTATGACAATTTTCATCGGTTCCATGATTTTTCTTGGAATCGCAATTGTAGCAACATTATTTATTGGAGTAACTAAACACAAACAGTCTGATTTTTTATGCACTTTTTTTTCATATTTAATATTTCTTTTTTTAATCACTACTAATTGTTTATTCACATATGAATCAACAATGACGTTTTCTAAGAATCTATTTGGTGTATGTTTGGGGGACAGCATTTTGCGCTTGGTTCTTTTGGTTCTTGATTTTCATTGCGCAGATGAATCCTTTGATAGAACCTATCCCAAAGACTGAGTAGCCGCTTCACATTCGGAAAACAAGTAATGCAGCATAGGATTCGATGGCTTTGTCAAAATTCGTATTTTGCACTTCACTTTCATTATTCATTCGTGAAATCATTACTCTAACTTTTCAACATGATTTTCTCTCGCTTTATAATTGCATTCTTTCATATAGACTTTCGACATGTCAAATAGATAACATTTACAAACAAATGTTCTGTAATTTTTGTTAAAATTGTGATTAAAGAGAGAAGTCATTTTCATCTTTTTTTAAACTTATAAGTTCATTTTTTGAGAATCATTCTGGCATAAAGAAAATAATTTTTAAAAATGGAATGTATTTAAATTCTCGTAAAGTTGTTAAATCTCAAAATAAAGGATTTTTCATGAAATCAGATCTATCCCACGTTGAAATATCAAAAGAAAATGTAAATCTACAGATTTTTTTTCCTTTGACGTTCTGATGCTTGTTAAGCTTCTTCTCAACGTTATTATTTGCGTTTTTATTATTTATTCTCAAATTGGCGTTGATGAATTACCTACAGTTGTTTGTTACTTTGAAAAATTTGATATTTTCATTTCGCAATTTTGTTTTATAAGGGCTCATGCCTGTTTATTGCGCAAGACCTAACGCCTGGTAATCCGACTTTTTCATTTGTAAATCAGGTTTTTGCCAGACATGACATGACGCTTGATTTATATCCAGTTTCACTTCATGAGTTTGCAATTTTTCAATAAATTTTTATGAAAAAATCAGTTAATCTCTTTTTTCATTCCAAACTTTTATTCAGGCTCGATGCATTATTGCAGCATTATGCTTCGGGAATATTTCCATTTGACAGTGTTGTGATTGATGGAGGACTTTTATCATTGCCTTCTCACCTCTATTCTCAACTCGCCCCATTGGTCCAGCAGAACAGCATTCCAGTCATTTCACTCGGAGTGAACCCTGCTAATGTACAACATTTCCTTCCGTTGAAATTGTCTGAAAGAAGAGATCAGAAAGGATCCGCAAGCGTTTTCTTTGATGAAAGCATAATAGAAGATTTGATTTGTCCTCCAAAGCGCATATCAACTTCAAATGGGGAAAATGCATCAGAGGATGCTTTTTGTTCGTTGCGTAGAGATAAAACTCGCGAGAAAGAAAATTGTGTTTTGATGAGTGGAATAGAAGAGTTCTGGCCTTCGGTGCTTTCTACAAGCGGAATAAATGAAAATGCACATGTGCTGCCATATGCACATTTCATTTGTATGACCCCTTTATTTCTTTATCTTTTTTTCGTTATCGTCATCATAATTGAAATTATTAATTCTTTTATTTGTTTGGAAATGCCTTTCATCATATTTAATAATGTTTCATCCACTTGACAAATGAAATCTTCAGATAAAACAAACGTAGCACCAACTTCTCTTTCCAACGAACCAATTGCTGCAGCGCTTGTTGTTCATCGCCAGCCTCTCTTCCCTTTGTCCTCATCTTCACCTTCCTCTCATTCTGCATATCAACCTTCAAACTCTGATCCCTTTCTGATTGAAGAAGTGTGTATGTTCTATTCGCCTTCTGATGAGCCGTCGCTGGCGGAGTGGCAAGCGATGTCTGTGGCTGAGCGGTGGATGCTGGGAAGGATGAAGAACAGCCCAAGAGTTATGGCAAAAGTGGGGCAGCGCAATGAAATGTGGAAGGAGATGCAGAAGATGATTGTGGAGAAGATGTCAGCTGAAAGCGGACACAGTGGAGGAGCTGGTGGAAGCAATGGAATTGCAGAGGAATTTGAATTTGAAGGTGTGCAGGAAATTGAGAATACAAGAAGAATTAATATTTTATTTGGAATATTTACCAAAGAAACCAAATTAGAGTTTATATCTTTTATTATTTAACAAGAATCATTTCTTTTCATCTTTATCTCTTTTATATTATTTTTTCCCCCTCATTGTAATTCCTTAATCCCCCAGCGCTTCCATTCCCCCCACCCCCAGTTCCAATCCCCTTCTCTCTCCAGTCACGCTCTGTCCTTCTTGTCGATCTCCTTCTCCCGCAACACCGCTCATCCAGCACATCCCTCTCTCTTCTGAAGGACATCCTGGAAGGGCTGCGGAGGCAGTCATTTGAAGTCGAGATGGTCGATGGATGGGGGCTGAGTGCAGGCGACATCGAAGACGCTGTTGTCTCGCCGTTTGTTGCCTCGTTTGGGAATGCTGGGCTGACTCCGCTGGCTGAAGAGGTGGCTGTGACTGCAATTGTGCTCATCAAAGACACGGTGTGTGTATATGTATGTGTGTGCATGTGAATATGTATGTGTTAGTATTGTAGAAGGAGGAAGATATTTGGGAATTTGGAGGGAGATGGAAGATTGCTGTGAGTGATTGAGAACATCAATATGAATATTTTATAATTGTTATTTGCATTCAATTAATGTTATTCCAATGAATATATTTATCATTTCCTTTGCAGAGCACAGCTGAAATGCCTGAAGTGATAGAGAAAGAAGAAGAGCTGAAGATGATGTGCGCCTTTCACGGCATCAAACTAGTCATCTTCGACACAGAATGTGAGGGAAACAAGGAAGATCCTCAAATGTCTTCTTCTTCTTCTTCCTCTTCTTCTTCTTCATTTCCTCCTCTTTCTGATAGCGACCTCGTCGACTTCATCCAATCTGCCTCATCTTCCTCTTCGTCTTCTCTTCAGAAGCAGCCAGATCTCCCTCACACTCTCTTCCCACTCACTCTGCTGCCATCCACAGCTGCCTTAGGCACATCCCTCGAAGCATCTCTTTTTGTGCACATTCCAATTTCTACTATTCAATCTCTTTCTCCAAATAAAACTCCTTCTTCTTCCTCTTCTCCTTCTCATTCTTCTGCTTCTTCTTCTCCATCATCCTCTGAATCCCTCCCTCTTTTCCCCACCTTCTTCTCTTCTCCTCCTTTCGTCTCGTCTGTCTCATGCACTCTTCCTTCCTCTTTCATCACTGACGCTGTTGAAGCACAAAAAAGAGGAGAAAAACCTTCTTTCAACTTGGAAACAGCCGCATTTCCTGTTCCTCTTGTTCTTGTGCCTCATTCACACCCTCCTCCTTCTTCCTCTTCTTCCTCTTCTTCTTCTCGCTATCGATCATCCAAGTCATCCAACCAACCACAATCCACTCCTTATCTCCACTTCGATGCAGACAGCGACGTCTTTCGTGTTCAGTCTGCTGTCACGTTGGAGTCTCCTTTTGTCCTTCGTGTTGGCATCTCCTCTTCTGTCGCTGGTGTCTTTGCTCCTTCTCAACTGCCTCCTCCTCCTTCTCCTCCTTCTCCTTCAAAATCTTCTTCAAAATCTTCTTCTTCTCCCCCTCCTCCTCCCATCCTCTTCACCTCCTCCTCCCTCCCCACACCCATCTCCTTCCATTCCCTTTGGATTCACTGGCTCAGCAACGATATTTCCAGCCTTTCTCTTTCAATTCCTCCGCACCCATCTTCTTTTTCTGAAGTTTCTCCGACAAAATTCCCCGCTCCGGCGCCTTTGATGTCTTCTCCCTTCTCTCAGAAAGGAATCGTCTTCAAAAAGGGCTCTGATAAATCAACCTCTTCTTCTTCTTCTTCCTCTTCCTCTTCTTCCTCTCCTCCCATTCAATCACCCTTTTCTCCTCCTCCCTCATTCATCCAACAGCCTTCTTTCCCTCAGCCTCAGCTGATGTGTGTGGGAGGGTTTGTCTTTGATCCTCTGCCAATTCTTCCCTTTTCAATAACAGTTGGCAATCTTACTCGTCCTCCTCCGCCTGATGGAAGAGAAGAAGGAGAAAGAGAAAGAGAAGGAGAAGAAGATAGCTATGCTGAATGGAGTGAGAGGCAGGAGAGGATTAATGAAAGAGAAAGAGAAGGAGAAAGAAACAAGAAGAAGAGAGGAGAAAGAGGAGAAAGAGAAGAAGAAGAGAACAAAACAGATTATTATTTGCATCCACCTTCTTCTGAAGGAAAACCACCTTCATCATCATCATCATCATCATCATCATCATCATACAATCAGCATATTCGTCATCCTTCTCCATCATCATCATCAACAACAACAGAAGGAAGAGAAGAAGGAAGAGTAAAGACAATGACCCAATCGTCGATGCAGCCAAGTGTGTGGAATAAGAACGAAGAGCTGCCCATTCAGCTGTACAACATCTATTCCCTTTCTGCTCCTCCTCCTTCTTCTCCCTTTGTGTCCTTCAAATACATCGGGATGTTCATTCACCATCCTTCGCTTCCTCCTTCGTTTTATTCTGACTCATCTTCTCCTTCACCTTCATCTTCATCTTCATCTTCATATTCTTCTTCTTCTTCTTCTCTTCCCTTTTCTGAACTGTATCCTTCCACTCCTCTTCCTTCACCTGATCTCAAACAAACAATTCTTCTCTCTTTTGCTTCTTCTCTGCTGCTTCGCCCAATGCTGGCTGTTGATTCCTTTTCACTCGACCCTTCTTCTTCTTCTCCCTCCTCCTCCTCTTCTTCTCTTTCTACTCTATCTTTATCATTTGATGCCTCTTCTTCTCCATCTTCTCCTTCTCCTTCTTCTTCCTCTTCTCTTTCTCTTTCTCCTTCTTCTCTTTCATCCCTCAGCTATTTTTCACCTGATGTGTCTGAATTGCTTCTCTCTTCTTCTCTTTTCACTCATTCTCTCTTTGCACCCAATGGCTTCATTGATGAAACACTCCCAAATCTTCCTCTTTTCAACTGGAATGCAAGAAACTTGGAGAAAAGAAGAGGAATTGCGAAGAAGGAGGAAGGTAATAGAGAAGAAGAAGAAGAAGACGAAAAATTTAATGATGGGATGAATAAACAGAAGAAGAGGATGATTAATATGAGATTGCATAACCAAAGAGCATCATTTGATTATTTTCCTTCTTCTTCTTCTTCTCATTCATCATCATCTTCTTCTCCACTATTTCTGAAGAGGAGAGAAAGAGAAAGAGAAAGAGAAAGAGAGCAAAAGAGAGAGAAGGCAAATGCAACGCCTTTGTCTTCTGAATTTGTTGTCCATCCAACAGCGCCTCTTTCTCCTTCCTCTTCATCTGACATCAGACGCATCGAAAATGACAGATTTGACACTCTTGTTGGCTCTCCTTCTCCTCCTCCTCCTCATCCTTCTTCTTCTTCCTTTTCTTCAAAACATTCTTCTTCTTCTCCTTCACCTCCATCATCATCATCATCTTCTTCTTCTCCTTCGTCATCTTCTTCTCTTCTTCCTCCAAAAAGCATTCCAGTTGAGCAGAAGGCATTTGACCCAATTTTGGAGCAGATCAACCAGCACAGAAAACAAACAGGGCAACCTCCTCTTTCTTCTCTTCCTGTTTATTCTGCTAATGATCAATCATTCACTCCTCCTTCTCCTTCATCATCATCATCATCATCATCATCATCATCATCATCTTCTTCTTCTTCTTCTTCTCCTTCTCCTTCTTCTTCTGATGTTCCATTTGAGCTGAATGACTTTGCCAAACTTGCCTTCTCTTTCTCTTCTTCTGATTCTTCTCCTTTTCTCGACGGTGCTGCTGCTCAGCTGTCTCTTTTAGCTTCTTCTTCTTCTCCTTCCTCTTCTCATTCTTCTTCTTCTTCTTCTTCTTCTTTTTATCCTTCTTCTTCTTCCTCTTCTTCTCCATTCTCTTATTCTGTTCCTTCTCCTTTCGATGCACTCACGTTCACTCATCGCTCTTCTTTTATTTCTCCATTCGATCTTCTTTCTTCTTCTTCTTCTTCTCCTTCTCCTTCTTCTCATAAAACTCCTCCTCCTTCCTCTCCTTCTTCTTCTTCTTCTTTGGAATCTTCTTTCTTCTTTGACGATGAATTGGGTGATACTTTCATATCTCTCTACAATTTAATAGCATCTTCTATATCTTCTTCTCCTTCTTCTTCCTCTTCTTCTTCCTCTTCCTCCTCCTCTTCCTCTTTCCCCCCTCTTTCTCTTCCTTCTTCTTCTGTCAGATTTCTTGTCGATTCCATCACCAATCCAAATGCTGACTATTCATTCCTCACAATGCTCTCTTCCTCTTTCCCTTTCCCTTTCCCTTCTTCTCCTTCCTCTTCTTCTTTCCCCTTCTCTTTCTCTTCTCTTCCTCTCTTCTCCTCCTTCCACTCTTCTCTTCGCCTTCTCCATCGCTCCATCGAATCTGCCGCTCAAAATTCCTCAACTCGCCCGCCGGCAAAGCCGCTTGCACCGTTTTCAGATGAAAGTTGTGTGAAAATGATGATTGAAGAGCTGAAGGAAGAGAGGAGGGAGAGAGAGGCAGAGGAAAGAGTGAAAGAAAGGGAGAAAGATAAAGAAGAAGAAGAAGATTTAATTGAAGAAGAAGATGATTATGATGATTTTGATGATGATGAGTATGAAGATGATAAAAGAAGATATCCATCAGGCAATGCATCGACTCACAAGACATATTATTCTGCTCTCAGAAATGAGGGAAGGAAAACTCGTTCAACTTTCACATCAACAACAACATCATCATCTTCTTCTTCTTTTCCCACTCCTTTATCTTCATCTCCAACAACATCAACATCATCATCTTCCTCTTCTTCTCTTCCTCTTCTCTCCAACGAAGAGCTTCTTCAGAAGACGCTCAAGAAAATAGCAAGACAATCTTCTGTTTCTGCTGCCTCACTCAACAAAATGGGGCAGCAGCAGACGCCTTCCAAAAGATCGTATTATTCTTCTTATACACCTCCTTCTCATTCTTCTTCTCCTTCTTCTCCTTCTTCCTTATCTCCAACTTCTTATCCATCACGTGCATCTAAACAGGCTCAACAGAAGAGCCGAAATCCTTCTTCTTCTTCTTCTTCTTCTTCTTCTTCTTCTTCTTCTGCTTATCCTTCTTCTTCTTATCCCTCTTCTGCTTATCCATCATCACGTGCATATCCACCTTCTCTCTCAAAACCTCAGCCAATTCCCACTCGAAGCAAGTCCACTCAACAGCAGCCATCTCAGCACTCATCCACTCGCTCTGCATCAACACAGCCATCTGCTTCTTCTTCTTCTTCTTCTTCTTATCCTTCTCCTTCTTCTGCTCAAAGTTATGCTTCTTCCTCTCGTCTTTCTCCTTATTCCCCTCCATCTCCTCCATCTTCTCCTCCATCCTCATCTTCATCAACATCAGCATCATCTTCTTCTTCGTCTCGTTCTCTTCCTCC
The DNA here is from genome assembly GCF_001643675.1 of Monocercomonoides exilis. Lineage (NCBI taxonomy): Eukaryota > Preaxostyla > Oxymonadida > Polymastigidae > Monocercomonoides > Monocercomonoides exilis. The sequence continues at coordinate 1,096,011 of NW_027150573.1, forward strand.
GCCACAGCCACTTCAGCCAGGCGAAAAGCCTCAGTTTTCTTCGGCTGCCTTCCAAAGAATGTTTTCTTCTCCTTCTCCTTCGCCTTCTTCACCTTCACCTCCATCATCGTTTTCTTCATCCTCTTCTTCAATCACTTCATCATCTGATTTGGAGGCACTCAGAAAGAGACAGGCTGAGCTGATGAGACAGTTGGCAGATGCAGACGGAGCAGGCACTCGCAGCACATTCCCTTCATCTTCTGCATCATCATCGTCTTCTTCTTCATCTTCTTCATCTGCCAATCCAACATATCCACCACAGACATCAATGAGCACTGAAGAAATGCTGAAGCGGCTGAGCGAGATGAAGAGGCAGATTGCAGCTAAGGAGGCAGAAGGAAAAGAAGCAGAAACAGCTTTCAGAACTGATCGTGCTACTCAATATCAAACAGATAAATATGAACATTCCACTTCATTGGAAAAGAAAACACAACAGGAACTAAATAAAGTCAAAGGAGGAAAATCATCTACAAAACCGACAACCAGATCAGGTTCACCTTTTGAATCTTTATTTTTGTCAACTGTAATCTCGAGAGAGGGTATTGATATTGTTGTATCATTTGAATAATGCTTACAAATCGATAAATCATTGTTCAATTTTTCTAAATACTTGATGAAATGAATATTGCGGAAAGATTCTCGAATACTTATTTTGAATTTTTTTTTCTTTTGAAAATTTTCAATATCATATTCTTTATAATATTAGCAAATTTCTTAACATCACTTCACTTTTTTCTAACTCAGATTTTCTTGTTCTGAATCTGTATTTTTTGGAAAGATTGAAAAAATTGCAAAAGAATGATTTTCAAATAAGTTTAAAGCTTTCTTAAAACAATTCGAAACGATTATGTGCGAAATACACAATGAAATTTTGTTGTTATTTGAATAAACCATCATTTTGAACAAAACACATTAAAGGATAATTTCAACAGATTGTTTAAAAAATATAACAATTACAACTGTTTCAAGCTGAAATAAAAATTTATATCAATAAAAACTATAACAATAGAATATTCGCCATGAAGCAAATATAAAAATATTCTCTATAAATCTTTTACACATTTGATTTCACTTCTCAAATTCTTCCCAACAGCTACCTTTTGAAAAAAACAAAGGCACAATCAAAAAGTTTTGTTTACTCACCAGAATACATGAAGTTTCAAATTTCTTTTCAATGAAAAAAATAAATTAAAATCTCAACAATCAGATTTTCAATTGTGGTTATTACCATTATTTATTACATGAGAATAATGTATAAATATGATAATGATCAAAAAATAATTTTATGGACCGTGCAAAGCTCTCTGCTTCGTAAGAGGCAGAATAGTTTTCACTGCTGTGGAGCACTCGAAAATGGTGTACAGTCCTGGCAAACTGTCCGAGAAAAAGCCTGTAAAAGGTTGTTTTTCGTGAATTTCGAGTTCTGATTAACTCCTTTTGCACTGCGAATGCAGATTCCAGCTCGTTGACGAGAGGCTATGCCTCCGTTACGTTGGGGACTAACCCTGCATTTTACAGCTATCAATTAGAAATATCTGTTAATATAAGTTAATAAAATGTTTTAAGATATAATTAATTTGAAAAAAAAAATCAAAAATATGTTAGAAAGAAATAAAATGAAAATGCAGCGAAATATTCCTTCATTTGAAAAAAGTGCTTAATTTTTGAAAAAAAAACATTTTAAAATACTTTCATTTCTTGAATTGAGAGCGATGGTAGTTTCAATAACCTGAAAAAGATAAAATTTACGAATTATTATACTGATTGGAGTGGTTCAATAGCTCATTGAGAATGTTTTCTTTTATTCCAGATGATTATTTTTCGCTCAAATGATAATTTCCTTCAACAACGATGAGTTTGAGATCAATGTTTTGACACAGATAACATTCAAACATTTTTCTGTCATTTTTATTTCAAATAGGAGTTTGACTTGGATTTAAAAACTGCTTCAATTGAAGAAAATTACAATAAAATATCAGAACTTTGAGAAGAAAAATGTTTATGTTTCGTGTTGGGAGAGAGAAAACGAGGAGCAGCAAAAGCAAATTTGAAAAACATAAAAAAGCACCAGGAAATGATCAGAAAAGTCAAAAGAAACTTGAGAAAGAAGGAAAAGATGAGAAAAAGAATAATCAAGCAATAATTTGTTTGCTTGAAAGATGATATTTCTGCAGATTATTTTGTGAATTTAATAAATGGAAGTGCATCTAATGCGAGCGCAATTTTTGCTATGACAGATTTCCTTGAAAAGTCTGATGGGGGTGGTTACAAATTCTCAAAGCGTTTTGCGGTTCAACAATAATTATAAAAATATAGGCTAACTTTCTTGTTTTCTCTCGATTGTTTAATTTGATGCTCAATGATCTTCCAACACAGGTGAATGCACATTTGCCAATTGCACGTCAAATAAAACAAAAAAATCTTTTAAATATTATATTAAAAGTTGTACAAAGAGTTTTTTGAATGAATCTGCATTTATCTGAACCCTCAAATAAGTCGGTTTAAGAGTAATTCAGCGTTCGCTTCAGCTTTATATTTCTTTATTTGAAGCGAGCAATAAAGAGATTTTTTGTATCACATTTTTCAATGTTAAGTATTCAATGAATGATAACATTTCAAAAGAAACTATCAAAAAAGTATTTTCAAAAAAGTTAAAATTCAATGAATATTGCGAACATAATATAAAAACAATACATAATGTTTCAAAACAAGAAAGTATTTCTCAACAAGAAAGGAAAATCAATTTTTTGATAAATCATAATATAAAACTGAAATAAGCCAAATATTTTAAATAATAATAATAATTTTTTTTTAAAAGTCGAATAAATCCTGCATTTCTTTAATTCAAATGCATTCACCACAGCTTTAGCACAACGGAATGAAGGTGTCAGACAGCGTTTTTTGAAACCATGGCTTCTCAACTCGACTTAATGCGTGCATCACAACAGAAAACCCGCGAGCTTTGTTGCAGACCGCAATAACAACATGATCTGGCAGCTGAGAAAAATAGGCGTGCTGCTGTTTTCCATTGTAAAAATAGGCGCACAATTTCTTGTGCATGTCAATTTCCAGAGTGACAGCCATTCCCTTCTGAATAGGGTCGTTGTCGGCCACATGCTGCCCATTGCGCACCCACACGTTTCCATACAAGTTCACATGGCCTCCTTTCACATTGTCTACCCACTGATTTCGCGGAAGGCTAATCGCTTCTGAGGATGCAATCCCAATCCCGTAATCTGCGCCACTTCCGTGAACACTCAGCGTGCAGTGCCAAATTCCCTCTTTGATCACCATCGTGCTCAAAAGAGTCCAAACACCCGCTGAATTCCATGTGACCCTTGTATCGTTCCAATCACTTGTCAGATGCACATCAACTGAGCGTACATCCCACGGCTTTGTTACTTCAATTTCTTCACATATTTCTTTAACTTTTTCTTTTTCCTTTTCTTTTCCTTTTTCAGAATCATCAGCTTTTTTGGATATTTCTTTTGAGTTTTCAGTTTTCTCAATGCTTGGACGAGTCGATGAAGAAGCAGGCTCATAATCATCAACTCTTGGTTCAGGAGAACAAGCTCTGCATTCTTCAGCATCGGGCTTTTTCTCGTTCATGTTTATCGCAAAAGAACCAGAAGATCTGCTAGGATGAGTTATATTTGAATCAAGTTTGAAATTTATTTGATCCAAAAGCGCGTTTGCAGTTTTGCTCACGGCTATGGATGGATCCGCGCAAAGTGTTTTCACAAGTTGTTTGATCTGATCCAAATTGACAAAAGTTGCTCCATTAGACACAAGCGTGCACAAAAGATCCATCATCGTTGCTTTAACTTCAACTGGAGCTGGCCTTAGACCGCTGCTGCTGCTGGCTGGGCAGGTCAATAAATTATATTCTTCACAATAACATGACGGAATATTTCCCAAAATTATTGTAACTGAACGAAATATCTCCAACGAGCATATGGCTCTTGTAACATGAGGGATAGTTTCTGCCAATATTTTGAGTCCTCGAAAGCCAGCTATCATATGAGAAGATAATTTTGTCTTAATGTAACAAGTTTGATCATTAAAAATGTTTTTGTAAAATGATAAAGCGATTTTTCTTTAATAAAAAATGCTTCACACTTTTATAAGTTCCTCGAAAGTGTTTATCAATTCCTTCATTTGACTCATTAATTCATTTGCGTTTTCGACTTGATCAATGCTCTTTTCATCGAAGGCATGTTTTATAATATTCAATGTTTTTGGCTCCGCATTTTTCGTTAACTCCATTGCGAATTTCATAAATGCGCCAAATTGCAATTCTTTAGACATTTCGTTTGAGTTGCTATCTTTTTTCGCTTCTATTAATAAATTTTATCAATGAAATCGTTTTCATAAAACAAACAAATTTCATTCAAAGAATTCAATATTCAAACCATCTCCAACATTGAAAGACATCTGTTCAAGTGGAAGATTTGTGGAAAACTCAAAAAAATAAAATGGGCGCTAAAAAAATATGATCATCTTCAACACAACTTGTTTCGGCCCATATTAAAAATTATAAATTTAATAACTAAAAGCAAAATTAAACATATTGGACCAATTCCAGATTGAAATACATAGAACTATGGACAGTGAGTTTTTTACTGGTTCTAATTTGTTGCTATCCTTTTTTAATAAATTTTATGTTGCTATTTCGTTTTATTTAGAAACTTTGGCTAATATTGCAGAAAAAACTACTGCTGAAAAACTCAAGCTGTTGGAAGAATCAAAAGTTGAAATAGAAATTGCTTCTTTTCATTGTTTACTGAGATCACTCAACGGAACAATATGCAATTCACTTGTTGGGATTTTACAGGATCCTCTAGCAGATCAAAAGCTTAAACAACAATGCTTGGATGTAATCTTCTTACTTGGATTGAGAGGATTTTTTGGGGTTTATATTGATTTTAAAAATCCATTTTTTGATCGATTCGATGAAGCTGGATTAAGTGTTGCACTTTTGGATATACTAAAAAATTCAGTTGCTGATAATTCATCGACTGTATACCGTCTCGCTGGATTCTGTATGCTTCATTTGAATAAGGTTAGAATATTCGATGAAATCAATGCTCCATCAATTTTGAAGTTTATTCAGACCGAGTCATTATTTATGCAAAACAACAAGAATTACAAATCTTTACTGAGCTTAATTATTGGAATTCAATGCATTATGGAAGAACCCTTTAGTTACCCTTTTTTTGAAAGCGCTGAAATGAAAACGATTATGAATCAGTTAGTATCACAATATTTTATTTTTCTAAAAGAAGAAAAAGGATTTTGGAGAAATATCATAATTTCAGAGCTTCAGGTCATCTTTTCGATTATGATGCCAGAAGAAATAGTTTGCCAGGATAAAAAGAATCAACATTTTGATACATGCGCTGAGATTATTGAAGAAGAATTGGAGTATATGAAAATAAATTCATCTGTAATTCAAAGTTCCGAAGGAATTATTGCAAAAGAAGAAAAAGAGCATTTTAAAGATGACAAAACAGAATGGAAAATTAAGAATGAAGCTGCTTTACAAATAACAACAGCTATAGATGAAGACGATAATTTCGACGTTAGGAGTCCTTTCATTGATATCCTCAGAGCAGAGAGACAGAAAGGCTGGATCATTCGATCAGTCTTTGATGGACTGTGGAGCCTCATCTTCAAGCAAAATGAACTCAGAACGCTTCTGATGGAACACGAAAAAATGTGGTCATTTATGGAATTTTTTACGGGCAATGCTTTTAATGGTGCGTTGCTGCGTCCAATATCATATATTATTATGTGGTATATTTTAGAGAGAATGGAAGCGAAAGATTTTTGTCCCGTGACAGATAAGCCCTTTCATTTGCTTCTGGAGATGATTTGCGGAAGATACAAAACAAACGGAATGGAGCGGAATCCGCATATGATCGAAGGCGTCTCCGTCACAATTGGTTCTCTGTTTGGTACATATACTACATATACTGAAAAGAATGAATATGATTTAAACGTTCGCAAAGTTCGTAAAGAATTGAAGGAAATGTTCGAAGAAGCAGGCGTTGAAGCCGAATTCGTTGCCTGTTTGCACATGAAATGGCATGCCATATCAATTCAAGTGGAAAAAACATTTTTGAAGCTTGGCAGGTTTTAGCAGAATAAGTTGATGATGCGAATCTTAGATTTTCTTGTGCTATCATAACTGAATAATTATAAAGAAATTCCCGATTAGAAGAAAGATGCAAATATTTTTTTAACTTGCATTTTTAAAATCAATATTGCTTGCGGTTATCTTTGCATGCCCAAAGCTCATCATTTTCCTTTGAAAGGTCTTTGTTGTTATTTCAGTTTTGATTAATAATTGATAAAGTATTTTAATCTGTAATGTTTAAATCCGATGTTTGAATTAAAGTCCAAAGTTTTCCATTTTTCTTTGTGAAGAGATTATCTTTTTGTATGTTTCTCTGTTGTTATTTTTTTTTTGAAAAGAACCGGATTGCTTTTTCTTTTGTGCATTATCTTCATTGCCTGTTTTGTGCTTATGGTTTCATGCCTTTTAACATTTATGCAGGAGATTTATTCAGGCATTTACAACATTTTGCCTCATTTTATTGAGAATGGAATAGTTGACGATTCAATGGATTTTTATTTCACATAAATGAATTTCTATTTATAGCAATGTTTCATATCTCGAAAATAGCATAAAAAAGTTAAAGAATCAGAAGTGTTTCAAGACAGATGACGAAAATGACGTGATGATTTGAAAACAAGAAAAAGAATGACTCTTTTTCTGCTAATTATTCGCTCTTTCCAAGAAGAGGAGGAATTGAAGAAGTGAATGTGGCAAATCAACATTTACATTAAAAAAAAAAACATAAAAATTTGAAGTGGAGAAATAACATTATTAACAATATTTTGCACATTCATTCACATAAATGAGCTGCTGCCCTCAGCTTCTTTAAGCTTTGACTCAATCGCTAAAACCTTCGAATTCAAGTCCAACAGTTCTGCCCCAACAGCCTCGCATTCTTCATATTTCTCTTCATCCATCAACACCTGCATCTTGTTCTCTAACTCTTCAATTTGCTCCCTCTTCTTCGTCAATTCCTCGTGAAGTGCACTCAAATCCTGTGCTCCGTTTAATTCATCGCTCTTCTGCCCTTCTTTTCCTTCTTCTTCGGTAGAGTTAAGACCAAACGGATCATCGTCTTCATCTCCAGCCAATGTTGCATTCGCATCCTGGCCTTTTGATTCTTTCTGTTCGTCTTCAATAAACCCAAATCCGTCCATGTTATCGTCATCGCCTGCTTCTTTCTTTTCTTCGCCTTCTCCTTTGAACAGTCCAAATGCATCTTCCTCTTCTTCCTTTTCGGCTTTGTCTTCAAAACTCATCAGCCCAAACGCATCTTCCTCCTCTTCCGCCTTCTGCTGTTGTGTGTTGTTTTGATCGGCTTCATTGACTCCGCTTGGAATATGCTGATCATTGCCGTCTCCAACTGTTTGGAAACCTCCTGCATTGTTTTCATCCATCAGGCCAAATGGATCATCATCAGCGGTATTTTCTGTATTGCTCTCTCCGCTTGCTTTCTTCTCATCCTCTTTTTGCTCCTCTTTGTCGTCTTCAATGAAGTCAAATCCAAGTTCTTCTTCCTCTTTCCCAACTTCTGAAGGCTTGTCAGTTTCATCACTCTTTTCATCCTTGTCTTCTTTCTCTTTCTCTTTTTCATCAGAACTAAACAACCCAAAAGCGTCATTTTCATCTGCATTCAGAAGTCCAAATGCATCTTCTTCTTTTCCTTCTTCTTTTCCTTCTTCTTTTTCTTCACTCTTCTTCTCTTTCTCTTCAACATTACCATCTTCCTTGTTCGTATTGTCTGTTGTGTCATTATCTTCCAAAATAAAGTCGAATCCATCTTCTTTGCTTTCTTCTTCTTTTGTTTCCTTTGTTTCCTTATCTTCCATTTCCTCAAATGCTTTCAAGATATCATCGCCATCTTGACTTTGCTGCTGCTGTTGCTGTGCAGTTTCTTCTTTCGCTTCATCTTCAATAAAATCAAAACCTTCCTCTTCTTTACCTTCTTTGTCTTCTTTGCCTTCCTCCAATCCAAATGCATCTTCAATATCCTCTTCCTTTTTCTCTTTTGCTTCGTCATTGTTTTCTTCATTGCTTCCATCCAAAATAAAATCAAATCCGCTTTCTTCTTCTTTTGTTTCCTTTTTGTGCTCTTTCTCTGCACTGTCTTCTTTCTCTGTCTCATTCTCTTTTTCCTTCAAAGCATCAAAAGTGTTGCTCGTATCATTTTCATTGCTGTCAAATTGAAGAAGTTCATCTTCAATACTCGCATGTTGTGTGCTATCTTCAGCCTTCTTTTCTTCTTCTTCTTTATCTTCTTTCTCTTTTCCTTCTTTTGACGTTTGTATTTCTGCATTATCTTCACTTTTCTCTTTTGCATCAGCAACCAGAGAATCCTGTTTTTCTGAGTCTTTTGCAGAAGCAGATGAGGCTGAAGAAGGAGAAAGCGAACTGAGAAAATCTTCCAGTGGAATTGGCTGTGTGGAAGGAGAAGCTGAGGGAAGAGATGGAGAAGCAGAGGGACTAAAAGGAGAAGACGAAGGAGAGGGCCAGGGAGAGTAGACAGAAGGCAGTGGGGGAGAAGGAGAAGGAGAGGAAGAGGAAGAAGAAAGAGACGAAGCAGAGGGACTGGAATTTAAGATAGGAGAAGAAGAGAAAGAGGCAGGTGAAGATGGCTGGGATGTGGTTGTGGAAGATGGAGAGTGGAAGAGCTGAAGCAGATCATCCGACGAAGAAGAAGGCGAACCAGCCGAATGGACTGCAGAAGAAGACTCAGAAGGTGTTTGTGTCGAAAGCAAGCTGCTGCTTCCAAACAGCTCTTCAAACGAGTCCTTCTCCTTTTTCTGTTCGTTTTCTGCTCCAATCATTGCAAAGCCTTCATCTTCGATTTTTTCATCGTCGTCTTCGTCTTCTTCCTTCGGTTTGTATTCACCCAGCTCTTTCTCTTCATTCAGAAGTTCACTTCTGATTTTTCTTCTGTATTCATCCAGCAAAAAGATGCTTTCCTTCTTTCTTTCCTCGTCTTTCTTCTCTTCTTCTTTAAGTGTCTTCTCTTCTTCTGCAATTGCATCCATCAGACTTTTCTCCAAGTCAACTAACTTCTTCTTCACTTCTGCCATCCTCTTTGCGATGTTTGCTCTTTCTTCTGCCCATTTTCCTCCATTTCCACTTCCTCTCTCTATTTTGGACTTGTTTGGCTTGTTAAGTTTCATTCCTTTGAGTCCACTATCATCATCATCATCATCATCTTCTTCTTCTTCTTCTTCTGTTTCGTCTTTGAAGCTCTCCGCCTCCATCTTTCTCTCTTCCTGTTCGTTTATACCTTCCTCTTCAACTCCATCTGCACCTTTGCTTTTCCACTGTTGATGTAGTCTTTTGATTCTGCTGCTCAGTTCATCTCTCTCTTCCCTCGACTCATTCACTTCATTCTCGCAATTCTCAATCAACGTCTCAAAAATCTTTTCGTTTGTCAAATTGTATTCGTACTCGTCTTCATCATCACCTTCATCTTCTGCTTCGTCTTCTCCTTTTGACCTTCCAAAACGATATTTTGGTCCCCAAACCCTCGAAGAAGACGTTGCAGCAACGGTGTTTGTATCAAAAGTGAGATAACTGTCAAGTTGCTGGCTGGTCAATGGCTTTGGATTCCTTTCCTTCAAAGACATTTTTAATGTTTTGCCAATCTTGTTGATGTTCTTTCTATTTCTAACCATTCTTTTCATAATATTCTCAATCTTGTCCATCTGACCTTTCAGGAAATTGAGCATACGAATATGCTTCTTAATGTTCTTTTCTTTTCTCCTCTTCCACCTTCTCTTTATTCCCAGCAGCTGCGCCGACAGCAAAAGCCTGTTTCTCCTTTCCTTCTCAATCAGCCCTTCGATCTCCTTCACTCTCTCATTCCCCTTTCCGACCTCTTCCCACCCGCTCTTCTCCATCTCCTCTATTCCTCTCCGCATCCCTTCGATTTCGCTCAGCCGCGCTGCACTTTCGTCAACCTCCTTTCGCATCGCTTTGATTGCCTCAGAAATCCTTTTGGCTGCTTTGAAGTCACGTGCAGTCGCTGCTGCCTTCTTCTCCACTTCCATCTGGGACAGTCTTGTTTCGATGTTCTGCAGAAGGAATGTCGAGTGCAGAGAAAGAGAAGACGATGCCGTGGGCGGAGGAGAAGGAGAAGGAGAAGTAGCAGACGGAGAAGAAGAGGAAGAAGAAGAAGCAAGCAAATTGCTCAGCTTCGATTTTATCTGCTTTTCTTCGCTGTCCAACTCATCCAGCTTTTCCTGAATGTTGTCTCTTTCTTTCTCCTTCCGTTCGCTTTCCATCCGAATTTCCTCTGCCGCCTGGTTGATCTCCTCTTCGGCTCTTTCTCTCTCAGAAATCAGACGCAGCTGCTTCTCTTCTTCTTCGCCTTCTTCTTTCAAAGCAGAACACGACGACGACAGAAAGATCGCTTCACACTCCACCACAAGCACACTCCCAACCTCCAGCGACGTCTTTGCTTTGCCTTCGATTTCCCTCAGCTTCCGCGAATGCAACTGGAGTTTGCGCAGCTGCTGCTTCACCCGCAGCTCGTTCTGCATCGCTTTCTCCTCGTCTTTCCTTCGCTCTTTCGCTTTCTTCTCCTCCTCAAACTTCTGCTCCTCCAGCCGCACTTCGCTCGCTGCCTCGCCAATCTGCTTGTCCAACTGCCGCATCTCCTCCAGCAGAAGCGCCAAACTCTGCTTTATCCGCTCCAATTCTCTTTGCTTTTCGTCCACTTTCCCCTGCAACACACTCTTCTTTGAGTACAGCTTCGCCTCCTTCTTCTTCACATAAACACAGCTCTGCTCAATCTTCTCGTTAAGAAGCTCTATTTCAACCTCTGCCCGTGCAAGGTTTCTCGATCGCTTGTCTTCGTCCTTCTTCAATGTCTCCATCATCAACTGAATATCTCTGGTTGTTTTCCTGTTCCTTGTAATTTTTGTCTTTTCTGTTCGTTCTTCTTTCTCATTGCTGATAACCTCATCATCATCCTCTTCAAGTTCATCTTCACCCTCTTCACCCTCTTCTTGCATCTCTTCCCACTCTCTCCCTCCTTCCAGTGCATCGCGAGACTCTTCCTTCCTTCTCTCTGCCTGCCGCAGCATTCGCATCCCCATCGTCTCCATCTTCGTTTGGATCGAGTCCTGCACAAGCTCTTCCGACCTCCGCATCTGCATCTCCTCTACATCCAGCGCGCATCTTTCTTTCTCTCTTTTCCGCTCTTCTTGCTCAATCGCTCTTTCAGTCTTCGTCAGCTCAGCCATCTCTGCTGTCAGCTTTTCGCCGAGCTCGTAGTCTTCTTCCTCCAGTGCTTTGTTTTCCTCTTGTTCTATTTCCTTCTTCCTTTGCCGGATTTCTTGCAGTATTTCATCGTTGCTTTTTCTGTTTTGATTTTTCACATTTTCTTCATTGCTTGCAGCATCGCCATTGGATTGGAAATTATAACCCTGATTTTCCATAAGAAGCGATTTACGACTAATTTTTAATTGCAATTTTCTTACTGCTGTTGCTTTAAAAGAATCTTGCGCTTCTCTCAGCAAAGTCTCTACTCCTTTCACGATCTCGTTAACTTTCTTTTCTTTTCCTTTCCGTTTTTCATAATTAAAAGTTTCATCTATTGGTTTTTGTAGGTTCACCTTTCTTGATTCAAATCTTTGATCTTTAAAATTCTCTTGAATTTGCTTATTTTCATAGACAGAAAGCTGCAAATTAAAGTTTGATTTTTCTTTGTCTGAAAGCTCTTCAGCACTTCGCTTTGAACTTTTGTCTATATGAACCTCCGCAAGAACATTAATAACTGGTGGAGTTTGAAGCATTTGAGATTCTGCATAATTGTCATCCAATTTTGTTGCAGAGCTATCAATGACGGTAAAAGATGGTGGTGAAACAAGCGAAATATCATTCTGCTTTATGCTGGGAGTGGGCGTTAAATGAGGAGATGTTGAGGCTATTGAAGGTGCTTCATGGGATAAAATGTTGGAGCGGTCCTGATTTTGTAATTCAGTTATGTTCTCTTCTTTTATTTTTAATTTTTCCACATTTTCATCTTGAAGTTGAAGTGAATGTTCAGGTGTTGCAGGATGCATAGCAATTACAGCAGAAATCTGCTTTACTGATTCTGTATTGTTTTGACTTAATCCAACATTTCCTGTAGTTTGTGGAATTCTTGAAACGCTACGAACGGACGATACTTTTTGCTTTGGTGAAGGCTGTTCAACATCTCTTTGTGTTCCGGGTCGAAACTTTGGAGCATTTCTCCTTCTTACGTTTGCAGAAGGTAATTCGTTTGCCTTTTGTCTTTGGGAGACGGTTGTTTGTACCCTTGAAATTCCCTGCTTTATGCCAGGTTGTGGAGAAAAAGAAATGGATTCTTTCTGCTCCCCCTCTTCTGACAATTATGAAAAAAAAAGTTAGTAAAACAATTTATTTATAAATTGCAAATTAAGATATTAAATCAAACCAATGAAATCAAATGCAGACATAATTATAGCAGCAAATTACGCATGATCTTTTACATAAATTATTTTGAAACCATCAAAAAAGAAACCTAACACAATATCATCACCAAAAATTTGTCAACACAATTAAGTCATTCCTTTTCTGCAAGTTTATTCCTCAATGGAATTATCTTTCTCTTCTTCTATCTCTTCTTCTTGTTTAAAAAATAAGTGAGTAAATAAATAAATAAATAAATAAATAAATAAATAAATAATAAAAATAATGATATTAATGATAATTAAGCCTGGGTGACGTGAAGAAAAAATTTTGTCACGTCCGTCACCAAATTTCCACTTCGTTAAATAATAAAATAAAATTAAATAAAATAAAATAAAATTAAATAAAATAAAAAGATTTCAATTATTTCAAAAGCAATGGTTGTAAAAAATATGAAAAAAAGGATTAATTTAACATGTTTTTGAAAACAGTCATTTGATCAATATGTCCTACAATAATAAGATTGTTTTAAACAAATCAAATCATTCTATTGTACCATTCAAAAAAAAGACACAAAATCTCGATGGAATGAATGAACATTGGTATGATCATGAAGATTTTTTTGATTGCATTGTTTCAAAACATGTCTTTCAACTTGTTTTTGTTCAATAAAATAAATAACAGCCGAGTTGTCTTCCATTTATTATGAAATCGTAAAAACTCGGAAATTGAACACCACATGATAATGTTGTTGTGTAAAGTTGTAAATGTTTTTGGTTTTTTATCCATTGCAATTGTTTTTTTTCAATTTTATCGTATAAATGCTTTTTGAACTGGAAGATTGCAATGAGGAAGATCATAAATAGAAAATCGAAAAAATAAATGAAACAATTGTGAAATGAATTAAAATGAATAGAAATCAATTTATTCAATCGATATGTTCGAAAATCAGAATAAAATGATAGAAAATGAGAAACTTTTGTTGGGAAATGCCACTTGGCTACTAAAGCATGTTGGATGTTGCAAGGAATTGAAATGCTTTGCATGCTGTTCTTTTGAAAAATCATTATCGAACAAAAGAATGAAAGAGATGATAATTGATGAAAATGAGAAGAAAAAAGATGAAATGAATGAAAAACTTTTGACTGATCTTTGTTATTGTTTTGTTTTGCTGGGTGATGATAACGTTTTTGGTGAAATTCTTTCAATCAATGAAACAAACCTTTTGAAAGTTGCGTTGAAGAAAACTGAAAGGAAAAAAAGCAAACGACATAGCGTAAATGGTATAGCTTTTGTTGAACAGCTTTGAAAATCAATTTTGAGTTTTTTTTGTGCAATTTTTTAAGAGAAACTGGGTTTTATTTCTTTTTTCATTAGAAAATGTGAGAGGAACTGTTTTAAAATGAAATCAAAGAGATTATCCAATAGAGATATAGTATATCAGCTATGGATCCATCTCGATTAGGTCAATCAAAATTATAGATTTATGAATATCTGGTGGTTGTTATCATCTTGTATAATAAGTTTGAATAGGCAATGGAAATAAGATAGAGGTCGAGAGTTATTGCTGATACTCTTAGGGGTTATCATGATTAGATATTCAGTGATGTTCTATAAAGATGGAGTTATTGATATGTGTAATCAAGATATATCTATAGCTGATATACCATATCTCTAAGGAGGAGAATTAGCTAAAAGATTAACTGAAAGATTAACTGGAAGATTTGTTAAATGTGTTCAAGTTGGTAAATTAATGGTGAAATTGTGTGAAAATTGGTGTTTTCGTTGATGAAATACATGAGTTGAACATGTGTTGAATGTGTTGATGTGTTGAACGTTGGTATTATCGTTGATGGAAATAACAGGTGGAATTGTGTCGAAGATTGTAAATTAGTGGTGACAATTGGTGGTGACAATTGATGAAATCGTTGATGTTTCCGTTGGTGTGATCGTTGGTCGAAATCGTAAATGAAAATAATTGATTTTGTTTTTTTGTTTTTTAATAAATGGGTCGGAAGAAGATATACGCAACTGTGGAAGAAGCTAAAGAGTCTCAACAGAAACAAATAAAACAGTTTCAGGAAAAACGAAAGGAAGAAACTAAGTATTACAACGAACATGCATCTGAAAAACAGAATAAGTTGATTAAGATATTGGGAGAAAGCTTATCGAAAGTGACGAGTTGATGGATGAGTTGATGGAAAAAGTTAATGGTTAAGGCGAATGTGTTTGTTTTTGGTTGATTTGGCAGTTAATGTGCAAATTGATGAAATAAAAGGCATAGGTCTATTTTGCACCAGTATGGAAAGGCTTTTTTTAATTTCATTATTAACATATTATAAATGCTAATAATTATTAAAAACAAACTGCTGATGGAAAAAGTTGAAATTCTTCCATCAAAAACTTGATATTTTTTCTTTTTTTCTCAACCCATAATATTTTCTTTCAGATCGCAAAGAATTAAAAATTCAATTTCCTAGCTTAACATAGTTCAGGACAACTTCACAATGCAATATTCAAAGAGATTATAATATTATTATTGTTTGGATAATCGAATTTTCACATTTATTGTTTATAATGAAGTAATTTTTAACTAAATTATTTCTTTAATTAATCAATAGTCTTTGCAAAATATGGGATTTTAGTTTTTATAATTTATCGAAAGACACTATTTATAAAGGTTAATGTTTAATTTATTGTGAAAAACAGTTTACAAAGAAATAATAATAATTGGAACATTTATTATTTTTGTTTTTTCATTCTGTGATAAACATTGAATTTATATGAAAGATAGAAATAGTTGCTGCTTTTGACAGAAGTTAATTGTTTGCATTGGGAGAGTGAGAATGGCGAAATTGGAATTTTGCAAGAAAAGATGAAGAGAATGGAAGAGAGGAACACATTGAGAGAAGATATGTAAGGAATGGATCTATTTGACAAGATAGTGGAATTATAGAGGAAATAAAAGAAGAAGAAGAGATGAACAGTTGGAATTCGGCTTGAAGATGTCTTGTTAGTTGAAGGAAAGCAGGAAATCAGCTGAACAGATCTTTTCATGTACAGTTTTTCTGGGAAGAAAGAATGGCAGTGCAGAAGGAAGGGAGGAGGAACGTGTAATGCATTGGGAAAAAAGGTTATGTATTTTTGAGCTTTGTTTTTGTGTTGAATTTTGAAGATATGTTTTGGAAAAAAAAGAAATATAAGAAGAAGAAAGAGATGTAATATTCAAATGATAGAGGTCGTAATGTGTTTGAGTGTGAAAAATCCGTATTCTGCAGAAATGTTGGAATAACATTTGGCGTGCATTTTGGTGATGGTGGAAGAAGAAGAAGCTGCACATTTCGGAGTTGAAACAATTGAAAAAGCAGGCAGAACGAAGAGAAAAGAGAGAATGATGAGCAGGAGTTTATGGGAAGTGAAATCGATGAAAGAGAATGCACTTTTAAAGTCAGCAAACAAAGATGAGGATATTTTCTAAGAGCACAAGCCTCATGGAGCAGCAGCTGGAGTCGAAGACGAAATATACGAGAGAGCAGGGGCAATTTATTTTTAAATGGCGAGAAATAATAATCGAAGGAGATACAAAGGATTGGAAGTGTGAAGTCTGTTGGTTCGAGAGAAAGAAGAGGAGGAAGAAAAGATGGAAAGTGAAGGAAAACGATCATTTGAAAGATGCGACGTTGGAACGGATGACAATCAACTCAAAAATCCACAATAATTGTGAAGTTTTTTGTAAATGACTTTCAAATTTTGTTTTTTCTATTTTTAATTCACTTTATTTATCACTTTTTTCAATCCATCTTCTTTTTTTGTTCTTATCCAATCAGAAATCATCTAATTCATCTCAGGTTTTTCATATTCTTCATTTTGTTGTAAGTTTGCAGAAAACTCGACAAATACAAGGCATTTCTTTTTTTTTTTTTTTTTTTTTTTTTGTTTTGCCTTTGAAAAATTTTCATTTCTCAATTTTTGAAGTATTTTTTTGTTTTGAAAAAAGAGATCAGGAAAAGTTCAATGAATGAATTGCGCACATATGTTATTTGAAATGAAAAACGAAAAACGTGTAGAAAAAGAATTTGTAACGTGGAGCAGACATAATGCACTGGACTCTCTGAGGGATGCTACTCAATTTTTGATGTGGTACGACTGCTGAGCCTCTGGGCTGACTTGGAAATGGGGCAGCGATTTATCGGTCACATGGCTGTACCTGTGCATAGAATAGGTTTGCGGTGCTTCTTTCTAAGCGCTGTGCCTGCAAAGTGTTGTGCGTTGGCCGTATGAGCGTGCTTGTTGGGCAACTTGGTGTCGGTGGGCATCACAGTTTCCTTTCAAAATGTTATCTAATCTGCCATGCTTTTGGAGGTGTGCCATTTTATTTGCCTCTCGAGGGAGCTGTTGAAGTGTTGCACCTTTTTTATATTCTTTTTTCTGTATTTTATTTTTCAACATGGTGCAGCTGGGGATGTTTTGCAACAGAAGAATTTTTCTATGATCCGGGTTCCTGGATGAACCAAAACGGCTGGGAAGGGGATGGAAGCAATGGAAACGGAGATTGGGAGGGGTGTAAGGAGGAGATGAAGAGCTGCAGCAGAATTTTATTTTTTTATCTCAACGGCAGTTATTGTCTGTCCTGGTAGAGCCAGCACAAATACGGATGATTTCATTGGATGCTCTCCTTCAGACCTGGGATTTGCCGCTATTTCAGCCAGCAAAAATATTTCGACTCAAAAAGACATCACAAACACATTTATCGACGAACTTCCTATTCCGTTGTCGAAGTCGAAGAAAGAAAACTCGTCTAAATCACACTCACTGCTTTCCCTCTCCCTGTTATTACTATCTTCTTTTCCCCAACATTGATTGTTGTCCCTTCGCTCGCATGCTTCCCACCCAGCACTGTGATTGTCGAGCTCAGCTGCGCCATGCTCGACCCCACTGCATGCCCCACAGTCTTACAAGGTGCTGACTCGCTCATCCTACACAGATTGCTCGCATCATCCCCACCCACTCCAACATACCGATCTTTCATCCCTTCCTTCAACCAATCCTTCTTTTCTGTATGCTGATATTTCCAACTTCCTGATTGTAAATATTCATAGCACACCCTATAATTATCGCTATTCGTCGTATACGATTCATAGAACGGGTTTCCCGATTAGAAGAGATTGTTAGCATCTCGAAAATACACATCGTGGCCATATGGAGTGGAAGCGTTGCAACTGCAATCGTGGAAGAAGAAGAAATAGCAATAAATGTTGTTGCTTGGAGCTGTTGTTTGATAAGGTTCAAAATCCAATCCTCCACCTCTTGCTGTTGCGTTGCACGAAATAAACTGTACACTTCTCATATTGAATTTATCAGGAACACAGTAGCAACGCATCCCTCCTCCATAAGAACCAGAAAGAGAGCGTGAAGAGAATGAGTACTCAAACAAGAAAGCTCTTCCTCCACTAAAACTGTCTTTTCTTATTCAGTAAAATCAAAAAAAAAAAAAAAATAAATAAAAAATAAAAAACAGTTTGAGAGAATATTAAAAACCAATTTTGAACAAAAACTCATAAATCTTCAATACTTCGTTGTGCTATATATTATTTAAACATGATTTCATTTTCGATTCTTATGAAAACATTAAATGCACGAATATAGTTATTTTGTGAAAAGAACAACATACGAATGGTTTATTGAATACATTAGGAAACGTTAGATAAATATAAATGATTAAGATGAAAATCACACAAACGAAATTAATTGAAATTCTTTGCAGAGTTAAAATTTGAATTTTTAATTCTTTGCGATCTGAAAGAAAATATTATGGGTTGAGAAAAAAATAAAAGATATCATGTTTTTGATGGAAGAATTTCAACCTTTTCCATCAGCAGTTTGTTTTCAATAATTATAAGAATTAATTATATATAAATTTTATTTATCAATAACTCTTTTCCAAACTGGTGCAAAATAGACCTATGCCCAGATTCCAAGGCATTACAGTGTCCTTCATAAAGTTTTGCAGAAAGCAAAATGTGAAAAATCCAGATGAAGAATTTGAACAAACTCATCAGAAAAGGCTGTACTGTTGATTTTGAAGAAAAACAAATTGTGGATGTTACACTGCGATTCAAGGAATATTCACACATCTGTCTTGTTTGTTTTCTTTTGTCCAGTGAATATGTGGAATGAAATTTATTTATGGAACAAATGATGCAACATCCACTTCTGCTTTCTTCATTTTGTTCCATATCAATAAATTTGCGCAAGATGTGTGTGGGTCAGGAAAAAGAAGGAAGTGATGCAACTCTTCAATAAAATACTTTATTCAATCGATTGTTGTGAGAAACGACACGACAAACGCATGATAAGTGAAAAATGAACAGACAATTCAAGTCTGAAAATTTCATCATTTGTCCATTGAAAGTGATAAAAGTGTTGTTTGTCACTTTCGAGCAGTTGGCCTTGGCAATGTTTCGACTATCGGATGAGAAAAAAAATCTTCTACAACCTATGCGACAAAAGAAGAGGTTGATGATTGTTTTTCAGTTTTTTGGAATTTAAGATTGTTTTCATTAAATGTGAAGTCTTTCTTCAACATTCATTAAAACTGTCCAACGGAGTGTTTTCTTGATATTGATCATCAAATCTAAGAATATGATTCCTTGCAAATGAATTCTCTGAAAATGGGACAAAATATTTGACTTCAGACATTTTCATTGAAAAAATATGTGCTTTTCATTAAACCTGTATGACGTAATGACCACTGACGTGAAAATTTTCGATTCTGACGGACTCATCAAAAATATTCACGTCAGTGATTTTTTTTTAAAGTTTAAATATTTCGTGAAAGCATAAAAAAATATTATATTATAATTTATCTCATTTTTTAGTTCATTATTTGCACAAGAAAATCAAAAAGTTTTTTCCTCTCACAAAACATCATTTTAAAAAAATTAAATGGGATACTGACGAAAAGGCAAAAAAGGAATTTCGGATCGTAGGTGACGGTCATTACCATCAGGGCAAGTCAGTATTTCAATGTTGATCAAAAAATTGAAATAAATTTTAATTGTTGAAAAAGTTGCATTTAGCAATGTAAAAGATGAAATGAAACGGAATGATGAAGTATTTTTTTGCACTTTCATAAAGTTATATTGGTGGAAATCAAAATTGAACGCATGCAATTAGAACGCACGTAGAAAACTTGACCTCAAGGAAATTCAACAATTCATCCAGAACGAAATATCATCAGGATATGGTAAGCTTGTTTCAAAAGAGAAATTTTATTGCAGTTTTTTTATTGACAAGCTCACAAAATTTACAAAAATGTCCAAAGCCAGCCATCAAAAATTTCACTCTTAATTGTTTATCTTCATCTCTTTGTTACACTTACAAATATATTGTAGATTTGGCTTCGACAAATTCCTCTTCAAAAAAAAAATGTTATTTTCGTTTTTATTTTCATTCATCTTTCTTTCCCGACAACGTTGATAAACTAATTTCAATATCTTCAATCAATTTGGAGCGTTCGCCTTCTTCATCTTTATCTCTAGAAAAATTGGGATCAATTTTTCAAAAACGCCAACTGGACATAACGACTGAAGAATTGTTCTTCAAAAACGAGTGATAAAAGAAATTTCGTTGGATGAAACAAGCATTCAACAAATGTTCTTGAGAATGAGGATTGCGAAATGGACGAGTTATTTATCACCGTGATAACTGAAAGATGTTCAGAAATATTCCGTAAGCATTTTCATCGAATGAAGATAATCGCTGGATACTTTTATCACTTAATAGAATATGTTATTTCTCTCTTGGCGCAACGGAAGATTAGGGCCGAATCATTGTTGGAATGAGTGAAATATAATGTGCATAAAGATTCTTCATGAAAGTTTTGATTGTGAATTTATTACTGATTAAAACTTTTTCTTATTGTTGACATACGCATTACAAAATATTTCGTTTTTTTCAATATCTCATTTAAAATCTGGGAAATAAACTAAAGACATTTTGAAGCTCATTTGATTTTTATTGTTTTTTTAAAAAAATACTGTGCAATTCATCTCTTAATATTAGGAAAAAAATTAACGTATTATATTTCGCTGCGTTTATTAACGTAAATCATAGAAACCTTGCGAAATGAAACAGTTATATGGTTTATTCATTCATCTTCTTTTGAATCTTTTCTCCTAATTCTAATTCTTTTCTTGTTTCTTTATTAATATCGTTTGCGTCATTCTTTTTCCCATCATCCTTACAGATTGTTCTTCCCCTTGATCCGCTTGAAATAGGTTTCATTTGGGTTTTCCTTTCATATCTACCAACACATTTCGATCTCGAAGTTTTCACTTTTCTCTCTATCTAATTCTTCGATTCTTCTTTGCTCATATCACATACAGTGAATTTGGTGTTGCTCTCTGAAAAGGAGTTGGCAGGGGCAGATGAGGCGAATGAGATGCACCCGCCATTGGTGGCAGTCTGTTGGCTGAGCAGTTCTGAGTTGATGTTGGTGATGGTGCAGTTGGCGAGGGAGAGGGAGAGGGCAGGGGAGGTGGCAGAGGAGAGGACACAGTTGGCTGGAGTGGCTGTGGAGGTGATGTCGGTGATGTTGGAGGAGTTGAGGGTGAGGGGTGCTGTGAGGGAGGTGAGGTGGAAGATGCTTTGGCTGTTGAGGGCGAGACTGGTGATTGCTGTGTGGTTGAGGGCGAGGGAGCCAGCAGTGAGAAAGAAGAGGGGAGTTGTGATTGACAATGAAGATGGGGTTGTTCCGGTGATGGTGGTTGTGTTGAGGTTGAGGGAAGGGGAGTTTTCAGAGAGGTGGAAGAGGACGGGAGTGATGGGATTTGTGGAGTTGTGGGCGATGGCGAGGGCAGAGACTGTGAGGGAACCCTGAGTCTGTTGGAAGAGGGCAGACGAGACAGATGGATCTGGTGAAGAAGATGTTGATGTTGATGAGGATGACGATGAAAATGATGAATATGATGATGATGACTGTGATGACTGTGAATGCGAGTTTGGTGGTTGGGGAATGCCACTGGAGGCGATGGTGGTGGCAGTTGTGCCTTTTCCAGTGATTTTTGTGTCAACCGCGCTGAAGGTGAGTGTTTGAAGAGGAACAAATATTGAGGTGAGGAGCGTGAGGGAGGCGTCTTGGAGGATAGTGAAGCCATTGAGTGCATATTCGATGGTAGCACATGGTGTCTGTTGGGGTCTGCCACAGGCATCAGCATTAGTTACATTGCTGAAAACAATTTTGTTCTGTGTGATGAGAGGTAGCCATCCATTGAACACCGCATTGTCAGCTGTATTGTTATTCCACACTCTTTGTGTTATAGTTGTTGTTAATCCACAGTGATTGAATGGTGATTGGATGATAGCATTGCCACTGAAAAATACATCATTCCCTCTTCCATTTTCTGCTGTATTTCCATCGAAGAAACAGAATGTGATGAATTTTTTTCCATTCATCCAAAAATTAGTTCCATCATTATATTCCGGCACCACCCCGTGTGGAAGAAGAAGTTAATTTATTGTTTATGAATTGACACTCATTGATTGAAAACTGACTTGGCTTAGTTCCTGGAGGGTGATTGAATGTGAGAGAACCAACAGAATCACCACCAGAATTTGCGATACACTTGCGTTTGATGAACAAGAATTGGCCGTTTGAAGAAAAATCACAAATATAGAAATACCATCCAGTTCCACACCAATCTGTTATTGAGCAATTTTCCGCTTTGTTATCAGAAAACGAATAAACGGAAGATGATTGCCTTCCATCAATATCAATTGCTCCTCCATGAGCAGCTGAACAGTTTATGAAATTTGATTATGCAATTTCAATTTATTTGCAAACAGTTACTATATAACGCTCCACCATGATTTGTATTTGAACAATTGAAAAGAAAGCAAGAAGTGATTGTGAGATTTGCATTTGTGTAATTTATTTTCGGAGCACCTCCGTATTCATTTCCACTGTTTGAATCATTCCACTCACACCATTCAAGGAGATAGCTGTTCAATTCAGAAAAAGCCAATCTTCCAAGTTTCGCTCTTTGAGATTCAGATCTGACATCCACCACATCAGCATTAGAAGAAGATCGTACAAGGTGAAAGAAGTTGGTTGCACAAACAAGCAGAAAGAAGGAATGCAGTGATGTGGAGGTTGAAAAATATACGGAGTAGAAGATGAAAAATACATTGAAAAAGCTTATCTTTAAGAAAATACAAAGAATATTCAAATGGAAAATACACTTAGCGTTAACAAAAAACCGTCTGCATTACAGAAATATATGAATGAATAATATCGTTGAAATATTTAAAAAAATCGATTGAAAAATGAAAAATGAAAAGAATTTCAAAAGTTTCAAACTGTTGAAGCGATAAATAGCATATATATGTATTACATAAAATAAATGCACAAGAGTAAATTCCACATTATTGCACAATCCATGCATAACAAATCTTATTAAAGAACAATTCATTCGAAAAAATTATTTCTGAAATAAATTTATGGGATATGAGAAAAAATCAATTTATGATAAATTTAAAATTAAAAAGAACTAATAAAGTTCAAAAAATAAATACTCACACAAAAATAATTATTCACTCCTCAAAAAAAAGAAAAATAAAAAAATAAAAATAAAATAAAACAAAAAAAAAAAAAAATAAATAAATAAAAATAACGCTGGAAAATTACTGACGGACGTGAAAATTTTTTTTCGATACGTCAGACAGGTTCACTTTTCATTGACTTTTTAAGATTAAAAAACACAATAGAAATGGGTCCATTTTTTGACATTCGTGAAATGTTGGAAAACTTTATGTTTTTATTTCAATGATGCCTGTTTATGGAAATGAAAATCAGATTTGTTTTGAAATCTGAGAAAGTGAAACAAAGTGATGAGTGAAGCAGTTTTATCATGCTTTGTGCATAAAAAGCTTGAAAGTCCATATTTTCCCCCAAATGAGTTCAATGAACTTTTTAAAATTCAAAAGATTCAAAAAAATAAATAAAACTGATTTTTGATTTCAAACAATCAAGACATTAAAAATTGTGATTTTTGAACGAATTAAAAAAAACTCATTTATTAACGTATTTATTTCGTAACGAAAAATAAAGGTGAACAACAAAAAAGATGCATTTATATTTTTCCCACTTCGTGATATTTTGTTTTTTGAAAAACATAACTGCATTTTTAAGTCGATGTCCAATTTAAAAAATATAAAGGGTTATGATCAAAAAAGAAAACTGAACTGAATGTCAACGAACACGCAAACAGTAAAATTTTGCACTTTCAAGGAGGGGAACATTTCATTAAATCTGAATTATGATGATTGGATGAAGGGAGTTTTGCGAGGGCTTGCGGACAAATACGATGTTGATGCGCGAGATTTGTATTTCACTCAAAAGCAAAAGATAGTTTCTGACGATGCAAAAGTGCTAGATGTTCTTAGAGTATGGCTCACTTCTTTTGTTTACAACTTCTCTTTCTTGTCGTTCTTTTCCTTATTAACAGAATACTGGAGAAACAATTTATTTAGTGAAGCGAAAACCTTCAGCTGGAGCAGAGGGCACAGCCACTGAAAATGAAAAACTCTTGCCAAGAGTTGAAGAAAATCTTTCTCCAGAGCTGCGCAGCTCAAAGCCGTTTACTGTTAGCGTGACTGTTTGCAACAACGAAATGAAAGGGAAAGCGGTTGCTGTGGAAAATGTGAAGCCAGATACAGAGATTAACGAGTTCGTTGCGATGGTGTTTGGGAACTTACATATGCTTGCAGGATATATTTCGATTGTGTCAGAGATGGGTGCAAAGTGTTCAGGAATATGGAGAAGAGGGCGTTTTGAACATCTTGAAAATTCAGAAGAAAAATATGTATCTAAGCTGACGTACTGTGGACAAAGTGGGCTGTCCTGCTGCATTTATCAGTTGATTATAGCGAATTGTTTGCAAGAGCAGGCTTCTTCATCGACGCCTTCCTCAGCCACGCCATCCTCCAGCTCAAACCCATCAAATGTTGGAACAGAGGCTGCTGAGCAAAATGGATCTCAAACGCTTACGCTGCAGATCGATTATGGTCAAGGAAATAAAATGTTCATTGAAGCAGAAAAGGAGATGCTTGTGGAAGAGCTGAAGAAGGTATTGGAACCAGCAGTGGGAATAACCTCAAATAAGATGACGCTCGTTGGGGGAGGAACGATAATGGATAATGACAGGAAGATTTCTTCATTCTGCTTTAAAGATAAAGATAGGCTTTATGCATATGAAAAAAACGAAGGAATGTTTGAAATTTGCATCAGAAAGCTTTCAGGAAAAACACTTAAAATCGATGTTAATTCGGAGATGACCGTTAAAGATTTAAAAGAAAGGATATACGAATATGATAACACGCCTCCATATGAGCAGAAGCTGACGTTTAATGGCAAGAATTTGGAGGATGACCGTACTCTATCGTCCTATAATATTCAAGAGGATGCAATCATCCCTCTTGTTTTGAGACTGCCTGGAGGGAAGAGCAATGACCTGTTTGTGAAATCGCTCGGTGGGCAAACATTGAGATTTGGGATGGACACAGCAGTGACAAGAGTGAGAGATGTGAAGCAGATGGTGGCAGAAAGAGAAGGGATTCCGGTAGAGCAGCAGAGACTGGTGTGGGGGTTGAAAGAGCTGAGAGACGAGATGGAGCTTAGTGAGTATGGGATCGGGGACAAATGCACAATGCATCTGGTGTTGAAGCTGAGGGGCGGGTTCAATCTGCGAGTGATGCATTTGGACGGGCAGGCAGTGGATGTGGAGGTGGACGGTGCAGAGTCAGTGGAGGATGTGAAGCGGAAGGTGACGGCAGTTGAAAGAATGGATGTGAGCAAGATGCGGCTGGTATCTGGAGGAAGGTGGCTGAAAGACTGTCATGTGCTGGAAGATTTTGGGATTGGACCTGAATCAACGGTGCATCTGCTTCCAACAAGCAGAGGCGGAATGAGCGGGCCAGGGCTTGCATTTGTGGATGTGACGAAGACTGATGCGTTGGTGGAGATATCGTTCAGCAACACAGCCCCACCATGGCGTGTTGTGGGAAGTGGTATCAGCGTAGAAGGAATATGCGAGAATGAGGGATGTCCTGCATTCAAGAAACAGGTAATTTGCCGATGGGGAATGAAGAAATTTGATTTGCATGGGAGCAAGCCTTTCTGCCCGTGCTGTCTGGAACAGATTGTGCCTCTGAAGCCGGGATTCTATGATTGCAGATGGCGAGTCAATTGTGTGAAAGAGGATGGGACACGAATGCAAATGCCATGGAAGGAAGCGGGGGATGAAAAATATACGACATACGATGAGAAGGAAGCCGGAACAGCAAAGTTTCTTTTGCTACAGATTGAGGCATTGCCCAGTGGGAGAGTTGTGAAGCATCCAACACTGCCATATGATGTGGCTGTGCCGGAGGTGTGTGGAATTTGCCACAAAGGACAGGACAAAAACTCAGTACAAATATACAAATGTGGACACTCGTTCCATCGTAATTGCGGGAGTGACTGGGAAGAGACTGTTGGAGAGTGCCCAATTTGCCGGATGAAAATGAAGGATCAGCCAGCTCAATCTGCCTGATTCGACATCTGAGAATAAATCATGAAAGATTCAAAATTTTGATAAAATGATTTTTTTTTCCTGGATGGAAAGCATTCAAACATTGTGGTTTTTATTATTTATTACTGAATGCTTGCTTTCTTTTGTTGATTTTAATAAGATTATATTAAATTTGGTTTTGATAAAGTTCAGATTGATTTGTTTTGATTTGATTGAAAGAGAAAATGGTTGTTTCGCTTCTTTCTCTTTCAATAATAGAGAAGGATAAAGAAATAAATGATTTCTCGATAAATAAAATGCTTGCATTTTTTTTTTAAATTTATTTTTCAATTTTTTTTAAATTTTTTTGTTAAGTTTTATTTGATGATTTTCTGTTGTGTTTTCTGTTGTGTTATTTTTATAAATCTATTGCGAATTTTTTATTAACATTCGCTCGCTTGAAAAACTGATAAGAATGGAAGAGGAGCTTGTTTCTTTTGAGAGAAAACGATAATACTGAAAACTTCCAAAAAAAAAAAAAAAAAAAAAAAAAAAAAAAAAAAAAAAAAAAAAAAGAAATCTTTATTATGTCACCAGTGAAAAATGTTATATCATAGAATTATTAAAACATTCAAAGCTTATGTTTGTTAAAAATATAACATCAATTGGCTGATCCTTTTTGAAATCATTCATTCGTTCGAGTTTTGATCAAAATTTTATCTCAATGGAATTTTGAATAAATGAACTTCAACAGTTAATACATATTGTTCATGATGATATTATTAAGAAATATTTTTCTCTTATAATCCCATTGAGAACAAAATTTTGATCAAAACTTGAACGAAAGTCTGATTTCAAAAAGGATCAGCCAATTATATAAAAAAAAGTTCCATTATAGAAAAATCCACAAAAAAAACTCAAATTTTCTAAAAATTTGATCATAATCATTTCTTTTGAATGATGAGCCATAATCTTTTGTTCAGTTTTCATTTAAAGTTACTGAAAAATGCACAAAACAACAATTTGTTATCATTTTGTGTTGATCAAAAAATTGTCCAAAAATTTTTTGCAAAAAGTTAAAGTGAATTTGAATTAGATTAAGATAATTTAGATAAGTTGAAGGTAATTGAAATGGAGTGAATATATTAAAATTTATTGATTTGAACTAAAATATGTATTGCCCATCAAAATGAAATGGGTTTATTTGAATAATAATAACTGAAATATAAATGAAAAAAAACTATTCACAATTCATCTCATAAAAATCAAATATATTCTAAAAATTCTTAAAAAAATATGAAACTGTGGGAAAAGAAACTGATTTAATAATAATAATAATAATAATAACGTTTTGATAAATAAAAAGGTCAAGATAAAAATTTTACCCTACATTTATTGTAGAGTGAATAGTGAAAATGAACTGCAAACAAGTCCAACGTAATTAATCAAAGGAAAAATGTTAACGTTGTGCAGATTCACTTTTTCAGTTCTAAATAAATAAAGTGTCCAACTTTAATATTTCCGAAATGCAATCATTCAATGCGAACATTGGCATATTCGTTTTCAATTCAAAAACAACAAATGATGGTTTTATCAATCTTATTCGTTAAGCAACAAGTTTTTTCAAGACTGGGATTCTCTTCAATATGCATGTAGCAATCCAAGTAACAAGAAACCCGAGTACAGCAATTAGAGGGCAAAACCACCGAGGATTCATTTTGAGGAAATCAATTTTCAACTTGATAGGGAATAAATATTCTGTAACAAAAGCATGAATGAAATATTCATTAAACAAATATACGCCGAATGTGCAAGAACCAACAGAAGACGTAAAACTCGCTAGAATTTTTTCAGGTCGTGTTGTTGGAGCCCAATTTGACGCAAATGAATAGACCATGCAGAAAAATGAAACGTATGATACTGGAATTAAGCTGCTGTACAGTTGATAAAGATTTCCAAAATACGGATTCTTAAAATAGTGCCCAGATATAATTGTCAATCCAAAATTCAGTAAGCAAGAACTGATAAATATCAAAGCACAAGTAAATCCAGTTTTTGAACTTTGCCAATTTATCCGTTTGATCGAATGGAAATACCCATCCTCCTCAGCCCATTTCGGATGTGGGCCATGAGGGTTTTTTTGATACTCCATGATTGTCCAGAAATAATGCCCCAACAAGAATGAGAGATAAACAGAAAAAAAGAAATCATTTCCCGCTAAGCACTTCATCAAAGTTAAAAATGTTTTAACACAATGATGAGTTATCCAGAGTGCAATGATTGAAAATTCCAAAGTCTTTCTTGTTGTTGCTTGGATTGCCTGCCTCACAAATGGAACGAAAAGAAGAATCCTCATCACAACTTGTAGATACCATAATGTTCCAGGGGAAATAAAAAACCCTTCGATTATATTTTTTATTCCCAAGAACTTCGTTTTCATTTTCAAACCATCAGTAATTCTTTTTCTGTGATAGGGAATGCTCCAGAAAACATATTGAATAAGTCTTCGAAATACATATTTCAAAGTACTTGTCTCCGAATCTTTTAATCGTTTTGGAGATAGCATAAGCAATCCAGTTACCATCATGAACAAGTGTGTCCCAATTCGTCCAAACGAGCACCAAAAATTCGCCCATCCCCAATATGATAATAATTTTTTTGATCTATAATATCCATATTTATATCGTTGCTTCATACAGGCATGGCTCAAGTTAACAGCAAAAGCAGCGCAACATTTAACAAAGTCCAGTGTCCAATTTCTGTTTTTTGTTTTTTTTTCTAAATTAATAGACGAATATGATTCAGATGCTGCATTTGGATTTTGTTTGCAATCCATCTTGAAAGTTGAGTCATCTTCATTTGCTCTTTCTGTAATTTGTGACTGATCTTGAAAGTTCAAATTTTCAATCTTAAAGCATGTTTTCTGCCCATTGATATTATCTTTTCAATGATTTGTACAATTTGAAAAAAATAAAATAAAATAAAAAGAAAATTTTCTTTATTAAAGACAATACCTCCAAATGCATCATTTTCACGTTTCTTTTGGCTTCCTCTTTCATTTGCAACTCGAAGGTCGTAACTGCTTTTCATAATTTTTTAATCTATTTTGTTAAAAACGAGTTCAACACCCTTTTTCTAAGTTTCCTTTCCAAAAATGGGAATGAATAATAAACAAATTGGGTTGAATAATCAACTTCATTTGCATATTTGATAAATTAATGTTGCGCATAACTTATTTGATGTTATGAAAAACAACGCAAAAAATAACAAAAAATTCATTTTCTCATTGTTTAATAAATGAAAGGAATTTCTGCAATTGATGTGAAACAATAATTACGAAATTAAAAAATCATCATAACATATTTATTCTAATCCTTAGAAATTATTGAAACAATTGTTTTTTAATATGATAATTTGATTTTATTCTTTGTAATTTATTTGTAAAAAAAAAAAATATTTGAATGCATCAAAATTAAAGAAAGTGAATGAACTTTAACAAATTCCTTACTTCTCATTGTCAGTAAGCACTAATAAATTCATAACTGTAATGAATTTGAAAATGAAGCTCATGAAACAAAAAGCTCAATAAAATGAAAAATGAGGAATAAACATTGGAATGGCAAGAACTGAGAAAAAATAGTTTTCGAAAAGCAACAAGCATATAACCCTGTTTTGACCTACATCTTCAACATTAGTTCATCAAAATGGGGTGCGGGTCTTCCAAACAGAACCTATTACGCAAGCAAGCATGAAATTAACTTAATTTGAATAAATTTTCTTTCATGTTAAATCTTCCATTAGCACAGTCTCCATTCTTTCTTTATTTTGAGCCTCATCCTTTTTGGTTTTTGAACAGAAGTAACAAAAAACATTTTTAAAGCAATCGCACGAAGATCTTGGTTTTTGACTCAGTTTTGTCATTAACTGAACAGTCGAATGCGATTGAAGAATTCCAAAATAAGAAAGTGGTAACGAATCATCTTGAAGAAGCCTCTTTTTAAATGAAAAGGTTAATTGAGAAATATTTGGTAGCAAAAATTCTATTCAAAATTCAACTGTAGAAAAAAAAACCAAAAAATTTTTTCATACTTGTATTTCTTCCTAAAAATTGCAAAAAACATTGCTTAAACTCTCCAACTGTACAATTCTCTTTAACATAAAACGAAAAAATCTCATCATTCAGTGTTGCATCAACAATTATTAACAAATTTTGAGTAATTAATGATACTCCATCGTCTGCATCAATTACGCCACAATTGCTATATGTCTCCTGTTATTTATTGTTTCAAAACATCCAATTTAAATTATAACATAAAAGATTTTTACCGTAATTAATTATAAATCTATAATAAATTATCAATGCCTTGTTCATTAATTCCTTCGATAGCTTTCACTTCGAAAAATTGAAAAATGAATAGAATAGTATCGATCTATCATATTATTATAGAATTCGAATTTTTTAACACCATCTGATATTGTAAATGAATATTTTAAAAAGTGCTAATTATCAATTTTTTCTCTCAACAATGTTATGAATGTTATTATATAATTTATGATCATTCGACTTTGTTGTTGAAAGTGAGGCAAATGAAACGAAAAAACTATTTTAAAAAGTGGAATGAATTTTTTCGCTTTATTTTGGTGTTGTGTTATTTGGAAAATAGTTTATTTGCGAATTCAAACAACGAGAATTGTAATCAGCAATCTACATCTTCAGTTCGACGTGAAATCGTTCATTTCGCACATTCAAATGGTAATTCAAAATTAGATGATGTAAAGGTTCCATGTGCAAGCACGTCTTTTGTTGATTTTTCTTCTTTATCGTCGAAATCTTTTTTACAAGATTTTTCTTTGCCTTATGAACTTCATGATGAAAATGGAGACGATTTAGATATATTTTTTGCTGAAGAAAATCATCCTAAAGTTTTTATTACTCTTTCTTTTTTTTCAATGGAAGGAATGGATGATGACATGGTCGATAATACAAAACTTGTTGTAAAGCGTGAATTCTTGATTGAACGAGGCGTTGGTATCTTATTTTTGCGTCACATGCGCGCTCAGTTGTGCCACTCTCCTATATTAGTTATTACAGCTTCTCTAACTTTGGATTCTCAAACATCTTCTTTACTTGGAAGTCCTTTTGTATTTCAACCAATGTTCAGTGATCCTACAAATATTATATCGTATATACAAACAAAGAAATGTTCATCCCCTCTTTTGTACACGAAAGACTCGCACATTTCTTTACCAGTTGGTGACATAATTCTTGTTCATTTTCGTGTTACAATTTCATCTAGCGATTCATCAAATGATACGGTTATCTCAGATCTAACGGGTGTTGATTTATCGTCACTTCAAATTCACATTACTCCACCCCATAAACTTATTGATGAGCAAAAACCAAGCACAGCAAGAGAGAATGCGGAAGATGAAAACGAAGTTATATTGGATCTTCAGTCAAGAATTCATCAATCAGATGAAACGTTCGCTGCGCGCCTTGAAGTATGGAGAGCAAACGAAGACGAAAAAGAAAGAGAGGTTGGCTATCGGGCCTTTGAAAATGGAGAGTTCGCAAGAGATGGAAGCGAGCAGATGAGCACTCATAATAGACAATCCCCAAGCGCATCTGTAGCTGAAGGTTCAGCAGCAAAGGGGAGTTTCTCTCTGAGCAAACAGGAAAAGAAGGCGCCAAAAGGAGTTCTGCCTTCGAATGCTGCTGAAAGTGCTTGTGAGTTGCCGCTGCTGCGTGCGAATGGCGAGCAAGAAGACGACGAGATTGTTCTGCTGCTGAGAGTGTGGCGGAACGGAGAGTATCTCATCAAAGCGACAATGAACAGCGGAGTCTCCGACGGAGAGGCTGAGGATGAGCAGGCGAAGGAGGATGCTGCAGAAGTGAAGCAGATTGAGAGCAAAACAATCTCTCTGGTTGCTTCCACTCAGTCCATATGCCCATCGATGTCTGTTGTCACTCTTCTGCAGGTCAATGACTTTGAGGTTACTAACACAAACACAAGTTCTTCTGATGCATCATTGAAATTGTCATCATCATCATCTTCTTCTTCTTCTTCCTCTTCTCTTTCTTCTTCTTCTTCTTCTCATTTTTCCTTCTCCTCCTCTTTCTCTCCTTCTCTCTTCGATCTTTCTCTTTCTCCTCCTCAAAGTATACTCAGCGCTCCTTCTCAAAATTCTCATTCTTCTTCTTCTTCTTCTTCTTCTTCTTCTTCTTCTTCTTCTTCTTCTTCTTCTTCTTCTTCTTCTTCTTCTTCTTCCATTTTAACTCAAACAATTCCCATTCATGTTTCTGCTGGTGGATCAGTCGATCTGCTTGTGGAGTTGTTCGATCCATTCTCCAATCCAGTTGCCAACACAACCAGCTCTTTTCAGAAGGAAAGTGCTTCAGGAGATGAAGCAGCAGAAGACGATGCATTCGACATAAACGATTGGATTGTGGCTCAATTTGCATGTCCGTTTGAATATGCTGAAGCGAATAATGCGCAAACATCTTCTTCTTCTTCTTCTTCTTCTTCTTCTTCTTCTTCAAATACGAACACAAACCTTCCCCTGAAGCTCCTGTCCTCCACCTTCAACAAATACACCATCCGTGTGACGCTCCCATCTGCCCGCAGCTGTCCCATCTATCTTTCCCTTCACTCGCCCCGCTGCGACCCAGCTGCCAACAACGAGGCGTTGAATGGGACGCCTCTGCCGTTTCTTGTCCATCCTGTCTCATTCGACCCCAAAAACACGAAAGTTGAGTGGCCTGGCTTGTCTGTGCTGAAGGTACCACGAGAAACAGGCGGAGTTGGATATTTGAAAGGAGCGTCAAATGGAACATCAGAAGGAATATCAGAAGTGCCTTTAAAAGGAGCAGTGAAAGGGTCTCTTGTGCCAGATGACTCGAAAGGTGTGTCGTTTCTGATCTCAACGAAGGACAAGGTGGGCAGCTCGTGTGTGTTGGACGATGCAGAATTGAACGAATTCACTCTGAAGGTGATGACAGGGATTGACTTGGAAGACACAGAAGACGATGAAGAAGAAAGAAAGAGACTGATAAAAGAACAGAAAGTGGTGCATATTGAGAAGCTTGTGTATGTTCCTTCACCATCTTCTTCCTCCTCCTCCTCCAACTCTTCAATAGAAAGTGACAGCACGTCCATTCTGACACGATCTGCATCTGATCCATCTCTTCTGATAGCGCACTGGATGTACTCTTCACTCTCACCTGGCAAATACTCCATCAACCTCTGCTTGAATGAGGAGAATGTTGGCGACGAGTGGAAAGTCAAAGTGCAGCCAGGGTATCCTGCTCTGAAGTACACACAACTGCAGCTGGCAACGATGGAGCATGATGTGAGCGATGAGGAAGAGATGAAAAAATTGAAGTGGGTGACTGTATTTGACGGGTGGGAGAGAGAACACAAGAAAGCATCAAATAGCAATGAAAAAGAAGAAGAAAATGTGGAAGAGCATTACATCAACAGCCAATCCAATGGAGGCGATAATGATATGGAAGACCCGCATGACTGGTATGAGTCGTATCTGAGGCATGGCATTATTGATGCAGGGGCTTATCTGTTTGTGCGAGTTGTTCTGTCAGACTCAGAGCACAACATCCATTCAACAGACACACAATACATCGAAGATGTCAATGTGAAGCTGGTGGATATCCTGTCTGTCGAAGGAGAAGTCATCACGTTCAACCAGAAGGTGTTCAAAGACAAGAGCAGAGGAAAAGGAAAAAACAGCAATTTCAATGAAACAGCAACATCTTCTTCTTCTTCTTCTTCTTCTTCTTCTTCTTCTTCTTCTTCTTCTTCTTCTTCTTCTTCTTCTTCTTCTTCTTCTTCTTCTTCTTCTTCTTCATCCACATCTTCTTCTTCTTCTTCTTCTTCTTCTTCTTCTTCTTCTTCTTCTTCTTCTTCTTCTTCTTCTTCTTCTTCTTCTTCTTCTTCTTCTTCTTCTTCTTCTTCTTCTTCTTCTTCTTCTTCTTCTACAATCATTTCATCATCAACACACACACACAATCACAATAACAATGACGATGAAGACGATTCACTGAAATACACATCTGTCTTCTCAGCCAAACTAACCAAAAGAGCTAATTATGTTTTTGTACTCACATTTCGTGATCAATACTTGGAGACCATCTCAGCTCCATCACATTCATCTTCATCTTCTTCATCTTCATTGTCCAATTCCCAATCAAACAAACTGCCTGCCAACTTCAACATCTTTGTGAAGTCTTCTTCTGTCCACACGCCTTCCTCCCTTGTCTTCCCTCTGATCTCGCCTGTTGGAGTGAATGAGACAATGCTCATTCCAGTCGCCCTCTTCGACAGCTTCGACAATCAAGTGACACTCTTCTCTGAGCTGAAGAAGCAGAACATCGAAGTCAGCATGCGGGTGATATCTGAGATAGAAGACGATCCAAAGACACCTGATGACTATACTGATGATAATGACGATGATGATAAAGAAGATGAAAAGAAAAAGAGCAGAAGGAATTCAGATGAGAAAGTGAATGGAACAGATGTGAAATACATCAATGGAAAGAAATATGTCCCTGTTCCTCCGCCAAAATGGCTGTTAGACTATCACAAACAGAATTTGAGACAGAACAATCAATCAACATCTGCAACAACATCTTCTTCCTCTTCTTCTTCTTCTTCTTCTCATTCCAATGACCTTGTCCACTGGTTCAGTGTTCCTTTCACAATGCGTCCGATCTTTAAGAACGAGGTGTATCCTGCCTCGCCCCATCCAAAGTGCCACAAGCCGAGTTTTGAGCTCTCTCTCGACTCGCCCACCAACCACATCGCCCTCGTCGCCCAGTTCCGTCTGAAGATCGGCGACACTTATGTCTCCCCTGAAAGTGATGTTGTCAGATTTGAGTCTTCGCCTGTTGTAATGTTTGAGAACTCCCTCTTTTCGATGGATTCAAACTTCACCACGAGAAATGAGCCAGCTATTGGATTTCTTTCTCTCTATGACATGTACAAAAACTCCTTCGACTGCACCACTGCTGTCATGAGTGACATCTCATTCATTTTGTATCAGTTCGAATATGACGACGAAATCAACAATTCTTCAAGAGCTGCTAATAACAGCACAGCAAATGGAAAGCCATCGCATTTGGCATCTTTTCAGAGCAAAAAACAATCAACTCGCTTTTCTCCCTCAGAACACACAAACAGCAGAAGCAACGATGAATTTGAGAGAATATGCGACGAGAGCATTCTGATTGACTCGTCTGGAAGGAGAAGACAGCCAGTTGCTGTTCTGAAGAAGAAATGCCGCGATCCGTTTGATTTGCCATCTCATTCACCAAATCCATTTCCATCTTATTCCTCTTCTTCTTCTTCTTCTTCAAACACATTATTCACCTATTTCTCTTCTCCATCAACTATAACCTCTCAAGTGGAGTTCAACATGGACATAGCAGAACATGGGTATTATTGCCTTGTGGCCACTCACTCACTCGATAGAAACGTCAAAATCTTCCAGTCGATCAACGTCTTCCCAACTGAAATAAGCAAAAGATACACTTCTTATTGCTTTTCATCTTCGCCTATCTTTTCTTCTTCTTCGTCTACTGCCAATTCTCAATCGAATTCTCTTTCGTCATCTTCTTCTACTTTCCATTCTCTCATCCCATCAACATCAACATCAACAGCATCATCATCTTCCTCTTCCTCTTCAATTCCGAGTGAAGAAGTGTTCACTGCAGGGCAGACGATCTACCTCACTCTGCGTGTGAAGGGAGTGAATGGCGATCCCATCGCATGTCATTCGCAGAGACCAGATGAGACCTATTCGCGTGTGCTGGTGTCGATTCCTGCGAGTTGGATGCCCAATTTGAGTGAGATGGAGAGAGAGAAGGAGAAAGTGAAGGAAAAGATGGAGAAAGAGAGGGAAAGGGAGAAGGAGCACAAGAGGAAAAAGGAGAGAGATTTTGGCTTGTTTGGCTTGGGAGGGCATTTGAAGAGCAGAAAAGAGGAGGAAGGGATGCTGTTGTGGAGTGGAGGAAATATCAGCTGGATGAGTGCAGCCAGCAACACTACAAAAGAACTGAGGCTGCGCAACTTCACAAAATCTACTATGAAATGGCAGCTTCCGAAATCATCTTCATCTCATTCATTGTATGTGTGTATGTCCACTTGTGGAAGAGCAGAAGGTGAATTTATTGTTCCTCTCCGCTTGACACGTGCTGGAAGAGTGCCATTGACTGTTGATCTTTCTCGTGGCATCATCAAAGACGAGGTGCTTGATCCAGTTGATGATGATGATAATGGCAGAAGAGTGAATGAGGAGGTGAGAAAGACAAGAAAGATGGCAAATAGGAATGGAATGGGTGGAAGAGCACTTAAGGCAGAGGAGGCAGAAGAAGAAGAGATCATCACAAGATATTCTGAGTATCTGCGCAGAAAAGCAGATGCCTCTTCCTCTTCTACTGCTTCTTCTTTTTCAAATTCATCGAACTTCCCTGATGCATCGATGACACGTGTGGTGTTTGACCCGCTGTGGAATGGAACAGTCTTGATTGTTGCTGGTGAGGTTGATGTTAGCAAGACAGAAGTGCTCTCTTCGCTCACAAAAGTGAAGGAGAAAGCGAAGATCTTCCGAAAAATGCCAAAAGTGCTGAAGGAGAAGGATATCAGGAGTGTCTTAGCTGACTCGCCAGATGTGCAGATGAGCGATATTTTGGATATCCCAACTATTTCTGTGTCGTCGCACATTCAGTTCAACGACAAGTATCTGAATCCAGTGACTTGTTCTGAGCGGCTGGTAGACAGACTGAAGGTGGAGTTGGTCTTCCAACACACAAACGAGAGTGAAAAATCGAATGAGAAAGACAGAAAGTCAGAAAGTACAACTTCTTTTGCCACATCCACAGAAGATTCCCTCATTCAGACTGAGTTGACGTGCAGTGCAGATCCAGCGACTGATCCGTCAGTCCATTTGACACTGAAGAATGTGCCTGAAAGTGCTCGCTTCCACGCTGTCATCCATTTAGACGATGCTCTCATTCCACTCCACCTCACTTTTGAGCCATCTGCACCGAGCGTGGCATCTTCCTTCATGAAAGAGCACACACCGGCTGTGCTTTCAATCATCTTCTTCACTTTCTCCTCGTTTCTGCTGTTACTTATCTTCGTCTTCCGCAACAAGCTATCTATTTCTAAGCGGGAGAGGAGGAAGAAGGAGATGGCAGCCAACGACAAGGCACTTGAAGCATCTCTTCTCGAAGACAAGGAAAGCTCGTGGGACATCGCTGGCTCAAAAGTGAAGTTTCTGAAGCAAGTTTCGAGAGGCACGACAGGAGAGGTGTTTTTGGCAGACTGGGATGGGCTGATGGTCGCAGTGAAGTGCATCTACAGAAGTGATGTGGTGTCTGTCTCGATGACTGCCACTGCCTCTTCTTCATCTGCTTCCTCTGCGCCATCATCATCATCATCCTCTTCTTCTTCTTCTTCTTCTGATTGTCCTTCTGTTCTGAATGCTGCCAGTCAGAGTGCAAAAGCACAAAGGAAAGGAAATGAAGAGAATGGAGACATTAGCAAAGCTGCGAATGACTCAAAGAAAAACCAGATGAATCAATCGATAGTGAAAGCCCACCCATCAAATGAGGCTTCTGCTTCACTAATTTCATTCATCAACCAATTGGAGAATGCTAACAACATTTCAGCTGGAAATGGGAATGCTTCAAATAATCCTTCACTTTCAAGCACAAATGTCATTCTGAATGGAAAAGCTGTCTCAGAACAAGAGCAATCAAATGGGATGCAATTGGCAGAAGGAGGGAATGCTCAATGCGAACGACCGAAAACAGTGGAAGAGCTGTTGGAATTGGCAAAGGCTGTTCCTGTGTGGCGAGGGAATGAGAAGCTAAAGAGCTCTGCCTCATTCAGCATCCCTTCGTTTTCAATTGTGAGGAAGTCGACATCAACCAGCCAAATTCAGACAGAAAAAGATGCTCAAACAAAGAAAGCTCAATCACAACAAACAGAAGACAGCCAAATTGAAGCTGTTTCTGACACAACTCCGCTGCTTGCAAAGAGCAGCAATCGTTCTTATTCCACTTCATCTTCAACACATTCACATTCACATTCACAATCATCTTCCTCCTCTTCCTCATCCACTACAATTTACAGATTGCCCGACAACCTTCTTCGCAAAGCAACACTTGTACCTCTTCCAATCACTCCTCTCCCATCCACTTCTTTCTCTCCTTCCATCTTTTCTCCCTCTTGTCTGCTCAACCCATCTCTTCAGATGCCAATGCCCAGCCCTCCTTCTGCTGCCTTCCCGAATGCCAACTCTTTCACTCAAAATGCATCTGCAAAAGGAAACAATAACGACAGAAACAATTCGATGAATACAAACATTGGATATGGCAGCAGGGCAGATATGAACTCATCATCATCA
Source organism: Monocercomonoides exilis (assembly GCF_001643675.1). Lineage (NCBI taxonomy): Eukaryota > Preaxostyla > Oxymonadida > Polymastigidae > Monocercomonoides > Monocercomonoides exilis. The sequence continues at coordinate 1,134,543 of NW_027150573.1, forward strand.
TCCCCGTCTGCTTCTTCTTCTTCTTATCAATCAGCTCAAAGTCTGATGCACTCACAAAACAGCACTCGTTCGCATCCACTTTCTTCTTCTTCGACAACTTTGCTCAGCAACAAATCTTCTTCTCATTCGTCTTCTCTCATCTTATCTCCCAACTCCACACTCACACCACCACTCACACCAACACCTTCAACACCCACTACACCATCACATTCTTCTTCTCTTTCTTCTTCTCCTTCTTCCTCTCCATTCTCCTCTCCTTCCACTTCTTCTCTTGCTCCTCCTTCTCCCTCAGTGACTGCCCTGTATGCTTTGCACATTGCCACTGGTGAGCACATTTATGACTCTGAGCCAGAAATTCTGAAATGTCTGTCGCATCCCAACATCGTCCCTCTCTTTGGCACCATCACCGATGCCTCGCGGGTGATGATGGTGATGGAGTACATCCCCACCACGCTCCACGACATCGTCTATGCAGACCTCTCCAGACAGCGCAAGACTCTCAACGACGGCAACAAAACAGGACGTTCCTTTGGATTATCTTCGTCTGGTGCTTCTGCTATGGACTCTGCTGCCAGCAAGATGATTGTTCCTTCTCCACTCCACTCGCTCCTCAATCCGAAGCGGATGTTTTCAGACAGTTTGTCTTCTGCTTCATCAGCAGACCGAATGCCGTTGCATCCACGTATTGCACTCACCCTCTCTCTGGGCGTGGCGCGTGGGCTGTGCTATCTGCACGACCTGTCTCCGAAGATTGTGCATGGCGATCTTTCACTGCGGAATGTGCTGGTTGATTATGAGCTGCGGGTGAAGCTGTGCGACTTTGGGTGTGCGAGGAAGTTGGAGTGGATGGCAGACGGGGCAACAGCCTATGCGATCAGAAAGAAGATGTATTTGAGAAGAAGAAGAGAGTTGTTGATGAAGAGGAGGCTGATGGGATGGATGGGGAAGGCAAGAACTGAGTCAAGGAAAGCAGCGCTTGTGTTGGATAGCGATGCATTTGAGATGACGTTGGAGGAAGAGAAGGAAGAAGAAGAAATGTTCCGCAAAGAGATGGAGAGTAGAGAGATGGGAAGTGAGAGGAATGGGAATGGAAGGATGTTGGAGGAAGAGAAAAGAGAAGCTGACTTGGCTATTAATTCAGGGAAAGAACATGACATTTACTGCATTCGCGATGACCTGAATCTGACAATGAATGAAAAAGAGCAGATGCAAATGAATGGAATGGGCAGTGAGCAAAAGAAAGAGAGAAATGAAGATGGAAGCAGAAAATCAACAGAAGCTTGTTTGACAGCATCTCAGCTTAGTAACTACGAAGAGTGTGAAGAGGATTATTCAATAACATTCCTTCCACCAGCAGATGAAGTGAAAGCATGCTCACTTTCAAATTCGTCTTCTTCTTCTTCATCTCCTTCCTCATTGCCATCTGCATCTTCTTCTTCTTCTTCTTCATTCATGCAACCTTCTTCTGCTCCTTCGGTGAATGTTACTTCATCCACTTCAGAAAGTCTTCTGCCAAGCAGCTTGTATCCCTCAAATGACATGTTCCTGAAGCAAAATCCAGACAATTCGCAAATCAGAGACAAAACACGCAAAGATGCATCGCCATTGACAATTCAGCCATCTTCTTTTGCTCGCAAACGGAGTTATGCTCGTCCACACCTTCAAACATCTTCCTCATCATCAAACATGTCTTCATCTTCGCTGACTTCATTATCATTGGCCACTTCCACATCGCCTTCCTCTTCTTCTTCATTATCATCTGCTTCATCGTCTTCATCGTCTCCCTCGTATGAATTGGAGTGTGGATGTGCCTTCTGCACAGCACTCACCGATCCTCAGCGCCACTCCACTTATTCCCTCTTTCCTCTGCTGTCGTTCTCTCAGTCTCTTTATGATGCACCTGAAGTTGTGGCTGGCTGCAAGCTGATTGATGAGAAGGCAGATGTCTACTCATTTGGCATCATCCTCCACGAGACATTCACTGGACACAAGCCATTCCAGGTGGATGAGCTGAATGCACTGAAGCACCCTTCAATGAACATGTGCTCACCTTACTCTGTCTCTGACTCCCGCATCGAGATGAGCAAGCAGAGGCAGTTTGGCAGTGATGTGATGAGAGAAGGCAGAGGAGGAGAGTGGCAAAGCGAATACAAGAGTGATGTGACTGGAAGGATGGGTGGAAATATGAATGTGTTGAATGGCAGCAGCATCAGTAGCAATGGCTCATCTCGCTCGCCTTCTTCTTTTGCTGATGCCTCTTCTGCAGACTCCGCCCTGAACAGCCGTCTGCTCATTCCTCGCCCTGATTCGGGTGTCCCTCATTTCCTGTCTCAGCTGATGTGTGCATGTTGGCGCCCCATTCCGCATCAGCGCCCGACAATGAATGAAATTGTAGATGTGCTGTCAAGTCTGACACAGATGCTTTGAATGTCGATGAAATATCATCTGAATCATTCAATGTGTCGGATGTTGTATAAACTGTTTAGCGCAACATGTTTTCTTTAAATTGTATTTTGTGAGTATTTTTTTAATAAAAAAAAGCAACTTTCATTGGTCTGTATGTTTGTTCCGAAAGTCAAGTTGTCCATTAGCAGAATTCAAATAACAAATTTGTTTTTATATTTTTCGCATTAAATTGTACCTTCTTATAATTCATTGAATAATTATGATTATTATTTTTCTGGTTTATCTATTTCATTTGGCTTATCTATTAATGTGAGTTATATTTTATCAAATTTTATAAAATAAAAGATTTGAAAGCCTGTTTTTTGATACTTATTTTATCTTTTATTTAATCAAAGGAAAAATTGCATTTCCTTTTTCAAGTTTTTAATTATCTTCTCAATTTTTTTTCACTTCCGAATGATATTCTTTTTCTGTAATATTAACTTAATGATTTGATGATGACGACGCAATGATTTTTTGTTTCTTTATTTGATGTTTCTCCAGGAATACAAAAAAGCATAAATTATGATGCAATTTCTTTGAGAATTTGGTTACTGATAATTGCTGCAAAAGATGCGTCAAAAATAGAAATAAAGGTACATATATGCTGCGCATTTGCAGCCGAGAAAATTGGTAATGCTACATAAAAATTATATACAAAAATCAGTTAAATGAATGGTTTAACTATCAAAAAAAAAAAAATATTATTTCATTGAAATACAAAAAAGAAGCAAATCAATGAAAATAAAGGTGTTACTTCGATTTCTGCAATTCTTTCTGCAAAGAAAGTGTGAATTCCAGTGAGCGAATGGAGAAAACAGTTGCGTTTGCTTTCTCTTTCAATGCAGCCAGTTCTGCTTCCAGTGTTGGAATATCAAGGACTTCACGGTTATCAATGATTCGAATAACCTTGGCAGGATTTCCAACTGCAACCGCATCATCAGGAATGTCGTGAGTAACAACAGAACCTGCACCAATCACACAGCGAGCACCAATGGTAATGCCAGGCTTCACAATGCAACCACTCCCAATCCATGTATCATGTTTAATGTGAATTGGCGCACCAATATTGTACATGTGCCCACTTGCACTTTGAATTCGTCTTTCACAAGCTCTCATGGGATGGCCTATTGTCATCAACTTGACATTTGGTGCAATAAATACATCATCTTCAATTGTAATCCCTCCTCCATCTAAAAATGAACAATTCTTTTGAATAAATACTCTTTTTCCAATTGAAGTAAAGCAAGAGTAATCGGTGGCAAATGGTGGAAGGAGTGTTGATCCTTCCCCAAATTCCTTAAAGTGCTCACGGCAAAGTTGTTCAATTTTAACCCTTTTTTCGGCAGCCTAAATTGATAAATTGTTCAAAATTGCTACAATTATTTTTTCAAAATAATATGTGCCAGAAAGCATACTGATTTTGTTGGATCTTGCATAACATAACTTAACTGAATTTAATTGAAAATAGAAAGTTATAATGACTTTTAATAATTTCTATTTTAAAAAATGCATACAGCAGGGCAAAAACCATAAATGCACTCATCCCTCAACAAACTAAGTTCTGGATCCTCTCTGACAGCAATTAGTTATTATAAGCAAAAGCAATGAAACGAAATTTTGATATGTTCAAGAGCAAACCCAAAGGCTTCGAAAAACTCTCCTGACAACATCTTTTCTTTCTCTGTTTTCATTTTCTAATAATAATAATTGAATCAAATAATATTGTCAATAATTAACTCAAACTTGCGAAGAGCTTTCTGCCATTTGCCTTATAAAATTATTCAATTACCATAATTACATTTCAGTTGACAACGATCATTTTTTTAAAATATATTTCATCCATAAATCAAATAGAAATGAAAATTTCAAAATAAAATAAAAAACTGTATGAAACAAACTGTGTATTTCCTTTTGGATTTCATCAGAATTTGTATTTCGATTTATAAGATAAAAAATATGTTCTTAAACGCCACTAATATTTCCAAATTGTTGTTCATTATATAATTCATTTGCTTCATGCATAATAATTGATATGTTATTTTGTCAATGAGATTCAATTCCAGAAAAAGTGTGAATTGAATAGTCAAAAAAAAAGAATGGAATAAATTATTCAAAAAAAATTGTTTATCCGTTTTATTTTCATTTTCATGACATGGTTAGAAAACCTTTTCGAAAAACTGCAAACAATCATTTTTCAAAGCTATTTTCATGAACAAAATATATATTTGATGTATTCATCCTCAATCGTTTAACTGTTTCAAATCCAAATATTGAAAAAAACGATATAAAAGACAATGGAAACATTTCTGAATTTTAAATCTTTCATATGATCACATTTCAATCACAGGCAACATCAGACATAATCGCTTTGAATTTTTAATAACTTTTTGGCAAATGGATCTGATTGTGAAAAAATGCGATCTCCATTAGCACGAGATTAAAAAAAAATAATTGCAATTAAAATTTCATAACTGATATTTTGGAGAATATTAAAAATATTTGATGAATCGTTATAAACGCATTTTTCTCAAACAAAAATATTTTTTCACAGAAACTTAGCATTATTACGACTGAGAAAAACATAATAGGATTTAATATGCAAATTTTTGAAGTTGCTTGGAACTTTCTTTAAATGTATTTTAGTTTTTAAAAAAAACGAAAAGAAAAAACCGTGAGAAAAGAAAGAATTTATAAATAAAAACTCGAGATAGTTGCAGAAAAAACAAACTATAATTAATGATTATTTCTTTGTAATTTTCAAATATTTTTATTGAACAAAAAATGATGTTATTTTTGTTCTTTTGAAAGATATTGAAATACAACAAAACATTTCACTGACTGATGTTTCAAAACAGACTATTGTGGATTTTTATTCCATTGGAAGAATATGCATGGTATATTGTGGAAGACATCTTTTGAAAAGTTTAGTGATCTTTTTTTTACTACCAAAATAGATGAAACAGTTCCACTAAAAAGAAAATCATGAAAATGTTAAAGAAAGAAATAGATTTGCATATTTGGAAGAATGGAATGAAAGCACGTTGGAAAGAAAATAAAAAGGTTGAATGAAAGAGTAAAAAATGTGTGATTATTTTTGTAATCAAATCTTTTTTCGGGGTGTTCATTTTTTGAAGAATGATCGTTTTTTGATAGCTAATATAAATTCAAAAGAGAAAAAGAATTATTGTTGTTTTCAAAACGAAAAGTCTTGACCGAATCAAAGATAAAAATGTCTTTGATAAGCTTTTCACTTTTCAATGTTCATTGATTTATATTCAAGAGAATATTTTGAACCGAATATTTTGTATGGGATAATATGATTCCAAAAATTATCATCCAAATCGAAAACAAATTTATTTATGTTTATCATCGAAAGTTACACAATCTTGGAATCAGGCATTTTCTCAGACAAATTGAAAGCCAAAAGCACTTTGTTTTCTTTAGGATTTGATAATCACACTGCTTGCCACTATTATAATTTTGTGGATAAAGAAAGCGGAATATGCACAAATTTGAAAAAAAGCACTTTGTCAAGTTTTTTTTTAAAAATACTAACTTGAAATGAAATTTGAGATAAATATTTTGATGACTATGTGACAATATTTTTAGAAAAATGATCAGAGACACTTCATTTCCGATATTTATATGAAAAATTCACTTGTTAAAAACAACATTTAATGTTTTAAAAAGAAATAATTACAACTGAAAATGACGAAACTGAAGAAACCGATGAAAATAATGTTCCGACTTTGATTATGAATTACGCAGAAACAAAAGAATATTTTGATTTTTTTATTATAGACTTTGGTGCAGATGTGTCCAAAATTAAATTGTGATTATTATCTTATTTGTTCAAATTCTTTTTGAACTTTGATTGTTGAAAAAATTTTTTATATATAATGCTTTTTTTTTTTTTTTTGAACCTGGAGATAACAGCAACAGAAACATGTGTTGAACAACAAAAGATGATATGAAATACATAAACTTCATGAGTTCAGATTGCGGTGTATTGTTTCTTTCTGCATTTTTTCAAAAGGTTGATTTATATTTGAATGATCTTTTCACATAAATGTTCCATATGTGATTACGTCAATTTTGCCAAATAGTTATATTCGATTGAAAATGATTGAAAAAAAGATAAAAATGTTTGTATGTTGAAAAAAGGTGATATTGATTTTCGTTTATTATTATCGATGAGATTATATCTTGTTTTGACAATATTGATTTATGTATTCATTTTTTTCAAATATTTTCCAATAATATCAGGAACAATTTTTTGAAGCAATCGTCAGAATCTGTGCAATTGTTTTCGATGTGGGTGATTATTATTGAAATCATAACTATTATCGGTGTGTTGTTTTTTCAAAGATTGTTTTCCTTTGGGAAGAAATTTTATTTTCAAATGCTAATTTTATCACAACTGTTACCATAATAAATGTTCTAGCTAAAATTGAAAAATGAAGATGTTTTGCATAAGCCTTTTTATTATTTTTGTGTTTTTTTTGTTGATATTCAAAGAAAAATCTCTAGCGAAAATATTTAATTGAAAAAATATAATTTCAAAAATAAACACCCATGCATTCACATATTTTGAAGTTATTATCAAAAAATAAAAAACAAACAAATTCGTGTTTTAACATCATTTCTATTTCACATATGAGAAATTGTTTTCTTTTCTGTTTCTGTTCATTTTTTCTTTTTTCTTTTTCTTCTTTTCTTTTCTTTTCTTTTGTTTATTTCTTTTCAAATATCCATTCTCTCGGTTTCCCTCATTTATTCATATGAAAAATGTTGTAGCAAAACGAATAAAAAAAAAAAAAAAAACCAATTAATCAACGAAACATAAAATTTTATATTTGCTATTTTAACGAAATTTTCTTTAATCATTATTAATAATAAATTTAAGTTATCGAATAATTAAATAGCCACACATAAGACTCGATTTTTCTCATTCGCAAAATTTCAATATTTTGAAAATTTTTTCACAAAATTAACATCGGAAAAAGAAATAATCATGATGTAGAGTGAGATGAAATGAAAGTGTTTCAATTAAAATCAGAAGAGAAAATTTGAACAATTAATTCTGATCGAAAATTGCATAACAGATCCATAAAATTATTAAACTAGTTATTGACTTCCATGAGCGATTCAGCAAACCCAATTGAATTTAAGCCATCGCTTTCGCCGATGACTGTACTTAATCAGTCTTCCGTTATGTATAAGACTCGGGAAAGTTTGGAATATTGCAATTATTGTCATAATTTAAAATATTTATTATTTTCTAAAAGGGATTCTTGACACAATGTTCGGCTCATTGAATGAGAAATACCCAGGACCAAAGATTTTGGTTCTTGACAAAGTTACGACATCAGTGCTTACTGATGCAATTTCCTCACATGAACTTTATCAACAATCTCTAATTTGTATTGCACTTAACATAAATCATTGATTACTTTATAAGCAATATTTTCCCCTTTTACATATTATAAATTTAGTGATTGAAAACATTGAATTGGATAGAAAGCCATTTCCGGAATGTGACGTTGTTTATTTCATCAGTTCAAACTCCCTTGATAAAATGCTGGAAGACTTTACAAATCCACTTCCTGGTAGCGCTTCCTCTGCTTCAGCTTCAGCTTCGGCTTCGGCTTCATCTTCATCTACAACACCTGAAGTCAATGAAGCTCCAAAGTTTATGTACAGAGCTGCTCATGTTTTTATTGCTTCGGGAATGACAAATGACCACATTGCAACCATAAAAAGCCACACTAATTTTTCTTCACATTGTTTAACACTTTGCGAAGCTAGCTTGGACTTCGCTATTGAAGAACCTTTTGTTGCACATTTTGGAGAGGAAAGATATATTCCTGAGGTTGTCAAAAGGGGAACCGGAATCAGTGTATTTTTGCAACGTTTTAGATGTCAAGTGTGAAACGCTATTTGATCTTTCGAATTTTAATTTGAACGAAACTTGAAACTCAAATATTTGGATTTTTTTCCCTTCATGTTATTTTATTTGAAAAGCTTACATCTCTGCTGATAGCATTGGATGTTGATCCATCAATAAGATTTCAAAGTGGATTTGACCGAACTGTTACATTTGCCAATCAACTAAAAGTTAACATTGCAAATGCAAAGCAGATGCTTGGCTGGAAGGTTTGAAGAAAGTTTTGACATAAAAGAGGAAATAAATTAAAAAAAAGATAAGAAAAATATGGAGGAAAGTGAAATTCAATATATGTCTTGATCAAGCATCGAGAAAGAGAGATGGTTTTCTTTGAGGGCGAAAATGATGTATTTTTGTTGAAAAATGAAAATATTTGAAGAATATGTGTTCCGTTGAATAAATTTTTTACTTACAATTTATTTATGTGTTTATTGTTGCAATTAACTTTTATCTTTTTCGAACAGCCATCTGAAAAAGCAACACTTTTTGTTGTAGACAGAATGTCAGATATTTTGACTCCTCTGGCAATCGACTTCACATACGAAGGACTTGTGATGGACTTTTTCGAAAGAGGAAAGAAAAAAAGCGACAACTCACTCGAAAACGAAAGACTGTTAGAGTATGCGGAAATAATTGCTGTTGGATTCATTTTTCATTTCACTTGTGAATAATCGAACACTTCTTTTTTTTTAGTCTCAGCAAGGGATGCTCACAGCAATCTTCTTCTTCTTCATATGCCTCTTCCTCTTCCTCCTCTTCATCTTCATCATCATCTGCAGACGATGCAGATCAACTTTTGCTAAACGAACACGATCCTATTTGGATTAAATACAGACACTTCTTCATGGCTGAAGCGTTAGAGTTTGCATCATTTCAATTATGAATGGCTTATTATTTGCCTGTCTTTCTTTGCTTTTCAATTTGCGACTCATTTTTGAAATGCTTATTTTCATTTTGATTTGAACTTCTTTCCTTTCAAATGATGTTTGAAACACTTGCTGGCAAACACAGATCCATCACAAAGGAATTCAACATTTGGCAAGGAAGAGATGAATTTGCAGCAGTCAAAGCGAAAGAAGCTGTTTGTTTAGTTTTTTTATGTTTTTATATTTAACTTTTCTCAACTGTCCAAAATTTCTGATTATTTATTTGTTTAACAATTGCTTAACAAATATGAAATTCCTAATTTGTGTTGTTGCAGGGACAAAAGATAGACGATCCTACATCATACATTCATGTGCTCCCAGAATTTACAAGAGGAAAGAAAAAGGTTTGGTTGACTTTTGAAAAATGAATTATTTGAATTCTGTGGTTTATCAAATGATTTATCGCTTTTCTATTTCCCTTTCACTTGAAATGAACCATCTGCATTTGATGAACAATGACTGATTCTATTTAGTTCAATCAACACTTGCACTTGCTCGACATTCTGATGGGCGAGCAGAAGAAGAGAGAATTCCGAGAAGCATCTTCCTTCCAACAGGAAATGCTTCTTTCTCTTTCTTCACATACTTCCACAGACATCACAAAAACACGAATGAAACTTGTGCAATATTTGTCCAAAACAACATTGCGGTATTCAACAATTCTTTAGTCTTGAAATCAGCACTGACTTTTAAAACATTTCAATATTATTATTTAATTTGCAATTTTTCACATGAAATTCAATCGACTTCATTTGATTAAAATTCAGTCCGATTGACAAAGTGCGTTTGTGTGCGGTATATATGATGCTCTGCAACAAAGTGGATGAGGCTACTAAATTGGAGCTGAGTCAAGCTGCTGATTTCACTGCAGATGAAAAGGAAGTGCTGAATTCCCTTATTTCACTTGGATTTATCCCTTCTGCGGTTTGCTTAGCTCTTCACTTTTCACAAATTTTATATCTTTTTATTTTTTGTTTTTTTAATTTGAATTTCGTCTTTTCATAACTCGTTCATTTTGTTGTTTATTGTTGTTATTAACATCTTTATCTTTGATAAATGATTGCATTCTTGTGGTTTCGCTTGTATTTTCAGGAGAAAAGTGATATGAAGAGCAGGTTCCCACAGAGAGTGAGGATGGTCGAAAGAGAAAAGGAAGATGACTTATACGAAAACGATATCTTCCGCCCACTCATTTCAGATATAATTCTTGTGTGAACTTAAAATTTTCTTTATAATTATTATAATTTATGAACATTTTCTATGTGTAATTATAATTATATCCACTATTCATTCATTCATTCACTCAGGACTATTTTGACAGAAAGAACCAAGATGGAGATTTTCCAGTGGTCAGCGGAACAGAAGAATTGAGCGGCACATCATTCCAGTCACGTGACAGAGGAAGCGGATGGGCCTCTGGAAGATCAAAGGTTTGATTGATTGAATGCGAAATTGAAAGAAAAAGAAAGAGAAGAATATTCTTTTTTTGTTATGACTTAGTTTATATAAAAATTGAAATGTTTAATCCATTTCCTTATCTCCTTTTTATTTCAATCTTTTATTTAATTTTATTACTCTGTGACTTTATCTCTCCATCACAACAGGGAAGAGGAAGAGCAACAGGAGCATCGAGACCTCCGCTGATTATATTTGTGATTGGCGGTGTGACAGCATCTGAGGCACGTGCAGCAGAAGAGTTCAGAAGAGAAGACCCAGATGCAAGCCCTGTCTATATTGGTATGTCTATTATTCCAATAAGATGTTCTATGTTTTTAAAATTTCATTTGTTTTTGTAGTTGGCTCTGAATTCTTGACGCCTTTCACTTTCATCGAGCATTTGAAGAAAAAGTAGAAAGATTTTGAAGATTGATAATTGAAGATTCATTTGATTAGGTTTTCAGATGGTTAAATGCTGTTCGATGAAGGAAAGAAGGAAGAGAATTTTTCATTTGAATGGCACCTTATGCTTCTAAGTGAAAGCACTTTTTTGTTGAATTATAAAGTCTATAAGTTTAAAGAAATATATGTTCAATTTTTGGATTGGAAAGGTAATTCAGATATTATTTGAGAAGAGTGTTTTTTAGTGAATTCACATCACCTAGTTTCATCATCTTTGTTTTACACATATTTTTGTCCCGATCTGGGGCTTTTCTCCAGTGTTATTTTTGTTTTTGAGGTCTCCTCATTCATTTTTTAATTTTATTCCCGGATCGTTCTTATCTCCCAATTTATATTTTTTAGTATTCAAAAGAAATGTCTAATGATTTACAACGTTCAAAAAGTAAAATACCAGCACCACTTGGAGGGACAGAACAACATTTATATAGTTATGACGATTCAGAGGAATCATCGCTTGATGAATCAAACTCGCGTTTGTCAACGTGCTTTTTTTGAAAAATTCAGTTTTCAAAACTACCAACAAATAAAAACGATTTACTTGCACAGAAACACTCAAAGAGTTTCAAAGAAAGCAAGCAGAACTTATTGAAGAAACGAGAAAGCACGAGCAATTAAAAATGGCGTGCATTTGAAAATTTTTATTGTTTTAACACTTTCTTTATGCAGTTGGGACTTCAATCATCTAAAAAGCAGAGCTCCGAAAAAAAGAAAAAATCAGATAATCCAGTGGTTTATCAATACCATTTTTTAATAAAAAACATTGAAAAATTGAAAATTTGAATATTTATACTTTTTGAAGCCATCTATGGATGAAATTGATGATTTGAGACAAGAAATTGACGAGCTTAGGCAGCAGCAGCAGATATCATTTAACTCAAGATCATTATATTCTTCTGGAATAACCCCGACTTTAATACCAATCGCAAATCCTGTTTGTTGTTATTTCAATTGTAATTTTATAATATTTTATTAATGCAGACAATTGGAAGGATTGGTCCAGGCCCTCAGAACGAGATAGAACAGGCATGAAAAATTTAGTGTAAAAATCGTAATTTATGTTTTTATGATATTAACATTGTTTTGTTTATGTAATCTCAAACAATAGTTGAAGTCAATTGTTTCACAAAAAACTGAAGAAATAAAACGAATTGATCGAAAGCTGTCTGAGCAAAAACGTGAAATCAAAATGCAACTTCAAGAAACAAACAGAGTTGTTAGCGAAAACGAGCAGTTGAAACGTACAATTGGGGAAGTGTGCATTTATTTTTCTTGAAACTTTATCGCTATACTGGAATGATTAATATGCTTGGAAAATGCTTTACAAAAACCAGTTGAGATTAACTATCTCACAGCTCCAAGGGCAATTGGCAGAAGCGCAAAAAGAAAAGGAAGAAGCGAAAGACGAAATACTTCGTCTCCACTCAACTTCTGGTGAAGGAAGAGCTGTCGTTGAGCAATTTGTGGCAGGATACAAAGCGAAACTTGAAAAGGAAGTCAGAATGGTATGCATTCATTTAAAATTAATTCCATAAATTTCAAGTTATATTGTTAATGAAAATATCCAAATACAAACACTTAATTCAGCTAAAAACAGAAATAAAAAGATTGAATGAAATTAATGCCACACAAAAAAATGACTTATCACAACTGAAAGGATGGGTGAAAACTCTTCAAGGTTTATCTAATTATTTGAACATTGCTTTTGAAGGAAAGCTTTTCATTCATTTTTTTTTCTTTTAATTAACTTAATCAAACGATTCTTTTCATCTATTTCCATTCACTCTGTTTCCCCTCATATTTCTTTCTGTGTATTTGTTTTCCATTCAGATGAGGCGGAGGCTGTCACCGAAGAAAATACAGCTCAAAAAAAAGAATGTCACGATCTCAAAAATCAGTTGAAGAAAGCCGATAAAAAAATCCAGCTTTTGCTGAAAGCGAACGAAGCATTGCAAATGCGGTGCTCAGCAGCACAAGAAGGAAGCACATCCATTCCGCCGCTGCTGCTGGCATACAAAGATCAGATTTTGGCGCTGCCGCAGAAAAGCGGGCAGCAGATGTTGGAGCACGCCCTACTGATTGTGAAGAAGTGGATGTGCACTGCAGGAGAGGAGATGGATGAAATGACGGCAGATGAACACAAAGCAAGATTAGACAAACTCATGAAGCTTATTGAAGGGAAAGGAACAGTATGACATTGACAAATAGCTAAATGATTAACCAATTGTGAAAAATGACTTTTTTGTTTTTTAACTAAATTTGACTCTTTCATATTTGATAATTCTTTCTTTCTTTCAAACTCAAATATTTAGCCTGGCGCAGCAGCAATTGCAAAGCTCAAAAAAGAGATACAGGCGCTAAGGGAAGAAAACGAGCAGCTGAAACGGAACATAGAAAGGCTGAAACGCGAACATTCAGGCACTTCGTCTGACAAAGAAGCGTTGATTGCTCAAGTGGAACAGGCAAACGAAGAAATTGTTTGAACACACCAATTTTTCAACATATTATTTTTATTCTTTTCAATCATCATTTTTTTTATTCTCCATCTCAGAGAAAACTAAATTGTGAGGCTGACTTTTTGACTCAAAGGATTGAGTCTCATCAACTCTATCAAATTCATCCATCTCTTGATGATCATACACTTCAACATGGTATTAATTCTTCAATAAGATTCTATACATTTTTTTGACATTTTCTCATATACTGACAATTATTTGTTATTACTTTTGAATGATTCTATTTTTAGGTGAGAATGTGATTGCAGTCCACATCAAATCAGCTAAATTAAATCCATCTTTTTTTGCACAATTCTTCGCTTCAACTTCTTCTCCATTTTCTTCCAGTTCGTCTGCTTCTTCCTCTTCTTCAATCATCCCAACAACATTTCTTCTTGCAGACTTCTTTCTTTTTGATTCGCAACAAACTCCTGTTGCTGATGGCTTCGATCCTCACTACGACTTCATCGCAAGGTGTGAATCGATTCATTTTGAATGATTATTTTTGAAGCATTTTTTATTTTCGTTCACAATTCTTATCAAACTGTATGTTATGATTTCTTTTCCTTTCATTTTTTAGATATTGCACAGAAAATTCACTTTTCTTTGAGCATTTTTTGATGAAGCATCAAGTTCAGTTCGAGTTGTATTCAGTGAAAGTTGTTGCTTCTTGTGTAGCCAAAGGGTTTGAATAATGAAAATATTTTGCTGTAAATAAGCATTGTTATATTCTTTATATGTTTTTGAATTTAATTCAACCATTGAAAATCGATAAAGTTCTTTGAGTTTTGCCGGTCTTCTGGATGACTGCAATGAGCAGCAACTGACTCTGTCTCTTTTCTCTGAAACTCAACCTGTGTGTTCTTATATTGCATAGTTCTTTTTATAAAAGCCAATTTCTTCTTCTTTTTTTTTTTTTTTGAATTTTTTTTTAATTTTTTTACAAATCTGTGTTTGCTTAATAAATATTTACAGAAGCAAATTGTTGGAACTGTAGATGTGTCAATTCAGGCATTGCTTCCATTTCACCGTTCAACTTCATATCCTCAATCTGCTTCTTCAGATGATGAAGCTTCTTCTTCTTCACCACCCAAGTCTCCATTTCATTCTATTGAAAACATATTTTGCCCATTATGTCCTCAAGAGGAATGCTCAACTTCCAACGAGGAATCTGAAGCAGAAGGAATTGATTGAAAATAATGTTTTGAATTCATCGATTTACTTTAAAGATTTGAAGCACAGAAGTTCAATTGTCGCTTTTTTACGTTAATTTATTTTATGACATTGGTTTTTTTTAAATATTTCTTTGTTATTGCTTCTTGTTTACGTTTTGATACATTATTTCAAATAATTAAGGGTAATTTTTCGTTTGATTCTTAAGCAACATTATTTCATTGAATTTTTCATCATACTCTTACAAAGCGTTTTTGTATTGAAGATAAATTGTAATCGGCCTTTTTGATTGCTTGTTAAAGTTGAAAAATGAAACATAGAAGTTTTGCACAATTGGACTTGTCCACGCTTGAATCCCCTTTTCTTTCACTGATACGAAAATACAGTTCTATCGGAAGTATTTCTCCTTCATCGAGCTTTATTACTGAGGACATTCTCGCTGCAATTATCTCTTTAGCAATAAAAGCATTTCCTGATCAAAATGTGAAGCGCTTACTTGTCATAGCAGAAAACATAAGTCGAACAATAGAAGCATGGTCGGCCACAAATGGGATTAGCCTTCCCTCTCTTCCTGTAGTTACAAGTGCACAGAGTTTTCACAAATTTTCAATGTATCCAGCAGCATATCTGCAACCTGAAACTTTAAATCCACTCATCATTCATATCTGCGGAATGAAAAAGGATCAAGAATTGAAAGAAGTACTGAGAACATTAATCCGTGAACTCAATCAATTAAAATTGAACAAAAAGTTGATCCGTTCAAAACAAATTGCATCTCAACTAATGCTTCAAGCAATTGCAAGAGCAAAACCGCATGCAATATCACTACTGTTTGAACAACATTTTTATGAAATATTTTCATTGAATCCATCAGAAATAGTTACTTTGATGAGCACAAAGAAGACAACAAAAAGGGTTTTGAAAAAGAATGATTCAAAAAAAGAATCAAATGAAGACGAAATCAATGATGAAGCCAATCAACTTGAGAGTGAAAGTTCATCAGAAGAGGTACAAGAAGAACCAGTTGCTATCCAATACACGAGAAAAGAATTTGAAGAGGAAGAAAAAGCTCTGAACGAAACGTGCCTTCGCTCACAACAAAATTCAACTTCATCTTTCGGATTTTGGGATTTGTTTCTAACGCACTCTGAGCGAATGGGCATTTTCCTTTTTTCTCAACTGTGCATCGCTTCCAATTCACCTGATATGCCACAAAAATCATCTTCTTCAGCTTCGTTGTCTTCAGATGAATCAAACACGTCCATTAATTCCACTTCAGTTTTTCAGCGAAAACAACTGGCAACGAAGCTCTTCATGAAGTATCTGCTGCCTCTCTGCTGTTCTCCTCACGCAACTCCGCGATGGCGCCTTTCGTTTGCCTTTGTTGCATCGTCTCTTGCTGTTGCTGCTGCGCCTGGTGGAATTCTCTCAGAGACACAAAAGAGTGGACTGGCAAGCACTTCAGAGTCTGCTTCATCATCATCGTCGTCGTCTACTGCTGACCCGCTTTCGCTTATTATTTCTTTGCTGTGTCCATCAAGTGATGATTTGCTGTGTGCTTTCAGAAGTCTATCGGGTGAATGCCCTCCTCTGTCTACCACTCCTTCTCAATCATCATCTCCGTCTTCTCCTTCTCCTTCTCCTCCCTCTTCTTTAATTTTTTCATCAACTCAATCTTCAATTGATCATATCACGAAATTCCATCTATCTACAGAAACAACCGAAGAGTCATCGCAAAGAAT
Organism: Monocercomonoides exilis; assembly: GCF_001643675.1. NCBI lineage: Eukaryota > Preaxostyla > Oxymonadida > Polymastigidae > Monocercomonoides > Monocercomonoides exilis. The sequence continues at coordinate 1,151,170 of NW_027150573.1, forward strand.
ATCTCTTCTTCCCTTTTCTTTCACCGGCATTCCTCCATCACTTGACTGTGCCCTTGTTTCGTCTTCTGATTATCAGCGTCTTTCATCTTATTCATCGTCACATCATTCCCACTACCCAACAATCTCGTCTTCTCCTCCCTCGCCTTCTCTGAGAATGATGCTGAGCATTCTTCACTTCTGCTGCGTTTCTCTCATCAGAAATCGGCAGCCATCTCATTCGGCGTTTGCTCTGATTCATCTGTGCGCCTTGTGGCTTTCTTTGGTGAAGCAAAAGAGAATCGTCTCTGCCTCTTATTTGTGGGAGCTGGAAGATGCACACGAAGCCCGGAAAGAAGCGAAGCGGAAGAGCAAAGAAAAAGAATTAAAAGTGAAATTGCAGAAGAAACCTTCGAAAGAGCACAAGTCAGCAGCAGACAGGAGCGAATGTGGGCGAATGGAAAGAGTTGTTTTGGAGTGGATGCTGATGATGGCTGAGCGAAGTGACGTTGAAGGCGTTCGGCTGCTCGCAAAGCGAATTGAAGACGAATTTAGAAAGTTCCGTCCAAAAACTGTTGGAAAGGGAAATTTGACACAATTCAGCGGAGCTCCAAATGCGGAACTTCAGACACAAAAGAGTAAAAACTTGTTTACAGCATCCAGTTTTGAATCATCGATTATTTCATCTTCTCCATCTCCATTGTCAACTTTGCCTTTGCCTCTGATTGCAGAGCCTTTCCAACGAGCGCAAACAAACACATCTCCTCTGTCGCTTATTGGGAATTCTCCTCCTTCGCTCCCATCTCTTTTACAGCTCGTTCACATCCTCTTGTCTTTTGTTATATTTCGCTCATATCAAACATCCTCTTCTTTCTTGTCCATTAGACAATCATCATCATCATCATCTTCTTCTTCTTCCTCGTCATCATCTTCCATACCTTCATCTTCCCATCATCCACCTTGTTTAGCCTCCTCTTTTCTCACTCGGCACGGTGCTGAATGGTTTGAGTTCAGCAGGCGAATGCGTCATCACATTTCATCACTCACAAAATTGCGGAGAAAAGCAGCGAAGCAGAAAGAGAGGAGACTGAAAGAGTTTGAGCGAAAAGGAAGAAAGATTAAGTGGGAAGAAACAGAAGAAGAGAGGAAGGCAAGGGAAGCAGAAGAGTGCAGTTTGGCAGAGAATGTTCTACAAGCAGCAGGATGGCTGATGGATGTATCGTCTGCATTTGCACAGGAGACTCGAAGGATGAAAATGAAGAAAAGGAAAAACGGAGCAGAGAAAGAGAAAGATGACGAAGAAGATCTGCTGAGGAAGAAAGGGGCTGACAGCGATGATGATGAAGTTGAGTATGATGAAGAGTGGTCAGACACAGATGTTCCTCTTCTTTCTGAAAGCTGTGAGGAGAGTGACAGCTCATTCGAAGAGGCAGATTCTGCTCTCAGATGGGCAAAGAGAAAACCGAAAAAAGAGAAAGGAGAAATCATCGAAAACAAAGCAAATGAACAACAAAAAGAAAGAAAGTTGCACATCTTCTTGCTTATCGTATTTTTGTTTTTGTGTCTTTTGATTGTTGTTATCTTCATTTATTGCATGATTCAAAAAGCTAAAAGTGTGAATCTGTCTGATAACAATAACAATGTGGAAATGAACAGAAGATGATATCTTCTCCATTTCATCCAGTCAATATTCATCTCAAAATCCTCTTTTATCAAAATATTATTTTTGTAGTTCCGAAATTGTTAGCTGAAATGACATATTATATTTCTTGTATTTTGGTTGAATTTATTTGTTTAATATTTTTTCTTTTGAAAAACACCATTTTATTTTGGAAAAAAAAAGACAGATGCTTCGAATATAAATAGGAAACCCTAAACAGTCTTTTTACAATAAATCTCTTTTAAAATATAAAAGAGATGAGAACTCACAGCATTAAAAAAAGATGTCGATGAACGCAAAACGTTCATCGTTAATGCTTTCTACATGCAAAAAAAGTTGATACATTATAAAATCTTACAATAATTGGGTCAAAAAATCAAAATAAAAAAATAGACTGATAATTATAAATTATCAGTTTATAAAACTGCTAAGAAAAATAAAAATATAAATTAAAAAATAATATCCATAAAGGATTAAAATAAAACCTGATTTTTATGAAATCAACAATATGTGTAATGCTATACTTATCAAATTTCTCATTCTACATAAATGACATTATATTAATATGTCCTCTAACGCAAAGATCTGCATAATTACAGCTTTTCGTAGATGTCAAACAGCTCCTTTCTCACAGCCTTTGACGACCACTTCCAGAAGACATATTCCTTTTCCTCTCCCCAGCTGCACCAGTCTGTGCAATCACGAATCTGCACATGCCCCACAAACTTTGCAGAGAATGGCGTTGTATAACTTGATGCTTTGACACCAACTTGGCACTTGCCGATAGACAAATAAGCAGTCGGATCGATCTTCTCAGAAACGTTTGCTGACATCATAATGCCTCCCCTTGCGAGAAGAATAGATGCAGACACATCTGCAAATAATGACACCGTAACTGAAGGAATAAAAGACACAGAGGCTTCCCATGTCGCCAAGCACATCTCATAAGGAATCTCAGCCTCAAACTGTAATTGAGCACCAACTTTGAAAGTGACTGGGAGAATTGTAACATAAACAGTATACTTCATTGAAAATGTCTTCTTCATAGGCTTAATAACCTTGGACTTTTGGATGCAAGGGAGGTCAGGGAAGGTCTTATTATAAACAGATCGATTGAACAACAAAATATCGACGCCATTGCTCTGCACGCTACCATCAACATATGAATATTCCGCACGTGCATCTAACAACGAGATCTTATGATCCAATACATATAAATTGAGGTTAGCATATGCACCAAGAAGCAAATCTCTACTTTCTTTTTCGCACCCTTTGTTTGTTCCAGTAACGATCGAACCATCTAATTCAACTCCGCAAGAGCTGTTGCCTATCCAATATGATAGACCATATGACTTGCATAATTCGAATCCTTCGGGGCAATCCTTCTTAACAACACTTTGATCTAAATGAACAGCTTTATCAGGACGCTCTGCATAAAATGAATCATCCAGGAATGAAACAGGTTTCAAGTCATGATAATTGCTTGCAATTGCTGCTGCAGCACTTGTTGCAACAAATGGTTCTGCGTTTGAGGCAGCCACTTTGTTTAATGTCAACATTGATGATCCTTCAGATGTCATCATAACGCTTGCGAAATCTGTGGAATCCATAAAAAGATCGGGTGGAGAATTAAATGACACATAAGTACTTTGCACAGAATCTTTCACCAATCCGTCGGATAGTCTTGTTGTTTGCTCGCCACTTAAAAAGATATCATCTTCCGTTATTTTTGGATCACGGAAATAGAAAAAGTCTTTCTCGGAAAAGTATCCGGAAATTTCTGTTTCGTCTTCTGCATCAGTAATTTCGTAATGACTCTCATGAACTCCTTGAGTATCAACTTCAACTTTTGTTGCATCTTGTTGATCGCTTGCATGAGTCCGTAAAGAATTAATAATTGTTGTTTTAATGTTTACAATTTCTTCTGAATCTTCGGAAGATGCCTTCACGTTTGATATCTCTCCGGCTTCATTCAAAGTGAAAATAACAGGTCTTGCAAAAATGCTTTCCAACTTTGATTTTTTTCCAGAAAGAACAGAGTAATCTCCATCGATATTTTGCGAAATCCTAACATTCTTTGCGGTCATTTCGAAAAGAAATTCACCAGCACCAGCATACATGCACATAAAGTTTGCAGTGCAAGTCATCGCAAACTGTTGAACACGTGTATCTTGCTCAGAATTCATTGCTTCAATTCTTGCAGCCGAATGAAAATCGTATGTGTACAAATTTCCTGCTTCATAGAAAATCTTTGACGCTGAAAGAATTCTAAATAATGAAATAATTACGCTAAACATCTCTCAATAAATTTTTCAATTCAACCATAAAAAGCACATTCTGATCACTACATCAAATTGAATTATGTTCTAAACAACAAAGATGAATAATTATTTCTTGTTAATGAACACTTTTGAATCAGATATGATGTGAACCTTAACTTGATTTTATTCATATTTAATTAATTTCTTCATTTTTTAATTCAATCAACATTTTCTTCAATATTTTTGTTATCAGTTTTTATTTTCAATCGTTTATTTAAATGACAAAAGCAAAAATACAGTTCAGTGAAGCCAATTTTCTTTCTTTTCAAGTAAATATCTACCTCGTTGCCTAATTTCGCTCGTAAAAAAATTCTTTTGATTGTACTTATTGTACTCATTGCTGCGTGTGCATATGCCTCACAGATAACCCACATTAGCATAGAAATTCATTTCTCCGAATTTTCGTGAAAATAAATATGGATTCGATCAATATCGTGTCAAGTTTATTGCAAAATGGCAACACCAATTCCAATGTCAACACTCAAATCAGGGGCTAAAATTCCATGTGTAGGGTTGGGAACATGGGAAGCACCAAAGGGCGAGGTTGGAAAGTGTGTTTTTTTCATTCATTTAATAATAATAAAAATTCCGTTTTGAATGTCATTTGAATTTAAAGCGGAATAAAATCAGCAATTGAAGCTGGATATCGTCATTTTGATCTTGCGGCTGTTTATGGAAACGAAAAAGAATGCGGAGAAGGTATTTCTTTTTGAATATATTCAGAATATCATTTAACCTTTTTTTAATTATAATAACAGCTTTTGCTGAAATCTTTAAATCAGGAATCGTTAAAAGAGAGGATTTATGGATCACCTCGAAATTGTGGAACTCTGAGCATCGTCCTGAGAGAGTTCTTGCAGCGTGTCAGAAAACACTTGCAGACTTGCAACTTACATATTTGGATTTATATCTCATTCATTGGCCAGTTGCGCATGTCCCAAAAGATGAACCAGAGCAAACCGATTCGCGTGGGTTTACAAAAATTGATCATGTTCCAATCGCTGCAACATGGGCCGCGATGGAGGAATTGGTTGCAAAAGGATTAGTGAAACATATTGGAGTGTCGAATTTCACAGTTGCTTTGTTGAATGATTTGCTTAATAGTTGTAAAATTCAGCCAGAGGTTAACCAAATTGAAATGCATCCATATAATCAGCAGTGGGATCTTGTTGAATACTGTCAACGCCAAGGAATTCATTGCACAGCTTACTCTCCTCTTGTTCGTGTTGGAACCGTTCATGGTCTTCCTGTTAATGTTATGACTGATCCAGTTATTGGAAAAATTGCTGAAAAGCACAAAAAAACACCTGCCCAAATCGCCATCCGTTGGCAATTTCAGAGAATGCCAAATATCTCAGTTATTCCAAAGTCAACAAAGAAGGAAAGAGTCATTGAAAACTTCAATGTCTTTGATTTTGCTTTGGATGATGAGGATTTGAAAGAAATCAGAGCACTGGATCGTGGATTCCGCGTGTGTCAACCTATTGATTTCTTTGGGTTGCCAGTCTTTGCGTAAAGTCTATTGAAATGATATTTTCTAAAAGAGATTTTGCTATTCGGAGAGAATTACATTATTTTCGTTTAAATAAACTAGTGTTTTTGTAAATCAATAAAATCACCCATATTTGATGTTCTATGTCTGTGCTTTATAAAACATTGCTTGATTATGCAAAAATAAATGAGTTACTCCATTCAGATCCAAGGTTAAAATAAAACTATGATTATTCAAAAAATTTTTTTCATTTTATTGCTTTGATTGGTTAAATATTAACATTTCAAAGATTATCTCTTGTATTGTGTGAGATAGCAACAGGACTTGAACAAGATACAATTTCAAATGCATTAATACAGCTTCTTCGTGGGTCTCCTGTGTTAGTTCCGATTGTTCGCCTTTTGTTGGAAAAAGAATTTAAATCTATTTCACAAATAACGACAATGCTTAGAGCAAACAATATGACATCAAAAATACTTGCTCTTTTTGCTAGATCAGTTGGCTTTCGATATTTGCAAACATCACTTCTTCCATCTGTGCTTTCAATAATCAACGACAGGCATTTAAATTTGACTTTTGATTTTTCATATATTACGGATCCTGAACAAAAAAAGCAAGCTGTTAATAAAGGTCTTTCGGTATGTCACTTTGTTCTATAATAATAATTATTATTTATACAAAAATATCATTTCGACGCATTCATTTTATAGGATTTCGAAAAATATGCATCAATGATTCTGGATAATTTGGAGAATCCAGTTAATTTCAAAGAAATACCTCGTGAAATAAGGCTTGTTTTTATACGTTTAGTGAATACTTTTAATATTTATTCTGAAACATTTAGAGGACTTTCATCATTTTTATATTATCTTGCAAATCAAAAAGTGATTGATGATAGCGATGAAAATAACAAGACGTTTTTGGAAAACAGAAAAGATGCCAAAAGTCAAAAATGCGTTGAGGATAATAAAGCGAATGAAATAACATCTGGCACTGAAATTGAACATCAACCAAAGGATGAATCATTTGGCTTAAAAAATGAAACTCAACAAGAAAGCAATAAGACTTCTGAAAACATTGAACAGCCATCCACTCAGACAGAAGCGAGCAGCACAAGTTGCTCTCCTCAATTGTCTGCAGGCGCATCAGTTCAACTGCAGTCTCATTCACCTGAGGAAGTGCAGTCTCCATCATCATCCTCATCCTCATCTTCACAGCAATCTGTCCACCCTTCAATTGCAGAAGAGGATCAGAACACTCAAAAGACAGTGAATTTGGAATCTTCTCCTTCTCCTTCCTCTTCCTCTTCCTCTTCCTCTTCCTCTTCTTCCACCCTTTTCACTCCTCTTTCGCTTGTCAGTGGCCTGTTTTTCCTCCGTTTCGTGTGCCCCACAATATTCTCACCTCAAAGTTTGCATCTTTTTCCTCTGTCAATTCTCCTCCCAACACACACAACTTCTTCCTCTTCTTCCTCTTCCTCCACACTTCACTCAAACACTTCAATGATTTCTTCTTCTTCTTCCTCTTCCTCTTCCTCCTCTTCCACACCTTCATTTGCCTCGTCGCTTCCCCAGCGCAATCTCATCACTGTCACAAAATGCATTCAGCAGCTGGCAAATGACGTGGAGTTCGGCAAAAAGGAACCAAAAATGGCTGTTCTGAATGAATGGATCAGAAAGACAAGAGCAAAGAAAGATGCACTTTTGATGAAGCTGGTGACTGAAGATGAAGATTCCTCTCCATCCAACAAAAGTTCACCTTCTTTTATGGACAGCCCCTCTGCTCATCTCGATGGAAGCTATTTGTTTGCTGCATCTTCTTCTTCTTCTTCTTTTGCATTTAGTTCTATTTGCCAACAGAATTCTTCATCTGCTGAACAGACAGACCATCCAAACATCCCCTTTGCCGATGTGCTGTTTCCACACATTCCAATTCCCTCTCGTTTTCTGTCTTCTTCTTCTGACTCAAAGAAAGAATACAACAGCTCATCTTCCACATCCACAAATACATCCAATCAAAATGACGACATCCAACTTCTCAGTCGCTATCTGCCTGACTCCTCCACACTCTCTTTGTTTCAGTCACTCCACTCCTTCTTCTGTGCCCACCGCAATGCCATCGTCCAGAAAGTGTGCCAGTTCTCTCTCCAAACACCAGACAGCCCAAACAGCAACAGCAATAATACCTTTAATACCTTTAATACCATTAATACTATTAATGGCAGTCATAGTCTAAATAGCAATCATACTTTCAATAGCATCAATAGTTATCATTCAATGAAGCCATTTTCTTCCTCATCCACTCTCTCCTCTGCCCATCGCTTTCTTCGAATGAAAAGCGATGTGGCCGAGGTGAAAATGGCACAAGAATTCGTCTCGCTCATTTTGGGCCTTCCTCCTCCGATGTTTGCGATGGCACAGGGCGAATCTGCTGGAAGAAAGGAAAGTGTGAATGGCTCTATTTCATCAATAAAAGTGATAATATTATTTCTTTTTTATTGTATTATTGTTATTATTATTATTCATTTATCCTTTTATTTGATCTAACTATTTGAATGATATGTATATTTATTTATGTTCTATTCAGTTATGCACTACATTCAGCTGCGTCATAAGGTCTCTCTTGTTGTTCCGCCTGTTCTGAAGTTCTATTCATTCAACACAATGTCACCCTCCTCCCCTCAACAAGACTGCAATTCTCCTTCCAAACAAAACAACTCTTCCACAATCATCTCATCTTCCTCTTCCTCTTCATCATCATCATCATCTTCTTCTTCTTCTTCTTCTTTCCGTCCCAATGTCTTCCTCTCCTCCATTCCCATCCAATCTTTCCTCATTTCTCGTGTTCCTTCTGCCGACTGGAAACTTCTCTCTGATCTCCAATTTCTTGTTGTGTGTGGCATTCCTTGTTCCTCTTCCTCCTCCTCCTCTTCTTCTTCTTCTGCGATTCAGTCTGCTTCTGGTTCAACTCCTTCAATTTCATCCTCTTCTTCTTCACCTTCCTCCTCCTCCTCCTCTTCTTCTTCTTCTTCTTCTTCTTCTCCCTCTTCTTTTCCTTCCTCTTCTTTCCAGCAATTCACTGCATCGTCTGCTTTTCTGTTGTTTCTGCCTGGCCGTCTGTTGCATCCAAAAGTCGTCACAAAAATGAATCCTCACTCCATTCACCACTTCTGCGCTAAAGTTTGAGACTTTTTCTTATTTTTTATTTATTTATTTGTTTGTTTATTATTCTTTCATCATTTGCTGTTTTATTTATTGGAATTAATTAAACATTCCCAATCTCCCTCACAAACATCAGGTGCTGTTTTCTCTGCCCACACTCGATGTCACTCTTGTTGTCGATATGGCCTCTCTTCCTCCTTCTTTCTATCTTCCTCGCCCTCCTTCTGCCTCCTCCTCTTCCCTCTCCACACATTCATCTCAGCCAGCCAGCCACCTCATCTACTCCTTCCACACCCTTCTCCTTCAGCTCTTGCTCGCCTTCAATGGCTGGGTAGAAGACAAACAAAGAGACGACCTCATACAAAATGCACAGAAAAACAAGAATATCCTTCTTCAGACACAAAAAGAGCAGGCAATACAACAAAAGCCATCACTCGCACGTTCTCCTCGCCTCTCAGCCAGTCTGCCTGCTGTCGACATCACAAAAACAGAACAATCCAAAGAAAAAGAAGAGAAAACAGACAATTCACAGGCTGCTTCTGTTGCTTCTTCTCCTTCATCATCCAATTCATCAACAGCTTCCTCTCCAAAAATGGAGTTTTCTTCGCTTTTCTCTTCTTCTCTCTCATTCACCCCCACTCACACAGACAACAACGCAACACACACACAATTGACAACACATGAGAAGAATCAGCCAGCCAGTTCACCAAAAGCATCTTCTCCTCCTCCTCTTTCATCATCATCATCATCTACTACTACAACTACTTCTTCTTCTTCTTCCCCTTCTTCTTCTTCTTCTTCTTCTTCTCTTTCGTCTTCTCCCTCTCAAACTATTCTGACTAATACCCCCAACACATCCAGTGCCAATACCCTTCCTCTTCCTCCTTCCCACAAAAAGCCACAAAAGCTTCTTCCTCTTCCCTTCACACGCCCAAAGGCATCGTGGCGGAGAGTGGAAATAACAGGCTCCAAGCGCTTCAACTCCTTCTTCACTCAAAACGACGCGAAGATTCTGTTGAAAGAGATGAAAGACGCGTCAATTGGAGGAAAAGAGCCGAAAGCTGTCCAAACACAGACAGAAAAAGACTCCTCTTCTGAAGGCACTTCAAAAGAAGACAAGAAAACTGGCTTGTCAAACAACTCTTCAACATCCTCCAAACTTGCTTCATCTGAATCTTCGCAAAATACAACACTTGTTGTTTCCTCTGCCCATCCATCGCCTCTTTCATCTCCTATTCCATCGTCATCTCCTCAAATTCATTCAAAACAGCATCAAACAAACTCTTCTGCTGCTTCTCCTTCTGACTCCTATCAAACACTCCCTGCTTCTCTTACAAAGACCCCTCCTCCGATTCAGCAGCAGCAGTCAACAGAAAGTTTTGTCTCCCACACTCTTCCTCTTCCTTCCTCTTCCTCTTCTCCTCCTCCTTTCCTTTCTCCAAATGCTCATGCTGTCACATCCTCTTCAAACAGACACACAGAAATCCCTCGTCTTCGCCGCCTTGTCTTCTACAGGCCATCCATCAACACGCCATTCTTAGCCATGTTCCTCACTTCTCTCTGCCCGTCCATCTGCTACAATCTTCCAACACATTCATCCAACTTTACTCTTTCTTCAAGCTCATCTTATTCCCCTGCTTCAACAACAATCACTCCTACTTCTCCAACATCACCTTGTTCCTCCTCTTCCTCTTCCTCTTCCTCATCTTCTTCTTTTTCTTCTTCTTCTTCCTTCACCACCTCTCCCACCCACTACACCCAGCCACCCGAACAGCCAGCTCTTCCTCTCTTCTCCTGCGACTTCATCAGCTCTGATGAAGCACTCTGCCGTGTCGTGTCTGCCAAGTCTATTGCATCTTCTCTCTTGAAACCTTCCACCCGCCCCAAAACTTCCCAAGCGCCGTCTGTCCTCTCCACCTTCGACGTGCCCAGCTCCTCTTCTTCTGCCTCCTTCTCCTCTCAAAGCACCAACAGCACTTCCACATTCCCTCCTCTCCCTCCGCCTCTTCCTCTCTCCTCGTCTGCCCTCATCTTCCCCTGCCAGCGCGAGTCGAGATACAAAACAAGACTCGGAAGATATCTTCTGTTCACTCTGTCTTCGGTGATTGTGCTCGATGAGAAGTCGCTGATTGTCAAGGAAGAGCTGCCGCTGGCGATGCTTGTGGCATTCCACTACAGCGAAAAGGACAGAGAGAAGGCAAAGGCGAAGGAGCTGCAGAGGCAGAAAGAGGCAGAAATCGAAATGGAGCGAAGGAAAGAGAAGATAAGGAGGAAGATGATGGGCTCAGAAGAATGGAGCAAAGGTGACTCGGCTGGTGTGTATGATGAATATGATGAAAATGGAGACAATTCTGTTGGCTCTTCTTCTTTTCGCAGAGCTACTTCTCGTTCGCCTGTTAATTCTTCATACTCTTCAGAAGCACGTGTTTCAGTGGCTGACAAAGTGGCAATGTACAACAGAAGAGCAACTGAATCATCATCATCATCATCTTCTTCTTCTTCTTCTTCTTCTTCTTCTTCTTCCAAACAGACAGAATCCACATCAGACAAAGCAGATGCTGTCACACAACCAAAGTCTCCTCTGCCGACATCGCCGAGTGCATCTGACGAGACGAATGATTTGATGGCCCAGTCTCCTTCTCCATTTCAGTCAGCCACAGCAGCCCCTACATCGACAAGAGGAATATCTCCTCTGCCTCAAATGAACAGCTCTGCCACAAGTCCCTCACATGACGCATCTCAACAGGCACTGAATGGCATTTCTGACTCGTCTGCTGAGCAGAAAGAGCGAACTGTGTCGACTTCTGAACCAGACAGCGAGTCAGAAAAAGACGAAGTTGAAGAGCCAGAAAAGGAGAGTGAAGACAGACGTAATGCGCTCTTCTTGTACTTCCAGTGGAGACCAAAGACATCGTCTCCTGAATGTTATGCTCAGCCTTCCTTTTCACAGACCATCCCATCTCCACCAGCAGATGTGTCTTCTTTGTCATCTTCTGTTGCTCGCCCATCATCAACGCTCCTTCTGCCAGAGCAGCTGAAGGAGCCCTTCAAAGAATACAGTCGCATCTTCTTCTTCCCTTCGCATGCTGTCAGAGAGTCCTTTGTGGAGTGCTTGCTGTCACTCACACAGCAGCTGATGGTTAGAGACGCTGAATTCTCGAAGATGAGAGAGAAAGCAGCTGAACTCGAAGAAAAAGTGAATGCAAATGCAAATACGAATGAAAAAGAAAAAGAAAGAGAAAAATGTGAGCAAAAACAGACTCTTCCAACTGCAATGAAACATGGAATGAGCGAAGAAGAAGCAGCTGAATGGGAACTTTATGATCCTCTTTGTGAAACAGCTAATCCTCTTTCTTCTCCTTCGACACTTTCCTATTCATCCGCCTCTCTCTCATTTGTAATCTCAGATTTCACATCATCTCTATCCTCTTCCTCCTCTTCCTCTTCCTCTTCCTCTTCATCCACTTCACCAAAGAACCCCAAAAATACTTCTTCCACACTTCCGCTGGCTGCATCGCGCAGAAAGTCCACCGCTGGCTTCCATCGCGATGCCATCTCTCCGTTTGGACAGGCACTGGAGGCTCTTCTGGCGACACCTCACTCTTCACGCCGCATTCTGAAAGTGACACCGACTTCTGTTCTGGTGCTGTCAATCGAAAAGGAAGCGAAATCTGACAACAAAATCGGGAGGAGTGCTGTTGTGTGTTCAGATATACCGTTTCTGTCGCTGCAACTGGCGTCGCTTATGCCTGGTTGTGACTACAAGTTCCGAATAAAAGACAGACGAGACATCACATCACATACATTCATCTGGGACTGCAGAATGGACAATGCATCACCCCCAGTCATTCAGCACACGAAGACAGAAACAGAAGAGAAGAAGGAGAAGAATGGGATGAAAGCTGCTCAGAATGCAAGCGGAATAACAAGCTCTTCTCTTCAAGCAGACAAAGCTATTCATCCATCGTCTCAGATTTCAGAAGACCCGCAATCAGCACAAGAGCCTTCATCGACTGTGTTTGTGGCGTATGCGAAGTGGATCGTTGCACAGATTCAGCACGAAACACGGCGGTACTTCAGCAGTCTGTTTGACTCGTTTCTGTATCTCCGCCAGACATCGCCTCCGCTCCTCCATTCTGAGCTGTCTCTCCTCCGCCCTTGCCACGAAGAGGTCACCTCTTGTCTTGCCAGCAGCACACACCCTGCTCTCCTCCTCTCCCACTTCAAGGCGCTCTTTCCAGTCGCCTTCGAGAAGTCGCTCCTGGCTTCCTCTGAAACTTATTTCGGTTCTCATTTTCTATCAGCTTCTATGCATAATTATGCCTCTAATTCTTTTGCTCCTTCTTCGTCACCATCTTCTTCGGAATCAAAAACACGTTTTTCAACTTTGACACCATCTTGTTCTGTTTCTCCATTGCAGCCAACATCATCTTCTCCTTCTCATCAACATATGCCTTTGCCTTCTTATTCACCAACTTCTTCTCCTCCACCCGCATCCTCTCCTCCGTCTAACATTCATCTCACTCTCTCTTCTAAACAGCCACTTTCACTCAGCTCGCAAACTCTCCCTCATCCAACTGCATCCCCACCAAGCAAAAAGCTTTCCCTTCGGCCAATATTTATATTCACATCAAAGACACCGCAGGTACACCCACAAGATGGTAGTCAGCTGTTTTCTCCTTCCAGAAACTCATTTGATCACTTTGTTACTCCGCTGTCTCCACTCTCAAGCGCTGAACAAATACACACAGAAAGACCAGATGGAGAAGGTAATGGCACCATTCAACAGAATGCGTGTCAGAACACTGAAAAATCCTTACCTTCGTCTGTTCCTAGCAATCATGTTCATCACAAATCTTCATCGTTTTCGTTTTCGTTAGACTTTCTTCCTCATTGTTAAACGGTTTCTTTAAGAAGTTAGTTCAGAGAGTATTTTTTTTTTTTACACTTTTTTGTTTTCTTTATTTGACATTAAAAATATTGTTTTGTTCATTTGTGAATTTTGAAAAGGTAAATTTTAATTATTATTATAACTTAAAGTGTGGGTTTTAATTATTTTTCTTGAAAAATACCCAAGATTATAAATGGTTTGCGCATTTTTTTATTTGTTTATTAACAAAATTGTGTGACCAGTTTGGAAACTCGTAGTTTATTCTTTCTTATTTCTTTTAATTATTCGTTTTTTATTCATTAAAAAAAATATTTTATTTTTTCACAAAAAAGAAAGAGCGCTAAACAATTATAAAAAATTATAAGTGGATTTTTTTCATTTTAAAATGACAAATTGCCAAAACTTCTGAATGCACCGCACACATTAATTTATCCGTTTTGCAAAAAGAAAGAAATGACAATTCATAAAAACAATTTTTTCTGTCAATCACAACAAATATGTTTTTCTTTATATTTGATGAAGTTCTTATAAATGATTAGTTGGTGGAAAAAATATTCATAAAAACTTTTCTTGCACAAAGAGCGTTTGCATTGCAATTCTCAAAAACTGTGTCGAACTTTATCAGATTACGAAATAAATAGAATTTTCACATTTATGAATTTGTATCATTGATATAACAGCCTAATTTTGTGTGTCACAACTTGATAACGAAAAAATAAACCAATCACATTAAAATATTTTGATCACAAAATATTCATCAACAGTTCTTTATAATTTTCATGGAAATGAGTGAAGTGTTTTTCTTCATGACTTAATGACTATTATTTAATAACGATAAAGAAAAAAGAATTAAAAAAATGAACTTGTTTTTTTTTTTATAATTCATCAGCCTTTTTTTCAAAAGGAATGCGAGAATGAAAGAGAGTTTTTTTTTCCACCAAAAAAAAAAGAAAGAAAGAAAAGATAAAATAAAAGAAAAAAAAAAGAAAAAGAAAAAAAAAATAAAATACAAATTTTCTAGAGCCTTGCCAAATATTTCAAATTTGCACAAATTATTCGATGTGTTTTCATATGTTTCTTTTTTTTCTGGTTTTATTCATTAAATCAAAAATAAATTGTGTGATTATTTTTGATACACAATTTTTCCATTCAGTAATTTCGTTTTTAAAATTTCCCTTGAATAATTACAAAAGAACTATGCAAAATTAAAATGCCTATTGGTAACATCTTCGTCTTTTTTGAGCAAAAATATTTGTTTTTGAAACAGTTGATATTAATAGATATATTGAATACAAAATTTCTCCCATTGACAAGAAACCTTAGAAAAAGTCTATTTACATAAAAAAGTTCTGGTTTCAAAAATAATCACCAATAATATGGGTAATTCTTTTTGAAAAGTCGCAAATGTTTAATTTTCAAATTAATCAAAAATATCATATTTTGCTCATATTTCTGTTTTCACTCACGAATCTTCTTTGGAACGAATGAAATAGCATTATCAAGAAATATATTCCATATTGGTGAAGTTTGGTTTGTGAAAACAGAAATATGAGCAACATATGATATTTTTGATTTATTTGAAAATTAAACATTAGCGACTTTTCAAAAAGAATTACCCATATGTATTATTCTTTATGAAAAGTTGCACATTTTTAACATCGGGGTTAAAAATTGAACCTTCTTTGATAATTTTAGGTGATGAATTCAACAAATTTCTCCACTGTGAACACATTCTCACTTTAAATAGGTTAGAATATTCATATGGGGAAAAATACGGTCTTTCAAGCTTTTTATGCACAAAGCATGAAAAAATTGTTTCACTCATAACTTTGTTTCGCTTTCTCAGATTTCAAAACAAATATGATATTCATCTCTATAAACAGGCATCTTTGAAATCAAAACATGAGGAATAGAAAAATTTATTGAATTTCAAAAAATGGACCCATTTTTATTGTTATTTTTAATCTCAAAAAGTCAATGAAAAGTTCATAATTTTTCAATGAAAATGCCTGAAGTGAAATATTCTTCCCCATTTAAAAAAAATGATAAAAAATGATAAATCTGTAACAAAAAAGTGATCATTTAATGTTCAATTTAAGAAAACTCAGATTGTTAACATTTGTGGCTTCACAAAAAGAATAAACCAAATATTTGTCTTAACTGTTTTCCATTTTTGAAGATTGAATATCTATAGAATTGAAATCTTTATACAATGTTCGTTAATGAAAATTAATCTTTTCAATTAAAGATGTTGTAATAATCAATTCTTTCTTTGTTTGTTGACAGTTTCTGAAATAATTTTTGTTTGGTATATTTTTATTTGTTGAAAACAATGAGTTTCACCACAATTATAAAAGTTTTAACATTTCAATTCGAAAAACAATACAATTCAAAAAATTATGGTTAATATTGATCAAGATAGTTTAAATTTTTATTCAAAATATTTTTTGATTTTCGATGCAGTGGTCTGTGAATCAACCAAATTCACAAGCAAGACAGCCGGGGACGACTCATTCTCGAACCCCAAAGGCTGTAACTGTGCGTCCGTTTCAGACAGGTCCAATAACAATTCGTTCAATTCCAACTGCCCAAACTACTCCGTTACCACAACCTCAAATAGAAGCTGATCAAGAAGATTCAGAAGTTTTCACACAGAAATTTATTTCAAATCTACAGGGGCAAATTCATTTGTTGGAATTGGAGTCAAAACTATTAAAAGAAAGACTTTCTGGGGATCAGGAGAAAAAAGGTCCTGACTTGGACGAAGTTGATACATCAGATGTTGATCCAGCATTGCGAGAACTCAGAAAAATGTATCATGAATTGGAGCAAGAGGGGAAAAATGAAAAGGAGGTATTGAGATTATTCTTTTTTTCTTTTTTTTTTATTTATTCATTTATTATTTGAAGAGACTTCTTGATCTGATTAATAAATTGCTAAATGATCGAGCAATTCTTCTTTCAGCGCAAGAGCGCTTGACAAATGAGGCTCAGGAAGCCAAAAATGAAACACAAAAAGTGATGGAAGAGACTGAATCCATGAAAAAACCATTTTCGAAACAGATTGCAGCACTTAAACAACAAATACAAGCAACCGATGAAGAACTTAAGAGAGCTTCCGATGAGAAAGATCGCCTGAAAGAAGAGTTGGAATTTGCTGTTACTAGATCGAGCCAATTAAAGAACTTAATAGATGATCAAAAAAAATCGTTAAGAGATAAAGACGTTTGTGATGATAGTTATATTTTTATATAAAGATGCTAACATAATTCTTCTACGTGTTATTTTAAAAATCTTATGAAATTACAATTTCACAAAAGTCGCAATTAGCACCTTTGAAAGACTTAGTTGCAGAACTTGCCGAAGAAGAAGAACGGCTCCGTGCCCAGTTGAATGAATGCAAAGAAGGAAGAAAAGAAGACGAAGATATAATCCGTGATGCAAAGGAGAAATTATCTCAGCTTCAACATATAGATGGAGAAGGAGTAGCTGCAGTGAGACAAAAAGAGATGGAAGCGGAATCGCTTCGTACAACAAAGGACAGAATAGACGAGGAGAATAGAAAGATAATGGTTTGATTGCGAAAAAAAAAAAAAAAAGAAAGATAAGCATTTTTTTGTAGAATAAATAATGAAAATTAATAAAGAGGGAATAAGAAAAGAGATAATAATATTTTCAAAAAAAACTTCATTTTTCTTGAAAATTTGATTGAATTATTTGCAAATTACAATTTTACAATTCATTTGTTTTCCAATGTTTATTTTTTCTTTCAGAAGGAAAATGGAGACCTGCGAAGAGAAATTGCTGTGGCGAAGGAAAATATTGCTTCATTAAGTGCAGAAACAGCGCAGATGAAAAAGCAAACAGCACAATTGGAAGCAAACGGAGCAACAGAAGAAAAAGAAGCCAGACAAGAGTCAGAAAAGGCAAACGAATGCAGAAACAAAGCAGCAGCTATTGAAAGAGAATGTGGAGTGCTCCGTTCAAAGATTGATGCAATCCATCGAGATATTGATAATACAAAAGATAAGGTTTGTATTTATTACTTCTTCTTTGTCAAAACAAAATTCTTTGATATGCCATTTTTAAATGAAATTGCATTGATTGAAATTGTTTCGCTATTTATTAATGTTTTTTAATTTCCAACAAATCTTTTCTTTTCTACATTTCATGACAATTTCCTCATTTAAAATCAATAGATTGACGATTTGCTTTCCGATGATGAATCAAAGCAAGCTGAAATGGCTCATCTCACTGCGACTGTGCGCCTTCAAAAAAGTGACCTTGATGCTCTTCAACGGTCTGCGTCTTCACTTCGCGAACAGCTGGCAGCAATGGTGGACGACAACACGATGCTGCAGAAGGAGAATGATCGTCTAGCTAAACGTGCTGCATTCCTTGCTTCACTTGAACTTGGCAAAGCGCCGGAGCTTGTTGAGCTGCGCGAGACAAATCAGAAGATGGAGCGAACGTTGGCAGCTTTGAAAAAGAAGATTGCAGAAGGCGAAGAAGAGAGAGATGCGGAAGAGCAGATGCTGACAATGAATGGAGGACGAGGTTCAGACACAGGCGGGAAAAGCATATCTCCTGGAACTCGCAGCTATTTGAGCTCGTTCACAAGTGCAACTATGAAGTCTCCACTGAGCGTGGGAGAACAAAGAAAAAAGAGAAACGAAGAACTGAAGAAAAAAATTCAGTCAAAGCAATCAGAAGAGGGAACAAAATCAAGGGGATGAGTTTTTTATTTTGCATCTTATATTTCTCGTACATTTGCCATTTCACATTTTTCTTGCTGTGTTAATTGTTTTTTTAGTTTCACTTCATCTTTTGTAACGATCAATTTTCGTTTTTGGTGATTGTTAACCATTTCATTTTTTTTTAGAATTAACAAATAGATGAATTTCATGCTGTTTTCCGTTCAATTAATTTTTATGTATTGACAAAAAATTGGATTCATCGATACATAGCGCTATCAGTTATTTGTGTTCTTATTTTTCAATTTCCGTTTCTTCAAATAAGATGAAGCTTTTCCAAAAAAGAAAAAAAAAAACAATATTTGGATTTTAATTTCACGAAATGAAACGTAATAAGGAATATTATCTTTTTTCGAAATCAAACATATATTTCTTCCATGCACAATTACACAATAAGTGATAATCAAACTTTCGATATAATCCAAAAACAAAAATTCCCATTTGTGATTCAAAAATTTCATGTCAATAGAATATTTTATTTTTCAGTTGATAAATATCATATTTGTGGAAATACTATGTCTATATCAGATTTCATAAATCGTTCAATGTCATTGCAAATATTGAAATCACCATCTCAAATTACAAATAATTGATTCTTCACATCTCAGTATCAATAATTTTCTCCGAAATATGAATAATCTGATCAAACGAATTCATCAATGATTCTACAACGCAACAATTTGAAGACGAAGACTGAGATGCAGAGGAAGGAAGTGTACGTATCAAAGCTAGAGCATTTTCCAGGCAATCAAACAGACATAAAACTATTGATAATAATTAGACCGATAAGCGTTTCATCGTTTTTTTTGAAATAGAAAGTTTTTTGAAAGTTTATTTTTAAAAATATCAATGGAAAAAAATAATTCAAAGAATTACACACCGATTGCACCAAGATGATTCCAGCATTTTCCAGTTGAAGGAGGCTTCGGAGGAGGAGGACGGCCGCCAGGTGGCTCTGGAAGACCTTTTGCTTGCCGATCCGCAACTTCTAAATTATATCTGATGGGTTAATCATTGCAAGTTTATTCACAGGAAATAAGAAAAAAAAGAGAAATACAAAATTGAAACAATGTGTATTTTTTTAAAAAAAAATTATTCAAGAATTAAAATATCTAAACACACTTCTTTCGAGATGTCTCTTCAATATTCGTTAGCATTGCGTCAAATCTCTGCAATTGGTTAGAAATTAACAACTGCGTTCTTTTCAGGCCAACCGCAGCAGTTTCCACATTTCTCGGAGAAAGCGCTTCTTCCATCAGTGCTACCAGTGTTGACACTTCATTCACATGCTTTGGCATCAACTTTTGAGGAAAGGCATCCTTTGAATTTGCATCGCTTTGCGAAGAAGAACTCGATGAAACAGCAGAAAGCGGAGACGACGAAATCCCACCAAATTTTATTGGGGACATTGTCAGACCAAGATTCGCTGGCTTTAATGGAGTGTTTTGTCTTGCAATACAGTTTTGATTGGACGAAGGAGATGCTGTTGAATTTACTGCTTCCTTTTTCATTTGGCGAACAGAAGTCGTGTGATGATGTAATCTTCTTGTCAACACGAGCAAAAACTCTGCATTTGCTTGATCACAAGGAGTTGAAATTCTAAGTGTTTGAATGCACCGAGATCGTCTTTTTATTCCAGGGAGTGGAGTCTCAGTCACAACAACCATCCGAACAACAGGCGGATCTGGAGGCTCGATATGCTCGTCTCCTTTTGTCTTTCCAACAAGTTGTTCGAATTCCTTTACTCTGCGCATCACATACTCGCGCTCTGTTTGATGATCTGTTCTCTCGTAAAAATAGAACATTGATGTTTCAGCTGCTTGCGATGATAGAGGTTGCGTTGCTAAATCCCACATTTTTGGCTGAGGAGACAGATGAGAACGGGAAGTTGATGAAGTTGAGCTTCCCATTCGAGAATATGATGCATCTAACGGACAGGCAATGAACTCTGAGCACGAAAAAGCTGGAAAGCATATTTTATTACGCATATAGTATTTTCAACACACACAAAAAAATGCAAGTGCTTAAAACAAAAATTTAAGGCTCAAACCTTGTACCAGCCTGATCGCAGCCCCAGGAAAAGTTCGTGGCAACTCGTCTGATGGGAAAAACACCGCAACACCCGGATGCCACACGGCTAGCTTCCTTCTGAATGAGTCCAATGTATCGTCTGGTTCTCCTATGTATATGAACCGCTCAGACTGTTCTTGAGGTCCGTATTTTTCTCCACAGAACTGAACCATAAAGAAAGTCTGCGGAGGAAGCGTGGTAACAGAGTCGTTCGAAAGGCCTGTAACTTGTAATGCTCTGTTTGTCAATGCGCTCAAAAGAGGTTGAATGACATTGGTTGGAATGTTCTTTGTAATTGTGAAGCACGAAGAGAGAAGCCATTGACTCCTGCATTTAATACATCATTCAAAAGAAATATTTATTAATGTAGAGCACCCAGCAAGAAACAAGAAGGAAACATTTATGTATAAGCACAATTAAGAACATTTAACAAAAATGAAATGAAATAGAAAAAAGCAAACCTATTCCAAAGACCAGCTTCGCAGAATAATTCAGATGCTGCAACAAGAAGCTTCACCAACTCAAAATATGTAAGTCCATTTCCAGGAGGCGTCATTTCATTTGCAGGAGAGAAAGGAACGATCCCTTCCATTTCTGAGATGTTAGAAATTGGAGAAGTTGGTGAGGATAACATTGGCAAAGTATGAGGAGAGGAAGAATCTTCAAAGTGCATTGCTGTCTGAAACGGAATCAATGGGTCCGTATCGACCGACCCCAGAAGCTCTGGAGGTAGAACAAGAACCGTGTAACCTTTTCTCTCAAGCGTCTTTGCCCAACTCATAGCATCAGATGATTTTTCGAACCAACCATCCCTCCAATCAGCTTCGCAATTCTCTTCCCACATCCACATAGTTGTTTGCTTTTCACTGTCACTTTGCTCTTTGTGCATCACAAGCTGTGCCTCATCATTTGACAACGCTGAATTATAAGCTGATAATAACGAAAAAGGTGAATTCGGATGAATGTCTGATGATTTTGTCCATCTTCCAAAACGTTGAATTAAATCAATCCTTTTCAGCATAGTAAAAGCAGCCTCTTTGACACGCTTTTTTTTCCGATAAAAGTAAAGCAAAGCTGACGAATACGGAACGCATCTACGATCTTTGATGTGCGTAGCATAGACAATGAGAGTCCAGATGGCTTCGACGATACTGTCTTCGTTTGTGGTGAGCATATTTTCTGCAGATGGCTGTGAAAGAAGTGTTGCAAAGCTTTGTGAAACAGTTTCAAATGAGCGATTGATTTCAAAGCACTCATTCAGAAACGAGGAATCTCCGATGAGAGAAAAGGGAAGCAAAGGCAAAGGCTGCGTTTGCAAACATCCATTTCCATTATCAACTATTTCTTCAAAAGTTTTATCTGATGACTTTTTCCGACTCATTCTCGAACTGTGCGCCGATTGTAATTTTTCTGAATGAGGTGAAGAAAACAATGGCTGGCCTTCATCATCTGCTTGAATTGCATCATCGTTGTATTCCCCTTCTTCTCCATTTCCATCAGTGTCGATGCTGTCATACTCATCATCTTCTGTGTCTGATTTCGTCAGAGTGTAATCACTTGCATCATTGCCATCTTCATCTTCATCACTGCCAGAGACATCAATATACAAATCACCATAATCCGTTTGACTGTCCTGTTCAGTAGATGAAGTACTTTGTTCACTTGAATTATCATCAGTCGAAGAACTTTCGCTACCCTCTTCAAAGCCAGATGTTTTTAATGTCATTATTGTATTTCTCCGCAAACCGAACGGCTTCTCTGCCTGCTCTTCATTCAAAAGAGGAGCTGGTGCAATTTCTGCAAATCCCATTAATTCACCTTCAGCATCAGAATCAAAATCGCCTTGCTGATCATCCAAATCAGCCACGTTCTCTTTCGCCTTTGAACTCCAATGAGAATTCTTCGATGGAGTTCTGCTGTGCCTTGCAGTTCCAGTATCTGTTCTAATCCCAGATCGTTTTGCTCTTGTTATCCATTTATTTCTTGGATGATTTGCGCACATTATGTTTTTGTTACTTTGTGACTGCTGCTGGGCGTATCCTCGCTGCAACTCAGGAATAACCGAAAGATAAGCAGACAAGTGAACGAGAACTCTGGAAATTGTGCGTGTCATTTCTCGCAGCGCTGCCACACCGCTTGTCATTGCAACGTGCGAAGCAAGCGAAAACAGATCTCTTTCAGAACGTAGACAGCTACCAAAGCTGCGATGCTCCACAAGAAGTGCAATACAAAGACACTCAGATAGTCGTTCAGTGTGGCGCTTGTCTGTTTCGTGAATCAAAAGTTGGAGCAAAGGTGATACTACAAGGCGTGCAGCAGCTGTTGTGGCTGGAGCTGTGTTTAGGATTATTATCTTCAGAAAGCGTATGGCTTGCACTTGAATTAAACTGTCGTTCTCAGCAACAAGCAGAGCACGAATGAATGGCGTGGATCCTTGCGAAGAAAAAGAGGAAGGGAATTGCGCAGAATTCGATGTGAGACGACCAGCAGAAGTGGAAGAATGAGGTGGCTGAAGTGTCGATTGCTTTGAATGATGAGATCCAGGAAGAAAAGATGAATTCTGCAAAGTACTCGAAGACGGTTGCGCATCTGAGGACATAACAAATGTTGGCACAAGAGTTGTGTCGAATTCTTCTTCTTTTTTGTCTTCCTTAGCTGAGAGTTGTTGCGTTCTCGATGAAATGAAGCGACTGTTGCTTATACTTCGCCCTCCTCTCTGAACTGTTTTTCCCTTCTGTTGATTAGCTGAAGAAGCAGCAGTTGAAGAAGACGATGCAGAATAAGAAGAAGTTGTAAGAGAGGAACTGTTGTATTTCCCTTGTTTTGGTGAAGAAGTCTCTGAAATTGATGCACTAGCAATGACTCCAGACATCGATGATGAGTGGTTCGAGTGCTGAGATTGCTTGACGCTCAATGGTTTTGAAGGAGACAATGCTTCCTTTTGCCCGTGGATCATCAATGCGCTCACAGCCAGTGAAGTTGCCGAAGCCCAAAGAGTGTTGAACTTCTCGGCATTGCGAAACACATCGCCAATCAGAGTTGTCAGCTGACACGATGTGTCAAGAAGGCTTTTCACAATGCGGAGTGTCAAGCTGCGTGATTGGCGCCAAAGTGAATGGGAATGTACAACAATAAGACGGAATGTGTCGAATATTTGTGTGACAAGATGCACAAGACGATCAGTGGTGGGTGCAAAAGTGCGAAGAATACTTGCAAATATCGAAATATCTGAGCAAATTCCAGTGAAGAAGCTGCCCAGACATAAAAGAGAGGGAAAAGGAACCAAAGACGGGCTGTCACGAAAGAGGCGAAGAACGAAGTTGATTAGAGTAAACAGCCAGCACCCAATCCGATGAATGAACGACTGCTGCATCCCACGAGACAGAAGAAGTCCCTGGTTGTGCATAATCAATGGAGGATATGAAGCAAACAAAGAGAACAGCAGCTGCTGCACATCGAACGATCGCAGTGCTGATATAGAGTATTCGTTAAACGCACGCCTAATTAGCAAGCATGTTGCTGGGAACACACTTGTCTGTACAACTGTATGTTTGAGAGGCGTCTGGCTCTGCTGAAATACAAGAGACGCAAAACGAGCACCAGGTGCGATTAGGCAACTGTGCTGGGAACATATGCCAATGATCCAAGCGATTGAAAGCTTAAAACGCTTTCTGTGGAAATGTACAGACTCAGCAGCAGGATACAACACAGTCAGCGAATGAATTATCGACTGTAAAAGCATCCGTCCATCAGCACAACGGTAAAGCCAGTCTGTTGCAAGAGCGCGACAAAGAGCCGAGAGGAAGCGGAGTGAAAGAAGGATCCATGGATTGGGAAGTGCAGATGAAGTGGATTGAGGAGAAGTGGAAACAGCTGAGCGAAGTGGTGATGAGTGCTGAAGCGAAAGAGGAGGAACAGAGCGAACACCAAGACGAACATTTTGGAGGAAAGGCGATGAAGAAGGATCTGGAGATGAAGAAGACGATGAAGTGTAGGAAAACAGGTGGCGGTGTTGAGCAAGGACAGAAGATGAGGTGTGCGTGAGTGATGAAGTGAGAGAGACATTTCGTGCATGTTGTGCATCGAGTGTCACGCGCTGAGTCTCCTTTAGTGATTGAGGTGCCTTTTCGCTTTGTCTGAAGTGGAGGGCAGCCGCTGACAAACAAATTGAAACAATGCCTGCACTTGCTGGCACGTAAAGCAATGCAAGTTCACTCATGTTTGAGCAGCCATCTTCGATATCTGCAATGCATTTCTCTACCAATCCTTCAACAAACACTGCTGGAAGAGAGGCAAGTGAATGTCTAAAGGGAATTGAGAAGACAGGATCGATGTAGCATTCGAAGTGGATGTTGAAGAGTGCAGCAAGAAGCAACAAAAAGCAGTCGCGAATGGTTCTGCCGCTCTCGTCGCACAATTCGAGAAGCAAAGAAGGATTATGAAGTGTTTCGTTGTGAATTGATAGCATTCTATTGATCAGCTCAGCAGAGAAGCAGTACAACTGCCTCCTGAGAGATGGCTCAAATGAATGAGAGATGATGTAGTTGAGTGAAGGCATAAGCCGATCGAGAGGGCAATCTGCTGAGATGAAATCTTTAAGAACAGCATCTGTGAAGATTTCAGAGCTGACACATCGGAATGAAATCGGAAGAGAAACATCAGAGAATGGCAGTGAAGATCGATCAGAAACAGGCGAACGGGAAAGATAAGACGGAAGTGCTGAAGAAGTGCTGATATCAAATTCTGAACTTGACACTGAAGAAGACGGAAGTATTTTGTACTTATTTAGCTGAACAAGTTTTGATGGGAATGACTTTGATTCATCATCAGCATTTTCGCCATGTTTGCATATTGCTTTATTATTCAATATGATTTCATTAGTCGAATCAGTTTGCCTCTGAAGAGAAAAAATAGAGTGTGCAATTTCTGATTCAATTGAATTGCTATTGCTCTGTTCAATAAGAGTTAAAACAGAAATGTTTTCTTCAGATTTTGCTGAATTTGATTCAAATTCCACAGAAAATGGAAAAGCATCTGATTCGAAACATGCTTTCGTATGATTCTTAAGTTTGTCTTTTAGCAATCTTTCACATGAAGGTGTGAGGTCTTTCCTCATTCCACTCAATTGAACCTCTTTCAGTGCCATAATAGAAGATGGAGAAGTTTCTGTAAAAGCCGGAGAGTTGAGATTTTGGCCAGAAGAAGAAGAAGAGGATAATTGGGGAGATTTTTGTCGAATGCTTGCCTGTTTTGTTTGAGAGAAAGAGAGAGATTCTGGAGGATTAATGAAAGAAGGTATGCTTTGGTGCATTGGAGGTGGCGGAGGGCCAGGATAGATCAGAAGTTTGTAGTTACCATCAGGTCTAAGCAGCTGAGGTTGAGAGTGGAGAATGAAAAATGAATGAGCAAACGCTCTCGAAGGAGAAGGAATGCTTCGATCCGAAGAGCCCAAAGAAGAACCTCCAGCCGGAGAAGTGTTGGAGAAGGGACAGTGAGAAGGAAGATGCGAATGAAAGCAGAAGAGGATGTGTATGCTATTGTCGTGAAGAGTGGAAGAGGAAAGTGAGATGCGCCTAATTTGTGCAGAAAGATCAGAAATAGCAGATGAAATGCAGACAAATGAAGATGATTCGTGAGCTAAGTCCATCGAAGGCTCAGATGTTGACTCAAAAAGAAGAGAGTGGGTTGAAGAAGAAAAAAGATTAGTACCTGATCGTAATGCGTCACGTGCAGAAATCTCTTCAAAAGTTGAAGATTCAAATGGAGAAGAAGAAGAAGCCGTCGAAGAAGAAGATGATGTGGATGAAGACGAAGATTGAGAGGATGAAAAATGTTCAGCTGGTGTTAAAAGAGGTGAATGATGAAAAGATGACGGAGAAAGGAGCGAAGCTTCAGGAGAAATAGGAGCAGAAGATGAGGAAGAATTTGGAGAAGTTCCAACAACATTCGAACTGGGGGTCTTATTTGAAGCTGAAGAAACAACAGAATGTGCCATAAGGTGTGACTCAGCACCTGTGGAAAAGCATTGGTGGCTACACACAACCACCGAAGAAGAGCCTGAAAGTGGCACTCCATCTTCACTCACAACATGCATGCAAACAACAAACGGTTCTGAAAAACGAGATTTTATGTCAGAAGACCCAAGACGCTGAAAGCTTTCATTTCCTTTTTTCGAGTCGTCATTCTTTGAACCTGCTGAATAACAGTTTAACGAGGCGAATATTGACTGCTTCAGTGCTCGAGAATCGACAGATACACAAACATCATTTCGCGTAGAGAGACCAGGAATTGTGTGAGAAACAGATGCAGTGGCGAAGTCAAGAGACGATAGTACAACAGGACCTGCTATGTGCAATTGAGAAAGAGGTGCAATTAACGATGTCTGCTGATGAGTGTGAAGTTGAGGCACAGCACCGTGTTGCCTCATCGAAGTACCAAGTTGGCGTTGGGTAGAAAGGCGAGGCTGAGCAACAAAAGATAGTGACTGTTGAAGTGTAGGCGTTTGCAATGGAAGTGAAGGCAAAGCCCATGGAGGAATGAATGGTGAACTGTCATGTGGCTTAGCTTGCGGCTGAGCTGTTGTCGGAACAAGTGAACGAGAAATAATTGAAGGAAAAGAAGAAGATTGCAGAATAGGAATAGGAATTTTCCTGTGAATGGAAAAAATCAATGGCAGGAAGTCCAAGCACTCTGGTATGGCGTTGAGAGTCATAGACGATGGCAAAGGCTGGCACGAACCATCAGCTAAAGAAGATGAAGATGAGTGCTGTGTAGGGATTTGCGATTCCATACGAGAAAGAGGAGTCGCGTTGAAAAATGGAGGTACTGCTTTATGAGGCTGAGAAAGCGAACGCTGCTTTTTCAGTTGAGGGCGAGGTGCAATTGGAACAGTTGTAGCAGCAGACGAAAGTGTTGCATGAGCCTTCACTGATTCAAACCCTCTATCTGTTGTTGATTTCAAGCGATGAGAAGAGTTCTGTTGCGGTTGCTGTCTTGCTTCGTTTGATGAGTTGTTGCGATTCAATTGTGTTGTAAATCCACAAAACACTGGACATGTAATTCTGTGTGATTCACCAACACACGTTGGAAATGGAGTTTGAATGTATTGTGGCATAAAGTACTTCCACTTAGTGCTATCATGAAAAGGAAACAAGCTCGGGGTTAATGGAAGTTGATGAATCTTTGGAGGGCCTTGGCATCTTGAATGATCCTCATCCATTCCAATTACTACAAAAGGAAAACTCCCCACAGCAAGTGGACAATCACATTCCAAAGAAGACGATTTAAAAGATACAACGATGCAAAGTGTTTTTTGCTCCATTTCTTTTAAAATTTCATCTTCATTTTTGAATTTGGAATTTGAAATATCAACAGAAAACTGTTCCAACATAAGTTCAATAAAAATTAAAGTTCGAGGTTGTGAATGACCCATTCCTTTTTTTAAAGAATATGTTATAACATTTGATATCGGACTGTTGTTATGCCAGATTGAAACAGAAACAGATAATTTTGAAATAAATGGATGCAAAGTCCAAATTGGGGAAGATACATCTGGATCATAGATTTGACAAATTAAACAAGACGTATTATTGCGTGTGAATGAAACAGCTTGTTTTGGATTTTTCTCCAATGAATAGTCCAACCATCGAGGAGGATTATCAAACGTAAATTCCTTGTAATATGTGAGCCATGAATCGTATCCGATTGCTGTATCAGGAGGATTAACTAAATTTTCGAAAATGTCGTCTTCGGGAATCCATGTTCTATCTTCATCTGTTATGAAATCTTGTGGTTTAAATCTGTGTGAGATACTCATTTTTTATAATGGGTTGAAAATACAAAAAAAAAAAAAAAAAAAAAAAAGAATGAGTTAAATGAACAAAAAAAGTGGTTTTTGAATTGTTAATAAAAGTTTTATCCAACCTTTCATCACTTTATATTTTTAATTACAAAGAATCACAACTTTTTTAAAAATATTGAAAAATAATGTTTTTCTCAAAAATGTTAATTAAACCTAAAACAGAAATTTTCATTATTATTATAAAACAATTGAAATTTTTATTCTCTAATCCACAATGCAAAACGTTTATCATCTGCAGTGACAATAGTCCTTCCATCATTTGACCAAGCTGTTCCCAGAATATTTCGTCCCATTCCGTGCTCTCGTGTGGGAAAGAACATAATTTGATTGTCTGTAATATCTCCAATCACCATTCCTCCATTTTTCGACCCTACACACACAAATTTGGGGGTTGGACTGACGCTTCCTTCTGTTGGACTGCAAAGAACAAAAACACAAAAATGTTTGGAATGATTCAATGGAGGAAATTGATCAACCAAAAAAAAGGCTTATTCAAAACAAACCTCCAACAACCAGTTGTATTCTGAGTCGACGGCATAAATGACCCAAACTTCCATTTGCACATCGGAGTGAGCATTCGAAAGTCAGCCACAGATAAAGACCCGTCTCTTGCAACAGACAAGAGATATCTGTCATCAGGAGAGACAGTTAGGCCAGTGATGGTTGAATGCTCGTGGCAGTTCTGAATCTCTCCTGTTGACGATGGAGCACCACGATCCCAAATTTTGATTGCTGAATGATTTCAACGAACACAGACAAACAGAATGAATTATGAATCATTCAAAATCGAATTAGTTCCAGGACAATGATCAACAAAATAGATAAGAATTCAGAAAAAAATAGAAAAAAACAAAGCTCTTATTCTAATTTTCATGAAAATGAACAGCATCTCTCTCTTTCGCTCTCTTCATCAAAATACCTCCTTCGGTGTGCCCTGAATATATTGTGCCATGTCCTGTTGCAGATAGCGCATAGCATCCAGATGGACCATAAAATGAAACTTGTGGCTCAGCCTTGTTGTAATCCCAAATGATAATTCTTTTGTCAGTTGAGCCAGAAACAACGGTTGGATAAGAGCGTATGTTTGGAAAAGCGACAGCAGTAACTGGCTTTGAATGTGAATTGAGAGATGTCTTGTGAGTTAGGCTGGATGACACGATGAGCTGCAAAGCACCAGAATACTCTCCCACAACAAGAAAGCTGTCATCACATGAATATGCCAGTGAAAAAGGAGAAGAGGTGAAAATGGGAATTGTATGAGTGGATTGTCCTAAACGAGAAAGAGAATGAGGCAATAAAATATCACAAGCAGCAAAACAAAATAAAATATCAAAATAAATATGATAAAAAATGATTCACGCAAAACATATGAAGGTTCATAAAAAAATGAACAGAAAGCGCAACACACATATGCGCATTCAAAAAATAAGAAAGAATGAAAAATATTTCTCAATAATTCAAATACCATCAGCAACTCTCCATATTTTAACTGTTTTATCTGAAGAAGCTGTAGCAAAAAGATCTCCAGTGTTTGTCATCCGAATGGAATTGATTGTATCTGAGTGTGCATCCTTTTGCAAACAAAAAAGAAAAACATCAGAAATTCAGTAATTGTTATAAATGTGGTCAAGACATTTGTATTTGTTGATTTCAAAGAAATATCATAATTATCATAATGTAATTCAAATAAAATAATTGAATATCTTCAAAAATTCGATGAAATCAAAATGATCAAACAATCATCTTTTTAAATTTTGGCATAGGCTTTTTATTGAACGTTACTTCCCTATAGTAAAGTGAAAATTTGACAGAAAGTATTTAAAGAAAAGAAAATAAAAAATTGACATATCAAAGAATAAACACATTGCCTTCTCTCCAACAAAAGTTAAAAGCAACACGGAAAGACAATGCAACATTCAAAATTGACTCAAAAAAAGACAAAAAGAGCAAAATTGTTATCAAAAAGCACACTCTCGCCTTTTCATAAATTGTTCCATTGATTTTTCTATTTCTGGATGAGATTCGTGAGCAATCTTCGTTTTGCATAAAAAGAAAAAAATAAATAACAGTATTTATATCCCAAACATGAACACAAAGAAATTATAAATATTTTCGAAACAATATAAAATCAGCTTTACAGCAAAAACATAGCAATAGAAATACAAAAATGCAAATTTGAATTTCATTTTTGATTATAATTTGTGATAACAGTTTGATTCTTTATCAAGCACACCTTCTCAGCTCTTTTTTTTTCCAATAATTTATGCAGTCTTTCAATTTCTTCTTTCATTTCAAATATCTCTCTTTTTTGTTGATGCTCTTTGTCCGTATATTGAGTTACGATTTCATTCATTTTTTGAAATACAAATTCCATCGACTTTCTAGTATCCTAGTTTCAGCAAAGATAGCATTTTGAAAAAGTTATTTTTCGAAAAAAAGAATTGCGTTACAAACCCTTGACTCATTCAGATTTACTTCCAATTCCTTCGTTTCCTTTTCAAGTTTCTCAATCTCCGCCACTTTTTTATTTATTAAATCCTTATCTGCTATTATTCTACAAAAAAAAAAAAAAAAAAAAAAAAAAAAAACACTTATGATAAATATATAAATACTTTTGTTTTATACTTGTTAATGCATTCTTCTTTTTTTTGCACATCGTATTTGCGTAAATTGCGCAAAATTTCAATTTGCTGCTTTGTTTCTTCAATTTTCTCTTTTGATTGTTGGAAATCAGACTTCAATTTGTTCAATAATTCTAATTGTTTGTTTCTCTTATTTTTTAAAGCGAAGTATCCATTTCTAAGAAAAATAAAATTATTAATCTCAAATAATAGAATCCAAACGGTCCATCTTCTATTTTACTCAACTGCGAAAATAATTCACAATTTTCTGAATGAAGCAGCCTTGCATGCGTTTCAGTTTCTATAAGTCTTCGAATTGAATCTGTAATTTTTGTCGGCTTTTCATTTTTTATCACTTTTTGGTATTATAAATATGAAACAAATTTATTCCAATCAAATTTTCAAACTGTCATCTTTATCTGGGAGATTGTGTGCTCTTTGTATTTCATTTCTGAGTAGTAAGCGCCATTGAAGTGAGTTAAGCCAATGAGGCTTGAGCATTTATTATTTTGAAATTTTAATTATGGTGTTTTCAAATTGATAGAAAAATTCGTTTCATTACCCCACAATACATATATTCATCGTTATGCTAATCAAGAAAAATAATAATGCAATTAATTGCCGAAGAGATTATGCCCTTACATTTTCAGAAGCAATAAAGATCATTGAACAATCTGAAGGAATAATCTGAGAATGAGAAGGATTGAAAGATTCCGAAGAAGGTGAGGAAGATGAAGACATTTGAGAATGAGAAGGATCAGCAACGGATAAAATCAGTTGAGTTCCCGGCTGTATCAGAAGTGCAGTTCCCTCTTCAGCGAAAAGCTTCATCAACGGATTGAACTTTCTCGGATTCTCTTTCTCTTTTTCATCTTCTTTCTTTGTATGTTCTTGCTTGATTTCTTCGTCATGTGAAGTCTCCTGGCTTTTTGATGACTTTGAGACATGCACAGCTTCGATCATACACGGTCTACCTAAAACAAGGAGGATACGAGGAACATTCATCATTGGAATAATGACAGGAGATGAAGAAGTATTGCTTGCAGAGACACAAGCCCTTTGTAGGCAAAAATCAGATATCGAGGGAATGAAAAACGTTGTGACGGATCCATCAGGTGAAGATGTTGGAAGTTGAGGGATCATCTTATTTGAAATATCAGAAAACAATCGAAATTTTTATTTCATCACGTTTTCATCCAAATTTAATTTTTTAAAAAAAAGATTCATTAAGATTTTTAATTAAATGGTCACACTTTCATTTGCTCAACTCCGCAATCGTCTAACATTGATGAAAGAATAACTGGATCACAGTGCTTTGGAGTCAGCCCTGCACGAACAACATTATCTGATGTTGCCATAATTTCAACACAGTCGCCGCTAAGATAAGCATGAGGAACATTTGCCGAAAGAAATATCGCATCACATGGAGAAAGTTTCCTATGGCAAAGGAAGAATGCAGCCAAAACGGGACCTGTATCCGTTGGAGAAGAAGTTGCACTACACAAAGAAACAAAAAGTTGAAGGGACATTGTCACATTTGGACTTATTGTTGTTTTGTCTTTTGCTTCCACGAGGATTTGCTGTGCTTTGTCAACAAGTTGTTTCATGCTCACCACAAACTTCGCTTTGATCTCATCGGATGATGCAGTCAACATACGACAAGCTTCTCTCGAAAGTGAATATTCATCTCCTCCTTTGGCTAATATGTCCTCTGAACAAAATCCAATTGTTTTCATTAACTCCTGAAGTTGTTGTCAATGATGTCAAATTCAAGTGATAATATGTTATAATATAAACAGCGTTTATGATTAGAAAAACAAACAAACAAAAAAAAAGAGAAATTGCAGACAGATAATGATTCAAAACTCGATAAGCGTTCGATTGCAATGGAATTTATCTCAAGGCCTGCCAAAGCTGAAAAAGGTGTCAAAGCAAATGTTAATTCTGGCTTGTGATTGTCATCTGGAAAATGTTGGGGTTGCTCTCTTTGAAATATCAATTTAAAACATTTGAAATAAGAAAAGACAAAAATCAGACTTGTGAAGTTTAACAGCAAGTTGTTTGTTTGGATGCGCTTGAATTGACAGTGGCTGGGCAACAGACAAAACCTTCAATAAAAACGGAAGTTGTCCAGTCAATTCTTGACTTCCTGACACTTTATTCCATGTTGGATTTTCTTTCAAAAAGTTAATTAAATCAATCTTATCTCCTGCATCATTCAAATGAACTGTAGCACATCCATCTTTGTGCGTACCAAGCCACATTTCAGCATAAGGTTTTTGCTCAATAACTCTTTGAAAAGAACAAAATCATTTACCAAAAATATTATCTTTATTTTAGAAAATTTAATGCGTTGCTCAAACCCCTTTGATAGTAAGGCCACTTTGGAGTCAGTGCCAACAACTCCCCAAGCATAGTTTTTTATTGCTGGCGATAATTTCAACATAAGAAAAAAAATTATGCCAATAATTCTTTTGGTGAATTTAATGAGACTTAATAAACACAGATGTTCCTTTCTAACAACATGTTTTCAATTTGGAATGAAAAACAAATATAGATTAATTTGGGAAAAGATCTAAATTGTGAATAAAAAATCTCCAAATTTGAAGATTAATGCCAAAACAAGCAGATAAAAAGAACAAAAACCATCCCAAGAAGACAGATGCTCCTAGAGTACGTCCACCATTGCATTTGAAGAAGAAGAAGAAAACAAAGAGTTATTTGTCCACTATTCTCATCTCTGCTGCTGTAATTGGTGGATTAATTGTTTTTCCTACATTGTCAAAAAAATATAATAGTAAAAAGGATGATGATTTAGATGATTTTGTTCCTCAGGGACCATCTAGAAATGGAGACGACATATTTCAAAAAGCCATGAACAATATGCAATCTGGAAACAATTTTGATTTATACTTCGATGGAAAACAATTGGCAAGAGTGGAACGCAATTCATCTCGATCTTTATTTGTCCAATTTCAAAGCAATTTTGCTGCAGATGATCTTAATTCAGCGTATGTTTTTGCCAAAATAATGGAAAGAGAACTTCATGGCGAACTTCCAGTGGATGAAATTATCGCAGATGTTAAAATGCAAATGAAATCAAAACAAAAACGTAATGAAAATCTCTGTCGTTACTTTTCAAGTTATCCAAAATCGGAAGTAATTCGAGATTATGATGGAGTTCTTCCACTGAATGCGATGACCGAGTTATCTTTTGACAATCAAAAGCTAAAAGAGCAACAAGATAAAGTTGATGCGTTGATTCACACACTTATAAATGAAGACCATAACGAAAGAAATCGATTGAGGAGCCCACTTAAAGACATGCAGAAAAGCATATTGCCTCACCGTAGTTCGCTCGGAGGAGATATAAAAAATTTATTAAACACGAATGAGATCAACGAAATGGAGAAACAGCAGAGAGAATGGACAAAGATAAACATGAAGGAGTTTGTGGAGATGACTCTGATCCCAACACCAGAAAATGCTGGGTTCACAAAATGGGCACAATGGCGCGACAGACGAAATGGAAAGGAAATCGAAGTGGACGACGAGTTCCACTTGCGTTTTGTGCATTTTGATGACGAAGATAACATGCTGAATGCAACTGAAGAACTTGACGGGATTGTCGGGCTTCCGCGCTTCGGGAAGAAAGAGCCATCGGAGATGCAGCGCTGGCTGGTGGCGCAGACTGCAGTGGAGATGAGCACGACGATGGCGATGATTGGGCCACTGGAGGGCAGCACGAAGGAACTGGTGACGCAGTGGCTGATGAAGCTGGGAAGCAGCAAAAACACGACACAGAGACGATTTTCTGCGAGCCAGATGGAACTGTTGATTGAGTCCGCTGTTTCAAAGGAGGCAGAAATAGCAGAGAAGGAAAGAGAAAGAAGGTTTGAAGAGATGCTCAGCAGGCAGGACGACTATGATGCTCGCTGGAAAACACTGAGAGAAAAGGAAATTGACGCGGAAAAGACGAAAGAGAAAAAAGAATACAAAACGAATAACAAAAAAGAAATGGAAGAAGAAGAAATCGACGAAGACATATCCATGAAAGGAAACGACGAAGATGAACAACAAGAAGAAAATAAATTAAATAGAACAGTTGAGCAGTTCACAAATGCTGAACTGGATGTCGAAGAAAACATTACACCCGAAATAATCTCAGAGCGAAACAAGCGAGTGATGACAGCTGAAGAAAGAGCAAAGGAAGATTTGATTCAAACAGAGCGACGAAAAACAGAGCTTCTGCAGAGACACCGTCTGTTGATGCTATTGGAGCCACGATTTGTGGTGGATGAGCTGATTGATTGCTACAATGCAATTGTGATGGCTGTTAATGAAGTGTCAGTAAGATCCGTGGAAGTTGAAGAAGAAACAGATAAAACTTGGGAGGAATGGAAGGCAAAAGAAAGAAAAAGAGACAACGGAATACCGCCATCACCAGAAAAGATATCGAAACTTCTGTTTAAAAAGGCTGTGAGAGACGGAAAGATAAGTGAGCCTTTGCCAGAGAAGCAGGAGTTTAATGCTGAAAGCAAAACAAAAGAATTGACTGAACAACAAACAGAATCGACAGAACAGATGATGAGTAATGCGAATCATCAAAAACATGAGCAAGATGCTGAAAAAGGAAAAGACGACGAATTAAAGGAGGAAACATTTGTTGATGAAGAAGAGCTCAAAGCGACTGAGAAAGAAAAGAAAGAGAAAGAGAAAGAAGAAGACGAAGAATTGTTCAGCCAGTTTATGGTAGATGCACCAAATGCAGAGGATCCTTCCATTGACTCTATTTTGATTCACGAGCCATATCCAAAGGAAGAGCCAAAGGGACTGAATAGAGTATTGACCAAATCGTTTATGATTGATGTGCACAATGTTCTGACTCGTACATCGCTGTTTGCAAATGAATATGATCCAGCAAGCAACGAGTCAGGAATATTCAAAGTGGATCGTGGTAGATGGAAATCCAGCTGCAATGACGTCTTTGTAGATTTTGACGAAGTTCTGAAAGAAGAGAAAGGCCACCCGAGTTTACAAAACAGTGAAAAGATGCTGAAACTGAAGAGGAGCTGCCCTCCTCAGAATGTGGACGAAGCAGTTGGAACTCTTTTGAAAGAAACAAGGAAAATGCTGCATGCTCTAAAATCTGGAAGCGATTCTTCGCTTTCTGCATCAGCTGTTGCAGCGTGGTTTGTTGATCGTTTTCTGCTCATCCGCCCCTTCCATACGCACAACGAAGCAGTGTGCCAAGTGATTGTCTCTGCCATTTTGATGCATTGTGGACTTCTTCCATTTTCTCCCAGCGATCCTTCACTTCCACTCTATTCAAACACAACATGCCCCACCATTTCATTTCACCTAAATCGTGCTTTGCTTGCAGCTGATACTACTCATTCCCTTCTGCCTCTCTGCTCACTTATAATGGTGTGCCAGCAAAGACTTGCTGTCTCTGCTCTTTCTGCAGAAGATTCTCCACTAATGCTTGCATCTGCTCCAGTTCGAAAATTTGAGTTTTCAGATGAAGAAAAGTCACTAATAAAGGAAATGCAACAATACAGAGATCAAATGCAGTCAATTGCAGCAAATGAAATCGATTCATTTTTATTACGTCACAATAGCATCGAAAGGAATGAAGAATGCTTTTATTCAAAGGAATTCGACGAAATACAAATTGACTCAAAAACAGGGAAACATGTGGAATTAGCTGAACAACTAAAGAAAAGCCAATTTCCGTCTCCATTTTACAAGACCCATTCTTCCAATGAAGAAAATGCAAAGAAAAACAATCAAACATTTGAAGAAGATTCAATCGGATGGAGTTACGCTGCTGTTCATTGCAAGTTTAATTCAGATAACAATATGAAGTCAAATTCTAGTTCTTTGTCTTCAAGCCAAAATGTTTCGTATTCTCTTGTATTCCAAACAAATCTTCCAATGCCACTTTTAAAACAAAGATGCTTAATAGCACGGGCTTCTATTTGTTCTGAAGGGAATCCGAGCAAACTACGTGAGATTTCAAACCCTTTTGTTTACAGACATTCATCAAAAGAAAATGAAATGAGCAATCAAATAGAAAAATACAAAAAATGGATTAAAAATGCGTTTGCTGATGTCTTTGGAGAGTAATTTTATTTTCATTTCCAATATATTTTTTATGAAATTCATTTGATTACAAATGTTTTTATGTTTGAAATGAACGCAGATTATTGAGATGAAGTAAGGGTTTAAAGTTTTTTTTTATAATTTCAATTTTTGCTACGTTTCAAGGAGATATTTATTCAAACAAAATTTGATAGAGATCAATTTATTTATTGTAATGTTCTCTTTAAATGAAAATAAAAATTTAGAACCGTCAATGTCCCGTTATGATGAAGAAGTATTATGACTTTCATAAAATTTTAATTAAAGCGTTTTTGATGTATTTAATACGAAACGAGAATGTAAAGAAAAAGTTTCAAGGGAAATCTATATCTCAAAGTACCCAAGACCTTGACCAAGAAAAAAGAACACAATATGAAACAGAACATGCTCTTTTGCGTCAGAAAATTCGAGTATGCGAAGTTTATGTTTTTGTTGGATTTTAAGTTTTCTATTTTAATCATAGGAAAATCAACTTCTTCGAAAAGAAAGAAAAGATGCACAATTTCAACAGTATTTTAATGACTTAATTAATGAGCGCTCTTCGTTTATTCCACACGTAATTCGTTGTGTTGGAGGAAAAGATTTGACAACGGTGCAGCGAGAATCAGTTTACGTTATTTTATTTGTTTTTATTAAAGTTTTTAAATTAATTTTTTTTTATAAAAACAGTCTCTTCTGCAGGAGTGGGAATCACAAGTTTTTCAACGGACAACAAGCAACATTGAAAAGGCCATCGAAAAGAACATTTCGGATCTGAAACGTAAAAAAAGAGAAGCATATGAAAATTTTTTAATTTCTTCTACAACCCTTCGCGGAAGCAGTCAATTTGACAGATCTTCATCTGCTCTTTCCAACACATCATTTGGTCGTTCAGATTTAACTGATTCAGAAAAAAGAAGAAGTCCTACCGCAGCGAGCATGATGTCATATTCTCTGTCCCCATTTTCTTCCACACCTGCTCCTTCCTCATCGACTTTTCATGTTAGATGCCGTTCTCCAATCACAACTTCTGTAACTCGGGCAACCGCAGCGAGACCTTTGGATCCTCTTTCGATAGAAGCAGATGAATGCAGAGAACTTTCTGAGCAGCTGTTTTCTAAAAAACAGGAGCCATTTCGTTTGTCTTATCCTCTCGTTAACCCAAAAACACCAGGTGCTTCTTCACGAATCAAAAAAAAGACAGATTCAAGTTCCTCACCGTTGGTCTTCAAAGGCTCAACAGATGCTCGACCAACACTCATCAATTTTGATGACAGTAGAAAAAGTTCGAGTTCTTTACAATCAACAGACGATTCACATTTTGTAACTGGTTCTGAACCAGGCGTTTCATCATCATCTTCTAGTCATTCTCGTTCTGCATCGCTTTCTTCTCAAGCAATACTCGGAAAGACAACTTCCTCTTCTTCAGAATCAGCTTTTTCAGCATCAGCATCAATGCCAATCCACCGAATGCATTCAAAATATATTCCTGTTTCTCCTTCATCCCCTCTCTTCTCTGCCATCCCATCTACTGTCCCTGGCCTTCGTCGCTCGTTTGTTCTTCCCCCATTGATTGCATTGCCAACAAACGAAGAAACGCTTGTCAGACAGAGACAGAAACAGCGAAAAATTGCAAGAGAAAGCAAAAAATGGAGCGCTGCAAGTAATCAGGTTGCGGCTGAAGAGAAACTAGAAAATAATCAACATGACGAAACGGTGGGAGCGTTTGAAAGAAAGAAAGAAGATGATTTTAAGCCAATTAGGATGGAAGACGAATGGGAAAAGGAATTTTTCAAATCTCGCAGCGCAGACCACATTCAAAAGAAACGACAGAATCAAAATGTGTCTTCACTTTCACTGGATAAGTCAGCTCTTCTTTCTTCACCAGCTGCACTTTCCAGAACAGTGAAAAGCCAATCATCAATGAGCAGATCATTCGAGCAAGTGCAGAGATCAGCTTCTCCTGTACTGTCGCTTCCTCTGAATGCTGCGAAGGAGACTTCAGTGCGCGTACCAGAGACTTCCCAGTATGGTTCATCACCAATTCCTTCAACAACACTCGTGTCAACAGCTGCTCTTGTACTTACACCTTCACAAATCCGCTCGTCTTTTTCATATAAATCCCCATCCTCTCTACGTTCTTCATCAGCTTTTAGTTCAGGCTCTTCTGTTTCTTCCTCATCTACTTTTTCGCATTCAGCAGTTAATGAAACAAGAACTACCTCTTCTGCATTATCTCCCTCACGTTCAAGCTCTCCATTCAGACAAACAATTGACCATCGGCTTTGGGATAAACTTGCGGATACACCATCATTTCGTTCTGATAATCCTCCAATGAGAAGAGGCGCTCAGCCAAAGTTCAACAGGCATGCGAGAGTAGTATTTGAACAATGCATTTCATTATATTTGCATCAATTTTCTTAAATCTTTGGTTTTTCGCAATTCATTCATCTTTGCTATTTCTCTCTTGAATTTTTATGGCTGATCTTTTTTTATTCAGTGATTCATGTGTTCAAAATACACTGGACGAGTTGCACGCTCCTTCAAACATCGAAGCTTCTTCGACTTTCTGGGGGAAGCAAGGGGTGCACACATACGGAGATTTAGCTTGCAGAAAAGATCATCTTGCATCTATTCAACCAGATTGAAGACTAATTTCATAAAAAAAATGAAATTAAGATTATGTAATGTTTGTTTTAATAAAGTTTTTTTTTTTTTTTTGAAAACGTATCAGATTCAAGCTGAAAGAAATTTATATAAAATATAAAAGCGATTGAAATATTATAGTATTAAAAATTTCAATTTTCTGTTGTTTAATGTTTATTTTTGAACTTTTTAATTTTATTTTATTTCGAATTGTTTCGTTTCGTCTGAATTTTTAAAAGTTAATAAAATGGTTAAAACAATTTTTTATTCTGAATATTTCGTTGAAAAAAAATCTTCCTAAAATATTTTAAATGCTGAAATCTTTTTGCGCATCAAAACGCATTGTATTGTTATATTCAAATCGATAGAAATTTCTTTCTTGTCTCAACAGTTAATTATCGCTGTGATAATTAATAATTTGACTGCAATTATGATTGCTTGAAAGAAGATACGTGCTTTTTCATTTGTCAGTTTCATCTATTATTCAAATAAATGTCAGAATAATTTTTATTTCATTGTGTTAGAAATTACTGACGTTTTTAGAAATGACAATTATTCTGAAAATGAGAAATAATTTTTTGCAATTAGATGATGTTGGAGTTTGAGTCAAATAAATACATGTTAAAAATAATCTCAGAAGCAAACGTGAGAAATAATGAAAAAGAGGAGAAAAATTAATGTTACAAAATTCTTTGCATATAATATACTTAAATGTTCACAAAATAATCCACAATATTTGTTGAAAAAGACATATAAAATTTATTGTTAAAAAATTCAAATGTTTCATGAAAGCTGGTGATGATATCTTCATATCCTTCTTCTTCGATCCGATCAAAAACCTCCTTTTTTATTGTCTTCCTTTCCACCTCGTCAATTTCACAATCCTCATCTTCTTCCAATCTTCTGAATTGCCAGTAACAGATTATTGAGCAATTCCATGCAACTACATCTTCTAATGTTGATTGCTGAATTTCTTCCAAAATCAGACCAAAAACACCTCCTTTCGTAAAGCAATCAGTGCTAACAGTTGTAAGAGATGCCATGTCATGAAAAAGAGAAATGCAATTCCTGAATGTTTCTCTTACATTCTCTCTTGCAGACTTGCACACCGTCACAAGGGAATGAATCAGTTCAACACATTCCTCTCTCCAATTTCCGAAATACACAAATAACTCTTTAATTGTCCGGATCCACTTCTCTATCGCAATAACTTCTTTCATTCTTTTCGTCTCTTCAGCTTTCCTTCTCCAATTTGCACGCTTTGACAACTCTTCCAACTCTCTCGCTGCCTCTCGCACAAAATGTAGCTCATTCACGATCACTTCTTCCAAACTTCTTTCAAAGATAAATCTGATTATCAGAAACTGCCAAGCTGATTGATATGCAAATTGCGTCAGATTTCTATGCTCCTGATGATATTTGATTATTTCTTCAATATCTTTCAAAAACAATTCTTTTTCAACATGCTTTTAAAATAAAATAAAAATGAAAACAATAAATTAAAAAAATTATCCAAAAAAGCTCGTACCACGTCAACACTTATTTCACCCAAAGCTAATAACGCCATTTCCACTTCTTTTTGCGTTTCTTCCGTTTCAATTTTGTTCAACGCAACTTTCAACAGGCAAGATACGCATATTGAAGTCATTTCCTTTGACAATTTGCAGTAATAATGACGAAGAAAAAGATAGCTTTCGCAAAGATCGACAAAAAACTTTTCTCTCTCTCTTTCTTTTTTCCGATCTTCCTCAAGGATCAGTTTCTCAAATCTTTTGCCCAGTGAAGAATTATCGAAACTGTAATTCTGAATTTCTTTCATAACTTTACAGTACCCAATGTGCTTCAGAAGCACAAGAGTATTTTCAAGTGACATTTTCTGTTTTTCAATCGTTTCGTTCAGTTCATTGAACAGTTCTGTTGAGAAAAATGAATCATATTCTTTTCTTTCCATTTCTTCCATAACTCCTTTCATTTCTTCAATTACATTCCTCTGCTCAGCTTCTATGCATTTAATTAGTTTATGGAACAAAACTTCAACAAACGTAATAAAAATTAAGCTCAACAAATTTATTTTTATGGAAAGTGAAAATATTCAAACAATAAAACTTTTCTGTCAAGGAAGCATCTCCAAGTTCATCAGCAGATTTACGATCCAATAAGGCTTTCATTCTGTTTGTTAAGGAATGTATTTTGTACATTTGAAATTGTCCCAGAAAAAGCAAAATCATTCAAATTGCAAACATCGTTGATGCAAAACAATATGAAAAATAAACTTCAAACCCAATAACTTTGCGAAATAAAATGAAATTCTAAAGATACTTTTTCAAATCCACGCAATTTGGACAAACAAGGCCAGAAGCACGATAATGTGGCTTTCTGATCGAACCATCAATTATTCAAATTAATATTCGATTTTTTATTTTCCAATTCGTTCCGAAACATAATGCAGATTTCTACTTGCTTTTAGAATTTTCATTTATTTTATCATCGAAAAACAGCTTTGCAGAAGTGAAAATGAAACCAATGAGAAAAGAATTGAATAGTTAGAATTTATCCCCTTCTTGCAAAGCGAACTCAAACTGCAAGCAAGGATTTGTAAAGTTTGAATGCTTG
The DNA here is from genome assembly GCF_001643675.1 of Monocercomonoides exilis. Classification (NCBI taxonomy): domain Eukaryota; phylum Preaxostyla; order Oxymonadida; family Polymastigidae; genus Monocercomonoides; species Monocercomonoides exilis. Next base: position 1,193,358 of record NW_027150573.1, read on the forward strand.
ATATTTTTCAAAGTTAATTATTCTTTTGAGCATGATTTTTTTTTTTTTTTGAATTGTTTGAAAAGGATTGAGGGGCTTTTGAAGATGAAAGAAATGACAATCAGAGAATCAAAAAGCATAAAGTTAGCAAACTCATTTATGCCTCAATATTAAAGAATGTGATTCTAAAAAAAGGTGAATGACTGAAAGTCAAGCTCAAATGCCTCCTCTGTGAAAATGGAGTGAAAAGTTATGAAATGGATTTCTTGAAGATTGCGCGAGAGGATTATCTCCAATAAACAAGCAGCTGTGTTTCATGCTCAGTGGTGCAGCATCCTTCGAAGTTTATTTTTCTTTTCTTTGCGAAATTGCAACATCTTTACCTTCGAAGATTTCTTGCTTGCTGTTGAAAAATAATTGGAAATGAAAAATGGCAAAGACTGTTTTGTTGCTTTGAATAAGCAGGAAACACATCGACATACCGCCTTCTGCTGAAGAAAGCAGTAATACGATTCATACGATTGTATTTATTATTAATCCAGATATTGCTCCATCAGAAAGATGAGTGTGACAAATGCTCCGAGAATTCTTTTGAGCAGGCCCAATCTTTTTTGGGAGCCAAGAAACTCTTCGTTCAGCTTCAATGACATTCAATCAATATAATGGCTCAAGAACACAAAAGAGCACTCTTTCAACAGTTTCGCAATCTTTCATTCTTCAGCTTTCTAAGCCATATTCAAAAGAAAACTTAATTTTTTTCGCGTTATTGAACTGAAGCCACTTCGAACTGTTTGCATCATTACATTCACTGAGCACACATCCATTCACATTTTCTGCAGAAATAGCTGTTGAATTTAAAGAAAAATATCTTCTCCACATTTACCGTTCAAATTCTGAACATACATAAATTGGATTTATTATCTCTGAACTATTCTTCTTTTTCTTCGAACACCCAATAAAAATGCCTTTTGTTTCAGTTCTGCTTTAATTAGATCATCTTTCCAACATCAGCGTTCATCTAATTTGCAATGACTATTCATCCTTTTTGACAGAAAGAAAGAGAGAAATTGGAAGAGAAAATTGAGGCTACACCCGATCAAAGAGAGTAATTATATCAAAGGTTGTGATATACATAGAAAAGCCAACTTCTTTCAAATCGCATATGCATTCATTATTTTTTGTTGTAATAGAACTATTTAAAGCAAAGAGAATTCACTTCTTCTTCAGTTTGTATTTTCAATTTTAGTTATTTTCCAACATCTTCTGATTATCCTTAGTGCTTGTTTCTCCGTCTGAATTAAAAATCTTCATCCCCTTTGACTCCACCACTTATTAAAATACTTTTCTCAACTTCTTGTTGAACAAATGAAAATGGAAAAAAAGATTAGTCACTAACGTTTGGTGTACCATCCAATGAGAAATAATTGATAATTGAGGAAGGGATTTCATACAATTTTCAGTGGATACAATAATTATTATGATTAAAATTTATGTGTATAATAAAAGAATTTCAATTAAAACTATATTGCTCGAAAATTTACAATATATTTTCATTTGTTCAGAAATTAATTTATGGTATTAATTGATCAAAAATTTAAAAACATTGAAGAAGTTATGGGTTCAAATATATTTTAATGTGATTTCAAAATCGAAACAACTATTATGATGAGATCAAAAAGCTCAGAACAAAGACAAAAAAGCTGAAAATTGAAATTTAATAATACTCGTCTTTATTAGGTGAGAGGAAAATGGAGAAAGATTCTCTTGAACCAATGTTTTGATTTATAAACAAAAATTGAAAAAATTTAATCAAAAATATTTCTCAAGTGAAAATCAGGCAAAACCTGAAGATATGGGAACGCCTGGAATAAGTTTATTTCTGTTAATAATGTTTAATTATTTATTATTATGCAATTATAATCTCCAAAAAACGTGCGGAAACTGGTCAAAAATATAATTTTTATTTTTTGAAAAAAGGTCATTTTCAAGTATTTATGGGTTTGATCAAACATTCATCAAATGTCTTTGTTTCACAGAATGTTCACAAAAACACCTATTTGTGAACTCAACGATATATTTTCGGATGAAATGGGTGCTTGGAAATGGTATTTCGGAAATGTGCTGGAAGGAGAAGCTCCAGAATGCAGACATGATAAATGCAAAATGATATTCACATCCGGAGGCAAATATTACAAATATTGGAGATGCGGAAAATGTGGCAAAAAACATTCAGTTTTTAAAAACACATCTTTGGAAAATTCAAAAATACCGCTGAGAAAGTTTTTGATGATTGTTTTGTATTATTACATTGGTATATCAGCCGCACACATTTGCGAACTGCTAGGAATAAGTGAAAACACAATACATTATTGGACGAGTGTTATCAGAGTCAGATGCACATCTATTTGGAACAAAAATCAAGCTGTCATAGGAGGGCCGGGAAGAATTGTGGAGATCGACGAAGCTGTTTGGAGGCGCAGAAAGTATGGGCGAGGGAAAAAGAAGAGACAAATTTGGATATTTGGAGCTGTGGAAAGGAAACCAGAGGGAGGTGCGGGGAAGAACTTCGTGATGATCGTGCCAAATATGAAGGCTGAGACATTGGTTCCAACAATGCGAGACAAAATTCTTCCTGGTACTCGGATTATGAGCGATGAATGGAAGGCTTATGCCAGATTGAAAGATTATGGTTACGCTCATGATACTGTCTGTCACAAGCGAGAATTCAAAAACAAAATTACACATGCATGTACAAACACTGTCGAAGGTCTGTGGATGAATTTACGGAAATTTTTTCCAAGAACTGGATGCAGAGAAAAGTATCTTGGGGACTATTTATCTATGTGGCTGGTCAGAAGAAATTTGCAAATTCAATTTGAGGAATTAATAAAGGAAATCGTCTTCGATTTAACGGAAAAAGAAAACGAATTGGATGAATCTGAAAGTGAAGAAAGTGACTCGACAGAATCAGAGCTAGAATCTGATATATAAGATGAAAATGACATTCTTCAAATGACAGAATTTGAAGAATCAGATTCACTTGGAGCTGGGGACGGTGCAAGTGCATCAGAATTTGACCCCATGGAAGTTGATTAATTATTTATTATAAAAAATTATAATTTTTGAAAATTCATTCACCCATTTTTTCCTCAATTTTTCAATTTTTGTTTTTGACTTTTTTGTCAACTTCCGCACATCTCAGATGCATGAAAACATGATATATATTATTAACATTCCTCATATATTATTTTCACCGAAAATAGGCCATTCCCATATAATGCGGTCTTGCCGAAAATCACTACGCTTGCATTCAAACCAAGAAGTTTTTGAGGAATGCCAATTAATAATTAATCCATTTGGGTGATTATTTTTGAAATCATAACTTTTTTCAGGATATTTGTTTTTCAATAGTTGGTTGGCATTGGGAAGAGATTTTTCATTCAAATAAAAGATTATCCCAACTGCTTTACAATAAATAAAATTGTTCAAATAAAGATGAAGAAATCTTTTCAACAAGCCTTTTTATTTTTCATTGTTCTGTTGTTGTTAAAAAAGGAAAATTTTCGAACCGAAATATTTGAAAGAAAAAAATTTGATATCAAAAATAATTTGCCATTTATATTCAGAAAGATAAAAAAAAATGAATTATCAAAATATTAGCAATTTATTTTTGAACCAATAATTTTTTTCAAAAATAGTTTTTTTGTAAATATTCTTATGACATAAGGTTTTTCCATTGAAAATTTACTAGCTTTTCCTTTCCATATACTGGCGCATCATAACTTTCACATCCCAAAAAATTCATTTTAAACATATATACAGTCTAAACCGGATATAATCACGTCGAATATAATCACATTCGTATATAGTCACATTTTTCAATGCACAGACATTTTTAGCCTATTTTTCATTCATTTTCCATCACATATAATCACAGGGCTGAAAATATATAATCACATTTTATATTATTATGGGTGCTTTTTTCAATGAAAAATCGATTTTTTGATCAAAACTTTCAATTTTTCGCTTTTTCAAAATTATGTTAAAATAAGTCTAAATAACATAATAAAATCCAAAAAAATGTTTTTTCTATTGAAAAATGCGTTTTTTATGAAGAATTTTCAAAAATAAAAAATTTGACCCAAAATTAATTATTTCGAAAATTTATTTTTTTTATTTTTCTGTGTTAAGCAGCATCGTATATTATCACAATCGGATATAGTCACAAAAAGTTGTGCAAAAACCGATGTGATTATATCCGGTTTTGACTGTATAATACAACATCTGTTTTAAAAATATAACAATTGATTCCTGGTGAATACGCAATGATCTTCATTCAAATCTCTTCCTCACCTAACCCCACTCCTGTGATCATCCTGTCCATGCCTATTATACTACATCCAAATCTGACATAGCCGTATGTGAAACATATATATTATTCTTTTTGAAAAATCGCATCCATTTAATAACAGCATTTAACAAAATTGAATTTTTTTTTATCTTTTTTTGAAGTGAATCCATGATATTTCTCCACAACGCACTTATTTTCACATCAAATAGGTACGAATATTCTAATGTGCCAAGTGATAGCATTTGATGGATTACCAACAAATAAATGACAAAAAAGATTCAATTTTATTCAACCTTGATTTTTCACATTTGCGATTTTTCAAAAAGAATGACCCATTTTTATATATTTCTATCAAATATCTGTTCTCATTTTCGAAACTTCACTCAAATGGAAATATTAATGCTGTTTTGGTTCTGTTTCCATTTCAGAATAGTTTTATTTGTTGGAACAGCAATTTAATCGAAGAATGAAATTTTTTCTTTATTTGAAAGTTAAACAAAAGGAACTTTTCAAATAAATTTAGACATATGCTTCCTCAATTGCATCCAAATATTCAATCATCAATTCATTTTGTTTATCTCGAGCTGCAGTGCCATATGGCAACCAATATCCTGTAAGTTTACTAATAACTTCAGCCTCCGTAAATGGAACAACATTCCTAGTAGTCCAATTAGCATCAATCATTAAATTAATAATGGTTATCATGACACAGAAGTTGGGGCGTAGTATTACCACAACTTCTGTGTCTCACACTTTATGGGTTAGCTAATTTAGGCAGTCATCATAACACATAAATCACATTTTTAATTGTGCACATGTCACAGTTGACACTCCAAAGCAGAACTTTCAGAAGTAGAGGATGGGCATTCACACAAAATAACTACACGGAAGCAGAAGAACAGGAAATAAAAAGAATAGAATGCACATACAAAGTTGTAGGTAAAGAAGTTGGGGAGATGGGAACACCACATCTACAAGGATACATGTACTTCAAGAACGGCAGAGGATTCAGCAGCATTAAGAGAGAGCTTCCCGAACGATGCCATATCGAAGCTACAAAAGGTAGTCCCCAACAGAATAGAAAATATTGTACAAAAGATAACAACTATTATGAGGAAGGAGAATGCCCAATTCAGGGAAAAAGAACTGATATCGAGAGTGCAGCTGAACTATTAAAAGAGGGAAAACCTCTTTTAGCCCTAGAAAAGGATCACCGACCAACTTTGATACATTATTGGAGCGGGTTTGAAAAATATAGAAAAGCTATAATAAGAAAGAAAAAAGGGAAGAAGATTATATGAAAGAGCAACCTTCTGGATTTGGGGGCCTGCAAGAAAATGAAAGACAAACAAAGCTATGGACATAGTTAAAGAAAACCTATTGCCAGACGAAGATTACTACGAATGGGTGCCAACAAGCGGATTCATTGACGGGTATGACGGGGAAAGAATCGCTGTGTTTGATGATTTCAAAGCTGAATTAATGAATTTCGAAGTTTGGCTGCAAATATGTGACCCATGGCATAATCCAGCTTTTAATGTTAAAGGTGGAACAACTGCATTCACAGCTGACATAGTTTTATTTACTTCAATTCAAAGAGCTGAAGACATATGGAAACAAGCTATAGACTTAACAAAAGTGGTTGATGACAATCAAATCACTGACAGAGTAAATCAAATAAATTTAATAAAACCTAATCCAATGGAAACCGAAGAAACTGAAATTGATATGGATCACCCTACTACTAGATCAACTTTTGAAGAAGATTTAATTTCAAATCAACTTTAATTTTTTCTTTTAATTTTTTTGTATAGTCACTGTACAGTTCTAACATGCGTATTATTTATTTAATGAATTGTTTCTAAAAAAATAATAATTATTCATCATCATGCAAAATATTAAAAGAAGAGGAGGGCCCAGTAGTCGAACCGGAGGCGCCGTCTATACCACGTGGTTCTTTACCGGATGAGCCACTGACCTCCTCAACAGAATGAGGTTCGATAGACGAACCACAAGCATTACCTGATACTAAATATTTTTCATATTGACCACTTTGCAATGGCATTCCATTAACAAATTTCCAGTAATTAGTTACATTCCTATTAATACTAACATTCATTGTTTTAATTAAACTGTTTAATGAAGTATGATGATACTTATCCATCACCCCATGACCACCTAAAAATATAACCCAATAATACCAATGATCTGAATCTTGATAAGCGTTATATCTTGTATGTATATTAGGATAAACACTAAATTTGAACTGTGTTACCCAATTAGTTTCTTCGCTAATACGCAAAAGCTTATCCATATATAACTGACAGCCAAACTCTTTTAACCAACGACGTTTAAAACCTTTCACATATCCGGAAGTAATCAACCATGGGTATTTAAACATGCTCCAAATATTTAACTGCATATTAGAAACATTACTTATACCCCATTCACGAAACACTAATACTCGTACATATCCACAAACTAAATCAGTAATATCACTAGAAGCTGGTGATAAATGAATAGTCAAATTCCACGACTGTTTATATAGTATATAATCAGCTTGTTGTGTAGATACTTCAGAAGGTGCATCTGCAGAACAATTAAATGCATACCGAGAATCGGAAGGATAGCTCAAACTTGATCCTCCATCTTGATATATAGGTGGATTATATATATTAAATGAAAATAAAGAATTAGTAAATGAACAATAAATATGTGGTCTATTTTTATACACCCATCTATTATATCTATACAATCCACGTCTAAACCTAAGCTTTCTTCTCGTTCTCATAATAACCCGAGCTCTTCTACCCCTACGATGTATTTTTTTTCCTGTACCTGTTTGTCTAGGCTGTTTCCAATTAGGAACACGTCCTTGTCCTGCACTCTTAATAGCTTTAAACAATTTATGTCTATTATACCATTGCCTAGCCATTTGTATCCCTTTTCTTGCTCCTTTCCATAAATAATAATCACCTGTAAACTTACCAATTCTAGTAACTACAGGCTTAGCCCTATTCATAAATCTCATTATTGATGCTGCTCTAGATGCGTACGGTACAATCGCTTGCATCTTTATGAAGTGTCAAAAACGGAAATAAAAGATCAATATCTAGACATATGAAATAAAATTATGGCATAAATTGTTCCAATCTTTGCCTAGCATATCTAGGCCTTCCATAATACTCCTGAAACAAAGCAACATGATTATTAATTGCTTTATCAAATAATGGCCTAATTCTTTTCATTAACATTCTAGTTCGTGCAGTTTTTTGTCTTTCTTCACTACCAACAACCCTAAGAAACCTAGGTCTCCTTCTATTCTTAATTCTCATAATTCGCCATATACTATTAAACTGTTCTATAACCTTTTCCCAAACACGGTCAACCTCATTCAAGTACCACCACATATTATTATACTGATGTTGCCAACACCTTGAACCCTCCGGAGCCCAGCTATAATTAACCTCTTCTTGATACGTCCATGCATCTATAGGATATATAAATCCAGCCCACCATCCTCGATGTTTCCAATCAACAAGTGTAACTGACCTTGGCATATAGTTAGATCTAACCCTTAACATTAACCATGACTCAGAAGTTGACTCAGAAGTTGCCGGTAATACTAGGCGGCAACTTCTGGGACGTCATGGGATTTTTGATCAAACCCATAATAAAAATTATAATTTCCGAGATGTCACAAATAAATAACACACGTTCAAGATGTTGGTGCTTCACAATTAACAACTACACACCAGACGAATATCAGCATGTAACAAACATAGAATGCGAATACTTGGTGGTAGGAAAAGAAAAAGGTGCTTTAGGAACGGATCATCTACAAGGTTATATATACTTTAAAAACCAAAGAAGATTCAATGCAGTAAAAACATTAATAAGCAACAGGTGCCATTTAGAAACAGCTATAGGAACACCAGAACAAAATAGAACATATTGCACAAAAGAAGGTGATTATTTCGAGAAGGGAACATTACCTAAACAAGGTAAACGTTCTGATCTAGAAGAAGCAGCAGACCTAATCCTAAAAGGAAAGAAAGTATACGATTTAGCAATGGATCATCCGGGATTGGTAGCAAGAAATTTTAAAGGATTACAATATTTAGAGGACCAAACAATTGTTCACAACCCCATCAGAAGAACAACTCCAAGACAAACATATTGGATATACGGTGATTCAGAAAAAGGTAAAACCAGACTAGCAATTGATAGACTTCTACAATTAGAAACAGCAATGATGACATCAATATATGACTGGCCAAAATCTAAGGATTTCATAGATAACTATCACGGCGAAAAACTTGCTATATTCGATGACTTCAGACCGTCAGGATCAATGGACTTTGACATATTCCTAAGAATAACTGACCCATGGATAAATCCAACGATAAACGTCAAAGGTGGAACTTCAAGATGGATAGTTGATGTTATATATTTTACTTCTATATCACAGCCTGTCCCGCTATGGTTAAACGCTAAACCTAACCTAGCTGGTGAACAACAACGACAAATTAAACGACGAATAACCGAAATTAACATCCTAGATGCTATGCATACTGTTAATCCAGATAATGACGATGAAACTCAACCTACTCAAGACGAAACATCACATTTTTCTTTACAACTTTAATTTATATTTTATTTCCATTTAAATTTTTATACAATTCATTTAAGTCCCAATAGGGTGCAAGAATGCGTATTTAATATAAATCGATATGTTTTCTAAAAAAAAAAAATTATTAATCATCATGTAAAATAGTAAAAGAAGAGGAGGGCCCAGGAATAGAACCGGAGGCGCCATCACTACCACGTGGTTCATTACCGGTTCCACCACTGACCTCCTCGTTATCTTCTTCCATTGAAATTGAAGTAGGTAAAGGACCTGCAGGTCCAGGTTCTCCAACAGGTTGGTAAAGTTTACTATCAGCATCTGTCAAATTCATACCTGTAGTATATCTATAATAACCTATTTGATCGTACTTAACCCTAACAGTTAAATTCGGATCAGCACCACCAGATTCCCAAAGGTTATGAAACTTGTCTTCTGCACCAAAACCACCTATTAAATAGATAGTATAAAACCACCTATTAGTTTCTACATCATTAGTATATCTATTCTCTAAATGCGGATAAATATTAAACTTAAACTGCGTAACCCAATTAGTATCCTCACTTACTCTTAACAATTTATCCAGATATAGCTGAACATTGTAGTTTGCACACCACATTCTTTTAAATCTCTTAACATAACCCGAAGTCAAAAGATAAGGTCTATTAAACATAGACCATAAATAATTACTAATAGTAGGATTACTACCCCATTTCCTAAATACTAGAACTCTCACATATGCATGCGTATATGAACTAGGTTCTAATCCAGTAGATCCATATTTAGTAAATGCAAATAAAAAGTTATAATTTATCTTATAACACATATAATTAGTCTTAACATTATCTAACATAGAAGGCATAGACGAACTTACAGTTATAGTTGTAATAGAATTACTAGGATATGTAATTTGTAACGTAGGTAGCATAGGCATATTATACACATAAAACACATCTGTTGAACTATAAACCTTACGATAATCAACAGGTCTATTCTTGTACAACCAAGACAAATATCTATACTTCCTACGTCTATATCTACGTCTTCTCCTAATACGATTCTTTCTTCCTCCTCTCCTACGACGCCTAATTTTTAATCCAGTTCCTGTCTGCTTTATCTGTTTCCAATTTTGAACTCGTCCCTGACCACTAGCTCGAATAGCTTTATATAACTTATTCCTATGATACATTCCTCTTAACATATTAATACCAGCTTTAGCCCCTCTCCATAAATAATAATCACCTGTAAACTTACCAATTCTAGTAACTACAGGCTTAGCCCTATTCATAAATCTCATTATTGATGCTGCTCTAGATGCGTACGGTACAATCGCTTGCATCTTTATGAAGTGTCAAAAACGGAAATAAAAGATCAATATCTAGACATATGAAATAAAATTATGGCATAAATTGTTCCAATCTTTGCCTAGCATATCTAGGCCTTCCATAATACTCCTGAAACAAAGCAACATGATTATTAATTGCTTTATCAAATAATGGCCTAATTCTTTTCATTAACATTCTAGTTCGTGCAGTTTTTGTCTTTCTTCACTACCAACAACCCTAAGAAACCTAGGTCTCCTTCTATTCTTAATTCTCATAATTCGCCATATACTATTAAACTGTTCTATAACCTTTTCCCAAACACGGTCAACCTCATTCAAGTACCACCACATATTATTATACTGATGTTGCCAACACCTTGAACCCTCCGGAGCCCAGCTATAATTAACCTCTTCTTGATACGTCCATGCATCTATAGGATATATAAATCCAGCCCACCATCCTCGATGTTTCCAATCAACAAGTGTAACTGACCTTGGCATATAGTTAGATCTAACCCTTAACATTAACCATGACTCAGAAGTTGACTCAGAAGTTGCCGGTAATACTAGGCGGCAACTTCTGGGACGTCATGGGATTTTTGATCAAACCCATAATAAAAATTATAATTTCCGAGATGTCACAAATAAATAACACACGTTCAAGATGTTGGTGCTTCACAATTAACAACTACACACCAGACGAATATCAGCATGTAACAAACATAGAATGCGAATACTTGGTGGTAGGAAAAGAAAAAGGTGCTTTAGGAACGGATCATCTACAAGGTTATATATACTTTAAAAACCAAAGAAGATTCAATGCAGTAAAAACATTAATAAGCAACAGGTGCCATTTAGAAACAGCTATAGGAACACCAGAACAAAATAGAACATATTGCACAAAAGAAGGTGATTATTTCGAGAAGGGAACATTACCTAAACAAGGTAAACGTTCTGATCTAGAAGAAGCAGCAGACCTAATCCTAAAAGGAAAGAAAGTATACGATTTAGCAATGGATCATCCGGGATTGGTAGCAAGAAATTTTAAAGGATTACAATATTTAGAGGACCAAACAATTGTTCACAACCCCATCAGAAGAACAACTCCAAGACAAACATATTGGATATACGGTGATTCAGAAAAAGGTAAAACCAGACTAGCAATTGATAGACTTCTACAATTAGAAACAGCAATGATGACATCAATATATGACTGGCCAAAATCTAAGGATTTCATAGATAACTATCACGGCGAAAAACTTGCTATATTCGATGACTTCAGACCGTCAGGATCAATGGACTTTGACATATTCCTAAGAATAACTGACCCATGGATAAATCCAACGATAAACGTCAAAGGTGGAACTTCAAGATGGATAGTTGATGTTATATATTTTACTTCTATATCACAGCCTGTCCCGCTATGGTTAAACGCTAAACCTAACCTAGCTGGTGAACAACAACGACAAATTAAACGACGAATAACCGAAATTAACATCCTAGATGCTATGCATACTGTTAATCCAGATAATGACGATGAAACTCAACCTACTCAAGACGAAACATCACATTTTTCTTTACAACTTTAATTTATATTTTATTTCCATTTAAATTTTTATACAATTCATTTAAGTCCCAATAGGGTGCAAGAATGCGTATTTAATATAAATCGATATGTTTTCTAAAAAAAAAAAATTATTAATCATCATGTAAAATAGTAAAAGAAGAGGAGGGCCCAGGAATAGAACCGGAGGCGCCATCACTACCACGTGGTTCATTACCGGTTCCACCACTGACCTCCTCGTTATCTTCTTCCATTGAAATTGAAGTAGGTAAAGGACCTGCAGGTCCAGGTTCTCCAACAGGTTGGTAAAGTTTACTATCAGCATCTGTCAAATTCATACCTGTAGTATATCTATAATAACCTATTTGATCGTACTTAACCCTAACAGTTAAATTCGGATCAGCACCACCAGATTCCCAAAGGTTATGAAACTTGTCTTCTGCACCAAAACCACCTATTAAATAGATAGTATAAAACCACCTATTAGTTTCTACATCATTAGTATATCTATTCTCTAAATGCGGATAAATATTAAACTTAAACTGCGTAACCCAATTAGTATCCTCACTTACTCTTAACAATTTATCCAGATATAGCTGAACATTGTAGTTTGCACACCACATTCTTTTAAATCTCTTAACATAACCCGAAGTCAAAAGATAAGGTCTATTAAACATAGACCATAAATAATTACTAATAGTAGGATTACTACCCCATTTCCTAAATACTAGAACTCTCACATATGCATGCGTATATGAACTAGGTTCTAATCCAGTAGATCCATATTTAGTAAATGCAAATAAAAAGTTATAATTTATCTTATAACACATATAATTAGTCTTAACATTATCTAACATAGAAGGCATAGACGAACTTACAGTTATAGTTGTAATAGAATTACTAGGATATGTAATTTGTAACGTAGGTAGCATAGGCATATTATACACATAAAACACATCTGTTGAACTATAAACCTTACGATAATCAACAGGTCTATTCTTGTACAACCAAGACAAATATCTATACTTCCTACGTCTATATCTACGTCTTCTCCTAATACGATTCTTTCTTCCTCCTCTCCTACGACGCCTAATTTTTAATCCAGTTCCTGTCTGCTTTATCTGTTTCCAATTTTGAACTCGTCCCTGACCACTAGCTCGAATAGCTTTATATAACTTATTCCTATGATACATTCCTCTTAACATATTAATACCAGCTTTAGCCCCTCTCCATAAATAATAATCACCTGTAAACTTACCAATTCTAGTAACTACAGGCTTAGCCCTATTCATAAATCTCATTATTGATGCTGCTCTAGATGCGTACGGTACAATCGCTTGCATCTTTATGAAGTGTCAAAAACGGAAATAAAAGATCAATATCTAGACATATGAAATAAAATTATGGCATAAATTGTTCCAATCTTTGCCTAGCATATCTAGGCCTTCCATAATACTCCTGAAACAAAGCAACATGATTATTAATTGCTTTATCAAATAATGGCCTAATTCTTTTCATTAACATTCTAGTTCGTGCAGTTTTTGTCTTTCTTCACTACCAACAACCCTAAGAAACCTAGGTCTCCTTCTATTCTTAATTCTCATAATTCGCCATATACTATTAAACTGTTCTATAACCTTTTCCCAAACACGGTCAACCTCATTCAAGTACCACCACATATTATTATACTGATGTTGCCAACACCTTGAACCCTCCGGAGCCCAGCTATAATTAACCTCTTCTTGATACGTCCATGCATCTATAGGATATATAAATCCAGCCCACCATCCTCGATGTTTCCAATCAACAAGTGTAACTGACCTTGGCATATAGTTAGATCTAACCCTTAACATTAACCATGACTCAGAAGTTGACTCAGAAGTTGCCGGTAATACTAGGCGGCAACTTCTGGGACGTCATGGGATTTTTGATCAAACCCATAATAAAAATTATAATTTCCGAGATGTCACAAATAAATAACACACGTTCAAGATGTTGGTGCTTCACAATTAACAACTACACACCAGACGAATATCAGCATGTAACAAACATAGAATGCGAATACTTGGTGGTAGGAAAAGAAAAAGGTGCTTTAGGAACGGATCATCTACAAGGTTATATATACTTTAAAAACCAAAGAAGATTCAATGCAGTAAAAACATTAATAAGCAACAGGTGCCATTTAGAAACAGCTATAGGAACACCAGAACAAAATAGAACATATTGCACAAAAGAAGGTGATTATTTCGAGAAGGGAACATTACCTAAACAAGGTAAACGTTCTGATCTAGAAGAAGCAGCAGACCTAATCCTAAAAGGAAAGAAAGTATACGATTTAGCAATGGATCATCCGGGATTGGTAGCAAGAAATTTTAAAGGATTACAATATTTAGAGGACCAAACAATTGTTCACAACCCCATCAGAAGAACAACTCCAAGACAAACATATTGGATATACGGTGATTCAGAAAAAGGTAAAACCAGACTAGCAATTGATAGACTTCTACAATTAGAAACAGCAATGATGACATCAATATATGACTGGCCAAAATCTAAGGATTTCATAGATAACTATCACGGCGAAAAACTTGCTATATTCGATGACTTCAGACCGTCAGGATCAATGGACTTTGACATATTCCTAAGAATAACTGACCCATGGATAAATCCAACGATAAACGTCAAAGGTGGAACTTCAAGATGGATAGTTGATGTTATATATTTTACTTCTATATCACAGCCTGTCCCGCTATGGTTAAACGCTAAACCTAACCTAGCTGGTGAACAACAACGACAAATTAAACGACGAATAACCGAAATTAACATCCTAGATGCTATGCATACTGTTAATCCAGATAATGACGATGAAACTCAACCTACTCAAGACGAAACATCACATTTTTCTTTACAACTTTAATTTATATTTTATTTCCATTTAAATTTTTATACAATTCATTTAAGTCCCAATAGGGTGCAAGAATGCGTATTTAATATAAATCGATATGTTTTCTAAAAAAAAAAAAATTATTAATCATCATGTAAAATAGTAAAAGAAGAGGAGGGCCCAGGAATAGAACCGGAGGCGCCATCACTACCACGTGGTTCATTACCGGTTCCACCACTGACCTCCTCGTTATCTTCTTCCATTGAAATTGAAGTAGGTAAAGGACCTGCAGGTCCAGGTTCTCCAACAGGTTGGTAAAGTTTACTATCAGCATCTGTCAAATTCATACCTGTAGTATATCTATAATAACCTATTTGATCGTACTTAACCCTAACAGTTAAATTCGGATCAGCACCACCAGATTCCCAAAGGTTATGAAACTTGTCTTCTGCACCAAAACCACCTATTAAATAGATAGTATAAAACCACCTATTAGTTTCTACATCATTAGTATATCTATTCTCTAAATGCGGATAAATATTAAACTTAAACTGCGTAACCCAATTAGTATCCTCACTTACTCTTAACAATTTATCCAGATATAGCTGAACATTGTAGTTTGCACACCACATTCTTTTAAATCTCTTAACATAACCCGAAGTCAAAAGATAAGGTCTATTAAACATAGACCATAAATAATTACTAATAGTAGGATTACTACCCCATTTCCTAAATACTAGAACTCTCACATATGCATGCGTATATGAACTAGGTTCTAATCCAGTAGATCCATATTTAGTAAATGCAAATAAAAAGTTATAATTTATCTTATAACACATATAATTAGTCTTAACATTATCTAACATAGAAGGCATAGACGAACTTACAGTTATAGTTGTAATAGAATTACTAGGATATGTAATTTGTAACGTAGGTAGCATAGGCATATTATACACATAAAACACATCTGTTGAACTATAAACCTTACGATAATCAACAGGTCTATTCTTGTACAACCAAGACAAATATCTATACTTCCTACGTCTATATCTACGTCTTCTCCTAATACGATTCTTTCTTCCTCCTCTCCTACGACGCCTAATTTTTAATCCAGTTCCTGTCTGCTTTATCTGTTTCCAATTTTGAACTCGTCCCTGACCACTAGCTCGAATAGCTTTATATAACTTATTCCTATGATACATTCCTCTTAACATATTAATACCAGCTTTAGCCCCTCTCCATAAATAATAATCACCTGTAAACTTACCAATTCTAGTAACTACAGGCTTAGCCCTATTCATAAATCTCATTATTGATGCTGCTCTAGATGCGTACGGTACAATCGCTTGCATCTTTATGAAGTGTCAAAAACGGAAATAAAAGATCAATATCTAGACATATGAAATAAAATTATGGCATAAATTGTTCCAATCTTTGCCTAGCATATCTAGGCCTTCCATAATACTCCTGAAACAAAGCAACATGATTATTAATTGCTTTATCAAATAATGGCCTAATTCTTTTCATTAACATTCTAGTTCGTGCAGTTTTTGTCTTTCTTCACTACCAACAACCCTAAGAAACCTAGGTCTCCTTCTATTCTTAATTCTCATAATTCGCCATATACTATTAAACTGTTCTATAACCTTTTCCCAAACACGGTCAACCTCATTCAAGTACCACCACATATTATTATACTGATGTTGCCAACACCTTGAACCCTCCGGAGCCCAGCTATAATTAACCTCTTCTTGATACGTCCATGCATCTATAGGATATATAAATCCAGCCCACCATCCTCGATGTTTCCAATCAACAAGTGTAACTGACCTTGGCATATAGTTAGATCTAACCCTTAACATTAACCATGACTCAGAAGTTGACTCAGAAGTTGCCGGTAATACTAGGCGGCAACTTCTGGGACGTCATGGGATTTTTGATCAAACCCATAATAAAAATTATAATTTCCGAGATGTCACAAATAAATAACACACGTTCAAGATGTTGGTGCTTCACAATTAACAACTACACACCAGACGAATATCAGCATGTAACAAACATAGAATGCGAATACTTGGTGGTAGGAAAAGAAAAAGGTGCTTTAGGAACGGATCATCTACAAGGTTATATATACTTTAAAAACCAAAGAAGATTCAATGCAGTAAAAACATTAATAAGCAACAGGTGCCATTTAGAAACAGCTATAGGAACACCAGAACAAAATAGAACATATTGCACAAAAGAAGGTGATTATTTCGAGAAGGGAACATTACCTAAACAAGGTAAACGTTCTGATCTAGAAGAAGCAGCAGACCTAATCCTAAAAGGAAAGAAAGTATACGATTTAGCAATGGATCATCCGGGATTGGTAGCAAGAAATTTTAAAGGATTACAATATTTAGAGGACCAAACAATTGTTCACAACCCCATCAGAAGAACAACTCCAAGACAAACATATTGGATATACGGTGATTCAGAAAAAGGTAAAACCAGACTAGCAATTGATAGACTTCTACAATTAGAAACAGCAATGATGACATCAATATATGACTGGCCAAAATCTAAGGATTTCATAGATAACTATCACGGCGAAAAACTTGCTATATTCGATGACTTCAGACCGTCAGGATCAATGGACTTTGACATATTCCTAAGAATAACTGACCCATGGATAAATCCAACGATAAACGTCAAAGGTGGAACTTCAAGATGGATAGTTGATGTTATATATTTTACTTCTATATCACAGCCTGTCCCGCTATGGTTAAACGCTAAACCTAACCTAGCTGGTGAACAACAACGACAAATTAAACGACGAATAACCGAAATTAACATCCTAGATGCTATGCATACTGTTAATCCAGATAATGACGATGAAACTCAACCTACTCAAGACGAAACATCACATTTTTCTTTACAACTTTAATTTATATTTTATTTCCATTTAAATTTTTATACAATTCATTTAAGTCCCAATAGGGTGCAAGAATGCGTATTTAATATAAATCGATATGTTTTCTAAAAAAAAAAAAATTATTAATCATCATGTAAAATAGTAAAAGAAGAGGAGGGCCCAGGAATAGAACCGGAGGCGCCATCACTACCACGTGGTTCATTACCGGTTCCACCACTGACCTCCTCGTTATCTTCTTCCATTGAAATTGAAGTAGGTAAAGGACCTGCAGGTCCAGGTTCTCCAACAGGTTGGTAAAGTTTACTATCAGCATCTGTCAAATTCATACCTGTAGTATATCTATAATAACCTATTTGATCGTACTTAACCCTAACAGTTAAATTCGGATCAGCACCACCAGATTCCCAAAGGTTATGAAACTTGTCTTCTGCACCAAAACCACCTATTAAATAGATAGTATAAAACCACCTATTAGTTTCTACATCATTAGTATATCTATTCTCTAAATGCGGATAAATATTAAACTTAAACTGCGTAACCCAATTAGTATCCTCACTTACTCTTAACAATTTATCCAGATATAGCTGAACATTGTAGTTTGCACACCACATTCTTTTAAATCTCTTAACATAACCCGAAGTCAAAAGATAAGGTCTATTAAACATAGACCATAAATAATTACTAATAGTAGGATTACTACCCCATTTCCTAAATACTAGAACTCTCACATATGCATGCGTATATGAACTAGGTTCTAATCCAGTAGATCCATATTTAGTAAATGCAAATAAAAAGTTATAATTTATCTTATAACACATATAATTAGTCTTAACATTATCTAACATAGAAGGCATAGACGAACTTACAGTTATAGTTGTAATAGAATTACTAGGATATGTAATTTGTAACGTAGGTAGCATAGGCATATTATACACATAAAACACATCTGTTGAACTATAAACCTTACGATAATCAACAGGTCTATTCTTGTACAACCAAGACAAATATCTATACTTCCTACGTCTATATCTACGTCTTCTCCTAATACGATTCTTTCTTCCTCCTCTCCTACGACGCCTAATTTTTAATCCAGTTCCTGTCTGCTTTATCTGTTTCCAATTTTGAACTCGTCCCTGACCACTAGCTCGAATAGCTTTATATAACTTATTCCTATGATACATTCCTCTTAACATATTAATACCAGCTTTAGCCCCTCTCCATAAATAATAATCACCTGTAAACTTACCAATTCTAGTAACTACAGGCTTAGCCCTATTCATAAATCTCATTATTGATGCTGCTCTAGATGCGTACGGTACAATCGCTTGCATCTTTATGAAGTGTCAAAAACGGAAATAAAAGATCAATATCTAGACATATGAAATAAAATTATGGCATAAATTGTTCCAATCTTTGCCTAGCATATCTAGGCCTTCCATAATACTCCTGAAACAAAGCAACATGATTATTAATTGCTTTATCAAATAATGGCCTAATTCTTTTCATTAACATTCTAGTTCGTGCAGTTTTTGTCTTTCTTCACTACCAACAACCCTAAGAAACCTAGGTCTCCTTCTATTCTTAATTCTCATAATTCGCCATATACTATTAAACTGTTCTATAACCTTTTCCCAAACACGGTCAACCTCATTCAAGTACCACCACATATTATTATACTGATGTTGCCAACACCTTGAACCCTCCGGAGCCCAGCTATAATTAACCTCTTCTTGATACGTCCATGCATCTATAGGATATATAAATCCAGCCCACCATCCTCGATGTTTCCAATCAACAAGTGTAACTGACCTTGGCATATAGTTAGATCTAACCCTTAACATTAACCATGACTCAGAAGTTGACTCAGAAGTTGCCGGTAATACTAGGCGGCAACTTCTGGGACGTCATGGGATTTTGATCAAACCCATAATAAAAATTATAATTTCCGAGATGTCACAAATAAATAACACACGTTCAAGATGTTGGTGCTTCACAATTAACAACTACACACCAGACGAATATCAGCATGTAACAAACATAGAATGCGAATACTTGGTGGTAGGAAAAGAAAAAGGTGCTTTAGGAACGGATCATCTACAAGGTTATATATACTTTAAAAACCAAAGAAGATTCAATGCAGTAAAAACATTAATAAGCAACAGGTGCCATTTAGAAACAGCTATAGGAACACCAGAACAAAATAGAACATATTGCACAAAAGAAGGTGATTATTTCGAGAAGGGAACATTACCTAAACAAGGTAAACGTTCTGATCTAGAAGAAGCAGCAGACCTAATCCTAAAAGGAAAGAAAGTATACGATTTAGCAATGGATCATCCGGGATTGGTAGCAAGAAATTTTAAAGGATTACAATATTTAGAGGACCAAACAATTGTTCACAACCCCATCAGAAGAACAACTCCAAGACAAACATATTGGATATACGGTGATTCAGAAAAAGGTAAAACCAGACTAGCAATTGATAGACTTCTACAATTAGAAACAGCAATGATGACATCAATATATGACTGGCCAAAATCTAAGGATTTCATAGATAACTATCACGGCGAAAAACTTGCTATATTCGATGACTTCAGACCGTCAGGATCAATGGACTTTGACATATTCCTAAGAATAACTGACCCATGGATAAATCCAACGATAAACGTCAAAGGTGGAACTTCAAGATGGATAGTTGATGTTATATATTTTACTTCTATATCACAGCCTGTCCCGCTATGGTTAAACGCTAAACCTAACCTAGCTGGTGAACAACAACGACAAATTAAACGACGAATAACCGAAATTAACATCCTAGATGCTATGCATACTGTTAATCCAGATAATGACGATGAAACTCAACCTACTCAAGACGAAACATCACATTTTTCTTTACAACTTTAATTTATATTTTATTTCCATTTAAATTTTTATACAATTCATTTAAGTCCCAATAGGGTGCAAGAATGCGTATTTAATATAAATCGATATGTTTTCTAAAAAAAAAAAAATTATTAATCATCATGTAAAATAGTAAAAGAAGAGGAGGGCCCAGGAATAGAACCGGAGGCGCCATCACTACCACGTGGTTCATTACCGGTTCCACCACTGACCTCCTCGTTATCTTCTTCCATTGAAATTGAAGTAGGTAAAGGACCTGCAGGTCCAGGTTCTCCAACAGGTTGGTAAAGTTTACTATCAGCATCTGTCAAATTCATACCTGTAGTATATCTATAATAACCTATTTGATCGTACTTAACCCTAACAGTTAAATTCGGATCAGCACCACCAGATTCCCAAAGGTTATGAAACTTGTCTTCTGCACCAAAACCACCTATTAAATAGATAGTATAAAACCACCTATTAGTTTCTACATCATTAGTATATCTATTCTCTAAATGCGGATAAATATTAAACTTAAACTGCGTAACCCAATTAGTATCCTCACTTACTCTTAACAATTTATCCAGATATAGCTGAACATTGTAGTTTGCACACCACATTCTTTTAAATCTCTTAACATAACCCGAAGTCAAAAGATAAGGTCTATTAAACATAGACCATAAATAATTACTAATAGTAGGATTACTACCCCATTTCCTAAATACTAGAACTCTCACATATGCATGCGTATATGAACTAGGTTCTAATCCAGTAGATCCATATTTAGTAAATGCAAATAAAAAGTTATAATTTATCTTATAACACATATAATTAGTCTTAACATTATCTAACATAGAAGGCATAGACGAACTTACAGTTATAGTTGTAATAGAATTACTAGGATATGTAATTTGTAACGTAGGTAGCATAGGCATATTATACACATAAAACACATCTGTTGAACTATAAACCTTACGATAATCAACAGGTCTATTCTTGTACAACCAAGACAAATATCTATACTTCCTACGTCTATATCTACGTCTTCTCCTAATACGATTCTTTCTTCCTCCCTCTCCTACGACGCCTAATTTTTAATCCAGTTCCTGTCTGCTTTATCTGTTTCCAATTTTGAACTCGTCCCTGACCACTAGCTCGAATAGCTTTATATAACTTATTCCTATGATACATTCCTCTTAACATATTAATACCAGCTTTAGCCCCTCTCCATAAATAATAATCACCTGTAAACTTACCAATTCTAGTAACTACAGGCTTAGCCCTATTCATAAATCTCATTATTGATGCTGCTCTAGATGCGTACGGTACAATCGCTTGCATCTTTATGAAGTGTCAAAAACGGAAATAAAAGATCAATATCTAGACATATGAAATAAAATTATGGCATAAATTGTTCCAATCTTTGCCTAGCATATCTAGGCCTTCCATAATACTCCTGAAACAAAGCAACATGATTATTAATTGCTTTATCAAATAATGGCCTAATTCTTTTCATTAACATTCTAGTTCGTGCAGTTTTTGTCTTTCTTCACTACCAACAACCCTAAGAAACCTAGGTCTCCTTCTATTCTTAATTCTCATAATTCGCCATATACTATTAAACTGTTCTATAACCTTTTCCCAAACACGGTCAACCTCATTCAAGTACCACCACATATTATTATACTGATGTTGCCAACACCTTGAACCCTCCGGAGCCCAGCTATAATTAACCTCTTCTTGATACGTCCATGCATCTATAGGATATATAAATCCAGCCCACCATCCTCGATGTTTCCAATCAACAAGTGTAACTGACCTTGGCATATAGTTAGATCTAACCCTTAACATTAACCATGACTCAGAAGTTGACTCAGAAGTTGCCGGTAATACTAGGCGGCAACTTCTGGGACGTCATGGGATTTTTGATCAAACCCATAATAAAAATTATAATTTCCGAGATGTCACAAATAAATAACACACGTTCAAGATGTTGGTGCTTCACAATTAACAACTACACACCAGACGAATATCAGCATGTAACAAACATAGAATGCGAATACTTGGTGGTAGGAAAAGAAAAAGGTGCTTTAGGAACGGATCATCTACAAGGTTATATATACTTTAAAAACCAAAGAAGATTCAATGCAGTAAAAACATTAATAAGCAACAGGTGCCATTTAGAAACAGCTATAGGAACACCAGAACAAAATAGAACATATTGCACAAAAGAAGGTGATTATTTCGAGAAGGGAACATTACCTAAACAAGGTAAACGTTCTGATCTAGAAGAAGCAGCAGACCTAATCCTAAAAGGAAAGAAAGTATACGATTTAGCAATGGATCATCCGGGATTGGTAGCAAGAAATTTTAAAGGATTACAATATTTAGAGGACCAAACAATTGTTCACAACCCCATCAGAAGAACAACTCCAAGACAAACATATTGGATATACGGTGATTCAGAAAAAGGTAAAACCAGACTAGCAATTGATAGACTTCTACAATTAGAAACAGCAATGATGACATCAATATATGACTGGCCAAAATCTAAGGATTTCATAGATAACTATCACGGCGAAAAACTTGCTATATTCGATGACTTCAGACCGTCAGGATCAATGGACTTTGACATATTCCTAAGAATAACTGACCCATGGATAAATCCAACGATAAACGTCAAAGGTGGAACTTCAAGATGGATAGTTGATGTTATATATTTTACTTCTATATCACAGCCTGTCCCGCTATGGTTAAACGCTAAACCTAACCTAGCTGGTGAACAACAACGACAAATTAAACGACGAATAACCGAAATTAACATCCTAGATGCTATGCATACTGTTAATCCAGATAATGACGATGAAACTCAACCTACTCAAGACGAAACATCACATTTTTCTTTACAACTTTAATTTATATTTTATTTCCATTTAAATTTTTATACAATTCATTTAAGTCCCAATAGGGTGCAAGAATGCGTATTTAATATAAATCGATATGTTTTCTAAAAAAAAAAATTATTAATCATCATGTAAAATAGTAAAAGAAGAGGAGGGCCCAGGAATAGAACCGGAGGCGCCATCACTACCACGTGGTTCATTACCGGTTCCACCACTGACCTCCTCGTTATCTTCTTCCATTGAAATTGAGTAGGTAAAGGACCTGCAGGTCCAGGTTCTCCAACAGGTTGGTAAAGTTTACTATCAGCATCTGTCAAATTCATACCTGTAGTATATCTATAATAACCTATTTGATCGTACTTAACCCTAACAGTTAAATTCGGATCAGCACCACCAGATTCCCAAAGGTTATGAAACTTGTCTTCTGCACCAAAACCACCTATTAAATAGATAGTATAAAACCACCTATTAGTTTCTACATCATTAGTATATCTATTCTCTAAATGCGGATAAATATTAAACTTAAACTGCGTAACCCAATTAGTATCCTCACTTACTCTTAACAATTTATCCAGATATAGCTGAACATTGTAGTTTGCACACCACATTCTTTTAAATCTCTTAACATAACCCGAAGTCAAAAGATAAGGTCTATTAAACATAGACCATAAATAATTACTAATAGTAGGATTACTACCCCATTTCCTAAATACTAGAACTCTCACATATGCATGCGTATATGAACTAGGTTCTAATCCAGTAGATCCATATTTAGTAAATGCAAATAAAAAGTTATAATTTATCTTATAACACATATAATTAGTCTTAACATTATCTAACATAGAAGGCATAGACGAACTTACAGTTATAGTTGTAATAGAATTACTAGGATATGTAATTTGTAACGTAGGTAGCATAGGCATATTATACACATAAAACACATCTGTTGAACTATAAACCTTACGATAATCAACAGGTCTATTCTTGTACAACCAAGACAAATATCTATACTTCCTACGTCTATATCTACGTCTTCTCCTAATACGATTCTTTCTTCCTCCTCTCCTACGACGCCTAATTTTTAATCCAGTTCCTGTCTGCTTTATCTGTTTCCAATTTTGAACTCGTCCCTGACCACTAGCTCGAATAGCTTTATATAACTTATTCCTATGATACATTCCTCTTAACATATTAATACCAGCTTTAGCCCCTCTCCATAAATAATAATCACCTGTAAACTTACCAATTCTAGTAACTACAGGCTTAGCCCTATTCATAAATCTCATTATTGATGCTGCTCTAGATGCGTACGGTACAATCGCTTGCATCTTTATGAAGTGTCAAAAACGGAAATAAAAGATCAATATCTAGACATATGAAATAAAATTATGGCATAAATTGTTCCAATCTTTGCCTAGCATATCTAGGCCTTCCATAATACTCCTGAAACAAAGCAACATGATTATTAATTGCTTTATCAAATAATGGCCTAATTCTTTTCATTAACATTCTAGTTCGTGCAGTTTTTTGTCTTTCTTCACTACCAACAACCCTAAGAAACCTAGGTCTCCTTCTATTCTTAATTCTCATAATTCGCCATATACTATTAAACTGTTCTATAACCTTTTCCCAAACACGGTCAACCTCATTCAAGTACCACCACATATTATTATACTGATGTTGCCAACACCTTGAACCCTCCGGAGCCCAGCTATAATTAACCTCTTCTTGATACGTCCATGCATCTATAGGATATATAAATCCAGCCCACCATCCTCGATGTTTCCAATCAACAAGTGTAACTGACCTTGGCATATAGTTAGATCTAACCCTTAACATTAACCATGACTCAGAAGTTGACTCAGAAGTTGCCAGGTTAGGGTTAGGGTTAGGTTAGGGTTAGGGTTAGGGTTAGGGTTAGGGTTAGGGTTAGGGTTAGGTTAGGGTTAGGGTTAGGTTAGGGTTAGGTTAGGGTTAGGGTTAGGGTTAGGGTTAGGGTTAGGGTTAGGGTTAGGGTTAGGGTTAGGGTTAGGGTTAGGGTTAGGGTTAGGGTTAGGGTTAGGGTTAGGGTTAGGGTTAGGGTTAGGGTTAGGGTTAGGGTTAGGGTTAGGGTTAGGGTTAGGGGTTAGGGTTAGGGTTAGGGTTAGGGTTAGGGTTAGGGTTAGGTTAGGGTTAGGGTTAGGGTTAGGGTTAGGGTTAGGGTTAGGTTAGGGTTAGGGTTAGGGTTAGGTTAGGGTTAGGGTTAGGGTTAGGGTTAGGGTTAGGGTTAGGGTTAGGGTTAGGGTTAGGGTTAGGGTTAGGGTTAGGGTTAGGGTTAGGGTTAGGGTTAGGGTTAGGGTTAGGGTTAGGGTTAGGGTTAGGGTTAGGGTTAGGGTTAGGGTTAGGGTTAGGGTTAGGGTTAGGGTTAGGGTTAGGGTTAGGGTTAGGGTTAGGGTTAGGGTTAGGGTTAGGGTTAGGGTTAGGGTTAGGGTTAGGGTTAGGGGTTAGGGTTAGGGTTAGGGTTAGGGTTAGGTTAGGGTTAGGGTTAGGGTTAGGGTTAGGGTTAGGGGTTAGGGTTAGGGTTAGGGTTAGGGTTAGGGTTAGGGTTAGGGTTAGGGTTAGGGGTTAGGGTTAGGGTTAGGGTTAGGGTTAGGGTTAGGGTTAGGGTTAGGGTTAGGGTTAGGGTTAGGGTTAGGGTTAGGGTTAGGGTTAGGGTTAGGGTTAGGGTTAGGGTTAGGGTTAGGGTTAGGGTTAGGGTTAGGGTTAGGGTTAGGGTTAGGGTTAGGGTTAGGGTTAGGGTTAGGGTTAGGGTTAGGGTTAGGGTTAGGGTTAGGGTTAGGGTTAGGGTTAGGGTTAGGGTTAGGGTTAGGGTTAGGGTTAGGGTTAGGGTTAGGGTTAGGGTTAGGGTTAGGGTTAGGGTTAGGGTTAGGGTTAGGGTTAGGGTTAGGGTTAGGGTTAGGGTTAGGGTTAGGGTTAGGGTTAGGGTTAGGGGTTAGGGTTAGGGTTAGGGTTAGGGTTAGGGTTAGGGTTAGGGTTAGGGTTAGGGTTAGGGTTAGGGTTAGGGTTAGGGTTAGGGTTAGGGTT
Source organism: Monocercomonoides exilis (assembly GCF_001643675.1). Lineage (NCBI taxonomy): Eukaryota > Preaxostyla > Oxymonadida > Polymastigidae > Monocercomonoides > Monocercomonoides exilis. The sequence goes on from NW_027150573.1 coordinate 1,219,850, forward strand.
AGGGTTAGGGTTAGGGTTAGGGTTAGGGTTAGGTTAGGGTTAGGGTTAGGGTTAGGGTTAGGGTTAGGGTTAGGGTTAGGGTTAGGGTTAGGGTTAGGTTAGGGTTAGGGTTAGGGTTAGGGTTAGGGTTAGGGTTAGGGTTAGGGTTAGGGTTAGGGTTAGGGTTAGGGTTAGGGTTAGGGTTAGGGTTAGGGTTAGGGTTAGGGTTAGGGTTAGGGTTAGGGTTAGGGTTAGGGTTAGGGTTAGGGTTAGGGTTAGGGTTAGGGTTAGGGTTAGGGTTAGGGTTAGGGTTAGGGTTAGGGTTAGGGTTAGGGTTAGGGTTAGGGTTAGGGTTAGGGTTAGGGTTAGGGTTAGGGTTAGGGTTAGGGTTAGGGTTAGGGTTAGGGTTAGGGTTAGGGTTAGGGTTAGGGTTAGGGTTAGGGTTAGGGTTAGGGTTAGGGTTAGGGTTAGGGTTAGGGTTAGGGTTAGGGTTAGGGTTAGGGTTAGGGTTAGGGTTAGGGTTAGGGTTAGGGTTAGGGTTAGGGTTAGGGTTAGGGTTAGGGTTAGGGTTAGGGTTAGGGTTAGGGTTAGGGTTAGGGTTAGGGTTAGGGTTAGGGTTAGGGTTAGGGTTAGGGTTAGGGTTAGGGTTAGGGTTAGGGTTAGGGTTAGGGTTAGGGTTAGGGTTAGGGTTAGGGTTAGGGTTAGGGTTAGGGTTAGGGTTAGGGTTAGGGTTAGGGTTAGGGGTTAGGGTTAGGGTTAGGGTTAGGGTTAGGGTTAGGGTTAGGGTTAGGGTTAGGGTTAGGGTTAGGGTTAGGGTTAGGGTTAGGGTTAGGGTTAGGGTTAGGGTTAGGGTTAGGGTTAGGGTTAGGGTTAGGGTTAGGGTTAGGGGTTAGGGTTAGGGTTAGGGTTAGGAGGGTTAGGGTTAGGGTTAGGGTTAAGTGGGGTTAGGTTAGGGTTAGGGTTAGGGTTAGGGTTAGGGTTAGGGGTTAGGGTTAGGGTTAGGGTTAGTTAGGGTTAGGGTTAGGGTTAAGGGTTAGGGTTAGGTTAAGGTTAGGGTTAGGGTTAGGAAGGGTTAGGGTTAGGGTTAGGGTTAGGGGTTAGGGTTAGGGTTAGGGTTCAGGGTTAGGGTTAGGGTTAGGTTAGGGTTAAGGTTAGGTTAGTTAGGGTTAAGGTTAGATGTGGTTAGGGTTAGGGTTGGAGGCGAGGGTTGAAGGGCAAGGTTAGGGTTAGGTTAGGGTA